>NW_028288993.1:9102500-10352500 GCF_059628265.1 Tinamus guttatus | reverse complement strand
CCTCCAGGCCCTGCCTTTCCTCCGAGGAAGACTTTGCTAGGGCGGTGCTCAATCTGGCAGCATCTGCTTACATGAACCCCACGGGAGCTGTTTCTGATGGGTTTTGACTGCTTGAAATCAGCTGGATCTGCTCTGACCCAGTTCCCGCTGCTGCCTTCACTGGAAGCTCAGGAACAGCGTTAGAAATGCTCTAATTTTGCCTCCAAGCCTGACCAGCCCCAACCCTCCCACAGTCGTGCGAAGCTGTCCCAAGTCCCAAGCCTTCCAGCCGAAGCTGTTTATGTCCTGGGGCACAGGAGGAAGAGGGGAGCCTCGCACAAAGGCTTTGCGCAGCCGCAGTGCTGCGGGAGAAGTCGCAGAGCACCGACAAAAACGCAGTGTGCGGAGAAGCCCAGCAGCCTCCACCACCCTGGGCAGGCGGCTCTGCAGCCACTTCGCATCCAGAGCCACCAAGGAGGAGCTGGAAAAACGCACAATGCAGCAGTGCGGCGCACGGGGGTTCCCGTGACCTTGGGAGCTTCTCAGCTACCTTCTTGCTCACCTAGACGGACAGCTTGGTGGCACTGTGCAGCAGTGCCCAGAGGGGAGCAGAGCCTCTCATGAGCGGAAAGCCAAGGAAAGACAGGAGAAGCAGCCGCCCCGGGAGCGAGCGAGCCGTCCACGTGCGGCGCAGACCACCTACCCCACTGGACCACACGTAGTAGGTGTAGGCCAGGGCCTCCTTCTTGTTGAGCTTGTAGACTTGCTGCAGCTTCTGCCAGTACACGTCGGCCTCGGCCTCCTCGTTGGCGAAGCTGCGCACAGTTTTCATGGCCGAGATGGTCTCCTCGGCCGTGTTGTTGGCCTTGGCCAGGGCGCTCTGCACCTCCTTGGAAAGCTTCTGCGGGGAGCCAAGGGGAGGGAAAAGGGCTCAGACAAGGCTGGGGCAGAGTCAGGGTGAAGGCAAGGACGGAGCAGAGGCCACACTTGTCCATGCAAGGAGGCACAAGGCATCTCTGTGGTCCTGCTGGCTGCTCTCACCTACCTGGTAGTACTTGCCATAGACCTCGGACACCAGCATGATAATGGGGAAGCCCATGAAGGTGACGAGCGAGAGCTTCCAGGAGAGGCTGAACATGAAGAAGATCACGCCCGTGGCCTTCACCACGTTGCGCAGGAAGATGTTGATGTTCTGGGACACCAGGTCGCTCACGATGGTGGTGTCCGACGTCAGGCGGGAGATGACGTCCCCTGCAGGAAGGAGGGGGTCAGGGAAGTGCATGGACCCATCACCATGGCAGGACCTGGCCAAGTCACGTTCCCACCCATCCAGCTCCCTCAGCACCTGCTGCGGGTGTGAAGCAAAAACCCAAAGCGCTGCATGCACGAGGGACAGGAACCACAGCGATGGCCCTGCTCCGGGTCCCTGCGAGAGCCTGGGGCTGCTGCAGCAATGGGCACCTTCCCATGCTGGCCCCACATGAGCCCGGCAGAGCAAAAATAACATCCCTGGTGTCCTTGGCTACCAGGCCACCAGCGATTGCTAAATGCGGCAACAGCCTCCAGACTAAAAATACTGCTGGGAAGGAATGAAACAAAGGAAGAGCCGCATAGGGCTGGATGGGAGCTGCAAGTGCCCATGGCAGCTGTGTGGAGGTGGTGGGTGTGAGGCTTTCCAGAACCCAAGGGAGATGCTAGAAGGGGAAATGTTGGGATACACAGCCCTGAACATCTTGGCCTGGATGGCTGGGAATCAGGTCGCTCACTGGTGGTGTCCCCAGGGCAATGGGAGACCTGTGCCTCACAGAGCCGTGGCCACTCTAGCAGGCACTGATATTCTGTGCAAATTCAGTTCTCCCCCAAAATGCTTTATCTATACGGAAGCTCTTTTGCTGTGTCCTTCTGCATGCTTGCACTTAAAAACCCCTAAGAGTGCTTTTAAACCAGCTTCCCACTGTCAACTCTAGCTGGCCCCAATCTGCTGCTTGCTGGGTGGGTAAAAACCAAGAAGAAAAAAAGCACCATGTGTCCAGGACAAGTCAGCGGCTCAGAGGAGCCTTGGGATAAGCGTCTGGCAGGATGTGGGCAAAGAGGGCACGTGGGCATCACCGCCACCCGTGGCGGGGAGGCACCGACCTGTGCGGTTCTCATCGAAGAAGCTCATCTCCTGGGCCACCAATGACCTGAAGAGGCAGTTGCGAAGGCGGAGGTTCAGCCTGGCAAATATGAGCGTAAAAACGCCGCCCCGGATACCTGCGGCAAACGAGCTAATTGCAGATAAGAAACGTTATAGAGCAATGGCCACGAAACCCGCGCCTCCGCGACGCAACGCTGCCCCGGCACCGGCGCCACAGCAGCGCGGTGACACGGGGGGAACCCTCCCAAACCCCTTCGGCTGTCGCCAGCCCCTTGCACAGTGCCGGCTTGAAGCCCTGGAAGACATTCCTGCTGGTTTTGCCTGTTGGCAGCGTGGCTGCTGCCATCGCCGGCTCTGCCAGCACGGTGCAACCTTGCCCCGAGCATGGGAGATCGGCAGCTCCCGCTAGCAGGAGGCTCTGGACCCTTCTCCCTCCTGGAGCTTGGGAGCAGCCTCCCAGCTCTTTAGGGACCCTCTGTGAGCGAGATGGAGGTGCCCTCCGGATCAGAGCAGCCCCCTGGTTACCTGCCGATGGCCAGCAGCGACATGACGAGCACGGCGGTGGAGAAGCGGTCCATGCTCTTCTGCACCACGATGCCGTCGATGGCCACCCCGGTGTAGTAGGGCAGGAAGGTCTCTCCTGTGGCCAGGCACAGGGCGAGGGTCATGGAGGTGCCGCGCTCTCCTGGAGCCCTCCCTGGGTCCCTTCCTCAGGCTCCATGGAGCTGCCAGCCGCCTACACCTTCCCTGGCCACGGCTCTGCACACCGCAATGGCCCAGGGCCAACCCTGTCCCTCCCTGCCACAGAGATATCGGCCCTGGGGCGACACGTGCCAGGAGGCCCAGCCAGCACGTGCGCAGAGGCTGAGCTTTGCACCGCATTTCTGCCCCCTCTGCATATTTCCTTTGCATTTCCCCCGACTGCATTTTTCATCCCCACCGCATTTTCCCATCGCATTCTTGCCTCTGCTACATTTTTACCCTCCCATTTTTTTTCCATTTAATTCCCCCAACACTGCATTTTTCCATTGCATTCTCACCCCACGCTGCATTTTTTACCTGCCTCCCATCCATTTTTCCATCGCACCTCCTATTCCCACTGCATTTTCCACCCACCCAACAGTATTTCCCCTTGCATTCCCACCCCAGCCCATGCAGCACTTGCCAACTAGCCCAGCCACAGGAGCACCCCAGGGATGCCCCCACTGCAGCTCCGCATCCCCCCAACCCCATTGAGGTGCACAGCATCCCCCCAGGCTCACCTAGGGCGGCCACGAGGAGGAAGAAGGAGGCCACCCCCAGGAAGAAGGCGTCGGGCTTGGTGTAAGCGAGCAGCTTGTGGATGGTGGGTCCCGCGGCCTCCTCGCGCTTCTGGTGCGCCGAGCCGCCCTCACAGCTCTCCTCGGCACGCGACTCGGAGCCCAGCGCCTCGCGGGAGGACGTCACCGACGCCAGCAGCTGCCACAGCCCCAAGGTGGCCGCCAGCGCCACGTAGGTCCAGGCAAAGAGCCCCCAGAACCAGGGGTCGCGGATGGTCCTGCGCACCTCGGCGTAGAGCAGCAGCTTCACCAGCATGTAGATGCCCATGAGGAGGCAGACGATGGCGATGAAGGCCCGCGAGGCGCGCAGGCGCCGGGGGCCGTAGGCCGTGTTGGTGGCCACGCCGATGGCGGCGCCCAGCAGCACGCAGCCGCGGTACAGGCAGCCGCCCCACACGTCGAGCAGCGAGTTGAAGATGTTGAAGTGCCGCAGGTCCTCGAGCAGGGCCCGGCCGCCGCGGCCGTGCGCGTAGAGCAGCGTCGTCACCGCCACGTCGGCCCCGCTCAGCACCAGCGTGCCGGCCACCGCCTTCCAGGCCCGCATGCTGCCAACGGGGCCCAGGCGTCCCCTGGACACTCCTAGTGCAAGGATGGAGCCTCCATGTCCACTTCTTCCTGCAGGAAAGAAAGCAGAGGTGAGGAGAGATGCTCCCCAATGTCCAGGGCCTGGGATTGATGCGAGAAGACGACGTGGGAGGAGGACGGCTGGGTGGGATGTCGAGCACTGGTGGGAGATTTAAGCACTGCTTGCTGAGTGCGCTCCCCTCTGGAGCTGGATCCCGCCGGGATGCATCGCTGGAATGACACATCCACATGGTCCCATATTGCTGCTTTAAACTTGTCCTCCTCCCTGCTTTCCCGAGGATGCTGCTGAAATGGAGCACTTGGTGGTGGTGGGGGGGAGGGAGGTAATTATTATTATTACTCTATCAAAGCACAGCACCAGCAGCAAGTGAAACGGGCGGTGGGGACCCGAGGCCACGTCCGAGGGCCTCCCGCCCCCGGGCACGGGGAGCGGAGGAGGCTCCGCGCCGGGCGCAAGGGAAGGGAGGAAGAAGAGGAGGAGGAGGAGCAGGCGGCGGCCAGGGCTCCGCGCCAGCCCCGGCTGCGGAGGCGCAGGGCTCAGCCCGGCCGCAGGGAGCCGGGCACGGGCGGTGGCACCGGCGCTGCCGTCGGGGCGGCGGTGGGGGCTGCGAAACGGGGCTGCGGGCTCCGCAAAGGGGAAGGGCCCGAGGGTGCCCAGGCGGCCGCGGTCCCCCCACCTCCACCCCCGGTTACCGGAGCGGCCCCGCGCAGGCCCGGCAGCCCCGTGCCGGGGATTAGACAGCAGATTAGAGCGGTTGGCGCGTGGGTAACGGCTCCCGCCGCCGCCGCCCCCCAAGGCCGGGCAGTGCGAGCGCGACACGGCCCCTACCTGCCCGCTCCGCCCCGGTGCCGGCCCCGGTACCGATGCCACTCGCTGCGGCGCGTCCCGGTCCCGAGGCGGGGCCACCCCGGCGCAAGGTCGCCAGGGGGCGGGGCCTGCGGGCGCCCCGCCCCCCTCGGCAGCCGCGGCCCCGCCCCTTCCCCCGCCGCAGCGGAGCCTCCCGCCCCCCGGCGCGGAGCGAGACCCCCCCGAGGAAGCTCCGCACGCGGCGGGACTGGGGACGCGGCCCGTTTATTTCTGCAGCGCTCGAGCAAAGGAGCGGGGTACAGAGCTTGGAGACACAGCGGTGACCCCGAGCCCCATCCCGCTCCCCAGCTCCGCGTCCGCTCCTCCCCGCGGCGGGATTCGGGACTTCCCGGCTCTCCCGAGATGCAGCCTCAAAAATCCCTTGTTTAAGGTGCCGCCGTGCAGCTCCCGCGGCCCCGGAGCAGGCAAGCGTGGGATGTTGGAGCTTGCCCGCTCCCGGAGAGGTTGGGATGTGCTATGGAAGGAGCTGGCTGCTTCCCCTGCTGCCATCGCCACCAAACGCCCCTTTCTGCCCCGGGCTGTATTTTTTATGATGCCCTCTCCCGAGGCAGCGCCCCAGCTGCTGCCAGGATGCTCCAGCCCTGTCTCGCAGCCAAGGGCAAACAAGGTCCAGCCTCTGCTTCTCATCTGCGCCCTGGTCCCCGCACAGGCCCCGGTGACTCCTCGGGGCAGGATCCACCCTGCGTCAAGGCAGAGAGTTCGGCAACACTCGGGCTCCTGCTGCCAAAGCGTAAACAAGGGTCACGCCACTCCTCTGCCTTGTACAGATGGTCCAAGGGCAAAGCCGGACTGGGAAGGGACTGAGCAGACTGAACATCCTCGTGTGAACCCCTCCTTCCTTCCTCGCCAGGCAGTGCGTGCCCTGGACTCCAGCCACAGACCTCGGGGACAGTTCATGCTACTGGCACCAGCCCTACAGGGTCCCCTGAGCTAACTGGTTGTCTTCGCTGTGGACACGGCTCTGCTCGGGCGGCAGGACCGTCTCAATTTGAAATGACACAAACTGGCCCTTCTTCAGCTTCTTCAGGGAAGTGGCAGCGTTGCTCCCAAACACGGTGTCCTCCACTTTGAAGGGAAGAGTGGGCAGGGCCCGGCTTTTCCTTTTCACGCTCTTTCGCTCCTGCTTGAAAGCTGCGGTCATGTTGGCAATCACCTGTAAAGCAGATTGCTCGGGTTGGGCCTGGAGATGCTGCTTAGAAAGCAGTTGGCCCCTGTCCCATGCGAGCTCAGCTACCGAGAGCCCCACGGCGACAGAGCCGTGGGGCAGCCGAGCCCGGCAGGACGTTGTGCAACCAGCCAGGAGAGCCGCTGCCAGCTCGGGCACAGGAGGGACTAGACAAGGTCCGTCCTTGTCCCATTCTCACCAGGAGCACGTGAGACCTTACACAGCAAGAGATCTCACGTAAGGAAACCACAAGACGAGTGCTCAGGAGACCTGTTCGCTCTCCATCGGTAGAGGGCAGAAGGGGATCTTGGCTGGAGTTACGCTGGGCAGAGGGAAGCTTTTAATTTCTCTTGTTAATTATAGCTCCTGCTATGGCCATGGACCACCAGCAGGTGAGGGATGGATGCCAGAGAAGAAGGGACAGGACGGGATGCTTCGGCACTGCCCCATGCACTTCTTGCTGCCCAATGCCACCCTGTGTATCTCCTTTTCGTGAAAGGGGAATCTCAGGGAGTGAGCTTGAGCTGCCAAGAGAAGCTGGGAATAGATCCCACGTGTTCAGCTTCCACCTGCCCACCTGCCTTTCCTACAAAAGTCCAGGTGAGCTCAGAGAGGACCTTGAATCAAAGAAGTGACGGAGCAAACAAAGGCACTTGAGCCTTGTCTAGCACTTTTTGGCATGCAGCTCTCCCAGCATTTTATAAGGGACATCAAGGTCATTTTTCAAGTCAGGAAATCAAGATACAGAGAGACAAAATAATGTGCCCAAGGTCACCCAGCACAGCAAAGGCACAGCCAGGAAGTGGATGCTGCTTTCTGAACCCAGCACTGTACCACAAGGCTGCTGGTCTTCCTTGTAACTCCAACGTCCCCAGCTCCTCTCCTCCCATCCTGGAGTAGGGTTATGTTTAACAGTTCTTATTACAGGGTAGGTTCCAAAGGTTTTTTTTTTTTTTTTTTTTTTTTGTCCCTGCCTATGAAAGGACTGATCTGAGCTGCAGATTACAAGGGAAAATCCTGGGCAGGCTGAGACACAGCTCTCATTAGCCTTGGCGAGGGCAGCTAATGCCCGGGATTTCCTCACCCAGTCCTGAGCTGCAGCACCCCCAGCTTCCCGAGGGAACCTTGTGGTGCCTGCTCAGTGCTGGGGAGGGCCAGGCCAAATTCCTGCTGCCCTTGGTACATATGGACACATCACTGCCCACCTCTCAAGTCAGAGTGGTGGCATCTCAGGCACCGCTCGACTGGCTGCTCCCTCCCTCTTCCCCAGCCAGATGAGCACCGTGGGCGTCCGCAGCGCGAGGCCTCCCTCACACCCTCCACTTGCACCCGTGGGTTGAGCCCATCAGTCACCTTCCATGTCCAGAGGAGAGACACCTGCGAGATGGTCCCGCTCCATCTGGACAGATGGGGCCAAGGGCCATCTCTGTGTGCATGAGCAGCATGTGTCTTCACATGGCACTTGTACGGTCAAATCTGTCCTGGTGCACCCTGCTGCAAGGGACACTGTGGGGAGCTCAGAGGCCGACAAAATGATCTTGAAGCACTGCAAGACTTACAATTTCCTTCACTGCGTTCTGCTGCTCCTGCACTGCGGCTGTGAACGGTGGGAGGCTGTCTGTCTTAGTGGAGCCGGCTCCCTGTTCTTTAGAGTTCTTAACAAAATCCAGCTGCAATGTACAGATAACTGAGTGTTATTTGTCTGGGTGTTACTTTGGACAGTGACAAACCCCCTCCACAAGTCCCCTTTATCAAGAAGTTACCTCAGACGACAAGCACACGTATCGGTTGAACATGAGGAAGAAGGGGGTGTACTTTGTGACAGAGTTCACCGAGGTGCGGAAGTCGAAGAGCACGGGATCGAGGTGGGCATCCCATTCACCGGGCTTCTCGTTCACCACGTTGCAGATGGAGGATCTGAGCAGCTCAGTGCTGCGGTCATCCAGGGCAGTGCAGTCTGCGGGCTCTGCAGGGGTGAGGATCTGTGAGATGTTCCAGCGCTCACACAAATGCCGGCTGACCTGCAAAGGCAGGGGGTTATGCCCACCCAAGAGCAAGGTGGGTCTGCACCACCACAGCAGTCAGCTAAGAGCCTCCCCGGCACAGGAGCAGCACGGTGCAGGCCCAGGGGAGGCTGCCCAGCAGTGAGCTTCACTGGCAGTCATGAAGAACAGGTTTGGGAACCCATCTTCTAAGTGCCTTAAACTACATGCTCTGGCGCTGACAGGATCTGGCATCGGGAACAGCTAGAAACACCAGGTCACAACTGAAACTCTTGTATCTACCTACTACAGGTCCCTGAATGATGTTAAGTAGACAGGTAGTCAGTCGGAGGCAGCTAGGTTACCTTATTTAATGTACTTGGTTAAAGCAAGTTGACTCAATATCACTTATAATGAAAGCCACTGAGCAGAAATTCTCCTGAAGGCCTGAGAAGGCTACAGGAATGGGAGGAAGGTCTGGGCGTACACCAAGCTCTGCAGGAATGTCAGAGCCTGACAAAAGGTTTTGCAACAGCTATCTCTGTTTGGGGCTTTCCACAGTGCTGGGAAGCCAGGCTAATGCAGGGCAGGGCAGCAAGCTCACTGGCATCACCTCTCAGGACCCTTTCCTGCAGGGGAAGGGCTGCTCTGGAGGTGTGACTTGCACTACAGAACCACAGCTTCCAAATCCCTAACAGTGAAATCCCTTGCAGTGAAAGCACTGGCAAGTCACCCCCTGCTTGTGACAGGGCAGGGAGGAGGTGGCATCAGCCTGTGGCACCCTGTGCCCGGCGTGCTGTGGCTCTGTCTTTGGGACCCCCTGCCTAAAAGAAAATGCTGCAAGCCCCATGGCTTTTCCCTGCACCATCCCATGCCTGACTTACCTCCTCACAGAAGTCCCAGCCCTGACTGGTGTAAATGTTCTTGGATGCTCCAAACCTGAACAACAAGAGGACACACGGCCACATGTCATCAGTCTCAGGGCAAAGTCAGAAGAGTTCATGCCCCATGGAAAAGGGGATGAAAAAGGACAGGGGCCCTCCAAGAGAGCTCAGTGCTAAAGAGACAGGCATTACCTCAGTCTTTCTCCCCACCTCTAAAAAATAGAGGGTAACAGATTCTTTCCAGATACTTTGTGAAGGGCAGCCAAGAGGCATTGCAGACTTCCCTGTAGCTCTTTCAGGGAATCATCTTGTGGACATAGAGTATTTCTGCATCACATGTCCCAAGATCCCTGTCTTTCTGCAGAGATACAATACAATGAGTGACAAAAGAGCCCACCTGTAAAAAATCGTAGCCAGGGCTTTAGCTGCTGCTAAGGGATCTTTCTTCTGCAGAGGAACAGCTTCAGTCCACTTGGTGAAGTAGTCAGTCACAATGAGGATGTGTGTGTTGCTCTGGCTTGTCTCAGGGAAAGGTCCTACAAAACAATTACCAAGAAAAATCAATGCCACTCTGTAATATCACCCAAACAAGGAAAGTAATAACCCAGACCAGCAAAATGATCACTGCGAAAAGGTAAACAACTGCAATCCTGCTCTGTAATGTCATTTGACAGGTACATTTCCATGGCATTTGTCAGCAAAAAAGCATGCGTCACCGTCCCAATCTGGGCAGTGATGCACACCCACGACTCCTGCTGTGCACAGGGAGGATACAGAGCCAATCGTGCGGATGAGGCTGCACCTCAGCAGGCTGCTAAGGCCCCCTCGGCGCTTCCCTGTCACAGATGGAGGCAGTTTTTGCTCCCAGGTGCTTCTGAGGGCCGGCGAGCCCATTTGCCAGCCGTAAGCACCCACCGTGGATGTCTAATCCCAGCACCTCCCAGGGGAATTCCACTTTGACAGGCTTTGCTTTCCGCGCTACATTCTTGTTGTGCTCTGCATTTTGGCACGTTTCACACATTTTGATCTGGAAGAGAGAGAGGAAAAAAAAAAGAAAAAAAAAGATGCATTAAAAGACTTAAAATATGCTGACAAATTCTGTCAGGTTCAGCCTGGATGGGATGAACAAGGCAGTACATCAGAGCTCCTTCCCTGCAACCAGTAAGAACAGAGGGAAATAAGAAAAATGGGACAGAACACAATAGACTGACAAAGTTCACCTCTGTCAAAACTCACCTGACAGCTTTCTCTGACACAATAGCATTTTTTTTTCTTCCAATGTGGCCTACAGCTAAGACATTACACATCCTGCTCTTTGGTAAACATTTGGTTTATTTTAACACTCAAACTGTGAGCTAACAAGAGTAGGGAGCTCTGGGAAAGGCTAAATTACCTAAAGGAAAGGGAACACGCCACAGGAGGGGAAATATCAAGAGATTAAGAGGTTAAAAAGCAGTCATTACTAGACCCTGTGGACTAAGTTCTGAACTCACTGAACCTAATAATTTTAACACAGAAGGAAGTATAAAGGTGAAATTTATTGCTGATAAAAAAGGGAAGTGTGATCACACAAGGAAGATAAGAACATGACAAAGATCAATTTTATGACAAAAAAAAAAGTGACATGTTTGAGGAACAAACTCTGGGACACTGCAGGGGCGGGGGAGGCTCGGAGCATGCAAGGTACCCACAGGCAACACAGCAGGTGAGGCAGAAGCAGCCAGAGAAGGTGGAAACACCAAGCTCCTCCTGCCCTGCAACTGTCCAGGAAAGTGAGAAGCTCTGGCAGGAATCCAGCGTGTCCAGAGCTAGACCCAGTCACGCTCATCTGGAACAAGCCCACGCTCCGCAGCTGGCCCAGCCTGCCCTGCATGAGCAGACCTACCTGCGCAGGATTCCTGACGCTCACGAGAAAGTCACCGCAGCTCTCCAGCTGCCTCGGGCCGTCGCAGCAGGTTCACCTGCAGTTGCGCAGCGCGTGGCTTCGAAGCAACAGGCACTAGACGCCACATCCTCCCTGCACGAGGGCTCTTCTAGCTGCTCATCCAGGACTGCTGCCTGAGCATCCCGGGAAACGCCTCTCGCCTGGATGCTCCAGACTTACCCAGTCCACGACATCCTTCACGATCCCCAGCCAGTAGTAGCGACTCTGAATCTTGTGCACGGTCTTCTTCTGGCCCAGGTGGTTCCCGATCTCGGTGAAGTGGCTCTCCAGGAAGACCTGCCGCCTCCGCTCGGGATCCACGATCACCTCGCGCTTCTCCTCCTTCTTGGGCCCCACGTAGTAGAGGCAGCCGCCTGCAGAGGGGAGCGGGTTGTCAGCCGGGCACTGCTCCAGGCTGGAGACCTGGGAGGTTCATCCAGAGCCATGCGCTCCCCTGGGCACTTTGGCTATGCAGGGGGGCCCTTTTCCACAGCGGGAAAAATGGCCAGGAGACAACAAGAGGGGAGGGTTCCCTGGCGTCTCCTGTAGCACCCGGAGAAGCAGCTACATGGGATTATTCCCGGATAAACCCAAGGGCCTCCTTTCCGTGCCCGGGGGGCAGCCAGAGCCCTCCGGTACCATAAGGTCACCCCGACGGCCTCCCACCACCCATGGCAGCGCGTCAGGGTGCCGCGCGAGTGTCCCCGTCCACTCCCGCCGCCGTCCCCACCGTCGACGACGAATTTCTGTGCGTAGCGCTTGAGGTTCTTTCTCTTGATGGAGCAGAAGCCCGGCGGGAAGCAGCCCTCGGCCAGCAGCCGGTAGATGTCCTCGAACTTGCTGCTGGGGCCGCCCGCCTCGGCCGCCACCACCTCCTCCTCGGCCACCTGCAGCGCCGAGTCCATGGCCGGGACCGGAGCCCGGGCCGGAACCGGGACCGGCCGCGTCCCGCCTCCCGCGCGCGGCCCCGCGCTGCAGCCGCTGGACGGCGCGCGCGCCCGCGGCCCGGGAGGAGCGTCTCCCAGGGAGCGTCTGCAAATAACCCGCCGCCGCCGCACCGGGCAGGCTCTGCCGCCTCGCTGTGCCGCCTGGCGCTCCCTCCCGGCCGCAGGGCCTCCTTGGTGACGCCCTGGAAGTTAAACCACCCTCGAACCGAGAAAAAAAGCACAAAAATGGCAGGAAAGGGACACGTTTCTTGCCTCCCCTCCCTTCGTTTTCTCGCCCCCTGAGGAATTTGCCGACGGCCCCTCGCTGGCGCCGGCACGCCCGGAGGTGACGCGCGGCCGCCCGGCGGGAGCCATGTCCGCGGCGCGGCCGTTCCTGTCCTGCGCCTGCTTCTTCTCGGACAACGTGTTCGTGGGGCGCTACGGGCTGCACGTGCGGTACCGCGACGAGCAGCAGCTGCGCCGCGAGCACGGGCGGGTAACGGCGGCAGCGGCGGCGGCGCGGGGGGCCCGGGGCCGCGGCGCCCTCCGCTGAACCGCGCTCTGGTTGCAGGCGCTGCGGGAGCGCGGCTGCCGGAGCGCGCGGGACTTCGAGGAGCTGCTGCGGGAGGTAACGGCGGCCGCGGCGGGGGGGGAAGCGGCGGCGGAAGCGGCGGCCGCGCGCCATTTTACCTCAGGGCCCGGGGCCGCCGCCCTGACACAAACCCCGCGTTGGAGGGAGAGCAGAGACCGATCCCGCTCCCCTTTCCCCATTTTTTTTTCCCCCTAGGGAATATTAAACCTCACAGGGGTTTATGAAACATGCACGAGCCAGCTGTTGCTACAGCTGTTTCCTCTGGCTGACACATCAGCCCGTGCCTGCCCCACTCAGTAGCAATCGTGCCCTGACAAGCTTCGTCTCCCTTCTGGCTTCATGGTGGGCAGGGTTATAGGGCCAGAACAGAAGCCAGGCTCTTGCAGCATAAGTTGGCAGTTCAGAGGGGTTCAAACCCTCACAGCTCCCTTTGACACCCATCCAGGGAAAGCCTTCAGAGTCATTTTTTGAGAAAATCGTGGTGGGAAGGTGTCTTGAATCCCTCTTAGGCAGCTGACTTTGCAGAGCTTTATTATACATGTCTTGACTACAGAAAAGCAAAGGCACCCAAGCTCTGTCCCTTGGAGGTGCCCTGAACAACAAAGTGGCATAAATCACTGAGGAAATTCCTGGAATTGTTTTAGATGCTACCAGCCTTTGCTTATCTAATGAGATGTCCTGTTATTTATTCCAGATTGAGGCAGAAGTGCAGAGAAGAAAACAATTAATTCATCAGTCAGCGGAACGGAAAGCCATCATTTCACAGTGTTACAAACCCAAGCACCCAGACGTGTACATTCTGCAGGTAGACAGTATCCATGGGCTCTGTTTTGCACCCAGGGAATTGCTAGAAAGTTTGTTTTGGCAATAGGAAGTCCCTGTGCTCCTCAGGATCCTTCAAAATTCTGCAGCTGAACTGATCGAAAAGCAAAACGACTGTCACAATCACAGAATGCTTAGGGTTGGAAGGGACCTCTAGAGATCATCTAGTCCAACCCCGCTGCTCCAGAAGGGGCACCTAGAGCACATGGCACAGGGTGGCATCCAGGCAGGGACACAGCTTAGCATAATCTCCAGGCAAGATTCAGCCTGCTTTACAGCTACATAAGAGTAATTATTTATTAAAGCTGCCCCAGCGCCTAGTACTGGGCTCAAAATACCATTGGTTCTTTAGGTCTGAAGCCTCATCTCAGCAAACAGAGTGTGTGGAGTCTATGAGCTGCCAACAGAAATCAGCATTTAGTGGCTTAACATAGACCAGTTCCTGGCTACCAGCTGCAGGCTGCTTGCAGGTGTTCCCCCCAGGCCAACACAAGCCCTCCTTGTTGTGGGCTGCTCTGATTTGAATTTCCTTGTGTTTGCAAGACCAAAGCCTTCCCAGCTGGGTAATTAGCACAGATCAGCAGTGTGCAGGCAGGTTCTCACACCCTCTGCTCCATGATGCTCCAGCAGCAAGTTCTGCTGTTGCCTGCCGAACTCTTGTGGGGAGGCATTCACAGCAGAGCCTAATCACCACTGTGCCTGTGCCATGGCAAAGTGCTGCCTCTAGTAAGCATGAGTCTGCATTTACCTGCATATTATGTGTCCATAATATGAGCCAGGCTCTTTTCCTCATTATGCCAAGGATAAATCTGGCCAGTAATACTTAGAAACACCCATGAAACACAGGAAAACAAAATCAAAAAACCTGCAAAAAGTAACAATAATTCTGCCTTTCTTGTCATATAAATAACAACTGTGACCTTGGTCGCTGGGCTCTTCATAGCTTCCCATGACTGGAAGTCTGTTTTCTTACTGGGTTTTAAAAGCCTGCATGAGCTAATTGTTTTTCTGTCTATTTTTATCATCCTCCTCTGATGCAAGGATTCGTTCCTGGCCCCGAAGTTTCTAGAAATAGTGAGATACTGCACATCACCAGATGCTCATCTCGATGGCCTCCTACGCTACACAGAGTCCTTCCCAGGTAAAGGAAACAACCCATCAGCAGCAGAGAACTTCCAGTGTGACACTGAAACTTCAGTGGTGACAGCTATTTCCAACCCCTGTCCTCAATATCCGAGTTCTGATACACAACCAAAACAATCAGGGTGTTATTTGCTGCCTGATGAAAGTCTCTGGAGAGACAGTAGTGTGTAGCAGCTACACTCTGGATGAGATCATGTTTTCTGCTCTTCCAGCCCCAACCTGCTGATGTCTCACCAGAGACAGCTACCTGAGTTCACAAGGGAGGCAACTGGAGGAACTTCATTAGCCCGGAGACTTGGTTTTCCCCAAGTGCATTACTGTTTCAGATAGTCCCTTTTGGTTAGAGCTGGAATATTTTCAGTCTACATTTCAGTCTTCTAAAATTTTCCATTTTCCTGGTAGCATCCATGAAGCTCTTTCCCCTACAAGAACCACTATAAATGTAGAGGGGAAGCTGCCTCAAAGGTGCCTCCTTTTCTCAAGGCAACAAGGTGCATTTTTTCAGGGCTCCTGGTGGTTATTTATCCAGGGGACAGTTGCCAGGCACGCAGTTTTTTCATGTTCCTATAACATTAATACCGAGCACTCTCTCCTCCCCATAGAGACCTTTGGGGCCCTACCCTAAAAGGCCACACACACAACACAGTCCTCAAGAAAAGTTGTTCCTGGGCAAGTGAATCCCATCCCCTAAAAGACCTTGACTCCCATTCATCCACAAGGCTGACCTTGGACTGCTGGGGATGAGCTGTTGATGCAGTATGACTCCTCCAGAGCTCATAGACCCTCTTGAGGCATTTCCTTGGCACCTACTGCAGGCATTTAAATCAGTGCCAGGTTTTCTGACTGGTTGAGAAAGCCAGGAAACAAAGGGCCTGTATAGACACGCAGATGTATCCCAGAACCTGTCCCACAAATGGTGCCTGACCACAAGGTGATGCACATGGGTGCTGCATTCTCACTGCTGTCACCATCTACTTACACATTGTGGCAGCCAGGTGCTTTTCTTCCTGTTGTTCTCCCCACCATCAGCATCTCCCTTCTCCTGACAGATAAGCGGATCTGTCGGCTCCCGGTGTTCACAGAGGAATTCTGCCAAGCCTTTGTTGATGAGCTGGAGAACTTTGAGCAGTCGGACATGCCTAAAGGCAGGCCCAACACCATGAATAACTATGGGGTAGGACTCACTGGCTCTTGTTCTTTGGTGGAAGTGTTCCTTAGCAGATGCTGTTTAGCTCTTTGCTTCACATGCTTTTCCCTTCCAAAACAAGTGAAACTGTACTCAAATTATGCATGACTTATAGCATCCTTCCGAGTGAAAGGGCTGAGGGAATGTTTATGACCTATCCAGAGACAAAAGGACAAGGCAAACAGGGGAAGGGGAGCTGATAGAGTAAAGAGCACCCTGTACTTAAGCAATACCCTTTTAAATCCAGGACTCTATTTTTACATGAACATTCAACTTTTGATCTTTCTCACTATTCACCATTATTTTCCACCTTTATCCTCATTCCTTTGTGTGTAGCTGGAGCCTTTGCTCTTCAGGTATTTTTGTCTGAGCAAGTAGCAGAGTTGAAGAATAAAACACAGCTCTGCAGCAGCTCTGCTGTTACAGCAGATGTGACCTAGGTGATGGTCAGATGTTCCCACCTCCTCTCTCTTTGGGACAGGTTTTGCTAAATGAACTTGGGATGGATGAAACTTTCATCACACCCCTGCGTGAAAAGTACCTGCGTCCCATAACAGCCCTGCTGTATCCCGACCTGGGGGGGGCCTGTCTGGACAGCCACAAAGCCTTTGTGGTCAAGTACTCACTACATGAAGATCTGGATTTGAGCTCTCATTATGACAATGCAGAAGTCACCTTAAATGTCTCACTGGGAAAAGACTTCACGGAAGGCAACTTGTACTTTGGGGAATTCCACCAGGTACTCAGCATCTTCCTAATGTGCACCCCAATCCTGTTCCCCTGACACTCTGCCCTACTTTAGACCTATAACTGCTTCAGGAAGCAGCTCTATTAGAAGGAGTGTTATTCATTAGAACTCTTAGAATTAGGACAGTTAGGAGTTTTTTTTGTTTTTTGTTTTTTTTTTTCCCTCTTCAACTGTGGTTTAGGTTTCCGTCTAGAGAAGTCTGTAGATAGAATGAATGGGGAGGGAGCTACCAGAAAGAAAAGTTAGTCAACTTCTGGCTAATCTAAAGACAACAACAACAAATTCACTTCTGACAGTCGAAAGTCACTCTCTTCCTTTCTAAATGCAGGAGTTATACACGAGCCTTTTCTCCTGCAGCAAAAGCTCTCAATAGTTAACTGCAGCCAATTCAAAGAGGTGCTATAGACAACTATCACAGCAGAAACTGGAATGAAAGAAACCAACCCATTTTTCCACAGATAAAACAATGAGCAGGGAGTTTCAACGAAAGAGAAGCTATTTAAATCTATGGCCCCTATTCCCAGGGGAATCCAGACAAGAGAGGGTAATAACACCAATACACCAGTAAACCAGCTTCTTTGACTGAAATTCTGTTTAAATTCCCTCTGGACCCAGTACTGGCTATGTCTTACGTACAGTCAGTTGTACTGAGCCATTTCCTTCCTTTTCCAGGATCCCAGCCCTGTACCAAAGTACCTTGAGATCGAACACGTGAGGACCCAAGGGCTGCTGCACCGAGGAGGGCACATCCACGGGGCACTTCCCATCGCCTCCGGCGAACGCTGGAACCTCATTATTTGGATGAGATCCTCTGCCATCCGCAACAAGCTTTGCCCCATGTGCAACAAGAAACCTGAGCTGGTGGAAGCAGAGGGATTTGGAGATGGGTTCACCGAGACCCTCGAAGATGAAACACCCGAGACTGTGAATCTCTGTTCCTTGTGGTAGCGGGACATGGCTTCTCCACACCAAGATGCTGCTTTCCAACCTCTGGGCACACGAATGGCCTCTGAGGGACACTTCAGTCACGCAGCAAGTAGCAGCACCTGGGAGAACACCACAAACCCGATCCTGCTGGAGGTCAGGAAGCTGCTGCTTGGCCACCGAAGCGCTGGTACTTGGGCCAGCCTGGGCTTGCCCCCAGCCTTAGGCCCTGGAGAATGTTTGGGAGATGTAAAAAGCCTTAACACTTCGATTCAGTGTGTCAATATGTGTAAATTATTTCGGGTACACAAGAAAGACCAAAGCTGCTTGGCCCTTGTGAAGGCCAATAGCAGCATTTTGGATTCCTCTGTAAATGGAAGAGTCCTACAATAAAGTCCTACAATTACCTCCTCTCCCACCTGGAGGGTCCCGTTCCCTCCCAGGTGAGAGGGAAGAGCCTTTTACTGCTATGGAGTGAGGAGGTTGCTGGGGCTTTACCTAGTCCCAGCTCAGAAACACTTGCCAAGAGCAATGCAGGGAGAGCTGATCCCCGAGGGCGGGAGAGCACCTCACAAGGGCTCTACCAGCTCCTTCTGAGCAGACGTTCTGGAGATACCGTGAAGCTCAACAAGCAGAAATCAGCCCAAGAGGCAGCTCCCAGAGCTCGGTGCCCATGGCACAGCCATCCCGAGGAAGGCAAGAGCACAAAACCTGAGCCGAGATGATTCATTCCCTGCATCCAGGTGCCCAGACAGGCGGCCACACAAATAACCCCTCAGTGTGGGCGCAGGAGGCCCGTGACACCCGAGTTTGGCACCTGGATGCCTCGGTGACCAACAGCATTAACAAGCTCACGTGGTCCCTCACCAGTGAGCGGAGGGCATCAAATCAGCTGCAGGTGGAAGAGCCTCTTATTGACAAAACAAATTAAAGACAGCGGATATCTTTCCACTTGGCTTCTGCATTTGGCTCCATAGAAAATTATCTGTGTGTAGTCGATACACACACAGTCCCCTGCATTTCTAGGGGCTTTTAAAAGATTTACTTACTCAACACCAACAACTAGGGTGCAAGGACTGGGCATAGTCAATAGCTTTGAAAGGCCGAGCGTGAGCAGCACCAATATAACTATCGCATAACAAATATCCGGTACGTGGTGCTGAACCCGCAGCAGCACCGAGGGCAGATGCTTTTTCCCCACTTTCCCTATCAGGAAAAAACATTCACAGAATTTCTCAGCACAAAACGTCAGCACTGCCTGCTTGCTGGAAGGGCACCCAAGGAATATAAAAAATATTCAGTTACCGGCCGACAGACATCACTGTAAGCCACCTCTCGCCTGGCACCCGCGCGCAGCAGAGGCCACGAGCGGCTCCGCAGGCCGAGACCGAAATCTCCCCTTTTCGCTTAAAAACGGAGCCAAGAGGAGGCGCGGGGAGCCCCGGAACCAGCGTGCGCCGCCGCTGTTGCCGTCCCGCCCGACGGCCGGAAGTGGGGAGGCGGACGCGGAAGCAGCAGGTCCCCTCGGTGCCGCAGGGGCCGGCGCGGCCGTTACCGGCGGGACCGGGCGGCGCGGGGGCGGCCGGGGCGGGACGCGCATGCGCGCGGCAGCGGCGGCACCGCGGGGCGGGCCCGGTGGGGGCGGAGCTCTTAAAGGGGCCGCTGACCCCTTCTTAAAGGGCCAGCGCGCTCTTGAGCGGCTCTTAAAGGGCCAGCACACCCCGCGCCACGGAGGCCGCCAGCTCCTGCCAGGCCGGGAGCGCGACTCCCCGCTGGCGTTGGAGCCTCGAGGCCTTCACCCCCGTGTCCTCGTCCCCCAGTGCTGCTTATTTTTTAATTATTATTTTTTTTTCCAGGTTCGTTATCAGTTGGTGGCGAGGAGCCCGCGGGCCGGCGGCTCCCTAGGGCGCCATGGGGCACGGCCGGGCCCGGCAGCGCTCCCGGAGCAGGAGCAGGAGCCGCGGCGGCTCACGGCGGCGGCGGGAGAGGAAGGAGCCGAGGAGGAAGAGGAGGAGGGGGAGGAGCAGCAGCGGGGACTCGGCCCGGGGCAGCCGCTCGCCTGCCAGGACGCGGAGCTCCGGGTCCCGCCGGCGCCGGCCCAGCTCGGCCCGGGAAGGTGGGAACCACCTGCGAGGGCACCGGGGAGGAGAGAAGGAGGGTTGGTGTCACCCTGGCACCGGTGGGTTGCGTTGAGGGCACCTTTGAGGACATTTAGGGGCTTCGTTCCCCAATAAGAGGTTGGCAGAGCGGGAAGTGTTGGAGAGCAGCGGCGTTCCCATCCTCTGGCTTATCTGCTGCAGGGAGGAAGAAGGATGGAAAGGCCAAAAGGAAGAGGAAGGCGAGCACGTCGTCTTCGGCCTCCTCTTCCTCTTCCAGCTCGTCCTCATCCTTGACATCCTCCAGCTCCTCTTCTGATGACTCCAGTGACAGTGATGCCAAAGCCAAGAAGAGGCGGCACACCAAAAAGAAGCAGAAAGACAAAAAGAAGAAAAGGATAAAAAAGAAGCAGAAAAAGGAGCCCAAGGAGAGGGCTCGGGAGGAGCGAGCCGAGCCGGAGGCGCTGCCAGGCCCCTCGCTGGAGCAGTGGCAGAAGGAGGCGCTGGGGGACTCCGGGCCGGGTAAACCTGCAGGTCCCTCCCGCCTGCGCTGGGGCAGAAAAGTGTCACCCATGTCACCATGTGCGGGGTCCCACAAGGTTTCTGGGGTGGCAGAGCTGCATACAGAGGGACACCCCTGACTCCCCTCCCTCCTACGTCCCGTGGCCTTCTGCAAGTCACATTTGCAGATTAACACACACTTAGCTCTAGTTTATAAATGGGAGCGAAGAGGCCCCACAGAAGTGCCTGGTTGGCAGTAACAAACCGGCAGCGCTGGTGCCCCCTGCGAGGCCGCGGCGCCCGCGCTGCTCTGCCCCGTTTATCTTCCTCGCGGCTCCTCGGGCACCGCTGTGGCCGTGGAGGTGGCTGTGGCTGTGCCCCTTGGGCTGGCACTGGTCCCACGAGCTTGGTTCTTACTAATGGCCTTGTTCCAGTTTTGACAGACGAGCAGAAGTCCCGAATCAAGGCCATGAAGCCCATGACGAAGGAAGAGTGGGACGCGAGGCAGAGCGTCATACGGAGAGTTGTGGATCCCGAAACAGGCAGAACCAGGTACGAGCCATGGGGGCAGAGACCAGTGCCGGCTCGGAGGCAGCTTGTCCATCCCCATCCCCATCAGGTGGGAGAATCCCATAGGATGTGGGTCAGCATCCACCAGGCCACTGTGATCCAGAAAGTCTGGAGCTGGCATGAACGATCCCTTTGGCTTTGCTGAGGTTCCTCAGCAGGGCACGCGCAGCACCCGCTGCTCCTGCTGCGGAGGAGCCACCGGGTGAAGGGAGCCCCGGCAGCCCCGCGTGTGAGTGGCTGGGGACAGACATGTCCCTGGGGGGGGTCACAAACAGCAGAACTGAGGTTAGTTTTGCTGCCAACTAGGAATGACCCAGTTTTTAGTAAACTGCATCTTCCCGGCGAGGGAAAAACATTGCGCCAAAGAGACTTGGCTGTGACAAGGCCAGCCTTAAAATAGCCAGCGGCCTGTGGCGCTGGGGAGGCAGGTGGCCAAGGTCGCTGCCCCACGGCGCGGGCACCACGCGCGGGTGATTAAAGCCCCGTTGCCTCTGCTCGGAGGTGTGAGCTGCCCCCGGTGCTCCAGGCTGCCTCCCATTCCCCAGAAGCTCTGCAGCTTCCTCGGCAGCCAGGACCAGACCTGAACTCAGTTAAAAATAGTTATTATTTTTCGGTAGGGTTTGGTAGGCTGTGCTGGCCAGCAAAGCCCCTGCAGCACGCCGGGAGATGCTTTTATCATGGGTATTTCCTCCTTAGCTGCACTGGCATTAATCCCAGCAGCCTAATTAGAAGGCTAATGGGAAAGCCTAAGGTGCTAGTTAAGCTTCATTGGGCCAAAAAATTAAACACCCAGTGCAGCTGCAGGGCATGGGCAGTCAGGGAACTTGCAGGGAGTCACCTCAATGTGTCAGCCCAGGGGCTGCTGATGTATCCACAGCAGTGCTGGAGTGGCTCAGGATTGGGTGGTTGGTTGGATTTTGGTTTCCAGCCCCGTTTCCCCACGGTGCCCAAGGAGGGGTGGCAGCAGCAGCCAGGAGGAGCTGGGGGCAGCGCGTTCTGTGGCGGGGAAACCGCAGCCGACGCTGGCGTGAGCCCTCAGGGCCCCGCGTGCCTCTTCCAGGCTCATTAAGGGAGACGGAGAAGTGCTGGAAGAAATCGTCAGCAAGGAGCGGCACAAGGAGATCAACAAGGTAGGCCGGGGGCGGCGGTGAAACCCCGGGGCTGCGGTGCCCAGGGCCCCGGTCCTGCCTCCCGGGGGGACGTGCGGTGCGGGGCGGCTCTGCCGGCCACGAGCGAGCGCCTGTCCCGTCCCCTCGCAGCAGGCCACCCGCGGGGACGGGCTGGCCTTCCAGGCGCGCACCGGGATGCTGCAGTGACGGCGCCGGCCCCGTCCAGCCTGTGGGACGCTGACGGCTTCCTCCGTGCCACCGCGCGGGGCGCGTGCAGGACAGCACCCTGCCCGCGGGCAGCCTCCATCCGCCCCGTAAGTTACCCACGGGGAGGAGAGACATCAGCAGCTCCTCTCCCTCCACGCTCGGCCGCTGGTGCCCGTCCTGCGGGCGGGACGTGCGCGGGGCAGCGGATGGAACACGGAGCCGGCCGCTGCGTCCGCTCTCCTGGGCCTGCTGGATCTGCCCTTCCCGCACGTGCCCTGCAGCCATGGCAGCCCTGTGGCCACTATTATTTCTCCCCTCCGTCTGGGAAAATGGTAAGCCTGGAAAATGTTATAAAAAAGGAGGAAAGGTGGTGGTTAAAGGTGAAGTGCATCCTGCAGGACTGGCCTGCATGGAGCATCTCCCGGGTCTCTTCGTTGCTTTGGCTCCATTAAACCATCTCCTGCTCGTGCCTGGCGTTCTGTGACTTTCTGGCGTCTCCCCAATAAGCAGACAGAGAGCAGCCTTCCCAAGTCTTTAATCGGTGCAGGCACACGCACAACGACAGTGACACAAAGCACACGCAGGCGCGGGGACGATGCACGAACAGCGAGGAGGAGGAGGAGGAGGAAGGCGCGCGGAGGGTCCGTCACACACAGGCGCAGTGGCCACACGGTGCAGGACACGGCCCGCAGCTCCCTCCACCCCTCGGGGACCCCAAAAGCAGTTTTTTTTATAAACAAATGATAACTAACATCATAGAATATAAAACGGACGGTCACGGATCTCAAGAGGCAGAGGGTGCCGAGGGCAGGAAGGGACCATAAGGCTTCTAGCACTAGGAGGAGCCGCAGCGGCCGGCGGCGCTACCTGAAGGGGCTGCTGCAGCGCCCGGCCCGCGCGTCGGACGCTGTAAACATTTTTGGTATTTGAATTTTGCCTCCTCTGACGGGGCGAGCAAATCCAGGAAAAACAATGTGATGCGAATGCACAAGGGCCGTTTTGTTCCGCTTTGGAAAAGGCTTTAAAGAGACAGCGTCAGGTAAGAATTCTCGCTTGATCTTTTAATTAATAAAGCAGCTTTATGTATTCAAAAAAAAAAAAAACTGAGTTCCGTAGAGGAATTTGATTCCCATATAAATAACTGGAAAAAAAATAATGAAACAAAACCAACAACCCCAAACCAGCACTGCCAGCGGCCGCCCTGCCGGCTACCCAGACACCAGCCGTACAGAGGGGTATGAGAAACTTTTAATAGTCTTTCAGTTCAGAGCAAACAAGTTATTTGTAACAAAGATAAACTAGGTCTTTGACCTGACAGTGCCCCTTCAGCACGGGTGGATGTACATTCATGTCGCCCTCACCGTGTCCGGCCGCTCCTCGCGCGCTCAGAAAGGCAGCGCGTCGCGTGCATCGCTCTCCCCAGCGCGTCGGAACGAACGGGTTACAAACACAAGGAGTTGAACTATTGCTATTGTTCTTCGAGTGCGTGGTACGTTGATCTTTGCTTCGGGTAGGTGAGTGCCAGGTGGCTGAAGAGAGACTGATGGAGACTGGGATGGACCAAAGAGGTGGAGAAACCCCCCGGGCATCTTCCTGCTGACTACACCCACGTCACCTGGTTTATTGCAGCGATAAAGGTCCTGCTCTACAGTTGCTTCTCCGTGTTGGATTGTACAATGGCAACAGACCGGGGCGCAAAGAAGGGGCCTGGGGAAGCTTCAAGGAGCTCAACAGAGGATGCAGATGGAGGTGCTGTGATTGTCAGGCTGACTGGTTAGTATCTGCCGAAACACGGAGTGATGGAGAGGTGAGAGTAATATTGCACTTCTGCATTCAGTGACAGTTACATTAAACTTGGTCCATAAAATAATTGCTTTGTACATAATGCCTGAAACAAAAAAAGCTACATTTTTAAATATTAATAAACCCTGAAGGTTCCAGTCCCTCCAGACATCTTTTTCCTCTACATAAAATAAATAACTTTCAATTTATATATCCACTTTATGTTGAACATTTACATTCGCCCGTTTTGTTTTACACTATCTACACATAAGAAAATGTGAACATCCGTCTCATCAGCACTGGAAAATGTGCAGATCACACCTTGCTGCGGACTCTTCTTTCAGAGGAAGGTTGAATTTTGTGAAGGCCATATCCAAATTTGCAGAAATTACTTCGTGACGTGGTTGGGTGACTCTGTGGGACGGATTGTGGCTTGACCTCCTACTCCGATGGCAAGTGCTCAATCCAGCGTTTGACTAGTAGAAAGCTGGGACAATTCCCCTTGGTTCTGAACCCAGAAAGCTCTGGCTATACATTCAAAGAGAGCTAAGCTGAGCTGGCACAAAGGGAAGTTGGTTTTCAGTAAGGAAAATCCTCGGGTGCGTTTTGGAATCGGATAATTACTCAAGTGGCCAAGTCACCGCTGGGCTGCTGGAGCTGGGAGCCGCTGTGGCCTCGAGCTGACGGACACGTGAGCCCTGTCCGCGGCGTCCGGGAGATCCCGCCGGGGCCGGGAGCGGAGCGGCGCTCACAGTGCTGCCCGTCTCGGTGCAGCCGCCCGCGCTCCGCAGCCAAGCGGGTAATAAAACCAAGCAGCCGGTCTAAAAAATCTGTTATAAACAAGATCCTCCTAAGTAGAAAGTGGTATAAAGACAGGATCCTGTGCCAGAGGAAAGCACTACGTCGGGCAGCTCGGTAGGACTAGAAAATCTTCACGGACACAGGCGGGCTGGAGTCTGCAACATCCCTGGACCTCCAGGGTGGACGATCCCGAGCCCTGGAAGCCACGTGCGGGACGGGCAGCGGGCCCAGCACCGGGATCCGGGAGCTCTCCGGGAAGCGCCGGCTCTCGGCTCCCGCCCCAGCCCGGCCCTGACCGCCAGCTCGGGCACAGCCGCTGCAAACGCGCCAGGAAAACTGAGATTTGGCCTTTTCTTAAGCTTGCCCGACTGCTGCCTTGCCTCCTTACAGTCTCCTTACTGCTGGAAAAACTTCTGCACAGAAAATTTATATATTTTATATATATATGTGTATATATATACTACATATATGTGTGTGTATATATGTATACATATACACGCTCTGGCTTAGCAATATTTCATTGTCATGCACTACAAAGGTAGGTGCAGCTACATGAGATGGTAACAGGTTTCCATTCTAAAAATTATCAGTGCAAAAACAATGAGGTTTTACAGTTCAGTAACTACTACCGATAAAAGAAGCGTGTCTAATTCCCATGAAAGCTGCTACTGAACTTGGAGACAACCTGGGAAGAAGGAAATGTTTCGGATGTGGGTGTTGAAATAGTCAGACCCTGCACCTGGATGAGAACTGTTACGCAATCCAGCCGCTGAGTGTCTTCAGCTGCTTGCAAATGTATGGTGGTTACTTTGGGAAATAACATACAGCAATAGAATTTGGAGACTTTTAGCAGACAGTAAAGTAAGTGTCTGAGGTTTGTAACAGCTTAATCAAAATAGCTTGTATTCTTCTTTTAATAGGTCAATGCATTAAATTCCATCAGCTTCTAAAATGTCTCTTTATAAAAATAACAGTAATAACAATAACGACCCCACTTCCTTGGACGTGAATCTGCTGAAATGCTGCCCCTACCACCCGCGCCGCCGTCCCTGTGCTCTGCCCCTGCACGTGCTCCTGCAGAGAGCGGCTCAACTCGAAGCTCTTTGTACAGGTCAGGCCCGCGGGTGCTCCGCCTGGCACAGCCCAGGACAGGCCCCCTCGCGCAGGGCTCTCCGTGCCGGGAACGCGCGTCTTCCCCGGGCCCAAACCCGCAGCAGGGCCCGACCCGGGACAGCCAAGAGCAAGATCCCGCAGCCTCACCCGGTTCCTGCGGCTCTGGGGACGGCGCCGGTGCCGCGTGTCGGAGCGATGGCTAACGAGGCGAGGAGGCACAGGTATTTACAGTCACTAAACCTGGATAAGAGAAGGAGGCAGGAGAGCGCGCGATCCTGACCGGGAGACTGTTCCCCCCTTGGTTTCCAGCTGTTCCTGGGGCTCCTGCTGCACACTCGCGCCGCTCCCCGCTGCAAGGCCTGCACGTTCCGCGTGGGAAACACCCCGTCTCCTGCTGCAACACCACGATGTTATTAAGAGTAGCACCATATTTACCCTTCCAGCGCGTAACGCCGGCCTCGTCCCTCTTCCCTTTTTCATTTTCCTCCTCCGGTGGCTACAGCCGACTGTCGCTGGGCTCTGGCCTGGCTATTTCTGCCCCAGGAGGCCAGACTCCAGGCGGGGCCGCCGCGCTCCGGCCCCAGCACCCCGTGGCGATGCTCATGCTCCTTTGGCTGCGCTCCCTGTCCCTTGTCGCCGTCGGACTGGCTCTGGGTGCGCTCGGGCCGGTGGCCGGCGCCGGGCGGCTGCGAGGAGATGGTCCGGAGCAGGTGGTTCCTCTTGCGCAGGAACTCGGTCTGGCCGGGCAGCCCGAAGCTGCCCTTGCGCAGCGCCATGCGCGTCGTGTTCTTGGCGGGCCGCGCGCGGTGGCTGTACTCCAGCTGCGCCAGGTGGGCCGCGTAGCCCTCCGTGATGAACTGCAAGACAGCGGCGCCGTCAGAGGGGACCGCGCGCGTCTCCCCACGGACACCCACAGCCCCACGTGGCCCTCACCAACGCGCTGGATCCCGGCACAGGGGATGGTCCCTGTCCTCTTTGCAAGCACCAGGTCGGTAACCAGGACAAACCCCTGCTGCCCTCCCGAGCCCGGGCTCTGCTGACCGCACAGGAGGGCTCGGAGAAGCTGCCTCCTACCTGGCACTGGCTCTGCAGCTTCTTGGTGGGGCGGCCGACGATGTAGATGTGCGTGGGCGGGAGGCTGATGGAGCTGTACACGGAGATGTCCTTAGTGGAGCCGTACGCCGCGTGGATCTTCATGTGGAGCTGCGGGGCGGGAAAGCAACACGCTGTCAGGACATATGGCACTCCGGGCTGCCCAACGCATGGGCTTTTTTCCGCCCCCCCCCCATTTTTTCCCTCTTTCTTTTCATTTTTCTTCCCTGTCTTATTACAGCACTTGCAGAAATCTCAGGGCAGGAAGTTATGTAAGATCCCAGCTGGATAAGGCACCGCTGAGCGAGGCGCTAATTAACAGAGCCGGGGACACGGGCAGGGCAGACGGTGACAAGCAGCAGCAACACGAACGCAGCCCTCCGCTCGCGAGCAAAACCGGGGGCTGCGGGGCAGGGAGGGGAGCGGAGGCTTCGGCAGCCCCCGGTGCCGCAGGCGTCAGCCCGAAGCGGCCGCGTCCCGGCCGCGCTGCAGCCTGCGACGCCGCTGCTGCCGCTGGGGCGGAGGGAGGAGGCCGGGCAGCCAAACGCGGCCGGTCGCGGAGAGCGGAGGCGGCTCCCGGCCAAGGGCCTCGCTGGTGGGATGACACCGGGGCTGGCAGGGGAGCCGCTGTCCTGCCGCACGCCGGCCCCGTCCGCCCCCGCGCTGCAGGAAAAGGGAATTCTGGCTGCGGCTGCAGCCTCCGGGCGAGCGAGGGAGGGCGTCTGCCCGCCCTGTGACACGGGCCAAAACACAGGCGTTAATGAAGGGCTTCCCTGCAGCTGCAGGAAGGACGCGGTGCTCTGCACACCGGTGCTGTCAGCCCCAGGGAGATCTTCATGATACCCAGTGCAAAGGCCTTGTGAAAGCGTAAAACAAGTGCAGGCTCCTTGGAGTATCCCCTTGAGAGCGCCCTGCCCTCCCTATGGCATCTGGGACCTGCTGGTTACGCCACGGGCAGCCCCAGATCTGGCTTTTAACCCAAATCGGTTAAAAAGCACCCGCATGGGGAGGGAGAGGCACTGCCCGCTTCGTTTTATTAGGCATTTTGTGCTGGAAGGAGCAGTGATGAAATGGGACACGGCAGAGAGGAGATGACACGATTTAAGAGCGCAGACGCTTCTACAGAGAGCAATAAAAGAAACGGAAACGAAAAGAACAGGGATTAATCTTGCACTGCGGGTCGCCTCGCTGCCAAGAGCAGTGCTGACAGGGGCAATGAGAGGAGCAGCAAGCCGAGCCCGGGCCGCAGCCGCGTCTGGGGACAGCCAGGCTTACGTCCGTGATGAGGGATTTGAGGAAGTTGGCCTTGTGCCGCAGCGGGTCGTGGACCAGCCCGTCGCAGAAGGAGACGATCCCGTGGGGGAAGTTGTGCTGTGCCAACCACGCCACCACCCTCTGCTTCTGCATGTCGGGGCGGCCCGTGACGTAGATTATGAGGTAGCCGAGGTCTTGCCAGTGCCTAGAAGAAAAGCCACAACCCACCGGGTTACAGAGCTACGGCAAGGCCGAGATCCAAGCGAGCCGACCGCCCCAGCCCTGACCTTACGACGTCGACCGCTCCGGCGCGGACCTTGGGGTCGCTGCCCATGATGGACACGCTGGCTGCGAAGGAGCCGTCGATGCTGAACACCACGAACTCCGTCCCCTTAGGCAGGACCGTCATGTAGCTGTCTGCAAACGTGTGGTCACCCCTGAAAGGGACACGAGTATTTAAAGGCTTCAAGATGCAGAGGCTCTTTTGCAAGGCATTGCAAGCCCAGGGGAGGACCCCAAATCTGGCTTCAAGACTCCACTGGTTATGCCACCCTTGTCTACAGCAGTGGTGGGTGCTGCAGGAAGACCAGTGAGCTAAAGCAGGGCTGGGAGCAGTATTCTGGAGCCCTGGCTTTAGTGCATTTCAGTGGTTCAAAAAACACCCTCAAGAAGATACTGTTAGTTTTGCCACTGAAAAGATGCTCCCTTCCTCCTCCTCCTCCTCCTAATAGAGCTGAATACCAGCAATCGGAGCTGAGCTGAGCCCTGGGCTGTGACTTACCATGAAAACAAAGTTCTGTCCCTCATGGACAAGTTCACGGTCTTTAAAATATGCCTAGTTGTGTAGTATTTGCAAATGACTGTGGGGCCTTATGTCTGGGGCACAGAAGGCCTGCCCTGGGGTGGGAAATCAATTGCCCTGCAGCTGGTGAGAGCCAAATGCAGCTTCTCCTCTCAGAGCCGTGGAGTAAACACGACTTTGTCTCGTTGCTGATAAATCAGACTCTAATGCACCTGAGAGTCTGAGCTCCCACATAAGGAGGGACCATATTCCGCAGTCATTTTCCCAACCAAGTTCCTCTTTCCTTCATTGGCAACAGACGTGTGGTTTTGTATCATGCAACCACAGGGCCTGTTTCCAGCACCTTGTGTCCTCCTGCAGACGCCACCACGCAGGCAGCCTCACCTGACCACCATCTTCACGGGGTACACGCCAATGCCCAGGCGGCGGCTCTCCGGGATGACGTAGGAGATCCTGCCGCTGCTGTTGCTGATCTCGGTGTCGAAGTAAACCCACTCCCCGGACGGCGGCTGCGTCATGATGTGAATGTCCACCTGAGAAGGCAGTGGGGCTGAGTCAACAACAGCATCCAAGGTGACACAACAGGCCACGCGCTGGCATCTTCTCCCCAACTCCCTTTGCCCAACAGCAGTGCCAGGTCCTGACCTGCACTTTGCAGAGCTGGGAAGTGCCCCAGCATCCCAATATGGGGATGAAACCTGGTGAAATCAGCTCTGAAAACCAACCTGGTCACAGCTGGTCCTGTGGTGGCACCAGCTGTGCGTGAGCAGGGGAGCCCGGCAAGGACCAAGGGTGCCAGACCCAGGCAGGGACCATCTCCCCACACCCTCGCTGCCCCCAAGGACGGTTTTCCCAGCACGGTGCCGATCCCCCCGCGCAGACACGGTACCTTTTCCCCCGTGAGCGTGACCATGTCTAACGGACCGTACATAAACCTTCCAGTTAAGGTCTGGGGCCCGTCTTCATTAGCGATGGTGTCGTTTATCCTGTGGTTGGCTGTGACATTCTGCACAAATCAAAGGTGGAAAAGAAAAGGTAAGAACAAGTGAGTGAGTCCCCTGAGTGTGTGGAATGGGCACCACACGGTGCAAGGCCAAACACAACAGGTCTAACTGAGCGCAGGTTCCTCTGGGTTGTGGCCTCCCTCTGCATCCCACAGCTTTAGATGAGAAAGAAGTTTTGACCCACAACAGCAGTGAGCACCTGCGCCCCACAGAAACAGGGGTTTGACCATACCTACCCCAAGAGCCAACTTAAGCAGCAGCGATTAATTCCGGTCCTACCCCAGAGGAACGTTGGATTTAGGAGGCAACACATACAGTTTCCAGCAGAAATCTGCTGACACTGTTTTAGTTCTAGTGCAGAACTGTCCCTTTTGGGAATCAGAGATGTTTCCTGAGAGTGAAGGGCGTTATGGACTGGGCAACTCAGTCTTTTGGATGTGGAAAGGAGCTCGACCACGGACCCTCCCGCAGCCCGAACCCGCCGGCCCCTCTCCCTCACCCGCAGCTTCACGTGCGTCCTCTTGCGCAGCCACTTCTCCCGGGGCTTGGAGGGCGTGAAGACGGACACCTCCTTCCCGTCCAGCTCCAGGACGCTGCTGTTCTCGTGCCTCATCACCTGCGGGACGACAGAGCCCTCCCCACGTTGGCCACGGGACCTCTCCTTCTGCCCGCGCCAACCCAGCCCTTCGGAAAGCTCAGGTGAGCACTGCCAGCCCCAGAGACGCTTTCGGCTTCGCTCCTCCTCTGCTGGGCACTGAAAACCACACACAGAGCTTCTCCTTCACTGCGGTTACATTTGGTGCTATTCTACACTAAGAAGGTTTTCCTCAGGTTTCAGGGTTGAGATCCAAACATGCATCCAGGGAGCAGCTTGCTGTTGAGAAGGGAAAAGAGAGGACAGAAAACAGGTCTGCGGCCGCAAAGGGGGTTTCTTCCCCATCTCCAAACCAAAAAGAGTTACGGAAGGCGCCAACGGAGGGGGAAAGCAAAGGAGCCCTAACAACCTCCAGCAGAAACGTGGCCTGGGCGGCCCGTACCTGTCTCAGCAGGAAGGAGACGACGTCCGTGGACTCCCAGTAGCTGGCGTGGAAGAGGTGCGGCAGGGCCACGGTGGGGAAGGCCGTCAGCGCGTCGGGGCAGTACAGGGCATAGTCGATCCTCTTGGTTCCCCACCACTTGGCGGCAACTGGAAGGAGAAGGAGCCTCGTTGAAGAGGGCTGGCCGGCGCGCGCGGCCGCAGGCCCCGGCGCACGTGGACGCAGCGGCTCCTCGCTCCAGGACACGCTGGGAAGCTGCTCCCGGCTGCTCTTCCCGCGGAGACGGGACAGAGCCGGGCCAGGGCTCGCACGGCGGCACCAGCACCTTTGCTCAAAGGGAAAGGAAGGCACTAGGGCAGGTATTAACCCCTGGGCACCGGGACCCCAGGCAGGATGTGCCCAGGGCCCCACGTCCTCCTCCTCAGACTTTCACAAAGGGATAAAAACTCTTTGGCATCCAAGTATCGGCTGCACCGGGCAGGATCCGAACCCTGGGAGCCCACAGAAATGGTCAGAGATGCCAGTTCGGCCTCCCCGCGAGCACGGATGGAAGAAGCATCCTGGGCTCCAGCACTCTGCACTGGGGACTGAAAAAGAACCTGGGATTTGGAGCGGGGGGTAAAGTTAAAGCCAGCAGAGATCAGTTTCTCCCCCAGGCAGAGGGGGACAGGCTCCCCCGTGGGACATGGCCCCAGGCTCCAGCGCTGCCCCGGCCCCATGCTCAGCCTGAAGACTCTGACCCTGCCGCCGCCTTCCTGTGCGCTCCGGCTGCGGAAAGAGGAGCCAAGAGAGGAGAGCAGGGAGAGGAGGCGCAGGCGCATGCACGCTGCGAGCTGGGGCTTTGCAAGGCCTTTCCCCAGCTCCGTACTGACAATTCTCCCCTTCCAGGGGCTTCCAGGTGTAAGGCACAATCCATCAAAACCCTCGTGCGAGGGGGAATCCGGCTGGCACCGAGCACGGGCGATGGGCAGAGGTCACAGACCCACCGGCTCCTTCCAGAGCCCCGTGCAAGCTCCCCCCATGCCAGAGGCACAGGCATCCCAACGGCTCCAGCATTCCCAGAGAGCCCCGGGCAGGCGGAGAGGGCACTGCTGTGGGAGGCTTTTCCGGAGCGCTCAGCCCTCTCCTTGCAACCGTGTCCGACCCCGCGCTCCAAACTATCAGGTCCTGGTCACGTCCCAACCTTCCACCTTCCATGCACGTCCCCAGCTCAGGCACCATTCGAACGAAGCAGCCGGGATTTGCTGTTCCATGCTCAGAGGACAGCACGAGAGTGGTGTCGGCAGACCCGTTTCCCAGAGGAAATGCTGCTCTTGCTGCTGTTAGCAGTGTTAGGGCAGATCTTTAGAGTAGAGTGACAGAAATACTTGTTAAAAAAAGTGCAATCGGAAACCGCAAGTGCCTCGGTGAAAGGAGAAAGTGTGTAGATTTTGCTGTGAAGTTTGGTGATACCAAGTGCCAGAGGAGGCTGGAGCAGAACGCCTCGCTCCGGAGTACCTTGCTTCATGTCCAGGTCGGGTATCCGAAGAGCACAGCCCGCGTCCCGGCTCCATGGCCCTTCGAGCTTTCTTCCTAAGTGACTCGGAGGGATTTCATGCTTACGCGGCCTACGTCTCTTGGACGAGGTCTGGGTAGGGGATTTGTGAGGGAGGGCAAGTTGGGCCAGAAGGCTAAAGCCTCTGCAATGATTAACGTGGTATTTGGTTTCTAAAAATAAAAATAAAATACAGGAAACAAAGCAGAAATCACACATTATTAAGGCATCCGCGCGCTGAAGGCAACAGCGTTTTCATGCTCCGGAAATTCAGAGGGCAAGAAGGATGTGCACCAGGGAGAGCTCCTAGGAGGAAACTGCGACTCGGCGGCGCCGCCTGGATTTCCTCCTGCTCTTCCGATGGGATAAACGCTAACGCATCCAGCCCTGGGCTCCGCAGCTTTCCAGTGCCGCCGCCTGAGGAAAGCTGAGCCTGGCTGCCGCGAGGATGGAGCTCCAAGGATGGGGCAGCATTTGGGCCCCAAGGAAGGGGCTGTGAGGGCCCGTGTAGCCATGAGGAAGGAGCCAGGCTGAGGATGTGTCCTGTAGCCCCATCCCGTGCCCGGCCGGGGCTCCGCGGGCCTCCACGGCGGCTGCTGAGGACCCGTCTCCGCCTCTCCCATTGGAAAAGGGTTTCAGCTGCTGGGACGCAATCGTGGGAGCAAGTTGCACAAAACAAAGTCAAAGTAGTCGGGAATTATGGGCCGAGCAGTCCACAGCTCTGTGAACTGATGTGATCCCTAAATCTCCACCACCTTCCAGGAGGAAGCTTAGGCTGAGGCTCGGGGGCTCTTACATTTGTTTTTCAGCCTCTTTCTGCCCAAGCTACCCGAGGTCCCAAGGACAGGCCCAGGGGATCTCACACCCCGCTGCAATAAGGAACACGCGGAGCCACTAGCAGAGCCCGCTGGTCCCCACTCTGTAGCTGGGGAGGTTAAGCAGGTCTCAAAAACCCAAAATCCTCTTTATGCCTTGCTCAGTGGTGACGTGGGGGTCATAACTTGGCTGACTCGCTGAGCTGCTCTGCAGGCTACAGAAAAGCTCAATTTCTACTCTTAGAAGCCAAAGCTTTTTCCTTCTTGGCATTGCAGAAGACTCTACCCACCCCTTCTTCCTGTGGGTCGCACTGAAACAATCTGCATCAAGGCACCTACTGCATCCTGCATCAGTCATGTAGCCAAGCAGATCCCTGGTGGTCCTGAGACTCCTACCAACCATCCCTCTGGATTAACCCCAACCACACACAGCAGCCAAACGGTGCTCGCCATGATCAGCCTGAAAATAATTCTTATTTTTTAACATTTGATCATTTACACCCATAGCCACCAGCAGAGCCCAACAAGCAGCACGATGGCCCCTCTACCAAGAGCTGCTCCGAAGGACACGGTGCCGCCAGCCGGGACAAAACCGGACTAAGGCAAAACGGTTCCAATGATCGAAAACACAACAGCAGACAGACAGACTGACAGACAGAAGCTGAGCGGGTCTGTCCCGGCACGGGACGGCCGGGTGCGAGGCGCCGGCGTCGCAGCGGGGAGGCACTTACTGTTGGCTATGTTGGAAGCAGTGTAACTGTCTGCCATTCCCGAGACCTGGCTGGCAATGCTGATCTCACTGGCTCGTCGGAAGCCCCTGAACTGAGGGGCGGACATGGGGGTGGACAGGGACGCGCTTTCCATGAAGACGGCACCATGAGACTGAACAACATCTGCTACAAAGTTGAAACAGGGAAATCAAAATATTAGACCGACAGACAGAGGCTGGGCAAGATGAACTCGAAGAGGAAGAGGAGGGAAACAGGGCATTTAGAGGCAAAAATAATAATAAAAAACTTTCAAGAGTGATTGGTATGAAGCATGTTTCATTGCAGCTCTGCTTGGAAAAGCAAGCAAACACCACGGCAGGAAGAGAGATGTGTGGCTGCAGAAGCGGTCTTTGGTTGAGAAAAGCAAAATAATTAACTCAAAAAATACATCTAAAACCCCAAACAGAAATCAAGGCAGGCTTATTTGAGCAGCAATAGCAGAAGCATCTGTCATACATCCAAATGTGAATATATACAGCTTTATACATTCACATTGAGGCAAAATAATTAAGGGAAGGGGAACAACATCATCCTAGAAAGCAGATATGTTTTCTTGAAATATTTAGTTTTCCTGAATCAACATCTCTCCGAGGGGGAAAGTGTTAATGCAAAAATATCAAGAAAACATTTTCATGCCTGGCAGGGGCTAAATTTAAACTTGTATTTTATTGCTAATGATACACCAACACTCGTTAAACTAAAATAAGGGTTGCTGAAAGGAAGGGGCCTGGTGCTGAGCATGCTCACAGGGATCATCTATGTGCATCAGAGGGAAAAGGACCCAAAATGCTCAGGACTGGCAAACCAGGAGATGCTAGAAGTCAAGAGGAGAGCTCTGCACCTTGGTTTTCTCCCTGCAGCGGGTGGGAGCAGCATCTACCCGCCTGTGCAAGGCCGAACTAAAAGCCCCTGGCATATCCCAACCTCCTGTGCTGCCAGGGATTTAGGATAAGGAGTCCCAGCAGGCAGCACAGGAGGGACAGGACCATGCACGAGCAAAGCGAGCTACTGTCATCCCACGTTGCCCATCTCTGCTGTACCTGGTGGCAGCACCTGAACTTTTCCTGAGTTTCACCCAGGTAGGAGGTGCCAGGGGACCGCGAGCGCTAACACTTGCCACCTATTCCAGCCAGTTTAAATGTCCTTGGATTTAACCCTGCTACACAGCTTACCGAGGGGGTTGGGCTGGCAACTGTTTTACTTCAACGCGGATCTTTTTGCTTGGGGCTCCTGATCAGCCTCCTCCGTCTGTGCCCCCGCTGCATCGCGGGGAAAGCCAAACTCCGAGCGGGAGCACGGGGACAAGGGCTGGTGACAGAGACCTGCCCTCAGCAGGGAAAACAAGACCACAGGCTGCTCTGTGCAAAAGCTCCGGGGGCTGCTAAATCCGAGACCGAGCAGGAGCCCGACCCGCTGACGAGCTTCACGCGCTGCCCACGTTGTGCCTCCAAGGCCACCCCCAGCATGGCTTTCTCAGCACTTTCCTCCTCTTTTTTCCTGCCTTGCATGGAAGCTGCCTGCACGGCTTTCCGAGCGCCGCAGGCATCGGGGAGCAAGAGGAGGGGACTCGGGCCAAGGCGACATTCTGCCAGCTGCCCCCGCATCGGGCCAGGCGCCGCGGGAGCTCCGGCCTTGTCCGCGCCAGGAGAAACGTCGGGCTCCGTTCGGGGTTAGCCAGCGCCTACCAGCTAAGCCTGAACTCCTTCCTCCTCCCCCTTAAAAATAAAACAGTTGTGGCCTGAAATAGGAAGCAGCTGGAAGGCGTGCTAAAAAAAGCATTACAGCAATGCTGCACGAGAGGGAAAGCGGGGCTGAGCGCGGGGCTGTGTCTGCACCGAGCCCAGCCCTGCCTGCACGAGCTCTCTTGAGAGCAAAACCCGAGAGATTAAAAAAATAGCAGTTTTTTGGCTTGTTCTTTTCAGGCAGTCTCCCTTTTCCAGGCCTGATGCTGAATTTTTGCATATGATGGGCTTGAAGCAGCAGCCCTCAGAGTAGCCTCCTGGCTAGTGCCAGCACAGGAGCAGTTTTCACGCGCGCAAACGCCGAGACGGCGCTGGGGCTGCTGAACTGTTCAGCTTGGTACCGCCGCGTTGGCGGCAGGAGCCGGCTGTGCCAGGGCTGGGGCGCAGGCTGACAGCAGCTCCAGCCCACTCACGCTGCCTCCACGTTTCCAGAGATACTGGAATAGCTTTTTTAGCACCCATGCAGCCCCTGTCCTCAAAAGAGGCCAGTTTTTTGAGAGCAACAATGGCCAGGAAGCGGCAGGCTGGGGATGGAGGACAGAAAAGTTCTCCTGGGCATTGCTCCTGCCATAGTTGAGCTTCGCTGACTGGCAAAGCTGCAGCAACAGTGACTTACGGATCAACCTTAAGACCTGATTCCCTCGTGGAAAAAACCTGGCACAGCCACTTGGCACTTTCCTCCTAAGCTCCACGTCCTCTTCGCACCAGCGTCGCGTGCAGCGCCATCCTTGCCCTTTAGATGCATGGGTTGACCTAAGCACCTGCCGGGGTTTCTGCTCCAGCATGGCCGCGTTTTCTGCTTGTCAAAGGTGTCTTTTTAAGGGCAGACTTTCTGAGGGCAGTGTCCTCCTTCAGACAGAGGACACCTGACAAGCAGAGCACCCTGATCAGCCCTTCTCCTGGCATGCACCGCCCGGGGCTGTGTGGTGAACGGAGGGTTTCCTGCACTTCCAGAAAGGGTGGGACAAGCAGCACAACCAATTTCTTTTATTTTGCCTACCTACAGATCTTTAATACTCAATCCAGTGCTGTGCCTTTCCATTTACGGACTTGTTTGTCAGTGTTCTCACTAATTGCTTCCTACTAAGTGAACAGCTCCTAAGGCACCGCTGACACCGTCTTAGGTCCTTGGGGTATCCGAATGGCAGATTCCAACACATGCAGGTTGAGCTGTGGCACCAAAGCAGGGAGTTCCAAAAGCATTCAATAAAAATAAATAAAATAAAATAGCCAGGAATTGTTCAGCACCAGCCAGATCCTGCTTGCACTGGAACCTCTGGTCAGAAGTTTTCATGCTCAGTGCCATGGCCGGACTGGGACACTGGCAATGGCCACAGCTGAATCCAGCACTCTTGGCCAAGCCCTGTTCTTGACACACAGGGCAGAGAGCAGAGAAGCTTCTGAGTCCTGTCCTGGCAGCGGGGTGTACCAGATAACAGCTAAATGGCATTTCCTCAGCAACCTCCAAAGTGATTAATTCATAGCGCCTCATCCTTTCCCTCTGCTTTCTCTACAGAACATCCCAGTGCAGGCAAGGTGGCCATGGCATACCTACAAATCTGCAAACATCCTCAAAAGGTGGCAGAAGGCACTGTGTGGCATTGTCAGCAACGCTGCCATTCGTATGACCACGTAACGCGCGGCACTGCTCAGCTTGTTAGCAAAATTAAAAAGCAGCAGAAACAAGCTCTCAAAGCAAAATGCTGAGAAAGGGCAAGAACAGAGAGGTTAAGTGAGAAGAAAAAACTCAAAGTCCAAAGTCCCATTGAGATTGCAGAGGTAGCAACAGCCACAACCAGAATAAGGCCATGCAGCACTTATGATGGAAATTAAATAAGCCAAATACATCAAACTTCACTTTTAAGGCAGGAATTGAGAAATTAACTTTAACAAAGCCACCGTAGGGGCTGAAAGCCTCATTCACTGAACTCAGCAGAGCCACAAGAAGTGTCCCAATAGGAAAGACTCCAAATGGGCAAATGCTGCTCTCCAACACAGGCCATCCCAGAAGGGGAAAAATAAGCATGTGGCTCCCGGCTGCCCTACAGCATTGCCCCAGGGAGGGTCACAGCTCGTGACTGTTCCCGCTGTTTTCCAAGGTGGTTGCCTAGACCTGGACAGTCATTTCCTGTGGCACAGCCTGAGACCCAGCGTGAAGATTTCAGCTCCAGGAGGCAACAGAGCAATCTCCAAAGAAGCACCCCAAGTACCCGACACCATAGACAATACGAAAGTGTAGATTACACACACTCAGCAAAACCAGCACTTTTATTGGAAACATCTTGCCAATTCAGAACGGGAACAGGGATACTTGTTTCCATGAAGCTGTCCTGGTGCTGGAGAGCACCCAAAGGGCTGCTTTCCATGAGCAGGATGGGATTGTTCTGGATTGTCTCAACTAGAAGCAGATGGGGAAGAAAACAGAAGGACAAGGAACAACAGACATGTGGCCACAAGTGTTAACATACAAACAGTTACAACCGAGCACTTAAGACTGTGGATCGGGGTCTTCTATGAAAGGACAACCTTCAAATAGAGGAGAAGAAACCAACCTGAGTGACTTTCCAAATAGACCCACACCAGCAGATTTTAACTGGTAGCAGAGGAAAGCACAAGGACGGCATTTCCCCAGCAGAAGAGGAGGAACTCCTCTTACTCGGCTCGCTCCTCCAAATGAGCCAGCTCCATAAACACCCAGCAGATCCAGGGAAATCTTTTTTACTACGAGGACAGGAGTGTACTCAGAGGGGAGATTTACTTGAATCAGATTCCCAGCCTACACACTGCAAAGCACAGGAGTAAGCAGGGATGTGAATCTGATTTCCACTCCACAAGTTGGCTGTAATGAAATGGGGACTCAACACTTAGTACAGATGGGAAAACAGAAAACAAAACAAAACGTCTAAGAGGCCTCCTGAACTCTGGGCTTGAAAGGCAAGAGGAAACCTGGGGCACAAGCAGAGTCATGGAAGGTTTTGTGCACAAATAATTATAATCGAGCACCTGAATTTTACATCATCACCAAATCCCATGCCTTAATTACAGGAGCAATTAACTTGGTGAGGGTGCCCTACGGTGCACGCGCCAGCGTCAGGTCTGGATTTGCAAACCTGGGTCTGACCAGTCCTCCTGTGTAATGTGTAAATCACAGCTCTGAAATTTTGATTCTGATGAAAAAGAATAGCCTACTGCTTTCTGCTAAGCAAATGAAGAGGCTTTGTCTTAACGCAAGAAGAGAAATCAAAGCTGCTCTTTTTATCACTTCTATTCATCACGACAGAGCAGCATCTCCTCTAATAAACCTGGAGAGGGCTTTGGAATCACTCTGTGCATCTTGTACTTAATTGCTGTTTAACTCCTCTCCATTATATCACAAGTGTCTCTCCAAACTTTGACACACCAACTTAACCAAGGTCCAGGGAGGCACCGTAGACTAATAAGTCCCCTGCTGTTGCACAGAACGATAACCAGAATGTGAGTTTCTCAATGTCAATGGGGTTTCTGCCTCAGGCTTCTATGGCAACAGGGGATTTTAAATGGATTTAAGAGGAAGAAAGTAGGATATTTAGGATTTTTCCAAGAAGCCACTCGCAGCTGATACTTAAAATACACCCAAGAAGCAAACTGCTGTTCAAGTTGCTATAGATTCCCTGAGCTTTTCTAAGCCTAACTGGACTTGATACAAATGTAGCTGTGGGTGGATCCATTTTTAAAAAGCTCTGTGGCAAAATCTTTGTGAAATCTGAATAGTGTGTGCAGAAAGCACAGAAAGTATTCCATTTGCTTTATTAAACACTGGGTCTAGTTCATGCCCATTTTACACAGCAGACCTCCAGATTCAGCAATTAAAATACTGTATTTAAATGTATAGAACCATCAGGAGCACTGCGTTGCATTTCAATTTTAAAGTGATGCATAGCACAGAGTTATTCATCTCTAGATATGCATTCTTCTTCATTTAGTCCTGCATGATTCAAATATTAAACAAGTGGAAACTTACCAGAGCTTTGAAAGAAAAAAAAAAAACAGCCTTGGTAGCTGGTGGCTTTGACATTCTACTTTGGTTTGCTGCCTTCGTTTCTTTCGTGTTGTAGGCCTAGTTTTACAGCAGTGACCCCTAGCCTTTGACTGACAACCTCTAACGTACACACAAAGAAAAAAAAAAATATGGTGCAACTGTTCTTCTTGCCCCAAAGCCTCAATCCTGCAGGGAACCAAAGCTCCAGGTGAAGCAGAAATGTCAAATTTAATTTAATTCTGTAGAGCACTGAGCTTCCCTGAAAGCTTCTTGCAATGAGAGCCTGTATGGGGATGGCAACAGACCATGAGAGCCCAGGCACAGGAGTGAGGTGAAGATGGTAGGAAATATAATTTGTTTTATCAGATCAACTGCAAGAGCACTGATGTAATGGGAGCTGAGGCAGGACATGGCAAGGACACAGTTGCTTCAGTGCAGCCCCGCAGGACAGCAGGGCAAGCACACAGCCATTCTGGACTTTGCTACTACTGCAACTGGGGCAGAGCAAGTGAGGAGGCCACAGATGGCAGAGAAATGTTTCCTAGGGAAACGGAGCATCTCCCTGGCAAGCTGCTAAGGGCAAGGCACTGTCACCAGCCCAGCAAGCCGCAGCCACCAGTGCTTTGCCTGGTCCCACCAAAAAGCACCTGGTGCAACCAAGTAAATCATCTCATGACCACACTCTTGACTCTCCTCCTTCCAGTCTTTGCTGGCCCCCAAAGCAACAACCTCCTAAAACTCAGCCAAGTTGATCATGCTTTGTTATTACAGAAGAGTCCCAAGCACAAGAGCTGTCTGGGGTGTAAAACAGGGACCTCCACAGAGAGGTCACTGCATGGTGACTCTCCGCAACTGATGGCCTTTGCGTGACAAGTTGGGGCAATCTGGGCCACAAGACACCGGCTTTGTCAGCAGAAAACTACTTGTCTGCTAAATCGGGCACCAAGTTAACATGACAGGGCCAATTCTCCTTCTTGTCATTCCCAATTGCTTTGGCAGTGTCACGTAGAAGGCGACTAGAGCCACCAGGGACACCAAGAGACTCACCCAGCACAGCCGAATTGCCGTCACCCAGCGGGAACCTCTGGTAGCGGGGGACGTTGAAGGGGGGCAGCAGGTAGAACTTCCTCTCCAGCAGCGGCTCCAGGCGGGAGGCGGACGGGTCTGCGGGGTGGAACAGGTTATAGACTTGCTGGCAGGCTGGCCTCAGCTGAAAGACTGAAGAGGTGGGGAGAAAAAAATAAAAATAAATTAAAAAAAGAGAGATTTTCAAGTATCCTGGGGTGATGTGGTGGAGTATCAGAAATATTTCTGTGAAAGGGGTGTAAAAAAATAAAATAAAATAAAGCACTAAAGATTAATTACCTTCCTCCAATTCTAGTGTAATCAACTGAATCACTTTATCGGTACAATATTTAGGGAGCAGTTTTTTGAATCTTTGTTAATGTTTGGAAGCAAATCACAAACAGACTGCCTAATCAGCATTGGCTGGAGCAGCCAGTGCTCTGTTTCCTTATGGTGCAATATAGATTATATATGCATACTTGGCTTTACCTGCACTTAGAGTTTGTCTCATCAAATTACTGCATTTGTAGCAGGAGGTGCTTCAACCCTCTGCTCGGTGAGCACAGCGGTTTATGTCAGGACTTACTGTCTAGAGCTGGGATGACAGTTTTTCTCAGCGCAAGAACCAGCCCCAGGGGAGAACCAAAGAGGAAGAAGTCCGTGATCTCAAATTCAAACTTTCCAATATTTCCTCCATCCAACATCGTGGAGCTGCTGGAGCGCCTGGAGCCTGGGTCGTTCCTCAGAACACTAGAATGTAAACTGGGACAAAAGCAGAAAAGCAAGTCAGAACTGGGTGCAGTACGCCTTCCTCTTAATTGAAGGCTGAGTAAGTGATTGACAGTGAAGATAACTTCTATCACTTTCGTGAAGGAACTGTGCCAATCAATCCGCCATGCCTCTGCACTGCAGTTGCACTAGCCAGCAAACTGTCCCTCCGCTTCATCGGCATAATTTAGACCATGGAAATTCAGGCTCTGCGTGGGCTCATTGACACACTCCTCCTAGCTCCTCAAAGTGTTTTTTGGAGGAGTCAAAATGTGGGTTGCTGGTAGTGTAACAGCCATTTGCAAGCTAAAAAAAAAAAAGCCCCCTCAGCAAACCAAAATTACTACAATACCAGGGGAAAGAGAGCAGCTTTGCAGTGATTCATTTAATTACACATATCACTGTTATGCTCTCTGCTTGTCAACATTTGAGTTCCTTTCATCACCTTATTCTCAAATGTTACGGAAAGCTGCACTTATCCATTTCTTCGTCATGGAAGTAGATGGACAAATATTACAGGATTAAAAAAGAAAAAAGAAAATGAAAAAGGAAAAAGAAAGATCAAGATCTGCAAGACAGTTTCTAAGATCCTTGTGCACTGATTTCACCCTGCAGTTTCCATGCATGTACAAATGCACAGGGGAAGAATTTGGGCCAACGGCCGCAGTGACCACATGGTAAATCACATAGTGGTAAGTCTTTATCATGCACCTGCGAGACTCCCACCTCTCTTCATGCTCTCTCAGGCCACACAAGCCAAGCTACTACCATCCTAACTACCTCTCAATCAGCCCAGCATATGTAGATCATTGTAATTAAAATAATAATAATGATACAAAATGTCCTTAGCTTTTTTCCCGTTTTGGTAAATCAAGGATTGCCCCAGAGAGAGCACCTGTGCCGCTGCCAATGCCATGGGATGCTAACGAAACCTTCTCTTCACGCTGCACTATTCTATATTCTCCCAGTTCTCGCACAAATTATTCTCTTTGGTTACCCAGCACCAAGAAATAACAAGCTTCCCTATGCCAGACATACGAAACACAAAACCAAAATGGCAACGTCTAAAGTGAGGGGAATGGAAAGCCACAGAAAGTGGCAGCGAAGACAAGGAGGCTCCCCTTGGTGTGAGGGGACAGAGTCTCCCCGAGACCATCCTGCCCAGACAGGCAACACTGGAGAGCATCTAAAAACAAGGCACTTTCGGTGAAACTGGGTGGGTTTTGGCTGTCAGGCCTGCAAGGAGCGTGCAAGGAACACAAAGCTGTTTGGCTGTGCAGACGGCAGCCAGCGCAGCTCAACTCCAACGAGCACAAACCGACAGGGTCTCCGGAAAGCAGGATGGTCGCACGGGCTTTGAGCACTCCGGCCTTCCTCCCACGGTCTTCCTCATTGTGGAGCAGCAGAGAACAAGGAGGCTTCTCCTGCTACGCCGTTTGGACAGCTTATCCCCTTTCCCTGGGCATTTGATAGTCTTTTTAGCAATCAAAAGAAATGAGAGCCAAGGGGGAACTCTGAATCCGTCATGCTCCAAGCAACCTACAGTGCTCTGTTCTGCCTTTAAAAAGCAGCAGATGTACTGTGTGCATTAATTAAACACGAGCTCATGGATTTCAGAAGCAAATCAACTCATTTACAATAATACAAGTACAGCACAGCCAGAAATAATGGACTTGTGCAGAAGGACTGAATTTAAAAATAAATGTGTGATTGTAATCTCCAGATGCTGCTCTGGCTTGCTGGGCCTTATCCCAGAGAAGGGGATAAGGCTGATACATGAATAAAAAAAGAGTATCTTTGGCACAAGTCGAAAGCTGCAATAGGCCTGGACAAAAAGGCCTGCGTGTGCCAAGCTGCCATTTTCTGTGCCCATTAGCAAACCCTGGCTCCGTCTTGCCCGTCTCCGGAGTAAAGCCATGCCACAACAGGGCTTGGTTTGCAAATGAGAGAGTGAAGATTGCTCCGTGATGGAGCCTGGCGGGATGCTCTGCTGAGGGCTGCACGGGCAGCAGCGACGCTGCAAGCGCCGGGCACAGGGCCCGACCCGCCGGAGGGCACGGGCTGAAGCCCTGCAGCGGGACGGGCACCCGGAGCAATCCTGCAGCACGAAGCCTGTCCCTTCCCGCAGGGCATCCTGCTCTGGAGCCACGGGCAAAGACTCATTTCTCACCTGTGGTGGACAGACAGATTACAACAGAAGATCTGTAAACCCCAGAAGGAGTGAAGGAGAGCCCATCCAGCAGGGCACTGAACATGGGCAGCCCTCGCCAGGCTCCCTACAAGCGCTTCATGTTGGGAGCAGGAATGTCCCTTAGGACATGGAGCAGGAGGCATCAGGATGACACTCAGGACATGGCCTCAGGCCACTGCTTATCCCGAAACGTATGTAAACCCGCAGCCAGATGCCGGCCCCCTTCCCCGAGCTTAGTCCATGCCCAAGTGCAAGACCAAGGAGGAGGACACGCGCTCACGTGACAAACATCTTCCCCTGCAACAGGGGAGGCTGTTTTGATAGGGGATGAGCATGACACTGATGATGTTTTAGTCACCTGCTGGAAAGAGCTGAGAAGATTACTGGTTTTTTTGCAAACGTGGCCATCTTTCTGCATACAACATCCCTGAGCACCACCGACAGCGCTGTGACCCTTGCTCACTCCCATGGGGCTGTGACAAGGGAGGCCAACGTGAGCTGCAGCAAGGGCTGCAGGCAGCGAGGACGGGGAGAGGAGCGCGTGGGTCAGGCCTCTGCCCAGCACGGGGCCAGAGGAACAGCCCTGTGAGCACAGCTGCAATGCAGATAACGGGGTTTGATGGCTGGGACCTTGCTCCCTAGCGCCTGGGATCTGGGAGGAAAGGGTGTTGAGATGTTGGTGCAATTCTTCTGGGCCAAAAGCAGAAAAATGCAGGGAATGTCCAGCTCCCCAGGCTGAGGAAAAGGATGCAGTGAGGAAAAGCCTCCAGGCTTACGCAGTAATCCCTGAACAATCAGCAATGGAGAGGCTGCTATGAAAATTTCATTAGTTATGTTAACAGATACGTTTTCTGAAAGTCCATTTGAGGCAGCTTAGCGAAGCAACCTGGAGAGCTTCAGCACGGAATAACAAATTTCAAACATGACCTTGGTGTGAAGGAGGTGCCCTTACAGGAGCCAGAATGCGACCCCCCAGACCCTGCTTCACACAGGGAACTCACGTTTCTTTGATGGAGAGTCATATAAAACATTACAGATGGAGCCATCCTCATCCATGGCTGAAGGCTGCTCCTCGAATCAACACAATGAGGGTTGAGGATGCCTCATCCAGAGCATCTCCATTGCCCTGGCAGCGAGGTCCTACTCATGTGACACAAAAAAGGGCACTGCAGTCCACTCTTATCCTTGAACGAGGCCAAAATTAAAGGATACTCAACTTGTGGGCACCTTTAACAACTCTGTTTCACTGCCTTCACACACACATTGCTTAGAGATTTGCTCGATTTCTTCCATTCTGCAACAGCAGCACAGAAAAAAGCAGCCACCTCAGTGCAACCGCATGAAGGGCGTTTCTGTCTGCTGCAATACAGGTGCTGCAGAGCAGTTGGTTTCTCCCACTGCCACTGAGCAAGGCTGCTGTGAACAGTTTTCTTTTTTTTTTTTTTTTTTTTGCATATGCACAAAAATTTCTACCCCTCTAATCTCACTCAACACTTTGCTTGCCATAGGATGACAAAGTAATATTTGAGATGCCAAGTTACATCCCTCTTATCCCCAGAATATTGGTGGTTCTGCTCCTTTGAAATCGTACCTTGAAAGAAAGGCCTGATGCTGCTTTATTGTGTCCAGCTCGTAGGTTGATGAATCACTCCTCTTGCGTGGCAGCTGCTTCTTTGGATCTTCTCCGTTGCTACGAGGAATATCAATGTTGCTCCTGCTGAGGTGTCTGCTGCCTTCCAGATTAGAGCCACTGGAACAATAGCTATTGTTCACTGTTATTCCAGGAGACAGGAGATCGGTATCCTGAGGTTTGAAATATATGGATTTATTCCTCCTGCAGCTGAGTCAGGAATACAGCCACTCTATAGCTTCCTCCTTCCAAAAACTTGCTTCTCCATTTGCCCCGATCCAGCTGACAGCTACGCGGTACCCCAGATCAGATGCTTCCCAAAGGTGTGTGCACACCCACAACGTGATCTACAGGAGCCACCCCACAGATGAGCCACAGCGCATAAAACACCCCAGCAATTCAAACCCCTTCCCCTACCAACCCTGCCTGAGATGTCAGGCAATGAAGCACCCCCCGTTCAGAGCAAAGCTTGCCCAAGCCCTCAGACACACGTGCTGGCCTCAATCAGAGAGGCTTTGGTCTTTCTCACAAAGATCCTTACTAAAATCAGGCTTGGGGATGCTGCAGCTGGCTGAGCTGTTGCAAGCAGACCTCCATGGTGTCTTCACTCCTTACCTGCACGCTCACCACGCTGCCTCGCCGGCTGCTGTTCTGGCTCTCCGACACGGTCTGATTGCTGTAGCATAAGGCATCAAACCCCAGAATGCCTCCGACACAGTCCCCTACCAAGCAAACCTGGAAGAGGCAACACAAGCAGGGGAGGAGGAAAAACACCCCCCTGGGTTCAGATCAGAGAAGGCAATGAAAGGAGCGCTGGTTATAGCTAGGAAAGGTGGGGCAATGGGATGCCTCGTTTTTATCAGTAGAATTGCTCTGTCAGTGGACACACGCTCATCCCGTGCAGACTCGCTAGCAAACACAGCTAATGTGTCCTCCTAGTTGTCCCCATCAGCCAAACAGAGAGAAGTAACAGCAAGATGGAGCACAGCTATGGCCCTAACGCAGGTCCCGAAACACAAGCTAGATTCTCTCTTTGCCAACCTTCTGTATGACTTGGGGAAAGCTTCCCTGCTGCTTCTGCTCCTTGTCTCTATGGAGAGAAGACAACCTCGTTCTGCCTGCCAGGGTACTCGGCAGACTGGCACAACGAAGTGTTGAGACCCCTGAGTGCCAACAGCCTGTTTAAGGAGTTGGGGACCATGGGCTCAGTGCTGTCCCAGAGCAAATCCCGGACGGGGAAATCACACCACAGCAGTGCATGTGCACAGCTGGCTGATCTCTCAAACCATGCTAGGCTACAGAGCCCCTCTGCTCACAGAGGTGTTCTGTTTTGGGGGCCAGCAGCTGTGCTGGCTCAAAAAGCAGCCCATTTCTGCAACAACTCCAGCACTGGAGGCCCTTCGAAGACAGGAATGCTTAAACAGCCTTGGCTTGCCATGGGAATAGAGATCACACGTAGCAACAGCGGTAGCGCTCCGAATTTGGAAAGGTGTGTCGTGCTGAAAATTGATTAGCTTCACAGCTTTGTAGCTTCATTTCTGAACACAAGCTCAGGCTTTGCTCTGAATCCCACCGGTTCAAGACAGAGCCTAAGCAATAATCTCTCTCTCAGAAAGAAAAGGAAGCTCAACACTTCCTTACTGCAGCCCAACACTGTCGCGTTTCCATCCCTTCCAAGAGATTAATGACAGAAGAGCTTCAGAAGGAAATTGCTTCACTTGCTCTTCCTTTCATCGTGGCTAAAAGCAGCCCGTGGCTCACCTGGCCGTTGAACGACGTGCCCTCCGGGGAGCGGATGAACTCGCTGTAGGCCTGGTTGGCTCTGACGATCACGGTGGCCACGGCCTCCTGGTACTGCGGGGACGAGGTCGCTAGCAAAGGGAGTGCGGCGAGTGGGATGTGGTCCTGGCTGTTGGACAGGCAGCCTTCGTCGTAGCTGTACGGGCTGAGGCTGCACAGGGCAAGAGAGATTGGAAAGACTGAGCCCAGTGTGCAGGGAGATGAAAGGTGTTCGCAGGCTGCATGGTCAGTATTGTGGATCATTAAAATAAGCCTCAAGATAGAAAGGCCATTTATTCCACTGTGAATGGGCAAGAGCTTAATAAATCTTTCCCTCCCATCAAATACAAATCTTCAAGAACAACATACTTACATTTGTAGAACAACCCTTAGACAAGAAATTAAAGCCTTAGTATATACTGGATTAATTAGAATAAATCAATCACAGAAGTCTTGCAGCATGATTACTGTATTCACTACAACTAAGTATGAAATTGAGATTGAATGCCTCACTAGTTTATTAGTGAGTGCATTTGCAAAGCGTAGTCATAGTTCCCAATATGACCTGCAGAACACCTCATGGATAAGAAAAACAGCAAAATTTTATACGTGTCTCTGTGATAAGGTGGTGGCAACTTACCTGGACACCAGCGAAAAGGCTTCAGAGCAGATGGCTGGGCAAGGGACTAGCTTGATGGCAATGTGTCCAAGAGCAGCTGGGTAATGTACCCTCATCACCGTGTCAAACACGGTCGTGATGGTGTTGACGTCCCCTTGTTTAGAGCTCTGGTCACCACTTCCTGAGTCCAGGATGTTGCCTCCATGCAGGACCAAGAGGAGGACATGGATTTTACTTGGCTGCATTAAGGGCTGCACTGATTCATCCTAGGTGGGAAGGAAATACAGTGGAATCATCCCCAGGTAAAACACAGCAGCAGTAAAGAGGTTGCTTGTGCATTTTAGGCTGGGAAATGAAGAACCAAAAATCAGGCATCGCTTTCTGTTGGGTTTCTGTGCTCAGCTGCAGCAGTTGACAGTCAACCATGTATTTAGCCAAACCAGCAAACATGAGCAGATAGGTCAGCAAGTTACTGGGAAAACAGTTGTAGGAGGATGTCAATCATTGCCTCTGCTTGACTAACTGCAAAGTTATAAATAAGTTTAAACCTTCAGGTTTACTTAAAGCCTTGTAGAAGAGGAACTGGAAGAGAAAAACCTTCAAGTCCCCTCTCACCCAGGGAATGGTCAACATCTGGTTGGTTGCCTGCTGAAAGAAGAAGGGAACAGCTGTCCAGATCCTTTGCTTCACCCTGATAAGGCCACCAACTGCATCGCCCACTTTCTATGCGGTGTCCAAAAATGGGTGAAATAACCCCTGAAATCCAGCCCTGAAATAGCTGGGGCACCTCGGAGCGCCCGCGGTGCGGGCAGCGAGCGCGCCGCCGCGCTCACCTCGATGATGCTGAGCCGCTCCACGCTGGAGGCCACGCGGTACTCTGCCGACGGCTCGCGGTACAGGTCGCCTGCAAGCACAGAGGGTCGAAACGTCAGCGTGCCCACTGCAAAGACCATCCTTCATGGCAGCATTGCTTGCGCCAGTGCCTCCCAGCCCCAGATCTTCATTATTCCCCCAAAATTGCCCTCTGCTCCCCTCCCTCTTGGGCAGCCCGGACAATGTAGGCTCACTGCTGCCCAGCATTTCTTATCACCCTAGTAAGCGGAGGGCACTAGCAGCCGCCTCTCATTGCTCACTTTAAAAAAAGTGAGGATACTGGGTCACTGCAACAGTGGGATATTGGTGCCCAAGTGTCAGAAATGCTGGGTTTGTGGAGAAAACAAAAGGCACTGGGCGAGCTGTGCTGCAGGAGCAGAGCTCTGATGTGATGCTGAACCGCACCGGCACGGAGCTACGTGGCTCCCAAAAGCTTAAGTGTCATTTTCCAGCACGTGGCTACACAGCACACGCTCGGGTGGACAAGGCGGCTTCCCTTCCAACTTGCACAAAGGGGAGCAGAAAATAAAACCGAGGCAGGTAGAGGGGAGAACAAAGCAAGGAGCAAGAGGAAAAGAAGAGCCGGGAGAAATGCAAGTAATTCAAGCCAGAGCTGGAATGTTTCATTATTAGAGCAGAGAATCCTGTTTGTCGCACAAAAGAGCCGAACCAAAGTGGAAAATAAAGAGAAATCGAGAGCTTCCTCTTCCCAGCTCCCACCGGGCAGCTTGTTCTGCAGCGCCGGACAGATATTTTTATGCTCTGTCTCAGCTTTTCCTTTTGTGAGATAAAGATAACAAGTGTTACCTTTTTCTGAATGTGGCTGCAACAATGACATGGAAAGACTGTAAAATGCCACATGCAGTTCTTTTTTAAAAAAATAAAAAAATAAAAAAAAATTTACCCTGGACATCATCGCATTCAGGGGTTTCAATTTTATCCATCAGATCATTGGAACTCCATTTGGTTATTTCTTTCGGGAACATTTCCTCATTGTCAGACAAGTCCTCTTTAAAAAACAGATTTTTTTTTTTTTTAGAATCACACAAATACATACACAGAGAAGAGTACAGAACAGCATTAGAAATAAAAGTAAGACCTCATAATTCTCTGTAATCTTATTATGACTTAAGTCAGCCAAATGTTTTTAAAGCATGATACCATGGCTTTTGCCATACAGAAAAATCGAAGTTCATTTAAAGCATGTAAACCAACATGTTGTTAACAAACGAAATCCTAGCACGTGGGAGAAAATAAAGCCAAAAGCGGGCATTTTTCTGCTCCCATTTTGAGGGGGAAGCTGGAGGTTTGGCTCGCCTGCCTGCTGGCCGCCCTCGCAGCCCTGCTCCGTGATGCTGCTGCAGGAGATGGGGAAGCTGTGATACAAATCCCTGGATTAACAGGACCACCACCTAAAAAAGCACGAGGAGGGGAGGAAACGGGAACTCTCGGGGCTATCTTTAGCCCGGTTTCCTCTGGAGATGAGAGCGGCTCGCTCGGAGGGCGCCTCTCGTTTCCTGCCTGCCCCAACAGCGCCAGGATCTGCCGCCTACCGTGTTCATCGGGAACAAGGGACCCCCCAACATCACATTCCAAGAAGACTAAGGAAAAGGAGCAGATGCCCCTGCGGTTTCTAGTTTGGCTATTAGAGACATCCAGGCTCTCCCGAGGGCTGAGAAGGGGCCCAAAGACGCACATGACAAATGGCACTTTAGCCGCCGGGCACGGACCAAGGCCCAGCACCCGCAGCCCACGGCCGCCCCGGTCCATAAACCCTTCACCAGGACACCTTGGAGCCCACGGGAATCCAAATCTGGGCAAGCCAAGCCCTGGAGGAGCGCCTTCTGTTTGGGCTGTTGGGTTTGTTATTTTTTAATTTGATGATGCATCTTTGGTTAGAGAGGTTAATCGCTTTCTGATTAATTTATTGTTCTAGGTCTGGTATTTCTACCCCGAAAATTTAGTGTTTGGTAAATTTAATAGAGTTATAAACATCATAATAACAGCAATTTCAGATGTCTTGGAGATCGAAAAGCTGTAATCTTGAGAGTCACGGACCAGGATTCCCTCTTTCTGGTGTTGTTACTAATAAAATAATCAGTTGGAAGAATCCCAGCATCAGTGACAAACAGGTTTTGAAATGCGTTATTCTTTGTGGCGAACCTAAGCCATAGCTTAAAAGCCCCTATGTACAGAGGACTGTACAGAGCTGAGCAAAGACAGTTTATTTTTAGGACTTTCTATTAACACTTTGACCATAAAAGACAGCACCTGGAGAGCGCGGTGTCAATATGCTGCTTTGTTTTTCAATTGTGTGAAAAAAACGTGAGCAAATTCCCCTCTCTCTGCAAAAGGGAGTGCGGAGCGACGTGTTCAGAGCGAGGCGAATGTGCCCGCGCGCAGCACTCCAGCAACTTCAGCTAAATATTAAACTTCTTTCCCTGAGAGGTGTAATTACAACCCTTCTTGCTGCACAAGCCATGGCGATGGGGACACTGCTCCTGTTATTAGTGTTTATTACAGGGTGGGCACTGCTGAATTTGTCAGCACGTCCCCAGCACCGCCGGGCCGGTCTCCAGGGCTGCCCGTGCAGAGCGGCACGCAGCACGGCTCCCACTCCCAAGCCCAAATCCTTTCCCATTAGGCAGATTTTCCAAGCTCCTCTGTGTGGATTGCAGAGCACAATCTGTACATCGAGAGACACATTCTGTACTAGCAGAAGCAGAGCTGCCTTTTTTATTATTATTATTATTTTACCAGCAAGCTCCTTGGAGCATTGCAAAGGAGCTGCAGGTACCCGGTGGGGCACAAGGCTCAGTTTGGTTACCTCTCCTTCCCTGGCCCCTTAGGAGCCCTCCAGGGATTCCCCGGGGACCTGGATCCCAATGGGCAATGTCTCTATCTCTATTTTTATTACCGCCTAGTTAAAAAGGCAGGACAGAGGGTGGATAGCAACGAAGCCATTCCGATGACTCATTCCTCTTTTCTCGGATGCATCCTGCTACAATAAATCCCTTACGCGCAGGTCTTGCGGATGCTACCTGAGTTGATAAACAGAGACACTTAAAGCAAGTTGGCCCTTCTTTTTCTGGGCAAGAGCCACATTTATCACCTCGACTTGCACACACGCACAGCACTTACTCTGCCATTGTGCAAGTCACTGCTCTACAGCAGCATTCCCCGGGCTTGCTCTCACTCCCTGGGAATTTGGGATGCACGCCTGAACACTTGGCACGAGCCCCCTCCTGGAACGCCAAACTACCAGTTTCTTGAGCCTGAACTGCGGTTCAGCCGAACATCGGCGAAATTCTGCTTTACAAAAACGGGGCATGATCTTCTAACAACTTCATTGAACAGAAAGGTCACCAACTTCATCCAAACGTGTTGGGCTACCGGGCTAGATTAGCATTGCAAGCAGAGCGGGGAGTCCATCTGTCATCAGCAGAGATGGAGCCTTCCAGGCTTAAATACACACCAAGTACAATATACAAAATGAGTGCAGGCAAACAAAGCATCTCCACACGCACATGCACGGAAATAAAACCAGAGCTTTTGCCCAGCCCAAAGTCGAATTCCTTTGGGAATTCTGCAAGCCACATGGACGAGATTTGGCACCTGAAGTACCTCACTGCATGCACTATCATATTTCTTGCAGCAGGAGAATAAGGAGTTAATAAAGGCAAATGGGGGTGTCCTATGGCCCAGACAGGGCAATTCATCATGCTTTTTACTGATCTTAAAAGAAGAAAAAAGAATTCAGTCATTCTGAATCTGAAGGATTCAGGCACACCCACAGTTCAGTTCGTATGGATGGATTTTACCCACCACTTTGCACCAAATAAAATACATCTCCAGACACTAAGATCACTTCAGACAGTTCATCCTGAGCCCCGAACATCGCTGCGTGAAATCTAAGGGTGTGCTGGGAGATGCTGGGAATGCCTGAAGAAGCTGCACCCAGGCTGCACATATCTCAGTTAGAAAGGAGCAGATTTCAGACAAAGCAAGAAGTCTCCCCCACCCCGGGCTTTCTTTTCTCTCCCCGCAGCGCTTCAGAAAGCAAACGCTGGTGGTTCAGCTTCCACATACCATGTGCATCGAAGAATTCATCGTCCGAGCTGTCATCCGAGTCTCTGGCAATGCTCTGCATCCTCCACTCCGAGATGCTATGGCGTGAGGGACTTGCTGGAGAAAGCAGAAAAGCCTTATGCGATACGCTAAACCGGCAAGACAGAGAGTTCCCAACATGATCTTTGCTGGAGGAAGAGTCGTGCGCTCCCTATGAAAAATTCACTGCTGCAATATTAAAACACAAAACCCCGATGATGCGGGTGTGATGTCAGTGTACTGCTTTAGAGATCCTGTTTGTTTACTGTTGTTATAACCTGCCAGCGAGATGTTACATGAAAGCAAGCTGTTTGTATCACTCTTAGGCTATTTTGAATGGCAGCTATTTATAATTGTTAGTAGGATGTGCAAAGTCAGCTGGGTTTTAAAGTTTGCAATTAGCAGGGCTGATGGGGAGCTCTGCGCGCTCGCAGCCGCGCACCCACCGTGCCTCAGCTCCAGCAACTTTCCGACGGGCAGCTAAGCAGAGCAGCCTGGGCAGAAATAATCTGTTTTCTGCAAGGAAATTGCTTCCACACAAATTGGATTAGAGATCTATTTAAGCTCGGAACTTGAATGATTTAAACAACATGCTCTCCCCGGCTTCGTCGGGAGCCGCGGCAGCAGCTGTCCTGCGGCAGCGAGGAAGATCCCGGCGAGCCCTCGGGGTCCTGCTCGTCTCTCAGCCCTCCCTGCTGCCCCTTCCTTCCCACTCCGCCGCTCCCTGTGCCATAGGAGTGTTTTACGGCGTTAGTTTTGCCAGCTGTGGCTCAGCCCCGGGCCAGCCTCAACGCCTCTCGCTGACCGTGTCGCCGCACGGAGGCTGCTGGAGCGAGCGCTGCCGAGGGAGACGGGCTCTCCGCTCCTCGGGACCGCGGCCGCGCCGCGGAGCCGTCGCTGCAGCCGCCCCGCGCCGCAAAACCCCCGGAGCCTCACAAACCCGCGCTTAGCATACGGAAAGACACGGAAAGGCTCTGGTTACTAGGACGGCTGTACAAGCGGCTTCACGCTAGCGTGGCCGCGGCATTCAGCATGCAAGAAAAACGCTTTTGTGACTCCGTGCTGGCACGTGGGAGGGCTCCGGGGACGCTGCGCCGTCACCTAACCGCAGCTCCGCACCGGGGCTCGCGAGGCCCCGGCCGCCCCGCGGGGACGGCGAGCGGGGAGGCTGGCGGAGCCGAGCCCCGTCCTCGGTGCTGTGCTGACGTCAAGGCACTCGCATAATGGATGCTAAAAATAGAGCGTAAAATAACATATGGGGTGGTGACAAGGGTCCTGCCAGCAGCAGAGGTCTCGCTCGGGCGGTTTCGAGAGGCTGAGCTCCCCGGGAGCCGCGGCTGCGGGGAGGCCGAGCAGCCCTGCTCGCCTCCGCATGCTAATGCGCTGCCATTTCTTACAGCCAGCACGAAGAAGGATTAAAATATCTGCGTGACGTACTTCCCAGCACATCACAATTCATTTCTTTCATTAGTTTTTTTTTTTCTCCTCTCTAAAAGCTGAAGCAATCTGCAATTTGAAAGAAACTCAGCTTTCGCTACCCGAGAAAACCTCCAAGTAAAATCCTGAAAGGTGGGAAAACGGCAGCTTCCAAGGAGGCTTCCACGGGCTGCCCAGGAGGTGCCCAGGGCACCACAAAGCCTGGGCCCAGCGCTGTAAGATCCTGGGGCTTTCATATTTATGTAATTATTTATAAAGTGACTACTAGGTTCTTCCCTGGGGCTCACTCCACTGAATCACTGCAAGGTAAAACTGCTGTTCATTTCCCGGTCACCCTGGGATGAAGTCAGTGCTGGAGTGGAAAAGGAAAAGCTGCGAGTCCATGTGCAATCTTTCGTGTGTATGAAGGATGGCAAAGCTTCCCGCACTTGAGGGAACCTGCTGAGACCTCAAGCCCTCTTTCTGCAGAACCAGAGCAGGTAGCCACCAGCGAAGCCCTTGGCCATGGCTCTCTTTGGAGCGTGGTGACTCCTCCTTGTCCCCAGGAGCTGATGGGGATGGAGCTGCACGAGCTGGACTGCAGCACCCAGGCAGCCTAACGGCAGCGCTTGGCATGATCGGCACGTAGGAGCATTTCCCCACAGCCAAAGAGCATGAGTCACACCCGTGGACAGCTCAACACATCCCCTGCAACAGGGCATCTGAGAAGACGGAGCCTGCACCAGCACCAGAGAAGGCCTCTTGAACGGGCATTACAAGGGTCTTGCTGGAGCAAAATGCCTTGTCCCACAAGGACAGCCATCAGGCATGCTCGCAACACCAAAACGCACAACCTCCCCCCAGCTCCCAGAGGAGCAAGTCACCGTGTCCCAGCTTACCTCCTCTCTTTGAAGAGCGTGAGGACTTGGAAGAGGTGGACCACTGCTTGGTGAGGGACCTCCCGGACGCCGTTTCGCTGTTACTAGCAACATCCTCTGCGTCAACAGGCGAAACGGCGTCAGCTTCAACATCCTTCTCGCCAGCAGCGTCCTTGGCTCCGTGCTGCTCGCTGTCGTTTTCGCTGCAGAACTGGGCCATCTTCTGAGCCAGCATCAGCTGCGCCTCCTTCTCCAGCTGCCGGATATCCTCGATGGTGAGCCCGTACCACTCGTCCTGCCAGCACCAGGCCTGCCGATGGGCACGGACCATGACCTTCCGCAAGCCTGCAAAGCCAGAACGTCCCCGTCACCAACGCGCCAAAATGTTGCAAACATTAAGCGTTTCCATCCCCTAAACCTCAAGGCATCGAGTGTGGCATTGAGTGCAGTGGAGTTAGTGACACTGTGGTGGCATCTGCAAAGTAGGACCTTCATGCAGCAACCACTGGATGGCAAACTGGTCTAGGGCATCCCCTTCTTGCCAACCAGACGCGCACCAAAATTATTCTTCTGCAACTGCTTTCCACTGCGGGAGCGACTTCCTAATTTCCAATCCAGGATTTTGTTTGGGGACAGCCTGCTCTACCAAGAACAAAGGAGCTGTGCAGTGCCCTGATGTCCCAACCCCATCAATGTCGAGAGAAGTAGGGACATTTGGACCCAATCTTCAAAGTCAAGAACGGTGCCAGCAAAACAAACAAGAAAAGAAACAAAGACCCCAGACCTAACCTTCTTTTGTCCAGGAGAGTTTCAAGTGGTTTCTTCAGGGACACTGCACAGCCAAGAGGCTGCTAATGTGGCAGCAGTGCTGAGATGACTAAAACCTCTCCCATCCCTGGAAACCTGCACTCGTTTTCTATTTATCTGCAAAATGGTCTCACAAATATAAGCTCTTGAGATAATGGGATGGGAAGCAGAGGAAGGAAGATGGACACTTTATTTTAGAGATACGGTCCCTTTCTGCTGCTGCATGAGAAAAATGAATGCCATAAAACCAATTTAAAATACAATTTCAAGATATCACATCCCTGAAAAGAATAATCATCAACACACACAATGCTTGTGACCAGGCAAAAGAAACTTTCTTCCAAGAGTTAAAAGTGTTGGCTACCATCGTCATACCACTAAGACTTTAAAACAGGATAATCACTCACAATTTCCAGCCAATATTACTGCTGAAAAGCTCATGGCAGGTCAAAGCTCCAAGCAGGTATTTATTACTGATAGGAGCACGGAGCATTAATGGCTCTTTTAAAAGCTTCTATAAATATCGACAAGCAAATCCTCAGGAGCCCTTATGGAAAAATCAAAGGCTATGGCTGCCCCAGTAACTCTGGGGAAACTGAGGCAGGGATGGGTTGAAGGACATGCCAAAAGCAGCAGTGGGAATTGGTGTCATTGGGATTACGGAGTCACAAGAAGCTTGCAGCAGAAACATCCTGCACTGCAATGCTGGCAGGTGCGGTACTGTACGTGTGTGTGTGTGTGTATATATATTTTTTCTCTTTCCAGGCCATTTATCTGCTGTTCTGCACCTCGGTTAGTCCCTAATACCACAATCCATGCATCACCCGCCACAAAATATCATCCTATGCGGAGGAAAACGAGTATTGGGACCAGCAGCCAACACGATGAATCAGCTCAACCTGAACTTCGCTTGCACAGTAAGATTAAATTTATCCATTTTTCATGTATTTCACTGCCTGGCTTTCCAAAAAGCAGCTCCAGGTCCCAGACGGACGTTTGAGGCAGCAGGCTCTGACCTCCAGGTGCAGAACGAGGGTCCCCGGCAGCGTCGCTCCGCTCGAGCTTAGCCGGATTCAGAGCTATTTCCCCCTCCTGATTACTGTTTTTGCAGAACCGCCAGAGAATGTTTTAGCCTCTTCACCTCCCGTCATGATTGACATCCCGCAGAGCTTCGAAATGAGGACAGAACTCCCATCGCATCGGAAGCCAAGGAAGCGTTCCTCTTGCCGTAACTGTCCCAGGAAGGGGCACAGGAGCGGGATTTTTCTAAGGAGGCAGGCGCCAGCTGATTTCAGTAATAACAGCAGCGAACAAGATTTTATTACTTCTCTAGCACGCGCAACGCTTTGGTTTAGAGAGCAGAGAAGCCCCACGCGCGCACGGTCTTTGCGTTGATTTAATTACAGCATTTCCTGCTGTGCTCTGCGGAAAACTCGTCCGCAAGGAGTCTAGCAGGGCACAAACACTGAAATCAGTCGCCTTGTGGCTCCGCACTGCAGCCGCGCTCGGCCCCGAGCACCGACCCAGGTGACGGCTCTGCCTGCACAGAGGGGCAGAGGGCCGGGAGCCGGGGCCGGGAGGGCTCTCGAGTAAATTTGAAAAGCTTTTGTCTACCCTTCTGGGTCGGTCTTTTGGTTTTAAATTAAAATAGTAACTCTGGCAGAAACTCAACGCACGCACAAAAAAGAACGAAGCCCCAAACCTCAGTCAACTCCGCATGATCTACGGGTAGCCAAAAAGTTGCTTTATATACCCAGAAGCAGATTATAACATGCAATTGCCTGGCAGCGGGCAAAGGATGTCTGATTTTCCCGGTGTGACACTATTTCCTTGACAGTCACAGCAGATCCCACCTCATTACTACAGCCCTCCTGGGCTGAAGGCATCTGCCCATACGTAGCCTGCAGGTACGTCCGCTGGCTGCCCGCTCCTTCCTCTTGCTCAGACCACTTGCGACGTGAAGCCTGTGTCACAGCCACATCGTGCTACCTGCGGGCTGGAAAAGCCAAGACTGCACGTTCAGACCCCAAGGGACAGCGCCAAGTGGATGAACTTGCTCATTAAGGCGCTTAAGTGAAGCAAAAGTTGAGGCAAAAGAACTTTCCAAAGTGATTCCATCGACCCTGAGCAACAATTTGGGCATTGGCTCAGGCTGAGTGCTGGCTATCGGGATGGGAACGCACGTTGTCGCAGGGTATAATCAGTGCCCCGTACACAGTCAACACATTTGTTTAGCAACAAAAGAGTCATAGCCCATGTGCAGCATTAGGAAGTGAGTGGGAGCAGAACATTATGCAGTGCCAGTCCAATTAAACTTAAATTCTATGGAAAAGGAGTAAAAAAGCACACAAATATTACAGCCAAGTAGACTAATAGCCCACAATTTCAGTCTGTGTCTCAGGCTGTCAAAGCACTGAGTAACTGTCCAATTAGTCATCAGAAAAAAATGGCTCTTACACTCAGCAAGAGAGAGAACCTTTCAACACCATCCCCCAGAGTTACTCCCTCCACACTCAGTAGCCCTTCCACATATTACAACCCATCCGTCACTTAATTCGCAAGTTTTTTTTCTTTGAAGCACATCTCCAACCCGTGCCCCAGCAAAGGCCAGCTCCCCCCTAGTTTGGATGCTGCTCATCGTGCCTTTTTTTTCTTGCTGGCTCGAGGGCCCTGCACATGGAGAGCCCATTCCCCAAGAAGCAGCTTTGCCAGGGCTGGGCACAGAGGAACGAGGGCAGAAGCGCCCAGGAGGGGCTGGGAGACTGGGACACATGTGGCACCTGTGCCCACCACCTCGTTTTGCAAGGCACAAAGCAGGGGACAGTCTACAAGCTTGTGTGGTAGCACATATCTAACCTCAACATCCTCATACCCAGTTGTCTTTCGTGCTTTGGCTCTGGTATTTTTCCACCCAGTTGTTGCTTGTCCACAGCCACTGTGTTGCAAGGTAAAGGCTACACACATTCTGTGGGTACCTGCAGTTTTTGCTTTCACTCTTCAGTCATTCCACTTTGTCTCTCCTTGAAGACTTTTCTGATTTTATGCATCTTAACCACATTGAAAGACATTATTTGCCATCATTATAACAGAGTGGAAAAGCTTTTGAAAGGCAGACAATGAACTGGTTGGCTCTCCACAAAGCCTCAATCAAGAGGAAAATGGCAGGCAATCTTTTATGAAATACAAAAGCAGCATTTCTAAGGGACCACAGTTTAATCTATGCCAAACACCTCCTAACAACTGGAAGAGTCACATGTTTCCTTTTTAATTTAGCAGCTACAACAGAGTTGTTATTCTGCCCCCATGTTTTGCAGAATACACTGAGTTAACCCACGTCACTGAAACACCGAGGGAGCTCATTGCAGACAGCCACTTGTTACAGAGTCTGTAACAGGTAAAAACCCCCATCTGCAGGCAAAGTAAAACCAAAAGAGCTCCGAGAGCGCAACCTGGGACTCTTCAGAGAACGGGGTATGCCTTGCTCCACTGCTCTATCAGTGGTTTCCACATTAGCTCTCAGGAGCACGGTATGACTGAAAGGAGCTATAAGACCATTTACTTCCTCTAACACCAAGTGCTGCAAAGCAGCTTTGCATGGAGAAAAGGAGAGCTGTAGAACTGACACAGGGGAATTCACTGTGTACAGAAACTAGCCAGCATCCTTCACGCATACGACAAGCTGGCGCCTTCTTCATCATGTTTGTGTCCACAGAAAACCATTTTTTAAGATGGAAACCATTCAAAGAAACATTCCTTAAGTTTTCCACTTGGCCACAGATCCCGTCTCCAGTGGCAAGGCTCACTGAAACTACAGCAGTTGTGTTATAGATTTTCTGCAAAGAACAAATTACTGCCGGCGCTGCTCCCACTGCTCCGACTCACGCGGTCTCCACTTAGTTACTCCTGGGACACAAACAGCAGCCACCTCCTTAAAAGCACTTGACCTAAGAGCGATGCATCCATCAAAGTGTTCACTCACCACGGCGGGTTATGAGCACAGCGGGGTTAAGAGCCACGGACAGAACAACGGGGAGGGCAGGGATATGTGTGTGTGCATGGGAGCACCCACCCGCCGCGGCACAGGGTTCCACAGAGCCCCCTCCTGAACTCTGCACAAGGAGGACTGTAGATGTAGCTCATTTCTTTAGGCAGCCCTTGAGGATTTTGTCCAAAAATAAGTGGCAGATTTTGAAAAATAACTGGATAAATATTAAACAGACAAATCCTTACCTAAAAAAAGGCAAGATTTTGCCTGCCTTTTGCCTACAGGACCTGCATCTATTTCTACATGGCCTACACATGATCCGGACTCCCACATACAGAGATGAGAGAACAACATGACTTTTTCTGTATGTAGCAGGGCAGCCTGGCCCACAAATCTCCTTGCAGACACGTCCTGTGATGCGTTACATCGCGCGTACCTCACCTGCGAGTTTCAATTCAGAACCAATATTAAGCAGTTGACAGTGAACCTTGCAAGACTACAAATGCTCACCAACATCATGGATAAACCGCTCGATTTTGGACTGCATTCCCCAGTATCTGAACTCGACTTTACAAAGTTTATATGCACACATGATTGGGTATTTCCCAGGGTTGTTCTTGTATTCTTCAATCCAGTCTTCGGAGAGGGGTCCTCTTTTAGTCTTCACTGATTTATACAGTTTGGGATCCTCCTCAGCTTTGTATTCATGTGGAGGGATAGGATCTTTAACAATATCAATAGGATCTACAAAAAGAGAAGAGAAATAGTTAAATACTCCCTTTACTTGAACAGAGGAAGAAAATATCATTTTTCAGAAGTTGATGCCATTTTAGTAAGTACTAGAAACATTGCAGCAATTTAGTTTCTTTCTGCTTACAGTTAAACAACTGATATTTAGATTGTTTATCTATTGCTCCTGGGCAGTGATCAACTCTGCCAGGGGAACTTAGTCACATGGCTCCAGAAAAGAGATGCTTTGCTTCAAACAGATATTTTTGCCCACAGTGACAGCAGGTCCACAGCACCCAGATTCCCAGCTCCATAAACGTCTTTTGCACACCCCATCTTTCGGCTTTTCTGCTCTCACTCCCAGTGCTTACAGCTCTGCCTCATCTGAGACAGTTAAAGCACATCTGCTTTTTGTAGTGCTGTAATGGAAAAGATGCTACCCGCTGAACTCCTTATCTTTGGAGCACATCAGGGGAGCTTACTGCTGCTGTTGCACTGTTGTATTTGCTACCCTCTTTAGTATAAACTCCAAGTTGTCCTCATTAACAACAATTGCCCATGTAGGAGTGGAGAACGCAAAGGAGCAGAGTGAATGAAGACATTTGAAAGACCTGCAACCCGCCCGCAAGCCGCAGTGAAAACATCCAGCATCTGCACCGAGGGGCAGGATCCCACTGCCCATGAGAGGGCAGCTCTTAGGCAGCCTGACTCCAGCCTGGTTAAAGGTGAGAGGGGGTTCAGGATGGGGAGCCTGATCAGACACACACAGCAATGGGGACAAAAACCAACTGGGGTTCAAAATAAAGAGGTTTAAGTCAAGTAAATTGCATCGCGCATCCTGTGTCAGGCAGCAGAGCCCAAGGGGCAGAGCAGCCGCTAGGTGTCCTTCCGCAGGCCCCACGCACGCGCTCCGCGCTACGGACGGAGCTCCGGGAATAGCCGAGTCCCAGCAGCTCCACGAGCAAGAGATGTTTTAATTCAGTGGGATGATAATTGTCAGCATTCCTGCAAATGCCACCGCACGGGCCACAAGGGACAGCAAGGCCAGAAGCTGCCATGACATGGGCCATTTCTGCCCTCTTACAAGATGTTCTCTTTTGCCTCTCCCCCCTGTTTAATCCTGAAGTATTTAAGGTTCATGGACCTCTGTCCACTAATGGTGGGGGGAAGTCATGGGACACGCCAGGAAAGATCTTTTACACAGCAAACCAAAAGCAGAATAAAGGAAAACAAGCTAAAGGAAAGAGGCTATTCACCGAGAATGGTCTGTCTTTTCTCCGCAGGAGAAAGATTGAACACATTGGTGTCTTCTCCTGGGTCAGTTTTGTAGTAGGTCTCGATATCAATAGAGAATTTCTCCACAAAAGGACACGTATACCTGAAAGAGAGAACAGTGCAGCTTAGAGTAAATCCTGCTGGCTCCCCAAGCACAGAAAACACCGCCTAGGAGGTCTAAAACCAGCCTCAAATCCAAGCCAGCCTTTACTCATGCTTTACTTCAGAGAGATTGAAAATACCACCTATATGGATTACAAAAAGAAGCCAACATTTCTGTAATAACTTCTTAAGGCAGGAGCTTTTGTCGGACATGTGGCTTTGGCGCAGTGGCTCTGCTTTATAAAACCCCAAGCACAGAGCAATAAAGGAGCCTGTTCTCCACGGGGCGTCACACGGATCGCAGGAGAGATGGAGCCAACACACCCCATGCAGCTCCTGGGCACGGGGCATCCACGCAGGCCCAGAAACAGCTTCTCAGCTGGCAACAGCAAGCGCTGGCAGGAGAAAGCCCGAGGGGAAAAGCAAATGGTCTCAATTTGCAGAGACACTGACAAAAAAACAGCAACTCGGTTTGACAGCATCTCCTCCAGGAGATGACTACGAGGACACGCCGCTTTTAGAGCAGCGGTTTTCAGCAAGGAGATGGCATTCAGGTCTGCTACATTAGCAAGTTAAGTCCTAGTAAGATAGGACACAGGTATGAACATGGGGATGCTCTGGGAATGCACCTCAGGCAGGAGAAACCTGAGCTCTCGCCAAGAATTTGTGGAAATGAAAGAGCCCAGACTGATTCTAGGCAGAGCTGGATTTCCTGCCCAGCTTACTGGGCATTTCAAGAGGACTAAAAAACCAGACAGAAATTGGCTTGGATCACATGAAAATTGGACAGCTCCGTTACTTACAGTTGTGAGCAACCGCTTGTGCAGTCACACGCTTTCTGCCCTTCCCCAAACTAACAGCATAAGCAGAGGCCAGCAAAAACAAAACTCTGAAACTTTTCTAGATTTCTGAGGAAATCAGCACTTTCATTACAGCCTTTTTGTTATGAAAGATGACAGTAACATCAGCCTGGTAAGCCTGGAATAAAGCAAATGCTCTAAACCGAAGTAACGGGCATGGAGTGAGATCCCAGACTTTATTCCAAGATATCTGAAGCCTTCCCAGACGAGATCAGCTGAAATAAGGAGGTCCCAGAGAGCTCCAAGGAACTCTCTCCTTCTCATTGTAAAGGCTGCAGGTTGCAGGTTTATTATTTTCCAGCTAAATGCTAGTTAGAAAATCCCCAGAACAAACCAGAAAACATGAGAAAACTTTCCACATTTTACATTCTTTTAAGGTTTCTCTCACCCCATACTTTCTCTAGAGCAACGAATCTTACTTTACTTGACAGTGTTCAACTTGACAACCTTCCCATCACCACGCACATTTAAATCCAGTTTCACCAAGCTGCTAGACACCTGCAACGTTAAGTAGAACATGCAGTGCAGGGTACAAGACTAAATAGAAAAACTATTTGAGATTTCCCACGCTCTGATCAGCAAAACAGCTCACATCTCAGAGCAACCAGCCACCCCTCTGAAGTACTTGCACAGGCAGCTCAGGCAACGCTCACACTCCTGGGATTTGAACACTGGTAGGAATTTTAGGACTTGACCCCACAATTGCTCTAAAGGATGATACTGAAGATGTAAAAGACGTCGCTGTTGCACAAAGTGACACCAAAGCCTCTAAAGCAGAGGAACGTTTCGGGATGTTGCGACAAGCGTTACCTTGTCCTCGTGTAAGGATACGCGTTCCAAGATTCCTCCTCAACTCGCAGCGCTGCCTTGGGCAGTATGGACCGAAACCAGCTGGGTATGTGCATACCAATGTGGTAAACTTTGTGCGTGTACTGCCCGTTGCCTCCGGGGCCGTCCATGTAGGGCCTGTTCTCCAGGATCTCCACTCCACTGCCTTCCCCACATGTCTCCTCTCTGCTCTTTTTCTGAAAGGCAAGACATATCACCACAGTTATTGCTTCCAATGCACGGTAAATACCTAGATATTGGAGTATGGGACATGGAGATGGTTTCCAGGACTTCTGTTGAGCATAATTTTACACAATCACCAGTGCTGTGCAGAACTGGAGCAGCACCATCACCAGGGCACTACGATCACCAAAGCTAGAGAGAAGAACTGGGAGAGACTTAGCAGCTCATCTGAACCTCTCAACACCTCTAAAACTAAGAGATGGTTTAAAACAGAGGCCCAATAACACCTCAATTCCCGCTCCCATCACAGGCTACGCAGGCTCTGAACACAACAGCACAAGAGGCTGCCACGGCAGTGGCTGTCACAGCCAAGGGGAGTTTGTCACCCTTGGTACATCCTTGTGGTATAAGATGAGCACGAAGAATCAAGTGCAGGCTCAGTGCAACACCCACAGTCCTAAAGATTGTGTCCTGTGACCTAAAATCACAGGATTTGGGGGTCTGCTGCTCGTGGTCTGGCCAGGCAGCAACTCTCCGAGAACAGATTGAAGACTCCGCTCTGCTAATTAAGACATTTAGAAGAAATAGCCCAAGTTTGCCAGACTGCACACAGCACTCTCTGGCAGCCTCCATATTTTGGCTTATTTGCAGTATTGGCCCTCATGGAAAAGATCAGCAAAAATTCCTTCCAAAAAAAATAAAAATCACCCCAAAATTCTGCTTCTAAGAGCTAGAGACAATCCAAATATTCATTGATTCGTTTTTATTCATTTCTAACACATTTCAGCAGATACAATACACTAACAGTCACTATTTCCAAACAACAGATTCATATTCTTGGTATTTTCAATGTACTCGTCGTGTTTGAGAGGACAATACCGTGGCAATTAAGAACACATTGGAAACTACTGCAAGAATCAACTGCAAAAAGTAACGCAACAACAACTCTGTTTTTTCCATACAAACAACACCAAGGAAAATGTGGTTTAACACGAAGTGATTAATATGATGCAAGAAATCAGCTCTTCTTCTGGGGGCAGGACGATAAGCAACACAACTATTTAAAAAGCGGGATATTTACTTCTAAATAACTCTCAAGTGATTTTAAGTTTAAACAGCAGTAACTGGAAAATCTAAACAACTGACAAATCTAAATATTCAGTTCTTCTCCCACTCCATAAATTGCAATGCTACAGCAAGAGAAGCACTTTTTCTAAAGTTTATACCAAACATTCAACTGGCAATTCATTTAAACACACAACCTCTTCAAAAAAATTACTGTCTTTCAGCTCTTGTATAAACACTGGCCAAGTCTTGTACAAATATTTATGACAATAACACTAAATAATCTTGATGACCCCAAAATCTGGTTAATTCAAAGGTCTCTGAAAAGGCAGCAGACCAGCAGGCAGAGCAAATGGGTCAGACAGAAAAACAGCCCAACATCTGGAAACAAATTACAAAAATTCAGAGTTTTATTATATGGCAGGAGTGCAGGGGAATTATAAGGAAATATGGATTCACTTTGGGCCAAATGACCACATGCAGGACTGGAGAGCAGCTGGATTTCCAACTACCCTCCTACATCGCATGATCACCAGCGACTCCGGGTCTAACTGCCCTGGTTCTGAACCAAACACAGTTAGGAGTCCTTCAGCATCCAGAGAAATCCCTAGGGATGAGTGGTCTCAGCATCTCCTAGGACTGTGCCAAGCCTGGCCAGAACACACAGCAGCCACTGATTTACAAACACTCGTCTTGCATCAGGAAAGAAAAATCTTGAAGATTCAACCTGCTTTTAGAGCCATGACCTGAAACAGGAGGAAAAATCCCTCTAGGCTTCTCCCTGGAAACAGTTCCATGCGTTTCCTTTCCTAGATACAAGCCAACAGCATCTTCTGGCTCATCTTCCCTGAGCTCTCTGGGAAGCAGGAGTTTTTCCCCAATTTGACCCACCTGCAAAGCTGCAGGGCCAGCACTCGAGGTTGGTCTCTGGGCTACGATCTCTCCACAAATCGGACCTGTTATGATCCATGGCCTGGTTAATACGGCCCATCTAAGGACATGAAGCATCCCTGCTCCCTGCACTGGACCCCAAGCCCACGGATCTGCTTTTTCTTAGGCCATTTTCTTAGCCATTTTTAGCCCCGACCACCCTCACACTTGCCCAGTACCTGCAGAGATGGCAGCGCAGCCGTGCGAGGGTCAGGAAGGGCTCAACCCATCACGTTAGAGGGTGAACTTGTCATAAAAATAAAAAGTAAATACATTTTCTCAAGAAAAAAAAAAAAGACTACCTCAGCAAGCCTGGCAGGCCTTGGCAGGCCAGGCTGACACTCTGCACATTAGTGGTGCTGTGCAACCTAATGACACTCTGCATGTAGGTGGCCCTAGCACTTAGGGAAGTGAGGAGCAAACTGCTTTTCAACTGTGCAACCTCTCCACGTCTCCGGTGGCTCAGCTGGAGCGCGGAGGGGGCTCGTGCCAGGGAAGCGGTCTGTAAACAACAATTAAAAACTAGTCGTTGATTAGGAAAACATTTGGCTTGAGAAGTCCTCTCTAAGGGTGTCTGATTGCCAGGGGTGGCAGATGTGCAGCCATTTTAGGGTCACTCTTTCAGGTTTCAGCTTTGCAGAGCCATGACCCTACAAAAGGGAGCTTTTCTCTAGCACCTCAGCCATGCTATTATCTGGAACTAGCTGATAACATCATCTTCTCCCTCCACAAATATCTGAGGAATGGTCCTCAATGAAATCAGAGCATAGCTAACAGCCTTTATATACAAGTTATCTAAGCTGTAATCACAGTAAACCGTCTTATATTGTATTACAATGGGAAATCCAGTCATCCCTTTAGAACTCCCTCTCCCCCGCCAATGACACTGGATGTTCTGCACAGCCCCATCAATAGCTTTCCAGGACAGATGGTGACACAGATCCCTTCCAGCTAAAGTAATAGCATTAAATTACTCATAACAGGGAACCCAGAGAAGCAGATGCACCATGATTAGCAAGAACGCCAGTTACTTAAAGGCTTCTATTAAAATAAATCTCTTGGCACAGCGACATAGCATGGGACACAACACATGACCTCACAGGATGAATAATTCCCATGAATGTCACTCCAACATGGGGCTGGTCTCACCCCATTTATCATCTGCCCTTCACAACAGCACAAGAACGGCTGTAAACACAAAGCCTTCCAGCCAGGTGGATCAGCCTCAGGTTTTCCATCCCCTTTCCCACCGCGGAAGCCTCTTGGCTCCCGGCACAGACATCATCCTTGCAAAGCCCAGGCACAGCAAATCATCCTGGCACAGCTCAATGGGACCAGGTGACTAAATTAATCTCTTAGCTCAGAAGAGGAATTATCACTGCTGACAACAGAACCCCCCAATCTGGGAGGCTCAGAAGAGCTGCAGGAGTTGAGCGTTCACTTTGTGAACAACAGGGTGATAGTGCTGAAGTCTGCACACATCCCATGTTTCCCAAATCTGCTCCTGTCAGGGCAAGGATTTCTGCAAGGAAGATTAGCGGCATTCCCATCCTAGTCTGACTGGCCAGTTGTCAGCCTCAGGAGCTCCTGATCACACTTCTCCCAATCACCGAAAGCTCTTCACCAAGCCTCAGTTATGCTGTGTTTACAAGATGATTTGGGTTTAATAGTTTTCTGCAGGCCACACCTGAACCTCTCCAAGGTGTATCTGTGTTCATAGCTTCAATATTCAATAGGTTAACATGCAGCAATGAAGTTTGCAGCTACAGAAGAAAACAGTTTAAAACCTGTGGTCCACAGAGCACTGGGTGTCTACCGGTCAACTCCTAAGAGGCATGTGTAAGGAGAACAAGGAGAAAGGAGGCCTCTCAGGTTGAAATTTGCACAAGGCCGAATGCTTGAACTTATCTTGATCTCTGAACACCTGGCTGAAAACAACCGCGCGGTTTCCCAGTGGTTGCAGGGCAAGGGCTCACGCTGGGGCAGGAGGACACACAGGCTGCGTCCATGCCCAGAAACCCTTTGCACCTACTCCCTTAAAGCACTGCAAGGCATAGCTGAAGCTCAAAGGGTACCGCCATCCTCCACAGAAGCTGAACTGAGACAACTTTTGTGGTGCTGGGCTTGACCCCAGCAGAAGACCTGTTCTGGCAATCAGAAAATGTAATATTATTGTGTTGTCCAGGTATTTTGCAATACGACTCAGAAGAACAGTGAGAAGAGCATTACCTACACCAACACTACTCCACACCTCTGCATTGCCCTGCTCTGCTCTGAGTAAAGTGATTGTATTGCAGAGAACGGTAAAAACAGGGCAGGCTGCATGGTGACAACAGGCGATCCAGGCATTGTCCTAGCTTTTTAAAATAGATTATAGCGATAGTCTTATCTTGTTTACCACTGATTATAGCTTACGGTTCAACCCCTCAATCTAAATATATTAGAGAATGATTACAAGGGCTGACACGCTTTCGTTTCGCAGTGAAGCTCCTTGGTGCATCATTGCAATGTATTTATGCTGTAAGAGCAGCCTACTTCAATACCACACGAGAGTAATGACTTGAGATTGTTTAAATTACGCAGACCGACAGCACTACACTTGCTAGACCCATTGTCCGTAAATAACGGGGACAAAAATCACTGTCTGGGAACAATAACCAGAAAATTTCTTTTTCTCCACAATGCTCCAGCTCCCATTGGGCAGGGGTATAGTTTGACGGTCCAGGAAATTCCTTTGGGAGAATCCATTAAAATAACACTAAAGTCTTGGAGTTTCTTAATCCCATTTAGAAACAGATACAGATATAAAAAAATTTGCAGCTGGTACATGGCTTCAAATGACAACCACAGCAAAAATAGGCATCTACGTATCTGCTGAAGAAGAACATGACAGCGCCTCTCCCCAGAGGATCTTGCTAACATACTTGCTCACACTGTTCTGGCAAGGGAGGCAGAAAAAACATTCCCTAGGACCAATTAGGGCTTTTTTATTGAAATGCTACGGCTACCACGAGGGCCAATTAAGACCCCAGAAACAGAGTCATCCCTTTGGGAACCGCAGAAAGCCCAAATTGCCTCGCACTGCTCAGCAGACAACAAAGTACCTGAAGTCGCTGAGGATGGATGATCCCGACTGTTTCTGGGTGGCATCTAAGACCTGTTTCACTAATCAGACCCGCTTTTTCTTCTGTTCAGCTTTCGAAAGGAAGACTTCTAAAACGCAAAGGGCTGAGGCGCATGGCTTAGGGATTCAGAGTGAGGATGCGGCTGGGCACCACGTAGGCCGATGGCCATTTGAGTCTTCTCAGCAGTCTGGGACAGCGCTGGCCTCCCCGTCCACAGCTGCTGCCATCACCATCTCACCCCTGGCACACGTGGGACATGCTGACACAGCGGGGACGAGATTTGGACCTCTGGAACCATCTGAACCTCCGCACGTGTGTGATGCAAAGCACAGCTGCTTTACAGCATTATTCTCCTTCCGCCCCCAGAACCTAGAGGCAAAATCCCAACCATCACAGTTTTCTTTTGCCTTTTTTCCCTCATTATTCTGCAGTTAGGTTGCACAAGCCGAATGTTACGTTTGGGTAAGAAATTAAATCCTCTACCTCCTCCCAACTATGATGCTTAAAAATTGTCTCTTTTCTCATCACTGATGGACAGACAGTCAATAATCTTTTACAGAAGCGCTGTGAGGGGTTATAAGCGATGCAGCCCCTCAGTCACGGATCTGGGCTTGCGGCTCTCCTAGCATTTAAGCACCACAAATAAAACAGCTTGCCAACAGGCACATAGTTTCAGCCAGGGTTGCTGCAAGCCAGAATTAAACAGCGCCTAAAACCAGAAGGCAAATGATAGAAATACTGGAAAATACCTAAAGGTCTCAAAACTAATGGTTTATTTTTAATGCCTTTTCCCAGCATAGGATTTCTGTCCATGATAACACGCAGCACAATTGTGTGCGTGCACATGGGTGCAGCCTTTCCATCCTCGCTGTCTCTTGCTGTGGTATGACTCAGCTCTGTGTTTTGTTAACTACTCTTTTTTGATTATTTGAACTGACATCTAATTCATTACGAGCAATCTGCTTTCACCACCACCAACCTTCTGCCTGCTGACACCGCGGCCAGCACTTACTGCAGGTACTAAAAATCTCATCTTCAGCTATGAAAACAAAATACCTTTTTACCCTAAAAGTTCAGTTGTGTCATGCATGTCAAACCATTTTTTTTCCAAGTGTGTGTGTCATCAAGGACCCAAAACAGCTAATTAAAATTTTATCAACATAATTAGGCTGATATCTGAGGAGAACACATTAGTGAGAGTTGGGGAGACAAGACCTACTTGGTTCCTATGGTGGCCAAGAAGCAGAACTTCTGATCAGATCAAAACTGATGTAATTTGATCAGCACCTAATGCGCTCCAAGAGTGAACAGGAAGCTAGAGGAATTAAATTAAAAAACAAACAAACAACTATTCCTATTAATGCATTAGACTACTAAAGCAGGAAAGCCCTCACAATTTTGTGCTGGTGCCCAAAGAGTTTCTGCTTTTTTGCTACGGGCACTCTCAATGCACTGAAGATCCAGCCCTAGCAGGGGGAACAAAACCCAAAACCCCAGAGCCGCTGGCGCCGCCAGGTTTGAACATGGATCCTTCAAGCCCCGTTCCAGCATCTCGCCCTTGAGGCAACCTCCTCCTCCAGGCTTTTACCAAAAGACACCACAACAGCCCAGGGACACGTACAGTCCTCAGGAAGCCATGTGAGCAGAAAGGTTCTCAGGAGAACAACCCAACAGGAGGCAGGAGCTGGGCCCGAAGCAATGGGCTTTGAGAATCCCAGAAGGGTTGAGGTTGGAAGGGACCTCTAGAGAGCATCTAGTCCAACCCCCTGCTCCAGCAGGGACACCCAGAGCACGGGCACAGGGTGGCATCCAGGCAGGCTGGAAGATCTCCAGAGAAGGAGCCTCCGCAGCCTCTCTGGGCAGCCTGTGCCAGGGCTCTGTCACCCTCACAGGAAAGAAGTTCTTCCTCATAGGGAGGTGGAACTGCCTGTGTTTCAATTTACACCTGTTACCCCTCATCCTGCCACCAGCCGCCATGGAGAAGAGTCTGGCCCCATCCTCCCTACAATCACCCCTCAGGTACTTGAACATGGTGATCAAATCTCCTCTCAGCCTTCTCTTCCCCAGACTAAATGGGCCCAGCTCGCTTAGTCTTTCCTTATACAACAGATGCTCCAGTCCCTTAATCATCTTTGTAGCTCTACACTGGACCCTCTCTAGAAGCTCAATGTCCCTCTTGTCCTGGGGAGCCCAGAACTTCCCCCAATAGTCCAGGTGCGGCCCCAACAGAGCGGAGCAGAGGGGCAGGATCCCCTTGCCCGTCCTGGAGCAGCCCCTGCTTTTGCTCACACGTGCCTCAGGGATGCCGGCAACCCCCAGCCGCAAGGCCCGTTTCCATGGCGCCGCGCCTGCATGGGCAACGCGCCGGGCCGAGCTCAGGCCGTGGCCGGCCGGGCCTCGGCGCCGCGCACAAACCGTTAGCACTAACGGCAAATGGACGTCGCGAGTAACCATGGCGCCCGCGGCCGCGCTTCCGGGGGCCCTTTGAGCCCCGACACGCATCCTTCACGCGTGACGCAAAATTAGTCTAATCCAATTAGAGGTGTTAGAAAAAAAAGGTAATAATGCACCAAGGGCCTGTGTCAATAAGGACTTAGCAGAGGAAGGTGAGCTGGAGTCAGGCAGGGATCGGGATATGAGGTTCGACAACTGCCCTGGCCTTCCATGGTACCAGGAACCACCTGAAACAGGGAGAGGGCAAAGAAATCTGTTGCTTGTAAATGTCTTCATTAATATAGGCAAAGAAGAATCCGTTTTTTATCCCCTCTGCAGGTCTGGCGACTGGTAGAGCATCCTCCTTCCCTCCAGTGCTGCCCAAAGTGAGCAACGAAAAACCAGAGAAATTCAATATGTACAAAACTGCAACCATCCATCCATCCCCACAGCCACTTCTGGAGGAGAGTTTGAGCCCCCAACCTTGTCTTACTCCCCACAACCTGGCTCTGGTCTGTCATTTAGCTTCTGTGATTTCAGTTTCTTAACGCCAAGGCTCTATCTCAGGACAAGTACACGGAGGCACCACAGGAGCGTGCAGCCGGCCCAGGTTTGTGTTCATACACTGGGACAGGACTGGTGGGGGCTGCAGAGCTTAAGTGGGGAGAAATTGGAGAATTCATGAGCTCAGACCTTAACTCTGAATTAACAGAGAAAAAACACCCATTCCCAGGAGAGCTGCTGCTTCAGACACTGGCCTCTTCAGATGCAAATTTTACAGTGGTTAAAAAGCACAAGAAAGACCAAAACCCCCCCCAAGAGCCTCCTTGACGCAGCTTCCAGTCCCTGCAGCCCTTCTGGAGAGCTGGAGCAGCCCAGAGCTGGTGGCACCGGAGGCTCTGCCCTGGCCAAGGGACAGCTCTCGCCATCCCGGGCTGTCACCTGCAGCACCATCACTCCTGACATTCAAAATAAAATAAAATGAAATACAAATCGTGAAGGCAGGTTGGGCTTCGGCCGCAAACTCGCACGAGACAGAGCAGAGAGATGCGCAGCATCCATCGGTACAAGCAGCACCTGGGCTGCACGTTTAGAATCAGGCCTAGGTATTAATGAAGCTGTTTGTACCACAGCGGGTTATTTTGGGGACAATCAATTGTGCGGGACTATAAATAATTTACAGCATCAAGAGCCATTGCAATGGCCACTCATTAATCACGCGGCCTCGCGAAGACGCCCGGCCACGCTCCGGCGGAGCTGCGGCTCCGTGTGCCAGAGGCACAGGAATTAGGAATCACTTTATTATGGAGATACCTCAAACTTGTTTACGCCACATGCTCCATCCTTCAAAATGTCTGCTACGCTTCCAGCTCAGTATTTCATCCTGCTTTAATAAGAGTCTTTCCTTCCCTCTCTGCCTTTAACTGGATTTTTCACATATTAACTCTTCCATCGGAGGATTACTGCCCTAATGCACAAGGAGGGGGGAAATCAAGTCGCCTGTTATTATACTGTGAGTCAGGGAGGATATTTCAACTCAGGGGGTTTGAATCAAATCAGATCCCGACTAGACCCCTGATATATTAGGAACCAATTTCAACTGGTCATTAACAACAGGCTATATACTAAGATACTGTCGGACTAGTCTAAGGAAACTCCCCTAGTTTTCCTAATACCTCAAGTCAATTCATTATTTCCCTTCAAGTCTATGAACCCTGAGGACCAAATTCACATGAATAGTCACAATTTTGTCCACAGCGATAAGGATCAGCCTGGTTCTTTCGTAAGAATTTCAAAAAGGAGGAAGAAAAATAAAAAGGATTTTTTTCACAGCTACAAGCACAGTACAATTGCTAGTGCTGCACCTTGTATTAAAACCAGCACAAATCTAAAGTTTAAAGACATAGTGATGCTGCAGCCTTATCTTCATTTCAGTCAGTTTTCTTTTAATATGAGGGAGAGGGAAGGAGATCTCAAGTAAAGATAGCTCATTACTGTATAATTAATCTTCTCTTGCCAGGTTAGGATTAAGAGGTTTCCAAAAATGTGACCACAAAGAAAATGTTATAAAAAACAGAGGAGCAAGAGAGAACCGGGAAGTCACAGGTTTTGAATGCTGAAGCACAGAAGCAGCCTGAAAACCCTTAGGATTTTGCTCTTAGGAGATCTGAGCATCTTTCAGGGTCTCCAGAGCGGCCAGCAGCATGTCACCTGCTTTGAAAATCAAGGCACACATGTCTATCTGTCCAGATTGCCAAGGCATCTGTAAATGAAACCAAAATAATCAGCCATCCAGTTCTTCAGGATGCAGAGATGAAGGGTTAGTTTGTTTTCTCCCACTCGATCAATCTTTCACCATCTGCTGAGCCTGCTGGCAAGCGCCAAGCGCAGCTGACAGTCTGAGGGACACGACTCCTGCACCGAGCTGGTAGGGCAGAGCATCCAGAATTACCACCACGGAGCACGTTCCAGAGGTCTCTTCTTAAAGGCTCTACCTGAGGGCTACCCAAGAGGAGGAAATAGGCTGGCACAGGGGCCCGAGGGGCAGGAAAGATGACCGTGAAATTGCACGTGTTGGGCAGGTACTCGGTCGTGCCAGGGAGCACGGGGCCTGGAAACGTGCTCTGATTTTTCAGGAAATTCAATCAAAGGAAGCCCCAAGGGACAGCGGGAAAGAGGCTCATGTTAAAAGATGAGAAGCACCCTCTGTTCCCAGGATCCTGCCCACGTTCAGCACGCAGTGCTTAGCACAAGACAGGTCATCCTTAGCAGAGTGCCACATTCAGAGGCCAGAGTCCTTCCAAGCGTGGACCCTCGGAGGGCTGAATGACAAACTATTACCATTATTAGCTTACAAGGATGATGCAGCATCTTAAAATAACCCTCATCCTCAAAAGGCAATCCCTGTGTCCACAAGAATATTTTTAAAGCACTGTCTTCTGAGGAAGGTCACAAGTATTCAGTAAAAAATGGCTCAGACCAAAGTTATTTACAACAGATAAAGTAAGCTATGCACACTGATTTAAAAATAAGATTTAATAACAGGAGGAATTCTCTGGTCTTATTTAAGGGTTGGAAGGGCAATGCTCCTCTGAATCCCACAGTGAGCAGGGCTGTGGTAATGAGGGTATTGCCATGATGAATGGCCTGACCTCTGTCTAACAACCTACTGATCCTCCTGATGAACGTGCTCAGATCTCAGCGTACGAGCTTGTAAGAGCCAAAGGGACTTAATATTAAAACGTGTGTTTTGGAGAGTTAGGGAGAAGGCTATCAGCAAAGGTTATGTTTGTTAAACATAAAAGAAAGGAACGGTTGTAGAAAAGGATAGCTGTGGAGATACGAATGTACAAGAGACCCAAAGGGGAAGAATTAAGAGAGCTTTTTCTAATTTCTATTTTAAGTATCACAGAGGATAAACAGAATGGTCCTGCCTGTGTCCGACAGGCTTCAAAGGCCTTGCAGGGACAGAAAAATGGTTTGGATGTGACGCACAGAGCCAGAGGAGACATCCATGTCATAGTCCTTAGGCCAGTATTTCTGCACTAAGCATCAAAATCCCTACCAGTACTTAGAACTGTCCCTCAAAATGGTTTGTGCCTCAGGAAACTCCTTTCAGGGCTGCACCGAAGTGCGTCCCTCAGCGTGAGGGCCTCTCCTACCCCTGGAAGCAGGACAGGCTTTTAAGTGTGCACATGGGTGTGCACACCCATGTGGACAGATTTTAAGCCAAAAAGAAAGAGTAGGGCAGTGTCAGCGGGGCAATGGAAATGTCTCATGTACCAGACTGTGGCTGGCTACTACCATCACCACTTATTTATAATGAACAAAGCAATCCTTGCTGCAATTGCGCCGAAACAAAGGTGGCTCATCCCAAAAAGTGAGTATCAGTGAGCAGGGGAGCTGAAATCAAATGAAACCAAGGCACAAGTGGCTCTATAAAACCATTAACTGGAAAAGTCTAGATTCCTGTCTTGAAATATTTTGCTGGATTCCATCTGCCTGACACCAGAACAAAGGAAGATCACTGATTTTGAGGCCAGATACAAGTAATTTGGGCAGTGAAAGAGAGACGCAGCAACGATGCAAAAAACCTCCTGTATATGGAAGAGCTAAGACCAAACTGCTCTGTGGCTAATGCAGCAAGGACTCCTCATCTGAGCACGTTGACAACACTGCCTGAGAGGTTTCCCCATGGAAATACTGATATTGATAGTTTGAGATTTAATAGAGAAAAACAATTCCGTTCTGATCTGCTAGGCTGCAAGTCAAAGGTACATTAAGCCCCTTGCTGTAATGTAAAATTAACTTATTTATGGAAGAATCTAAGTGCTGCTTAAAGTACTGAAACCACCGTCCCTGTAGATGATATTTCAGAGGCCAGTAGAAAGCAACACTGCAGAGACTTGTGATTCTCCCCTCCTCATTGCCCTCACCAAAAGAAAACCAGCAGGTCAATTGCCTTCATTTTCAGAGCCCTGGACACCAGTGAAGACCTGGACTAGGGAATTTTAAGCATCAGAGCAACCACAGCAGCATGGCCAGATGCATGCAGTGATTTACTGCCTGTCTTCCTGCCTGGTGGCACAGGGAAATAAGGAGGGAGACACTGGATCATGCACTGCACATTTTTTATTCTCCCATGGAGTAAACACAGTAAATATGAGCGCAGCCTGGCTTGGCTCAGAGGAAGGATCCTTTGCTAGTTGGATGTGCTGTTGCTTAACAAAAAAAATCCACTGGATTTTATGTAAGTCTATAAGAGAGGCTGTTCTCTCTTGGTCCCAGGAGGACCTTCTGTGAGAAGAAAACCCAATGTCTGAAAAACAGCCCACTAATACTACGGCTCCCGCCTGAAAATCTACACTCCCAGGTCTTCAGAGTCACCCCTTTGGCAGAAAATGTCCCTAAAGCAACTGCACAAGGCAATGGCTTCCCCCTCCCCAGGTGAGAAGGTCCTTTTGGAGAACTTCAGTTTGGGGCCAGATTCGGGACATCGACCTCTCTGCTCTTGAAGAGCAGCTCCATAACCAGCTGGTTCAGAGCTGAGCAAGAGCTTAACTCTTGAGCTTGAAGTTAGACAAGTGTTCAACGTCAAGCAGCTGCTCAAGGCTCTCTGAGCCTCTTGTGCAGCACGTGCCACATCTGCTTTTGCACTGCTGGAAAACTGCCTCTAACAGGCATTAGCATCTCCAGCAATAATGAAAACACTCTGTACACAATACCTGTCTCCAAAATGGACCTTTTGTTCTTAAAAATAGATCTTCCCAGGAGCTACTCTGGCTGAATCATGTAGAACAGAATGATCTAAAGATTTCCAAGAATTCTCGCTACTTCGCTGTTTTCTGCAGCGACCTCTGCTTGCAGCTCTCTAAGTTCCCCTCAAAGCACACAGCTTGCTTCTCCTGTGGCCCTTCTGCACATTCGGGAGGAAAAATAATTAAAAAGGGAGACATGAAGCATCCTCTCATTCTCTGAGGAGAACAGAAGTCATGCTCCCGATTGCTTCTGCTCCAGCTTAGCCCTTAAAGACAAAACCTGCACTTCAAATCAAACAGAAGAAAAGGGACATTTGGCAACGCGGTCTAGGAAAATCTCCCATTGAAGTCAGCATGAATCTTTCCAGCAATTTCAGCAGGAGCTGAAGCAGATCCCTATCAAGCACTAACAAACAGCCTATAAACCCTTTATTCCATCCCAAGGTGTTCACTGAAATATTTTAAGAGCACAGACCAGGATTTTCAAGCTAAAGCACAGCTAGTTTTTCCTCTTGGACTCCTCACACGCATCCAGGACTAAAGTCTCTGAGCTGCCATATGGTTCCCTAGACTGCCTGGACTTTGGGGAAGCGTGCCCAGTGTTGCCAGTTTACTTCTGGGTAAAAGCAGGAGCACTGAAGACCGGACCCTGCATCCCCTTCCAGCACTCCTGGCCTGGGGGAAGCCTCGCTTTGCTGCAGATCAGTGTTCCAGAAAATCAGCACAACTGAAGCAGGGCTGAGCCGACTCGGAGGGCTGTGCGTGCAGCCAATGAACCTCCCCTTGCACCAAACCCTACGGGCTCATTTAGCCCCTTTATGTTAAGATTCAGCTAAAATCACCGCTGAGCAAACAAAATGCAATCCAGTGCTCTGCATTAATTAGACCAAATAGGTAAATGAACATCTGGAAGTGAATAGCAAGTGCAGCCCACGGACCGAGTCCTCCTCCTGGCAGCAGACGCTCCCCAATTAGCAATCCCCCCTTAATAGCAGCCGGGCACCCCCTTCCCAACCGGCTCATCCTCCTGGATGCTCTGCTGCTCGCCAGCAAGGTCTGCAGGGCTCAGCACGGCTTCCAGCTCTGTAGTTAAAGCAGCTAAGCCAAGTTTGGAAGAAAAAGTTGTGACAAAATAATTACAATACCACTAAAAACAGCTACAGCTTCAGGAAAAGCTACACAAAACTGAAGCCTCCTGAGAAAGCTGTTTATTAATTTATGCTAGCATTTAGGTTAAACACACAAGGATGATGCATATTTTATAACTGTGCCAGAAAAAAAAAAGGAATTCCATTGTTATTCCTGGAAAACACACACCATACACTGTTGTAGCAGTCAAGTCCAAGTGTACAAATCCTTAAAAGGAGCATAGCTGCAACGTAGGGAAAGGGAAAGGCGGGGAGGAATGGTGCCTTTACTGCTTTGTTTTATTTTTCTTCCTTAGTTTTATTTATAATTCATTTTAGACCTTAAACCAAAGGTGACTTTGCTAGCATTGCTTTGTGTCACCAAAGGAAATGGAGTTCTATTAAAACTAAATATTAAACTTGTGTTTTGCTGGATTAGGGCCATTTTAAATTTCCTTTAGTGTGTGGGACAAAGAAATAATACTTCAAATTCCTTTTAAGAAAATCTTTCAGATTTCCTTTTTAAAAAAACCTTCTGTTTGTATTTCAAACACTGGAAAAGATGGGCATGCAGGATTTGAGTTACAAAAAACAACATTTTAATTAATGCTTTACTGAGGACAGGGAATTTAAAAAAAAAATCCCATCAGAGCTCAGAAGCATATTAAAATTAATCTACGTTCTGCACCTAAACTGATCAGTATTTCTTTCATAGCACTGCATAAGCAAAGTATTACCCCTAGATATTTTTATTTTTGAACTCAAGTTATGCCTTGGTTTAACTTTTAAAATTTACACTAGACTGCTTCTTCCCGACAGAATAGCAAGAGCATTTGCTTGCAGCCGGGGCTGTGTAAGGAGGTACCTGGTTAGGCGGCACCTGCTTGGCCTCACTGCCTCCCTCCATAGGGGTGGCCTGTCCGTGAGATGCCATTTCCTGAGTAAGTTTCCTCAGAAAACCTCAAATTTAGAACACCCAGTTCTTCAGCAACACGTACTTCCCTCTTCCACATGAGCCTGCACCCACCCATGCGACGGACGGACGCGTTACTCACCTGGATCATGTAGAGCTGGGCAATGCGATACTCTTCCACGCTCATCGGAAGAGGAATGCGATATTCCTTTATGAGCATTTTGAAGGCAAAATCTTTTGTCCGCTCAGAAGCACGATCCAAAAGCGTCTAGCAAAGGCTCCTTAAATAACGGTAAGCAAATGCATGGAAGTTCCCTGGAAGAAAAAGGGGAGAGAAAAGCAGTTTTTTTCCATTCTTCTTGGAGATTATCTTACCAAGAAAACATTAATTTCTCCTAATAGTAATAGGCTTAATAGGAGAAAGGATGCCTTGAGTGTAACCAGACGCTCGGTATCAAATTGAACAGAATCTTTTGGACGAGTTGCCCTCCTGACCCTTGCTGTGTATCCAACAGGCTTTCATTGGCATCTCCTCGGGAGAGATGCGACAAAAGCTCAAAATCAATAGGCAGAGTTTTTGTTGCTGGACAATAGCGTCCCTCTCCAATGCCAGCAACGTGCCAGAGATGCACCCGCTAAAAGGTACCAGATTTTACCCTCTCACTTTTGTTCAGCTGGGAGAAAAGGCAGTAATTAGACTTCCTTGGCTCTCAGGAACGCCGCGATGGAGAGCATCAATCGGATTCTAACAATGTGGTCTGTGGAAATGCATTTTTCTTCCTTGCTTTACTCTGAATTAGTGTCTTGTTGGGATTCGCTCTCTCTCACCTCCTAAGAAGTCTACAGGCTAATTCATCTTGCCATTGATGTGAACGCCAGCTCATTTTTACACTCCCGTAGCAGGAGAGCGCAGCTGAAGATCAAACTGCAACACAGAACATCCCATCATACCCAGCCTGAAGGCAATTTAAGAAAATTGTTGCTTAAGAGAGCCCTGCATTTACTACACCCAGGGTTAAAACAGTAACTTTTCAAACATCCTGAAGACTCCCCTTAGGATGTGGATAAAGGTGTCAAAAAAAATTAAGGGAGGGGAAAAATAAGAGCAGCAAGGACACAAGTGAAGCCCCAGTACAGCATCATTTGGTGGCCGCTTTCCTAGTGTGTAAAGCAGGAATCCAGCTCCTCTGCATGCCCCAAACTCGCTGCTGTCCCTGCGTATTGGCACTCTTGAAGCAGAGCTGCTGAAGCCAATACAGTTTGTTTGAGGAAAACAAACAAAAAACCGCACCCAATACAGAATAAAGCCAACCAGCCGATCCAGCGGATGATGCCGATACCTGGGACCCAGGGAAGTCCACCACTGCCATCAGGAGGTCCCAGTGCCACTTTGCACGGGCATGGCACCTCCCCAGCCCTCTACAGAACTGAGCACACCCAGGAAATAAATAAATCAATCAAATCCACAGTCATGAAGTAACCGGGGACACAATTTGAGTTTATAGCCCAGGTCCAGACCTGGAAGAAGGCAGCTTCTTATCTCTGGAATGACCCTCCTGGAATAGCAGCTGCTCTCTGCTGCTGCAGCATCTAAACAATTTATTTAAAAATTCATTTTATTGATGTCAAAGGCATGTACGTGTGTGTGGGGAGGAAACAAAAAAACAAAAAGGTTTGATGCCTTCCATCAAACTAATCCTCCAGAACAAGCGGGGATAATCTCATTAGATGGGTTTTAATTAGTGCCACTGCAAAGGACGACGAGCAGAGCGGGGGGATAGAGCCCGAGCACAGGCCGTGGAGCTCCAGGATCCCATCCCACCTCTCGCTACCAGCGGGTCTCGAGCCATTCGTTCCACCCCAGCAAGCTGGAAAGTTGGGTTTAAAACCCGTCCCCTTCCTCCCTGCAAATGATCTACAGCAGAATCATTCCTGCTGCGGGGACGTCAGCCGCATCTGCCTTGGCTGCTCGCTAAAAACAGGATATTTCAATCGATTGAGGGAGATGAGTAAAACAAAAATAGAAGCTTAAAGGCAATAAAATGGCAGGAAAGCAGTGCCAAGATGAAAAAAAACGTGTTTATAATGAAGTGTCACGCAGGTAATAATTCAGATGGCCAAGACGCAAGAGAGCTTATTTCATTACAGGGTGAAACACCAGGAAAGCGACGGGTCACCCTCCTGCTCACCCTCCCGCTCGGGCTCCCTCGGGAACACAGGGACAAGGACGGAGCGGGCCGGCACACCGGGCACCTCGGATGAGTGGCCTGACCCTGGGGAGGTACCAACAGGGAGCTCACACAGCCCCACTGGATTTGCTTCACCCACCCGCCTGGCTTTTTCCCCTCCTTTTAAAGCTAGTCTGATCTTTTAAACCACGGGCATTACCCAGACTGGGGGCCTGGGGAACACCACATCAACGGGGATGGACCGCAACCCCTTTGCGAGGGCTGGGACTTCACAGGGACCCAAGCACACCCAGATCGCTCGTGGTTCTGCCTAAGAAACACTGCAGAGAGGTTGCCAGCTCCGGCCCGGCCTCGGAGCGCCGCAACGGACCTACCGCAGCTTTGCCAAATCCCGGCGACTGCTGCGGCACCACCGGGCCCGGTGAAGAGCCAGGGCAGCGCGCGCCCCGTGGTCGGAGGGAAGCAATGGTGACATGGGACATTTCCGGACTTCTAAAGGCTTTTTTAAAGCAGGGGGGAAACTACGAGGATCAGCAGAAGTGATGAGATCAAGAGAGGCAGCAAAGCACCAAACTCACCTGACAGGCCCGGTGCTTGGGGCAGGCCCGTTGGGAGGCCCAGGTCAGCATCCCTATTGCTAAACGAGGTGGCAAAGGACTGATGTCAACTGACACAGCATAATTAACACAATTAATGCATTAAGGGCATCCGAACTGTACATGCTGGCCGGCCCTGACGGCCTGGCGCTGCACTGCAGAGCCGGCCCCGTTACTGCTCCACTCCCAGCTCTGCCGTTGTGGCTCTCCCAGCCGCCCCTTCCACGGCTCTCGGATGAGCTCACGCCCCCCGCACAGGCCAAAACCGCCACGGCAGCAACGAATCCCTGCCTCAGGGCTGCTATCTCATGGATTCCATGCGGGGGAATAAAGCCCGGGAAGCAGACGGCAAGGGTAATTAGCTCTCTCCTCCTCACTTCGTTTTGTGCTATTAGAAACTCAGGAGATTTGCCCCAGGAAGGAACGCGGAGGCCGGCGCCAGCCCCGGGCCCGCGCGCCCTGGTTGCATCAACCGCTGCCTGCCTGGGGCTGCTGCTGCCTCGAGTTGAGTGAGGTCTCTCGTAGGAAAGATCACACTAACGAGTGAAGATCCGTACCCAGCGCTCCCCTCCTGAACAGCGCTCCTTGGAATATCCCCTCAGAGCTGAGGAATGAGAGAGAGGTAATAAAAAGCACCGAGAAGCCCAAGCCCAGCAGGTGACAACAAGAGGACGAGCAAAGGCAGGACCTGGACACCCCACCTACCGGCTTCCTTCAGGCTCCTTACATCTCCTTTGCCCCAACAGGTGCCTCCTCGGATGAAGACGTTTTTAAGAGCTGCTCCCAAGCGTCCAGAGCGTTTGGGCTTGGGCGAAACGACGGGCTCAAGGGCTGCCCATGGTCCCTGCCTGGCCAGGCTCCTTGGAGGGAGCTCGGTGGCCTCCCGAGGCGGCTCGGGGTGCAGACGTATCGTGCTCCGATTTATTTGTGCCGTTGGAAAGGCAGCATAAACGTAAAGCAGATTCCTAGGAGCCAGAGTCAGCACTTTTGCGCAGGCAGCCTCGATGCTCGCGTCTTGATTAATGCGGCATCCTCCTCCCTGGCCCCGGCGCAATCCCGCTCCGCCTCGTCCCCCGGAGCGTCGCTGCTGCCCTGCTCCGCCGCTCGGCCCCAGCGCCTCCTCTTCCACATCAAACACCCCCAGCCCCTTCACAGCCCCCAGGCCAGCCCGGGCTCCCGGCCGGCAGCCCCCAAAGCAGCAGCTCCCAGGGAAGCTCCCATGGGGTTAGTCCACAGCATCCCCATCTCCACCTGGACGCACCACCAAGCTGGAGCAGCACCATCTCCTCCAGCCACACGGGCAATTACATGAAGGGCAAGGGGAAAACCCCCATAATTTGTGTTTTCTAAGTAGATGAATATTGAGTGTTTGTACTTGACCATTCCCTTCTCCTCCCACCCAGAGGGGTTTCTTCTGAGCAGGCAATGGGCCATTTTCCAGCCCATATTCAAGTTTAGAATGCTCAAAATTTCTATTTAGTAATTTGTGGCTACAATGATTCACTAATTCATTTCAATAATATTCATTCTTTACTAAACCTGAAAACTCTTATTTTAAGAAGCACGTCATCCCCTCCTCTCAGTTATTCAGTGCACATGCGATAGAGCTGAGTGTTGTATCAGCCCGATCTGCTGCCTGACAGCCAAGCAGATAAAAATACAACCGATAAAGCCTTGGAAAAGTCAAGAGAAAGACTTAAAGCACCTTAAAAATGTACCGTTTGCACCATTACTACTTAAAGGGTACTATGTCAATAAGTGGTGCGTTCTTTGTAATACTGCGTCGCGATCAGACATCCAGCCTGCTGCATCTGTTTAAAATTAAGGTTTGTATGTGGATGCTTGCACAGCTGCATTTAGGACATCTCACTGCGAGATGGAAACTTGCTCGTGTTGCAGCACCCTGGCCCGCGGCTCCGGGCACCCAAACTCCCCGGCCGTGCCGGGACGTAGCCCGAGCTGCCGGCAGCGACAGAGGATGAGGAGGAGGAAAACGGCAGCGCATGGGGACAAGCCTGGGGACAAACTCACAACGCGCAGACAGCAGCTCAATGCGCCGAGGACCAAACGCTGCTCGAGAAGAAAGGCGCAGGCAGCGGGCGAGTCGGGTTTACAGAACTTAATCTTTTTTCCATTATTAGATACAATTTGACGTCACTTATAGAATTTAAGAGCTCATTGTAAAGCAGACGTTTATTACAACAGAAGGATGGAACCCATCCAAATGCAATATAGCTACACTGCAGCTATTAAATCTTGTTATCGTTCACTGGGCAGCCAAATGCTGGCTTGAAGAAAAAAATAAAAACCACATGACACAACATTTTTCCTTAAGTATTCCAGAAAACTGCATCGTTTCTTCATACTTTCCATTCTCATCAGCATTTAAGGAGGGAGAAACGTCACTCCCTTTCATCTGCTTTATAAATGATGCTACGGAGCAAAGCAGGACCCCTTATTTGACACACGGACTCGGAGGGGAACAGGTGAAGTTCATCAGTTGAACTTTGCCTGGAAAATAAATGTTTCAAGTCATGTCATGCCTGGAGGTTATGCAATAACGAACTAATAAAGAGAGCCATTACAAGAGCTAATATGCACAGTGAAACCGCAGACGAGTTCAGAGGGAAAGACAAACCAGGCTCTAATCCTTCTGCTGATACTGAGGATAAAGCTGGATATTAAAAAGAATCTATCTGAAAGTAAAGGTTAAGAGTTTCCAAGTAGTCGTCGTGCTCTGCGCAAACCGAGCGGTCACAAAACCCGGGCAGGAGCCCTGCAGCCTTGCTGCAAACAAGGAGGAATTACATATATACGTATACGTCCAGGTGCATGCAACATCCCTCTCCCCATTAGTTGCACAGAGACCTGCATTCAAGCTATCCCACACCCTATATTTTTTCCTTTTTTAAATCACAGCAAGAGCAGGAGGTTCTAAGAGCTCCTACTCTTTAATCCTAAGGTTATTGGGCACCAAACAACCGACTGCCTCTTGCTGGTCGGGATTTTGCCTCGAGGCCCCTCCGAAGCCGCCACCTGAGGCTGCCTGAGCTCTGGGAGCAGCTGGAGGCCAAGTCACCGCGCGGGTCCTGGGGCCGCAGCCCAGAGCAAACCCAGGCCGGAGCCACCTTTGGAGGTGCCCTCTGCTCCGCGGCTGCTGGGGAAGCTGCACTATTTCTCACCCTTCAGTCTGTGAATAAGGAGATTTGCTCAAGGCTGCAAAAACAAGGAGCCTCACAGCCCCCCCGGCTGCTGCAGAGGTGGAAGGGTTTTGCTGTCTAACCTAAATTACTCTTGCTACAATTTAAGCCTCTCTCTTCTTGTCCTTATCTCAGGAGAGGCAGCAAATGGTTCATTAGCGACTCTTCTGCAATACCACTTTTTCCACACTCAAAGATGTGCACAGTGCCCCCCTCCTTGTTTTCTTCTGGCTTAAACAACCCTAATTCTTTCATTCTCTCTCCAGCAGTGAAGTTTTGCAGCCCTCCGTTAACCCTAGCTGCTCCTTCCCCCTTCCTCCCGCTGATCCAAGTCTCCAAGAGCACTGCTAAACCTTATATGAAAAGTGGCACATGAAAAACAAGAGGCACCATATAACGTTAGCCACTAGGATACGGTCAGTGATTGCTGCTTGGTCGGAAACCCACCGCAGCCTTTACTGCATCTCCATCACACCAGTTGTGCCTCATTTTATAGCTTATTCATGAGCCTTTGCGCTCCTCTCCACCAAATTACAGCCCATTTCTGACTACTTCCTCAAGGTTATTTTAAATTCTTATCCTGCCCTCCAAATACCTGCAGATCGACTAAATCCATTTTTGGAGACACATAATGTGCTATTCCCGCTTCAGCATGCAAGTCAGCTCTGGAAAACTCAGGATTGCTTCCTTAGGAGCTCTCCAGCAAACTGAGACAGCAGCAGCGACTCCCGTTTTTCAATAGTTACTGCCTCGATGGAAATAATATTTTACCACCTCACTTATGCAAATATCATGCAAAAAAAAAGGGAAGGAACATTCATAACTGGTTTAAAAAGACTGTTCATAAAGGGAAGCACTGTATGATTGCAGAGCCAGTGCAGCAGCACCATAATATTTCACACTGGTTTCATTAGGCTGAGATTTGCCTTGCCTGAAGGCAAAATAGGGATAGAGAAAATAAGTCCTACTCCATCAGGGAAAACTTGTAATGGCACCTAAAAAAATCAAACCTGGGAAGCAAAAAAAAACCCAAGACAGAAATGCAGCAGTGGAGGCTGATGAGTAATATTGCAACCGAGACTGAAAGTAAGGGGCCATTTTGCACAAGAGTGGTAAATGTTTAATATCTCCATTGCTTCTTTCATCCATAACACCAACAGATTAACAAGGTTTCTGTGGTTGCATAATTTCTTTGGAGTTTTGATCTTGGAAATAATTACGCTAAATATTTCATAAATGCCTTTGAAAATGATTTTTTTTTTTAATTTAAGGGACTCGCTGGCCGCCCTGAGATTGCAGCAGGATAATGAAGGTGCACGGATAATCAATAACCACTTTCAGGTCATTAGTCAGCACATCTCGGGGCTGCTGCTCCTTCCTTCCTTCCCTCTGCATCCCACATCCCGAGCGAGGGAGCGTTTCTGAGCCGGCAGCTCCGGCTGCTTCTGAGACTTGGAACCCCCAACCCTCCAAATAGCTCCCTGGGACCTCACGAGCAGACGCCCCTGGAAGGAGGCTAATATCTGCCTCGACCTCCATCTCAGAGGAAGCACATCTGCAAAACGACTGAGGCTGAAGCAATTTTACAGTGCTAGGAGAGGGCAGCTTGTCTTAAGAATTAGGGGGGGGAAAAAAAAAAAAAAAAGAAAAAAAAGCAGCAGCATCCTATCGATCCAACTATTAAGACCCAAGTCCAGCCTAAGCAGCTTTTCCAGCTAACCCCAACGCTCCAACAGTGATTTTCCATTATGCATCCAGGAGCGACGCGCATCCAGGCCAACTTCCCGCAGAGTTGGCACAGCGATGACGAACGGGCCCCGATGGCTTTGCCACCCCGCGCGGTCATCCTGCCCATGGCCCTGCGGTGACGCTCAGCGCCCCGAGCCCATGAGGAAACCCCTGTGATGCCTTGGGGCAATCCCTGCTCGCAGCCTCCGTCTCCTCAAGCCGGGCGGGATTTTGGCTGCGCGGGAGAGCGGCCTCGCTGTGCTCCACACCCCGCGCGGACAGGCTGAGGATCAGCAAACGAAAGTGGGAAGAAAGCAAAACCAGAGCAAAGCAGGACACGCGCTGTGCTCGCCTAAAACCCCGCCAGAGCTGGCGCTGAACGCAGGACGCGGGAGAAGCCGCCGACCACAGCGACTCCCGCACGAGGGCAGAGCCCCAACGCACGGAATCCAAGTGCTGCAAGGCTAGAACTGCCCGAGGCTTCAGCACTGCCAGCATAACCCCAAACTGCTGCGTTAGCACAGCCAGAAACAGGGGGAAAACCCACTCCCGATTGGTGGCATTTTTGTGCAAACGGCCCAGGTGTCACGGCACGGACACCAAGGGGACACACGGCTTCTTGGGCAGGTGGCAAACACGCTCAGCACTGAGGTACAAACCAGAGAGACGAGACACAAAACACAGGCTGCACTGCCATAGGGCAGGGGAAAATAAGTCAAATTATATCTATACCTTCCATGCAAGCCGACCCTAGGGATGGGATTTAAAAGCCTCCACAACAAACGCCCACCAAGTATTTAAAGGGCTCGTTAAGAAACAGAAACACAATGGTAATTTGCTTCCATCTCCTTGTTAGCTCTTTTTTTTTTTATTATCTTTTTAATCACCTCTTCAGCTCTGCTTCTGAATGCACCAAGCACTTTCTCAGAAGCCCTGGTATCTCCCCACGGCTACAGCCACATTCCCATTTCCCAGAACACAGAGAAACCTTCGGCAGAGCCTTCAGGAACCTCAAGGCAGAGGACACCTGCGGAAGAGTCAATCATGATAATATCCCAGATGTGAGACAGATTTGGGTGCGAGGAGGCTGATTAGGCATGGAGAGGCTCCCAGGAGGGAAGGCAGCTGCGCCTCCGAGCTCAAAAAAGCTCGTGCAGAAGTTAAAATGTACAAAGCACAGCGTGTTTCCGCATAATACGTGCAAATCCTTCTCTATATGAAACTCAGGGCCTGCTCTACTGCCTTGCATTTGCTTTGCTTTCTTGCTGTGCAATACAATTATTATTTGCATCGTTTTGCAGCAATTGAGTTAGTTGTAAAATAAAATGTGATCCAATCGGAAAAGAAAACTGCACCTTATCAAGGAGCATCAGCACCGCCAGCCGGTCTGGACACCTTCGGTCCAAACGTGCCTCGGGTCCCATCGCTCCAGCGGGTTTTGCCCAAACACTCCAAAGGGAGAACATTTCAGTGCCTCTTACCCCCTGCCTTTGCATCCACCAGTGATCTCTGTGGAAAGGAAAGCGATTCCTGGAATTCACAGCTAATTGGCTTCTCTGAGAATGAACAGGTTCTCTGTGCAGGGCAGCAGTTTCAGCAAAGTTCCTTAAAGCTTCAAGAACTTCTCTCAAAAATACATAGAGATACACACTTATATGTCTTACAGAAACACTTGTCCCTGGGCTCATAGCACGGTAACACCAGCTGCGGTTGTGCTCAGAGCACAACACTGGCACTGATGTCTTGGGAATCAAAGAACAGTTTAACTTTCTGGCTGTGAAACCACAGGACAAAACTTGACAGCAGTTTCTGTATCATGATTTAGCCTTTTATTCTGATCATTTAGCTCTTAAATTTTTTTCCCCAGCATTTCCCCATTCCCATTCGTGCCAAAAAGCCAAGTTGTAACTTTACCAGCACTATCAGAAAGCCTTGCTGCAGCCGGACCCCACGGAGGAGGCAAAGCGCAGCCCAAGTCACACCGGCTCCTCCTGGATGTCACTGCCATGGCCCCGTGCGCCAGCGTTATCGGGTGGCAGGAGCCTGGCAAGCCCTTGGCAAGAGCCACGTGTGCCCTTCGCTAAAGGATGTCACAGCTGTATTTATACCTGACGTTAGCCTGCTTTGTAAACAGTGACCTGACACGGGATCTGGACTCCTTGGACTGCAGTGCTGAGTCTGTGCTGGCCCAGCGGATGGTCCCATGGCCACCAGCGGGGACATCCCCCTCAAAGCCATTCACTTGCTGTGGCTCTTCGGTTCCCTTCCATCATGGCTCACCCTCCTCAGCACTGACAACAGCTCAGGGGATCTACAAACCTCCAGAAGACACGTGGAAGTACAAAACCACCCGAAGATGGAAGTTTTGGCACATCTGGAAAGCTTTAACAGTGACCTCCAGGTAGAGGAGCCAAAGAGCTCGGACACTGCAACTCTGACCATGACACGGCACGAAGAGAGGAGAAAAGACACAGGAGGACAACTATCCCCAGGGATGAGAATTACCTACATCTTACAGATACATTTTACAGATTTTACAGGCAGCAAAAATGTTCAAGGGACACAAGTTCTTCATATATTTTGGACAAATGTATCCAAATGCTTGTGCTTAGCCAAAACAGAAATCAGTAGCTGAATTGAAAGGATTATGTAAGTTCCTTCTCCAAGAATTAGACCGTTTTCTCATCTCATTTCTATTTTTCTTTTTTTTATTACTTGCTGCCAGTGGCATGACAAAAAGATCACCTCATTAAACCCATTCTTAGAAGTCTTCAGTTTTTGCATACAAAGTTTGCACTATCAACAGAGTCTATAAAGTGCAGCTAAAGTACATAAAGGAAACACTGGAGCCGTAACTCCAGTTTAATCTGAATCAAGTCACCATAGTCACAGAAGTTTTTCCAAAATGGTAATTAATTTTTAAAAGAAGAGATTAAAGGGCTTCTCAATTAATAGAAGACCTTTAAGAGAGAAGCTAGAGAGGATTGTACATTTTATTAATATAGCAATTTAACAGCTATTCAGCATCTAATAAATTCTCATTAAAAGTCAACCCTCTCCCCTTTTCAGCAGATTAGCTGCATATTTCTCAAACACAAAACAGCTTCATTAACCTAAAAGCACAATTTCTGTTTCCCCTGATTTGCTCTTATTGTTGCTATCTCAGTAACCTAAAATCCTGAATTACAGCAAAATCAAAACTTCAGGAATCAGTAACACAAACACTGTATTGGTCTTTTAGGAGTTCTGGATGATATTTTGAATATCTCAACCCTAGTAAGAGTCAACCAGCACAAGAGTCAGGTAGCAACTCAGGCAGCAACTTGGCTGCTTGGAATTGGATGCCCAGGTAAGAAGGTGACAAGCAGCAGCTTCTGCATTCACCAGGGCTCAGTTCCCATTCCAAACTTGCCTTTTCAGCTTAAGCAAGGGTCTTCGCACATATACCCACCAAGAAGCCCCGGATGGTCCTGCCCCAATAGTCCTCAAGTCCTTGGTCCTTATCTTGCCTGCAAAACAACTGTCCCGTGCCACAAGGACAGCAGTGACAGGTCCACGGGTCGGGCACAGGGACAAGCAGAGCGTGTGCTCAATACCAGCTCTTTCAGGTCTAGATTTAGCCACGAGCCACGCTGACTTTCTGCTTTACCAAGATAACTGCTATCGAGGAGAAGCTACTGGAATTAGAGCACAGGGACAGCAGTGCCTTCCCAGTCCTTCTCTGGCTGTGTCATGACTAGGCTCTGCATCACCAGGGGGTTCTAGAAACTGGGGGGTTGGTTTTTTTTTGTCCTATATCCCATGTAGAAAAGAAAACACTGCCGTGTCATGAGTCCTCTAGAGAGGGTGGACCTCACCGATGGGATTCGGCAGCTACAGCAGTAACAACCACGTCCCCAGCAAGAGGACAGCCCTGCACAAGAGGGGACGGCAGCTCCCCGGGCACAGGGTCTGCCCTCATCCCTGCGGCCTGGGACCTCCACTCTACTCGGAAACCCCGTGGACCACGAACGAATCCATCCGCACGGATCGCGCTGCAGTCTCAGAGCTCTGGGAAGTCTGTTTGAAAGATAACAGAAATTGAAAGAGGTTATAACCGAGGCTAATACCACCCAAAAGCTAAAGCAAACAAAAACATTCCAGTCAGTCAGCCTTATGTGCAAAGACTATTCCAAGCGTGTTTAAGCACAGAACAGCCACAAGCAGAGGCTTTAATAGAGGGGACACCTTTAGCCCAGCTCCTGGTGTTGCAATTTTAAAGAACAAAACCAGACATCAGCAGAAGGGAAAGTTCAGGATATATACGGCACCGCTTTCCAAGAGAATATTTCTCATGTCACTGGAGACCAAGCTTTTAGCCAACTTGGCAGAAAACAGACAAGCTGCAAAGCTACCCTAAAAATACCAGTCTTGCTAATTACAACAACAAAAAAAAAACCCACAAAGCGATGGCAGCACGAACAACGCACACTTTTTGTGACACCCTATTAATTTTTTTTCCAACATCCACCATTTCTATAACGTTGCCGCAGTTGCTCAGCTGCGCCATAGATGTTTTTAATTTTTGCCGTGCAATTAAGGCACAAGACAAGCTTGTTACAGACTGATGACTTACGGCCTCATCTGGGAGATTTACTAACGCTTGTCCTCCTCCAGCTCTCTCCACCATGGCACTGCGGAGTTTTCAAATTCGGGAGGTCATCTGCTCGTCACAAGCACCGTTTCTTCTGGGCACGTTGGTAACGCACCCAGCTGCAAGCAAGGCACTGAGCCAGGGCGGCAGAAAAAGGAAATACTAGTGGGAGATTAGGGAGAAAAAATAATTGTCATTGTGCATCAAGCCCATGGGCCATCTCACACGACAGCAGCGAGCAGTAGATGCTCCCAAGTATGTCCTGGATGTGCCCAAGAAGGTAGTTATAGGCTGGTCACTGTCCCCAAGCTCTGCTCCAAGCAACTCCTCGTGAAACCAGAGCATAGAGGAAGGGGTGGCAGAAAGAGCAGAGAAGGGTAACTTGGAATTACACTTTTTGGAAAGCACGAGGACAGCATAAAATAAGCTGACCACATCACGGCCGTTTTCGTCTGCAGAAGACGAGCGCTCCGCGCTGCAGCCGGGCTGCACCACTGGCATCTGCCATTCATTCACCCTCCCTCGTTAGGGTAATTACATGGGCAAAGAGCAGAGGAGCCATCGGAAAGAATCAAACTGGCATCACGGATTATGCAATCCGAGATCTCATCCTTCCCTCCTCTCCCACTGAAATACAAGCTGCTGCCAAGATCCATCTATCCCTCCTTTCCTGGTCTAGCTCTGTTCAACTTTAGTATCTTTAATAAAGTTGATAATGATCAAGAACCTCCAAAAGGCAGTTTAAAGCCTCCTAAGCTAGAGGGGGAGGATGGAGGAGCCAGCACAGAGAAGCTGTGCTGGACCAGAGGCCACTGCAGACTTGTCACCAATAAGCACAGGAGTCTAGAGCCGTAAAAATCAGCCTTGTCACTAAAATCCGTCAGGGTGACTCACAACAGCCTCACTGAGGCGGATCGTTGTTATGCAGGCGCATTTCACCCATAAAGTTCAAAAATACTTTGAGTGACAACGATGACAATGGAGCCTAATCGCCATAATTAACTAAAGCACGAGAAAGTTTCCCGGTTCCAAACTAACCAGAACTGCTACTCCAAAAATGAATGAGAAGTAACTTAGGAAGTTCCCAATCAGTCACTGAAATGAGGAGAGAAAAATAGAGCCAAGGGGAGTGCCACCATTTTCTGCAAATTGACTCCCGACATCCAGGTAGCCCCCTCAGAGGGGAGAGCTGGACCAAGCTTTTTTCAGAGAGCCGATTTTGAGGATGTTCACTGCTAAATACAACTTTGCAAGTACCTGCTGTTTATAAAATAAGTTAACTGTATCCAAACCACCCTCAAACATTGGATAAGACTTTTTTTTTTTTTTCCAGCAGGGTTAAAAAGGAAAGTGAGGATGACTGCAAGCTTTGGAACTGACTGACGAGCCTACGGATGCCTTGCACTTTGGGGAGTTTTCCCTCTTTCATTTCACACATCTGAAAATAGCTGGTGTAAAACTAAACCCTCTCCCGGGGAGCGCGGGCACCCCTAGGAAGCTGCAAAACCTCCTTCAGGGACTTGGGCCGTTGGAAGACAGGGAAGGGCAGGAAGCAGAAGCGGGCGAGACGGCCCAAGCACAGGGGATTTCTTTAATCCAGCCGGTCATCTGCACCGGGTTCACAGAGCAAGAGGTGACAGCGCAGGGCACAGCCCCTTGGTGACAGACACGCTGACAACAGGCAGCTACAGCGCGCGGCGCGGAGGGCTGATACCCAGAAGTCCAGCCTGAAATACATTTTCTGACAAACCTTTTCCAGACGGAGTTGGCACCTTCACCGCCCTCCTCTCCACCACTTTTTGGCTTTATTCTATGTCCCTGGAAGCACCTGGCCGGCATCTCTGGACCTCCCTGGACCACCTTGATGGAATTCTAGGTACCCCGACCATCACATTGGGTTTGGCCAGGAGCTCTGGGCCAGCTGAACATCCCCTGAGACAGACCCATCAGGGGTTTGCACTAAAAAGGCAGCGCAGAAGAACAGGACTCGCCAAGCTGCTGCTCACATCTAGGACGAGCCCTACTGCTTCTCCAAGCACCAGAGCTGGCGAGGCTTTATTTAGGGTTAAAATCCAGTAGCTTCCCCCTGAGTAAAGGACAACACGGAAACTATTCTCCTTGTAGAGTTTATTTTGAGCTGGAAGTACTTTCCAGTTTCATGCTGACAGACAGGATAACAACACTGCGTTATGGAATAACGCATTGAAGTTTCAAGGCCTGACACAGGAAAATAGAGATAACTAGGCTTTTCTCCCTGTGTTATTCGCTCCTGCAAAAATTTTTTAGGGTTTCAACATAAGGTCGTGTGCTCCAGTAGCACAAAGACGCAAGCAAACAGGCCACAGCTTCTACCCTATCCACATCCCAGGCCTAACCGAGATAATCAGATTAACCCAAGTTATTATTTGACCATACCTGAAGAAGGGAGTCACTTTCTGCTGCTCCTCTTCCTGGCAATCAGAGCCGAGATCTTCAAGAGAACTGAGCAGTACCAGCCTCCCCAGCATTTCCCAGCACTGAACTCCTCTGGGACTCCAGGCCAAATTCCTTCAGCCTCTCTGGAAGCCCTGATTTAGACTGTCACATTTACTGGAGAAAATGTCTTGCTAAAATGATGTGGTAAAAGCATGCATTAATACCTCTGGTTTTATGCCCTTCTCCTGTGATATGTATTCTTGCAAATGGCTAAAGAAACCCTCCTGGGAGAGATTGTTCCACTCTTCACCCAAACCAACACGCTCTGACGCAGCCCAAGGTCACTTTATAGACACAGAAAGGAGGATGATTTTCTGTATTCCTCTAGCATCTCCCACCCCAAGAGACCCAACACCTCATGTTTTGGAAATGCTGCCAGACCAAGGGCAAGGGGAGCATCGAGCCAGAAAGCTAATGAGCCCAAGGAGCAGATTAGAGTTTGTTTCAAAGGTCTCACCCTGCAGAACTCAGTAAACCGCAAAGAGCAGCATTTGCACAAAGGGAAATCCCACCCGGCCGCCTGCTTATGGTGCGGGGTGCCCTAGGACCAACGCTTAATTTAGCATTTCGAGTTGCACGGAAAGTGAAAGGGGTCGATGACCTCAATACATATATACTCTTAAAGTTCAGTCCTTACACTTAACTACACCTGTACAGCCTCGTCTGTCTTCGGAAGCCGCTCTCTAGGGCAGGAGCGTGCAACGAGGCCACGGCAGCAGCAAGGGGAGCCACTTGCAGCTCTTCAGCAGTTAGACAGCACTTGAGCTTAAAAGCCGTGCCCAGCACCCAAAACAACCCGCCAGAGAACACCAAGCTCTTTTTCTTTGAGAACAGCAGGTTGATGGTTTGCAGGAACGCAGCTGATGTGTTTTTCCCCTCCGTGATTTGTTGACAACACCAATCCTGCAAGCAGGGCTAAAATCTCTGCTGCGCGATGTCAAGAAATGCTGCAGAAGAGAGCACTTGGCCTTGATCTGAGGAGGGCCAAGCAAAGTGTCAGCAGTTTTTATTTTGAAACATATAGAGATTTGTGCACAGAGCTAGGAACGCTCCCAGCTCCCTTAGATGTTTTCACATGCACCCATTCACGTGAATCATCCCAAACCTACCTGGCAGCATGAGCTGCTGGTGCATTTCGGGTTTCTCTTCTTTGGATCTACCTTGCATGGAAGGAGAGGGCACCTGCTTGGGCCTGCGGTTCCTGTTACCGGCACTCCTGGTTACTGTGGCTTTGGGCACTGTAAACAATGTCATTCCCCCTCACCCGTCCTGAAGGGTGACTCAGGCACAAAATTAGCCCGAGCTAAGCAATAGAGAGGGTGACTGCACTGCAGTCATGAGGGTTACTACTCACCACCCAAACCCGTGACATTTCCATAGAAACCAGAGAGGGAAAGGGGAAAGCCTCAAAAAGCTGACAGGATTAAAAAAACACATGGCAAAATAAGCAATTCTGGAGGGAAAAGGAGACACGTGCAAGATCCTCCCCAGTTCTCCAGCAGACCCAGCATCCAGAGGCAACAGCGGTGCCAAACTGCGGCCAGCAAAGCTGGACAGGACCCACTTGGCTACGTCACCGGCACCGCGTCGCAAACACGGAGCAGCCAGAGCAGGGCTGGAAAAGCACAACGCGGTGGCAGCAGAAAGGCCAATCCTGCTCTTTAGAAAACATCGGATCAAAGTTCAAGGAGTTCTGGGCTTTGAAGTCCTGGCCATTAAGAGCTCTGACATGTTTTCTTCAGCACGTCATTAATTTTGTCCCTCAGGTTTCAGTCCCTCGGGCTGCCTGATGGGAATAACTGTTCTTACCCAGTGGGGACATTTCAGAGGACAAACTTGTTTTATGAGCAACTTTCTTCCCTGTTCCTTACAGGCCTGTTCTTGCTGCTAGTGCAGCATTAAAGGCCCTTTCTTGACTTTTTTCTTAGGTCAGGTAAAGCCTGGCAGACCATACATTTTCCTTGTTTGTAGGATCAATTAAGGAAATAAACACAGGAATGTGCATGAGAAGCAATTGATTCCTCTGGTCAAACAACACCCCTCCAGCAAGGAGAAACAAGAAACAACCCATAATGAAAGCAAGAGCAAACACTTCTGAGTGCCAGATAAGACGCCAATGAAAAGGAGCTCAAATATGTTCCTGTACACATTCACCTACTCCAGAGCAGTGATTCTGCACAACATAAGAGTCACAAATGCTAAGCAATGTCTTTTAAATAATTGAGGGTGCTCTGCTCTTTCTGGAGGACGAGTCCACTTGCAGTGCTTGGCAAGGAACGAGCCAGCTCCTCCAGGAGGGATGTGAACACGGATGGAAAGAGGCTGCTTGGAGCAAACTGAATCATTCGGAGACACCCGAGGTGCTTCCAACCCCTCTCCGGATAGAGGGATAACATCCTGGCAACAAACTCACCCGGCTCCACGCTGCAGCACCTTTCTCTAGAAGCCAGAATTAAATCCAAGCTGAATTCTGCAAGGTTTGGCAGCAAACCTGGCCATAATAGTTGTTCAAATGGGAAACTCCACGGGTGAGGGCGCGACACGAGCATCCTGCTCGCCTGGTACGGGTGCGATGCTGCGAGCTGATTTGCCTCAGTTCTTCCCCTTTGTAACACAAAATTTTTACCATTGACATCCTTCGTAGGCAGCCCACAGAGTGCTGCTTAGGAAAACAAAAGTCCCTCTTTTCAGGACTCACAAGATACCCAAGTCTGACAGATTTCTGCCCACCACTTCATCGAAAGCAGAGCTGGAGCCACAATAAGTCAATGCATTACATGGTTTCTCTTGTTAGAGGTTTTACAGCTGCTTAATTATGAGTTCTGGTAACTGCTGTATATGTTTATTATTGTAAGAGAGTCCTTGAAAAGAACCTATGTAATCACATAACCTGCCCTTTCAACTGCATAAAAATTCCACGTGCCAATCAACAACATAATTAGCAAGAGACTAAAATGAGTAGCAGAAGCCACAAAATATAGTAAATTACATTCGGAGAACCATTTTACCACCATATTAAAAAAGTCCTATTAAAAATTCACACATGGCAAATACTAGGACATATACCAAGCAAATGCAGATCTGGATAGCAGAGAGAGCAAATACATTGTGTTCCCTGACCAGCAGGATAATAAAAGCCCAGCAATGGGCTACAGCCTGACCTTTAAGGGTCAGTCACATTCTCCGTGCACTGGTAACTAACGCTTGCACAGGAGGGGGTGAAGGGAGAGGAATCAATTCATAGAGTAGAAAAACATTAAGCAACCAGCAAGAAATTAGTCTTTTGCAATCAGAGCAAATGTCGCATTACTTAACTACGCAGCAAGAAAGTTTAGTGTCGCTCTGCCAGCGTTGTGGCATTTCAAGGCCTGGCACCTCTCGGGCGGGCACGAGACGGGCACGGCCGATGCTCCGGGAACAGCAAAGCTGCAGCGAAGCTGCAAGCCCGGGCTGCGAAAACCCACGGCAAGAGAGCCCGGGGCAGCCGAGCACATCTGCTTCCTGCAGCTCCACCTTAAAGCAGAGTAAACCTGAAATTCAGACAGCCTGAAGCAGCCTGTGATGCAAGGCTGGAATGGAAACGAGAGGCCGCGGGGGCAGGCGGCGCTCCCCGGGCAGCGCGAGCGCAGCCGCACCGAGGGCTCTTGGACAAGTTGGGGTTTTAGTGTTTTTTGTCTTCCCTTATCCCCTATTTTTTTAAATCATTTGATTTTGTTGCCTTTTTCCCCCCTCTTTATACCAGCTACTTTAAAAGAAAGGGAAACAAGCCTCTGTGAGTAATCCTCAGCTTTGCCAGCTGACAAAAACCACTGCATTATCACATACTATGTAAAAAAAATATACATATATACACACACAGACACACATACACACACAAATAAATACATAATCTCTCTTTGGACAAGGAGGAAAAAAGGAAAGCAACCCTAGGTGTCGGTTTGTCCCCACTGTTCCCAAGGCATCACCTGCACACTCATCCTGAAGGAGGATGGAGCAGCTGCCGTCACAGCTCCCCGATGCCCCTCGCGCAGCAGAAACGTCACGTTTGGACAGAAAGAAGGGAAAACCAGCTCCCTCCTCGCTAGGAGCTGGGAAAAGAGCTGCTGGAGGCACTGGAGGACGCGGGGCCGGGAGCTGGCACGGCCGCAGCGGAGGGAAGCGGAGCCGGCAGAGCTGAAGCTTCCAGACGAGAAATTACCTGTAATTACTAATAACACAATTTCCACGCAGCCTCATGGGAAAGAACCAGCTCTGTCCTGGCAACGGGGAGTGACAACAAAAACCATAAACAGTGACCAAAGAGTATGGTGGGATCGCTGGGATTTTTCCTCTTGTTTTTGAACCTTCATGGCTACCACAAGCTGGTCCCGCGCGGGGAGCCCGTGCAGGCCCTGCCGAGGCCACGGCCTCACATGTCTCCTTCGGGCCTGAAACCTGGCCAGAATCAGGAACCCCCAGCCTAGACAAGAGCTCACAGCTCCCCCAGACAGCTTTAGCACTAGGAAGAGAAGAGAGGAACTGTTCTGCATTACCACGTCCTCTGGGTTTCCCCATTTTTGAAGCCTGTAGCGATAGGGCTCCTGGAGAAGCGCTTGGTCTCAATTACAGGACACCTCATGAGTCCCCCACATGAGAGGGCCATGATGGGGAAGGACTCCCGGCTCCGCAGGATCCGGATCCTCCGAAATTCAGTTATGGGCCCCTTTTAGCAGAGATGATGGCAGGTATTTTTAAAGCAGGTCTGTTGGGGCCTTAGCACTTTTACAGGAATACGAGGAGCTGAAGTGATGAGAACTGAGGAGCTGAAGTGATGAGAACCGAGGAGCTGAGGCGGTGAGAACCGGGAACTGAAGCGATGGGAACCAAGGCCACCCGGAGAAGATAACGCTCGTTAGCAACTTTTTAATGAACTAGGCCGGCCATAACCAGATAAGCATCCGGGAGGACCAGCAATAGAGCATCGGAAAGGAATGTCAGCCAGCTGCAAGCTAGTTATGCATGGACACTATAGCTTAACCAATGAGAATGCTGTTGCTTAGCGCGTGTGTACGCTTACAGGTGATAGAATTGTATAAAGCTACACCGTAGAGGATAGTAAACGAATTGAACCTGCTTCACATTGAAGTGTCGTTCATTCCGTCTCGCGGGGTGGGCCTCGGCACAGGTCATTCTGAAGTTGGATGAAATCTAAGAAACTGCATCCTAAACTAACCAGATTTGGCATTGCCCAGACACGCTTGCTTAGGAGCTTTTATGAAGTGGAAGAAGAGCTTTTCCACGGTGAAAAATGATTTATACAGTTGTCCAAATTTAAACACCTATTTAACAGTAGATCCAGTCTGTCCTTGGACTCACCCATGTTCTGAAACGTGCCCTTAAAAGGAGAGTTGGTTGTTCTTTTGCATTAAGCAAAGCTGCGTTAAAATGTTTGTTTCCAAGCGAGCCAGGAGACAGACCCTGATGGAAGTGAGTTGTGCTGAAGACCAGAATTCCTGGCAGATGGGTCAAGAGCAGCAGCTGTGAGCACAGAAAACACATGCATCTTCGTCTACTTAGGGTTGCCATTTGGAAACCATCACGGAGGACAGTTTACAGCAGGAAAAAGGGCTATTTTTGACAACAGGTGTCAGGACACCCTTATCCTGAACCTTTCCAGGAGGTGTTGCAGCTGGATGCCTCACTGGATAGGGAAAAAAGTCAACATCAGTAAGGAAGCGGTGCTTGTTCATGACAATATTAGAAATACATGTCAAGATAGATCTCTATTGCAGCACAACCACGGCCTGCATGAAAACAGCACTTGCGCGACTGGGTTGAGCTGCTGTTGTTCACAGCCAGGCTTGAACTGCCTTGGTAGCACTGCAGACCCGTGCTGCATCCCCTGGGCAAGCCAGGAGCGCCCTTCCCTGCTCCCAGGAAGGGGGCACATCTACCTGCACAAGGCACTGGGGGCTGAAAGTGGAAAACAAGGGGCATCGGTGAAAATAAACAACAAAAAAAGTGACGCAAGGGCTTTGGTGTTCATCCTCGATGGGAAGGTGGTACGGGGATGGCCGGAACGACTGGCCAAGGTGGAGTAGCATGAGATCCCAGGGCGAGGGAAGAGATCCCTTCTTTCAGGATGTTATTCTCCTCTGGTTGAGTCAGGGAGACCCAGGAACTGTCACAGTGAAACTATGGAGTTTACTAAATCCCTTATGCCAGGGACACTTAAAATGCTGCCCCAAATACGCTATGGAGCAACAGTAACCAAATAAGCAAAGCCACTGTCCTGCCAGGATCTTTCCTGGGGGGCACTTCAAGCAAGTCCACTTGCCACACAGTCATACACACAGCCTCTTAGCAAGGGGTAAGGAGGTAGCAGACCTCTTCCAGAGAAGCACGGTGTAGGTTAACAGCACTCATTTCCTCCTTTACAGATATGACACAGAGGAACTCGAAGGGAAATGCAAACACCTGGCTTAGCAATCCACATCAGAGAGCTGGCAGAAGAGGAGGAAGAGCATTAGAGACTTGTGTTAAAGACAGAGGCAGCTCTACAAGCTTTTCAGAGGTGAGCACACCAAGGATTACTCCCCAAAATCAACCTGCTATGGGGGAGAGAGCAGGACAGCAGGAAGATAACTCAGCAACACTGATCATAAAGGGAAATAAATCATCATTAAAATAAACTGTCCTCAGAATCACTTTAAAATATTACCCATACAGAAAGCACCTCTCGAGGAACAGGATTCTGGAAAAGCAGATCACTTCCAAATGCCCAGAACTGAATTCTCAGGGGCAAGTTCTGCAACTCTCAGCATTACCTCTTTACCCTAAGCAGGAGCATGAAGCAAAAGCCGATGAGCAGCAAAGCCCTTTGCTTCATCGAGCATTCACCAGGGTCAGCTCTTCCCAGGTTTGATTCCCAAAATGCAGCGATCCCTTCAGCGATCCGCGGTTCATGCACACTGCTCTTCTGCACCTGCCCGATCCTCATGAGCATTCACAAGTCTCCAGGTAAGGCCTCCTCTACTCATAAATAGCAGAGCTCAAGCAGAGAAAGATCTCAGCATTAGTCAGAGTTATTGACAGAAAGGAAATTATATAGCAGGTACAAAGAGAAAGCCTGAGCTTGTGTGTTCAGATTTAAATGAAGTCGACATTTCTCCAAATTTTTTTTTGAAGGCTGCAGTTGCAAGGTAAAATTCTCTCCAAAAATAATCAAACAGCTATTCTTGTCTCAGTGGGAGACAAGGAGGGCAGCAGAGAGGCTGAATACCACCTAATTAATACCCAAACTTACTGTGGAACGAGGAGGAGGCATAGCCAAAGGAGGGGAAAGTCAAATGAGAAAGGAAAAGAAAAAAGCCCGCAAGGATCCAGGGAGTTTCAACACTTAATGCGTTGTCACAAGAGATAAATTTCTCACCACAAAGCAAGCACAGATGAGGAGTGACCCGTGAGATGGTTGATGTGCGCAGAGGTGCCTCTTGCATCCGACACTGCTGCACTCAGAGAGGAACACGCAGGGAGTGTGATTCCTGCTTCCCTGCTACGCATCCCTGTTCACACCTCTGCCTCCCTTTCGGCTCTGGCTGAGGGTAGGGAGAATGCAAGATTTCTGCAAACGAACGCCTTAATAAATTAGGGATGCTTCTCCTTATGGAAGGAAACATCCCCCTGAAAGTCATGCCCAGCAAACACAGCAACTAATAAATACAAAGAAGACTCAAGGCATTTGTGTTATTACATCTTAATTCCTTATCAGCTCAATTATCATCTAGTATTTTTTCCTCTGTTAAGCTTTCTTCTCTAACCAGCATATTGCATTACCGGCCCATTGCTGTTTCAAGGATTCCCTCTGCCCATCACATACTAACTTACCACTTCAAACCCCAAATCTATAAACACACTAATTGAACTTTAGACTACAAACACAGTGCTGTTTTGTGCAAAGCTGAGCTTTGGTAGAGTGGAAAATGGGGTGGAGAAATCAAAAATAAATCAGACGAGTAAAAGCTGAAGTCCTCCAACTCTAGAGACCCTGTGTCACCAGATACTCAAGCAAAAGTAGCTGCTCCTGCCGAGGCTTTGGCATTGCCCTTCCCTTACATGAAGCAAGACGAGGCACGGGAGCATCGCGCTGCATCCCTGACACTTCCCTTCCCAGTGCACGCGCTCCCAATGTCCATCCTCTGCTTTCCATGGACACAGTAACCTCTCTTCAGGCTAAACACACACACTCAAAAACAGTTGCAGATTGAAGAACATGCAGGAGCAGCAAAATAAAACTATCGTTTCTGACATTATCCTCCTGGTGAGTCATCAATTAATTCTTGTTTGTCAGTTCCTATAAAGGCCAAAATCTTCAAAGGCAGCTGGGGCGACAGAGCCTCGATCCAGCAGGCAGCAAGAATTGGGCCCGGATGTCCCCACCCGCCTCCCCTTTACCTCACAGGACCAGAGAGGCCCTTGGGGGGACAACGTCTGTCCCTCCAGCTGGGAGGTGCCACAGAAACACCGGGATGCTTCGGATCCCGCCAGCCAGGCTGCGAGGGGACACGGGGACCGCGCTTGGGTTCAACGGCAGGGACCCCTCGCTAGTTTGCGGGCTCGGTACCAAAGCGACAAAGGCGCCGCTTGCACGGAACGAGCGCTCCGCTCCCTTTCCTCTCGCTCCACGGCTCTTCTCCTGCGGCGACCCGCGGAGCCCTTCCCACACTCCTGCTTTTCCCTGAGGACGAACGCGGTTCCATCAAAGCTTTGCGCCGCAGAGGAGCCTGTTCCCTGCTGCAGGCAGCCAGACCGGGCTGTTTCTGCTAGAAGCAGCAGCGTTTCAATTTAACACTAATCTTCCACAACTCGTAACTAGGAAAGACAGATCAGCAACACCAAGACAACCCCGCCGACAGGGACCAAACACAGGGTTTCTCAGCCCTGGACACGGCTGCCCGCAGCCCCCTGGAGCAGAGCGGCCCACGAGGGCCCCGCGCTCACGCACGGCCTCCTCCGAGGGCACGCGGGGTAAAGCGTCCAAAAGTCCCATTAAAATTAGCAGCCTTTTAATGCTAAGTGGCTTAATGCTTTTGGAAAAGACAGACTTAGTACCCTGGCAATCCCGCGTGCTAGCGGAAAATTGTGTTTGGACCGCTTAAAGCTTGCGGCTCTAGGAAAATTCAGGTTGCAGGAGAGGTTTTCAGCCATAAAACCTCACATTGAGCAGCTTGAGTTTTCCTAAGCTAATTAGGAAAAGCCAACGCTGGCAAGGCTTGTTACACACTCGCTTAACGGGTGCAGTAAGAGTGCTCATTTGTGCACACTTGGAAAGGGCAGCCCGCTCTGCAGCGCTCCTCTTGTGCCGTTATACTTAAATACATTAATATTTTAATCTGCTAAAAGCACAAGCAATTTATCTCTTCTTCAAAAATAAATAAGGTGGGGAAAGTGATCATTTTTTGAAAGCGGTATCTAGAGGAACTTTTTAGTGCAGATACAGACGTGTCTCGATACCCCACTGCACAGAACAGGTCAGTGCCAAGGGCGCAGGGGAGCAGCAATTCAGGATGGCCAAAGCAAGAGCTGTTCATCTGCTAAAAGGAACCAAGTTTTAGAAGACAAAAAGCCCACAACCATCTATTAATTGCTTCTGAAAAGTCAGAGAAGCAAACAGGCTTCTATCACTTCAGAGAAAGATTTCCTCCTATGTTAAAAAAATAAATAATAATAATAATAATAAAGAGACAGAGGAGGAGACAGACAGACATCTGGGTTATGTTCCAAATGTAATTAGAAGCCTGACAACAGGACACAATAATGTCAAACAAATTACGAGCAATGTGTTTTCATTCACAGGATGACAAGTCAACAGGCAGTCAGTTGGCTTTAAGACTGATTATGTACCGATTCCTTAAATAAAATAAACACGCTCTGGTGCACGTAAAGCAACCAGGCTTCCAAACACGCCATTGATTTTGCTCGGCCAGAGCTCAACATCCCAATCCACGAAGCCGGCTGGGAAGCGATGAGTTTTGAAAGAAACAAGAGAAACAACAGCAAGAATGAACCCCAGAAGCAAAAACACCCGTTCTTTTCCGGCTGCCCAAGCCACCACGCTTTGGAGCCCTGCACCTTGGGGGTCCTCATATGCACCAAAACCCGACACAGGTCGCTCTGAACACAGAGCCCAGCCCACACGGTGCCAAGGCCTCCCCATTTGCCTGGTTGCTGGTGGCTTCGCAGGAACCCACAGATCCACAGGGAGACCGAGCTCCGACGTTCCGTAGGCGGAAAAGCAGTCGGAGCGGCACGGAGCATGAGGCAGCAACGGGACTCGACAGCAGAGACACAAGGCCACAAGGAGAAATGGTGCCACGAGGCAGCACGACAGATGCAAGGGAGAGGTTACGAAAGCAGAACACCCTAGAACGGCACTTATAGGATAACAACCCCAGCCTGTGCTTCTAATTATATCTGTAATACTTACAGCTGCAAGGATTTTAGAAGCCCCATTTACTGTTTGTCCTCTGTGCCATTTTCTGTTGGCATTTGCCCCACATGCCTGACAACACACGGTTGGTTTTGGGATCGGCTGCCATGCGGGAAGCCCAGAGAGCCCTGCAAGAGCTGGGAATGCCGGCACTGCACACCCCACCTGGGGCAATCTGCACCCAAAACCACCTCCGTTTATGCTAGACCTCTCTGGGCTCTTCCCGTTAAACGATCTACACAACTTCAAGATTGCAGCTGCAAATAACTGCATTTAAATTATCTCCCTCAGGCATCAGCTGGCCTAAGCTCCCTCAAAAATTTAAAGCAAACCAATAGGGAATAATATACAGTAAGATCTATCAGTTGCAATTGCAAAGTTACTCAGACTGGGTTGTGCTGCAGGGAAAGGAACGCTGAGCCTCCTCCTTGGCGAGCCGCGGTGCTTCGGCTCAATCCGGAGCCCTCGCACCCTGGACAGCAAATTTGCCCTGCAATTTGGATGCCTCGTGCCCAGCTTCACGAAACCACCCCAAATTTCAGAACACCAAAGCCCGCAGCAAGGCTGCTGGGACAGAGGTCAGAGCAGGAAGCATTTTGAGTTGCAAATAAATCAAAATAATGAAAAACGCAGCCTCCCTTCCAGCGTGCTGCCGGAATTAATGCTACCGTCTGAAGGGAGCAGGACTGTCTCGGTGCTCACCATGTGCTGCATGATTCAAGAGCCTTGCACATCCGCAGACACCTGAAGCTCGCTGCTAATTAGTGTTTTCTGCCTGGGAATAGGGTGAAGCGAAAGACTTCGGGAAAAGAAGAGAAATGACACCAGAAATGTTGTTAAAACAGCTCAGACTATTTCAAACCAGGCTGCAATGAGAGATCTTACTCAACAGCTTTTGGGAAAAAGGCAGTAATATTTATCATCATCCCCTTCCCCAGTTCAGTATGCTAAAAGCCATGTACAGAAAAATAAAATAAAAAAAAGAAACACTCGAAGAGTCAAGTTTTTTCATTACTTGTAACTGAATCAGACCGGAAACCCAGGCTAGGATGACAGACTTTGCACATCGCATTAGACCTCATCCCACAGAAAAGATGAACACACTTCTGCAAAAGGAGACAACTGCTCTAGTATAGTGAGTGTAAATTGATATTTCTGAAATATTTCTAAATTCGTCAATTTTCTAACGTATACTTCCTCCTGGCAGACGGAGGAGGCTGGATCGAACCTGCTGCAGAAAGGACCCAGCTGGGACCGGGCACGTGAAGGCCATCGCCCTCCGGCCGCGCTGCGCTCGGAGGTGCGCGATGCCCGGAAAATGCCAGGTTTGGGAATGGGGATCTCTCCAGTGGTGGTTTCCTAGCCAGGAGCAAAGGCAGCTCTGCTTTCCAGAAGTGCAAGTCCCACCTGGATCACACCGTGCAGGCAAAAACCACGGGGAGCCGCTGGCGGCTCCAGCATCCCTCCTGCAGTGGCTCTACACAAGGAGCCTGAGAAAATCAGTAATAAATGAGGTTCAGTTCTCCTTTCTTTTAATAGTATAACTTCAACTTAGCTTTCACGTCACTAAAGCAATACTCCATTTAACAAAGCACACCAGTATCAATTAGGATCGAGCAATCGATACCTTCATGTTAAGTTATGCCCATTAGCCTTTGATTTACGAATACATTTTTGTCACTTTTGATTTCTAATTTAAGATGCTGGTATCGTGAAGGATAATAATTTACTCCATTGTAGCAGCATCTACTATAAAAAATGCACTATCACAGAGTCAGAGAACATCTACATGTTAGCACTGAAAACAGGCTATTAAGTATTTAACAATTGTTTTCTGTACAAGGCTTAAAAAAAGATAAGAAAAATCTCAAGTCTAAAGGCCCTTTCTGCACACGTTTTTGGTAGAATAGTTAGTTCCAAATAATTCAGCTTGTGCTTTACTGTCAGGAGGGAATCGAGCAAGACGATGCAGGCTCCTTCCTGCGCTACCAGGAATAGCTGGCATGGGAAGCAGAAGCCTCCAAGGACGGACAACTGGTGGATCCCACACATAGGTTATAACACAGAGAGACCCTCCCAAAAAAATCTTCAAAGGAAAAAAAAAAGGTCCATTTTGGTCTGTCCCTACCCGGAAGGAAGCCCTGCAGAGCAATGCTGCCTTTTCTCTCCTATTCTGCACATGGGTAAATCCAGTTCAGCTGTTTCTTACACCGTATCAGTGTGAGTAAGAGGAAAAACGCTTTGTGGATCACAAGGCATTGGCTGTACTGCCAATAGGAGCACTATGTGCTTGCTGTAAAGGCTGTATTTTTTTAAATGTATATATGAATCCATGGAGCTTAGTGTTATCGTATCGTATTACCTGCCGTCACACCCTGCACCACTTTAAAAGAAGGCAAATGAAATTATAGGGCAAATTTACCCTCTAAAACAAGCATATCTTTTTTTTGTACTGAAGTCACCAGTGAAGAAATATAAAACAATTGCAACGAGCTGGGATTGCTGCTTTCAACTCTAATGGCTTCAGAGCAGTAATTAAGGCTTCTTCCCGACTTTGTAACTACACCATAGCCCATTTATCAAAAGCACATTACCACCACCGACACATTCACTCCTCTGCAACCCTCCGACAGCTCCCCTTGGACGCTATCAGTAAATAAAATCTTATGTGGTCCAATTAAAGAAAGCATAAATCCAAATCATTTCTCTGGGGCTATCTCATCGCGAACGCACCGCGCCAGCGAGTTTTTAAACGGGAAATGAACGAGTTTTGAATGCTGTAAGAAATTTCCTCTTCAAAAGTGCTCTGGGATGCTCAGTCTTTCCTTGCTGAAGCACCAGAGGAAGGAAGGAAGGAGAAGGGTGTTACCCAGCTTTGCTTTCATCGCAAACACAGCGGAGACGCTGCTGTCGAGGGCATCTGGACTCGCGTCAAGCCTCTGCCTTGAGCAACGGGAGCGGGAGCCCTTTCTGCAGGGAACCGGAGCACTCACGACTGCTCCTGGGGCAGCCAGAGCAGGGGGCAGCGACCGGGCCCCGACGCTCAGCGGCGACGCTCTGCCCCTCCGATTTTAGTAACTTCTGCAAAAAAATCCCCCCGGAATTTCCCTAGCAGCATGCAAAGCACCTCGCAGGGGTTTGTGCCAGGGTTTGCAGGGGGCAATTTGGCAAGAAACCTTCGGGAAAGCCCAGGGTGAAAGGAGAGCCCTCAAATTGGCTGGGAGCCCTTGAGAGCCCTCAAATTGCTAAGAGAAGAGCTTTGTCAAGCACAGAATTGTACTTCACTGAGTGGTGCTTTGAACTGCCTGGAAGGGCTGCCCCAACTTCTGTTTCAAAAATAAATTAAGCTTAAAAATGAAAATAAAAATCCATCATCCAGAAACAGACTAGCAAGATTTCTTTCAATGAAGCACTGTTAGAATAAAGTTAGTTCCTGGTACTAAGCTAATGGGTCCTTAGTACAAAAAAGTAAAAAATAAAAAAACAAAAAAATAAAAATGCACACTTAGCAAGGGATTTACCACAAATTTTCCTCAACAAATCCTTCCTCCATGCACCAGAAGCCAGGCTACCAGCCCACCAGTCATTCTTCCTCATGAGGGAAAAATAAAAGTGAAAATTCAAGCCTGAAAATATTCCTTTCACTTTGGCAGCAGGTTAAGCTGCAGCACACGCCAAAGGTCCTACCTCCATAAACTGCCTGCAGAGGGAAAGCAGAAGAAATACTCAACCTCCAAGGTGCATCCCAAGGTAAATAATAATTTAGTTCTATTTATGCTGAAGAGATTTATTTACCTTAGCTTTATTTAGCCTAAGGAGAAAAGGTCCTGGCACAGGCATCTCCCTATGGCCGCAGCAGAGGCTGCTGTCACGTTGTGCCGGGTGTTCCCTACCACATCACCTGTCCTTGGCTTATCCCAAAATCCAGGGTCCCGCGAGCTCCCGGCGGCTCCTACTTGCCCGGATCTCTGTCGGCTCCCGCGGGCTGCTTGGTGGATGCCCCACGACCGTCTCCCTCTCGACTCGCATCCGTGTGGGGGAAAAATGCGGGAACGCAGGAGGCTCCGGGCCCCGGTGACAAGGGCAGGAGCGGCCACCTCGTCTGGGCAAAGTGCCACCAGGTCCAGGAACAAGGTGTGTCCTCCCTGAAACCCAGCCTGGCCGCAGGGAAGCTGGCACAGGCTGTTCCACCAAAACACAAGATTAATCCTCATAAAAACTTTGCGCAGGCAGAAGGACCCAGCTACAATAAAGTTTTATCGCTTCCTACGCCCAGGCCTCCTGGGAGTCGGACCGAAGCCTTCGCCAGGGCTCGGATGCAGAACAGCGTGCAGGAGGGGGGAAAATAATTCTCTTGCTGGCACGCTGGCCCTCTGAATTGTCAAAAGGATACACAGGGTCCATTTGGCCCTGAAAAGGAGAGGAAAAAGCACTTCACACACACTTACCTGCTCCGGATGCCCGGTGCAGGCAGGCATCTGGAGCAGGGAAGTTGGCAGCATGGGCACCTGGCAGCACCTGTATCCATGCAGAGGAAAGCAAACTGCTCCCCAGGAGGGAGAAGCTTCCTTCCAGCCCGTGCTCCGAGCCGGCCGCACCAGCCCGGGACGGGACGCAGGGGACGGCTTTAACACCCAGCAGGAACAGGGATGCCACCGGCTGTAGGGCACAAATGGCTCAGGGTGTAGGGCACAAAACTCACTGTGTTGGGTACAAACAGCTCAGCCACTTTGGTGTTTTACAGAGGCCATTTCACAGGGCCTTTACACTTCACTTACCAAATCGTATTTGAATAGGCGCAGTCATGCCCATTCAAGAAACCATTATGCATCTTTTCCTTTCAAAAAGGGGAAATAAACACTTGATTTTAAAAGCCCTTTGCATGAGAGGGCTTTGCAGTGTAAAGGCCCTGAAGCTGGTGGCTGCTCTTCCTCCCAGGGCTCCGAGCCAAGAGCTTCGCCCCTCGTCTGGGATCTCCACCTCCTCCCCGAGACACATCCGAGCAGGCCAACGATGCACATTATCGAGGGGGATTTTATAGCCTGAATTTTTCTAGCACCTTCCTCACCATTATACACATGCCAGTGTTTGCTTGCAACTCATTCCATCAAAAACAAATTTGCTGCCACTCCCTGGCAATGGGATTTGCTGAAGAGAACGGGCCAGAGAAGAGCAGCCACCTGCACCACCTCCCCCTCTCGCTCCGAGCCAGAGGCATCTTACAATTGCATTAAGCCGACTAAATAAAATTATTTCCCCCTGTTCCGAGACATAAAACAAGCACGTTATTATAGTCATAGCCACCGTGATTTAATAATTTTAACAAAAGACACGCGCAATGATGGGAGCACATTAAGTAGCACAGCACTTCATTACTGCCGGAACCGCCGTTTATGATCCCCGAAACCAAAGATGGACTTGAAGATCATAGGTGCAAATGTGTCACTTCGAAATTGCAACTTAATCATATAGTACAGAGCTTTTTTAAAAAACAAAAACAGAAAGCCACGTGATCTTTTGGTTTGTTTCCCAGGTTGAGGTGAGGAAGCTCTCGGAGATAATAAATCATTTAAGGTATCAACGGAAACAAATGACTTTGGAAACAGGATTTGCAATGCAAAGAGTGAATCGGGAAGCATCACCTTCCCCTGCCCTCAGGGATGGGAGCCCCTTTCCCCAGCCCCTTCCTGCAGGAAAGGGCTCCGGATGGAAGGGGCCAAAGGTGCCACCAGCCCCGGGGTCTCCAAGGGCCTGCGGAGCTGGCGCCCGCGCTGCACGGAGAGCTTCATCCAGCGGCAACGCCTCGGGCACGGAGAGCTCCGCGCCAAGACTGCGGCCGACACGTTAACAAGTGAAGTTTAACAACACCCACAAACACACGATTCTAGCTGAGGCATAACCATGGCTCTGCAGATTTTTTTTTTTTTTTGCTCTTCTAGTGGTCCCATTAAGAAATTAGTTTTGCATTTACTTTCCAAGCCCAGAATACACATTTATCGGATATTAGATTTGCTCTTGTTTTGTTTCCATAGGAATTTTACTGGTTCCATGTTAATTAAATTATGTCAGGAACAGACAACACTTCACAAAGGACCCTCTAATCAGTGGCTAAAAAGGGACGGCTGTAATACTGTATTTATGTAAAACCCGCAAGATTATTTTCAAAAGACAAAGCATGATCTCCAAGAATGAGCCATTGTCTCACCACCCATCAAATGCAGAAATTAAGCAGCGAGAACAAATCTTAATTACTACGTTTGCAATGCTTTGGATTAGGTGAGATAAATCTGCAAAAAAAAAAAAAAAAAAAAAAGTAGCACTCCCTGGAGAAACAAGAAGACTCCAGCTCCTTGTGACACATAGGCCATGCATTAAAAATAATAAATATTATGCGGAAAAAATAAACAAAACCCAAGTCAGCAGCAGATTCCTAGTGAGGCCTCTGCAGCCAACATCACAGCAGGGAAACCTTCCCTACCTGGAAGACCCACTACTGTTTTGACATATTAAGTTGTATTGAAAAGCTGTCTATTGTCCCCAAAAAGCAACCCAAAAAGCCCATTGCCACGGAGGCCACACAAGCAGCTATGAATATTTCATCTCTTCCCACACTTTCAAATGCATCAAGCGAGCGTGCAGGGGGAGAGCACACTCCACTAATGGAAGGGGCAGGTTTCAATTAACGACACCGATCTTTGGGAGTCAGCAGAGACTGCACAAATGGCTCATTCGGGAAATTTTTCTTCCTGAAAGCTTCTGCGCGCTGTAATGAAGCAACTATGGCAAGCATTTATTTATTAATACAGAAAGATTTATTTATGAGAGATCTGCAATCAGCTTAACCTGCGAAAGCGCCGCTCGCTGCAGCTCGGCCCTGGGCTGGGGTATCGCGCCCGCGTTAGCGCCGGGGGCAGCTCGGAGCAGCTCAGGAGACACCTCGGCACTCGCAGCCGCTCCGGCAGCTCCCCTGGCTTTGCTTTTATACCCAGCTCCCAGATATTTCACACCCAGATAGGGTGAAGAGGCAGATTTTGCAGGCAGGGGAAGCTGGTAGGTGGCACGCTGAGGACCGTGGTGGCTTTTTGCAAGAAGCTGGAGAGCTGGGGGCTGCCTGCCCCTGAGGCCTGTGACACTGCTGATGGAAGGCAGCTTGCAGAAATCCTACTCTTCCTATGGGAAAACCATAGGGTGACAAGGGGTTAGCACGTCTGCACGTGGCAAGTCTCTAACTCTTTATAAAAAGTCTTTCTAAGAGGCATGACAAATGGCACAGGACCTGTCTGTGAGGGTCATGAAAGCAACTACACCCTTGGGGTAGCGCGTTTGTTCATGGCATGAGGAAAGGGAACGGCCAGAGGACGTATTTCCATTCACAGAAAGGCAGCTCTACTTCCTACTGCTGTCTTATCCAGAAGGTTTTGCCACATTCTACTATTAAGTTCTCACAAAGCCCAGAGAGTCAATAAAAGTCTGGTCTGGATCTTCAAGGAAGCAGACCCATGTGCTGTTCAGCAAGAGACAAAGCTGGAGCCAAGCCCTGCCCGAGCGCCTGGGCCCTGGTCCTCGCAGCGTGGCCTTTATCGCTCCCGAACAGCCTTGGTGATAACAGCAAGACAAAGCACGGCTGTCCGGAGGCACCGAGCAAACCACGGGATTAAACAGGAACGTTGCTGGGACGGAACAAGGGCAGATGCAAAATCAAGGCAGCTTTTCCAGCAGCAGCAGCCTGGGATCACACCGCTCCATCCCGCACTCCCGCCTCCTGGCATCCCATGGAGACAAGATGCCTTTGTCCCCACGTTGCGGAAAGCTGCCACATACGCACGAAAGAGCAAAGCTCCTGATTCCAGGTGACGTTTCGCTTGTTCGGCGCAGATGTGGGACGCGGAGGCGCTGCTGTTGGCGAGGCCGTTGCTGCTCCTCCCTCACAGGGACCCCTGGTCCCCTGCGGTCCCCGTTGCTGCCCCAGGACCCGCGGCAGGACGCACACCCCGCCGGCTGCCTCGCAGCAAAGGAGAAGGACTGAGAAGGACTCAGGGACCTGAGTCCACGTGCTGAGGAACCGGGCAGAGGTGAGGGGCAGTAGCGTTAGGATGTCTACTTGGAAGCATGGAATCTTTGGAGATTTTGGAGCCACAGTTGCCAACCTTCCAAGCCACAGGACCCGTCGTATCCCTGCTGGACTCTGCCATGCAAGAGCCACCAGCACAGCCAGGCATGTTCTCAGGCACCTTCCTCTGCTCCAGGCGGCCACCGCTCCACTAAACACGTCCCCAGCTCCTCAAAGCACAGCAACACCCATGGCCACCATCAGCGTGGTGGGCAGACAGCGTTCCCAGGCACCAAGGCAGGGGCAGCCCTTGGGGTGCTCGTGCAGGAGCGTCCTTGCCCACGTCCCCTGCCTCCATTTCAGGCTGCAGCCACTTGCCAGCACAGCTGCTCGTTAAAGCTTGAAGTGACACGTGAGGACTCAAAGGCAACAAAATAAAACCCCTAAATTTCTTAATCCAGTTCCTGCTTCTTTAATGACTGGAGTCAGTATCGCGTGGAAAGCACCTCTTCCCAGATAATACTTTGACCACTGCTGTTCACCAGTGTAAGACACTTGCTAATGCTTTGCTGAGCTCCTCACACAAGCATTTATATCAGCACCCCTCTATTTTTTTCAACAATAATCTAATTCATGTGCCTCTTATCTTAGCTATGAAACAGCATGTTAAATCCAAGACCACAGCTCATTTAGATAAATGGCACTGGGCATATCTAGCAAGTTAATCCTGCCGTGACATTTCTGCTATTGGCATCGTTATTTCCAGGGCCAGGGCGGGCAGGGAGGGGGAAACAGGAGCTGCCCCTCTTTGAGGGAGCAGAGGAGCAGTTAAACTGTCAAAAAAATAACTCTGCTTTGGTCTACTCACATGTTAATTAACATTCTGGCAGCCTTTTCCAGAAATAACCTTCAACAGTTACCTAGAAACATAATCCATCAAAATAAACCTCAGGAATAAATAAATAAATAAATAAAACACCAAACTTTTCCTGGTAGATTGCTTTCTAGCTATAGAAAGAATTAGCAGACGCACTAGGCTCGTTGATGAAGCAGCAGCTCAAATTAATCTCAAGGTTATTTTCTTGGCCAGTTCTCTCAAATACAAGTACTGCTGTCGGAAAGTTTCCCTCTCGTTCCTCTCCATCAGCTCTGTAGCGTTTACCGAAACCCTGCAGACCTCTGCAGACCTTCAGCACATGCAGTGGCACCTAAGCACTTGGTAAGCCAGGCCTATTGCTCTCGAGTTTGGCAGTTAAGCCATCCGGAATAGCTTAAAACTTCCAATTAAATAAATATGAAAGCTCTCCTCTAGCACTAACCATTCCGCTTTCTCCAGAACTCCTTCCCCAATTTCCTTTCTAATCTGAATAAATATTGTATTTGCATCCCCCCTACCTTTCTTTAAATAGACCCAGCTCCTGGGATGATGCAAATATAGTGCAGCCAAAGGATTTTCTTTAGATACTCAGAGCACTCCTGAGCTGCATATTGATTTTAACTCACTATTCTTCTTAAAACAAGATGGTGAGAGAAAAATTTGTCATATGCTGGTGCCTCTTGCTCTCCACTCAGAGCCCACAGACCCGTGCCCAGGGGTTAGCACCAGCTGGGACCACAGATCCCGGTGCCTTCCTAAGAGATGCTGCAGTTTCCAACTGCTCTTTAACCCAGAGCAGCCAGAAGACCTGGGACAACACGCGTACGGCCCAGGCGAAGGTGGATGAAGCCCCAAATACTGACACAGCACAGGCTTGAAGCAGGTGACTGAAGGTAACGCGAGGGAAGACGACCTCCAATCTCACTAGGTTCCTCCAGCAAGGTCCTGTTCTATGCAATAACAATAATAAAAAAGTCAGCATCACACTTATCTGCATTACACCAAACATCTTTTGCTTCCAAAAGCCCTTCAGGCAGCGTTTTCCGTTACCTTTTCCCCCTTTACCTCCACTGACATTAGAGCTCTTATTTACAAGGCTGCTGCCAGCAGATACATGGGTCTCTCTGGATATCATGAATTAAGTTCTATTTTTTTCTGACACTTGCGCAGTTAGAAGGACATTTACCAGGTTAAGCCCAGATTTCTTTCCCTGTCTTACCCAGAGAGTTTTGGATGACTAATCAAAAGACTGAATATATTTTAAAGATCTCATTCTCCCTTCACTATTTATACTAGTCAATGTCACTTTGACACTCTTCTGGCTTTAGACTGCAAAAAACTTTCCTACTTAAATCTCACAAACCGAACACGCTCTTATAAGCTCTTCCCTCCCTCCACCAAGTTAGCTTCAGCTGTCACACATTCACACTAAAGTTATCTCACCAAAACCACAGCAAGCATTTTCCTGCTTGGGAACTGCCTGTTCTCGCAGTTATATTCAGTGGACCAGAAGATTAGGGTATAGTGCACAAAATCAGATAATTATTTTTCCTAGCTGCAAGAGAACCTGTCTTGGCCAGATAGAGTTGTCACCATCCAAGAGCCAAGAATTCAGCTCAGTGAGTTACAGAGATCCCTCTGCAACATAAATCAGCACTGCAAATAGTGATCAAGTAGTTGCCCATTGCTGATATGGCTTTGCAGCTCGGATTGTTCATTAAAAAGAGTTTGTTCTCACAATTATAAATAATTTCAAGCAAAACACTTTGTAAATTAGTCTAAAGATTTTTCAAAAGTGCCATTCATAAATCGCTACCCCTTATTTTAGTAACTGGAAAATAGTCAACAGCTCCTAAGAACTTCTGTATTTGTGTCTGTTTTCAGTTTGCACAAATTCAGAAAGAACATTTTACTTTAGTTTGAACTTAAAAAAAAAAATCTCAGATAAGCTTGGCCTCCATTTTTGCCATGGTTTGCACTGCTCTCTTTCACCCACGTTGCCTTCAACTTCAACTTGCAGCGAGTTATGCAGAGGGAAAGCAGGCCAGCAGAAGCAGAGCTGAGGTCTGTCTAGATCCTCCAAGATACACTGACCCTGGGACTGCCCCACGGCGCTGGGGGACGCAGAGCTGCCACCCCCACAGCGGGCCCTCCTCCGACAGCGTTTTGAGTATTTGATGGGCAGCGAGTACCAGTTCTGGGGAGCAGTGAGCAGAAAGGAGAACTCAGCTTGCAGCAAACAAGAGAGATGCAACCACCTTCCTAAGGCTCTGCTCAAGACACCAGCTTTCCTCTGATGGTTTGTTTACAAGAAACTCACATTGCCCTTTCTACCATGGTGCATCAACATGCAAAGCACAGTCCTATGGAAGGGAAGAGGTCTCCAAGGACTCCCAAGCAAGTCAGAAATATGAGGACACCCACCCTGAACTTATTCTCTTTGATGACCTTCTCTCTCGATTAACTGTCCCTATAGCTATAGGTTATGGTACAGGTGAGTCCACTAGCACTTGTCTTGCTGCCCCTTCCTTATCCCTATCCTTATTTCAAAAGGATAGAACCAACCAAGGAATGGGAATGTTATCAAAGTCACCGCACATTACCTAGCGTCTGCTGCAATGCTCAGGACAACCTTCTCTATGGAGCTTTTCCATGAGGGGTTGTTCATCAGGTCTTATTTTTAAAGAAACTGGGGCAAGTCATCCCTGCTGTAGCTTTAGTGACGTCAATGAGCTACAGCAGGGGTGAAATTGGGCCATTATTTTTTATGTCCATATGTCACGTGCCCATTTAAGCGAAGGAAAACACAGAAGATGAGGTTGGAAAAAGTTAATGAATCTAAAGATCTACAGATCTAATGAATCTGCGCTGTACAAAGATTAACATCTAGATGGTGAAATGTCTCTTCTGCTCCTGCTGTATATTTATAAATATAATGGTTTTTGGAAAAAGAAATACTTCTGCAGTAGCAAGGTACAACGTGAGCTCTGTAGTGACAAATTATATTCACATTTTATATCCTGTTTTGCTAAAAAAGAACAAGAAAGTCTTTATCAGGAAAAGGCCTCTTCAGAAGTCAAACAAAAAAAAGTGACACAGAATTGCCGGTAACTGTTAGTTTCTCCATAGCAAGCCAATATTAATCACACTCTGCATATCACCAGCCTGTAATAAAGCCCAATGGAGCTTGTTCTGAGCTCTTGTTTCTTCGTAAATCCAAATCAGAATTAAAGTAAGAACATGAAATAGCAATTTAAACCCAAGCCATATTTTCTGCAAATATTCAAAGCCTCGAACACCACCATGGACAGGAACAGAGGTGAGATGAGGAGGCCAGCCTCAAATGACAACAGTAGCAGCTGCCTGGACATGCCACGATTCTGTGGCAGTTTCTGGAAGGCAGAGCTGTACCGTGATCTAGAGTAGGTGCATATTAAATATTTCCCATTCATCATGGCCTGGACCACGAGGTGCCATCCTGGACCATGAGCAGAGACTTAGACTGGCTGCACCAGGAGATGCATCGCAGCCAGCAAGACCTAGGGCCAGAATTCCCTCAAATCCATATGTAAAGGTCCACTTAACTGACACTCAAACAGATGAGTAACTGTAGCCATACAGGCCACTCACTGCCAGCACAGGTAAAATTACTCGCAGATACTTTAAAAGTGTATTGACATAACTCTGTAATAGACAGCAAATTACTCAGAAGCATCCAGAAACAGCATCAGATCACAGGAATTAGGTGTTCAAAACCATTACTTTTAAGAAAAAAAGTTATTTGAAAACTATAAGAGAAGATATCTTTGCAAATTTTGACCCTGATTCCCCAAGTCTCTGCTTTGGTCAGAAACAGTCTTTGTAAAGGCCTTTTTTTTCCCCCATTGTTTTCCCTCATATTAATGAGTTGTTTTTTCCACAATAAACCAGAGCAGTTTGGGGTTTTGCTTTTTTTAATTTCCCTCCTCCTCCTCCTCCCCCCCATTCCTGCACTGGAATCAAAATAACTTGAGATGGAAAACGTGTGACCTCCCAAGCCTTTATTTACAGTATCACAAACCACAAGGGAAGGATGTGTCCAAGTTTTCCAGCTGGAATGGGAACAGCAGGGAAAGGAGGACTCTCATTTTTGCAGCTGTGATATTTTACACATCCAAGGGGAGAAGGGTAGGGGAAAAGGGACAGGAAGGAGAGTTAAAAGCAAGAAAGGATCCCATGGAGATGTAGGATGAAAGGATCTTGAAAACACAGGTTGGTTCATGTGATTATAACCTACCTCCCCAGAACCAGAGCTTTGTACATGCAAATTTAATTGCACAACGAGGCTCACGCATATTAAATGGGGTTGGTTTGGGCTTTTAAGTTATACAAGATCATTAAATAGACTTCTGCCCTTCACTGGTCCAGAATTTTTATTATTTCCGTAATGATCTCTCTACCACCAACCTCCAGAGAACTACAAAGACTTTGACAAAAACAAGAACCCCAGAAACAGCAGAACCTTCCTCAGATGTTTAAACATCAGAGACCAACACACGCTAGTGAAGGAGGTTTTTATCTATAGAAAGTTACTAGCAGCAGGAAACTGTCAGTTAGTCTGTGGTTACAACCACACCAGAGTCATCAGCTCTTTCCACCCAGTCAAATGCACATGTCCAAACAGGGCCTCCTGCCCTAGTATTTTACTGCAAAACTAAGAAAAATAACCAAATAAAAGCCCATATCTCCACTGGGAGTTTCAAGGTGCCAGACCATGCAGGAGACAATCCCTTAAGGTCCTTTTGTTCCTTTCCAAGCCTTTAGGTCCTAGACAGTCAGTTCTAACTTGCATGAGATTCAGCTGTCTCCCTCTGGCAGAGATGCTGACCCACCACCTATGTCGTGGAGCTGGGCAATGCCACAGTTGTGTCACCAGCACAAAGACAGCCACCAGCCCAGCCCTCTGAGGGGTTATTGCTTCTATCTGGCTCCCCGGGCAGCATTTTGCAACCTGTGAAGGTTCTAGCATGAAAACAGCCTGCACTCAATCGCACTCTTCCATTACTCACCCGTTTACAGGGGGATGCAGTTCTCAGGTTGGGGTCACACTGTGAGCCCCTCATATATACAGGGCATTGAAAGAAAGCTGGATTCAGTCCCAGTTCACTTCCATGTCAAAACCCATAGGGCTCTGGAAGGGCAACAACGGGTTGCATTGTACCAGTCTGAGGGTGGCAGTTGGTGAGGGGGGAAGTGGACCTACAAATCTGAGCCCAGGCCAAAGGGCAGGAGCTGCCGGCAAGGGAGGAGAAGGAGAAAGGAAAGAACCAGCTGTGAAGCAGCCCCATGTTTCCTGTAATGGACATGAGTTCCTTGGAGATATGGGGGGCATGATTTGCCCCGAGCCCCAAATGGCCCCTGTTCCGACCCAAACAAAGGCAGGCTTTAACTCCACACGTGCCCTTCCGATTCTGCCTGCCTGCTTGTACCAGCTGCCCAGACCACTTCCTTGGATTTTAAAACAACCCCGTGAAAATTACGCTCAGGTAGGATTTCCCAGGAAGGCTTCTCCGTGGTTTTGCTCGCCCAGGAACCTGGATTTGGCACCCCCGGGGCCTAAGCCACAAAAGGCTGGCAGGAAAAATCAGCCGGCGCCCGCAGCAGTTTCCCTTGCTCTGGGCGGTGCTTTTCTGCCCCTTGTTTTCATGAATGCTGCATTCCTTGACAAGGTTTAAAATCCATTTATCTCCCCACACACCCTACCTGCCGTTCCAGGGACATCACTTGCTCTCTAGTGATGCAAGCTGCGTGGTTTAATTTTGCTGCGATGGAAGGCACCGCTCTCTACCCGCCCAGAGACTTAATGATCACTTAGGCACCTTCTGCATAAAGGAGTGTCAGCCCTGCAGAGTATTAAACCCTCCAGGCAGGTGAAATGAGCAGAGCAGTAGCCTCAAGGCAAAGCAAACCCCAAACACGCTAAGGGCTGCATTTCTCCTTTGCTCTTACCACCAATCTGGAGGGACCTGCTCCACGGCAGCCTAAGGGGGAGCACACGGACACCCCTCAGCTCTTCCTCAGCGCAGGAGCACAAGTCCAGGTTGCAATTAGTGACTCCAAGAGCATGAGCTCCTCTGCTAAGGGCTGCTGGCAGCAGAAGTTATTCCAGGGGGACTTGTCCCCAGCCACCTCGCAGGCAGCAGCAGGAGAGCAGGAGGCTCTCGGAGGCAACGGAGTGTCTCGTGTTGGGACACGCTGCGGTGCCGGGAGCCCTAGGGCTCCGTGGATCCGGGGGAGAGGAGTGTCGGAAGGGAATCGACACAGCAAATAGTGATGAACTCACTGGGAGCCACAGTCCTCACAGGAGATACTTCAGGTATTCAAATGATCCGTAATTTTCAAGGATTTCTGGTAAAGCTAATGCATGCGAACACGGAGCTGGTGTCGGTGACACTGTCATTTCAGCGTAACTGCTATGACTCTAAGGCATAAACCCGGAGAAACTCAGAGCACCCTTTAGTCTTGTACATGAACAGCCCCAGATCCCAACCCCTTCCTCCTTTCTCTGCTCTTCCCAGTAATCCACTGCTCAAATCAAAAGACAGAAACCAGGGGTTTTGGCATAAATGAAAGGCTGGTAAAGCTCAGGAACACTGTAAAGCAGGACACTCGGTAGTGTTAAGGGTTAAAAGCACCCTTTGGATAGAAGAAAAAAATTTTAAAAAGGGTGAGGAATGCGCTGGAAGAAAACAAGACACAACTGAGGTCAAAACTATCCATTCAGGACTGATCTAAAGGCTGAGTACCCGTCTACCGAAAAAACTGCTCAGCCACTAATTTTGGATTTAGCACTACGACACATATTTTTAGAACTCAAACAACAGAGTTTTAATGAGATGAAAAGATTCGCAGGAAACCTTTAACGGAAGCTCCAGAGGTTACAGTATAAGGGAATGGCAGGTAATCATGCATTTCACATCATAAAAAAATTTTCAGGTGGGAGACCGATCCCCCACAAAACTTAAACATACACAAAAAGTTTCTAACAGGTACACACCCTGCTTCCTTTTTAAAGCATTTGCTTAAAAACATTTCGAACAAGGGTGCTGGCTAAGCCAAAACAAAAGGTGAGGAGCGTGAATTTTCCTTAGAAAGAGGTTTGTTCCCAACACACGTCCACAAAATCCAAGCCAACACGTCCTGCAGCTGCCAGGTTGCCCTCTCAAAGGCAATCTGTAGCATCGTTCCTCCTGGCTCTATTTTTTAAGAGTTTTTCCAAGCATCTATGCAAGTGGAAACCAAGCTAAGGTTAATCCCCTCTCTCACTGCTGGCCAGCTAGTAGCCTTCAGAGTCATTGCTGTTCCAGTAATATTTGAGTCTTCTTTTTAAATTGATTTTTTTTGGCAATATAAAAGGACAGCCATCCAGCTGCACTGCGAGGACCTACCTTCTGTAAAATAAATCCCTCCAGAGGCTTCTGAGCGCAGGAGGGAGCGGAGACAGCCTTGCTGGAGGAGGATGTCACTGGAGGTCCACATGTGTCAACATCCTAGGGGAAGATAAAGCAGATAAAGCTTAACTGCAGCGCCCGGGGGAACCGGCAGCCCGGGCGAGCTGCGGCGCTGCCGCGGCTATACCATGGCTAACAGCTCCTATGCAAACACCGTGCAGCTCCGGCGCTTGCTAATTGCACATCAGAGTTTCTCTGCAGACATCCCTCCGGAATGTCAGCAATTCAATACGTGATGGTGGGCGGCAACGAGCACCCCGGGGATTTAAAGCACGTTCCAAGCCATGAGTCATCGCCAGCTCGAACTCATGGAAATTTAGAAGGGAAAAAATAAAAAATAAATAAGCGTTGCACTGACCACTCATCGTGTGCTCTCTGCACAACATCACCCCGACTTCCCGCTACCGCATTTCCCATTTAGAGGCAGTGCTGAGTGATCTCTCAAGTCCCCTTAGGCCTTTTGGATTTCTCAGCTGAGGAGGACAACGATGAGTGACCGGAGGGACCGCAGGTGCCACCGCCTTCCTCCAGCCCGTGGGCAACGAAAATGCAACAACAACAAAAAGCCAGAGAAGGTCAGATTCACCCCGAAGGAAACCCAAGCAGCATCTAAGGACTGTTAATCTCCCCATCCTCATCAGGAACAAGCAGCCAGGCAGCTTAAAAATATATTTAGTCCACAAATGCTCATTAGCATCACCGGCTGATTCACGGCCAAGCCAGGCACGTGGAGCCTGAACGTCACTTTGGCCTTGCCAGCCGGGTGCCAGCGTTGAAAGCGCCGGACATGGAGTCACCTACGTTATCCCAACACCTCAATGCCCGCCACAAGGCTCCAAGGGAGGGATAAACCTGGGAGAGAAAGTGCAGGGCCCATCTGCACCGAGACCAGCGGCTCCCAGTTCTGCATTGGACACCCCCTTCTGCATCCTCATCCTCACGCGGAGGAAACAACCCTGCATTAAAAGAATTGCCACACTTTAGAAATTGGCGTCTGCTTCATTTTCTTCTAACGCACCAAGCGCTTCCAACCAACTTCCCGGGACTATCGGGCAGGAAAAAAGTGGTTCTTTCCCTAGCAGCATTTATGATGGCTTAAAGTGCAAAGGATTTCTTCCCCCTTAAATCACCTATTCAAATCTGTATCCTGGAAGTTTCAGTATAAATTAACCTTGGCTTTGCATTTGATTTACATGCTTTGGAGTTCAGTCTCGTTGGTCATTTTAACCATTCTAGCACACTGAACTGTAAATCAACAATAACTTTAACACATTACTGTTCTTTAAAATATAATAATAATTGTATCTGCATAGCTTTATAGCCCGACATACATCTAAATAACATCAAGACCCAATCTGATTAGCGTTATACAGTAATTCATTCCTCATTAGCTGCATCAAGCTTTGTCATCGCCCACTCTAATTTAGTTTTCACAAGGCAGACAAACATCCGTACGTGCTGGATACACGAGACAAGAGGCTCCCAAAGGAGCGTAACTCAAAACACACCCTTGAGGATGAGCCAGTTACACCAGAGCTGGGCTCACTGCAGAGACCCGGTGCTGCGATCCGGGACGTGGCTCCCGGGACGAGCAGGACCCGGACGAGCAGGACCCGACGTTTAAGGAGAAAGTTCCAATATGTAGCTGACACCCACCATGGGGCAATGCTGGAAGCCTCCCTAGGAAGCTATGTAAAACTAGGAGAACCTCCCCACCTCTCAGCAAAAACAACTTTATCGTCCTACTCATTTGGTTCTTTCTCTCTTTGGTTTCAAGGCTCGTTCTTTTTGTTTGTTTTTTTCTCTCCTTTTTTTTGTAGGGTGGGAAAGGATGATGAGTCTTCCTGTTTTCAGCAAGGAGTCTGAAACAATTACTTCAGACAGAAAAAAATAAGTGTTCTCTATACACTTGCTAACCATACTGAAACCAAAAGTGATTAAAAGCAAAAGCATTTCTGAATAACAGAAACTAAAAGTATGACCTTTGGAAAAAATGTAAACATCAGCTTTTTTTCCACAGTAAACAGTGAAACTAAGATAATAATGTAGTGAAAAGCACACTAACATTGATAAAGCCTCAGCCCATCCAGCACAATTCACCTTGATTCTCTGCACAATTTAGTACAGCACTTAAGAACAAAACAAACCTCTCATTGCTATTTGTATAGGCCTCATTGATACTCTTCCTAAATTCAGTTTTGAATTTGTAATCTGTTCTGAGATCTAAAAATGAATAGCCAGTTTTAAACCCCTTTTAGATAAATACCAAGGAATTCACATTGTCTCCATTTTAGCTACATCTCTGGGTAAGTGGTACTAGCTCACACGGATAAAACCACTGCTGCCCCTTACAGCTATGTGGCTGGACCTAAGAGACTGCAGCATTGTTAAATACAGGGTGCATTTGTCCAAAGCAAACTTTATCAGGAGAAAAAAAAAAAGAGCAAAACAAAAACATTTAGAAATTCAAGCGCTCCCAAAAGGTTTCCAGACATTTTCATTCTCCGTACCACTTGCAAAAATCATCATCGCCAACTTTCTCCCTTCCTCCAAGGGCCCTCGGGCAGATTCCCGTGCTCGGGAGCGGAGCACGGCACGGGAGGCAGGTGCAAGCGGGCAGGACGGATCCATGGGCATGGATTCTGCAGGGAGGACGAGGTGCAGCCGAGCAGGCGGCGAGGGGCTCATTTTTAGCCCAACTGTTGCAGATGCCACGTTACACTAATAGAACTGGCATTTATCCTTCCACGGAGGCAGATTAATTATGAAATGTTGTCGGTTGGCTTCTGTCTGCCTAACCAAGGCGCTGCGCTTGGGTTATCGGTCCTTCCCCCAAGGAGGTGGCGTCCCTGTCACTACAAAGATGCTCTGCATGGGCCACAGGTCTCACCTGAACATATGATGCTCGGTGACGACTGCAGGCCAGAACACCACGTGGTGCCCCAAATTCCAGCCCTCAATGCTACAGATTCATGCGAGGAAACTCCTGCCCCGGCAAACGTCCTGGCCCAACATCCAAGGCAGAGGATGGGTGGAAGAGCAGGAAGAACTGCAGGGAGGGAAGCCTCTTCACCGAGCTTAAGCAGGATGAAGAGGACTTGTGCCCCTCTGCAGCCCCATCCGCAGCAGCTCCCAGCCTTCAAAGAGGCCTTCAGATGTGTAGCTGAGCTTGAACCTTAGCCTTCTCCCTCGTACAAACCTCTCTCTTGCAGAGATCTCCGAGCTCCCAACACAGTTATCAGCCCAGGCAGGGATGTCACCTTCCCCAAGGCATCAGACCTGCGGTGGCAGCGACCTCTGGGGTGTCCCCCGATGCCACCCCAGGGCAGGGCACAGCGGGGTCTGTCCTGTCCCGTGCCAAGCCCAGGCAAAGGCAGGAGGACACGATGTTCTCGTGCTGCTTCTGCAGAGTCACAGACACCGACAGCGCAATCTTGCAGGGATAAATGAAGCAGCGAAATTGTTCCTAGCAAACACCACAGTTGTTTCGGCTCTGTGTACTGATCTGGTGCAATCTGCACCAATAAATACTAAGCCCTAACAAATGTCAGCTGTGGTAGAACACGGCATGCCCAGGGTCTGCGTGCTTCAGTTTCAGACCACGGATATTCCCAGAAATCCTCCACCCTGAAGTGATGATATTCTCCATTCCCTCAACAGTTACCCTAAAGCAACAAGATGAGTGAACACCTGAAAACAGGAAAGAAAAATAAATCTAAAATCCCAAAGAACTCAGTAATCAGCAGAACAGGCACCAGTATGTGCCAGGAAGCAGAGGGAATTAATCAGCAAGCAAGATAAATGCAGCAGTTAACTAGGAAATACAAGCAGCGCTGAAGGGCACCTCGGCAGATTTTTCCCATCTGATGTTTGCAGCGTTTGGACCCTCCGTGGTTTTATTCCCCGAGGAGCACAGGCTCCTGGCCTTACCGTAACAGCCCGATCCAAAGGGACGGGGGAGAAAGCAAACAAGCAGCTTCCAGAAAGCTGCCACGGGGAAAGGATGCAAAACCTACACAAAATTTAGGGGAAAACAGAAGCTGCCAGGTTAGCACCAGTGAGACAGAGCAAGTCGAGGAGGGGAAGGGACTCACAGAACTCAGTGCTGGCCCTTCTCTCAGCCTGCTGAAATAAACCTCTGCACGCAGCAAGAGCTGAGTCTGAGGGAACTGCCTATTTCATCCATTTTACATAATTCGGAAAAAGAACGAGGCCCTGGACACCTGGTGTCCCCTCACTGGGTGACAGGCGTAAACAGAAGGACATCAACCACTGTCCTTACACAAACTTGTCACCTTATTTAAGTAAAGCAGCTGCTCTTCCACTTTCCACTTCCAGAACGGAGAGCCCTTCCAGGACCAGCCCTGGACTTGGCTACACCCAACAAGAGCTTTTCCTTTGCAAAACCAGCCCTCTTCTGCCCGAGGAGTCGCTGCTTCAGGAAATCAGAGAGAAGGGTTTGAAGCCTTGCAAGCTGCTGCTCTGACGAGCTGCAAGAAAACTCATCAAAAAGACGAAGCCCAAACCCCCCAAAAGATCAACCACCCCACAGGCACCCCGGCAAGGCTCTGCGAGTCCCACGTGGCCCTCACTGGACCCGTTCACACTCACCGTGCGGGACAGGGGCACCCGCTTGCGCCCGGCCGCGAGGCCACCCCCTCGTCCCGCAGCAGGGGACGAGCTCCCGCCTCGGCGGTGACATCCCCGGAGCTGCGGCCGAGAGCAGCTGCTCCCGCTGCCGTGGGAGGCTGCCCGTGGGCGGATGCGGATTCAGACCCGGGAAAGGAGCCTCTACAGGCGTCTATTTAAAGTCAGCTCCCAAGGTACCTCCTGCGCGAGGTGGAGCCCAGGAGGCCGTGCAGGAGGGAAAGCACCAGCGGGGAGGACGCAAGGGGGAGGCTGGGGTGGAAATGCCTCTCCATGGGCTCAGCTCTCCTGCTTGCTGGAGGAACTTCTTATTTTATGTATGAGAACAGTTCCCTGGGAGGACTTGTGAGAGAAGCAGAGAGGATCTCTGCAGCCTGCTTTATATTTTTTTCCATAAAAAAATCCATTGCAGTGCCACCGTTTGATTGGTATCGCTTCCCTGTCATTTCTGGCTAGGTGTATTTCAAGCAATGCTACATTAGCTTCCACCTTCCTTCCAGTATAAACGTGGCAATTAAAATAGAAAAATTAGTCAGCTGGGCCGTATTTCATCTTAAATAAAACAGCTTAAAAAAAGAAAAAAAAAAGAAAAAAGGAAAAAGAAGAAAAAAAGCAATACGCCATTTAATCTGCATTTGACAGCTAGGGAAGAAATACTGTTTGTGGCTGAGCCACATGCTTAAATACGGCTTGAAAGCCATTTCCAGAGCTCGATGGAAGGCCGTCCTTGGCAGCAAGCGCCACCACCCACCCTGGTGCTCAGCACTGCGCTTTTATCCCCGGGTTTATCAGGGCTCATCTGCTGATCAATGAGGAGCCCATTGGAAGAGCACTTTGGATTTCAGTGTCAACACAGCAGTACCCTGGTAATGACTGAAAATATTTACATATTGCCTCATTGATCGCGGGGTGTTCTTTTCCAACCATCTGGCTACTGGGCACTAACTTTTTTTCTCCTTTTTAAAGGGTTTTTAATAGTTGCAAAGCAGGTTATTGGAACATCTTTACAGCAACATCCAGCACTCCACCTGGATCAGACACTCCTGTTATTTTTAACCCAGAACATAAGGGGTAACATTAATCACTTTCATTCTATTTCAAGGTAGGAAAATAACAATAATAATCATTTTCTTAGCAAGGACAAAAGAAGCAGCAGCAACAGCTGCCCCGCACTCACCAGCCCCACGCGCCAATTCAGCTGCAAGGCCTCATTTTTAACGTGACTCAAGGATGTCACCGTTCCGACAGCAGATGAGTCAAATGGAAATATGTCACTCATGTCCCGCGCTCCTTGCCAGCCTCGAGATAAGGCAGCCCCGCGCGGCTGCCGCTGCCACCTCCAGATGGAAAAGCTTCTGATAAGGGCAGCGCGCGGCTGCGTTTGCGCTGCTTTGGCGACGGCTCCGGCCATCGCGGCCGGCGCGCGGGGACGGAGCTTCAGCGAGCGCCGGGCTCTGCTCCTGCATCCCCAGGCTCCAGCCTCCTCTCCCAGGGGACGGGACTGCCCAGCCTGCCGTGGCGGTCGCCTCCATAGAGCAATAATGCGAGAATAAACAAAGAAAATTGTAAAAGTCTGCAAAAAAACTGCGAAATCAGGGCGCAACACGAGTGAGCTCCACGTGCACAGAGAGCTGAGAGGTCACTTCCAACACAAGCAGCTTGTTGGGGCATCAGCTTCTTTCCCTGCCCCATATATGTTTAATGGGGTCTCTCCAACCTTTAATTGCACAGTGCAGAAACACAAGTTTCCTGCCTTTTCGAGCAAGATAAACCTGGGGATCAGATGCATTTCCCCTCTCTAAGACATGCCACATCTCACATTCATAATTTAGAAGCCTGTCCTGTTGATCCTTATTAGAGGAGTATCATGCCTCTAGGGAATCTGCTTTACAACGGTCCCTAATGGCAATCTCTAGAAGGATTTACCTTAGTTTTAATCACATAAGAAAGCAGTTTTCCTTGTTGACGCATCTGCTAGAAATACTTCATCTACTACCTTGCTCTGTCACTAGCTGCGAGAGAGCAATGTTCAAGCAACACCTTTGTGTTACATGTTGTAAGAGACAGCAACCAAATTTACACAAACAATATGAATTCTGAATCTCTTATCAAAGAATAATAGTAATAACGATTTTTGTTGTTTAAGCATCACTTCCACAAATAAGATATTACGGCATAAACCTGGGCTTGGATAGAAATAACACCGTGGCAGAAATATCTTCCCACTAAACACAGAAATGAAAAAAAGAAAGAAAAAGAAGAAAACCCAGCGAGTTGGCTGAACTGTGCAGGAAAGTCTGACATGCACAAATTCACTGCAAGGGACCTCTACAGAGCTCTTAGTATGAATAATAGAAGTGCAATTCTCAGGAATAGCTGTAAAAACAACACTGTGGGTCTCCAAGGCTATTTTGTGGTGGCTCCAAGCCTGTTTGCACCCAGAAGGTGGCTTTCCTCGTGGTGGGTGCTGCAGGCTCCGTTCAGGAAGGAGGGCAGGTCAAGCTATACTGAGCCTGTAAAGCACCAGGAATAAGAGCAGTCTCTCAGTGCAGTTTAGCTGATGATTTTTGGTGATGATACTTAAGATGCGAAAATTTTAATCCAACTTTTCAGTTCTACTTTGCTGGCAAGGAGTAAAAACACAACTTTCAGCAACAAAAAGGCATATAAGCTAAATTAAAAAAAAAGCTGGGAGGGCTTTAATATATCTACTTTTAACGACACAGATGCTCCAGTAGACAAGGAAACCTCTTTAGCTCTTTTCCTGCTTGGGACTGTCACTCAGGAGAGCAGCAGAAGGCTTCCCTCTACCCTTTCTCTTCTTACATGGCCCAGGAGATTTAACTAGGATGCACCAAGCCTGAGCCGTGTCCTGAGAAGCTCCACCACCGATCAGGCACACACAGAAAGCTCCCTACAAAATTCAGATTTCCTTAGAGGTTTTTCTTCTTTCATGCAAATCTTGATGGTAAAACTTTTCTTCTTTCATGCCAGTTTTATTCTCAGGATTTCTCTTGATGCTGAATTTCCAGTTCTGCCGTTTGCCAGAGCAGACTCAGCAGAGGCATCAGTGTGTGCATCCTCAGCGGGCAAGTCAGACCATCCCTCGCTCCTCTAAATAAAATGATAGATGGAAACTGCGAAGCTGCAGCAACACACGCCAGCTGTACTAAAAAGGTTACAGCCTCAAGCAGCCTTGCCCAAACATGCGCTTTCCTCTGACAGAAATGGTGCATTAGATAGATGTGACTTGCTTCAAAAAAAAAAAAAAAAAAAAAAAAAAAAAGCTATAGGAATTAAAAGTAAGCTATAGGCAGTATTAAAAACTATACTGTAGTCCCCAAATCTCCAGAGGACACATTGCATCCACACTAAATGCATTTTTGAGGAAGTTCATTGAAAGACATTTACCATCTGTAAAAGTTAAGTTTTCAACAGTGCTTCACCCTCACATACAAGTTTAGACAAATAACCGATCCCGAGAGCCTGCATGAACAACGTTTAGGACGAGGGAGAGAAGAAAAGCAAACAAGCTGTCTGCTATTGGCACGTTCACCTGCTAGACCTGCACACCAGGCAGGATCGGCCTGAAAGCACCATGCCCAGAAAGCAGCAACCCCCGTGGAGACACCATCTCCTACAAGGAGAGCACCCAGCAGAGCCCAGCAGGCCGGGTTTGGGCACCACGTCAGAAAAGCGGAGGCAGAAAGCTCTGGTTCTTCTCCTAATCTGCAACCTGCAACATTTCACCTGTTGCTACTGGTTTATCTTGCACAAAACAGAAGTGATCTTCACCTTTGGGGAGAGCACTGAGCATCAGCCAGGGAGAGCGCTAGAGAAGGGACGAGGATGCGGGGGAAATCAAAAGCAAACAAGGGCTTTTCCCCCTTCCCTTCAGCCCTTTCCCAAGCTCTCCCTGTGTTATTTACACCCTATGTGAACTCCCCCTCCACTCTCACAGCTGGCAGCCAACTCCGAGCCGTGCGGGAGGTAGCGCCGTGTTTAGGCTACAGCTCCCTCCCAACGCAAGGACGGGTCAAGCAGCCCCCGAGGGAAGCGCTCCCGGCTGCGGAGACTCGCGGGCGGGAAGGGACGGGAAACAGGAGGCTCCATCTCCCCACCACCACCCAAGGCAAAATCAACCTACTCGGCGAAGGAGACAGCTAAACAGCTTGGGAACGCCTACAACTGGTTCTCAACCTCAGCTCCAGCAAGAACATGTAAATATTTAGATTTCAATTTCATCTGATATGATAAATATAAAATGTCTATTTCCTTCTTCAAAAAAAAAAAAAAAGAAAAAAAAAGGAAAAAGAAAGAAAAGTAGCAGCATTAAAGTAGGTGAACCACCCACATAGAGAAAAGTGATTCTTTGGTGTTTCTGCCTCTAGAAGGTTACCTAAATTACGGTATTGATTTTAAAACAAATTATAATCACAAGTGCATCTGTATCCATTGTACTGCCTTCTGACGCACATAAAACACAACTACGCCACATGTCTATATATACGGATAGGTTTATAAAAATCGTTTCTTTGCTCATTCCAAACATCTAACAACTGAGGGCAGCACAGCATTATTATTATCTTTTTATTATTATTATTATTATTTTTAACCTCCTAGGAGATGTCCACAACTCTGCAGGGTTCCCCACAACAGCACAACTCTCCAACTTCAGCTCAAACCACCTAAAAACAGTCCCAGCATGATTCACTGTGTCCTGAATGAGATTCCTTGTGACTAACCCATACAAGACAGGCGGCAGCAGCTCAACTCGAGCCTACCACAACTGTACTATAAAAGTCTTGAATCCTCCCATCACCTTTCAAAGCACTTAATGGAATTAAGGCCTCACTACGTATCTGAAGTTAACAGTCATGCAAATATCCAACTTCCTTAGCAGCGGAGGCAACGCGGCCGCGCCGCGAGATAGGACGGAGCGCCGCGTGCTCACGGTATGACACATTCCCACCTCCCCAGTCGGTTATCGCCCTGTTGAAAGAGAAACGCCTCAGGAGGTCATCGCTCCACAGGTTAGGTCTGCTAATTTGCTTGAACTGGTGTCCCGGAGCTAAGTGATAGTTATGTAAGCACCGGCAAATCCAAACAAATCACAGGCGACTTCCCTATCCGGGACATGGATCACAGCCACGGCGTGAATTACGAAGCTGCTCGCTCCCTGTTACCTTCCCTACGTCCTCCTGCGGGTACTGCGGTGCTCGGAGGTCCCTTTCCAGCCAGGTACAACCTGTCACACTCCAGGGCTGTCTGCGCCACAGCAGACGAGATGAACTGATAAAGAGCAAAGAAAAACACAAGCAGAAGTGTCGCTCTGTGGTCCCCAACAGGAAACGGAGCCGTCTAAGCAAACAGAAAGGTTTGGGGGAGAGCTTGTTCCTCACCACATTGCAGGAGTCTCTCCAAGCCACCACAGCTCAATCCCTTTCCTGCGAGGCGGTTTGGAGCTTCCTGCTTGTAACATCAAGGTACTCACTGAGCGCAGCCGCCCAACGCGGACGAGCCCCGACTGCCCCTCCGGGCAGACCCAAAAACTCTCAGGGAGAACCTTGAGGCCCACAAGGACTCCATTTTCTGGAGGCTGTAGCTCTTCTGCTCTGCCCCAGCAAGGTTTTCTGGAGGCTCTCTAAAAGCCAGCAGAAAAAGCCAAACTGGAGACCACAAGCACCACGTAAGGAGAAGCTGAGGAAAGAGAAGTGTTTGCTGCTCCTTGTTGTGAGCAGCCCCCACGGCTGCTCTGGTTGCCTGTATTCCTCCTCAGGCAGCCATGTTCTGCCCAGCCTATTTCTTAGTCAGTGGAAGCCAGGCCCTCCTCCTCACAGGGGTCTCCTCGGACAATCCCAGGATCTCCACAGCACATTTGACCCTACAGTCACTGGATTTCTTCCTGCCCTTCCACGCTAAGCCCCACAGCTCCCTGCACCCCTTACGTTCAATAACCATTTATCTCCATTTCCACACGCAGCCTCCGATTTCCTCCCCTCGCTGAAGTCTGACCCATTTGTGAAGAACGAACCTGAGAGGGTCACAGGCTGCTGAGCAAAGCTCTGTCTCCAGACACTGCCACCTCTCAGGAAACCCCCCCGGACCCTCACAGCCATCTGTGCAAAAGGAAGAGACATTTCCCCCAGTCACAAGTCACCTTCCCTGCAGGAAACACAGAAGTAAAACTCTAGAGCCTTGGGCACTGACCAAGCACTCCAGTGATTTAAACTCCCCTGGAGGGGCAGAATCCCAGTTAGACCAATGCTAATTTGTTTTCTTAGTCTAACATTGTTAAGAACATCTAAATATCATTTGTTATACTCGTTGCTCACTTCAAGTTTCATAAGGCTCTTGGCTTTGGACACTTCAGAGGAGTTGGACTCCCTTTCAGCCCTTGGATAAGTTCACACTCATTTTTTTTCTACCCCAGCACAACGCTCTGGCGGCTGGATTTCCTCCAATACCCAGGAAACAAAGCTAAAAATAAAAATGTTTTATTTATTTCCCCCTCCTCTACATTAATTACTTCACTCTCATTCACTGTAGGAACTACTGAACATTTTTGTTTATAAGATGCTCTCAGGCTCAGAATTAAATTTCAACATAGCTTACTAACTTGGACATACATAAATATTAATTGCATCATACCCTATATGAGCAAGCTTTAAAATTGCACCAGAATAAATCTTCACAATTTGGAGAAATTCGCTATTAAGAGTGCGTTTTTTATCAGGTTGCTTTTCCTCACTAAGAAAATAAAGGAATAAATTGTTTGTTCCTTCCCCACCTCAGTCCAAATCACACATGTCCTTCATTTAAAGGGAAGCCTAAAAGGAAAATATCATGTCAAAAAAAAAAAAATAAAAAGTGTTTCTCAATGGTCCATGGTGGTCCTGGTCATTTCTGGGAATGTGGAGGAATGGCAGGAGATGAGCAGCGTTTGGGAACAAGTCCCTGCTTCCTTCAGCACCTCCAGGCGCTTCCCAGCCAGGCTGCCAACACAACCACTGGGCTGCGGGATTTGGGGAAAATTAATGCTGTTCTGGACTAATCAGAGGATCCTCCTTAAATCTAGTTTGCTCAGAGGCAGGAATGCTCCATTTTGCCAAATGGCAGAAGAAGCAATGGATTCTTTATAAAAAGAGACGACTTGATTCTCAAAAGTTGCAACTGGAAATGTTGGGGGGGCGAATTAAAAAAATAAAAAATAAAGACAAAATCAGGACACGGTCTTTCCAAACTGGTTGCTGTCAAGTAAAATGAGAAGTTAGATAAAACTCCCACGTGCCAGATGGCAAATCACACATATCACAATAAACGCTCTGGCTGTTAGATGCACAGCAAGCGACAAACGCACTGAAACACACCGTCAGCGGCGACGCCAAAATAGAAAGGACATCTTGGAAGAAATTATCATTTGGAAGAAAAGACCTTGTGAAATCCACCATAACCAGAAGTCAGGCCTCGAGGCCTCCTTGCTCTCCTCACCACCTCACGAACAACCGAAGAACAAGTGAGGATTTTAGCAGTTATGTCAGGCCACAGCAGCAGGAAGAGTCTCTGAGTGCACTGCTCAGACACCACTTAGGTCCCTTTTTGCCATGTTGCTTAAAAATTATTGTTAAAGGATACCAGGGAACTGTTTATCCGAACCATTGCCGTTTCCTGAACACAGAGGGGAAAAAAAAGTTGTAAGAAGATAAACAGCTGCTACTGTTTATGCTGTTTAAATGGTAACAAAAGCATCTAAGGGCCATAAAGGGAATAGTAAGGGAATTAAAAAGCATTTTTATGCATGAAGATGGCTTAACATCCGTACATTCATTAAAGTGGTATCAACCATGCTTTTAATTAAAAGTTAATGACAGAAACTTAAATATGATTAATGAAAACTAGCAGCCTACCAGAAGTCTCCTCTATCAAAAGCGAGCAGTGCCACGAGCTGCGCTCCCGGCCCCGACAACTCGGCTGCTCCGTCGCCTCTCCGGGATCCCGTCGCGCTCAGCGGGTGCTGCGGGCAGCAGAGCCGCCTCTGATGCTCCCTGCTTCATATACCCCGGGGAAGCTTCTCAGTTCCTGGGCAATGCGGGGCCAAGCCACCCCATGAACTGGTTCTTTGATGGAATAACCAGAGCAGCGCAGCCGCCGTCCGACACACGGCCGACACCAACCCCACGGTGGAAAAAGTCGCTCACGAGCCAGCGGCGAGGCTGGCGAGGCCGCCGGGCTGCTTGTGTTACTCAGAAGCACAACACAGTCACGGCAAAAATAAACTACGAGATAAAAATACAGCACGAGTGAGAAGCTGGGGCATGGAACGGGAGCCGGCGTGCAGGAGGGGAAGGAGAGCTACAAACCACAGCGATCTCAGCGTGAAGTCAAACCACCTCCTCCGTCCCGGAGGCCGGAGACCTGCGGAAGGTGTATCCGTCACCCTCTCCCGCGGAGCTGCTCGCTTGTACGGCACTGAGCACAGGCAGGGTGTATCTTTATAGACTGAGGATGTTTTTTAGCATCGTATTGTCCTTTTAGCTGCATCCAGCTGCCAAGAGCCAAGGACAGGAGCAAAAGCCTCAGAGCAAGAATTAACCAAGCAAGAGGCTTTTGTTTTTCCGAATGCATGACTTAAACTTTGTCTCGGTCACAACATCTGATATGAAACGCGGAGGAACGGAGCGGACTGCACAACCCCTGAGCAGGGGCCGCCGTCGGTCATTCCCAGCTCCGTTAACGATGCTGGAGCCTTGGAGGGATTGGGAAAGAGGGACCAGGGAGGCGGCAGGCGGTGCCGTTAGCCCTCCCGTGGCTCCAAGGCAGCTGGACCTGCTCTTCACACAGGTGCGGGGAGAGCACAGGAACCAAACAGCAGTTTTACTGTGGCACCGACGTTGAGCCCTTTCCCTCAAGAAAAGGGAGGCAAGAGGGATCCTGAGGCTGCCCAAGGAGCAGGGCAGAGCCTGGGGCATCCCCTGGCCGTGTCCCCGTCCTCCCTGAGCGCCAGGCCCCTCGATCCTCCCCATCGCGGGGAGCTGCGGATGCCCCAGCCGCGCTCAGCCCAGACCCCAGCGGGGTCTCCTTCCTCCCCACGGTTCCAGCTCGTCACGGCTGCAGCTCCCCGGGGCCTGGAGCGCGGGGAGCCTCGGGCTGCGCCGCCGCTGCCCGCGCCCAGACCGGCCCAAACCCTCGAGCGGTTACGAAACGGGCGAGGAAGCGCCGACCGCCGCGGCGGGTTCCAAGGCGGCGGAGGGGCCCCGGCGCTAGCGCGGGTTAAGGGCACAAACCGGGAGGAGGCTCCGCAGCGAGCCCCGCAGCGCGCGGGAGGCTGCTCGGAAGGCAGCGGCGCCGACACCTCCCTGCCGGGCAGCCCTCAACGCGGCGGCGGCGCCCGGAGCCTCCGCGTCGCAGCGCGGACCCTTCCCTCCCGCCGCGGCCAAACTCGGCCCGCGGGAGCCGAGCCCGCTGCCCCAGCGCGGCCCCGCGGGGCAGGTGCCCCCCGCCCGGCCCGGCCCGGCCCGCTCGCTCCACGCACCGGCTGCTCCCGCCGCCGCGGGCCCCTTCCTGCCGCCGCCGCCTGCGAGGCGCTGCCCGCCGCTCCGCGGGCATAATCCGCGCCCGGGCCGAGCGGCGGCTCCTCCTCGCTCGGCGCAAGGGCAGGCGCGGGGCCGGGGCCGCCGCTTTATCGCCCGCCCGCGCCGTGCCCAGCGCCGCCGCCGCCGCCGCTTCCTTCCCGCGCCGGCCGGCGCCTCGCGCGCCCCGGCGGCGCCGCCTGCCGGGCCGGGCCGGACCGGAGCGGAGCGGAGCGGAGCGGCCCGCGCCGCGGCCTCGCGGCGGCAGCAGCACCAGGGCAGCCCTGCGTTAAATATTTGTCACCCTCTTTTAACACCGTGTGTTTTTGCTTTTAAATACGTCGCTTCTGGAGGCGGGAGGGTGAAAAGGGCATCGGTGCCCAAGCTCCGGCCTCTGCAAGGGCCTCCTGCCTGGCAGCCGCAGCGGCGCCCGGCCGCGCAGAGCCCCTGTCCCCTCGCAGGGTGGTCGCGCTGTCCCCCCGAGCCCTGCACCACGTTTTGGGAGAAGCACCCGCACGGCAATGGGGATTTCAGCTGGTGCTGCAGCTCCCCTGGGGAACAGGCTGCCCCGAGGAGACAAGAACCCTTCAGCGGGACCCGTGAATAAAGTCTCTTTTTAATTTTTCAATAGAGATAAATAAAGACTTTGTATGCCCAGCGTTAAGCCCCAGAGATGAAGCAGCTGGGAGGTTTGGGGTTAAGAGAGAAACTGAGGGCAAGGGCTGGGGCCGGCAGCCAAGACCGGAGCAAATCCTGGGAGCTCGGCAAAGGTGACAGATGCCTACGCGGCCAAGGGACCGGGAACGGCACCGCCGTCCCTCTCCGAAGAGGCACGAGCAGCAGCTGATCAGGCAGCTCTTACTAGTCCCCAGATACCAGGCGAGTGGATAGGCCCGTGTTAAAGGAAATGATTGTAAAAGGGTGCACTAGAGAGGAAAAAAAAAAAAAAAAAAAACCACTGTCCCCAGGGCGCAGCAGCCGCCGTCACGTTTCCACAGTAAACAGTGCGAGTGGCCCAGTTTCGTGAGGCTGCCGCGCGGGTTTGCAGCAGCACCGGCCGCTCGGGCCTCCCACTGCTTTAATGTGGAAGTGCAGAGTCGAGTCCCGCGAGGAAGGAGGCCAGAGGCACCACAAAACACCCGGCCCCGAGCGCAGCCCTGGAGTGGGGCTGCTGGAGAAGTTCACCAAGAGCAACACTCACTGAGCACTGCCTTTATTTTTTTAACTTATTTTCTCCTCACTCTTACGATAGAGCAGAAATAGCCTGATAGGCTGAGGAGCTCCAGCAGATGGAAGAAGGCTTTTGATTAAAAAAGAAGTTCTGACTCACACATCATTTTTTTGTATGTAATAAAAAAAAGAAGTGCATGAAGAAGAATTGTCACAAAGAATAAAGGGAAGCAATAAGGAAAGGCAGTGAAATATCTGAACTGATTTACCTACCTTCTGCTGCTTATGCATGTCAGGAATTTTTCTGCTTTTGCTGTAAGGCTGATTAAAGAAATCACGGCCATTAACAGGTGAGAATATTAAGACATCTGGAGCCATGTTACGTTTTCTGATGCTGGATTCCTTGGAACAATCCTGCTGGCTGAATGGAAGTATTAAATTGTGCCTGGTGCTGGTGGGAAAGCCTCTTCACCCCATGAGAGCTGCACAGGGGAGCCAAGAGTGAGGAAAAAACAACTCATTGTGTATTAATACTACACCTACTAATATGAAGTGCAATTAAATTTGAATATGTAGTGGTGTAGCCTGCAAGTATATTTGAGTAATGCCTGGAAAAAGAGTAACCAGCAGCCCTGACAGCTCCCCAGCTCTCCCCAGCTTGGACTGGAAGAAGCTCTGGCACAGACAAGACGCTGGGTAGGGGCAGCACAGATCTTCACCAAATATCTTAAAACACAGGACTCTAATTTTAGAGCTCAACCTTCAGCAGCTTCCTTTGTGACAGCAATTCTGGCCTTTCCACTGCAAAATAATCACATCATTGGTGGCTAAACATCTTGAACAAGGACAGAATTTGAAACACAATATGATTAAAACCTACATTATCGCTGATGTAATATCCCAGAACCTATTATGGTTCTTGGGCAGCAGGAAAGAATCTAATTAAATGTTTATTTAATATTATAATACAAACTAAAATATCAGTGATGAACAGTAATTCAGCAGCGTGCCAACCAGCAAATATACATCATTCAGCAAGGAAAACACCTATGTGCACGAACACAGCTGGGTTTGAAGTGTGCACTCATAATTGCAATGGGAACACTGACAGGTCACTAAAATGAACAAGTAAAGTTACTCTCTTAAAGTTTAAGTAGTTACAGCCTTGGGGCATCAAGTGGAGTCAAAGAGCTCACCAGGAGATGGGGTGGCTGCAATCCATCTCAGGAATCCCGGTACTCCCTGTACCAAAACATCACTCCCTTCAGCTGTTGAGAGACACCAAATAATTTGGAGCACGATTTTACTAACAACCCAACAAGCATATGCCAACTTGCAGCCAGCCAGCCATTATGAAAGTATCACTCCTAGTTACTAAAAATGGTAAAGAGAAGCACTCCTTACAAATCAGAGTCCTCTGAATTTGCTGAAACAAAAGCACAAAGCATAAAAACTGCAAAAAGGCTTGGTAAATTCCCCAAAGCCTCGGAGAAGCGGCGCTCGGTCATCCCTCCCTTCCACCCCACCTGCAGCACCTCCAAGCCCAGGGTGCTGCCAGGTTATTATGTTCCTGGTCACTCACTGGGCTGCTTTTCCTGCATGCCCATCTCCTCCGTGTACTTGTGAAGGAGATAATTGAAGAAATTTATCAAAGTTAGAGCAGAAAAATTAAACTGCATTTATCACAGTGAAATGATTCCCCAAGGGAAAACAGGGCCAGGGGGGATTTATTTTCTGAAGAGTGATTATAAAGATAATTATTTTTTAATTACTCCAAATGGAATTTTAAAAGGCAAACAACAAATGAGAGGCAATGGAGAAGAGACCCAACAGAACCACAGGGGTGAAATAAAGAAACTTTAGAACTTAGGTAAAAGCTTAGTTAAGGCTGCAGGTTAGCCGTGGTGAAAACAAAAGGAAAACTTGCCTGTTGCAAGTCTGCCATTTTTCAGTATCATGCAGCAAAAAAAGCAACATCTCCCCCAAAACACTGAAGAGTTATTTTCAAGTCAGAGGTGCTGAATATGTTCCCCGTGGTTGATAAACTGAGACTACTTATTGAAACTGAGGTCCTGAAGGAAAATAAGACACAAAACAGAACAACATTTTAGTTAATTAATACATTGTAACTTTAAGAGATTGCCTTGGAATTAATTTGTCTCTGTTCTAATCTCACCTTACAGTACAGGGAAAAACACCATTTTGTAAAAAAGACAACATTTATTTTCTTCAGTCCAATGATACATTTATACAGAAAATTACTTAAATAGCATCCAGTTTGCAGATACAAATGTAAAGTGTCACAAGGAAAAATATTCATGGTACGTAGTTTAAATTAAAAGCATTTAGCACACACTGGTATGTTATCTTTAACACAGATGATTCATGTTGCCTTCTGCGTAATAGAAAAGTTCCAAATTTTCTATTAACTACTATTTACAGCATACCTTGATATCTATAAAATGGTGAGGAAACCAAGTGCAAAAGGGTAACATGATCATTTCATTTTCTGAAAACAAGCTGCCTTTAAGTTGCTTATTGTTATTATAAATTGAATATCACTATTTAAAAATAATATTTCTTTAAAAATATTAAAATACAGGATAAACAGATCCATTCCTCAAGTGTAACAAAAATATGCTTAAAATATAGGTGGCTGTTTGAAGTACAAAATATTGCTGCGTGTAAAGGGTAACATGGTTGTAAAACTACTATTCAGGGTTTATAAAAATACAAAACAATTTGCATTTACTGAGTGCATAAGTATACGTTAGTGCAAACAAAAGCATATTTAAGTTCAAGAGAGGATTCTCAAAGATTTGCAGAGGTATGTAAAACATGAAATCTTTTCAGAGTCATGCGTATTGATCCCAAATCTCTATTAATCCTTTCCAAGCGATCTTCCAGGGCTTCCTAAAGGAAATAATTGAAGAGGGGGAAGAAAAAAGAAAAAAAAGACAGACTTAATCACATACACAAAACCAGAATCATTTCTATTATTGCTATTTTTAACCAGCATCCTTTCAATATATTATCAGCATGCCACTGGCGCCCATAAAGCAGAGCCAGTCCTGCAGGTTTCTCATTATTTTTATGTATGTGTGTGTATATTCATGTTTTTTGATTCCCCCCCAAACCAAGAGTCAGCCCCGAAACAAAAAAACAAAAAAATCCCACCCTGATTTTCTGCCTGGGGGAGGGAGCACAAATGTTGGCAGGGCTACTTATTCCGTTCCTTTCTAAATTGCAATTATATAGAGTATCCCAAGTTACAAATCAGAATCCCGATGCATGATGGTATAAGTAATTTGCAGCAACTTCCCCACTGTCTTTTAACAAAGTCTGGAGATCACCTTACATATGGATCCAACATTCAGCATGTTTCAGGGACACTGCTCAATAGTGCAGGAAAAATCTCACAGTAATCGCACCTCATTTTATACTAAAACTGTCATCTAAACTATATATTCTCAAACAGCAACTGAAGAGTCAAATACATTAGTTTTTTCACCTGATTTAATCTTGCTTGCAATGTCATCCTTCCCCCAGAACAAGGAATTCGACTCAATGCAGCCTCAATCTAATAACAGAAAATACTTCAGCTGTAAATTATGGTTTCAAGAGCCAATGAAAGCCTTTCTGATCTTTAATCCTGCATGGGGAGAGGCACGTATATCACATATACATTACAGATACCCATCCAGCACTGTTCTCACACAAGAACTTTTCTTGCCATAACACTATATAATACAAAATTGATACAAAAATAGATATATAGAGGCTGCCCTGCCGAAGGATCATTTTGAAGAAGACAGCACTCATACTCAGTTGCCAGAATAGTTTAGTGCATGGACTTCTTGTTTGAAAGGTTGATTTAAAATACTGGTAAAGAAAGGAATTCCCCTCCTACCCTTCCATTCCCACTGTGATTATGTTAAGTGATTCTCCTTTAGCAAAGCTAGAGGAAAGAGAGCACTGGAGCATCAGAAGCAGAGCAGGGAAAGGGAGGGAGCTTTCCCAGGGCGGCACTGGAAACTACGCACGAGCCCCAGCTGCGCGTCGGGTACGTACGCCGCTGCGTCCCTGGCTTCTCATGCAAGCACTATACTTAGCCACAACTTTAAAATCAAAGCAATGGTTGCCTGTTGCTTTTCCTGAGTGAGCTCATCAAAAAGTTTCTCTGTTTCGGCCAGAGTCTTAATCCTCGCTGCGTATTGGAAGTCTCTCTCGCAAGGCGCCAGCGCTGGCTCGTGCGCTGCGCTCCTCTCATCCCAAGCTGTCGTCTTCTTCGTTCCGCTACTGAAGGATTCAGCACAAGAGTTCTGTCTGAAACCTGATTGATGCCTTCCTATCAACAAAATAGTCCTTTTTTATTTATTTTGTCATTCTCTATAAACTTGTTGCCTAGACAGAAAAAGAAACTATCAACAAGTGATGTGATCTTGGAGGTATGTAAATGTAAACTGCAGAGTGAGTAACAAAGCCTCATTAGCTTGCCTTAGGCACATTCCATGCAAGAATGGAAAACATTTGCATGGGTCATCTTTTGAGTGATCTTTATAAAACAACATATTTTTTGGTTAACAAACAGACTACTGTAATGTACAAATTAATAACTACTTTTACTCGTTCAAGATTTTGAAATATTCCCATGTACATCAGTTGTCATAAAAACACTGGTCTAAACAAATGCATTAATATAAAACAAAAACAGAATATTGTGACAAAAATTTAAAAAGTGATAAAAGATTTGGTTCAATCAATCATTAAAAATCTGAAACAACTAGCTTTATTCTATTTACTCCTTGTATTTGTAACACAATGCTTAGTAATAGAATTCTATTAGTATGGCTGAGCACGTACATCTTGATACAGATCCTAGTAAAATATGCATTATAACCGAGTTAAGCATCAGAAAACATATTGCCCTTCTGTCTCAATTGAATTACTTTTGTTGTTCGATTGTGTTTGCGCACACACACAGATACATAAAAATAAAATACTGTACAAGTGGGACTTCTCTATCTCCAGTATTATAAGAGATAAATAGTATAATAGAACAAAGCCTATACAATATTTAGGGGATTTTTTTAAAAAGTTCATAGAATAAAGTGTTAGCTTTTTATTTGAACAACTTATCAACTGGGAAGAAATTACGGTAAAAGAAAATGCTTCTGTTGGGGGATTAAAGTATGTTTTCTAAACTCCAAAAAGGACAGACAAGCAGTTTCCCCCACTTTGACAGATTACCTTCTGCATCATCTAATGACAGAAACTGCAGCCTTTTTCTTGGATTGCTGTGCTGTAAAGTAGATGTCGGAACAGCTTCCAGGTCATCCAAAAGGATATCAAATCTACAAAGAGGTAGGAAGAAAACAACAACAAAAAATATACCAATAAAAATACTATTCCGGGTGATAAATTAGCTTTTCATCTTTACGGTTAAATAAACAATTTTTTGTTTAACAATTTATATCCCACAGAGATCAAGTCTTCTATAGACCATTAAAAGTACCTTAACCTTATATCCTCTTATTTGAAAACACCAAATTCATGACACCTCCTTCTAGAAGGATGCCAAGCCCTCAGTCCCAAACACACTGCACTCCCACCTAGGCACCAACAAGAACTCTGAGACCAATGTGAAACATTTCTTCCTCCTCACGTGTGTCCCATACTTTAATCGAGGACAATCACTCAAACTCTACCAGCCTTGCCAAAGATACCAAATAGAAACTATAGTAACTAGTTCTGTTGGTGGAAAATTAAATTCAAGTTTCTTACACTTTTCTCTTGTTTAAAATATAAATGTTTACATATGCTTATAAATTACATGCTAGGTAGATCCTTCCTTCAATTTTTATTTCCAGGTTTATTTCCTGATTTTCCTGTATTTCCTGATAGGCTGCACATGGGTCTGCAGAAGAATTCTCTCTCAACTACTTCTTTGTCACTCATCAATATTGTTCGTGAACGCTAAAGAAGGAAAATTGTTCTAGATTTTTCTTGCCATATTTCAGAAAATAAACTCAGCTTTATATATAGAAATCATTGCATGACTCATTTTCTATAATTTTTTTAAATGAATAAGATCCAGCAGTAACACTATTAAGCCCGTATAAACACACTGTTGTTATAATTACCAGAACACAATTGTATTCACAAAATACATACCTTGTCACTGTGTTTTCATTTTTGCTAAGCAAATGACTAAACCCAGGAGAGAGGTTCTCTTTTGGAGATCGTTTGGGGCTGTATGTCACAGACACCGGGGCCAACATTATCTCTCTTGTGGCTGTGAAAGTCAAAGGACATTTGAATATCTAGGACTTCTCCAACTCAGGAGCTCAGGTGTTTAGGTCTTAAAATGATACTTTCAAAGCTGTCTATGGGTTTATTTAAATTATATGAAAAAGTGCATCACAACACATAAAAATGAAGACAAACACAGCTTTCACATCTTCTATGATGTATAGGTCTTTCTTTTTTCAGATTATCTACTAGAATAACGCAGAATCCTATTTTTACTTTTATTTCTCCTAGCACAGATTTTCACTAATTACCTTTGCTATTTTTTGAGTAACACATCAAAAACCATCAGAAAAGCACTTACTTGGAGTATTTGATTTCCTGTTTGCAGGAGGAAGCGAGGACGACCTCTGGCCGCAAGGGGAGCTGTATCGTTTCGGTCTTTGCTGTTCTTTAGATTTCTCTGGGGACCGATTGGCAACAAAAGAAGTTTCATCAAACCCAACAGTCTGACGTCGATTGGATGTTTCTAATTAAAAAAAAAAAAAAAAAAGTATATTTTGCTACAAAAACTCAAATATTCTTATCTACTTAGCTTTTACTGTACAGAGACTGCACTTAGTCTACCTCATGTCAATATATTTGTGCTATTTAGCTTAAAATCTAACTTCCTGTTCATTATATTCACAGTATTAACCACCCTGTGAAAAGGGAAGCTTTGTAGCATGTATGAGAAGTGATGTTAAATGAGACCAATTTGATAAACAGCGGAAACCAGAACTATTTTTTGGAAAAGATGGTTGGACCTGCCTGAACCAAAACCATAAGTGTTCAGGGAAGACTCCAGGTTTTCTGCTTAGAAGCCTTCCTAATCCCCTGCAGCAGAACAGCCCTGTGCAGTCCCACAGTATAGATGGTAGCTCCCATAATAAACATTCTGGTAGTACACTATGAGAACAAAACTGAAGTGGAATTACAGCCAGACAAAACTCTGTTAGTTATTCCATTAGTGTTTATAAATACTAAAATATTCTCAGAGAAACGACTGACTATCTTGAGATCTAACAGGAACCTTTGCATTCCTTCTACTTTAAACAAGTCACTGAGCTGTATCATCTCAAATTTGCTTAGGAAACCTCCAGAAATTTACATGCTAGAAGCTATTTTTATCTCATTGCTTGAGTTTAATCAACTTTTATCCTGGGGATAAAAAAAACCTAAAAGACATGCAAATGAAAAGCCACTAATGACAACCTTCAGAATACAAAAAATAAAATTTACTGGCTGATATGTCTTCTTTTTCTGTCTGTGTACCCCAATCTTTAAACGCTTTTCCTTCTTTAAGTTCTTTAAAGGCTTTAATTATTGGTGTTTCTCGCATCTCGTTTTCCTTTTTCTCTATCGTGTCTGTTGAAGAATCTTCTTGTGCAGAGTCCTTTTCAGGAGGAGAATGGTGCCTTAAATAACAAAGGAAAAGGAAAAAAAAAGATCAAGCTTTTTAATTCTATTTTAGCTATCCAAATGCAGGCTGAATGGACAAAACCCAGAGAAATTTACTCTGAGCTTAGAGTTTGTTGCCAAAGTAGGAACTTTACAGTAATTTTTAATTTAATCCAAGACCCACAAAGGACTGTGTTATAGGCAAATACATGAATCTAAAGTTGAACAGTGATAGTTAAAATTGGTGATTTGTCATTTAAGTATTTAACGTAACATCCTGACAGAGGCTCAAAAACTTCAGAAAGTCTGAGAAATGACACCTGAAAGAACTGAAGCTTCAGATCAGCCAAAAGCTGCAGCCAACCACAATAGTTCAATACAACAGAACATTTCCATGTCCAAACTGGGAGGAGAAATGAACACAAACAAGCCAGAGAATATGAAGACAATGGTGCAAGATGCAACTTGAGCTTTCCAATATTCCAGGAAAGGTACTGAAGGCTGCAGCACCTGCTGCTTGCTTTATATTTTGTTAAAGAAATAAAATTGTTTGGTTTTTAGAGAATTGTATAGGACCTACAAAAAAATGAGAAACTTTTCAGAATTCTGTTTAAAAAAATAAATAATAATAACACAAAAATATCTAAAAATATGAATCTAGTCAATTTTGGACATTTTTAAGCCCTATTTCCTTTAATCATAGCAGAAACTGATGGAAACCAGCTCACCGAGAAGGAACATAGGATTCTTCTAGTCTGTTGTCTTTGGGGCTTTCCTGCATTTCCAAAGGCTGCCCAGTGAAGATGGAATACTCTGCTCCTGGTATCAACCACTTCCGCCTGCTGACATCAGGAGTTGCCAGCTTGCTACAGGAATGAAAAATTCCAGAACTATAAAATGCTTTGTTTTTTTTTTTAATTACGAAAAAGCAGTCACTTATTTAAGTTAAGCAGAAACAGTAACAAATATATAAAACTGCAAAAATCTATTAAAAAATATCTGCTTTTAAAAACAAGTCTGTAAAGAAAAAAAAAAGAGTATTCAATGTTGGGGTTTCAGACTTAATTCAGCAGTACTGTCAGAAAGCAGAATGCCACACAAATCTTCTTATAAATTACAATTATTTACTTCGACCCAGACTTGTGTATCATCCCTTTCCCAACTAACAAAATAATGGTGTTGACACCACTAAAACATAAAGGAGCAAAATGGAATACAGGCCAACTTCTGATTAACATAAATTCACAAACCAAATGAGTATACATTTTAATGCAACTTCTACACTCCTCTCAAGATATCTGTACAAACTGTATTTAGAAACAACAACAAAAAAAAAACAATAATTAGCCTCTAAAAATCAAAGACATAAGGACATGAAGAAAACCTCTGAAGTCTAATTGGACTACCAGATTTTATTCCCAAGATCTTTGATCTGCGTGGAAATCCCTATACAGCCAATACTTAATAAATGCTCAAATTGAAAGCTGCATCATTTGCCAGATCACTCATACAGTATTTGATGTTTTAATAATTTATTGGCATGTCAAGTGTCCACATTATATTATGCATCTCTAACCCGGATTAGCCTATGGTTTCCTTTTTTTTTTTTTTTTTTTAATTGAAACACATAAGTGTCCTAAAAATCCACACAACTTGTTTCACACGGTTGGAATATTCACTTACTTGGCACAAGAGGTTCCTAAACGATTTTCAGCAATATGACGAAGCTTCAACGTGTTTTCATGTTCTACCTGCTTAAGCTGGGCTTCGAGTTTTGAAATTGTTCTAACATAAAAGTAATAATGAGACATTACAAGATGGTTTAAAAGACATTTAAGAAACATAAGATTATTCTTATTAAAATATGGTTTGCTCATATTTATTGCTCATATTTATTTGGATATCCTGGCAGGGAAAGAACAAGCGAAGAAGAACCATTACAGTTTGAGCTAACAGCATATAAATGCATGTATAAATAATTTGAGTTCCTGGTTTAGTTTAGGTAACCTAATGAGAAAGAAAGATCAGGAGTTACTGCTGCAGAATAAGGCAGTCAATGCAGAGGAACTGGAAAAGAAAGGAAAAAAAAAATCTGTTTTTTTCCTTGAAATGATGCATTTGTCTCCCATTCTGATTTTAATGGGTGACGTTCTCCTGTGTGTCACTTAGGTAACGCCACCGATCCGCTGCTCAGGCGCTTCACGTGATTCCTCCTTCTTCCATATACTGCAGTACACTCCTTCAGCCCTTGGGAAGGCAACACCATGTTAGGCATTTCCTGCTTGGAGGATCCCTGAGCAGAAATACAGATTTGGGAAGCAGGAATTACTGTCCCCCTAATCTGGAAAGGCCCTTACCTAGCAGAATCCACAAACAGGTGGGAACAGTAAAAGAAAAATTCGAGATTGATTGAACTGTTCTTCACAGTATCTTAATTTCCTCAACAGTACGAACAAGGGTTGTAGGCAGTGTTGGCTTTTGGCTTCCTTCTATGAATTCTTTGAATTATTTCTGTTCTTTTCCTTTAAAAATTAGATGGCCCAAGCAGCAAAGAAAAAATCTGTTACTCTTACAAATGTTACATCACATTTGTTTTCTTCTGGTTTTGGCTAAAGATTACCACCAAGCATTAGCTTGTGCATAATGACACTCAAATGGATTCTAATGTGAAACTAGTAAGCACATTTCTAGAAAAATCATGTAAAAATTTACATTAGGAAAAAATATCTCTTGGTCTTTCCCATTTTGGATATCTGGGCCCCAGTTGCACATATAAACACAGAAGAAATTATGTACATAACTACAAAAGAAACAAAAACTCCTGGCAGTTTCCTCACTCCTGAAAACTAGGAGAGAGACTAGTTAGCTGAAGATAGGGGCTCCTGAGGAGACAACTGTAGCATTGGACTGGTTGGACTAGCTGAGTGACAACACGCAGGAGGAAAGCAGTTAATTACAACCCATTGGAAGAGGCTGTAATCAAGGAAGTAAAAAACATACTTTCTGGGATTCTTACAATGTCTGCAAAGTAACACAAAGCAACATAAAATGCTTAAAAAAATTAATCAAAATTGCAAGATCTACTACCATTATGACCTAGGAGTACATTCCCTATGCCATAGCCTGTAATTCATAATTTAAAATCATTGAAATAACACTGAAGACCATTTTGGAATTACCTTTTCAAATCAGAGATCTGGGTGTTTGCATCAAGCAATTTGTTTTCAGTTGCATTTAATGTATCCTACAGAGTACAGGAAGAAGAAAGTAACAAGTTGAGAAACTACATAAACATATAAAAATCCATAACTCTACATCAGTTTTGTAAATAATGCATTAACTACACCCTCCTGTTTGAAAGGAAATTCCGTTACAGTTCTTTGACTTTGCAGTACTTTTGCTGTCCATGACTGGAATATCATTTAAAAAAAAAAAAAAAAAAAAACCTCTTCTGATGCACTAAACTTCCTCTTTTCACCATCTGAGGGCTCTGATGATACAGTAAGAAGTCATCAGTTAAAATAAATATGGATCTTTCCATCTGAGCTTTTCCCAAATACATAAGTTTATTCAGTTAAGTCTATGGCACATATTAGCTCAGAGATATTTGCATGAAACACGTTGGCCTTAAAAAAAAAAAAAAAAAAAAAAAAAAACCTATAAAGAACAGTTTGTTCTGTCTCCTCACTTATAGTTGGAGAGCTGTATATTCTTATATAAGTTATGTATAAGACTTTATTTTTTAAAAAAGTTTACATATAATATTAACTCTTTTATTACCTACCTTAACTCTTTCATGTTCCTTTCCAAGGGTGTCATATTCTCCTAAAAGCTAAAAAAAAAAAAAAAAAAAAAAAAAAAGTACAATTGAAGTTTTTGTTGACTTTTGTGAGTAAATCTATCTTAATTGCTTGTCTAATCTATGCATTAGCACTATGAGGATACAGAGGGTATTTGATTTTTCTAGAAAAAAAAAATCAACATTATTTCTTAAGCTCTAGTGGTTCTAGTAAGAAAAAATATTAGAGGGAGAAAAAATAGAATTATTTGCACATTATATTTCTAACTTCAAAAGATTTATCTCTAAAAGAACTAAAGGAGTTGAATGAACTAGTCTAATTCCTCACTGACTTTACAGATGACTTTTTCTATTTTAACTGTTATTTCAGTACTTTTGAAATTTTATTGTTAACATAAAACGAAAAAAAAAGTTAAAGTATCTAATAATTTTTCCAGCTAACATCTATTTCACCAAGACAAGTCCATTTCAATATATTGCAAAGCTATTACTGAAGAATCAGAAGGCACAATTCCTTTGATTCAGCCTTAAATAATACATATAATTTTCACAGTTATGCCAAATTGTAATGAGTTATAAAAGATAAATTCAGCCTATTCCCATTAAGCTCAAAAGAGGGCGGGCGGGGCGGGGGGGGAAGAAAAAACTTGTTTTAAGTTCCAGACTTCTATTAAGATACCACAAAGATGAAACTGTTGGAAACAGCAGAAACTAAGTGACATAGATTTGCCCCTTTGTGGTTGCAAACCACCTCCTAACCTGCCATCTGGACTTGAAAGCTATAAACAAATTATTCTCCATAATACCTATAAAAGGAAAATGAGCTAACAGCTTAAAGAGTAATAAAATACCTGAAATGAGCTACCACAAGCATTATCATATGTAGCTGTAACAAGACGAAATGAGTTCTCTAGTAGTGACCAAACGACATCCTTGCTGCTTTAAACAACTTTTAAAATATCCATTAGGTTTGTAGTACCACCTAATGCCTAAATTACTAAAGCCAAATGGAGGTTTCTATTCTCAGCTGTGCATTACTATTTTGCCATAGCAAACTAAGCAGTTCACGAAAACATTGAACACTTCATGTTCATAATGTGCAGCGATAAACAGCATGGCCCATTCTCACTTACATTCTGAAACATTTTATTTTCTTCCTTTAACCTTGAATCTTTATTATCAGACAATTTATAAGCTTTTTCAAGTGTTTCCTCTAGATCTTTAAGCCTTGATTTTAGTCGACTGATAGTGTTATCTTTCTCCTTGTTGCTCACGCGCATTTCTTCGGTTCGTTCTTGCAGAACTTTGGAAGTGTTGCTGACGGCGTAAAAGCGTTCTCGCCAGTCCGCCTGCACAAGAAAGGCAGCATTCAGTATATTTACCCAGCAGATCTTTTATTCTGGTACAAGGCATAATCTGAAACCCCCTAAGCAGAAAACAGGTGTACATCTGTATGTAAACCAGAAAAGAGGAAAGACAGGTTTGTTCATTTCTATAAAATAGAAAGTATTAAAATGAAGGCTAAAGACCCACAAGATGATACCCATAGCTCTGTATTCATGAAAGAACTGGCCAGCAAGACTATATAAATGCATGTAGAAAGATAATATTTTTGTGTGTGCATGAGATGTGCTATTATCACATAGATGCAATATGAACCCAAAAAAGAAGTAGCAAAGATTTTTTTTTTCCTTTACGTTCCTTTGCCCACTACATGGTTTACTCATTTAATTTTGTTTTAGACGAAGACACCAGAAACACATTACAAACATTCTGCCATTGAACTTTGGTCTCTGACAACCTGGAAAGGTGGAAAACTGATGATTCTCATCTGAAACTCAAGGAAGGAATCCAAGAAACACAGCTGGGAAAGTCACCTGTGTAACATCTTGGCTGATATCTTGCATTAAGAAGAGAAGTTGAAAATAAAATAATGGAAACAAAGAGCTAACAATTAACAGGTGCATTCTCCTAGCACTATAGCTAGCTTTGAACTAACGCGTCACCAACAACATATACTTACCATTTGCTTTTCTAGCATATTATTCTTATTTTCAAGGACTCTCATGCGAGCACTTGCTTCATTCAGAGCTGCATCCAACTGGTCACACCTATTTAAGAGACAAAAATTACAAAAATCTCGTGAAGTTTTCAAATAATAAATCTACATTTTCTCTATCTCACACACACACACAAGCAAGCAAACAGACAAATAATAGCAATGTGTGGAAGTCAATAGGCAGTTCCAATTATTCTGAAGGGCATGAATTCAGACAGATGAAGTACCCAACAAAATTTGTAACAGACGCTTTGCTTGGGGGGGGAAAAAAAAAAAAAGATTAAATATATATTGCTATGTATCACAATGAGCTTCTACACAATGTCAACCACTGACATTATGCCAAGCAGAACAGAGGTGAGGCACACAGCCTCCAGGGGCGATATCTGGACAAAGAGAATTGACTGGCAAAAGCACCAAAGAAGTCAGTTTGACAGAGCTACCAATAAATCCAACACGGTTCCTGCATTACCTGCAGTTTTGACAGGAACAATAAAGAAGGATGATGTTCACCACGACAGGCAAACACAGTCTTACAAGGTAGGCACTTCCATGACAAATTGCTTTGCTCTGCCTCAGCCTGCCAACTGAAGTTTCTTGAGCAAAACTTCTACTGTTCTCTGCAGTACTAAACTTATACAAGGTGCACATGCTTTGGTCTGAACATCACACCTGATACCTAAAAATAATCTTAAACTAATCCTCAACAGGTGCAAGAAATCTTCAGAATTATAGAGTAAAATAAACTAAAAGATAAACATATGCAGTTTTTAAAATGGGGAAAAAAATGCAACAGAGAGAGAGGACAAACAAGGACAAATAGTACCTGTCAACAAGATTTTGATTGATTTTCTTCAGCTCTTCAGAGGAGGCAGTTTTATGGCTTTCCTCTAGCTGTTGTTTTAAGCTGTGTATCTCAGCATCATAGTAAGCTCGCAGATCAGCTATGTGTCGAGCGTGTTTCTCCCTCAAGTTCTGCCTAATCCTGTTTTTGAAATGAAGAAGGAAGAAAACATCAGCTATCCACATGACCCTGCATTGCCAGCTGTAATCATTACACATATGAACTCAACATTTGTGTACATCTTAGCTGTGGTGCCATTCAAATTAAAGCAAGGAAAGCTCTGACATTTAAGGCAGCAGTGTCAGCCCTTTAAGGTTTGCGTATAGGTATTTACATTAAGAACACAAAGCTTTATTCTTTCCCCACTCTTTTCTCCCCTTGCAATGCATTGGAAAATACTCCTCTAAAACTAAAAGAGGAAAACTTACTGATAGAACTAGGTTGAAACCATGGCCCCTACATAAGTCACCCCATATGGATTACATACCATGTCTGCATGTTCCTGTGCAAGTCAGCAGAGCTATAGCAGACACTGAGAAATATATGCTTTTCCTAAGTAAAGTAATTCTTTGTTTCTTTTATCATGTGGCCCTAAGTAGGAAAATGTACATGCACTATAGTACTTTGAAATTCACTTTGTAGACCCTACAAAATAAGCATACAGTTTTATTGTAATGTATAAATGTAAATATCCAATTCATATGACTAGTATTTTTAAGTTCAATTCTTTCATGAACGGACCCATGTCACTGTTTAAAAAAAAAAAAAAAAAAAAAGCATCTTACTTGGAGAGCATCACAGGATCTTCAAAAGATGTTGCTGAAGGACTGTATCCCGGTAAACTGTTGTCAGCACAATGAGTAACAGAAGATGGAGCTAAGGTCAGTGTTTCTTCTTCCTCAGCGTTGACTAAAATATCATTATTAGCATCGGCATAAGCCATTGGAAAAGGACAACTGGTCTTGCCTTCATTTTGAAAAGACTGATTTTTCCACGAGTCCAAATACACAGGTCTATTGCTGCCAGGAGAACCACCTAGCTGAGACGAATTACTCGTCTGTGAGAAAGAGTCTGTGTCACAATGACTTGATAATCTGGGCTCTGCCATGGAGTCTGGAGAAAAAGGAACTGTCTCTTCAGGAATATTGAGAAAATAATGTCCTGGAGTTGGCTGACCTGGTTTCATATGCAGGGTTGGGTCCAACGTCAAGATCTAAGAAATAAGTTAGATTGCTATAAAAAGTGATTGAAACTTTTGATTTTGTAAATGGAGTTATATAATAAAAATATTGCAGGAATTAACACTGGATATTACTGGAGTTACTTAGTAGCAACCAAGAGCACAGCTGAAGGAGAACTGCAACAGCTCAAAGGATAATACAATGTCTGCAATAATCTCAACGTCTGCAACTTGGGTTTCATCAATAATAAAGACCTACCTAAAAACTGTAGCTGCCCAGAAAACCTTAGAAATTCCAGCCACAGCCTGAACGATGACGTTTGCAAGCAGCTTGAAACAATAACTTTGTACATTCATTGATCACCTCACAAGTAACACACATAAGTAATGATGGCTATTTGACTGCCTTATTTTTATACAGGAAAAAGTTGATGGATGTATTGCAAAAATGGTATAATGAAGAAACAGATACCACAACGAATATCTCCACTACTGCAGACTCTTCTGTTGCAAGGTGGAAGGAATCTGTCTTGTGGGAAGAAGTGAGAGAAAACCCCCTTATCTTGATTTGCAGTCCCACGCGCAGTTGATGAGCTGCAGCCTCAGCACGTTTGTCCCTGCATCATCCCCAAGGTTGTGCTGCAAAGGTGCTCGTTTTCCCAGGGCATCTTATGGCTTCTTTGCAGCTGGATCATTTCCCAGCCCAGTGCACCACACGGCTGCACTAAGTGTTGTTCCAGCCTAACACTCGAGGTGGCAGCAGGGGCTGATTAATGGGAAAATGGCCTGTGTCCCCTGACACCTTCAGCCCGAGATATTGATCTTACCTCTGGTGGGTGACTTGACTGGGAAGACGACATAAAATTCCAGTCTGGCAGTTGCTTGCTTTCCTTTTGCCTCTTATGATAAATATCCTTCAATGACGATGGCTTTAATTCATCAGCAGAAGACAACTTGAACAAATAAAAAGACTAAATTATTTTTTCTAAATACAATTCTCCTTACCCAAGACAGACAAACAACTTTTACCTAATAAAACAGTTAAGAACAGAAAAAAAGGTTTTATTCAATGCATACAATCTTAGAAGGGATCTTTAAGGAGGCATATATACCTTCAGCACATTAGTCTCCCTCCTTCTCTTACACATGCACACACATGTACTTTCTTTTAAAGGACAAAAGAAGGCCAATGAATTCCAAATAAATTTAGCTGAGGTAAAAGGCTAATGAAGGAACAGAATATGAGAGACTAAGCTAACAAAGGAAAACTTCCACAGGAAGTTCACTTCTAAATGACTGATTCTTCCCAAGGTAGAAAAGAGCAAAAATGACAGGGGATTGTAAGTCCATGTTAAAAACACACAGAAGGTTTACCTGATCTGGTGATACTTTTGTGGAGAAAATATCAGTGAACTCATTTCTGAAGTTCTCGGGTAAAGAGTGATACATCTCCTTTTCATCGAGTTTCCAGTATGAAAGTCCTAATAAGAAGAAACATTGAAAAAATATTACAAGTCTCAAGCTTACAGCTAATTACCCCAAATCAATTACTAAGATATTGTTCTGGCAGCCTCATACTGCATCATTAAAGAAGGTAGTATTCACTATTTGCATGTATTGCGAACAGATCTTACTAAAGTAAGTGCTAACAGAAGTTAAAAATCTTGATGAAAAGCAATAGGAATATAAATTAGCATTGTACCACACAGCATCAGTAAGCAAAGAGCAACATGACCAGAATTACACTGTGTAAAGTTTAACAACTTGCCAGTGCTCAAAACAAGCTCTCTAGAGCCCTTTCTAACCTCCTCAAAATTACTGCAGGTGTATTATAGTAGAGAGTTATTAAAACAGAATTCAAAAGAAAAGGTAATGTAAGTAAATGCAGGTAATCAAGTATACCTGAAGCTTCAGACACTACAGAATTCGGACTTTCGTTTGGTTGATTGAGGTAAAAGGTGTAAGATGGCAAAGCAGCAGCATTAAGATTTGTCTAAAATAACAAAGGAAAAAGGATTTTAAAGGCAAATTGCAATACAAGGGTACAATTAAAAAAAAATCACATGTAAATGTTATTAGCTTTCTTAAACAGAGATTAAATTTAATTATACAACATGATCCAGACATATACAACCCATATTCAGGGCAATTGCTGCCAAAAGCAGAACCCAGCTAACCCACATAATTAGAAAATAACAATATTTTCTAGTTTATGTGCCAGTTCTTAAGAAGCATTTTCAGATGAAATGTTACAAAAACCTACACTTTTCCTGGGACAGTCATCTAAAATTTCTCGCTCCTTAAAAGATATAAGCATATACAGAGATGACATAAGAATCAAGTGTTCCCCTACTTCCTCATCCTTATACGAATGATGATGAAGTTGTAACTTCAGCAGTTACAACTCCACCTACCACAGGTCAGGAGACAAACAACGGGCACCATCTCAACTTTGAAAGATGCTGCATGTCACCATTCTCACCACTCCAATAATCATTTTTGGATTTTAGCATTGGAGACTGCCAAAAAACACTAAAAAAGCCCAAACTAAACCAGAGCAACAAAAACTCTTCTACTTAAAGAAAAAAAGCAAGAATACAGTTTGTCTTGCACAAGTGGCTAGTGCTTCAATTCACAAAAAGTTTAGCACCTTCCATTAAACTTTGTGTAGCAAAAGAGAGATTACCAGCTGAAGAGGAAGACAAACATTTGGAAAACATAAGATCCTTCAAAAAATAATGTGGTACAATGAATTTTTGTGAGTTGAAGCTTCAGTTGAGGATGTGACTAGTACCTCTAAGGAAAGGATCTGAACCATTGATGAAAGTTCAGGCAAAAACTAGGCAAGGAATAAAACAAACCAAAATAGCTATGTGAACAAATACAGAATGATCCAAGAAGTAAATTCTGCCCATTTGAAAGTTTAACTTTAACCTGTACTAATTTGTATATTTAAAGTTAAGCATGAAAGCATATGCTAAATGAGAACATAAATATATCTCTGGAAAAATACCAATGGCAAGAATAGAAGATGACTTACATTCTCAAGCGTTAATTTCTTTGCTTGCTCATTTCCTTGCATAGAGTTCACATGTACTTCTTCTGTATTTATTCTTTTTGGATGGTTTTGTTTCAACTTCTGTGCCCATGATGTTAAAGATTTACTATATGGTAAGAAGCATAGACATGATCATTCTATATATACATGTACTCCCCTTTACAACAGAAAAATAATCGCTACTGAAATCACTTCAGTCTTCAACATTAAATATACACAGTGAAATTCACTGCCCTTGTGCTTTTTTTTTTGGAGAAACAGTGAGAAATGATAGATATCAAACTGATTTTAGGGGCTAGGATTTTCAACGACAACAAAAAACACTTAAAGGAAAGTTGCTGATCATTTGCACCCATAATCAAAATAGTTTTCCTATTGTAACAAATCACAACAAAAAAATCACATTTTTAGCCAGACACCTTCTTTTTCAGCAACTCAAGCAAACTGCGATCAGAAACAATATCAAGTGAGAAAGCTTTTCTTGGTTTTGTTTTGTTTTTGTTACTACTTTGTTATCAGTCTGGCCTTAAAGAAGATAATACAAGCTAGGGCACACTAAGCTAACCCTCCAGCCTCACAGACACTTCCTCTTTAAGGATAAGAAAGACAAAGGAAAAAAAAAAAAACAATTTTCCCACTTTGCTAAAGGGTCCGGGTCCTGGCTTGAGACAAAACATCGAAACAATGAAAAATGTTAAAACTAAAAATCGAAAAACACATCCCAATTTGGGTTAAATGAACCATTGCATCTTGATATGAACCCTCTCTTCCTTCCAACTGAGTTCATTTTTTGAAATAGAAGGCAATTTCAAATAAAGCAAACACTTGCATTTTTAAATAGAAAAAATAAAATGTCATGATTTCAAAGAGTTTTTAAAAAGCTGGGGGGTTTCTGTTTGTTTTAATGAAAAACACACCGGAATTGAGCTTCTACAGCTCTCAGTTTTCCCGGTAGTAACGCAGACCCCACCTAGCAAGTTCTCCATGAATTGCAGCTACCGAACTCCTGGAAGGGTGCAACATGAATCGAATACTGGAATAGATCCCAACGGAAAGGAGGGAGAGAACACGCATACCGATGGGGTCACGGGCTGCCCTGTGCTCTGAGATGACATTTCCAAATCCATTCCTCTAAAGGAGCTGCTTCTGTGTTTTACTACATACTAGCAAAACGCAAGTTCATTGTCAGAATCCTCTGTTTGTCCATGAAGAGGAGGTTCTTTTTCTCTGCAAACTGCTATCAGGATCTCACAGGCAACATGCTGCACACATGACCTCTGATATAGCTCATGGTCAAATGAAAACACTGCCTTTACTAGCCAGTCTGACAAGGAGAGCAAAACACAATTTTAAATTCTGTGCAACCAGAAAGTACTTGGTCCATGTTATTGCCCACAGGCCAGACAAATTAGCTGGCCAATCTCAAGTTCCAGTAGTTCCACCGGACAGGACAGGGGCCAGGAAAAGGGGAGCACTTTTTCTGTCTGTCTGTTGTTTGATACAATTTATTACCGTAATGCATGCATATAAGTTTGCAAAATATCAGTCATTTAAATATGATAATCAGCACCTCAAATTCTGTTGCTCAGATACAACACTATACAAACTGCATCTTAGCTCACATTTACAGTAAAAAGCCATTGTATTTTTTCAAATGTACCTACAAGACAAACACATGCCTGATGTAAAATATGCATCATGCAGAAATGACAAGCTTATCAAATACATGCATCTACCAAGCAGTTTAAGGTAATTTTTACATTTTAGAAGTTCCATTCAATTCTTATGCAAGAGTAATAATATGTAAATACAAATGCTTACTGAATGTGGACTGTCATATATTTATATATAAAGTTTACCACTTACCCATTTATTTTTCCACACTGAGCTTCATTAACCTTATGTTCAAATTCAGCAGGAAAAACTAAAACATCATTCCTCCCTGATGGACGATTTTCCTCTGTTTTTTTCAGTAAAAGTTCTCTCTTATTTTGAATACTGGCTATGACTGCATCTCTCTGCAATACTGCTGCATCACCCTGTCCTTGTGAAGTTTTCTCCATGTAGTCCGTGCACTTGCTAATGCTGGTAGCTTTGCTCGGGTTCAGCTCGGAAGCAGGCAGAGTACCATACCCACTACTCACTGAAACATCATTTGCAAAACATTCCTGATGCAAAGCAGATGCATTTGGCTGACTTTCTGCTTCATTAGATTTAAGCTGATTGACAATGCACTCATTTTCTTCAAAGATTTCAGCACGCAACCCCATTTGACTTTCTAATGAAGAAAAAGTGTCTGTAAGTTTGGCAGGCAAACTTCGGCTCTTGCCGGCACCCCAGTTGCTGGTCTGCAGTTTCACTAACTCCCTTATCTCATTCTGAATCAGCTGAAGAGAAGGAAAAAAAAATCGTATGAGATCATGCCACAAATCATATTTATTCTTTGATCCCTCTTCAATTTGTGTTATTAGTGACAGAAATAGAATACTTATTTCAAACAACACCTATGCAGTTCTTCATTACATAGACATCTCATGCATAAAGTAAATATATGCATACTGTGCTTAACAGTAAAATGTGCGTGGTAACAACTCTTAATTCCAAGCAGTGAATTACTGGTCTCAGTAGTCATTTATTAATGTAAAAACATGCATGTGTATATTAGCTACATGCCTTCAAAGCTATAGCATTTTACCAACCCACTGCTGAAATATAAATTATCTAAGCACACAGTTAAAAATGGGCAAAGGTCCTTTGCTAAATTTAGGTCCAAAAGAATTAAAACTATGGAGATGAATTTCCTAAGATTAGAAGGATGCTTTAATGGAAATATAACTATTACTCTATTACACAAATAGGAATAATGTACCTCTGTAAGATTATTTGCATATAATTTGCATTTAAAATATCTGATTTTGATAATTTATTAGGTAGTTCATATGATACAAAGGTTTACGTTTTGATTGTTTTGATATCTAATAGCGCAGAGCAAATCTGTAGCTAGATAACATGAAGAGATTTAACAGGTTATTTCAGTGCATTAGGTAAACAATATTTTTAAATGGTTTATAGTTGTATGGTTGTATGTAAATGGTTTATAGTTGTATACTGAAGCAGCTCCAAGAAACAACTGATGCCTCTGTCAAGGGCTATGACAAGATTTCACGTTAATGTCCATGGCCACATTCTTTGGCCACGGATCAGGCTTTGGTGACGTTGCAGGTTACTGAACTCTGCATTTGCACCCGCTTTGTGTTACACACTGCAAGACCAAAGCATCTAGCTATTTTCAAGAACACATTAAAAACTAATTCCTCCTCAAATCTCAAAGTTAGATAATGTTAAGAGCATTGGACTCTACTAATGTTTTTCCATAGAACTACAATACCTTACCTACATATGAATACCAAGTGGAAGAAAAAATTAAAAATAAATATATATATGTGTGTATGTACACACATGTATATATATATGTATATACACATATATCATTTTTTCCTCTGTAAATGTATATTTAAAAAAAAAGGCTTCCTTTCAGAAGAAACTAAACGCAACACTCAATCAAGTTTTCTATGTTTTACCATCTTACAATAAAAGTAAAAACTGACTTTCATCTCAGTTTTCTATGCACAAAGATTTAAGGATGAAGTTTCTGCCATAGTTTCAAGATCGCTAGTGTGCTAATGATTTCAAACACGGCTGCAATAATTACTGTGATTTAATTCTATGATTCAACTGAATCTGAACTGCCAAGGAAACCAGGGAACATAGAACAAAAGGAAAGAAACAGTACTGAGGGAAACACACCGATCAGATTCTCTGCTGACACTTAATCTTTGCCATTAATACTTTGTGTGAGAAAGGGGAAAGGTTAGCATTCCAGTTAAGGAGTATTTTTATGTCTCCTTGCATAGCCACCAACAACTTCCACAGAAGAAAAAAAAAGGAAAAACGACACCCAATATGAGGATTTGTATAAAGTTTGGGAGCTATCGGTGGCTATTTTTATTTTGTTCTTGTCTTAAATAAGATTTTGACTTGGGGAGAATCCATAGCTGGTTCATCATTAGCACTTCTATTTTCTTTTAGTGTATAGTTCACATAAGCTAAGGACTGTGATTCCAACACAAACTCAAAATCTTTTAATCCCTGATCCGATAAGAATGAACATGTGTTTTCTTAAGCACAGCTGGTCTTGAAACACAGCACAGAGCAAATCTTATCTCAGGGTCATGTCAATACTAAAAGAGCATCTGGCTTTTCTACCCCAAATAGTAGGTCCTTCATTTTGTCTTTTTAGTTTCGAAGCGTGTTGAGTTCCCTGTATGTCAACGTTCCCGCCAGTTCACTGACACACCAGTTTTAGATTAAACAGCTCCATCTATTTTATCTAATGCATTCATACAACCTGGAAGTAAGTTAAGGCCATTGATTTTATATTTAGCCTGGCAATTCATGCAGTTAGCAAATCCCTTCTTACACCACAAACTCAGCTCTTCCAGAGGTAGCCTTTCCTATCAATAAAGACAAAACTAGCAAAATCAACACAATGGATTAGTCAGGCTATCATTAGCAACAAGTAAATCAAACCACTACAGTATGAGACAGGAAATACGAGGGTAAGGAAATACTGGTGGGACAAAAATAACAAGACAGGAAGGGAAAAAAGGAGGAGGGGGAAGAGGAAGAGACAGGAGATAGGATAAAAGAAAAGGACAGTACCTCTTGTTAATTCAGTTCAGGAACTGTTGATTACTACTAGTGTGGAGGGCATCAGGACAGGGAAGGGAAAAACAGCAACCAAAATGATGAAGATATTAAGTATTATATATTTAGAGAATTACCATCTTGCATACACACATATACATTCCCTTTGTTCCATTGTTTGTATCCATTCTTTTAATGGATAAACATGGTTTTGACAGAAATGTGAATCTTCACATTTGAGTCTTATTTTTAGAAATTAAGATTATTCAACTAAAGGGTGAAATAGATGATCAACTACTAACATTAATGTTTTCCTACACTACATACTAGCTACATAAGGGGATTGTATGTTACATAATGTTTTCTGATGAAGAGAAGACTACAATGTTTGGAAGTTAGAACTGACACATTCTAGCAGTTAATACAAAACAGCCTGTACTTAAAATCCAAGTACTGTGTGGGCATTCTGAATGAAACATTTGTTAAAACAGAACTGAACTGAAATCAAATACTCCAAGAACCATCACTTCTGAAGTGCTTCCTATCAGTTACTTCATAAATTAACCAAGGCCACATGAAATACGCATCCCACGAGTCAGCGGTCCGATCATCCACTCCCTTAACTAGGTGCCCACTGGAAGAATTATCAGCCCCAATATACTCACAGAAAAATACAGCACTGTCAGGGACCAGACTTTATTTTTTAGTCAAGGTGAAGGGAAAAAAAGAGAAGAAAATAAAAAACACACTCAGTCAAACCTACTTACATGAACAAATAATTACTTACTTGAATTTGATGGTGGAACTGCTCTTGTTGGGCAGCTATTTGTTCTTGACATTGTTTTTCTACAAGTCTGAATAACTGTAACCACCTTGTCTATTAAAACATAAAATAAAATAATTAAGGCACAATCATACAGCATCTCTTAACTTTTCTCCAGCCATATCATTATTCAATCTTATCTTTAGATGCCAATGTAATATAAATCTTAATAATGGCACTCTAGTTATCCACCCTACAACACACGCAAAGCCCAACCATATCACTGAAAGGAAACTGAGAGAAAAATAGTAACAGAAGTATATTAAAAAACAAACAAAAAAGCCTTAACATGAATTACCTCAAAGTTCTTCACAGTTTCTGAGTCAACACTTCCTAAGTTCTGGATATCTTGCATGAAGGAGGCAAGTACTTCATCAGAACCAGGCATTAATGAGGACCTGGCATTCCCTGAGTAACCAGAAACTACACTGGGATTGGGTGAGGGACTTCTCCTGAAACATGAGGAAAAACATTTCAATTATTTATTGCGCCAGATGTCCAACATGGTAGCCAAAACAAGAAATATATGCTTAGCTTACACTGTGACGCTCATCATGCTGAAAAAACATAGCTAGTACATTGAAAATAATATTTTCCATCTGAGAAGTTACATGTATATAAGTGACGTATAATTATTATCTTAACAGATCAGTTGGAAACTTCTCCTGAGCTGCAGCTTAGGCCATTAGTGCACATTTTCCTTTCTTGCTCATTGAGAAAAACAATCCAGTTTTTGAGTTACCCTTTTCTACAAATTACGTAACAAAGTATATGAGCTTTCCAAAGAACAGCCCCTTATTATCTTTCCAAGTAAGTATTTCTTTTTCCATTTCAAGAGATAATGGATGCTTTTAAGGAAGATAAGACACTTATTTCAGTAAAACTTTTAACTTATTATTATGTTAAGTTGTACCTGCAACCATAAAGAAAACTAAAATATACTACTGATGATTTCATCTCAGTAATAATGTTACTGTAAAAGTGTGCTATATATGCAAAACAAAATGAATACAAATATTTTTAGGAATTCCTTCAGCACCTGGTGGAATTAAAGTTCAAGACAGAGTTGTGGGTGTTTCTGACATCAGCGTCTGCAGAAGCCGAAGGAATTTCTTGTACAGTATTCACCAAGTCACAGTTTTCCATATCTTATGTCCAAGTATGATGTTATCCTGCAAATATAAAGAAATATCACACTTCTAATTCAACAAGCGATTTGGATTTGCTGTTTGCAGAAACCAGACCTGATTAAAGAGATAGTTATTTCAGACAAGCCACCCTGAAAACACTAGCACTCCAAAACCAGCCTATTTTTCTTGTCTGTGCTATGCTTGCAAACACTTACTTAGGCAGCGTCGTACTTCCTGGGACGCCTACACATCAAAACGAGATTCCAGGCTGCCCATGACAGTTTGTCTGGCCTAAAATGTGTGTCTGAATCCAAAACATACCAGGCAGAGCAGTGGTTCTTTATCTGGGGCTCCACAGGCTGTTTTATATGACTTCCACGAAACACAACTAAAAAAAGGGGCATTGGTGATATATTCAAATTTGCTGGGTCTTTTTAATTGTGCTTTTGTTTTGGTTTGGTTTTTTTTTTTTGAGAAATACCAAGTTAGATTGCTGCCAACTAATTCTTCCAATATAGTTACTTGCTTGTATGATATTTCTTTTTTTTTTTTTTTTTCCCCACAGAATACTTATTATTGCTGTTTAGCATTAATTCAAAAAGCATTAAATTTGTTTCAGGACAGATTCCTCATTAAATAACATTAAAATTTAGTCAAACTAAAATCCCACCATAGTTAAAACACAGGAGCTGGTTAATTACAAAAAGCCTAAATATATATATATATATATATATATATATATATATACACAAGAACTGCAGTAAGTTCTTCAAGTCATCAAAACACCAGTTTATAAAAATAAATGCTGTAGGAGACTAAAATATGCTTGCAGTTTCCATACTTTCATTAAGGTAAACAGCAAAATATATCGATTAATCAAGTTTTCTGTACTGCTTATTTCAGCAAATCCCATGGCCTAGTTAATTTATCCTACCCTAATACTAAAGTAAAACCTTATGATCATTTAAAGGACAGAGAACAAAGAGACATCAGGTAGAGCTATCCTAGTGATCTGTGATGAGCATAAATCCCTGCTACCTTACAGCAAGCCAATAGCTTTGCTGCATGACCATCCCTCTTTACAGGGCATCCCTCTTTACAAGGACATGCCACTGATTCACACTTTCATTATTTGCAGTTAGACAGCTCTTCGATATATATTTTGTACAGACAGTCTTGGAAGAATGAAAACTGATTTCCACTGGAAGCGAACTAATAGAGAAAGGCTTATTTTACCATTGAACTCAAATAAGATCCTGTAAAAGGCAAAATGTTTTCCAGATAGTCACTCAGGCTGTCTCCTTTGAGTAGGACTAATAAGACAAGAACTGGAAGGCATTTAGTGTAGACAAACATCATTTTGACAGACTTTTTGGGGGTAAATTGAAAGAAGAAAGTGTTTCTTCCTTTTCTCATGGCCAGCGGTGTGGAAAATTTTAAGGTTATGATGCCCCTAACCTGGCGGATAAGCAGAAGCATCAAGTGCCTTGAAGGGGCTGGGGGGAACTGGTGGGGTGACATGAGTCCCCCCCAACACCCAGGATGAAATCACGGGCCTATCTCAGCAGCAGAGCAGCGGGTGGGACGTAGCTGTGACACGCACTCGTTTCGTAACCTCATTAGAAGCCTGCTTGCAGCAAAAGGATATATTAAGAGAGCTGCAGCAGCCCCGGGGAAGAGCTGCGCTGTCATGTGTTGTCTCCACGGCACAGCACAAGCTTTTATAACTCTGCATCCTTACAGAAAGAGGCGAGTTAAACCCCGAGCCGCGGGGAGCTGCACTCCTAAGCACCAGCGAGGCTTTCAAACACCAGCCCCGGGGCAGGGAAGACCTGGCCACTGCGGCGAGCTCCCCTGGGGGCCCCTCTTCACCCCTCGCACCCTGGCAGGGACGCAGGGCCCTGACACCAGGGGCCGTCCCCGCTCACCGGGGCCCTCCTCTCCCACTCAGGTCTCCCCCGCCACCTCCTCCCTGCAACCTCCTCCCTTCTCCCCATAACATTCCCCCCATACACAGCTCTGTCGCGCCCCTCCCCATAACTGGCCCCCTCCCCAGCTCTGTTCCCTTTGAGGGCCCCTCTCCCCATAACTACCCTCCTCCTCAGCTTCCTCCCCCACACCTGACCCCCTCCCCAGTTCTGCCCCCCATATTTTAACCCCTTCTCGGCTCTGCCCCCCATCCGGACCCCTCTCCCCACAACCAACCTCCCCCCGCCCCGTCTCCCCTCAGGGCCTCTCTCCCCCTGCCCCCCACCCATTGGCTCCTCCCACACCCGTGTCTCCGCCCCCTCACGCTCCGCCCCCGCACCCCATTGGCCAGCTCGCCCTCGCGCCGGGGCATGTTGACAGCTCCTCGGCGCCCGGTTGGCCGGCGGGCCCGCCACTCCGCGGGAGTCGGGCGGGATCAAGGGGGCGGCCCCGCGGCGCCGGGTCACGGCCACGCGCCCGCCCCGCCCCGCCGCGTCGCGGCCCTCGCGCGCTCCCTACCCGCATCTCCGGGCGCGCGCGCGGCGGGACGGGGCCGCGAGGCCGTAAACAAGCGCGGCGCCCGCCTCCCGCGCCGCGATTGGCAGCCGCGCTGCGAGCGTGCTGGGCGACAGGGCGCCCGAGCCCGGGCGCCGCTCGCTGATTGGCCCTCTTGGCCGCGCGCCTGGCCGCGCCTTTCGCTCTCATTGGCTGCGCGGAGAGGTACGCGCGTCGCCGCGACGGGATTGGCCGCTGCGGCTCCGCGCCGAACGGGCTTCCCCGGGCCTGATTGGGGGCGCCGGCGACGCGTGCGTAAACCCACCCTTGAGGCAGCGATTGGCTTCTCGGGGACCAATTAGCGGAACCCGCCGCATGGCGGCAGCCCCCTCATTGGCCGCGCATGCTCCGCAGCGCGGCTGGGTGGGGGCGGTCGCGCATGCGCAGGAGGGCGGTGATGCCTGCGCCGCGCCTGCCCGGAGCCGCCTGAGGTAAGAGGCGGCGCGGGGGGTGCGCGGGCCGCCCCGGTGCCCGCCCGGCCCGGCCCGGGCCGCTGCCCCGCCGCGTTATCACCGCGGGGCGAGCGGGGCCCGCGGCCGCCTCCACCCACGTCCTCCCACCTCTCCCGACGTTTATTTATTTTAAGCATTTTTGTTCTCTTCTATTGCCACCAAGCGGCTGTCGTGACTTTAAATAAAAGCTTTCTTAAAATCACGTTGATTTCATCACTTAGAATTAACCTGTATGGCAGTTTGTAGCTGTGTGCCACTTGCTCACACGCTTCAGTATTTTCTTCTGAAATAACACAAAATACTTCCCAGAAGCATCCATTGTGTTGTTTACCTAATTTACTTTACCTGACTTATTTAAAAAGTGCTATTCCACAGGACTAAAACCTGACATTGCTTTTAGCCATGAAGTGCTAAAGTGCAATGTGTGTTGCCTTGCTCAGGATACCATTAAAAACTTGACCTTAAAAAAAAGTCACCCTATGAAGCAGCAGTTGGAAACAACTTGGGCGCTGCTTTCTTACTGCAATAAAGTTACAGGAGTGGAGAAGCATGGTCAAAATTTCGGATAGGATCAAGATCAGAAATGAAACTCCATTTGGACTGGTAAATATTTCAAGGCAAAGGTCTATGAAACCAGTTCTCATACCTCTGAGAATAATCTGAATATTGAAGTATCATACAAGGCTGGGCTAAAATAGATCATCATAAAACAGGGATTTTGATGATATATTCTATTCCTCCATTTCAGCTTTCCAGAGGAAGCTGTATCCTCACTTCTGTATGAATGCTTCAAGTTTATTTCCTTTTACATTCTTACTGAAAGAAGCAAGTGCAGCATTTTGGAGACCATGGATGCTGAGGAAACAGCAATTTTCCCTGACCAGGCTGCCCCTGTTCCAGGCAGCAGGAAAGAAGAACTCTTCCAATCTCCTTGCACTAAATGAGGCAGAACTAAAAGAACAGTTTGTAAGAGGTGATGGCCCAGGAGGTCAGGCCACTAATAAGACAAGCAACTGTGTTGTCTTGAAGCATATTCCGACAGGGATTGTCATTAAGGTAATTCTATTTTATTTCATCAAGTTGTAAAGTACATTAAGTCTGCCAAACTACCTTTTAAAGTTAATATTCTCAGTGCAAGAGTCAGGGAGGACGAGTATATTGATATGCACTATAAAGAACCTCAGAAAGGAACAGGGTTGGTTAATATTACTTTAATAAATTTGGGGCTAAGCAGATCTTGGGGTTAGGCTTTGGCAAATGCTACTGTTCTGTAGTTTTCTTTGTATCCTCTTACCCTCTCAGTGATAAGAGGTCTTAAAAGGTCTTCACTTAACAAGGTGATCACAGTCATTTTTCATATTCTTCTTAAATATAACTCTTCCCTGTGTACCATGCACTAAAACTTACTTTTGAAATTAATCTTTACCTCCTTCCCTTCTTATTCCCTTCTTACAATAAGGGGAAGACACAGTTAAGCTCAGAAGCAACTTTCTGAGGTAACATAGAAACAATTGTGTTTGCTGACAGAATTAAAGATTCATGTGAAAGCCAGCTTGCCAAATTGCAGTAACAATTGATTATTAGGCAGCCTGTCCAGAATACATCATTTCTAATTAGCATCTGGTTTTACAATCCTTGTTCAGGTGAAATATACAGAGTAAAGGGGAAAACAGAAGAATAAATGGGTTCAAGTCACAATACAAATGTTCTACTGTGTTTTTTCCCCAGTGTCATCAAACAAGATCAGTGGAACAGAATCGAAAGATAGCCCGAGAAATCCTGCAGGAAAAGGTTGACCTCTTCTATAAAGGTGAAAATAGTGATGTTTTTAAAGAGAAGAAAGCAGCAGAGAGGAAGAAGCAAGAGAAGAAAAGAAGAGCAAGGGAAAACCTAGAAAGAAAAAGGCATTTTAAAGAGATGCAACAACTAGATGGGAAATAAACATTTTAAATACTGACCTGACATAAATGGGTAAGGAAAACAGTATATGACTACATCAAAATGTAGTTTCCTAACTGTCCAGATGTGGTAGGGCTTCATAAACACAACTAAAAGTATTGAGTAGTGACCTGCTATTACTGTAAAATGGAAATATTAAAAGCAGATATGTATTTCTTTTTCTGCCTGCCATCATCTCATTGCTCATGTTCAGCAATCAGTTTTTCTGCCAAGTTTATCATCCCTTTTCAAAATGATTGGATTTGAACTTTCCAATACTGTTAACGGAGACAAAAAGAAAACTCAACCCCTTGGGAGTTTCGATACACAAGAACACCACCAAAAAGTTAGAACTCCACCACTGCCTCTCTGATATCAGAATTCTGCATGAACAGTGATGTGGTTTAGATGAGACACAAAGAAGGCTGCTTTGTGATACTGGTAGAGGAGGTGTAACCAGTTCCAATCACTGGCTGCCCCCTTCAGATCTGGCAGCTGAATTGCCAGGATATTCTTGTTCCACTCCAGCTCTGAAAGCTATGGCTTAAACTTCAGTGAGAACTACCTAGAGCAGTTGAGAACATGGGGGAAGGGGGAGTGTTGTTCCTGCAAGTGACAGTTGCCAGGTATTTTCTTCCAGCTCAAATGTAGAGTTAGATCATTACAGATTAAAAAAAAAATCTAGAAAAACACGTTGAAAGATACCTGACAATGCAACAGAATCCTATTAATTCAAACTATGATGGAAATAAAATATCAAGAGGAAAAAATGTTATCTTCAAGTATCTGTACTTCCATATGTAACAGATATCCTAGGTTATCAGACACTTTTATTGCTGTTAGTAGTACTAAAAAGGAAAAGCATACTGACTCGAAACTAAGAAATCCAGTTGCCAAATGGGAAGTTTGTCTTTAATTTCTAGACAGGAACATCACAGGCTACCGTTGAATTCTGACCTTCAACAAGGAAGGGGAGATCTTTCACAACCAGAGCTGTAGTGTGTATTTTAAAAGCAATGGAGACTACCTAGCAGCTGTACCTCCTTCCTGCAGAGATGACTGCATCAGGACTGTGCCATGGATGGAAAGTCTCCAGCACTCTGCAGTCCCATCCTCTGGGCTCCTCTTGAACTTGAGCCTCCTGCGTGAAGGTTAAACCTTTATCTATTGAGAGTTCTCTTGCACACACAGTATGAATTTGATTAAAGTGACTGTACATAGTTTTAATACAAACTGTTAATGAAAATAAGCTTTATTACATCAAGTAATAAATACATACAAAGATGCAAATAACAGTTTTAGTAATTTATCCAGAATTTTCTTTCTTTTTGGCAAACTTAAAACTGAAATCTCCAGCCATAATGTAGAAATTAGCTTTCTGGGATCTTGTTATTATTCAATAGGTTTCCTTATTTTCCATGTAACTCATGCACTTTAAATGGACTTCAAAGCACTAACAGTCATGCAAATGTTTATGCAAAACAAAAAAAGGAGAAGAGGAAGGGAAGGTTATTGCTAAGCAGGGTCTATGCTGCATGATAAATTGTGACATAGCAGACTACTAGGTACCACATGCTATTCTGCATTTATTAAAAAAAAAATCCTTAGAGTTTATGTCAAAGATTGACAGTTGGGGTTAAGTGAAAAGTGAATATAGTCAAAAGAAAAACAGAATGAGATTGTGGCTGGATAGGAAGAGAACTGAAATAAAGCCTGGAAGAGAGAGAGAGCATTCCTCTGCATGCAATTCAGTTTTCATGTTTTAGAAATATTTTGGGGAGTTTTAATGTCTTTACAAAATGCAAACGCTCAGTAAGTTGAAAAATCCTTGTTTTTTCATTCTTAACTATACACATTTGTAAGGGCAAAAGAAAGGTAAAACATTCAAAATAAAGGAATTCATCTGAATGTTTCAAGAGTCAAAGGAATAAGTATTACTTTTTCTTCATTAAGAGATCTTGGAAATCTTGCAAGTGAATTAGTGGGCTAGGATCTTGCATTTCGTTCAGTCTCAGCCAAGCATTCCCGAACTAGTCCTCTAGCATGAATAATGCCTGCAAAAGAATAGACATTTTGTCAGTCATCTCTTTCAGGTGACTCTTGCAGTGACAATCCACAAAAAGGTTTGTTTATTTCTGTTCTGAGGTACCAAAGCTATCCCAGTATACCTCAGGAAAATGGAGACTTTTTCCCTCCTCTGTATCCCTTGCAAACATTAACCTAAGCTAGAAGTTTGCTTTTCCAGACTGTCATTATAAATTGAAAAGGGACTAAAGCAGGAATCAGAGCATTATAAAATTTGTATATCTGCAGCGACAGGTACACCTTAATTAGGAGTGCAGGTCTATTTAAAAGCAGGGGGTTTAACTAGAGAGGAAAAAAAATCATGTTGCCTGCCTGTCAGTTACTTTGCTACAGTGAGGTGAGAGAAGACGTGAAGTAATTTGGGGAGTCATTTTCACACGTTCTAAAAGCCTAAATTAATACCTTGGAGAAATTCTCCTCTGAGAGGATGCATCAAAATCTGAGTTTTTGTAATACTGCCTCAGCCCAGGTTCTGCCTTTTGTAAGAACAGGAGGAAGTTTTTAGCGGTGCGGGCAAAAAAGTTACCTCCCGACACTGGATCAGCTCCCAGTATCATTGATCACCACTTTACATGCTGCCATATCTGTTCTTATTTGATAGATATAAGCTGGAATTTTCCACTAAGAGTCCTGTTGCACAGAGGTCCAACAAACTGTACCTTGATTCTTAATCCTGGAATGGAAACTCTATTCATATGCTCAGAGCTACTAGAAGAAGAAGTGCTTAAGTAAAATCTTAAAATATGAGACATTCTGGGCTGATTTTCCAGTGACAAACAAGGCTATATTCTATTGACAGGACCAGATAGAGACTCAAATGATTTCTCTGGTCCATCATGCTCCTTAACAAGGTGGGGAAATCACAGTAAGGCAACGGAGCAACGTTAATCTCTATTTAGAGACAACAGACTCTGTCTCTCGAAGGCTGCCTGCCCAAATCTCAACAACAGCCTTTACACCCAAGGAACAGTGACCTGGGATCTGTGTCCAAGGCTTTGCAGAGGTTAAACTGACACGTAGCAGGCAAAGCCTGCAGCGACGGGATGCAGAGCTGCATACTCGAAGCAGCACCATTAGACCAGGATATGGTGGCAGGACGCCCAGTTTATGCAGCAGAGCTACTGTGAATTATGTAGAACACTGGGAATTTGGCCAGTTTTAGAGGTCAGTAGCCTCTGTCCTGAGGAGCAGGTGGAGCTGGGGACAAAGACCTTATTCAGGAAGAACCTCCACACGGCCACGGAGGCTGCAGACATGTGGGTACCCTCATTCAGTCCTTAGCTCGCACCTGCATAAGCTCTTTCAGCCATAAGGCTCCCAAAATGGATAGAAGGATATGTCTGTGACCAAAAGATGGCAGCAAAAGGTATTTATTTTTGATTTTCTTGCAACACTGGCATGCCAGTCACAGTATTGAATCTTAAACCTATGTTAGCAAACAACCTCAATACTGCAGGAAATAGCAAGACAACTTTCCCTCACCCAACTGACCTGTTCAGAGGGAACGTCTGCCTCTCTCCCAGTGTCTCTCAAGTTGTCCCCATTAGCCTATTGCCATTCATGATCTATTAATACTGACTCAGGCAATGCAATAAAGAGAGACTCCAGTAACATTGATTTTAGCTGGGCCAGATTCCACTTACCACTCATCAGCAGACTTTATTGCATCCTTTTCCCAGAACAGCTACTAGTCATTTTATTGCATGTCATGGCAGATATATTACTCTCCCATAATGGCTGAGCCTTAAACACAACTCTGAAGTCTTGGGTAAATGTAAAGGGGATTTGCCAGGCGGTGAAGTTAGTCTGTTACAGTAAGATTCCCATTCAAGACTGAATGCACGAGCCAAACGTGGGACAAGGACCAAGCAAAGGGAGGAAAAGGTAACTATGTCATGCTGGCTGAGGACAGGACAGCCAGCACAACTGTTGGCAGTGGCCTTTCACGGTCATTTCTGGAGCTAGAGCGGTGGAATGTCCCACTGCTCCTTCAGAAATAACCCTCACATGGCCCCTGCGGAGGACAATGTCAGACTGATGTCAGTGGTAGGGCATGCAGGGGTTTCTTTTACACTGCAAGGAAAGGGCAATTACGTGACCCTTCTTAGCCAACTAAGCAAAGCTGAAAATCCGCCTCAGCTCGACCTAGGAGACCGTTAGACCCCGACAAGGGGACTCCTAAGGATGTGCACTTGACAACAGGTAACAGAGCCTAAGGAGCCAGATGCTCCAGAGAGAGGAGGAATGTGTGTGCTTCAAGTCTCTGTCTCTGTGCAGCTTTCACTAACTACGTCTCTCCTTTTTATTCCAGCTCCTCTCACCACTGGCCTCTGTGATTTAGTACAACATAGAATTTCTTTAAGCAAAATACACTTCAGCAGAGACTCTTGGGTCAAGTAGAAAGGGGATGTTTATGAGGCGAGGTAAACAATGCTTGACTGGATATTTTAGAATCTAAGCAGAAAAGGGAATTGAAGGGGTGAGTCAGTCTCCAGGACTCTGACAGAATGTGTCCAACCAACACCTTAAGGGATCCAAATAAGGTTTGAATTATTAACGGAAACTCTCTTTGTTCACATGAAATACATTCATTCACTGGTTTATGTATCAACACTGCATGGATGCAGTACTCCCAAAGATTCAGTTGCTTGTTAATACACCTAGCTTAATAGGCAGCTCAAGACAGCGTTTGCCTTTCAAAGGTAGCAGTTGTCATGAAACAGTATTTAAGCAGTTTGTGCAAAAAAAAAGTACAGACACTTTTAAAAAAACTATTTTAAACATTACCTCGTTTTAGCCTCTCCATCGCACTTTTACTCCCAGCATACGTGGGTCTAATCTCTTTTCCTAATTCTTCTATGATAGCTAGAAGTTCTGCATATTTGCTCTGTGGTACTTGACTGCTGCTGGTGCCCTGTAGTAGGAAGTAGAATCATCTCGATTAAATACTGCTAAAAACAACAAAAAAAGAATTAAACAGTAATCTGAAATTCATGAAATACCAGAAACTGCCATGGAATACACTTTATTAAAAAAAAAAAAAAAAGATTTAATTTCTGTTATATAAACATAATATTCTTTTTGCATTTTCTCCTACCATTGGACATGATGCTATGCACCCTTGGAAAATAGGGATTAACTGGGAGGATGTGGCTGCAGGACTGGGACTTATGTGCAACAAAAGTTAAATCAGCCCTGCAAAAACAGCAATGTGAAAACAGCTTATTTATCTCTCCTCCTGCTTTTATCAATGTGCAGTGGGCACAAACTGAAACACGGGAAGTTCCATCTGAACATAAGGAAAAAGTTTTTCCTGTGTGGGTAACTGAGCACTGGAACATGTTGTCCAGAGAGGCTGTGGAATCTCCATCCTTGGAAAAACTCAAAAGCCGCCTGGACACAGTCCTGGGGGTGACCCTGCTTGAGCAGGGGGCGGGTTGGACAAGATGATTTCCAAAGGTCCCTTCCAACCTCAACTGTTCTGTGATTCTGTAATTTTTGGATGCATATTTTGTGGAGGAGTTAGGCGGAGAGAGTGAGAAGCAGATACAAGAAAGCTGCCCATATGACATGGGAATCCTGTTAAAATGTTCAAAAAGTTTCACAGAAAGTTTACCAGTTGGATTCCTGAAAGCAGTCCATAGGAATCTCTGTAACACGTTTCATGAGGCTGTACATTTAAAGAATACATTTACCCTAGGAAAACAGTTAAAGATGTAGGGATATTACTTTTAAATCAAATAATTTAAAACATGATACAACCCTTATTCACAAAACGTAAGTGAAGACATGGTTCACTATTAGTCAGAAGGGAAGGGACTAACAGTTAATTAGTAACTAATCTCACTCAGCACTCTGCTTAGCCTAATTCGATCCCAAGACATGTGCAATGAATCAGTCTGCCATTTGGGTTTGATTTCAAAGCTAGGTGGGAGGGGGGAACACCTCAGATTACAGGCCACAATTCACAGCACTATGCAAACCAGTGACCTGATTGAAGAAAAACAGCTAGCGAGCCCGACTGTACCTGCATCCCTTGCGTATAGCCTAGGGAAGGGGGTCCATAGTCATTTAGAAGCTGTCTGTACTGTGCAGATGTTGCCATACTTGTGGAGGGGGAATGGACACTCCCAGCTGTAGAAAGAAAAGGGAAAAAAAATCTGTTATTATCTACAGATGGGTCAGCTGTTACTCTGGGACACATGCTGGAGAGCTCTTCTCTTTTCTAAAGCCATAACCTCTCACCTCTTTCAGAGCACACTAGCACCATTTCAGAGTCACACTGCTTGCTAGGAAGAGAACAGTTAAATTAACACTTCTCTCACATTTGCTGTACATTTGAAAATAGCACAGCCTGCAACATTATCAGTGCAAATTGTTTGCCTGAAAGTGAAACAGAGTAACATGACAGGTTGTTCTGCCTAGACAAACTGTAAATATTAAGGAGCCCTATTTTTGCATATATACATTCCACATAGATGAGTCTAATGTGCTGTGCTATTTTTACCTTTTCAGTGCAAGTTATCTGAAAGCAATTTTGCAACTTAAAGTGTCATCACACGGTCAACGCAAGTTACCCTCACCACCATTTCCAGCTGATACCAAAACTATTCATAGGGGACAGTCAGATGAGGTATATCAGATCTGCTGCTCACTGTGGAACTTCAGAGTGGAAGAGTTGTTACCATTTATTCCTCTTTGTGTGATGTCAAACATGTTTAGCTAGACAGACTGCACTGCACTATTAAGCTAAAAGAAAAACAGCATGGTTTTTGGTTAAGGTTGCATGTTCTAACATTATAAAAGTTCATACCTGCATTACATTCAGATCAACGGGGTTTCAAGTCAACTAAAAGTTGTACAAACAGACTCTAATATGATCTCCTAAAAAACGGCTCAGAAATCGAGGATTCAAAAAAACTTCCCCCTCCCCACAAACACACAGTTTTTCAACATAGAAAATTGGGGCTGGGAAACTTCAAAACAGCCTTTTTTTTTTTCGGAGAGGGTCTGATTATGCTGCCCACTTTTCAACAGTGTTGCAAGACCTGCTGGTTATGGATTGCACACTCAGGGCTTAGGGATCATTACACCACTCAACTTAGCAGCTCTGTTCCCCTCTTGCAGTTGCAGTGCCCCTGCATCCACTGCTGCTGCTGCTGCCTTTGCCTGAAGGCAGCAGACACAGCCTGGCTGCTGTCTGAAAAACCCTTTCCCTTACAAACTCCTTTGCTGAAATTCCCCACTGTCTTCCCACACGCAAAACAGATTTTACCAGACTTCAAATTTAAATTAAACTGATGCTAAAAGTCACGGGCTCTCAAAACTCTGTAAATCATTGTTTTGTTTTAAAGTTGCATGTGATTTCATTCAGATTTTCCAACATGACAAAAAGAGAGAAACAAAAAGCCAGCAGTTACACCATAAAAGCACTGCTAAACACAGCGGGACAGCAACTCCCCAGGCTCCTCAGTTGGGAAATTTCTTTCCACTTTAGGATTAATCACAGGGTATATCATCATGGTGTCATCTTCACTGCAGAAGACAGCATGTTTTTAATTCTAACTATTTCACTGGTGAAAACTTAGTGGTGGTTACATGGGATGATCAGTAAGCCACCTAAAAAAGCAGAGTTTCTCCTTCATCTTTAATTAACCTGCTACATTTTACGCTACTACAAGATGCATTTCCATTACTCAGGTTTCACACGGAGTTAATTATCACACTTTGCTAAAGTATAGTAAAAACAAAAAACAAAACCAAACAAAAAAGCACAGAAAACACCCACAGAGCACAGTTTATATGCTGTAAAGGAACAACGGAGTTGTCAGCTATATTTTCAATTAGTTCATTACATTATGAACATTCAATTAGTTCATTATCAGCTCTAAATATGTGAACAACAGCAAGATTGCTGTATGTACAGCTCAATCAATATTTCCGGTCTAGACGACTGAATTTCAACAGTTATCAAACATGACACAACAGCGAACTGCATCTTCCTCCAAGGAATTCAAAATGCTTTAAAAACACTGAGTCCCTTGCACTGCAAGGTAGGAAGGTTTAATTACCTCAATTAAACAAAAGAAGACTTGAGCAACTTTTCCTCGTGTATATTAAAACAAAAGACCTGTCCTGTAAAGACTTGTTCCTAAACAGTTACTGCAGGCAGTACCCATACGTACATACAAGACCTGGGAGCTCCCAAGCGTTCCAGCATCAAGGCAAGGACTTGGACAAGATTCCTGCTCTACTCACTGACAAACCTGAGCTGCAGCCCATGCTAAACAGGAAAAAAAAAGATCAATCGCCACCACTTTATCATTTAATGATAATACAGAACAGATACTCTATTGATTGCTGCAGATTATGCAGATTGAAACAACGACACATTCTTGTAGGAAGATAAGCCAAGGAATGTCTAGATAAGAACAAAAACTTCCAGGCACGTGATGTGTGGCAAGACAAAGCAGCGAAGCTAGTGGCTGGCCAGGAAAGTTTCACAGACAGGAGAGCCAGTACCACTGCAGTGGACACGAGTCGGTCTCAGCATGGGCGCTGGATCCCAGCAGTGATCGAATTAACACCGAATTACACAAACAAACAAGAAGAACTTTCAGCAGACACCTATCCAGGAGGGCCTGCCGCTGCAGTTTTTGCTCTGATGCTGATTTAAATTAGCAATGAGATCAATAGCCTTGTCGCTTCAGCGGCCAGGGGTGCTGCATTGTCTACTTTACCCACAATATATGCAGAGCTGTGATGCAGACACTAGAGGCCATTGCTGAGTACGGAATGCCCTGCCAAATGACAGATCGTGGTAACCATGGTGAGTTTACCCGTTTCTTTGCAGTCTGCATCAAAAATGTAATAAGACATAATGCCATGCGCCGACCACTTTATCAGCAGCAGCAGGCCTGGAGAACAAAGAAAAGGATTTGACTTGGCCGTGGCACCAGCCTCCACACACCCGGGTCAGAAGTTGTGCCAGTCAAACTCAGCTGGAGGGAGGGAGAAAAAAAAAAAAAGAGAAATCCTTGATTTCACCTCAATTTAGGATGATGCAATCATGAAAATGAAATTAATCGCAGGGATATTAGTATCTCAGAGGGTAATGGACCTTGAGCTTTTTGACCTGTCACTTTGTGCATTTATCTCTGGGAGAGTCCACGGGTCTTGGATGACTATTACTCAATTAACCCAAAATTACATCTGCATGTCTGAGCATCCTGTGTATTTTGGATATAAGAGAAAGCAGAGAGAGGGGAGGTGGAGGAAGGAAAAAAAAAAAAAAAGAAAGAAAGAAAGAACACCAGCTGCTACTATTATAGTTTCTAAGAAAAATTAGGCCACCAAGTCTCACAGTCGAGACCCAGTCAGAAAATCAGTTTGATGACTAGGTATTCAGTAGAAAGAAAAAAAAAGGCAGGAGAGAGATCTGAGCGGAGACTTGCTTTCTCATGCTAAAATAACAATGGAGACAAGACAGTTAAGAATCAACAGAACCGAAAAAGGAGTGTGTTTGGTAGTTAACTTCAGTGAGACTCTGTATTACATCCTAAATTGTCTTAGTGCTTGCTGTTATTTAAAACCTGAATTAATACACACACTTTCCTCCCTCTACTTTCCCAATTAAATGTATACAAAGCCTTTTATTAACCATTTATTCCTGTGCCAACAATATCGTTATTTCTGTATTCAAGCAGACTCTCAAAAGCATTTTTCCCCACAGAAATGAAGTGATTTTTAAATAATATTATGCTTTATTAATCATGGGGATCTAGCAATGCAACAAAAAGAAATAAGATTTTTGCATCAAAACCTCCTCCTTCCAGTGGTCTCCCTGAGCCCCAATTAAGACCCTGGCAGACAAAGGAACTAAAAATCCAGCTTTATATCCCTAAACTCCCACTGACCACAAATCTCCCCATTAATTTCTGATAGGAGCTGAATGGATCAGTACAAACCTCCTCTACTGTCTCGAAGCCTGAGCAGCGATATCAATTTGCTGGTCTGAGTTTTAATTCCTAAATCTGTTGCCGTTGCCTGCTGGAAAAAAAAAATGAAAAGGCAGCTCACTAGAGTCCTGTGCACCCCACAAGGAAGTGGTGGGAGCAGGAACACTGCGGGATTCCTACTGGATTTGCTTTGGGTGGATGTCATAAGATCCATGCAGCTCAATTTTCACCCCATTTTACTCTCACGAGCAGCAAAATTATATCAGTAATGGTTACTAAGCTCACTGAGGTATATATGCAGAAGTGACTTAGGTGAGTAAAGAAACAACCCCACTGGATATGTGTTTCTCTACTATTCTGTACTTGGTAAGATGCTGTAAAACTTGGGTATGTAAATTCCTGCCATTTTACCAACCCTTTGTATACATGAACATGACCTTACATAAGGCAAGGTCCCTGCAGCCAGGATCTTCTCCAAGGTACACAGCATAGTCCACGGAATTTTGCACTCACTTCAAGCTGAAGCTGCTTGCAACGGGAAAGCTGTTCCCATTTTGCTGGGTAGCACTCATCAGCTCTTTATATAGAGGAGGTTGCTGCCTCTGCCATCCAACTTGAACACATTCCTCAGCTGCTTCAGACAATTGCCATTTGATTCCTGGGAGGATCCAGGAGTAGGAGACAACCAGGCTGGAATATTTTAAGTGGGAGAATGTAATTTCTTCTGTCCTAAACTGGGCAACTTTGTAATGAGACATATGAGAAACATTCATATAAGCTGCTCTGCCAGCTGTGTTATGGGGCAAATATCCCCCAGCAAAGAAGGAGGTAACAAACATCCCAGACTGGCACAGCCATTTGCGGTATTTGAACACAGCCTGAATCATAGGTGTACTACTCCGGCTCACTAAGAGAATACTTGATTCCTTAGTCCTCTACACACTTTGGCTTAATTTCAGCAAGAACTCCCCACAATCCATGGGACACTCCATGCATGTCTACACAAGCTGATCCACACCACCAAGCAACATGCTGAGCTGCTCAGGAGCTGCCAACCCAGAGCTCACACACCAGCAGCCCCAATTCTCCCCAACCCTCCCATAAACTTCCATTTAAAATAATACACCCAGCTCTCGTTTTGCACAAAACATTCCTTTTAGCACTGGCTGTGAAAGTCAAACTTTCACCCAACTTTATTTCCCCCCCCACCCCCAAACAGCCCTTACGGTAGAAACAGACCTTTCTTTGAATAAAACTATTTCCTCTCCAAAAGAAAAAAAAAAAAAAGGAAGAAGAAGAAAAAGAAAACCTAGTGCGTGCACACACAGATACTTTCTCAAGAACTAGGGCATTCTTTACCATAACAGCCAGGGGCCTTACTCTTTTGATCTGTAGTACTCTGGACCTTTCCTCTAGAAGTGTTCTTCCATTTAAACCATCCATGTGGATAACAGTCATGTTTTATGTCTCCTCTTCCCCCCTCCTCCACCTTTTTATTAATCAAAAAAAAAAAAAAAAAAGACGGTTGCTGGATTCCTCACCATTCTTCTCTTCCTGCTTATGACACAAGCTATTTCTATATTCTAACTTACTTGGCACAACTGAAATGGATCAGAAAACCACAGTATTTGGCATGAGAGGATAAGAAGAATCCATAAGGTAAAATCTCAGTTTACGCTGACTGGAAAAGGGGGGAAGCATGAGCTGTACTGCCTGGAAGTCATCCACCCTGCTAACGTACAGAAACACCTTGCTCTGTGTGTGGCATTGAAACAGTATTCTCAACACTGCTCCCACTCCAAAAAGAGAACCCCTCAGAAAGGACAATACCAAAAATGCTGTCTCGAGAGAGGGCAACAAGGAAGCCATTTGCACATGCAAGCCTGCACTACTGTGTTGGTAACATAATAAGGCCGGGAGCATCCTCATGTGCCGACTATCATCTCCCAGGACCAAAGGGAAACTGGTCTCTCCAGTTACAAGCTACAAACTCAGTTAGCAAAACTCTCTGAGTTTACCTCTCAGCAAGGACCTGCTCTTTTCACCATGAAAATCCTAGTCTCTGCAAAATGTGGCAGGTGCACCGACAGTCCTACTGGTCCCCAGCTGTTGTACAGATCACCACTTGCTAATGCGGAGCCAAGATGCAGCTCCCTCCTTGTCACGGTCTGCTGACATTTGTTTCTCCAGATCCTATATACAAAAGACTAAAAACTTTATTACAGGAACAGTGTTTTGTCTTTAAAGCTGACATTTCTGTGGGAATCAGAATGAAACCAAAGTAAAAACTCCCAAGCTGTTTCCACTGCTGTCCACACCTCACAACTATTACTCTCAGATCCTGGGTCTGCTCTGAACAAAATAGGAATAGTGAACACCCACAACGGAGCCAGAATGTGCCTAAAAAAGTGGGAAAAGACAAATTACAGTCTCCTTAGGGAGACCCTGGACAAAACACTGCAGGTCCCTGTGCTGAGAATCCCCACTGACCTGGGCACGGGCGAAGGGGCGCAGGCACCAGCCGCTGCTGCGACGAGTTCCCCTTCCTCCAGACTGGTGCGAGGCAGAGGAGCAGCACCAGGCGCCTCCAGCCTCCTGAGTCACTTGTGGAATAGCTGCATTTTCCTCACCCAGAGTCATCCTCAGATCTGCTGACAGCCCCACGGAGGCTATTACTTACTTCCTCCCCTCCAGGCATCCCCCCCTTTCCCAGGATTTTGGCCCAGGTCTTTTGAGTGCTGCTCTCGCATGGGAGCGTGTCCGGAGCGCTGTCGCCCACCAACCCCAACTGATTCACCCCTCCGAGCCACTCACTGAGGGCAGAGGAAACGTGACTTTGCAGAGTGGCCACTCTCAGCCTGAACTTGCAGGGAGTTTGCTCTGCAGCAAGGACAGGATTTCCTTCAGGAGGAGCTGGGCTGCCACTGCCTTCCCAAATTCTCCTGCACCAGAAGCCCTGCAGCGCAGGGAAGCTGCATAATCTCCCAGAGGAAAATCCCTGCGGGATCCACAGCTGGCCAGAGCCCTTCTGTCAGCTGAGCCCAAAATACTCTGCATTCACACGGAGAGGCTTCTGCAGGGCTGATCTCAGGCCAAAAGGGACAGATTTCCTGTTTTCCTCTCCTCTGCAGGACGGGGGAGTGGGGGTGGGGTTCCTTCACCCCAGGTTTGGAAGCAAACCTCGGATTTCTCCTTTTGGCCAGTGGCATTTAATTTAGACACAATAGAGAAGCGACCTCCTTCAACTCAGATTTAAGCTCCAGCGAGGAGGGGGCCATTTGCAGGCATATCGCTGCGAATGAGATATGTGCAACTGCAAGGACTGCTTTGTCTAACTCCCTTGGCCTTAGGCCACGGTGCTGGCAATACCACGAGCTAGAGGAAGAGCTGGTGCGTGAGGATAATGGCAGAAGACAGGGAGGGAAGAGAGAGCCCATTTTGGATTCTGAGGAGGACGGTCTTTCACTAAGAAGATCCCGGGGGTTTTTAGGGTGATCTGAACTCAGAAGACAGGACAAGTTAGGCAGTCCCAGCATGACGGCAAACTGCTGCTAACTTGCCAATAAGGGGGAGAGAAATAAAACATTAAAAAAAAAGGAAAAAAAAAAAAGGAAGGAAGGAAAGGTGAAACTGCATGAAAGAATCTAAAACCTCGATCGCAGCCGGAGCATTAGAGCCCGCAGACGCGGCAGCAGGAGCTGCGGAGAGGGAAGTTCAGCCCTCGCTGCTTTGTGACGGCGCCGGAGCGGGATCCCGCAGTCCTCCCTCGCGGCAGCCACACTCGGATCCCCCCGGCACCGCCGGATCCCCACCCCCACGCGGCACCACAAAATGCCACCTTTGTTTCCCCTGCAAATTTACGGCTGTTCCAGAGAGCGACACGCAGGTTCTCTTAGAAGAAACATTTCCCCTACCGGGCATTCTGTGATGGCTCTTTTTTTTTTTTTTGGTGACATTTCTGCTTTTTGTCACAATTCCTGGCGCATCCTCTGCTTCCCACTCCCCGGGAAGCAGCGCTGGGGCCCAGGGCTCTCCCTACACGTGCCGAGTTTCCCCCCGCGCGCAGTCCCAGTGGGCTCAGCTCCCCGCAGGATCAAAGCTCCCTGCATGTCCGAGTCGGAGGCACCTCCGCTCCGTCGCCGGCTGCTCCCAGCTCCGTACAGCAAAAGGCGATTGCAGCCCTCTGGGCAGCGAGAGCAGGGCTGCATCTCCTTAACCCCCTTCGTCCATCCGTTTCCCGGGATTACACCCCAAACGGTGCTGTAAAACCCCCGAGGCAGATTTAACCTCTCCCTCCTGAACCAAACAGCAAAACTTTCCCTTCTCCCACCATCAGTCCTGTTTCTGCCTGCAAACCTTCTAGTGCCAGCCCTGCAGGCTGGACATGAGGGAAAAGAATCCTATGATCTTTTTTTTTTTTTTTTTCTCTCCTTTTCCCCAGGTCAGAACCAACTTCTCCATTTTGGTTCTGTTTTAATACCAGCCAGGGCGCACCAGGTAGTGAGATCTGCCCCGAACATCCCACAGCGAATTCCCCGCCGCGGCTTTGTTCGGACTGCTCCGCTCCGAACCCCGAGACAGGGACCCACTTTCACAGCCAACACCTCCCCACAAGCCAGAACGCCCGCTGGCTGTTACCTCGGGAGAGGAAATAAATCAAGGAGAAGGAGGATTTCTTTTTGGAAATAAAACAAATAAAAAGTTAATCCCATCAAGGAAACTTTTTTAGAGAGAGAAGATGGCACTTCTGCACCGATCCGGTGAGGAAGAAAAAATAGTAAGAGGGGGGTTGCGGAGAAATAAAAGGAAATTCGTGCCCTCCTCGATCCAAAAAAAAAAAAAAGCGCCGGGGGAGCGGGTCGCCCCGAAGGGGACGCGGGCCGGGCCGGGCCGGGCGGCGCGGGGGCCCCGGGCGCCGCTGCCCCTGAGAGCGGCGGGCGGCGCGAGCGGCACTTGCGGCGTCCCGCCAGCAGCGGTCCTCGCTGAGGCGCCGGCGGAATATTCCTGATCCAGATCAATCAGGCGCCCCGGGGAGCCGAGCATGGAGGAAAGCCGGCGGCCGGAGCCCCGGAGCGGCGGCGGCGGCGGCAGCGCGGGGCCGGCGCGGCGGGCGCGGCGGCGGGGGCGGCGCGGAGGCGGCTCCGGGCTGGCGGCGGCGGCGGCGTGCGGGTAATGGCGGCGCGGAGCCGGCGCGGAGCCGCTGCCCCGCCATAGCGGGCTGGACAAAAACTCGCCGCGGCGGCTCGCCCCAGGTGCCGCCGCCTCCCAAACTTGCCGCGCCGCTGCCGCCGCGGACTTACCCGGGGTGAGGGGAGTCGCGGGGATGTGGGCGTTCAAGTTGGGCTTGTAAGACATTCCCAGCGACATGGCCAGCGCGGCGAGGAGGGCGGAGGAGAAGCGTCCTGAGATCCAGCGAAGCGTCTCCGCGTCTCCCAGACACTTTGGGTTGTTTACAGCAGGAGCAGCACCGGCAAATATGGCCGTCAGTTATATTGACACCCACAATGCAATATATCATCCATACATCATGAGGAGACGCGGATCCAAAAACTTTGGGGCAGGCGAGGCAGCCGGCGGCGCGGCGCCCCGCGCCCCTCGGCGCAGCAGCGGCGGCGGCGGCGGCAGCAGCGGGGGGTGCCGCGGCGGCGGGGGGTGCCGCGACCATCCCCTCACACACAATGGCGCGGGCTCCCCTCAGGGACGGCGCGGCGCGAGGGGCCGCCGAGGCGGGAAGGGAGGCGGCAGCGGCGCGGGGCGGGCGGCGCGCGCTCTCCGTGAGGGGAAAGCGGGGGAGGCCGCGCGGGGAGGGGGGCGGCTGATCCACTTGGCAAAGTTTTGGCTCAACTTCTCGGGGAAACGGGAGCGGCGGCGGCGCGAGAGGCGGGAGGCGCCGGGAAACGCTCCGCGCCCCTCGGGGCGCCCCTTTCCTCCCCCTCCCGCAGCCGCATTTGCCTCAGGTTTATTCCCCTCGCCGCCCAGCTGGGATGGGAAATACCTGTTGATCGCTCCCCCCTGCCGCCCACCTCAGATTTTTAATGAAATTTTCTCAAGACACGAAGGAAAAAAAAATCTACCTTATTTATTTATTTATTTATTTTAAGCCACTCATTCGGCTTGCTGGAAGGCTGAAGGTTGGTAGGAGATTGCAGCAATGGCGGGACTGGAAAAATAAATGGAAACCGAGCTGATGAGTGACTCGTTTTCTCTTTGTGGACAGCAGTGAAATGTACCCCCTCTCCTCACAGCCACCCCCAAAATAATTATTTCTAAATTTAACTCTCTCTCCAAAATTTATCCTTGTTGCTGTAAGACCCTCGAGTGTACTTGCTCCCTAAATATACCCGCGTTCATTTGCATGGTTTTTGCTCTCTTTCTCTGGATTTATGCCCACGTGTGGTCACCCCAACACACATTTTGCTGGGAAGTCCCACTGAGATCAGGGAAGCACTGGGATACGTTCCCATATGTTCCCACAAACCATCCTTGCAACAACTGGTTGCCGTCACCTCTGGCACAGGGTTGTCTCCTCAACACTGGTACACGAAGCTTTAACTGTATAATTCCCCTTAGCATCCTGAAAGATTGCGCTGCTAAAAAACAGCGCCCTGCAACCACCAAACTTTGCATCCAAAGACTTCCCAGTGGGATCTGTCGCTCTGCCGCACGGAGTTTCCCATTGCTCCAACGTTGTTCACAGTAACACAGAGCTGGGGCCATGGGAGTGCTCAGAGCTGGCCCCATTTCTCGTGGCTTTACACCAGCTCCACAAAACTGCTCTCGGGGCAGCGCTATAGGGAACAAGATCCCCGGTGTTTTGCTTCAGTTTTATAATGACGGCTTCAAAGAGGCGCTATGGAGTTTCTCTGTAGGAGTTTCTTGAGGTGGGGGATTAAGGGAATGGTCTGGCAAGGCTATCCCGGCCAGCAAACCATGGGAGCTTGGCAATACCCAGGTTTTTGTGTCTGCTCTGCTGGGTGACAATGCATAATCCCCCCTGCTGGTTTGGTTTTCTCACCTCTGGTGCCCTCAAAAGCTTGGAGACTGGCACCTGGAGAGTGCACACTTGTCATGTTCCTTCTCGTCTTGGGTTAAATTAATGAAAAGAAGGAAAGATGGGACATCAAGACCCCTGCTTTTCCTGGTACAGCTCTGACGTATGCAAGACATTAAGCTTGTGGATTAATTTCAGAGTCATTAATCATTGTCATGTTTAATAAATTGAGTTGTGGGTGTCCTAACTGTCCCCTGCCTGTCGCAGAGATGAAAGGGACGGGCAGTTCATCCCTCTCCCTCGAAACAGTTTATGTTTAAATAACCAGAAACACGCAGTCCTGAGCAGCAACCTCTTTGGGTGCAGCTTCTACCTGTTCCAGGCAGCCTCTCCCCTTCTCCCAGACAAACTTTTTCCCAGCCCAGCCCAGCTCCCCAGTTCCATCAGGTTCTTCCCAGGCCAGACGCCATGTTATTTTTGGGAGCGCCTTTCCCTGCCGGCCCTGCTTTCCTCCTCTTCCTCCTGCTGCTCCTCCTCCTCTTCCTCCTCCTCTGGAGCCCTTTATGCTGCTACCAGCGCTGGTGCTGCCCATGGACTGCCAGGATGTTTCCCAGCTTCTTCCACCTCAGAGGGGGATGTGCAGCTTTGGCCACGGCCTGTCCAAGAATGGGCTGGGAAAATCAGCACCTTTGAAGGTGCCGGAGGAGACGTGGGGTGTTTAGGGCAGGGAGCCACATGCCGTTCGCCTTTGCAGCCCCGACTGGGGGTCTTGTGCACCCCAGAGAAGGGGGGTTTCCAAGCTCCCAAGCTTCCAAGCAGAGCTTTTCCCTCTGGAGAGCTTTCCTCTTTGCATCTTGGCCCTGGCACCAGTGCCAAAACCAACCCGATTCCAATGGAGAGCGGCACGGGGAGGATGCAGTCCTGCTCTCTGTGTTATGAGGTGAATGAAGCTGCAGAACCCTCTGAGCATGGAGGGAGCCAGGAGGGAACTAGTGGGGCTGGATCCCAACCATACCCCCATCCTCCCTGCTCCTGGAGCCACACTTCCCAACAAGCACACACATCCAGTCCCATCCTGTCGGTTTTCCCGCAGGACTCTCCACTTGCGTGGGGCCCTCCCGTTGTCCTCCCACTGCCATGTCCTTGATGGTGGTGGAAGGTGCCCAGGAGGGCGCCCAGGGCCGGGGCAGGCGGTGCTCTGTGGGGCCTGGAGCTGCGTTTTCATCCCGGCCCCATTTGGGAAAGCTCCTGAACCTGTTCTATGGCCTGGAGCGGAGGACCAGGCCGCCGAGGCCGGCGCCATCCTACTGCTGTGCATCCCGGCGGGCGCTGCCGCCAGCCGCCCTCTGCCATCGCCGGCTCGGAGGAGGGTCCGGCGCTCGCCAGGATCGCCCACCCTGGGAGGGCTTCCCATATCCGCAGGCAGCTCCAGGCAGATGGTCTGGGCTGCAGCCTCCTCCGCGCCTTGGGCCTCATTGCAACACCCTGGAAAGCCGGTGGGAGCAAAGCCCTAATCCCGTTGGTGGTCATCGGGCCAAAGAAATGTGGAAGAGAAGCCCAGGGATGGAAAACGGGAGGGAAGGATTGAAGACCTTCCAAGGGAGCAGAGCCGAGAGAAAGGGGAAGGGAGAAATCCCAGGGAGGGCAAACACCCAGGTAGCTGAGCCAGGCACAGCCTTTCTCCAGGACAAGTTTCACCAATCCACCAAGTCCTGGTTCCGGCCCCATGGGATGCGGGGAGGCCCCGCAGCGACGGGCAACATCCTGCTGCAGCCTCCCGTCTTCTCCATTGCCTCGCGGCTTCACCTAGGCTCTTACTCCCTCCAAACACCTCGGGGCAGGTCTCACCTCGGAGTAACATGATCGGCTGCACCCTGGTGTGTGACCTGACGGAAGAAACAGCCGCTCTGCTCACCCAGTAAAGCTCTTTCTGTTTCGTGCCCTGAGATTCACTGTAAATGTAGCAGACGCAGTCAGTTCTGGCAGCTGTAAACATGTGACGGGACATGGAGGACGGAACCTGGAAACAAGGCCTGGATTTGCAAGGGTAGAGGCCGTCAGCTCGCTAGCTACCCCTCTGGCATCTTTAAGGTGTAGCAAATACATGTTTTAAAATAACCGCTCTGTTAAAATATTTCTCCCTTGCTTACAGAGCACAGTAAGAGATTTCTGTTCTAGGAAAACGAAAAATTAAAATTCTGAGGTTTGGGCGTCTTAATTTATTGCTGAGAACTTGGCATCCCCACTTCTCCAGATTTGGGGAAAATGGGAATAACAGTACCAAGTGAATCACAAGAATGGATTAGATTAGTCTGTTTGTTGCAGACTAGCTTTTTGGACAATTCTCTTTACAAATAAGATACTTTCCAATCTTTATACACCTTTATAAACTGTGCTTTCTTTTGGATTCCTACAGTTAGCATTCAAAGGATGCCATTAATCCGCCAGTAACTACCAATAAGGCCAGTTTAACTCACCAGCAAAATACCCTGCATCCCTTAAGAGGTTAAAACTCCAGATTTTGTAATTGATTTAAATCATAGTAATAATAAGAAAAAGATGCTTGCGTTATTGCAACATGACTTCTAATAGTCTAAAGGATCCTGGAGACGCAGTGACAATGAGGGAGCTCCGCATGGCCAGAAACGCCGCTGAAAGGCACTGCAGATACAAACAACATATGTGGCTAAATTCCACAATAGCAAATGAAAGGGGACGGGGGGAAGCCGTAGTAGTAGGCAGTTTAATTTATTTAACATTTTTACAACAAAAAAAAAAAGGAAAAAAAGAATAAAAAGAACTTGATACTGAATTCCTCGTGTTCCACAGCTTGTTGTTGCTGGAGCAGAAGTCCTTTCGAGCTCTGCAGCCCCTGTTGCTTTGCTGGGTGCCCAGAGCTCGGTGCTGCCGGCGTTTCCAAATCTCTAGACCCGGCAAACGCTTCCAGCCGGGATTAGCAACACGGGAGAACAGACACGATCCAACTGCTCCAGTGTTTCACATCTTTGGGTTTCTGTCCTGTTGGACTATTGGGTGGGGGGGTGTTGTTGTATGAATAACTTAGAGCAAATCAAATGACTTGGCAAATAAAAATGCCATCACGTGCCTGCAATGAATCTGGCATTTCACCAAAGTTACCCTCTTCACCTCAGAAAGAAGATGCATAAATATACATGTAATCAAAAGTGAGTAGAAACATCTCTTTATTCTTCCCAGTGCCAATCAGGAGTAGGCAAACTGCTGCTCTGCACGTAATGTGTCTCATTAAAGTCATGCCCCCAGCACAACCCTATTCAGAAACACTCATCAAAATACGTGACTACAAAATGAAGCTTAAAGCAAGTTGATTCAGGACTGCGGCTCTTTTTGAAGTAGAGGGCTGTGGTTACATCTCGATGTATTTCCAGATGTTTTGTTTCTCTCGTGGAGTGAAAGGGCAGCATCCTGCACACGCACGGCACTGGGAGGCCTTGCTGCTTCACTTCATGATGAAGATCAATAACTGATCATACTGACCTGGCCCCAGCTCAAACCTGGCCACTTCTTGCTCTGGAAGCTTATTGGAGCCTCCAAATTTGGAAAAGATTCTTCAGAAACAGCTAAGCCAATTAGACCAAAAAAGTTCTCACTAGGTTTTTATTCATCCACCTGTTTAGCACAGGCTTTGAGAAGGAACCTGCCCTCAGCTATTGCAATTGCAGTTGAAAAACACCAGGATTGCTGTTATTTTCTTCCCCGGCTCCTGTTTTTCTCTGCCGAGTTGTCCCTTTTGCTACTCAATACACAAACAAGCAGCAAATGAGGCCCGCGCTGCTCTCACCTCCAGCATGTCCTCCCCTGCTCTCCTCCTGCGCTGGTGCCTGCTGAACTTTACTATTTGCGCCAACTCGGAGCGTCTCCACGCTGGGATTTTGGGAGAGGCCGCGGGCTGCAGCGTGACCTGCGCTCCGGGACCTCCCCACCTGCCTTGTGCCGCTTCCACGGACCAGGGCGCGCGGCTGCCGCGTGTCCTGCTGCTCCGGCCAGAGGAATCGCAGAGCGCAAACGCCAGGAACAGCCGCAGGGAACGGCCAGACCCCCGGGACAGGCCCGCGGGTTATTTTCAAGTGCTAAATGGGAGACGGACAATTCAGGGCATTTCCCATCCAACCCTTTGATCGAAATATTGGTGTTTTCATCTGACACTTGAACAAAATGCCCCCTTTCCTCAAAGGTACGGAAATTCCAACCTCCCTTCTGCAGGTTTGCACGAGGAGGTCTCAGTTTTCCCAGGACACCTTCTGCACCAGCAGCAGCTTCTCTACCACCAAAGAGCAGCCTCTCCGCAGTACTTTTAAGACCGTTAATATTTAAGCTGGATAGAGCTGGACGTCTTTACCTCCCAGAATGGGCAAGTGCTGCTGTCAATGTATTCAGTTTTAGAACTCTTGCTCTCTATGCCAAAACCTTGCTGCAGGGCCTTATTAAACACACTGCTGGATATATTACTAAATTGGATTTTTTCGAGGGTTAATCTTAAGATCTAAAATGCATTGAAAAGACAAAAGAAAAACATTATGACCATTTAAATGTGTTTCTCTCCGATACAAGCACTAAGAAGTGAATAGTACCAGTCACTGAAATGCATCAGGAATCAATTTCTCTCTACAAAAAGCATTATACATTAAAAATGCAGAATGAAAACACAGGGCATCAAAATAACCATGGAAGATGGACAACGGATGATTTTGAAATAAAATGACAACAACGTATAGCATCTGCAAGGTATGCAGACATCCCTTGGAAGTTTTATATTTGCTATGTATATTTCAAAGTACACACAAACTGCCAGTTTAGAAACTTGAGAAAATAGGATTACATCTTGGGAAGGTCATGAACAAAAAAAAGAATAAAAGAAAAAAAAACAAACACACACACAAAAAACAAGTTATTTACATTCAATAATTCAGTAGCCTTTAACATCTCTATATACATACATATTCTTTCTATATATGTACAGATGATGATGGGATCTGAACAAAACTTATTCCAGATGCAAAAGAAAAATACAAAACTATTGATAATTGACAAACGTTTACAGGTTGCAGATTTTTTTTTCATTTACAAAGAAAATGTTTTCACACACTGACACAACAGGTATCTCTGGGGAATTATCAGTCCTTAGGAAAGGTGTGTTGCTAAGATCGCATTAAGAAAAAAAAAATCTGAAACTGCTGTGCAGAGTGGGTTTTTAGATGAGCTACAATTGCATTTGCTCATCTGGTGCACCTGAAGTACGGAATTGAAACTAGTCGACAGGTCGAACTGAATTCAGACTGTTGAACAGCTTAAGAAAGCCCTTTCTGCTCAATTCCCAAGTCAACTCAATATATATATATTTAGCATCTTTCCCTTCCATAGCAAGCTTTCACAGCTCCCTCAGCACAGAAATTACCACTATTTCACATTTAGCTCTGGCCATGATACGAGACCTCTCTGTTTAACTTTTGCATCTACTCCACGTGGCAATTTGTCTGAAGGAGCCCAGTGTCCCCCAAGTGACAAAAACAGGGACTGAACATTCCTGCTTAGGCTGATAAGTTAGGACTATTGGCCTTGCTTTTACCCTCAGTGCAAGCATATCTGAACTGGGCAAAGCCATCATGCCCCAAGAGCATCCCAAGGCAGGGTCCCTATCCCTACTTTTAGTTGTAGTCCTTAGTTCTGGTCTCCCCCAGCTTTTAATCGGTTGTCGCTTTCAGCAGCTAATGCAGAAACAAACTACTACCAAAACAAAATTGCATTTGCAATGCTTGCATGCAAAGCGCCCAGCACTAATGCCTTCCAGCAGCCAAAGGCTGTAACCTCAGGGTTTAAAGCAGAAATAATAATAGTAAAAAGCAACAAAACAGGAAGTTTTTTGTTTGTTTTTTCCAGATGAAGGCCTTTAAAAAATTAGAGACATGATACAGTTTTGTTAGTAAATGAATGACCAAGCCAAGACATTGACAACAGCAAGAGGCAGGAAACACGTAAAGGGAGCAAGTTGGGGGAGTCCTTCCCAGCACAGGAATCATTTCTACAGTTCTTTCCTCTAATGAGGATTCCCTCCTCCTCCCAGGAAAAACAACAGTCCGGGGCGGGGGATAAAAGGATTTGAATTAACCAGAAGCCCCAGGAAAGAGAGATTGGTTTGGTTACCATTGCAGAGAATATTCAATATTTGCTCAAAGCAAAGTCAGCACAACAGGCTGAGAAGAGCACCTTGGAACTGAACTGTATGGAAGTAGCCAGTAGCTACAGAATTACTCTTTGAGTCTACTACTTCTAGAACCAATTTACTGAAGATTAAGGTTCAGTATACTATGGTACAGTTTGAGGGATTAGGAAAAAAAATAATAAAAAAGCTCATACGTAGAGTTCACTGTTGTGAGAGACAGAGCCTGTTGCAACAGTAACCTGTCAAGGTATTTCTCAAGTTTTCCTTACTTTTCCTGGACTGGATGCCAAATAATCCCTGCTGGGGGCACAACACATGAGCATCCTCACCCAAGGGCTGCTTTGGGGCTACACTGCTGCATGGGTCACACAGCATCGAGGTGAGCTTCCCTTCACTGCCAGAGGATTATTAAAAGAAAAAGGAGAAAGCAGAGGAAGACGAAGAGCAGAGACACCTAGCACCTGCCTCACAAGTACCAGACAGGAATAGAGCAGCTGCTACAGCAAGAGCAAGCATGCCAACTTATTCTGGAACGCTGTTTCCCTGTAGTTGTAAGTGTGTGCGTGGAAATCGTCCCCTGGACCCTTTCACCGCTGCGCTGAGGAAAGGGCCACTTCCCCGCAGCCCCGAGCTCTGTCACTGCACTAGGGTGCTGGCACAGGCAGCGTTAACCAAACAACAGGCAGAGTCACCCATGCAGCGGGGTTTACTCCAGCCTGAAGTCATGGAACTTTTGGCCCCGGTTACTCATGGAAAAACTCTGTGACACTTGAATCTGGCTAACTAAAATGTTTACAGAAGCAACACGTGCTGCAATGGATTACTGCACTGAGGCTGCCAGGTGAACCTTACTTAACATATGCATCAAGGTTTAACACAGTTTATTCCTTGCCTCATTAATTGGTTGAAGCATTTGGCCTGCAAGACAGAAGCCTGGTTAACTCAGACTGGAACATGCCAAGTCCTGTTGAATTCCAATTGTACAAACGTGTTAGTGCTTTTGGAATACGGTGATTGCCTAAACAAGACTCCACTTCTTGTTAGTACAATAACTTTTATTTGACATCTACAAGATCATTATCTTGTAGTTTTTTGGACAGGTTTATACAATCTCAATTTTTCAATAGTGCAACCTGTGCAAGCAAGAAATGACAAACATTGTCCTTCACTTTCTTATAAACATCTACTATTATAGGCAAAACAAAACTTACCCATATTATAGATAAGTGACTATTCACATTTGTACATTACAATTTCTTTTAAACAGCTCCAGATAAACTCTACAATGTCTTACAACATATTAAACAGTATTCAAGTTACTGGGTAACAGAAACAGCACATACAGCGGAACCCTCAAGTGTTTCCCATTCTCTAATTTACAGCTCAAGTAAGGTTTCATCTTACAAGTGACAAATTAAATTACATTAATGAAGTAAAAAATATAAGATTGTATGCGAGATGGAAGTGAATTTGCACTTAAGTTTCCGTAACCACCTCGGATTAAGGAAATGCTTCAATTTAAGGAAAACAGGCATCCAGCCGTCTTTGCAGTACACATTAGGAATACCATTAATACATTAAAAATGAACTAATTTTAATTTAAGATGTTTATCACAAAAAGAACATGTTGTAGACTCAAATATATAACCCCCAGGAGAGAACCAGAAAAAAATGCAACACCTGGGTATAAACACTATAAAAATGCAATAACCAATGCTGTACAACTAAGATTGTGTTTCTCTCTGAATTCCTGGTGTGTGTTTATCCTGTCCATGCCCGTTTCCAAAGACATGCACTGTCAAACAGAAACTGGGAAGGAACCTGAATGCATGATGTGCAACCTCTAGGTTTCATGCTTTTATAAACTTATAAATCGAAGAGAAAAACCCAATATATATTTTTCTATATATATACTCAATACATGCATTCAAGGATATCTCCCACAGCAATGGCATTGATGCACTGCGTTAAACCCTGAGCACTGTATGACAAGATAAAAATAAAGCCTGCTTGGGGATTTTCAAGCATTTTCAAACAAATTGTGGTTTGTAGCTTAAAAGGCCAAAAGTAAAAGCAAACAGGAAGCACTACAGAGAGCATAAGGAAAGACAGATGCACCACCATAAACAACTGCTGGCTTTCAGTTCTACCAACCTTTTTAGATCTCTTTATTCCCATAGTATTTGAGAGCACACAACCGAACTGAAAAAGTTATATTTCTTTGGAATCTGTCCCTGATTTTTATGCAAGTGATATGCTTTTACAGCCTTTTCCTCAAACACCAAAGTCAACACCTGTGGTATGTCCTCTTATGCATTGTTGAAATTGGTGATACTTTGTGGGTGATGCTGCTGCCATATCTGCTGCTGCTGCACTGCAAGCTGTTGAGACTGGTCTGACGTGGACAGGAGGTTTACGAGGGGTGATACACAATTTGCAGGAATGATCAAACCTGAGAACAGCAACAAATCATTTATGTTTCATAAGCATGCAACAGTTTGTTCATTGAAATTTCACACTGACGACTCCACCATTTAATTTATGCAATAGCCAGTAATGACAACTTCCATGACAAGTCTAATCAGACAAAACTACAAATTCCACTTCTAAGAGATTTATCTCCACAAATCAGATTTTTTGTCATGAAGTAGCAGAAAGTAATAGTTATTTTTCCCTAAGACTGCCTTATTCTTGCATTTCCTGATGCAAGATTAAGACCAGATCATAGCTATTTTTTAATTTTCTAATCTGACAAGAATCTCATGAGAACACAGAAGTTTACAGACAGGGAACAAGAGACCCTGAAACACCTTGTTTCAGCACCTTGATGTCACTGGAATAGTCATGACCCTACATATGACAAGACTACCTGTTTTTTTTTTTTTTCCCTCTCCCAGAAGAAAAACAGCAAGGAAGGATGCAATTATCTAAATTATTCTGGCTAGTGGCTACATGTGACTTAAACATTACAGCAAGTGTTTCCAGGGCTTATTATTCTTTGCCAAAGTGAGAAACAGTGGAAGACCTTCCGGTTTCAAAGGTACATTGTATTTGAGTCATTTTTAGTCTATTCCAGACAAGTCAAACAAAAGCAGAGAGAACAGGCATTCTTCTGATTTAACCTGACTCTAAAGAAGTACCTTCACTAAAACTAGAGATCAACATTTGTATTCCTGCCCTCCCCCTGAAGCATACAGACACACACACACACCCCTTTTCTCTTGTAAGCAGTCTCCTACCCAAGACTCAACATGGAGTGACTTGCAAGTTGCAAAACCCTTCCACCCCTGCTGCAATTAAGGAGCAGACCAGCCACCTACCTACGATCCTCTGCCCATCTTCTGTTCTTAGACGAACTATCTGCATTTTCACATTTGTACCACTGACAGAGGCTAGAACGCCTTCTACTTTTGTCCAGACGCTCAATACTGAACCACACAAGACATAGTAAGTTCGACAGCGCAGTCCCACTTCACAAACCAACCCCAAGCCTGCCTTCTTACAGTTGCCTCTCCTGGAAGAGGAGAGAAAAGAAGAGTAAGAAGAATGCTACAGACAGAATATATTCATTTTAATATGAGACAAGGTTATTTTACATGTATTCAATGGAGTTCAGACTAAGTGCTCTGAGTACACAATAAGATGAAGGTAACTTTATCCACAGTAACAAAACACTTCTAAATTGAAAGCTTTAGGAAAGTGCTAGCCTATGTAGGATCACATCTCCAAAATGAGAGACAGCTCTGAGCCAAAGTTACCCCTGGTTCATATCATCTGAAAACCTCAGTCTGTTGCATAACAAACTGGTATCCGATCAGTAGATCTCACCCTGGCAACAATTTGACACTTCAACCAGTTGGGCTGAACCAGCTGCTGAGTTCTGAAAGACCCTTAGGAGAGGTGTAAGCACAGCTCTTTCTGAATATCTGATCTGCAGAAAGCTTAACTATTTCTTCCTCAAAAAACAAACAATCCCCCCTGAACACCCCCCAAAAAAAGCCCACATCAGATCAAGGCATGTACCAAAGAATGCAATACTTCCAGTCATTATATTTCTAATGGAGTGCAATTTAGCATCAGAACTCTTAATATATTGAGCTTTATGAGCAAGCACATAACGTAATGTTTCCACTCAAAGGATGGAGCTTACTCATTTATCATGGGACTTCATTTTCCTTAAGCAAGAAACAAGATTTCACAGGGCTTATAGAAAACAGAAGCAATAAAAACACCATTTACCTAAATGATTTTAAGGCATTTATGTGGATACAAATACTAACCAATAAGCATGGGTGCAGGTATCTGCAGAAGAATTGTACTGCTCTAACCAGTGTGGCAGAGCATCTTCAGAAGGTACCTAGAAATTTAGGGGGTTGAGGAAGAATAAGAGGTGAGGGGGGAAGAGGGGAAGAGAAATAGGAGGGAGATGACAAAAAGTGATCGTATTAAGATTTGCATAGTAAACAAAACATCCCTCCCACCTATGCAGTCATTATAGTAAGACACAGTTTTAGACTGTCCAAATGAAACAGAATCTCACATAAGGATGAACAGAATGCTGGAAGAGAGCAGAACCCCCTCACCAGCAGTATCGGAATCCCAGAACTTCTCCAGTAATCAACCTAATCTCAGAGTTATTTGTCAAATTCTTATAAAACATTTTAATGCTGTTGAATTTAACAGAAGTGTCAGGCCAGTTACCAGTCTCTAAACAAAATAATTCACTTCATTATTCCAGAAAACAGAAGCAGCAAGCAGCTAAGCCTTCAGAATAATTGACTGCTTTAAGAGCCTTTTGGCAGATATGCTCTTGCTAGATCCTTAAAGTTGATACATTTAACTTTACTTTCTTCTAAATTTAAAGGTAGTATAATTTTAAAGGTTACCTTCTTATATTTCTTTTTCAGGTCTGCACATGTTTCTAGTTTGAGCTGTTTCCCTGTATTTGGTCTGTACACTAAAAAAAGTTTCTTTTTAGGATTCACTTCTTTTACTAGAATAGCTGTTTTCTTGTTATTTCTTATCTGGAAAAGAAAAAATTCAAGAATTCTAAGTTTAAACATGCTAACAGTATCTCCCTTAACTGATTCTATACTGTTTTCTTTGTAGGTTAATGGTGCATATGTATTAAAAATAAAAATAATTATAATAAAGACAGCTTTAGAAGACAGTACCCACTAATCACCACCAGTATCTCAAGTTTCCCTTATAACAGGGGCATCTGCTTTCTTGATGCATGTTTAAGTAAAAGGTATTCATTTAGGCTCACAATCCCATCAGTTTAACTGTTCAAAACATAACTTCATAGAGTTGGAAACAAAATCAACATTAAACCTAAAATAAGATCGTTTGGCTTTGTAAAATGCTTTTTAATGTTTTAACTTCTATGTTACATTTTTTGTAAAAAAAAGATTCTTCTTATTTGGATAATCCTTAAACAAGGTAGCTGAACATACACCAAGACGCAAAAATGTTACCTGTAGGGATAGGTAAAAACCATCATCTGGTCCTGTCTGTTCTGCCCAGATCTTAGTTGCTTCCTCCCAGGACATTCCTCTCTCCACACTGATCTAGAGGAGAAGCACATGGGGATGTTCACATAAGAGCATGCTGTGGAACAGTTATTGAAATAGAAGCAGAACAGTATTGCCCAGTGAAAGGCATCCCTTGCTCAATAAAATATTTAAGCTCAGCTCACTGCAATACTCTGTACTAATAAACTTCGGGTTGCTGTTAAGTTCTTAAAGACAAAATTTACTTACTGTGTATAGCTCTACATGTCCAGAGGTAGAATATCCTGGAGTCAGAAACTTCTTAACATCTGCCTTCCTTACTTTCTCATCCCCAGAGCCCAAATCTTAAAAAGAAAGGATAGAGTTATTCTGCTCTTTTCTCTTACGCAAGTACAAGAACACTGGGAAACTGGTTCACTCACCTAAGATGCCCATATCATATCTTCCATTCTTTTTTGCATTTTGAATAACTGCATTTAGCGTATCAGAAAAATACTGGAATAAAGCATTCTGCTGATGTACTTCCATACCAAGAATTCTGTTCAGAAATTTTCCTATATTGTTATAATCTTAAAGAAAAAAAAAATATATATCAAGTTAAAGAGATCAAGTTTAATGAAAACAAGCTTTCAATCAGTTCTTAAAAAGTAATTCAAGTCCATTCTCTCAGAAGCAGGGAAAACATTCCAAGTTCTCAAAAGGTGTTTTTTTTTTTTTTTTTTTTTTAAAAGATAGTTAAAGCTTCAATTCTCAAAGCTTCATTCTCATGCTTAGGATCCACTACCATGATTTACAAGACAAGTGATTTTTCTTAATGACATTCTGAAGATCCAGAAAAACAAACAAAAAACCCAAATACCTTTATCAAGAGTTAGAATTCCAGATCTGTCTTCTACATTTATCAGGCCTACACCAATCAATCCCTGGCGAACATCTAAGAAAAGACAAAAAAAAACAAATAGTACAGCTGCTTCACCATTTAAAAACAAATAAATAAAACAGCAGCCAGTTCTTGAAACAGGATTTCTGAACAAACTGCAAAACTTCTGACCAACCCCCAAACACTTGTGATTCTTACCTAACACTGATAAGCAAAGTAGAACTTTGCCTTCTGTCCTTCTAAAAAACAAACACGCACAAAACCCCACACAACCACACCAAAGGTAAGAAAAGCTACTAATGGCACCATACATGAATACATAATGTGACCTTCCCCTGATAAGGATGGGAATTAAAAAAAATTTATATAATACTCTGACTAAAGACAGAAGAAATTCCGACAACTGTCTTCAGTGGAGTAGAATATAAAAGTGACTCATCTAGACTTACCACCGCTCCAAACCACTTAAAATAGTGAAACATGCAGGACTTGCCCTAAATGGAGAAATTTCATATAACTTGTGTCATACCTGAATTTCAACATCCAGTGCAGTGCACAGGAACTACACCTGGTGAATACTGACCTGAGCCAGCTAATCAGTTTAAAAAGGTAGCAATACTTTCCACCACCAGAGTTATTTGCATTTTGCAGGTGGAAGAATGATCACAAGATACTGATTGCATCCAGTGAATTACACTTACCTTTAAAAAAGTCTCCAGGAAAATCAGGAGGTGGATTCACCATCGGGGAGTCTAAGTTCACAATGGATTTCATAACAATCTCTAAAGCATTTCTTCCATACTGCACAAGACAGAGAAAGTTCCTCTAAAAGTGTGTTCTGTGTTTGTGCCTCAGCTCCCAGCTCGCGTGGGTCAACAAGCACTTTTAGTTCATAGTACTTTTTTCTACTATTTAACAGTAAAATGGTGGGGATTGCTTACTAGTTTTCAGTTATGAGTTACATCACAAATGAACAGCATAGCTTTAACTTCTAATTATAATCACCAAATTAGTTTTTTAGTTGCAACTGAAAAGACACATATCCTATGCTTAGGACTTAGATTTACATACTAAACTGCTTTCATTGGTTTGACAAACCAAAGTAGGATTGTTTTCTTGCTAACTCAAAAAAGTAAAACAGTTCACTGGAGACGGGGAAAACATGTCTTCCGTGGACCATTTGTGAAATTTAAACATTATATAGCATGAGCTTTCATTCAGAACTTCAGCCCTCACCTTGTTGTCAAAATTGAATCTGCTGAGGTCTCGAGTTTCCGTAGCCCGTCTGTCACCATGAGTGAGGGCTCCCTGTTAAGACACACCTTTGTAATTAAATCCAATTACAAGAGAAGATTTTTAAAATTGTATTTTCTCAAGTGAAGGATCAGATTTCTTGAAACTGTCTTACCAAACTCTCCAGTCTTTTTGCAACTATAGATGCAAATCTTTGCTCTCCTGCCAACTCAGAAATGAGGAACACATACTCTGGAGCAGTCACTTGGTTAGATCTATGAGTTCTTCCTGGATAATTAAGTAGAAGCACATTTATTAAATCCCATTTCACTGCACATTTCTAATAAAACGTAACATCGCCAAGCTGTTGCCAGTTAAAAAGTAACTAGAACTTAATCCTGCTGGATATGCCACAACAAAAATGTGTACACAGATACTAAGTATTTGTGGCAACTTCCTACAGTGGCTTCAAACATAGAACTATTCAGTTAAGCCACAGTATAAAGTCTTTTTCATTAGGTTTCTTTCGAAACTATAGAAACTTGGGTAAAGGAGATTGGAATAGACCTTAAGGAGTTATTCAATCTTATTTCCCACAAATCAGCAGCAAGTTCAGTCTCACGGAATTTGCTGAAGATGTTTACAATATACATAAATATATATGTATTTACCAAACTGCTGTATTGCTCTATCCGCGCTCCATGGCAACTCCAGAGTCATATGAACTCTTCTTCTCTGATTCTTGGCTCTCCGATCTGCTTGCAGTGAGATGCCAGAACTGGCAGCCTCCGAGATTATGGCTATGTTCTTTTATTAAGAAAGAAATTGTCAGTTAGCACTAAATCCTAGATCAAGCTTCAGTTTTCATCGGGGAAAAAAACAAACAAAAACACAAACACACACACTAACCACCACACACCACACACAAATTCACAATTACTACTGATAGTGATACTATTCCCAACCAATATTACATGCTTTTACTATCTCAAGAAGGGTGTTGGAGGAGGATGAAGCAGTCCATCTCAGAAACACTAAAAAACAGCAAAAGGGGGGGCCTTCACTTTTCAACAACACCCTTCTGTGCAAACGGAAAAGGGCACTTTGCTGCCGTTTTGCCATTCCAAAGGGCAAATTTCTCCGATGTTCATGTTCTCTGAAGTAAAAAGGGGAGGGATAGAAGAGACCTGCTATGATAGCAAGTGACAGAGTATGAAAGTTACTGCTAAAGCTGTATATGAAAGAATATACAGCCATTCTTGGTGTGTGAATGCAGTTGCTTTTAAACAAGTGTTTGGACTGTACACGTCACTTATAGAAACATAATATGTTGCTGTACTTTATGGGGATACTTAAGGAAGTTCCATGCAACAGCTACATTTACTCAATTTGCCCTCTTGTGGTAACATATCCCAAATAAGCCACAGAGAAAGACAGTAAACAAGACTAGAAGGAAAAAAACCAAACAAACAAAAAAACCCCTCAAAAAGCATCCCAGAAAAAAAGAAACAAAAAAACCCAAAAAACAGAAAATATGCAAACAGCAATCACACGTACACACCAGCTTTTACCAGTTTCAATTCTACCATTATTCTATTTCATATTTTCCTTTCAGAGTATATTTCAGAGGATAAAAGCTACCAGGCTCGGCAGCACTACTTCTCTCAAGCTCTGAGAAGGTAAACATCTCACATTCTTTCCCTTCAGCCTTTCCCTTCACTGAGCCTTTCTCCCACTCATACCAGGCAGTGTTTTCCCCTTTCTCTCAATTCTCTCGCTTCACCTTGGTGGCAGAGGTACACGGTAATTCAGAGAAAGAAATCAAAGACACAGAGGATTTACCTGCCTTGCAACAAAACAGTGTATATTTAAAAGGCTGTTTTGAAGAATTCTGTTTGGTACACATGCACACCCACTTTGATAAGAAATGGGTCAAAACCTTAAAGCTGACTTCCTCATCCCCATGAGCTACAACCTGGCTTTTTAAAGCATGCTGCAAACGCATGCTAGACTGGGTTACTGAAAATACAAGCTTGAAGAACAAAATACCCAACAGTGAACAGCAAGTCCTCCTTCCTAGCCCTTGCTTCTTGTACTTAAGCCATTGTGAGATAATGGTGGAGCCAAAAACTGAATAACTTTGACTGACAGTCAATGTTATTATGTCACCTGGCAAGTTTTTCTAAATTGTGCCACTCGGAATTACCTTATCTCCATCCATGAACCTCTGCTTTTCTGTGATGTTAAGAATTTCAACGGGCACATCAAGTTCAGATCTTGATTCATATGATATGCTGCCATCATCATTGCTTACAACTCTCCCTTTGCGGCCTGTCATCTTTAAAATAGGAGGAGATACAAGGTCATATGGCAATGCCAAAGTTATTACACCAGCAAGACTGTCAAGCAAGAATCATACACCAACTTCAGAATATAGGTCAGTCAGTAATTTACTCCAAGTACAAAACTACCTCGATTACTTTTTGATTTATGCTATAGTCTGCTCCATGGAGACTTATTTAGAAGTAACTCAGTTAATCAAAACTGCAAAAAAAAAAGCCTATCTATGTAGAAGTGTCCATTGCAGAGATACTAGTAATTAAAGTTCCATACTGTACCACAGTAATCATGTCAAACAAAATTCTACAAAAAGGCTGTCTAGTAGCGACGGCTCCCTATTCCTGAGAACAGGAACATTCAAAAAAAATGAAAGGACACTAAGAGCACTAAGGAAACAAGCTAATGGCAGCCGTTTAGCACCAATTTTAACAGGCTTTTTAAAACAGTGACATTTGATTTACACAGGTAGCATGTAAGAGGTGTGTTTTTGTAACCAAGGAAAAATATCACTCATCAGGCTTTTCACAGATACATTTTTATTATACAAGCTAATTTTTTGCCACCTAGGAAGATGAAGCAACACTACTTTGTATACACCAGCTTTAAAAACCTGACCTAAACTAGTTGGAACAATATGTAGCAGACAAGGAAAGCCAGAAACAATCACTATTTACATAATTGAACTATCACTGGAGATTCCTGAATGTTTACTCACTCAGAACTTTATCTGCATTTCAATACAACCTACACATTTCTCTTTAAATTCAGAGGATTCAGTATATGAGCCCTATATTCATACTTGCAAGACTACCATTCCAAGTTGATAAACAAGCTCTTTTTAATACGCAATTTGGTCATACATAATCTTGAAAAGAAATGACAACATTGATTTACCTCTGCAACATTTTCAGGACCGCCAAGTTCATCTATAAGCTCATCCAATGTATTAGGTGGAAGATCTTCAGCCAGCTTTTCCAGTTTATCAAGCAGTTCTTTTTTCATTTGTTGGGCCCTTTCAACAGCATCCTGACTTGTTACAAAGCTGCTGTTTGTATTACTGTTTGCTGAAATTTAAAAGAAACTTAAATTTCAGAGTTCATTGTCTAATTGCAAAGAAAGTGAATTAACTCTAGAGAAACTTTTTCTTACCTGATGTGTTGGTAGTAGAAGTGGTTGTACCAACAGTGGAAGTAAAACAGCTAGGTCGTTTTGATCCAAGACCAGAAGCTAATAAGGCACTTTGAATAGAATCTGGGTCTATACTTTTCTTCTTTTTCTTTTCTTTGTTTTTCTTATGGTCTTTTCTAATTAGCCAGGGATCTGAAGTTAAATATTTTCAAAACATGTCAAACATTAATTAAATGAGGCATCCTTCCTTAAAAACTATGCTCATTTCAAAAGCTGACTAGTCATGACTTTAATGCATAAAATCTACTCAAGAAAGCTGCAAATCAACATTCTAGAAATAATCCCATCCCATTAGAATTAAACATCCAACTATCCAATTCATGATATACAGTCTCCTATTTTGGGCTCACCAAAAAGTCTTGAGAAAACTTTATGCCTAGTATTTGGAAGTATAGTTACATACTTACCATCTTCATCATCTTCACTGGATTCATCTCTAAATGGGTTGAAGTCATCATCATCTCCAGAACTCAGAAATTTGGAGCTCTCATTATCACTTTCCTCATTGTCTGAAGCATCTGACTCACTTTCACTCTCGTCAGAGCTGCTCCCTGCAAGGCCACCTGTTTTACGAGCTTTTTTTGCTTCTCTGGTTATCTCTTCACCTAATTCCGCCACCCCAGGAGAAAAAGAAAGAAAACAAACAAACTTGCTTGGACCTTCTAGGCTACTTTGAGAGTTGTTTTACTGCCACTGCATACTAAGTGAAAAAGCATTCGGTTTCTGAAAATAGATTAGATGTAAAAATAATAAAACGTGATAAACAGTTCTAACAGTTCAGTAAGACCTCTCTCAATATACCTAGTTTTTCTCCACTGCTTTTATAATCACTTTTTTTTTTTTTTTTTTGGGGCGGGGGGGTTACAAACAAACAAAAAGACAACAAGTGTGTGTAGGGGAAGAGGACAGTATTTAGGATTTCCTTTAATCAGCCTCTTAAAGAGAGCAGTGGGCTCCACTGTTTCCAGAGAGCAGGCTTACATGTGCAAGTTGCCTTTTGGATAAAGTGCTAAACTACCGTCAGCCCAACTTTTGTTCAAAATGTAGTTAATAGAATTTGAAGGTCATATTACCTCAGCAGATGATTTTTAAAACTAACAAGAGCTTGAAATAAGTCTCACATATGCAATATATGCTCTTTCATGAATGCTGGTATTGATATTTACACCTCCATATTTTTCTAGAGTTCTCTTTCAGGCAGTTCTAAAGTGAATATTTTCTTTATGGCATTAACGTAAATAACTTAAACATTACCTTTTCGTTTCTTTATTTTGTTTTCCTTGCAGGGACTGTCTCTAGGTGAATTGTTATTACTTTGAGCAGTCAAGTCAATTCCCAACAAGCTAAACAGCTTCTTCCTGTCAGGAGCTGGAAAGTGCTTTTCAATAAGAGACTGGAATACTCCTCTGTTTGTTTGAGGGGGGAAAAAAAAAAAAAAAAAAAAAAAAAAAGCATTCTTTAAATAAATGCAAATTGGACTAAAGTAGAAACTTGTAACATTTTAACACCTTGCTTAACTTCTCTGAAGAATTATTTCTTCTGAATGCCATTATAGAAGCACCCTGGATAATTATCACCTACATTGTGTTTCTCACCTTCTTAGAAATAGTAGGAAGAGACATTTACTTTACATTGTTAAAGCTCCTATTTAACTATTTTAAATGTTAAGTTTAGTATATAGTGCTACTGTAACTGACACTTTCTCATTGCTCAAGGCTTAACATTATTTTAACTTCATCTGTCACTTAAATTTTCAGCAAGATATTCTCAGGGCCAGATCCAGCTCATTGATTAAAATAACCAAAGTCAGGCTTGCAAGTGGATTTTGGTGCAAATGCAGCACACAAGTCTCTCCCCTACCTTGAGTTCTGGTAAAATAGTGCAAGCTCTTCACACTTGAGCACAACACATAACACAGCACAAGCAGAAGTAGCAACTAGCCAATGGATCACACAAGCAGTACTATCAGACTTTATGAACAAGAAGCTTAAGCAAAGAACACGGGTACCAAAAGAAACCCAGCTTTCTTAGCCTTGGTGCATCTTTTGCATGTGAAAACACAAACTATTGCATGCACTATGCTGGATTCAGAAGGTTATTTCTGAAAGGACAGTTCTGAAACTTTAAAACTTACTTTGCAGTAGAAACAAAGTCGTTCAGTTCACCACCACCTTCCTCCAAAGCTTCTAATGTTCTTGCTTCTCCTGTTGACTGCAGTCCAATAACAACACACTGAGGGATAAAACAAGATACTGTCACTGAGACTAACTTGTAAACTCATTTTTTCCCTATACTTCTGCTCATTATCTAGCTTCGATGCCAGAAAATACAAAAGCATGTTACTACCATACCTTTGAAAATATGTTATAAGCTAAAAGCCTAACAGCTCTATGTTTAAAAAAAAAAAAAAAAAAAAAAAAAAAAAACTTATTTAAAAGATCTTCAACAACTTACTTTTCCATTCTTGATTTCTTCTCGGGCTAGCTGTACTACCCTCTTCACTTTAGATGCTATGCAAAGGTATTTGAAAAACCTCTGATGGGCTGACCAAAACTGACCCCACATGGACTTCTTCATTCGTTGTTCTGCATCAATAAGGTCGGCTGCTTGTTGAAACCTCTCTCTGGCGCTAACCCACTGAAAAAAAAAAAAAAGTAGTTAATTTTACCTGTTTTATTTGAAGGCTTAGCAGGTTTATTCTTTAATGTCCAAAGTCAGATAGAAGTAAAGTCTAAAAGAGTTCTGTGGGACTGAGAGTGAAGGAAGTTCTCATACATCAAACAAAGCTCATGATAAAGAAAACAGCAGCTATGTCTCATTAAGTTGAAAATATAATTACTCATAATGAAAAGCAGATACAATTACATTACTACCAATGCAAACATACACAATATTTTCTAATTATCCAGTTTCTCCTCTAATAAACTTGGGTTTAGAAAGAGAACTGCCTATAATTAAGTATAAGCAAATACCAAAAAGAAAAAAAATAGTGTCTTTAGAGACTCTTTTTTGAGAAGAGTATTCTGCTACAGCTTTTAAACTTCCTTAAGGAAAGAATCATAAAGCCTGACTTCTGTGTGAGATTAGGTAAAGTAAGTTTTGGACATAAGTCTGACTCTTTTAGTAACATTCATAAAATGAAGTGTTTTAAAGTTGATGTCATACCAACTTGGAAGATATGTTTTCATTATTGCAGCTATGCAACAAATGCTGACTCATGCTTAAGCACCTGTTAAGTGGGTAAAGTTCCTTCTCATTTTAGTCTATTTCTGAAGAAATAAAGCTTTTTTTTTTTAGTTTTTATTATTAAAGATACCGCACCTTGTACTGTTTAATCAACAAGCACATACTCTACCTACTATTCTAATTAGGAAGCGTGTGCTAGAAGTCTGTCTAGTGCCAAGTTAAGCGTTAGAGTTTTCAGCTTGGTTCTCCCTAAAGCAGAATCAAAAGACCTTGAGGGGTCAAACAAGACTAACAGGTAAACAGTTTTCTCTTCAGCTACCACAGCCTAGGTCCCTGAAGAGCTCCTAGTAGCCAGAGGGTGTGGCAGACATTGGAAGATCCTCAAAACTAAGCAATTTATAGCCCAGGACAAAAACAAAAAGCTCTTGTGCGACTCTTCAGAGACAACTTTACACCAAGAGAAGTGCCATTTCTGTCTTCCACAGATCACAGCACTACATAGAACTTCAAGAGTGCAAGTTTAAACCAATAAATACAGCTTCTTACAATTCAAGAGAGAAAGTGAATTTTAAAAGGCATTCTTACCAGTTTCACAGATTTATTGTACATTTTAACGTAGTCCTGTGAAAGCAGAACTTCATCAATTTTGAAGGTTACACCTGAAAAACTCAGCTGTCTTGCTATGTACATTCCTCGCAGTTTCATATCCATAGCAACTATTTCCATGGCACCAACACCCCTAAGATAAAGGAACAAATTAAGTCAATATTAGCATTTTCAAAACCAAGAACTTGTTAGAAAAAAACTCAAGTGCTTTAGAAGTAAATGGTATGCTTATGGATGTGAAATAAATAAAGAATAAAACCATTAATACTGTTTGCTTAAACACACTGAATCAGATGGTCTTGAAGATTAGATTCCACATAGAACCACACTCTATCTCATGAGTATTAAGCTATTCAGATTTACACCCAGTGAAAAATAATTAAATTAGTAGGTAACTAAGTTCTCTTCAACAGCAATGAACCTTCAGCAAAGCCTTGAGAAGTCAACTGCAAAGCTATCCTAACCTACACACAAGCTTGGGCCTGTAATTTCATTATTGCTCATTTGATACATACTCAGTAATGAAGCAGATGCTACACTTGTACAGTCTAGAAAAAACATGCATCATGGAGATGGTATGTGAGGAGATGCATACTAAGCTCTCCTGCAGCATTCTGAAGCATTCAAAATCCTTCAAGACCACAAAACAAGATATATTAAAACACTCACCTACCATGGAATGCAGCAAGAGCTGCATTAGGTTTAGTTTTCTTTACTAGTTCTAAGATGAAGTATCTTTCTAACTTACAAGTCTGCACAGCACAAGCAACATAATAACATAATTTCTCCGAACTGGATTCTTATGACAGAAAGTGTAAGGGCATGACTTCTTCCTACTAAACTGCATAAGCTAAATGCATAAATGCATTAACAAGGTTTCTGCTTAGAGTGAAATGATGACTGAACATATACAGTGTTTTCATGACGCCCAGCAAAACATTATTAATTTTAGAACATCCACACTGTAAAAGGGCTAATTTTGCAGTCAACTTCTAAAAGTCACAACATTTTCTGTGAATGAGGGCAGTGTCCCAGCTCTCAGCACATAAGACAGATGACATTTTTGCTAGATATAGAAGCTAGAGGCAAAAAGTTTTTTTGTATGACGAGTTTGCAGAGAACTACGAGTGAGTAAAGACAAAGGAACTAGAAAGCAGAGCCAATCGCAACCATATGTGCTATTGCTAGAGCTCTTTAAAATATTACCTTCTTTCAACAGCTTGGATAAAGTCGCTGAATTCCCTAAACGGAGTTCCTTCACCCCATATTCCAAGGCGGTTCATGTATGCCATATTTCTTGGCTCAGATGCACCTAAGAGAATAACACAGTCTATACCAAGGCCACTAAACAGTATAAAGACTGCACTTAATGCTAACCAAGTAATGCATACCTGTGGCACTAGCATAAACAACCCGAGCTTTGGGAAGCTTATTCTGAAGTTCCAGCACAGCCAGACCTGTTTTTGTTGGTTTTGATGAACCAACAGGACACAAATTCTTAGCTTTATGACACTCGTCAAATACAATCTGAACCTTAATTAAGGAAAACCACTTTTTAAAGCTAATTGCTAGTGTCAGAACATGTGCACAATCCATTACTGCCATAAATGATGCATAAAAATAACACAAAAAAAAAGACTATCTTTCAAGATGTAAACTTAAATAACAATTCAATTACAACTAGATGAACTCAAGATAAAGGATACAACTCCATCGAAGTCTTCACCACACCAGTGAAGAAGCTGCTTTAATCTGGTTTTGTATTTACCACCAGATTGACTTTCACCAATAAGAGAAGAATAGGTGGCAAAAATGACACCCTTCTTCACACTTCCATTATGCTTTGAAGAAATCTTTCCATACTTGAACTGCAATAAAATGACAAGAAAGTCACAGAAGTTATTCAAAACAGACCCCTTCTCAGATCTACCTACCATGGATTAAGACATGCTGGTGATACCAGCCTTGAGGTTTGTATTCTTTAAACTCCCTGGATCCCCAGGTCATGACTATGGCATAGGTGGCATTGGAAATTCGGTTAAGAGTTTGTTGCTATATTGGTTGTGCTTCTTAAAGAAGACAGATAAGGCCTCTAAAGACTAACAGCCAAGTTCCTCAACTACATAGCCTGCTTAAATGCAACATTTAAGTTTCAATGCATCACTTAGCTGTCAATGTAAACGACAATTTTAAGACTAGTGAAATTTTATTTCCAAGAGAAAAATGACTAACCTAATGAACTTTAAGTTTGGAGAGTGAATTAAATTAGTATTCACTCTGGAAGCATTTTATATTATTGGGTAAGTGCACATAAAATGAGCTCTGTGGATAGTGGGATTAAATCTTGTAGATTTTGGCTTTTTAAAGGTGTATTTCAACTTCTGGAAAGTATTCTACACAGTAGTGTCAGTATTGACTTGAAGACCAGCACTAAAAAAAAAAAAAAGTTCTTCACAAGACTAAGGCCTGTCAAACAAGATTTAGACAGCAAATTTATTAAAATTAGATCAGTCTTAGTCTTAAAACAGTTAACATGCACAACTTGTCACACAAGCGTACCTAAAGTTTTGCCTCAACTGTACATAGTAAAAAGTTTCCACACCTTGTTTAGTGAATGAACCAAAATGTTTTTTGCTCCAATATCTCTCAAGTCTCTTTCAGCATCATATTTCAGATCGTTTGACACGCTAAACCTGAAGATACAGAACAAAAGCATATACATTTAAAACATTTGCCTGAAGACAGATTACATTGAATTTAAATACTATAGTCACTATACCATTTGCCGTAACAAACCCTGACACACTTACCAGACTGCTCTTTTTCTGCCTAACAAGTAATTTTCATAGATTATTCCAGCTATGGTCCGTCCTTTTCCTACACCAGCACCATCACCTATCAAGAATCCAGCTCTGTCACCATTAGGCAGGAATGTTTCATGTTGCTATAGGAGAAAGAACAAAAGTTTGTGTTTGTTCAAGAGAACACACTGCTATGGATTATCAAAATGAGCAAACATATGACATCTTACTAGATGAGACCAGTTGTTCACTTAGCCAAGTACTGTCTTTAACAGCAGACAGAAGATATAATTTAGGGTGATCACATGAACCACGTGACCCACTCCTCTCTTCAGTACTCAGAATTGATGTAGAAAATATATCCCCGACGAGTTCTTTTAGTGCCCATGAACAGACCTGCTGTCCATGAGTTTTTCCAACTGCTCCTTTGAACTCACTCATACCTGTCTCAATAGCCTTTTGTGGCAACAAGCTCTGCACATTAGCTACCTTATGTACAAAGAATTAATTCTTTTATTAGTTTTGAACCAAACTGCTACCAGTTCCATCCAGCTCCCATTTGCCTCTTTTTTTTGAGGGGGGGCAATTTGATGAACATTTCCATCTTCTGCCACCTTCTTCCTGAAGGTGTAAGCCTTTGATGCTATCCTCCTCTATTTTTTCTCATCTCCAACTCGATAAGGCAGAGGCTTTTTAGTCTCTCTTGCTGAGACAACTTCCTTCTATGAGGATTTTAGTTGACCTAGTTCCACTACCTTCCTCCCTGAAATGTGGGACTAGAATCACACACAAAATACCAGATGTAGAGCCACCAAGCATCCTATATAGCAGCAAAATAATACTGAGTTTTGTTCTCAATTTCCTTTCCTAGTGACACCCAGCAGCCTCAGCTTTTTTGGTGCTGCTAAAACAGCATCCTAAGTTATTTCAGAGAAATCAAGACAAGGACTCAGATTGCTTTCCTGAGTCTTATGATAATCTGAATTCACTATCATGTAAGTCACTTATACTACCCCTTCCCAAGATACATTAGCTCACATTTACCTACACCAAAACTCACTCGCCACCTTTTTACAAGATTCAAATTTTCCTTCTTTTATTTTTGTTCTCCATAAAATAGGCACGCACCTTCAGATAGCATTTTTTCCTCCTAAATTTTGCATTGCTTTTTAAGGTATACTATTGCCTTGTGTACCTGAGCTGCGTAAGTGATTGCTTCAAGTTGCAAAGCTGATAGCCAGCCGCTATCAATTGTTTCTTCTGATATTGATGTCTGGTACCACACATCAGGAGGAGTTACACTGGATAACGAGCTGGTTTCCACTACTGGATCAGGATGCCGAAGACCAATTTTTACTGTTTGGGAAGTAGGATGGGGGAAAAAAAGAGAAGATGAGACTAAAATAAAGAGGAGTTCTTATTGTTGCAACGCAGGTTAATATATTTACCAAAGCAAATTACAGTTGTCCATCACCAAGACTGAACTCAAGAACCACCACATTTCACAGTAACTATAAATCTTCAGAAATGGAGTGTCAAAGAAACTGCATCACATACAAAGAAACTCAGTCTGAATTTATACAATTGCACAACTTTGCTTCTCCTATTCTCCCGGCCCTTCCCCAGTTTCCTTCCATTTCATCGAAGTGCATAAAGATACACGTTTCTTATGTTTGAAAGAAACTGTTCTGAACCTTGTCTCCCCAAAGCACCACAAGCCTCAAGATTCCAGAATCACAAAAGCAGCGTTTTTTCCTCACTATTTATATAGTGTTGGTTTTGAGCAATATGAGAGGGGAAAAGATTTAGAACAGACATGCTTTAATTGCTGACAGATCTCATCTACAACAATAAAAATTAACCATTTAGCTACAAACAACACACAAAATCAAGTTCTTGCTTTGTCTTTACAGCAGTATCAGATATGTAACTATGAAATAAGACCTCCTAGCTTTTCTCGTCATTACGATAAGGAGACAGGAGATAAAGGGCAGATGGCAATTAACAGTTGGAAGATTCACCCAGTCAGACTCATTTTGCAAATCTAAACTTAGGAACAGTGTAGAAAGAATGTGCTTGGGGTAATTTCACACCAAAAGACTAAAAATGGATTCTTAAGTGTGGTAGTGACCACTTAATCCCTTTACACAATAATATCCTACTTACAAAATGTTTTAGCTTAGGTTAAAAAAAAAGCTGAATTTCTGTTCATCCCTTTTAGAATGTTTGTCTCCTCTCCACAGGTCTGTGCATCACTGGGCAAGGATTATTTAGGTGTGGCTTTCAAAACTGATTAAATGCTGTTTAAAGCATTCAAACAAAAAAAAAAAAAAACAAGACCACAGATTCAGGTCCTTTTTTATTTCCTTCAGATATTAAAGTTATAGTATTTTTGGCATGTATGTTCTTTACTCTTCTGTTACTATTCAGCTATCAAAGTATTTCAGTTTTGTGATATTTAAAAAAAACACTTATGTCATACATTTTATTGGCATATACTCAGCATAAGTTTCTGCATGGCCCATTTCTTCTTCATCTTCTTCCTCAGGTTCCTCTTCCTCTTTTATTGCTGGCACTTTCTGAAACACAAATACTTGCATTACTCAAACAGCACCTTGCTAATTCCACGTCCTGGAAACTAATTAGAGAAATAAAAGGAGCACCAACTTGAATATTTTAGTGCACACACTGGTTGAGCCAGTGAGCAGCAGGGAAAGACTACAAGAGCAAGCATAATTTTCTAGGCTCTGAATAACTTTTCAAAGACAGAATTCCACTCAACCACATGAGAATGACAAAAAGTCAAACTTCATCTGTTTTACAAGAATCCAATGACAGACGGTTAACACCTATAAGCCACCTCTCAAGTACACCCATGAAATCTCCTGCAGTTTCACATTCCTTAATTAGTAACTTCACAGCTTAGCAAAGTAGTTGGAATAGTCACTATAGTTATATGCCATATTTTCTGAAACCCAATAGTTGTGTACTTTGCTGTTGTCTTGGTTAATAAGAATTTAAAGCAATTCTAGCAAATTAACCACTTGTACTTCTTACCATAGTAGGTGAAAAACTTCTCATTTTAATGTCGTTTATCCATATTCTTGCTACCTCTTTTGTGGAAGCCTCCTTCTTCACCGCACCATTGCTTAGATCAGCTATAAAAAGAAAAACTGCATTTTACAGAAATTCCCTTGGAAAAAAATACTCAAATTAACAACCTTCTCCATTAATGGACTGGAAGAGGGCTTTTAAGACATTGAGTAGCACACTTGATGCTTCAAGAACACTATCAATATATTTATCCAAAAATAAAAGAAATCTGAGCAAGCATGGAGTTAAACATTGATATCTCTTCAATAAAACTTACTATCTATCTCCACTGCGTCCAACACACATGTATTATTTTCAAACAATCCAAAAAAAGAAAAAAGACACCACCACCAAGTCTATACATCCTTCTTAGAAATACTCCATCTTGTGAGCTTTTTAACAAAAAAACAGAAACTTTGGTGTTTCAAAAGAAATCAACTTACCTGGTCCGGTGGCATTTACCACCTTTGGAGAAACTACAATTACTTCTGTAAAAAAAATAAAATCATAATTTTGAATTCATTTGTATTTAGAAACTACATGGGGATTCCATATGAAGTTTAAGTTTCCTGTCCTCACCCAGATCTGGGAGCAAGAGGCCATAGGACTTGGTACAAAACTAAGCTACATCTGCCCTTGCAGAAATGTAAGACATTGAAAAGAGCTCTCAGGCTTCCCTTAGGTTGATAGTGTATTAAACAACAAGATTGATCCTAAAAACGATTAAGACCTGCACATTTTTTGCAGGTGCAGTCTTATCTGCACAAGTAAGACTGCTTAAAAGAGGTCGCATAATTTAATATTTTTAAAATCGTAATTGCTACTGTACAAGTTCTTAAAATCAAGCCATGTTTCCTTCCATGAGGTTTGCTGCCCTGAAATTTCTGCAAGTATTTGTCAAGTCCTTTAAAGATGACAAGAGATCCAGAAATACAAGTATACAAGTAAGATCAGAAATGCAGTTCTAGAAGCTGCATTTCCCCACACACACACACTTAATACAAACTATCATTCAACTAATTTCTGCAGTTGTGCCACTACACCAGTTATTAGGTCTTGGTGATTATCTCTATACTCATGAGCTTCTGCCAGTCTTCATTTAACACAAAAGCACAAGCTGGAAGTTCTGTAAGCTCCTCTACCAGGTCTCCCTCATTACTTTACTCCTCAGCTTTACTTGACATTTCAACTTCCATATTTGTCAACCACTGTAGAACAAAAAGCAATGAAACAAGGAGACTTTTGTTTTGTTTCAGTTCTTATAGACAGCTTCATTTCATGTACTTTACCTGCATATGACACAAACAGCTTATCTCCTACCCTACCTATAAAACTAATAAGCTTTATTTCAGCAACAGTGAAAAAGTTATAAGCAGCCTGTATGTCTTTCAGAAAAAAAACAATATAGAAATGTTTTCAAACAAACTCAGATAGTCTTGATTTTACCTCCCTGCTATGCCAGCATAGCAAAGAAGTAGCATTTGTTTTTATAAAGCTTTCTGAACAAATGCTAATTTAAAAAAAAAAGATACACATGCAGATTCTCTGACATTAAGCAATTGATACGCACATACACACACAAGTAAGAAAAAAATGTGAAAAGCATCACAAAAGAAAGATTTGAAGTGTGGTAACAAAATACTTGTGGGATTTAAATTAATACCACCTTTAAGCAATAACACGGAAGAAGCAAAGTTTTAGATCGCTAAGTGTAACAAAGCAGTTATGATTGCTGTCCATGAAACATACAGGGATTTCTAGTTTCTTTCCAAAGCAGAAAAAGTAAAAATAAATAAATAAATTTGAAAAAAAAAAAAAAAACACAAAACCACCTCACCACGATAAAATACAAACATGCACTCCCAAAAAGGCCGTTTGGCAGATTCTATGGAAGGTGAGGGGGGATTCTATGCAGTAGAATAGAATATAATGCAGATTTAAGTAAGATAATTTACATTTTTCTTCATTAATTTCACTGATTCAATTTTAGTAATTTGCCAGTTGCACACTAGCCATTCTCATTCCTTAAAGAAAGATCTAACCAAAACTAAACAAAGCAGCTTCATAAACCTTTTAAAAAGATGTTACATTGCATCACTTCACCATGAATTCTAACATTCAAGATCTGCAAAGAACTTCAGATGAAAATATCTCAGCCTTTCCCTGAAATATTGTATATTGCAAGGAATGTAAGAAAGCTCACTTGCTGCTGTTGCTACTGGCTGGGCAATATTAGGAGGTGGCTTCAATTTCATTAGTTCATTAAGACTATTATTCTTCAGCAGATCTTTTAGCTGAATCTGGTCCTTTGAAGGTGCAGTGGTCAAGGCATTGCGTACTGCTGGTGCTGCAACAGAGGGTCGAGTTGTTGTGCTGGTCTGGATGATTTTTGCTACAGTGATAGTCTGCCTTGTAGTTGTAACAGGTGTGGTTTTTGTCATCACTATAGTAGTCCCCAAAGTTGGAAGCTGATTTATTTGATTCAGCACAAAGGTTGTGGTAGATGGTGGTTGCTAGAAAACAAAACAAAACTTCATAAGAATTGGGATTTTTAGATCATACTAAAAAAACAGCTTTTATTTGCCATTCAACTAGGAGCCACCAGTTTAAGAGACCTGTAATAAGAATTGTCTTCACGTGTGATTGAAGGTGCTAAAAATAATTAGCTTGTAGTCCAACTACTGGACAAGAAGTGTCTTTCAAAGCTTGTAATGACATACTGCTACATGTATTTTTGCATGATCTTCTTCTAAAGTAAGAAGAAGGAAAAAAATAGGATGGAGGATTCATCACCTAAGCACAAAACTACTATTGTAGAGCAATCCTAAGCTGTACAGAATTTCATACACACAAAACAGCTGCAGAACTGTCAGGGAAAATAACTTCCATTACTTAAAGCATATATGCACTGCACCTTCTCCCTTTTTCAGGCACTCTTCATTACAACCGCCTTACTGCAGATCTACTCCTCATATTCTCATTTTGATTGTAACCATCACAAAACAGTTGAGGCTGGAAGGACTTTGGTTATACTCCAGTCCAACATCCCTGCTCGAACAGAGCCAGCTAGAGCACCACTGCAGTACTTAGAACTCTCTGCAGCTACAAAAGGTGGTACAAAGTTTGCACATAGGAGAAGTTCACATAACTTTCACATTCCCAGAATATGCCTGCAGGGAAAACAGAAGGCATGCTGGACCCCTCTGAACACTTTCTATGTGCTCCTTGCCCTCTGCCACACAAATCACATCTACTCATGGGTATGCTAAGCTTTCAGGGATCTAAATGCAAGTAGAGAGATGGTGGCAACAATCATCATTTTACCATCCTTTCTCCTCTGCTACATTTTGTTAATATGTACCCATATAAAGTCCCGCAGTGCCAGTTCTTACCCGAACATTTAATAAGGCTGGAGTTGACACAGTCTCTGGTTCTTGTTTCACACCAGCTGTGGCCTCAGTTTCCAAGCCTAGTTCTAATGCACTAAGTGGCACTGACTGCAGAAAAAGGATAAGCATCATCAGGTACTCATTTTAGTAGGACAAAAAGCCTAAATATCCATCTACAAAATGAGCATTGTCAGTGAAGTTAACTGTGCTCATTAACTGGAGTTTCACTGAAAACACATCATCAATTGACTGATCTCACATTCAAGGAAGTTTCACATACACCTTTTATCTGCTGTGAAAGGGTAACTAACTTCTGATGTCACTGTTTGACATTCTGTTTTTCCTGTCTAAAGTAGAAACAGTTTTGCATTCTTGCAGATTGAATGCTGTCTTGGAGATTAAACACCAAATGAAATCACTTTGCTTATTTTATAGGAAAGAGCTAGACTCCTATTAGAGTCTGTATGGATACATGACAGCGCATGCTGATATTAAGTTGTACATTTTGGGCTGTTTTTGCATAAAATGTTTAGGTTTAGTTAGTTTATAAAAAAGGGTTTGTTTGTTTTTTTTTTTTTTTCAAAGCAAAAAACCTACCAAATCATCTTCTAATCTCAGTGCTAGTAAGAATAGAGAATAAAATGCAACATTTTTGATACATTTACTCAGGACTTCCCCTCACATAAAAAGTCCCTAAGTTTTTAAGTAATAATAGTTATATTTATGTTTTAACCTGCTGAACAGGTGGAGCTGGTGCTGGAGTTGCAAGAACCACGTCTGGAGAATCAATATCAAATAGATCATTTGGACTGATTCCACTCTCACTCAAAGCAGCAAGCAACAAATCTTGTCCTGGCTCCACCATCTCTAAAAAAAGAAAGAAAAAAAAAAAAAGACCATAAATACAAGTTACATTGAGTTTTGGCTTATTTGGCACACACGCACTGACATTTGTGGTCCCCTTTCCTGAGTTTAATAGCATTACAAAGCAATCATTTGTATAGAGAGTTTCACTTTCTAGTTTGCCCTGTATCTTTTGTTGATTTGCAGTTTTTCTTATTTTTATATATATTTTTAAAATCTTTTAGTTACGTCTAGATTTAGAAGGAGGCAGAAAAAAACAAAATAGCTTACTATACATAAAATACTACCATAATCTATTTACAAAGGTAATACTATGTTTTAGGATGGAATAGGAAATATTGATTTCCTTGCAGGGAGAATGGAGCATATTTAACATATTACTAATGAAAAAAAATGGTTAAATGAGTCCACATCGCTTCAGCTGTTGCCCTTAAGAGTCTAAAAGTCACCTCTGTGAGAAAGTTTGCCTTCTTTTCCTGTTTACCAATCCCTCTATACAACCTACTGCTAACAAGAAATCTAGACTTAAAAATGAACATCTATTTCAATGCTGATACCTATTTTTTCCCCACATTAGATATACACCTATTCATCAACTCCAAAACAATGCTCAACTGCTTCTTTCTCTACTTTTACAGCTAAATAACATTCAGCTGCGTAGTAAAACATAATTACTTGGTTTGCCAAATCTAACATTATAATAAAGCACCTGGGACTTGATTCTTATTCCTCCTAGTTTTACCTGTCCAATAATGGAGAATTACTTTATTTTAGAAGATTAATATTGACATGGTACCACCACAACTGAAATAGCTGCGATAAGGTTATGGGACAAATTACATCTAAGTGTGAACAAAGACTGCGCACACACACAGAACACTGATGCAACAAACAGTAATGAAGGGAACTGCTGTGTCAGAACTAGCCGTGCTTAAAAATAAGTAAGAAGACACCCAAGGCGATCAGATCAACTACAAACCATTAGGGCCTTCAACCATTTCACCAGTACAGGAGTAATTAAGAAACATAAAGATGCCAACAGAATTAACATAGCTGCTGCTTCAAAGGCTATCATTTCCTATCAGTCTGCCTATTAGAATCCTGAATGGATCCTCAAAAATGGACACGAGAAGAGACTATTAGCTTTATCTTTCAGTGGGGTTAAGCCTCCATTCTCAAAAAAAGGGTGGGGGAAAGTACATAAACAAAAATCACAGACAATAAATATATATGCAGTTAACATAAATAATACATGAAATAAATTCATAATTTTCATCAGGTCATAATATCGACAGTGACCATCATAGGTAGTTTAGAAACTTACGCCATTGTTTAATAATTAGAAAAGGGTGAGAAGAAAAATTAAGTCTGTAGATAAACTTCAGTTTATAATTTTATTGTTAGGAATCTCAGAGCAACCATTGCAAGTGAAACTCTGTACTGACATTAGTTATCCCCTCAAACTGGGGGATCAAACACCTCTGCAATGCTAACTGTACAGTATTGATCTGGAAAAAATATGTAGACACTGTACAGAGGCTCAAACACCTCTGCTCAACATAGTGAAATAAAAATGTTTAAGTGTACAGAAAGTGTACAGAGGAAAAGAGAATGCCAGCTATGCCATTATTCAGTCATGCAGTTTTGGTCAAACCATCTCTAATAAGAGGTATGACTAGAACTCGAAAGATAAGTGGCTTTACTCAGAGGCGAGGAAAGTCAGAAGCTTGGGGCTGTTTATTTAAAAGAGAATTAGGACAAAAAAAGACAGAGATAGACTAGAAATTACCTTGGCTACTTCAGTAATGCAAGAAAGACTTTCTATGAAATTGAGACTCAAAGCAAAAAAATCGAGATTAGAAAAAATCCTTATCTTCCCCAAACATCACAAAACCATGCCAAAACCTATGAAGTCTGTTTGAAGTCAAGTTTAACATGTACAGGACTACCTTAAACTCCCTCTCTTCAACCTTTAAAAAACATGATGGCTTAGATGTCTTAAGCACAGACTCACCAACTTGAAAGCATTTCTGCTAGGATTTTTTTTAACTGCTTGAAGTTAAGATTTGATTTAAAGATAGAAACTAATATAGGAATTCCTACTCTTCCAGAATAAGCATATTCAATTTTAAAACATCCCTCTCTTAGCAGAGCTTTCTTTACATAACACTAGGGGGATGTAACTGGAGGTTCTAATCCCAACTTTTAAGAGTCTTAAAAATTAATGGTTGCTAACATACACACACACACAAAAAAAAAGATAAAAACAACTGTTCACTTGCCTGTCAGTCAGTCTGGACAATGAAAGTTAGATTAGTTTCCCTCATTTTGCTTCTATACACTAGCAACAAAGCTGCATTGTTTGAAAGGAGAACAAGGGGAATTCTGAAATTCTAGAAGTTCTACATTAAAATTAATAAACACTTAGCATCAATTTTGGGTTTTCATGAAGCTTCGAAAATAAAAAAAGTGCTTTTCTTTCCCTCCCTCCACCTTACCTAGCTCACTTGAATAAGGAAATTAAATATGAAATATTAGAAGAGAAGCTGCATCTTGAAAATTATTTTGTTTGTTTTTGGTTTGTGACATATGCTAGTCAAGTCTAAAATGTTATCAACCCTAAACAGTTCCATAATCTTACAAGGTAGGAGGCTTCTTAGTTAACATAAGCAAAAGCAACTTTATCAGGCTCTGCAGTGCAGCTTTGGCGATACTATATAAGGGCCTGTTTGCCACATCTTTAAAAACTCCAAAAAGAAATTATATATATATGTTGTGAATATTACAAGCTGTTCTCTGAGCATTTCACCAGTGGAAGAACTGTTTCAAGCATGCAGAATCTTGCAGACAAGGTTGCCTACCTTTAGTCAGGCTGTCCAATGTCACCCAGCAAGAAGCAACTTGTTTTATAAATACATATTTTTAGCTTATTTTAAGCTTTTTAGAAAAAAAATAATTTCAGCAGTAACTGTGCACCAATTATTTGTTTTAATAAAGGAAAACGGCACAACCTGCTGCCATCTTTAAAAGTGGCTATCAATACTAAGCATTTTTGTAAGGCAGTATACCGCTAAAGAAAATTGAGTTTGATAAAAGAGACAATTTCACACTTCCATTCATTAGTTAAGCAATTGTCAATTTAAAGAAACAAGACCAGAATGCCATGCTTAATATTATGACATGTATCCATGCCAACCTGGCTCATTCTCTTTTCCCCCCAATCTCCATTTCAGTTTTAGTGAAAAGGAGGAGGGGGTAAGAGGAAAAAAAAAAAAAAAAAGAAAAGAAAAAAGAAAACCACATGTTAAAGCAGCCTGCTCTCCATCCCACTTTGTCCTAAGAAAACTAACGCTGGGATCCTAAAACATAGGCAGGCTTTCAATTTCAGCATCTCTCAGCATCACATATAGCACTGTACACCTGAAGTACTTATTTATAAACATTGCAGCAAACCGATAGCGCAGCTTAGCCCAAACCAAGCACCACACTAAGCCTGGTACAGATACTGCCAAGACCCAGACAAGCAGCGTGTTTAGTGGCATCAATCTGCCAGCTTCAGTTCTAATGCCTGTCCTGAGAGAATAACGTAGTTAGGCAAATTTTGTTCTTCTTTTAGTAGAAGGGCTTTACCCGTTGGTTTTTGGAGGAACATAGATCACTTGGTCGTGCACTATTATCAAAATTAATATTTCACGATCCAGCGCACGGCCCCTCACAACAGAAATAAAAGGGCAGCGAGCTCCCAATCCCACAAGACAGAGATCTCTGAATATCCGGGTGGGTTCTCCTCATTTAAAAGCATTTGGCTGTGAAACGTAACCCCAGTAACAGCAAACAAAAACAAAACAAAACCCCAAGCCCCTCTGGTGCTTTCCAAACAAGGAGTAAGAGGCTAATTATTGAACTTGTCCATTCTTACATGCCTTAAGAGCAGAAGTAGCAGAAGTTAATATTCCATTTAAATGCACAAAGTTGGGGAGTGGGGGGCGGGGATTGACTTTTGTGAATAAATACTCCAATCCTGTAAAAAACATAACAGTTTTTTGGGCACTAATTATCTCTCTAAAGAGAGCTAGTAAAATCACACAAAGTACTGCCTAGGACAGTATGGGTTTCAACTGCAGCTTAAAGCTGCAGTATGACTGTTCTATGAAAGTTACAGTAGTCAGGATGCATGGTCTAGAAATGTGGCATTCACCAGTTTTAAAATGCTAACAGACAAGATGACGTGATGACTTAGCTTGAAATTAGTTTTTAGACTGCAGGGCTGGTGTTGCTAACTTGTTAACAAGTGTTTGCTACTAGCTAATAAATAAAGACTCAGAAGAGAGAATAGCAAGCAGTATCTCCCTCAAAATACATATATATATATATATATAAAAAAATCTTATATATGTATACACATTCCTCAATACCGGTCTCGGACCTAGTTCTGGTTACACCTCAGCACCAAAGAAATGCATCAACCACATGTCCTATCTACTGCAATAGCCTTTGAGTAGCTGCCAACCAGTTTTGACACCAAAGGACTTGTCTGAACATGGTAAATCCCCCAAATGTTATTTTTAAAGATCAAGATAGTGCAAATGTAGCAAAACAGGCCAGTAAATAAGATATAGAAAAGCAACTTGAATGTCATGCCGCCACACAACTTTTACCATAGCACATTATTTGCTTTGTACTGTAACTCAAGGTTTTCATTTGGGGGAAGGCTTGCAAGACAAACATGTAAGTTCATTTAAATCATTTTTAATCCAGATACAACCTATGTACTTTAAAGCCAAACAATCTATCACTGGGTTAATTCTTAACTACAGAGCCAGTGAAACAAAAGTGAAGTTATTAGCATGAACAAACGACCTAACACTAAATTACCCAGTCAATGAAACTTAAGGGGGAAAAAAAAGTGTTTAAATTATTACTCTCGTACCAGAAATATTTAAACATGTACCAGAAAGGGTGTTGCTACAAGTACCTTGAAACTAGGCTGCAAATACCTTTAGAAACACCACAGGAGTTGCAATTTACACACCCTCAAAGGGAGCGTGGGATACGGTCAGCTCCAAACAACAAGGAGGCAACTAAAATAACGCAGAGCCACCTCCCCACCGCCCCAGTCTCTCCCCACTCGGCCACTCACCGGAGCGGCCTCGGGCCGGGCGCGGGGCCGGAGGTGCCGGGGGCTCCGCGCGGCCGCTCGGGCCTCGCCGCGGTGCCCCCCGCAGCACGTGCTGCGCACATAAACTTCCGGGTTGGGGCTGCATCGGCTGCGTAACCGTGTGTCCCATGCGCGACTTTTGTTTTCGGCCCCCCGCGGATTTAGGGGGCCCTTGAAGAGCATTCGGGGCCGCGGGAGGGCCAAGGGCCGCGGCTCCGGGCAAGGCGCCGAGCCGCCCGCGGCACAAAGGCGAGCGGCGGGGACGGCGCTACAGCCCCGGTGCCATTTTGCCGGGGAGGAGGACGGGTGGTCGCCGGGCCGCCCCCCCCCGCCGCGGCGCCGCCGGTTTCGTCAGCCGTTAGCGGCGCTTCCCCGCGGCGCGGGCGCGGGGGGAAGGGTTCGCCCGGCGGCCCCACCGCCCCCGCAGCGCCGCGGGCGCAAAGTTTGCGCGAGCGGCGGGGTAGCGGCGGCAGCACCGCCGAGACAGCGGCGCCCTCCCCCGCGCGCACCCCTGCCGGCCCAGCGGAGACCCGCGCCCGGTAGTCACGCTCTGCCGGAAGCCCCGCGCCGGCCGCCCCGCCGCTCCCACCCCCAGCGCGAGGCGGCCGCCGCCCGGTGCGCAGCACTGAAGGAAGGGACCCCCCGGGGGCGCCGCGGCCGCACAGCGCCCGCCCCGCGGCGGCGGCGAGGCCCGCAGGCGGAGCAGGACTCACTCTCTCTGGCGCTCGATCCCGCCGCGGCCGCTCCGGGAAGTCTCCGCCGCCAGCCCCGCCGCCCGCCGCTTTCTAACTCACCGCCGCCATCTTTGCCCTCCCTCCCCTCTCACAGGGGAGGGGGGAGGGGAGAACGGCGGGGGGGAGGGGGCCGGGCCCAGCCGCCGCGCTGCGCCACGTGACCGCGCGCGCCCCCACGTGACGCCAACCACCGCCCGCCGCTGGCGCGCGCCTCGCGGCACGTGACCGCGCGCGCCCACCCCCCCCCCCGCGCGCGCGCCCGCCGCGGGTCACGTGCCCCGCCGCTCTCGCGCCCCTCCCCCCCCCTCCGCCGCCGGTGCCCGTTACCGGGCGCTCCCCCCCACCCGCGCTCTTGCGCCACGTGACTTGCCACTCCGCTGCCCCCCTCCCGCCCCCGCGGCAGGGCAAAGGGAGGGAGCTCCGCAGGAACCCGCAGGGGACGGCTCCCAAGCGTCCTCGCGCCGCGCCGTGCCCGCGCGCCAGGGGCGCCCCGCGGCCACGGCCGCAGCCCAGCATGGCGGTCCGAGCCCGGTTCCCGGTGGGCGGGTGGGTGGGGGAGGGGAGCACGGAGGCGAACCGCTGCAAGCGGTCACGTGATCCCGGCTCCCCTAAGATGGCGGCTGCCGCGAGGGCGCGGCGCGGCACTCTCGCGAGACCTGTCTGCCGCGGGGCATTATGGGGGGGGGGGCGGGGGAGCTGATGCGGCGGTGAAGGGCCGTGCGGGTGCATGCGCGCTCCCGGGGCCGGGGGGACGCTGCGCATGCGCGCTCCCGGGGCGGGGGAGGGAGGGCTGCGCATGCGCGCTGCGGGCGCCCTGTCATCGCGGAGCGGCGCCGGCGGCCGTTGGGCGCGGGCGGCCTCCTGAGGCCTGAGGAGAAATGTCGCGAACTCTGCCTTGCGCTGCTTGTGCTGCTGTCGGGCAACGTGTTTCCCTTCAGGCGGCTGCGTGGGGCACATCCCGCCCGTGCCCGCCTGGGTCCTGGGCACAGCCCTATGGAAGAACGTTCAGTGGGGGCCTTGTGCTTCGCTCCTCCGTGAGCAGCAGGTGCCGAGCACCATCATGGGGCCGCTGTTGCCTCAGTGCCGCGGCTCTAGTCGGTGTTTCTCTCACGGGAGCTTCCCAGAGTCTCCGAGGAGAAGGAAGCACGACACAGGAGCTGTGCAGAGAGCCATCCCTGCTGCCTAGGCCGGCGCTGTCTCACCCTTGAGGATGCGCTGGCACATCGGTTTTCCCTTGAAATATTTTACAAGCTGCTTCTGTGAAATGTTTTGCTGCAGAGAACTAACTGAGCTTGAAAATCTGATGGCTGCTTATGCCAGTCTTACGTGTGCAGAGGGATCGTGATCGCTCAGGCCTTTAAACTGAAAATAGCCTTACACTAAAAGAGTTTCCTGATTGTGTAAGAATACATTTTTTAACGTCTTTAATAGATGTTTGAAGCAGCCAGAACAAATAATGCTATGTGGACAGTCATGTCAAATGCATTTAAAATGTTCAGAGACGCTATATTTCAAAATAAAAATTCAATGAGGATTAAAATAATCCGTAAAGAATCAGTCAAGCATAGACTAACCTATTTAAAGATGGAGCGATGTTGATTAGATCAATTTAGGTAATCTCAGATTCATCAGTGGTGCTTCAGACCTTAAACATATAGGAAAAAAATGATAACAGTTTAGTCACAAATGAGAGATGAGAACAGTTTCAATGGCATCTGCAATCTGACTATTGACTTCTAAGTACTTAAAAGCCTGGTGAAGTACAATTCCTGTGCAACATATCAGACATGAAATGCATCTATGTAGATACATACAGTCATTACAGGAAAATGACATTTCTAATGTCTGGAGTTGAAAAGGCAAGTTACCTGTCAGGCCTACAAACATAAGTCATGGTTGTCTTCGACTGGAGAGGTGAGTTTTCCCATTGATGGCAAAGATGCTCCCTACTCACATAAAATTAATAAATGCCAAATTATTTGCAGGACAGTCTTTTACAGGGATTTTGCATCTCTATCTCACTGAACACTGTGTTTGATTAGAGAGGCTGCTTTTGCCCTTTCTAGATATTCTGATTGTAATCATATCTGTATATTATAATCTAGTAAACCTAGGTATACATGCTATTTTATTTCTATATAATTTTGTAAGATAATGCTTAAGAAACATTTTAGATTTAGATTCAAAAGTTACCTGAGCGGTATTATTTTTACTTGCTGTCTAGCAGAGAGTTATAGTGGTGGAAACAAACTGATTATCAGCATTTATTTTTTAAGGAAATATTTTTATAGGATTTGTGATTTTTTCACTGAAAATATGGCAGGTGCTATAAATTGTGAAGAAATTGAACTTTTGAATCCAAATGCAACTAGTCTTTAAAAATCAGATTTGTTTTTTAGCTGGGCCAAGAGAGCAAAGATTTAGAACCAAAGACATTTACTCTGAAAATTGCCTTTCCTTTCCGTGCAAATCCGGTGCCTAGTTCTTTATTTTTCCCTCCCCTTCCCCCACAAGCCACTTTCCAGTTTCAGTGCTCGAGTGCTCGGAGGGACAGAGCTTTTGCAGCGCTCCGAGAGCTGATATTTAGGTCACTGGGTTTTGTGGCTGGCGCTGGCGGGAGTCACGTTGTTCCCTTGGAGCCCAGCAGCTTCCGCGGCCTGAGCCCGGCCTGAGTCACGGTGATGGGCGGCTGCTGCGGGCGCCTCCCCGTTTACTCTGGGCTCGTGTGTGGGAACGGTCCAACATCTCCCAGCTCTGGCTGTTTGGGCACAGCTCCCTCCAAGAGCTTGTGCTGGGAGACCCAGCACGTTTTGTTAATTCATGGTGTGACTGCAGCGTACTGGTAGCTGAGACTGGTTAAAGATGACACTGTTCTCTTTGTTGCTCTAGTGATGACAATTATTTAGTGAGCTTTGCCCTCTAGTGGCTCCCTGTTCATCTACATGGGCTTTGTGCTTTTGCTTGTTTGTTTGTTTGTTTTACACACGCTCATTCTGACTCCCTCCAAGCAAAAAAGCTGAGCAAAATCCCAGTAGAGGTGTTCCCAGAGCATTCCCAGTACATTGGAAGAGTCGCCCTCAATTGCTTCAGGGAGGAAATGATCATTCGTGAAGATTTTCTTTCCCAGTGTGCATCGTGTGGCATCCTAACCATGTTAAAAGAACAGTATGAATCTGGGTCAGATAGCAAGAGCAGCCCTGCCACGTGCCGTGGGCTCTGGCGCTGGTCTGGAGGGCTCGATTCACCCTCCCTAATAGAGGACTTCTCGGACTTAGTGCCGGCTGATGTCAGCTGGCTGCGTGCTCATGTTGTACTCTAAACCCCAGTGGACGCTAAATGCATTTGGGTTGTTTTTCTGTGAAAAGCACATGCCTTCCTAATGAAGACACAGACTTTAGAAATCATGGTGAGGACGTAGAGTTTGTTCATTTGTTTGTTTTTAATCTTTTCTCAGGGAACATGTTGGCACTACTGTGCTGCATTCCCGATCACACTGGGAACGCGCTGCCTGTGTCCTTGCTGCTGGAGGGGCAGTGAGTGGGAAATCAGGCTGTCCTTCGTGATATTTCTCTTAGTCCTGATGTTGACCGTGTTTTTGTTCTGCCCCGGTGTTCTAAAGGGGGTTGTTTGCAGTTGTGAGTTCCCTGAACTGGCTGATCATGCAGCTGTGTGAATGCACGGGAGACAACAGCAGCTTGTGCTTCCAGATGAGCCTCTCTGGAGAGGCCGTCCTTGCTCGGGATACCCGTTAGGGCACTTAACTTGCATGTGAAACCGTAGCCTTGGCTACAGTTAAGTGTTAGTTAAGACTTCAATGTGCTAACATAGATAATTGCAAAGAATGATTATATGTTGTGACCCAATATAAGTTTTACTTGATAGGAAGCACCAAAGAGGTGATCCAGGATAATTCCCTAATTCTCATAACAACCTCAGCTAACACGTGTATCCCATTGTTCCGTGTGCCATCCTAACTCCTTGCTTCCTGTGTCTTGGGAAGACTATTTCCTGAGTTTGAAGCATGTGTGCTGGCCCCATGGCGATGTGCAAGGAGGGCATTGATGCTGAGGCCGTTCCGAGCTTTCCTGGTGCCAGGGAGAGCTCTGTGTTTCATTACCGCGACCTGACGTGTCCTGGACGCGGCCGCAACTCCCGCCGCGCCCGCGGGCCGGGAGCGCGCGCCGACCCCTACCCACGTGGCGAGCCCTGCCGAGCCAGGGCGTGCCCTCCCGCCCCGCCAATCAGCGCGCCCGTTGCCCTTTGCACGGACCAATCAGCGGCCGGCGAACGCACATTTTAAACACCGTTCCCGGGAGCCGCGACGCCCTCTCCGTGTGTCAAGGAGAGGGCGGGAGTGTTTGCCCGCGCGCCAATCAGCGGCGCGGGAGGCGTTACAGGCACCGCGTTAAGCCAATGGGAGGCGGCGGCAGCGGCTAGCGCGCTGCCTCTCGGTGGAGCAGTTGGTTGCGGCGGGGGAGCGCGGCGGGGAGGCGACCGGGGGGGCTCCGGGCCTCAGGCGGCTCCTTCGCGCCGCCACCATGGCGAAAGGTGTGCGGGGAGGCGGCGCGGAGCGGGGGCAGCACGGCCCGGGGGAGGGGGCGCACGTGGGGGCGGGCGGCGCGGCGCTGCCCGCGGGCGCGGAGGCTCCTCCCGGGCGGCGCGGGGCGCCGGGGCCGGCGGGACTCCTCCCCCGCGCGGTGTGCGCAGCTCGCCGGGAAGGGGCTGGGCCGCGGCGGCTCGCCCTGCCGCATCGAGCCCTTTAAACATGGCGCAGGCCGCGGCGGGCGGGCCATGAGCGCGGCCACCCGCGCGGGACATGGCTCAGGAGCCGCCCTTCTCTCCTTGCTCCTAGGCAAGAACATGCCCAAGGCCGGCGCGGAGCACGCGAGCCCCGAGAGCGCCGACAGGAAGGGCCCAGGTCGCCCCCGGGCCGGCGGGGTAAGCGCCGCACCGGGCGGGCCAGAGCGGGGCGAGCGGGCGGCTCCCCGGGGCCCGCGCTTGCTCCTGCCGTTGGCGCGGGGCGCCCACCCGGGAGGCTCCAGAGGTCCCGGGTGCCCCGGGAAGGTCCCGCCCTCGCGCGGGATCCCGCTCGGGACCTGGCAGCGCCGCGCGGGGCGAACCCCGGGGGGAAGAGCTTGTCCCGGAGCCGGGCATAGACAAAGACGTGGCGGCCGCGGGGCGCCGGGCAGGAGGGAGCGGGAAGGACGCGCTGGGAGCGGCCGCGAGCTGCGGGGCGCGCGGTGCTCCCTGCCAGGGAGCTCGCTGGGAGCGTCCTGCTGCTCTTCCTGCTCCTGCACCCCTTGTCCCCTGGAAATGCCAGTGTTGAAACCGCTGACTCAGTCCCCAGCACTCTGCAGTGCACAGTTAACACAGAGTTAACTGCTTCCGCTTAAATAAAATTACTAAAATAGGGCATCCCCCTCCTCCTCCATCTACTTATTGTAATCAGGTATTGCCTGGCCTGTCAAATACTGCATGTACATGTGTCAAATTGACTAGCTTTTTCTGAGGGTGCTTTACTTTAATCTTTGCCGGAGTTTTCTCATACGCTAAAGCTTGAGCCTTTGCCTGCTATTATTTTGTGTGTTAATTACATAATGTTAAGTGTATTGCTCTCACGATTATGTTAATTATTAAAATTATGCTATGCATTCCATTGTTGCAGTTTGTTTGCTCTTTTAGTATCTGTGTGACTATATAGGCTCTTTGATTAGTGAAGTCCCTTTGCTGGGTCTGCTAGTTTTCTTAATCTCTAGGAACATTTGCATGCTCTTTTCTTTTTTCTTTTTTTTTCAAATCTTGCATGTTTTTGTTGTTTTAACTGGATTGTAATGTCTGAAGACTACATTTAGCTGACTCAAAACGTAGCCAAGAAAAACTCTTCCTGACGAAGTTGCATCTGTTTGTGCAGAGTCTGAGGCTGAACTGTTGAGAGCCCTGTGTGCCCTGCCAGGGTCTGAGAGGTGTCAGGGGACCGTGAAAGCAAAGGTGGCCCAATGCCCGATACTGCCCGCAAGCCCAGGGCTCTGCGGTTACTTGACCACGCCAGAGGGTTTTGCTGTTTTCCTGTCTGAGACTTTTTGCCTGGACTGTACTCTGTTTCTCTAGTCAAAAGCAACTTTTCCAGTTTTATTTGGGAGGTATAATGGGCAAAAATATAGCATTGTTTATCTCCTAGGCATCCCTCATTTGTGTTGCCAAAATGAAGTGCCACTCAAAGCAGGCCATGCACAGCTGATTTCTAGCCTGTGTGTTGCCCAATAAACCGTGTAATTATTTCATGGTAACATTTGACATCTTAAGAATGTATTTGGGTAAGCTCATGCCTTTTAGACTGAGAGGTATGGTTTCTGCTTGGGCAGTTTTGCTGCATTATTGGCTTTTTTTTTTGTATACATTCTTTATGACCTCCTTCTTCCTTAGGAACTTGGGTGTTTTTATTATTATTATTATTATTATTATTATTATTATTATTATTATTATTACTACTATTTTTTTCAGCACCAGAATTCATATTCTGAAGCACAAGATGAGCACAAGGCAAGAAAGCTGGAGTTAATTATCGTTATCCCATCCTGCCACATTTCACATGAAAATTCTTTTGGACTGAGAGCTTGCATTAGCAAGTTCTCTTTGAGCGGTTACCACAGTTATGTTTTCATTTAGCAGAAATAGCAACAGTAGCAAGGATGATGCATAAAAACACAATATTTTGTGTTGGAACAGTTAGCTCTAACCCCTGGCCTTTGAAGCATGCTGTGGATACCAGCCTGAAGTTCCTGGCATCTCTGCGAGGTTCTGATTCCTCTCTGTATCTGTTCTAGGAGAATGTGTTTATTGGTCAATCCAAAATCTACAACTACCTGAATTCTAACAAATCTTCTGGTGCTCGCCCCCCACTTCAAGAGGAGAACTCTGTCATGTATCACGAGGTGAAATGTCAGGGCAAAACACTAAACCAATCCTACAGGAAAGGAGATGGTAAGATTGATCTTTGCACTGTTTGCTTGTCTCATGAAATGTGCTTTGTTCCTCCAGTTTGCAAACTTGAGAAGGCAGCTAAAGAGGCCAGAGACCTCACCCCTGCCCACTTGCTTTCCACTCCCCCTGCTCTATTGGCAGACTGGGGCTCCAGAAAGACACAGGGTCTTCATCCTCTTCAAATTCATGTCACGGGTTTACCAGGCAATTTTCCTCCTTTTTATTTATTTATTTCTCATCTTGATGCAAATACTTCTAGTGTGCAGATATTTTAATTTCTCCTCAGCATTGCGAGTGCCAGATTTTGGGGTAATTTGGCAACTTTTACTCCTCCCATATTGACAGTAAAGTGAAGATGACTTTAGCCGGTTACACAGTGCAGCTGTGCTTTATCCCTTTAGCGATACTGAAGTATCTCTTTTGGGACATGGGACCGTTAAACCCAGTAACTTGCTCTAAATAGAAATTTTATTTAGCTTTAAGCCATGCTCATCTGCCTCTAAATCCCTCAGATGAGGAGGAGGATGTGGTGAGGTCAAGGTAGAATGTATCTATCTGAGCAAGTGTGGTGTGTAGGGTAGATGTCTTTTCTCTGTGTGATACTGGCTGCTCACAAAAAACATCTGCAGCTATTGACCATAGCAATGTAGGATCCAAACTGCCTTGCAGCCTCCTTCAGTGCTGCAGGTTGATTCATTTATGGCAACTGGATAATGTAATGTGCCAAGTGCACTTAGCAGCAGGATGTGGTCCGTGTTCAGATTCGGGACAAGTTAGTAGCAAGCCTAATTTAATAAAGGACTTGAGTTCTGTTGCAGTTTTTCCATTTCTTTGCTCACTCCTCTGTTAGCACTTTGTGTATTGTAGAAATAGCTAGTCAAAAGTCCAATAACAGCCTATTTGGGTTGTAGTAGAAAGAAACTGCATCATTCCCTTCCTCTTTCTCCTGTTTGACAGAACTAGAAACTTGGACTAGAAACCACTGGAATTCATTTAAAGCACTCTGATATAGATGATCGTAAGTTCAGAGCCTTACTTTATTTTCCTGTCACCAGAAAAAAAGAAAGGTGGCAATAAAATTGAAGGTGCTATGAAACCAGAAGACCAGAAAGATAAAGCAAGTGGGTGCAATTCTTCAGTGCCCTCTTCTCACCAAAAGCAAGAAACTGCAGAAACTCAAAACACGCCTCTGCCTTCAGAGTGTGCTGATGAGGCCAATGCAAAGCCGGCCCAGAAGAAGATGGTTAAAGCAAAACGTGGACCAAGGAGAAAGTAAGTGAATTCAGGAGCTATAAAAGTCTCTCTGCTTGTGCTCTCTTGTAGCAGGAGGCCTTGATCTGCAATTTGCCCTCATGGGCTATAGGAGTTAATGTAATTAATGTTAATCCTTGTTCTGTTGCCCTTTTTTAAACAAAGGGTGCTGATGGGAGCAATAGATTCTTGAAGACGTCTCTATTTTTTTTTTGCCAATACTAGTATGTATGAAAATACAAAATAATACCTGAAGTATGTACCTTGCAGAGGACTTTTTGTTTTTTTGTTGTTGTAAGCAAGATCAGCGTGTTTTTCCTCAAATAAAATACCTGCTGATTGCCTATGGAAAAGGAAATTAATGAGGTGCTAAAGTCTATTTTTATTTGGACAAATTGGAGTGTCTCCTCAGAAACAGGATATTAAATTAACTACAGCTGGTGGCTTCCTGGCTTTGAACTCATACTTTTTCTTATAAGATTAGAGTAACATAACATTAGAGAATTATTTGTTGAGCAGCTTTCATGATACAACTTTGAGAGCCTCCTGGCAAAGCACACAGGGCATCAGGCTCAGAATGCAGCCTTCAGTTATTGTTAAAGGATTAGTTGTGTAAGAATGGAAAGAGCACGTTGAGGAAAGGGGGTTATAGCTTTTGGCTTGGAATGTATCAGTATTCTTACTGATAAGATGCTGATTCATACTGGTCAACTTTAAACGTATTAAGCTGAAAGTTTCTTGCAGATATCTCAAGGATAGAGGTGTAATTTCAGAAATACCCTGAAATATGCATATTTCTTATTTTTCTTATCCCGTAGAACACAAGGAAGAACACAAAATCGAAAAGTGACAGATTATTACCCAGTTAGAAGAAGCTCCAGGAAGAGCAAATCTGAATTGCAGGTAGTGCTTCTTGTTAAAATTGCACAATGTACCATGTGGCCCATCAGTTGAACGCTTGAGGAAAGTGTGTTACTATCTATTAACCATTTGCACTGGCAAATAGCAAATAACAAATATGCACTAGAAGTATTGTTCAGATAATGTTCAAAACTAACATCCAGATCTGTCAGGTTGGAATCCAGCTATTTATACATCTCTAGGAAGAGATCTGTGTCTCTGCCATTCAGGTTTGCTAGAAATAAAGGGTGGTTTGGAAAAATGAGTGACAACAGATAATCAGCTAATAATCAGCTGTGAAATAACCCCCCCAGCGGTACTGTGGTTTTACTTTTGTCTTGTTTCCCCTGCAGACTGAGGAGAGGAGGAAAATAGATGAACTAATTACAAGTGGGAAAGAAGAAGGAATGAAGGTAACTGCAGTACTGACATAAGCAGCCTTATGATGTTTACACAATCTCTTGTTGTTAATCTGTTTAAACAGAAAGTAGAAGCATTCGGTCTTACAACTGCTTCAGTTCCTTGCTGCTAAGATGAAAGTGCAGCAAAATTGGAGCATGTTTTCTTTCCCTTTTGGATGGTGGATCTTCACTTTCTTTTTGCACTCTGACAAGCATGCATGCTCTAATAGATACTTCAGTCTTTATACCACAGAAAATGTGCTTGCTCCTTTTAGTATATATTGTCCTGGTTAGTCTCCAAAAATACTGATATGGAAGTCTTGTTTGACCTGTATATCTATGGCAACATGTATGGTACGTGTATATATATGGTGCATATGTACTATACCCAGTCACTCTGCATTGTAACTAATTCTACTAGCAGTGTTTACAGCCAGTCCCTATAGACTCCTTGTTAGTGTACTGCATAAATAGGGTGTGCTTATTCTCCCACTGTTAGTAAATGCTAGTTGTTGAGACCAACTACTTACTCTTTGGGAGCCTCTGACCACCCTGTTTAGAACTTAAACCAGAAATGGATCCTACAAAAGCCAAAGGCTGCAGTTTGTTAAAATGCGGCAACCTCTAGTTATAAAGTTACTCCTAGGACAGTGACAGGATCTCCAAGAGGAAGAGTGGCCCAGTTTACTGGGATGGGTCCAATACTGGAGCATGGTGGTGGGTGCCAAGTGTGGTTTATGAAATCAGTCCTTTGATTCCTCTGACTTTTTTCCTGAACATATTAATGGTGATGGTGCTGCTGAAATGAAAAAACTGACTTCCTCATCTAATGGCTGTCTGATAGCTTAAAAATATTTAATAACTCTTTTGCTTGTATGTTTTTGATCTAATTCTTTGATTAGAGAACTTTGTATCAAAAAACTTTGTATCAAGATACCTGATTTGCATTGTACTGCTACAGTTTCATCAGCAACACATTTAAATTACCATGCTGCAATGTGTTTTTGTTTAATGATGAATCCAACACATAGTAATTTCCCAGTAAAGGGCATATTTGCAATCATGTAAATACTTTTCGCTTTCCCAACTGATTTTCTTTTCACCTCAACAGATTGATTATATTGATGGCAAAGGGAGAGGGGTAATCGCTACTAAACATTTTAATCGAGGAGAATTTGTCGTTGAATATCATGGGGATCTCATAGAGATCACTGATGCTAAAAAGCGAGAAGCTGTGTATGCTCAAGACCCATCCACAGGCTGCTATATGTACTATTTTCAGTACCTCAGCAAAACATACTGGTAAGCCTTTCCAGCTTTAACTTTTAAAGCTTGTGATCCCTAAATGATTGAAGCTTTGAATGCTGCTGAGTCTTTGTTTTCTTGAAAAAAATTAACTTAATGGGGAATATACACTACAAATCTTAGTAGAGCACTCATTAATGCCCTGTATCTGTTTGAAAAGGGCATAAACAGGTACCCTGAAATGTAATAGTTACTCAACCTTACTTAGGCCATGTCTCCCTCCTCCAGTATCCATGTGCATGCTTTGACACTCTGCTTGTTGCTTAGTTTGCCAAAACTCTGGTTCTTTTTGGAGTTCTCCAGTTCTTTCTACTCAGCCTTGTGTGGGAGTAGAGGCTCTTCTGCTAGTTCTGTATCCTTTTGCTTACTTATGAACTGGATAGATGCAGTTTTTTGAGGGGAGGGTATTTAAGGTGTTGAGCCCTTCTGGTGTTATCCTGTATCTGGATTTGCTGATCCTCATGAAGAGTCAAGAGCTTCTTGGTTTCAAGTCCACAGTGCCAGGTTTCCTGTGTTTTGTGCTATAACCACTAAATCTCCAGAATTGTTTTAATTGTTACCATGATCGCCATCCTGCATGCTACCTATTTGGGCATATGAATAGTCTATAAAGTTCTCTTTCAAGCCTTGTATGAACTTTCATTTTTTTTTTTTTTACCCAATTCATGCTTTGTTTTTTGTCTGCAAATGACGTGTGTGTGGTATGTGGCAACCCTGCCTTCTGTTCCTGTTCTTTCAGTGTCGATGCTACAAAAGAAACTAATCGTCTGGGAAGACTGATTAATCACAGCAAATGTGGCAATTGTCAAACAAAGCTTCACGACATCGATGGTGTACCTCATCTCATACTGATAGCTTCTCGAGACATTAATGCAGGAGAAGAACTGTTGTACGATTATGGAGACAGGAGCAAAGCTTCCATTGAAGCTCATCCATGGCTGAAACACTAGTTCATCTTTTTTTGTTTTGACTTAATGCTCTACAGAGTCGATGGATTTATTTCTCCTGTCCTCACTTCCCTCAGCTTAGTGGACTGCTTATGGTGTTTTGAGCTCCTTAAAACTGTCTTTTTGCTTTGCAGTATTTAAGTACCTATTGCAGGTTTCCAGGCAGGCTTGCATAATTGATCTTAGATTGCCAAATTTTTTGTATTGTGAAAGGAAACTCTCCATAAAACCTGGACATTTTTTTTGCATAGAGTAACCAGTGCCACCTGGGCATGCAGCTGAAGACTTGCACAGATTGAAACTCAATCACTTGGATTGTACTTCTGCTTTTGCAGTGAAAACTCCTGCTCCACTTTGTGAGGAGATGAATTTGGCGTTAGCTTTATGACAGCAGATGTTCTTCTGTACTCATGTATCTTACATCCAATGGCTTGACTACTTGTCAGACTTATTTTTTGAAACCCAGTCTGACAGGCTTTTCCGAGATGGACGCTATTGTTTCTATCATTCTCAAATTTGCGGTTAGGGATCTAATTTTTCCAGAGTCATTATCTCATGTTGGCCACGGAGCTTCAAATGCACTGGCACTGGGGAAAATGGATGGTCAGACTGACTGCCTTCTTCAGAGAAATTGAATGTGGATGGATTTTGATAGACTGGGTTGATGCGGATTAGAAATGTGAAGATAAAATTTAGTCATTACAGCGAGAATCAATTTTTGACATTATTTTCTGAGGTTTGAGGATGGTACCATTTTATAGGTGATGGCTGATTCTTGGAGGTGCCTCCTAGAGGGTTTTAAAGAAGCAAAAGGAAAATCTCTCAAAAATTATTACCTCCCTGTGTTAATTAGCCACATCAGAAGCTATTTATTTACTGTGAATGCTTGAAGTAGAGCATAGTGGTTCCAAAACCAGGAGTCATCTTCATGTGCAGCTTCAACCTGTAATGATGGAGTTCATGCAATGAAGAAAGTCGATTCCTTATTGCCTGGTCCTGTAGGTCTGTCCAGCGTGATCTGGTCCCACTGTCTGAAATGGGAGCTGTGCTTAGCATCTGGCAGGAGATGTTTTTAACAGTGCTATGGGAGAACCAAGTCTGGGATATAGGCGGGCAATACAATGGAGGTCCTTTATGTTAAAGATGAATTCTTACCAGTTGGAATTTTTGCCAAGGCAGGCTTGGCACGCGTGTAGATGAAGATGGCTGTGAGCCATCAGCCACACTTGCTGCTGGAAAATGTCAGCACGGGTTCCGTGGCTCTGTAAATGTTTTCTGCTTCTCATGTGTTGAAGGCTGCTGTTGTCCCAGCAAATGCCCTGTAGGACAATCTTATAAGCTTGCCTATGTGATAGGCCAGATAGCAGCAACATCCTGGCTGTGTGCTCCAGCAGCAAGAGAGGCAGTTTAGTGATGTATTTTTAAAATGAAAAACTTGAAGACAATGTCTCTGTAAAATAAAGAATATATTTATTATCGATGAAGTGGCTGCTATAGTACGTGTTTCCATTGCAGATCATTAGCATTTTGAAAGCAAGCTGTGAAAATCATTAGGTTCTAAACACTTAGCATTATTTACCACTTAACCCAAGGCAGGCTTGGGGGAGAAACCCTGTGTATTTCCACTGTTTGAGGAGTAAACTTGGAGACCTTTTGTCTTACATGTACTGAGCTACAGGTAAGCTTTTTTTGGCTGACTTTTGAGCTGGCACTGATTTCCCTCTGGTCTCAGTAACAGACCCTGCAGCAGTATACAGTGTTCTGTTCTAGCAGAGTGCTTTCCTAAAGTCAAAATGGAACTCAAATGCTTCTTTCTTTGTTATTTATTTAAATATTTACTTGTTCCCTATCAGGTCAGATAGCTTAAAGTCTCTGTTCTTCATCATCCCTTTTGTAAACAAGAAACTGTGGGAGGTTTTCTCCTGATTTTTTTTTTTTTTTAAGCTTAACTGGTAATCAAGTGGCACTGCATCGGAAGGTGGCAATAAAGCTCATGTTTGCACTGAATTTGTATCTTTTACTTTTCTAGGAGTTTCTGTATATATAACAAATATCTTTCATATATACCTACAGTTTTGATTTTTATACCTGTCCTTTATAGGAAGGATTAATGTTCTAGCAAGGTGTAAAGCACCTAAGAGGGAAAGATGCCCTTAGATTGCAGGTCTCTGCCAGAGGCAGGAGGGTTGGCCTAAAAGGGCTGCAGTGTTGTTGTATTTGCTCTTTATTTATTTTTATATTTTTGAAGCTCAGTTAACACTAGAGTAGATGCAGCTTTGGTAGTTCTGTGCATGCTAATAATCCCAAAAGGTTGGGTGCTTTCCTACCCATTTTAAATCCTGAGAGTCAGGAGCCGATTTAAAAAAAAAAAAAAAAAAAAAAAAAAAAGTAATGGTAAACTTGAAAATAACTGCAGCATTCATCTCCCTCACTTATTTGCAAGGAGTGGCTTTGAGTTTTCTTTGTGCCTCTTGCCAAAATGGTTCTTTGACACAGCTCTGTTTTAGTTTTTGCAATTTGTTAGTTGAAGTTGTTCCATTAAGGTCTAATAGAGCAATTAGCATGTTTTGGGGGGGAAGTAGTTGTCATTTAAATTGTCATTTGGGGAAGCAATTGTCATTGTCTATTTAAAAGGGCTTGGAGAATATGTCTTTGCATAACTCCATCCTTTATTCTTCACCCTGCACTCCACACTACTTAGAGTGGTTTCAGAATGTGTGTGAAACTTCATTTTTCAGCTTGTAGATGTGTCCTGGCTGCTTCGTGATTGTTTTTGTATCTGAGATAATGTGTAAGCAAGTACCTTCCCGCTGCCCTTACTCAAAAATACACATGGCCAAGGCTTACTAATACTTTGAAGATGCTACACTTGTAGCAGTTCTGTGCATTGGCTGTGTCTGACTGTAAACTTACCTAGGTCAGATATATATTTTACATTATATATATAATCTTGCTCATGTGCAGCTGTTAGCAAATTCTGTCTGAAATGAGGCCACAGTTCTGCAAAGACACATTCACATTTTGCTGCTGAGCACAGATCTGTGTGAGGTGTCCTAGGTCCCTCATGCTGCTTGTATGAGGGAATTGGGAGGATTTCCAAGCTTGCTTTCATTTTTTGAGAATAAGATCATAGGGGTGATTCCTGACATTGCTTTTTATCTCTTCAAACTCTTGTGCTCTTGAAATGATTTTCTGCTTTTCTTCTGCTCCTGTCTGCACCATTTTCTTCCACTAGTGATAAAAATCTCATTGCCTAGGTTAGTACACAGCTTATATCACTTAAGAGACACAAATGGAATTTATGGAGAAGTGCTTATCCACCAAAGAGCTTTAGCTGTCAGAAAGGAAGGACCTGGTCCATGTGCTCCTGTTAGAGAGGGATTGAACAAGTGTGAGATGACCCTGGTCCTTGATGGGAGCCGCGTGCTGCTGCAGCTTCACCTTCCCCTGTGACCTCCTGCAAGGGGCCACCCTGTGTGTGCAAGTTCTGTTGTCATTCCCTTAACCCAAGCTGTGAGATGGTGACAAGTTCTGCTTCCTACTACCCAAGTGTTGCCCATCAAGAGTGAAGAAATGCATGGAAGAAAACCCATCCTGCAGCTTTCCTGACCTGCTGCTGTTAGTGTAAGGGAGACAATTACTTTCCCCATAAGATCACTGGGGTGTATGACTGCAATGGGCTCTTCTTTCTAGTGCCTCTCTTTATGGAGGGCATACATCCCTTAAAAATAAAACATCTTAATCTTGTGAAATCATTGGGGCTGAGTATTTTGACAGGTGGACAGGATTAAGGTAGTAGAAGATGCACTCTTTATACAACTTTTCTTTTTATTCTTATTTAAAAGATTTATTCTCTATGTGGGGAATGTCTGGCAGGAATCCAACAAATACAAAAAGTATGAATATCATAAAACAGTTTCTAAAAATGCAAAATAGAATCTATTCTGAAAGAATATTATACAAAAACGCTATTTAGGAGACTGCTTATTCTCTGCAGTGAGTGATGCCTCCAGTGCTTGACTTCTCTCAGTTCCTTTAATTGCTTTGAACAGTGCCATTTCTGAGCAGGAGTGGTTAAATTCTCGTTCATGTTCATTTTCCATGTTTAAAAGAGAACCTGGACGGGAAGAAAACAACAGAAAAAAAAACAGCGCTTACAAATGGTAGAGCAAGGATCATGCAGTGACATGGCCGCGTTGATGCGTTCTGCTATTCTGGGGAGCTCAGAGGACAGGGTCTGAGCTGGTGGCACTGCCTACTGCTGCTTGCACACAGTGTAAACAAACCTCCAGGGACAGCTGGCACGTTCCTGCACACAGAGCCCTAATGTGCTAACAGGAAAGGCAAGTCTCAAACGGGTTTGTTCCAAAATGCTGCTGCTTCCTGAGGGGAGGAAACGAAGCCCTGCTTGTCTGGGTAGGGGCTGCTCTCCTTAAGAGTGCCTTTTTTTTTTTTTTTTTCTCCTCTCCCTGGAATGGCGTTTTCCGCGAGTTTCTAATTGCACAGAGAAAAAAGGAGGGGAAAAAAGCATCTAGTCACCTAGGCCTGAGTTTAAATTTCATCCCTGCATTTGCTAACAGCAAAACGTCCCCTTTTCCCATATTCTGCTGAAACAGAGACACTTACAGTCGTTTGACGATGGTCTTGTCTTTGTGTTCCTTGCTGGTGCCAGGGCTGTTGCTGTTGGAGTCTGTTTCCAGTTGCTCAGTTTGGTCCCTTCTCTGTGAGATGATCCCACTAGTAAGAGGAGCAGAATGATTTATTTTTCATGGGTCTGGGCATAGCGTGGCATTGCTGTCTACATTAAACCCTTCATAAGGCAACTTGTCACACGGGTGAATTACAGAAGTCGGCTTTGCAGGTGTCCCCATCGGAAAGAAAGCCGGGCTACACAGGGACAGTTTAAAAAGGTTAGGAAGGAGGGCCCTTCAAAAGGAGAGCAATGCAGAGTGCAGTTAATGCTCTCTGAATTCCAGATGATCCCAAATGAAAGGATAATTATATGCTGGGTTTGTACAAGAGTCTAAAGAAATCTGCAAGGTGCAAATACAAATAGTGAAGTCCTGCTCTTGGGGATCCTCAGCACTGCCAGGAGGCTCACACGACACCGCTGGCAACAGATGGGACTTTGCAAGCCCCATGCAAAGTAGGTGGCTGTTCCTTTTTCCATCCTAAAGAAGAGAAAGAAAAAGCTTTGCCAGAGCTGTAGATTTTCTCGGGCTGCTTTGGTGCTGCTGTATTTTGTAGGGTTGCAACTGCTACTTTAGGCAAAGGTTTTGGTTTCACTGAGCGCTTCCTCTGCGTGGGATTGGGTTAGATTTCACCAGCTTGCATATTGCCCTGTGTTTTCACAGCATGCCAATTTACTGTCCTAAGCTGACCTCATTTATCTCAAGTGCTGAGCAGATCAAAGCTTGTAACTGCTGTAGCTGAGGGCTGGAAGTAGCTAAGCAACACTGTTCAGGACCTTGAAAGCAAAAATACGGGCAAATATCTGGAAATTGATGAGATATCTGGCATTATGAGATAATTTAGGGACAGATCCTCCAGATAAACAAAACTGAATCGTTTGGCTGACATTGCAGATTTCTAATATTTGCATCTTATTTTTACTCAAAAAATCATGAAAAATAAAAAGGTAAACCACAAGCACCATTTTCACTAATCTATTATGTGTGAGAATACCAGATATCTTATTGCTACTTATCTTTTATTTTGGATACACACAAGACATTTTCATGTACAGTGTTTGTATTCTTCTCTCACTGGCATGACTGCTCTTCCTGTCTGTACAGCATTGCTGGGGTTCTGTGCACGTTTAAAGGGAAGGGGGGTTGGTTTAACCCTCCAGATTATGTGTGACAAAACTACCACACAGCTCAAACAGAAAAACAGCCCTGACATGCTCTGTAGGCAAAGAGCACTGTGACTTAACTCATTCTCCCATAAATTGAAAAGTATTCATGTTAATTTTTAACTTGGTCTGTAATTAGCTGTGCACTGCTCCTGGAAAATCAAAGGCAAGAAGCCCTTCCAAGGACAGCGCAGCAAAAGCAGCGAACTGAGCTATGGAATTAGGTGCTTGCTCGGTTATGAGAAGTCCCGTTGAACAGGCGCTTTGTAAAGTGTCACCTTGGCTTCAACTTCAACTTTGTGGCTTAACCTGAATCTTACAGACAAGGCAAAAGGTCAGACTTGCTGCATGAAAGAGGCTGTTGCTGAGATATCTCTACTGAAATCTGATGTGCCTGGGAATGTTGTACCTAGGGTAAGTAGTAATTTCTTGCTGAAAGAGCTTATAGTATAACCAGATGGGGGGGGGGGGGGTGAGAACAGAATCTGGGAGATGAAGTAATTTGTAGCACCAGGAGTGTAAGACCCTGTGTGGATCCTGTCCATTGGATCAAACTGATTCTCCCAGGCTGCTCTCTTCTAGCAATGTCCTTTGCTGAAGGGTATTTTCTCCCTGTAATTCAAGCACCTTACCCAACCTTCAGCTTGCAGTCTTAAAAATAACTAAAACCACACAGCTCGTGCTGAATGATGGTGAAAGAGTTTAATATTCTCTTCACATCACTGCCATGTGCACTCTGGAGGCAAAAGACCAGTAGATTAAACTACTGTACACCCACCTATGCAGAGTGAGAGGGAGGAGGAAGTTCCTCGACTCTAAAGCTGAGCTGGAAACCCCCAGGCCCCTGGTTCACCCTGGGTTTCTCCCCAGAGCAGGAAATACGTGCGTGGCTCTGGTGAGTGCGCAGGGAAGAGCCGTGCATGAGAACCCGGCCTGCGCAGGTGCTGCGGTGAGCATAGGCTTCCCCTGGTACTGCTGTGGGAACAGGCTCTTTACTGTACAGAATGAGGTAGTTGTTTTAAAACTACTCTTTAAAACTGATCCTTCATCATCCCCCCCTTTTTCTTTGCTCCTTCGTATGCTTTTGGGAGCACAGATACGTTTCCTCCCAAGTCCAAAGCCCAGTCCAATCTAGGTGCTCAGTCATGCAGTAACCTCACCTGATACAGTGACCAGACAAGGAATAAACGCTATAAATAGTTCTTTGCTGACTTCATGCTCTACCTCTTGTAGCACTGCAGCTCCTCTTGCAGCACGAGCAGCTGCGCTTTCAGCTGGTTGCGCTCCTGCAGCACTTCTCGCAGCTCCTGTAAGGTGAACCGGGGGCGGTCTGGGTCTGTGAGGTCTATCACCATTTTATCAGGTCCAAGCTGTAAAATAAAACTGTGGTTGTGATCTTGTGACTTGAGGCCATTCCTAGAGTAAAAACCGTCAAGATTATAACAACATAACAACTGTTATGACTTTTTTTTCCCCCCCAGCAGTTAATTATAGGTTCCCTCTATTTTTCATCAGAGAAAGGGCTGGGGTTTGTGTTTATTGGGGGGTGTCTTATTTGCAGAGTCTCCTTCTCTGGAGATCTTCAAAGGCCTCCTGGATGCCACCCTGTGCTCCGGGTGTCCCTGCTGGAGCAGGAGTTGCCCTAGGTGCTCTCCGGAGGTCCCTTCCCGCCTCAGCCCCTTGGTGACTCTGTGCGGGCGCTTCCCAGCCCCTCTCCAATCCTCTCAAGAAGCAGTGTCTGCCCAAGCAGTGCAGCGCGGCTCTGCGAGGACACTGCTGCTCCCGGCCTTTCCGGGGGTGACAGCGGTGCCAAGTAACTTCCTTAACAACAGCGGGCTCCTGCAAGGGCGAAGGCGACGCGCTAACGGCAGAACGTGAGCGGCTGCTCCCGCGCGCCTCGCTCCACAACGCGCGGCACAACGGCCGCTCTGCAAACGGGCCGGGGCGCCGCTCTCCTCCCTGCCCGCGCTGAAAGCGGGACCCACCTGCTGCGCGCTGCCCCGCGCCTCCGGCCCCGGCCCCGGCCCGGTCCCACCGGGGCTGCCGCGGCTCACGAGCGCCTCGAGCATCTCGAGCACCCGCACGATGCGGAACTGCAGCCGCGGGAGCGCGGCGGGCGCGTCGGGGCCGCCGAGCTGCAGCAGGTCCCGGCCCACCACGTGCGAGATGTCGTAGACGTCGGCGGCCGTCAGCTGGAAGGGGCTCTTGGCCAGGGCGCGCTCCGGGCCGTCTTCCTCCTCCTCCTCCTCCTCCTCCTCCTCCTCCTCCCGGCGCTGCATGCCCGAGGCCCGGCGCCCGCTCCCTTCCTGCGGCGCCCCCGCCCTCTCCGTGGGGAAATGGCGGCATGTCCGGCCCTGCCCGCTGCCGGGAGGGGGGGGGGGGGAACGGCCCGTCCACGCGGGGGGAGGGGGCGCTGCCGGTAACGGCCGCTCCCGCCACCGGGCGGGGCGGGGCCGCGCCGCGAGGGGGTGAAGGGGAGGAAAACGCGACTGCGTTTGCGCAGCGGCACTTTCGGCCCCGCGCGGGAGGACTCGCGTGGCTGCGGCGCGTCGGTCTGCGCCGGAGCGAGGGGGAGACGAGAGGCGGCGAGGGGAGACGAGAGGCAGGTGGAGCGAGTGACTGGAGTTCCGCCGTCCCGCCGGGCCCTTGACGAATCGTCCGCCGCCAACGCGGAGCCAGGTGGTGGCGGCGCCGCGCGCGGCCCTGCGCGGGGAGGGGGCGCCCGGGGGCCGCCCTGAGGCGCCGGGGCGGGCGGCGGAGCGGCCCGTGCCCCCCCCCCCCCCAGAGCATGGCCGACTGGGCCCCCATAGCCAAGGAGTACGACCCCCTCAAAGCCGGGAGCATCGATGGCACCGACGAGGAGCCCCACGACCGAGCCATATGGAGGGCCATGCTGGCGCGGTACGTCCCCAACAAGGGGGTGACAGGGGACCCTCACCTCACCCTCTTCGTAGCCAGGCTCAATCTGCAGACCACGGAAGAGAAGCTGAAGGAGGTTTTTTCCCGGTACGGAGATATCAGAAAGATCCGGCTGGTGAGAGACTTGGTTACGGGCTTTTCCAAGGGTTACGCGTTTATTGAGTACAAGGAGGAGCGAGCGCTGCTGAAGGCCCACAGGGATGCCAACAGGCTGGTTATTGACCAGCATGAGATCTTCGTGGACTTCGAGTTGGAAAGAACCCTCAAAGGGTGGATCCCTCGGAGGCTTGGAGGGGGTTTTGGAGGCAAGAAAGAATCTGGGCAGCTACGATTTGGAGGACGGGACAGACCTTTCCGGAAGCCCATCAATTTGCCAGCCATGAAAAGTGATCTGTATGGAGAGGGATCAGCCGAGAAAAGAAACTGGTCTCGCGAAGGAGCAAGGGACTGGAGAACAAGAGATCGAGAGCATGAGAGGAGCAGAGACAAGAGATGGCCGGAACGGGAGCGTTCATGGGCGTGGGGGGAGAGTGAGAGGGACTCCAAAGAGGACAGGAGCAGAGGGAGAGACAGGAGGGACAGGGACAGGAAAGACAGGGATAGAGAACGGAGCAGGGAAAGAGACACTAAGAAACCGAGAGATGAGGATAAGCATCGATAGGTGAAGGGGTGTTTGGGTTTGGCGTCTGCTGTCGTCTGTCTTCCAGCAGGAACCAAGTCCTGCTGCCGCTGAAGGGACCTTTCCTCTGTGTAAGGACTGCTGTCCTGTTTGTTCAGGGGGTTGGTTGGTAGTTTTTTTTTCCTATGAAAAGATTATCTGGGCCTAGAGAGGAGATACAGGAATGTCCTGGTCATGCTGTTGCTCTTCCCTGATTAAGGATTTTTTGAGTAGTGAAAGCCTACAGGGAGATGAACATCTCTTCCATTGAAGGCACTGAACTGTGTAACTCAGGCTCTTTGTAAATGGTTAGATACAACAACAAAGTTGACTTGTGAATCTTCTTTTAGGCATCTTTGTGTGTGTATGTGTTTTACATGGAGTTTTTCCATCCTAAACGTTGCTCAGCATGAAGCCTTATCTCCATGCAGAGCTGTGTGAGCTGTTCTCAGCAGGGGAGAAGACAGTGCCTAAACCACATCCCCAAGAGCAGACAGCACTGGGAGACGCTGCAAAGGACACAAAGGACACAAGTCTTTCAGAAATACCTTCAGAAATATTTATTAAACCGTTAAAATGATTTACTGCCCGATCAAAAAAACAACAACAACAACAAAAAAACCTTAAGTGAACCTGCAGTCTACCTGCAGGAATGTTATGCCCTTTACCTGACAACATCCTGTCCCCATTAAAAAAAAAAAAAAAAAAAAAAAGGTTTTACTTGAATATTAAGAAACTATATATGGCAGATCTTCAATTCTTTATTCTTCCCTATGTGGCATCCTTTATAACAAAACAAAAAAGAGTGAAGTGGTTATGTTAGCAGGTCAGGGGTAATTAATTAGGTTTTTGAGGTAATGGGGTACATGTTGGGGGGGGAAGGCTGTACTGCTTAGTGCCATTGTCTGTACTTGGCTGTAAATTTGACCTAGCAACTGTGCATTGGATTCTAGCCCATGGGACTAGCTTTTCATGTACTAACTAGGTCTGGAGACTTCCTTTTTAATACATGAGCTTAGGGAAAAGGGGGAAAAATGTTCAGTCTGTGTATTTCTATTATCCCAGTCCATGGCTCCTAGCTGATGAGCCTGTGTTCAGGCTGTCAATGTGCTCATTCCTGCATTGTTTCCTGTCGCTGTGTCCCTGTGAATGTGCCCAACGGCTGTAAATGATGCTAGGGAGAGACTCAGCAGGCACCGTTCCATCAACTCCAGTGTAAGATCATGATTTTTAAACAGCAACAATGATCCATTTCTGCTTTCTAGCCCCTACTCCAACGTTATGTCCATACAAGAACACTTCAAGATATCTCCTTGTTACACCTTTCTCATCGTTAAGGAACAAAAGTGTTTAAGACTAGTACATGCTCCAGAACCATGCAACTTTAACTTAGATTCTGTCTGCCTGATACAAATGTAGTGGACTTTCTTTTTTTTTTTTTCTCCCAATCTGTAAAAGAAAGTGGGATCTCAGCAACTTGGGTATCATTAAATTAAGACTCTCTAAGAATTGCCTTTCACATAAAAGGAAGAATGCTGTGGTTCTGTGAATACAGCTTGCTGTAAGCATAAAACAACACATGTTAACAGAACTTAACCAGGCAAAAGCATCTTTACTAGTGTCATACAGTAGTGTCAGATGTTTTTGTCAGTATCTCAAATATAGATGCCTTTCATATAAGGCTACCTTCCTCCCTCCCTTCCCCTCTTCCTTGAACTGCAGGGACAACCTGGAGGGCCTGCAATTTCTTTCTCTTAACAGTGGAGTTGCAGGTTAGTTCAGCAGCATGGGTCCCTCGGGGAAGGTATAGTGCTAAGGTGTATGTGCTAAGATATATTCCCAACACTGCTGGGAATGGGCTGCTGACCGGAGCCTGTACGGAAACCGGTACTTAAAAAATTGTAATTTGTTGGAGAGGGAGAGAAGATACTCAAAGTACCCAGAGCACACTGAAGTTCAAGGTTCAAAATCTAGCACAATTACAGTCAGGAACAGACCAGCCTTTGCCCCACTACTGCAAAAATGCTTTGTTTCCTAGCAGTGTGCCGTGACCATTCCCTGCCCACACGTTAGGTAACCCATGCTGGGACATAAAAACCGTAATCTTTACCAAGCAAAACTAAAAACAGAAAATAAACATCGTGTACGAAAGCCTTTGGCTTGCTCTCCTCTAGGAGCCCTTGCAATGAGCCTCAGGCAATTAGCACCTGGAGTAGCAGAGCTTTTGCCTGAGCACTGGCTCCTGTTTCGTGCTGCTCCTGAGAGCCGGCTCCTTTCAGAGCCCCTCTGGCTGCCGGGGTTGGAGCCATCAGCAGCCCGCGGCTGTGGCACTGGGTTCCATGAGCAGAAGTTATCTAGGACCCCGTTGCAACTAGAGTTGCTGCTCCCCAGCAACGCTGGGCTCCAGTGCAGAACCCGCATGCAGGACCACGTTCCTTAGTGAGGGACCCCATGCCCTGTCCTGCCCAAGCAGTGCTTGCCGAGCCCGCTTTCGTGGAGGGGATGGGGCAGGGTGCATCTGTGTTGCACAGGGCTTTGGTGAGGGGTTTTTCATAAGCATGACCTGAACCCAGCCCAGGGGCTTCACATGCTTAATGTGAAGTGGGTCTGAACCCACCTTCTGACAGCTCAGCTGTGTTCATGCACTGGCACTGCTGGCACATCAGGTTACCCAAACCCCAGCTGACAGCAGTAGAGCAGCTTGTGCTTGTAGAATCCATCCCTTCTACAACCCCAGGTAGTGTTTAGACTAGTCAGCAAGAAAGTGTGGGTTGGGGTCATCTCTAAGTCAGTTAAAGCAGTTCATGTCAGCTAGCTGAGGAGGACTCCTATTGCTGAAGTTAGGCAGTCTTCATCGAGAAAGAAAAATGGAGTGTGACTCTACCCAAAACGTGTCTGTGGGAAGGGAAGCTAACTCCCTTAGAGTGGCTGTCTGCTGCTCTAGGGGGAAGACCTTGGTAAGAAGGAAAAAAGAAATCAAGTGTTAGAATTCCTCTTTGCGAGCAGTTCATTTTCCATTAATACTGCAGAACTCTTGGCAAAATGCAAGGCACGCTCACCTCGTACTTTGACTTCCTCATGCGTTAGGCACTATGCACAACGAGGGAAATGTACCCTTCCTGTCCCGCTCAAGGCTATTCCAGCTTCTCAGCTTGCATCAGGTTGTTTCCAAGTGGTCAGCTTGGTGCAGATGCCACCTAACTTGACAAAATACAGCAGTGCTAAGACCTGCCATGGAGCTGTGGTATCCCTCTCAGAAAAAAATAAAAATAAAAATCTTACAGAATTAAGAAAAAGCAAACAACCAAAAAGTCTAACAAAACAGAATAAAAGAGTCTTTGCCAGTAGATATTGTACACTGCAAACAATCTTCTAATAATGGCACAGCTCTCTTTTTTGGTTTAAAGAAGCTTGTGTTACTGTAGTTAATGCATGAGCAAGACCACAGACTTGTTATTCAGCACAAAACAAGTCATCTAGAAGCTTCGATGTCCCAATATCAGTGACTTATTGCACAGCTTGGATCCTGTTTCTGGCAAACAGTCACCAAGTAAGCAGTGAGGGATCCCTTTTGAAGAGTGCATCTGAGATGCAGCCACTGAGGTGTGCAAGGCAAACAGCAGTGAGGAGCTGATGGATTTGTTCACAGAAGCTTCTTGTTACTAGACTGTGAGACCTACTGTGGCAAGCTGAACCTCAAGGTTTTAGTCACAGATGCTGCAGGGCTTCTTGTCCTTGTTCCATGTAGGAGTCATCTTTATTTGAGTTTGCCCATTCGCCAAAAGTATCCTGGAAGTGGACGCTTCTCTGTGATGCCTGCATACGTCTCTTATCACGAGAGAAGAAACTAAACCTTCCAAGGAGGGAGGAGGAGTAAGGAAGGAGAAGGAAAAAAAAAAAAAAGAGAGAGAGAGAGATTGTTTACTGGCTTGAAAACACTTCAAACACCCGACACGATACACAGCACAACAAAACAGAGCAAAAAAAAAAAAAACTGTTTGCATCTGCAAAAAATCAAGGCAGTGAAGCCTGATGGGAGTGCATGTCAAAATGTTATTAGAGATGAAGTCATTGCAATCTCAAGCAGTTCTGCTCTGGAAGCTTCCAATAAGCTCTAAGTGCTGCTGACTCTACAAGGTGCAGACATCATTTTAGATGCTGCATATTCCCCCTCCCTCAACCCCGAGATAAAGAAGCAACAAAATACGGGTTAGTTTCTTGGCATAAGTAAAGTGGTATCTTTAGCAATAAATCTGTATAATTTGCCCTACAGCAGGAAGAGAGAATATTCTTAAGGGTGCCAGCAGGGAAATTCATAAGAAAGTAGGTCTTCAGTTTTTTTCCAAGGGTACAAATTTTGATACATAGGCCCTATTCCTGCAAAAATAAATGAATAAATGCACACAAGTGCTCAAGAGTTTGCAGGATGAAGGCTCTAAACGAATGCACACAAATGTGCACGTCATTTCCCGTCGCACAGCTTGGGTGTGCTAAGTTAATGACGTACATGAACCAACAGCCATTTAAAACAACAACAAATTGCCAGCTGACAACACAGCTAAAATACACAGTTGGAAGAAATCCTTACTATCATTTTTGTGTACTGTGAAGTTACTTGATTAAGCAAAATCATCTTTTCGATGTTTGTAATGAGTTCAGTACAAAAGGTTTTAGTACAGTTTGAGTGTGCTGAGAAATGCAAAAGTTTTAGTTCCAGCTACCCAAATTGGCTGCTTCTCCTTCTGGTTTTAACGATGTATTTTAGGAGGTAAACACCGATTTGCTTGCACAGTACTGAGCATAACGCAGTCCTGATCTAGGACTGGAATTGCTAAATGTTTCTCAGGAAAAGATTGTCCGCCCATGAACCCAGCCCCACCAGGAGCTGGAATATTTGTCCTGGCATAAACATGGCCCTGTGCCCACTGCCCCTCACTCAGCATCCTGCCTCCACTCGCACTCCCTTCCTTTCCCCTCAGTACCAGGATCCCAACCGTTCAAGCCGCCTTGTGCAGACCAGGGAGTTCTGCCTTCCACATCTCTAGTCACACAGGCTGTATTTGAATGTCAGATGAGGGTTAAGGCAGCTTTCCTGAAAAAACATCCTATCATATGTGCAGGTAAGCATGAAGATTATTAATAATAAGCTTGACTAGAAAGTGATACAAAAAGCTACACAAGTGCAATGCAAGACAGCTAACGTTGCTAGCAGGACCTGAACTTTTGCATTTCCTGGCTTGAAATGTGCAGTCTTAATAGTGAAATAAGTCTTTTGCACTTAATTAGTCTGGTAGCTTTCTACTGCCTTCATCATGGAAGTTTATAAATTCACACACATATGATCAGTCTTTGCAGGGACAGATCCAATTCCAAATTGAATGGGAAGCATCTAGTCACTGAGGTTTTCCCCTGGAGATGTTTGGTCTTGCATGTTTGTATGCTGAAGTCCACAGAGGACTCCTGTATTTATGCAGTAAGTTTCAAATATCAAAGTTCTTTTTTTTTTCCTCCCTCTCTTTCAGTAACAGAAGTTTTAACAAAATATTTTTCCATACCAAGTGGACGGGGTTGGCTTTTTTATTCTTTCTTATTAGATTGCTATTAGGCCTAGAAAAGTTTTATGGGCAATGTTTGAAAAAAAATACATCTGTTTGAAGAAGAGCAATTTAAACACTGTTTTGCTGCTGCAGATACAGTCATCAGTAAAGTCAGAGTTATAATGCAAAACCAGCCTGCATTAACAGTTACAATTTCCAGGGGTAACCAAGCATAGGGTGATAGAATTTATTCTTGAGAGTGTATACTCTGTTCATAAACAGAGACAAGATCTACAGTGCATAGCTTCTAAGACATGGAAACATCAGCCTAAAGTAAACACTGGAAATTAATGCAGATATCAGCCATTACATTCTGTAAATCTAAGTGGTTTGTAACTGATTTATTTTAAAAAAGCACTGGTGTGAATTGTGGATAGGCAGGCTTAATAGGCAAATTTAACAGATGCTGGTTAAAATTGCATATAGAAACACTTTTCTAAGGAGTAATGGTTGGTTTAGCATGGTAACATTAAGACAAAAGGCATTAAGATAAAATGTCAATAGTTGAGGATGAGCATGGAGGGCTACAATGAGTTGTGAACTGCCTGGTCATTCTGATTGGCACTTGGCACTTCTGTGATCCCACAAGTGGCCATGAGAATGCAACCAGCAGCACATGTTAACACGGGGTCATGCAGAAGGAAACCACAGTACCAAACATAAAAAAAAAAAAAATCCTACAAGGGACACAAGTCTTCGTATTGGCTGCAATGTGGGATCGTCTGGAATCATTCCAGCTGCTACCATGGGCATTATGGCTGTAAAGATCCTGGTCAGGAAAGTACAGACACAGAAGAGGTAAGACTGGAGCAAGGAAAAGAAACGGCATTCCATTAAAAGAAGAGAGGCAAACAAGATACACGAGGTTACTTTGAATTACCACACAGGACATGTTACAGAGTGAGGTGGTTCTGCATCACCCAAGACAGCTCCTCAGTGAAAAAAGTCTTCTTTAGCAAAAAATAGTCATTGAAACAGTTTGAATTGTTTTAGAATTTCTAAAAGATACCACTTTTGTGTTGTGAGGCAGCCTGCAATCTGGGTTGAATTTCATCAAGGTATTACCACCTCTAGCAATGCAGAGCAGGGTGCACATTCTTCTTCCCAAGAAACAGACACATACATAATGAAATGAAGGATGAAGGTGCATGTTAAGAAATACGAAACAGGGCTCTGCTGTAGCTGCTGGATTTTTGCACAGGAAATAGGGTTAGACATGACCAGCATTACAGTTAAAGATTGTCATCTGTGACACTTGCAAAATTTTAAGTTAAAAACCAATACCACAGTTGAAATAACCCACTCTGCAAGCTACTTAGTTAAAGGGCCTGGGTATCTCTTTCAAACAAACCTGCATTTCTTCACATGCAGAAATACGACAGCTGCAGGCAGCTAAATACTTGCTTGAAATCTTGCAACTGCTCTAGCAGCAACACTCTTTCTAGCTGGCTAGCAGCAAGGCTGTTTCTTCCTAAGAGTTCAGCACTTTTAACTGCACGCTGTACAACTCATGCAACTTAGGGGCTGAGAGAGCACGCTGGCTGGGTGCTGCCTGCACAGCCAGCCCCACACAAGCCTCCCAACGCACCTTCATCCGTACCTGGAACACCCTCTGTTTTCCTAAGGGTTCTCCTCAGAGGTTCTCCCTTGTGCCAAATATTTTTTTGAACTGTGGACTAATGTCAATCAAAGATTAAGTGGAAATCGTAACAGACATTTCACTCGTGACCAAATGCAGTTCTCCCCAGCATAGCTGCTCTTACTGATATTCTTAGATTCAAAGAAAAATAAACAAGCAAATACTGTTGTATCATTAGCAGTAGCGAAAATCTCTATTTTTATGCCTTGTGGCACATTCAGTTAGCTGCAGAAATCACACACATCAGCTTTTGTGGACTGCAAGAATAGGAGGAAAACTTATGGCCATTTCAGGCATTACATCAGTGACAAACAAGTATGTATCCTTAAAGAGAAAACCAAAGGATGTTTTCTGCTCAAAACAGAGGGAGCATTTTTAGTCCTGGTGCTTTTCCTCCTCAGTAAAGCTTCCTGGTTACATAATTCCATCGAAACTCTGGCATGTGATATAAATAAATCAGTACGTGATCAGAATCTGGAGAATTTGCCCCAGCCACAAACCTGCTTCATAAATTGAGCATGAAAGCTGCAATCACCACACTATGTAGACTGAAATTGGCCGCACAGAGGGATAAGCTTTAAGAAGCTCTAAAATAAATTCAGAAGAAAAGAGAAGAGAAGCTTCATAGTGGAGACCTTGTGAGACCAAGTATTATTAATACCATAGAATGAAAACCTAAAGACAAACTCAAGGAGTATTTTCTAGTCACTTGGGGGGAAATAGTCTTTCAGAAAAGGCAGCAGCACTAGCAAAAGACAGAGTTTACTGAACATAATTAAAAGTGTCCTCTCGACTTTACGGTGTTTTGGGTCAGCCCTGATGCTCCAACGGAACTTCCTCTCATGGGGCTGTTGCTATTAAAAACAAAGTCTGGAGGTTATGGTCATGGGGACAGGATGGGAGGGCTTTTTAGGCAAAAACAAGTAAGTGTGCCAAAGTCATTCATTCAGTTAAGAAGATAAGCTTTCAGTATCACAAAAATCCAAAGGCCGGCTATAACGTTAAGATATTTAATCTGCAATAAATAAATACAAAAGAGGGGAGTTTCAACAGACAAATAGATGCTGTGTTTTTATAACCAGCTCCCATAGGAGCAAATACACCTCTGATGACATGCTTGGGGTTTGCACAGCACCACTGAATAACCTCATCAGAGGAGGGTGGGGATTTTTATAGCCAGAAAAGCTGGCATCCTCTCTGGCATGGCAGTTGTTCAGCAAGCCAGAGGTCATTGTGCTGCACATATACACTGCAAGGCCAGTGAATTGAAAGCCAGGATACAGCCAGAGAGAGGTAAAAGGGAAAGCTTGTTCTCCACACCCAACTTGTAAAGATCTCCAGTTTGCTTTACTTGTGAAGGATACTCTTTGCAAAGTCCAAGCATGACTGTTGCCTGGCTGGGGACTGTGACATTCCACTGCTGCTCCAGTCCACCACCTGATGGCATTAAGGAACTGGAGCTCTGCAGAGGCAGGAGCATCTCTCCCCACAATCCTTGCACTGACCTCAGTTTTGGACATCTAGGACAGCTAGAGCAGTGCTCTAGATAAAACCACATTTGCTAGTTCCTCCCTTTGGAGCGTGACCGGATGGCCTGGACCAGAGCATCCTCTGGCTAAATCAGATGTCTGTGTTTAAGAGCTCGCCTGCTCGTAACAGCAGTACCGGACCATGTCAACACATTCTTTTGGTCAGCTTTAATATCATGCTTAGGAATGAAGAATTAGAATTAAGTGGACTTCTTGGGCTGATCACTGTGGTCCCATCAACAAAAACATGTGGACTGCTGTTTTTCTCCCTACTGCTGCCTGCACGCAGAGAATGGAAGGTATCATAGGAGATAAACCTAGACTGAAAAATGGCCAAAGTTTTGGCCAAAGCCAACTGCTGTTTCATAAAACCTAGCAAGTGCTCCTTTTCTAAAGAAAATATTTACAGACATTTAATATCTCTCCCATATACATAAAGGATGTAATCATCTTAACTTTTAAGTTCTTTAAAAAATGTCCCATCCATAAGAAATGTTTAGCATTTGCAGAATTTATCTAGCATCCTTACAGAATACACTACTTACAGCCGTTTGATTCCAGACTCTGGCTGAGTTGAGGTTTTTGCCTGAATTATGGGTGTAGGTTGAGGCGATCTAGTTTCTTCTTCTGTTTCCTCACTGGAGAGAAAGAAAGGATAGTTAATGTTGTCCTCTCAGGCCATGGAAGCACTTTCAATTCTAAACTCCAAGCTGAGGTAGTATTGCAGATGAAAAAAGGAAAAATATCTGCTCTGAGGTCACTGAAACCAGTGAGAAATCTTTCCATCAACTTTAGTCTCCTTTTAGTATTTCCCTCCCATTGTTACAAGGTGAGGAATGGATGAAGAAGATGAATGCAATGAATACAATGACTACAGTTTCAAATGTTGACCCATTTTAGTCCTTATTTTTTTAAGTCCGGGTGTATTAAATGCTTGTAATCTTTCTAAGATTCAGCGGGACATCAGGCAAGGACATCATCTTCCTTAGATTTTTAGGAACTAGATACAAACTGAAGCCTTTATGCTTACAAACTTTAAGCCTTTGCAGCAATATAACCTTGCCAGAGACTATCTAGTAACACATTCATTGTCTCTAGACCTGCCCTACAGCTGCTACGTGTATAGTATGCAACAGGAGAGGAGCATGTAGGAGATCTAACCTACCTTTTGTAATATAAAAGCTCCTCTTGAAGTAAAAACACTTTAGATTTCAATTCATTCCTCTCATGAAGGACATCCCGCAGCTCCTGCAAGGTGAATCTTGGACGATTTGGATCTTTTAAGTCCACTGCCATCTTTTCTGACTCTGATAAGTCAGAAAAGTCATCGTTGTTTGGTTCTGTCTAGGAAGTGAAATACCAGATTTAAATTCATCACATGAATGCAAGTCTGATGCATTTAAAGTTTAGGCATTTATCAGTTTAGTTCTCGACCCCTTTGGTACTAATAAACCCTCTCAAGAGAAACAAAGCATTTTTAGGAGGAAAAAAATGTAGGAGGAATTTGTTTCTCATGTTTAAGATTCTCAGTCTAACTTTTGATAAGACAGTTTACAGAATGTATACTTTTAACAAATGAGGTAAATTATACATCAGCCTTTTATATGTCAAAAAAAGAAGAGAGAGAGAGAACAATTGGATAGCAAATATCCTGATAGTTTCTCCCACAGAGAGGAAGCTCCTTTGGACATAACTATATTAAGTGGAGATTTGAGTTCATATCTCTATAATGCTTGTATTGAAAAATGCGTGATTCATGTCAGTACCAGGGATGTAAGTACAAAGTAGAAGTCATCTGCAGATGAGCACTCGATGACACGCTTATACAGCTTGCCCTCTAGGGACATGGTTGCATTCCCAGCCTCCGGGGCTGCTTCCTGTTGTCCAGGTAGACTCCAGCACTTGTGAAGAACTATCTGAGCTAAACTGCTCGTGGAAATATGGCTGGGGTGAGCACAGTGCTAAGGAAAGGGGCATCATTCAGGTCCTCCAGCCTTGTCCCACTGCACAGAGCTGAGGACCAGTTAGTGGGAAATCACAAGCTCCTGGAAAGGCTGCTCACAATCAAGGTGCTGCAAGCCAGCTACAAGCCTGAGGAGGTCTGCAAGGTTTCTAGCTGTAAAAATAAGCACAGGGCACCCTCTTCCAGCAAAGAACATTTGAAATGTGATGCTTTTCAGAGGCTGACTGGAGGCCAGCACTTGAAATGAGAGATGCTGTCAGTCATGCCAGCCCCTACCCACCTGCAGGAGGCAGAGTGGAGAGTCCTGCGGCGTTCCTGCGTGGCAGTGACACAGCAGGATGGGGATAATCCCACTGCCTTAAAGACTCTTAACTCTGCTTTTTCTAGCTAACTGGCAACCACCCAAATACATAGAACTCATTTGGTTTTCCAAGTGGAAAATGCACCAGTGGATGTAGATATCCTCTCCTAGACCAGCTTTTGAGAAACAGCTCCAGACATCTTTACATTAATATAAACATTTCTACACTTTTCAACACTTGAAGGTTCAGCTCCTATTGTCAAAATTAAACAAAAAACAGTCCCTCAAATAGCACAGAGATTGGTAGAGATACAGAGACAAGTGGCACAGAAAAGGAAGCAAAGAGCCTGACACTGGAGCTCAGTGGAAGAGGGAAGGCTTCAATTCAGTCTCAGAGCTGGGAAAAGGTTTTCGAATAAACAGTCCCAAAATCACCATGCAGTTTTAGGTGCCTCAAAACAGCTGGGAATTGTGATTTTTTCTGAACTGAGAGAAAAAAGCAAACCTCAAAGCACAAGGCTTCAAAACTACAAATGTGATGAGACTTCATTTGATTGGAAATGATTTTTTGCTAGTGGTAACAGAAAACAACAATCCAAGAGTTGTGGCCCTTTCTCATCTTCACTGCTGAGTGAGAACGATTAGGCAAAGGGAGAGGCCAGGAGCTGGTGTGTTCTGCTGCAGGCAGAGATTCTTCATGGGAGATGCACAGGTGAAATACAATAATTCTGACTTGCTCTGAGACCTCGAAGAAGTGCAGTGCTTTGAAGTAACAGTTTCTGGCTTTGCATCCCTGAGGAGCAGGATGAGATACCCTGCTCAGCTTCTTCAAAAGAGATCAAAACGGAACTCCATCAACTAGATGTGAAGAGCTAAGTACAGAGACTCATAGAGTCCATTTTTTGCAAGCTTGATTCTACCCTCTGCCAAGCTCACGCTTGTGAAACAGTTTTGATCTCCATTGATCTATTGTGGTTTCAGGTTAAACTTTGCTGGGCCGGAATTGCAGTCCTCTTCTTACAAAGACAAAACAGCACAGTAATGCTCACTTGTCCATTTCTGTCCAGTTCACCCCTGATGTCTGATTCATTAATCCATATGCATTTTTTTTTAAATACAGTTTAGCATTTTTTATGAAGTTAACAACAAATAAAGGCAGGTGCACCCTTACAAAACATTCAGAGGAATTGTACATCTTTCCTCCCCTCCATCCCACTGGGTTAGGTTCAGCATTGATGCCTTGCCTTTCGGTTTTACATCCACCCCACACCTTTCCCCAAAGAAGTCACCCTTTTGCCAGATTTTGCCCAAGCCAGAAAAGCCCAAGAAGCCAATTCAAATGTCCTCGGCCGAAACCAACAAGCAGTGTTTACTCCAGAGTGTGCAGCTATTCCAGTTTTCTGCTTGTCACTACAATTCCTGCCTAACCGTCATCCTGGCAGAGAGAATGGGGAACAACTCTAATTAGAAGAGGTGCCATTGCCATGAAACTGGTGAGCCTGGGGACAGATGGGGGAAGAAAGCAGCCTTTCTCTCCAGGCACTGAAGACACTTTCACTCTTGCTGGCTCCAGGCCTAGGCTCCAGAGCCCCGTTTACAAAGCAGGAGCTCCTGGCTGAATTAGCAGGAATGAAGTCATCCCTTTCATTATTAATACAGTGCGTGCCCAACTCTGCAGGGACACGTTTGCACTGACTGTCACATGCCCTGGGGGACAAGAATACCCCATCCGCCTTTGCCTCTGCTTTCTGATATATATTCCTGCCTCTTACAAACAAATTGGGTGTTTCACTCTCTGCTGTTACCAGCAGCTAGTAACACTACTTGCTTCTTAACTGGCTCATACTGGCGCTGTTGCTAGTACATCCAAACAGAACTGCATAACAGTGCTCCCTGGAGCTCCTTCACACCATGATGCTCCTTCTCCTATTTGTGCTGTTCTAAGAGCAGTATCAGGAGAGGAAATACAGCACGTTTGCTTGAATAAGGCAGAAGTACACACAAAGGAAAGAAATAAACACAAAGGAAAATAACAGCAGGAACCATAAAGAGAGAGATAAAGCTCTATCTTTTTTTCCTTGTGAAGCTCCCCTTGAATTTCCATCCTTACTGCTCTTGTCTCAGCACCAAGCCGTTTTGCAAATTGTCACTTTGCTGGTTGTCACTTTGCCTGTTCTTTCAGGTACCCAAGCCTGTGTACCTTTGCTTTCCATGCACATTTGTGCTAGTAACATTTAACTGCCAAAATTCTCTCAGGAAGTGAAAAGCAAAAAGAGGGTCTAGTCAGTCTCCTGTAAAACAGGCCTACAAATATTTCTATTTTGATTCGGTACCAACAGGCCAGCTTAGTCTGGGCAGTCAGATCACAAGTGCCATAACCATTGTGAGGGCCAAGAGCTCTCATTTTTGTAGCCTACAATCCCAGCCTCCCTGTCACTTGTGACTGTCATGTGACTGTTACCTGGATTAAGAAATTCCAGTTGTTCAGTTCTGAACAACTGCAGTGAGGCAATGGATGGAAACACCGTCAGAGAAAACAATGACGTGAGGGCAGAGAAGCACACAGAGACCTGTTAGCTCCGCAACTTCCGCAGCTGTTACCTTTTCACAAGGAACTAAGCCTCCTCCAGAAGATTAAAGACTCTTGCGTCGCTTACTTTCGCCAAAGGTAAGTTCCTGCACCAAATGCAGTGGTTTTAAAAAAGTTTCTAAAAATGCACTCTCCTCCGCAGAAACTATTTGTTCTGGTGTCTGGTGAATTCTGCAGTCTAGCACTTGATTCAAAGGTCAGGCTCCTCAGGACATGTGCTAAATAGCGAAGTGTGAGAGGAGAACAGACCAGGGTCTGCTGCTCTCTGACCCAGACATGACACTGCTGAGCTGCCCTGCACTTCCCTCTCCATGTGGCTGATTCTCCCCTCCAGGAAGGAGGGCTCTGTTCCCTGGGTCACCGTCCCCCTGGCAAGGGCTTTCCTGTTACAAAGTGCTGAAAGATGTTTATGTTTCCCTGTACACTACACAAGGACGTCCTTGCGTACCACGGTTGGCTCTAACATATACCAACCACTTTTATTTGAAGAAGGGATGCTTGATGTGACCTCTGAGGATCTTAGAAAGCCTGTTTAAAAGAGAATTACAGTGCCTCTTACCTTTATTTCTTCCCCATCTTGGCTGTCCTCGCCCTGCAGTTTTTCTCTGAGTTTCCCTAGCTCTGCTCGCAGGGTGCCCATCTCCTGCTCCTTGGTTTGCAAGTATGCTTCCAACTCCACCTTCTGCTCAATCAGCGCCTTCCCCTGCGCCTCCACAACGGTGATCCGGTGCCGCAGGTCATGGTTAATTTTCATGAGCCTGTTCTGTTGTTGTTGAAGCTACAGAACATTGACATAACAGGTAAACATCCACTCAGCCACCAGCCATGGAGGTTAAATTCCAAACATTATGTTAAAGAATGAGTAATGGGTTCCTGTTGAATTTAATAGGAAAAATCCTCATCTTTCTAATTACTTTTGTTATATCTAATTATCTGTTACAGTTGAAATCAAAACCTCTTCAGTTGTTTTCAGAGTAAAAAGAGGCACTTTTTCCCCAGCCTTGGAAATTCTCCAGCTAAAAGCAAACCTATCACTTCCATTACCATGTTCAAAAATCAGTGTTCAAGGGCAGGGGAGCTTAAGGAATTCAGAATCGAAACTTAACCCAGAGTGGAGGTGATAAGGACAACACAGATATAGACAGGACAGACAAATCTGAGAGTATCAGCCCCTTAAGAACCACCAACCAACCCATTTCTCACCCATCTTTCTTCCTTGTTACTCTGGTTTCCAGGCAGCCTCCAAGTGCCCCGAGTCCTTCCAGACACAGCAGAAGGTATGTGCCTGTACTAGCAACTGGTGATTATTTCACACACTCCACAGCTTTGCAGAACACTTCAGATGCTGGGCTGCTAATCTGGCATTGCTTACCAATTCTAAATTAACTTGAAAGAATGATGGAAGCATGGGTAAGAAAGAAGGAGAAGGAAGTACAGAAGCACTTACTGCCTCTACGTCCTCATTTTTAAGTCCAAGTTCCCGGTCTTTTGCCCTGATTTCATCCCTCTGTTTATCTACCACTTCCTTTAGCTTCTTCATGACTTGCCGCTCTCTTTCTGACATTCCTGGTTTAAAAAAAAAAAAAAAAAAAACTGAGGACAAGCAGGAGTTATTGAAAACAATAACAATGAAAAATATTTGGGTAAAGGCTCTGAAAGTTGCCTGCTGTGGAAATCAAAGAGATGGTTGACGGCTGATGTTTTGGACGAAAAGAAGGTTACTTTAGGGGTAACAGGGGACGTAGGTGATACAATCCACCCTGTAAAGCCAATGCAGTCCTTGAAAAATCTAACAGTCCTCAGAGGCATCTATAACAGTGGAGTGATATTGCTACGTCTTGCTACCTCAATGTTTTTACCTCTGCTGCGATGTTCACATTATGTGCCAGGGAGTTTGGTTATCTGTGTGATAACCTGTAGAATCGGGTAACTGTGAAAAATGTAGGAAATAGAGGCACATCTGACATCAGCAAGGTCTAAATATTTCACTATGGTGGACTGCCTTTAGGTCTAGACCAGCTGAGATGCCCTGATTTAGATTGATCTCATGCTGGGATGGGAATGGGCTCATAGCCCTTAGGCAGGACAGCTGCACCCTGACACACATTTCTTGTTCTTTTAAGAGATTCTTACTTTCCTACCACAGCATGGGTGTGGAGTGCTGGAATCTTACACCCAGCTCTGACCTCTCCCTGATCTTGGACATTTTTCCAACCTACAGGGACACAGGAAATACCAGCTGGATGGAGCCAAAACAACACAAGCAGACAGGGACCCTCACAATAACACAATAGAGCCCTGGTATCTTCCCATAGCTTTCCTATCACTAGGGTTGTTTATTTGTAGTTCCTCACAGACCACTGCTGTATCCACACACCGCTCTGCAGGCTCCTGGATCCACCGTTCTGCAGTCAGTCACAAGGCTGGGGCCTAAAACGTCAGCTATATTTAAAAAAAAAAAAATGCTTTGAGGTAAAGAGGGACTGCAGTGAGATTTTAGAGCAGCAGTTTCATCCCAGGAAGAGCCCAGAATGGTGAGTACAGCTATATTCATTAGTACTTGTGAGATGTTTTGAGATCTCTAGATAGCAGGTGCTATTTAAAGAATAAAGTACCATTTCAGTGCTGACTGCTTTTCCTCCCACTGTGCTCATTTCTCTGCCTAACATTTGGTGAGCACTTCAATTGTGTGCTCAGATAATTACATTATCCTTCTTATTTTACAAGGAGGGGAAAGGAAAGGTGGGAAGTGTTTGTGAAACAGTCACATCATCTCCTTCCATTTTTCCCAGGCATTGAGGAAGAGGGGAGGGAAGTCACTAAGTGCCCTAAATGTAAAGTAATTATCTTCAAAATGACTCAAAGTCTAATTATCTGCAAGATCTTAAATGGCACACCCAGCTGGCTTCCCCATGCACATCCTATCAGCAGTTTCCTGGGAATTGCTAGAGTAGGAAAGCAGTTAAAAAAAAAAAAGGAATAAGAAACATTAAAAATGAGCATCCTTCATGTTTACGCTTAGAGATCTGTTTACCACTGCACTTATACAGAACGTAACGCAACAAGCCAGGCTCTAGCACTGCCACTATGTAAATACTCAGAAGAAAAGCCTATCTAGACTTTTGCAGGGGAACAGACTGTGGATTCCTCAGCAACCAAGCACAAGAGGTTCACACAACTGTCTGCTGCCATCCTATTTCTTGTCCCTCCTACCACAGCTGCTGTGCCCGAGACAGCAGCTCTTCTTGCAGCCACCTGCTTGTCCCGTTTGCCTCACGTTGGCTCAAGTTTGCTCATGGCATTTTACCAGGATATTCTGGTCAGTCAGCACCATCAAACAAGCACTCAGTTTGAGCTAGGGAGGAGTAGCATTAATGAACATTGCAGATTCATCTCTAAACCCTCCTGTGTATTTTGTACTCTGCCATATGCCTCTTTCACATGAGCTTTGCTCTGCTCAGACTCTCAGAGAATGATGCTCTCTCTCCTGTTTAGATGGTGTTGCAGCTACTTCTCTCATAAACGCTTTCATTACAGCAAAGTGAGGCTCTCTGGACTCTGATGTGACTGTTAATTGGCAAGGATTGAATCTCTGTCCTTGCACACCCAAATCACTGGCCTCTGCTGGCTGTGCTAAAAATAACTCCCTCCAGTGTCTGGCGAGTAAGCAGCAAACTGTTAATCCCCGGGGTTAGCCGCTAAGGGGAGACATGATCACAATACTAAATCATGCTGAGATATCAAAACTGGAGTCTGGTCAAAGTGAGTCCAGCTAAAAAGGCATTTGGCTTGAAAAGTTGCATCTGTAAATGCATGTAAACTCTATATGCATCAGATTAAATGATGGAGTGAAAAGCAGTTTATATGCTTTTAGACATTTCTTATCCACAGAAACCGAGACAAACTTGCCTCCATTCATTAATAGAAAGTTATTCCAAAAGAAAAACAGTTGCAAGTTTAACATAGCAGGCCCCAAGCTGAGGTTGCTACAAATTAACGTGATACAAGTTAAACCAATGATTTTGGCTAATGAGTATTAATGGTCCCAGAATCTGATCTTTGGAACATGCATCTCCCCAGGGCAAGTGAGCAGTACTCCACTTCTGGGTTCAATTCAGCATGGAGCACGGAACCACAGTCCTGCCCATGTCCTAATAGTTCAGAAAGTCACCCATTTCCACATTGACTCACAATCACAGGCAGGTTTTGCTGCTGCAGTGAAGCTGTTACCATTCTCAGCCATCTGCCCCACCTCTCAGCTCAGGGTTGCTTCATCCCCAAAGCCGCACAGTGATTCCTTCAACTCCTCAGTTTATAACCCAGTACAGTATCATGAAATGAAACCAGTAGCCAGCAAATTCAAATAACACACTACAAACTGTAGAACGAATCTACATCTGCTCATCTGCCTCTGAGAAAGCTGCTTGCTGAGGTGTGGGTAAGAGATGAGGATAGTAACTGTTCCAGTTGCTGCAGTTAAATCTACTTGCAGTTACAAATCGGAATCATTTGTCCTGAACTTCATTCTGTCTCAAGAAAGAAGCTGCCCATTAATTAATCAGTGGTTTCAGTTCTTTAGGAATCACTTACTCCCTGGAGTATGAGTCCCCTCGCCTATTCTAAACTGTCTGGAAGTGTCTTAGTATGTGTGTAGAAACCCAAAAGCAGGTAAAACCGCTATAATCAGTCTCAAGATGTTCTCCCACAATATCACCATATGGCGGATTAATTAGTATGGTGGATTAATTAGTATAAAGCAGCCAAAAGAATCCCAAGTTGCTGCTTTACAAACAATTATCCTGAAAACAGCAACACCTGTACTTGTTTTTGTGCACATCACTGTGAAATAAACAATGCTGAATGGATTATTCTGTTTGCATTAGAAAACACAAGGAGAGTGTAAAAAATGTTTTTTTGCAAGATGCTAACTACAAAAACAAAACAATAGACCAAAAATGAAGCTAGACTTTACTTTTAAAGATGCTTCCTGAACAAAGAAAGAACTGCTCAGGCTTTTAATTCCCTCATGCCCCCACTTTTTACAACATCTCAGTTCAGAGCTTTTCTATTCAGGTAAACAGAAAAGTCCTGCATTAATCTCAAGCAAAAAAAGCTGGAATATCCAGTCAAAATATTTTTATAGAGTATTGCTTTTTGTGACAAAAGCAAGTACTGAATTTGAAACATCAAACTTGCCTTCATGTTTCTGAAACTCCTCTTCAGTGAAATTAATGTCTTTGTGAGACAAGTTTGTCATCAGTTGTTTATTCTCCTCCTGCAGCTGTGCAATTTGAGTAAGAAGATCCTGTGCTTCCCCTCTCCAGACATCCTCCACCAGTTCTAATTCCTAAAGGGTAGACCAGGACAACACATTTATATTTTTAAACATGTTAAGAGCCTTTGACCAGACTATTTACATATCAAATTAGTAACAATCCTAGGATTCCTACAGAAAATAATTAAATGATATATTCTAAGAAGTTCCAGTTACCCTCAATTTTTGTCATGCCAGCACCAAGAAAACCATTGAATATCAAAGTCTCCTTATGTTATTTGCTGAATGCAATTATGCAAGTTATCCTGAGAATGGCTTCTCATTCCCTTCTTTAACGTGGTGACCAGATTAAGGGGACTGCTGTTATAGAGAAGACAACCAAACATGATCAGGAGTTACCTCCCGCATCCTGGGCAGCAGCTGTTATAAATATCCCAGAAGTATCACAGCATGGGCTAGGAGGGTCAGGATTAGGCATGCTCATTTTGACAGAGTAGCTTGTCTAGTCTGGATTTGTGTTATGAAACACAAATGTAAAATAATGATGAGCACATGATACTGTGCAACAAACCCAGAACTCCTAGTCCAAATAGTGAATGCAAGACAAAATTGTGCTGCTTCTTACATAAATTGTTCTATAGGGAATGTTCCAAGTGACATCTCTGTTAGCGACAGTGAAACTGTTCAAAACAACAAGGCCCATTCGTCAGGACACTGTGTGTCAAGAGCAGCTGTCACCAATCCTCGTAAAGGTCAAATTAGGACAGAGAATATAAAGACCTCTCCTCAAGAAAAGCCAGTCATATTTAGAGCTTTACTTCTTCCTGGAGTCTTTGCTATCAATCATATTTCTGCAGTGCGTGTGGGGGGGCATTCTGCACCCCTTTTGCACTTAAAACAACAACAACAAAAAAGCTGCATGCAGATCACTGAAGCCAGGCTGAGTCATTCACCAACTTTTACCATTCATCCACCATGCCCCCTTCCTAACAACAAAACACATCCAGAAAACAACAGCCAAGCACAGCTCTAGGCTAAAATAAGCTCCACTGAGAGATAACAGGATAGTTTTCTGCTTTGAATGTATGCTCTGTTAATGGGAAGCTATATTCTTATTAATGCTTAAGTCTAAATGAAATACCATTTTATTCCAGCAATTCTTTTTGCATTGCTGTCCTTTTATAATGTTTCTAAGTGTGCTAAGAGATTTGCAGAAAAGACTATATAGATTTGCAATAATTTTATGTCATTTATAAGTATGCAAGCTTATTAAGAAGCATAGAAAGTTTCATGAATCACCATTATCTTCACTTGAAACACTTTAGAGAAATGTACGTGTCATGAAACTTTATTTCACCAGATATCTAGACTGTTTACAGTGATGTTGCAGCCTATACCTTGGTAGCTAGAATAACATGCTGACCTAGTTCAGAAAATAAAACCAGCACATTTGCTGCAGTTATAAACATATTGATTAGAAAAATAGGATACACATGCACAAACTTGAACTATCAAGCCTTGTATTTTTTAGGTATGGCTACACTGTAAATGCACAGTTACACTCAAGCTTGCCTTGGAAAATTTTCCTATTTACTGCTATTGAAGAACCAAGGAACTGGAGCACAAAATTCTGAACCTCCACTAGTGACAGTATCAGGCACAGAAGGCAGGGAATCTGGGGGCCAGTAGGTGCAAACAGCTCAGGAAATCCCAGCCAGAGCTAAACCAGGTGTATGTATAGAGCAGTCTTATGTTAGCAGGCTGAGAATTAAAGGGGAAGACTTAAAAAAGTGTTATATTTGTGCATACACATTAGTTGCCTTGTTAAAATATTTTTCCAGCATTCGTGTGGATTGTCTGAACAGTCCCTGACTCATTTTGTGACTATTAGGAAAGTTGGCAGAGTAAGTGGTTATTGGTGAAGTATGGATGAGTAACCGGCAAGGAATAAGCTGATACCTAACAAGTATGTTATGCAGTTGACATGTTTAGGAAGCCTTTTAATGCATGCATGGACTTCAGGAGTACAAACACAGAATATTGGCTTGTGCCAACATACTAGATATTGCTGCCATGGCCAGCAACTGTATCTGGTTCACCATGCAGCGCTTCTGAGCTCAGGAAGATCAAATTTGATGCTAGCAGGGGGTCCAGGCACAGTTCAAGAGCAGTACAACAGAACACCTGCTATCTAACCACTAAAATAGTTAGATATGAGGTTTACCAGAGGGATAAACACATGGATTTGGTACATGTTGTACTCTCCTTTGGGCCAGTAAAAGACTTCATCCTTTGGAGACTTACCAGGACTTTCTAGAGACTAAGTGTACTTCTGCAATATGTTGCAAGAATTGCTCTGTATTTTTCATATGCTACACAGAAGACGCTTAGCTGACTCAAAAAACAAATATATGAGACTTTCCTAAATAAACCCAAACTAACTCTTGAAGTTTAAGGCCTCTCTTCCACAAGTTCCCTGTCTCTTCTCCATCTGTGCGTGCAAGCACAGAAGGAAGGAGGCAGCAGCAATGACTTAGCACAGTCACATGCCAGGAGGACCATTTCTTTAAACTTCAGATCAGCTGCCTGGGCAAGTCTGAAGAGCCAGGTCTGCCACTCACACTGCAGTAAGTGGAAAGGCTCTTGCTATCCCGTCATGCTGAAGTAACAGGACACAGGAAACGATCTCCAGCTTAGGGATTTAGGGAAGCAGCCACCACGACTGCCCCAGGGACGAGGTCTTACCGCCAGAGGATGCAGCAGGAACACAGGGACACGCTCTTGCCTGCTCTTCAGTTCTAACACTGACCTGAACTCACTCGGTCCTCCCACGACTTGCCTACGCGACAGAAGCCCAGGCTGACTGCTAAGTCACACGCGGCTCTGGAGGGAAAAGCGCGTTACCAGCAGTGGTGTTTTCTGGCCTAGCGGGAAGCAACGTTACCCCCCCAGGAGAGGAGAGGCCGGAGCCGGTACGTGGGCGGGGGGAGAAGGAAACGCGGAGGCCGGGGAAGGGGTGGAGAAAGGGAAGGAGAAAGGAAACTTCCAGGAGGAAAGAAGCCAACGGAGCAAAGGAGCCAGCACCAAGCCCGGGGCAGGCCGAGGCGGCCCCCGCGCACCTTCTGGTGCTTGCGCTCCTTCTCGATGCGGTCCATCCTCTCGAGGCGGAGGCGGTCGAGCTCCAGGCGCAGCTCCTCCATCTCGGGGTTGATGTGGTTGCGGCTCACGAGCACCTCGAGGATCTCCAGGACCCGCACCACCTTGGGCATGAGCCGGGCGATGGCCTCGCAGCCGTGCTGGTCGATGACGCGCTCGAACTCCTGCCCCACGGCCGAGGCGATGTCGTAGACGTCCATGACGGTCAGCTCCGCCGCGTTCTTCTCCAGCGCGGGCGGCGCCCCCCCGCCGCCCTCCATGGCTCCCTCATAGGCGGCGGCAACGGGGCGACGCGGCCGCCCGCGGGGCGCTGCCCTCCCGCGGCGGCGGGGGCGCGCGGCACCGCCCTGGCCGCGACTCCCGCACCAACTCCGGGCACCTCGGCCCGGCCTCGCGGCGCCGCCTCAGCTCGGCGCGACCGGGCGGCGGGAGCGCAGGGAGGGGAGCGGGTGTGGCCGCCCCGCCCCATCCCCGCCCCGCCTCGCCATTGGCCCGCCCCCCGCCCGCCCCGCCTCGCCATTGGCCCGCCCCCCGCCCGCCCCGCCTCGCCATTGGCCCGCCCTCAGCCCGCCATGGGCAGGCGCCGCGCACGCGCGTTATTATAGTCGCCGCCGCCGCCAGGCCTGAAGGCGCTTGTGGGGGCTCCGCAGCGGGAGCCGGTGCCGGGCGCGGCGCTTCGCGCTCGGTTCCTTCTCCTTCCCCTTTCCCTTCCCCCGGTGCCTCTGCGGGTTCCCCGGGAATCGCAGCCGAGCTCGGTTGGCTCTCAGCACCTCTAGGTGCTTCCAGGGCTCGTGTGCTCCTGGCCTGCGGCAATGCATCTGTAGTAGCTTAATCTGAAGGGAAATCAGCCTTCTCCTCAGCTTCCAGGTTGTTGCACATGCAGAAGGCACAGAGCGTATTTCAGCCCTTAGGGTTGAAATAAAGGCGCCATGAAGTCATTCTAGGTCCCAGTCCTGTCACAGGCTCTATGTGGTGTGTTCATACAAGATACTGCAAAGTCAGGGGAAAACAAGCTGCAGCCATGGAAGAAGTTTGGAGTGACTGATCCATGCAGTGTGTTCAAGCAAATGGGAAGTTTGAACATCATGAAATACGATGACACTACGATGAACTCAGTGATGCTGGCAGTGTTGGTGTGACTTTGTAATGAGGGGCAAAACTGAACTTCCCCCAGTGCTGGCAGCAGGCATTCATCAGCCAGGGTGGCTGAGAAGGCAGCACGTCCCCCCAAATCTGGGTTTGACATTTAATTCCCTTCCTTAATAAAAATATTCAACATTTTCCTGTAAAAATGCATCTGTTTGTTACTCTTACTAAATAAATAAAGCACCACAGTATAATACCTGAATTTCCAGAGAGACGCAGATGAGAAGTGAGTATACACGGCCAGAGTCAGTATTAAGTCATTTCCTGGTGTTATGCACAAAGGCATGCAGAGGAAAAGAAAAAAGTAGTAATTAAGAGAATGTGCTATTAGCCATACTAACTAAAACCACCTTGAGACAGATAAAGAAAAAAACAACAAGTAGTACTATATTGGTTTATACTCATGGTGTACTCAAGCTAGGGCCTGATCCAACTTGCTGCAGACAAGGCAAGTTTCTAGCGACTCAGTAGGGTAGGTCTTTACTCAGAATTACACAAGGGACCTACTGCGCTCCTCAGTTTCAGCACCTGGGTATTACCAGAAGTAGAACAAGAGGCGCTTACTTGGCAAACTGGGTTGTATAAATATTTCATTGGAAATCCAGATTGTGTTTCAGTCTTTAAGCCCTCTGACGACCATCAAAGTAACTAGTCATGAAAACAGACCTCCCTAAACTCAGGTATAGCCTTCAGCATTTCTGTTCTTGATAATTAGCACTAAAGTACGACCATTAACGGCTTTTTAAGGGCAATTTTCTTATGTACAGCTTAAAAAACTCTGTTTAAGCGCTATCGCTCTTGGGTGATCCACAAGCCTATCGTGACGGTCTGGCGGTGCTGGGGGCAGCTGCGGCCCGCCCGCGCGGCCTGACCGTTCCTGTCGCCGCTGCTGCCGCTTCTCGTCCCGCGGGCGGCAGCGACCGCCATCCCCATCGCCTCAGGAGGCGCGCGCCCCTGCGCGGTTGCCAGGCAACGTCCCCATCCACTCCGCGCGAATCGCCGCGCGCGCCCCTTCTCCCTTCCCATTGGGCCGCTCTTTCTACCCCTGCTCTGATTGGTCCCTTGCCACGGCGGCTCGGCCCTCCCTCCTTTCCCATTGGCCTGTCTCTCTGCAAAACCCCGCCTCCCGCAGCGCGGGAGCGCGCCCTTCTCCGCCTTACAAACCGGGTACCTCCCTCTCCGAGCGGATCCTTCGTGGCCACCGTAGTTCAGCGGGACGTGGCAGCGGGGGTAGCGGCGGCCTATGAGCGGCGGCCCCGTGCCCCGGAAGGGGCGCGGCGCGAGGCGGAAGCGCCCCCTCCCGCCCCCCGCCGCTCGGCGCCGCCGTCCCGCTGGGCTCCGCCATGTCGCCGCTGCGGGCGGTGCTGGCGCTGCTGGCCGCGCTGGCCGCCCCGGCCGCCGCCTATTTCGTGAGCATCGACGCGCACGCCGAGGAGTGCTTCCTGGAGCGCGTGCCGTCCGGCACCAAGATGGGGCTCATCTTCGAGGTGGCCGAGGGGGGCTTCCTCGACATCGATGTGGAGGTGAGGCGGGGCGGCCGCCATCACCTTGCGCCCGGCCCGTCCGGGAGGCGCGAGGCTGCCCCGGGCCCTGCGCGGTCCCTGCCCCCCGGGAGGCCCCGGTAGTTTGGACAGGGGCGGTGGGGGCGGCACGCTGCCCTACTGGGATGCGGGGCAAGGAGCCACTCGAGCGCGGCCCCAGCGGTCACTGGATTTCGGGGGCTCCTGCCTTGGGCCTTCTCGAAGCGCTCAGGCTGCGTCCGGGAGAGTGCCCGTCACTGCCGCTATTCCTACCAGAGGTGCCGGCGCAGGGAAGTGCCTTCCTGCTTCTCTTGTCCTCAGAGCCCTTCTCAGGGTGTTTTGCTCCTTGTTCCGTTAAACGGTCCCATTAAACCCATCATTGACAGGGGGAACCAGTAGGTTGATGCTTAGTGAGTGGTGGTGCTTGTTCTGGAGTGAGGCTCTTTCTTTTGAGTCAAAAAGCATTATCTTGTTCAGTTAGCTTGATGGTTGTCCTACAGTTCATAGATAAGCCTTTTCCTTAAAAAGCACCAAATCAGTAAGAGAATGATAAAAATTTCCTTTGTCTTGATGCAGACCAGGTAGTTGCTTGACTAATATAGCTTAGCCATCTGTCAATTGCCTCTGAGATTAGATTCAAATGTTTAAAACTCTGCACTGTTTTGGAAGTGGACATACAGGAATCTGTGAAACCCCATTTCAGTGTCAGCCCCTGGATTTGGTAGCTCTTAGGGAGGAAACCCCAAGATATAATGACCCTGAGCACTTAGTACTGCAGCCCCAACTCCGCCTGAGGTGGTAGCTGCAGCAGTGTGCCTGAAGCAGCACTGAGATGCTGGAGAAACTTTTTTTTTAATCTCTCTTTTTTTTTTTTTTGGCTTTCCTTCAGACATCAGAGATAAGCTTCCCCTGCAGTTATTAATTTGGCTAATGGCCAGGGCTGTAGGTAGATTGCGGTTCCCTTGTTCTTGAATGCTTCTTATCTTGACTATGGAAGCAATGTAGACCTTGGCTGGTAAGAGAGGCTTTCATATAACTTTCTTTACCAGGAGATAGATAGAGATTTATATACGTATACATCTATATATATATAGAGAGAGAGATTACTGGGCAGAAATCTAGGATTTCTTTTGGGCTACGGGAGAGAGGAAAGGAAGGTGATCAGATTACAAGTGCTATTGATAAGTCTGACTGGAGGACCTCAGCGTATGCATGCAGTGCTGTAATGATGCATTGAAAAACATTGCTTTAAATAAAATATATGATATTTTATTCTCCTCATCCAGATTACAGGGCCTGATAATAAGGGGATTTATAAAGGCGACCGAGAGTCCAGTGGAAAATACACATTTGCTGCCCACATGGATGGAACTTACAAGTTTTGCTTTAGCAACAGGATGTCCACCATGACTCCCAAGATAGTGATGTTCACTATTGATATTGGGGAAGCTCCAAAGGGGCAAGACATGGAGACAGAAGGTGAGGAAAACCCCTGGGAAGAACTTAACTCTGCCTTGGGAGCTTTTCCCTACATGCATGACTTTGGAACTTGACTAGAATTCTCAAAATTCCTGTTTTTACAGTCTGTCTAGCTAGCTGTTTTCTTGCACAGCAAAAATTAATGTGGATGTTTTTAGACCTCATTACACAACTTAATGCAAAAGCACCAGGGGATCACTCGTCTATCGGCAGAAACTAATGCTCTCATCTTAGTTTTTTTCTCTTGTAGTAGATTACTGCGTACACTAGTTGAGCTCTTTGATAATATATAAATTTTCTTAGCCATGTAAATTACTGTTTTATCTGCAGCCTTTTGTCCTGTACTTGTGTTCATCTCTTACACTTTTCTCTAGGTGGTGGAGATACCTGGGATGGTATGTGTACTGCTTTTTGAAAGCTCCTTAGCATCTTGTCTTGTGCATATGTTTATTCACTAACACCTAACGTCTGCTTTTTCTCTTTAACATCTGTTTGTAGCATGAGAATGTCTTTTTAATAAACTACATGTAAGGTCTGATTCTGAGTGATGCTGAGCACCTGCAAGCTTCCACTGAGAGGTTTGGATACTTGGCAGCTCTTGGGATCAGGTCCTTCATCTGTTCATGACAGTTTGCCTTCAGGCGATTGTGTATGGCTAACAGAAGACATGATCAGGAGGCTTAGGTGGAATTGAACTAAAGCACTGAACATCCAGAAATGTTAGATATTCTAGGTGGTGGTTGCTTTCTATTGCTAAAATAGGTGTTGTGTAATAAAGGACTTTTGGAGGCAACAACTGCTGCTTTTAGGTTCTGAATTCACAGTAGTGTTACAAGGGAAAATGTTGAAACATGTCATTTGCTGTAAAATAAATGATTATATTGGTTAACAAGCTGTAAAGTTTTATTTAGAAATCATAACTGTAGCTAGAAAGATAAGTTCTTATTTCCTATTTTAGCAAGTTTGTAACTGCGTGTGAAGTGAGTGCTTGATATCTCTTGAAATATTTAACAAATATCTAACTTTTAAGTTTTTTAAAGACTTGGCTAAGTCTTTTAGTAAGTCTGAACATGATATTTGAATAAGAATATTATTGTGGTTTCAGATTATTAAGACAAATGCTTAACATTTATTAAAGGTTTTTTCCAGCGGTCTCAATTCATACAACTGTAATCTTCTGTCTTATTAATAAACTGCACATACTGCAGTAGCCATGAAATTTATATTAGCAAAGTGAGTAAACTATTAATAACTATTAGTTAATCTATTCACATTATAGTAGCTTTTATCAGCTTTATTCTTTGGTCCTCTTTCTGACCATTCCACAAAAGGTAGATGTTTTGAATAGTTTTATTTTCAGCTTGTGATACCAGGTAGCTTTAGAGTCAAGTATGTCCTTTCAACATATGTGTTGTTTTTTACATCTTCATGCTAGAAAACTTCAAAAATACTTGAATATTTTATAATTTTTGTATGTGGACTTTTTTTGAACATGAAGGTGTTAAAAAGATCCTGTGACTGACAGATCTTTGGTCCTTCCATTTGCGGAGGTATCTCAAGCTTTCTGCTGTCACTGGTTTGTTATTTTCCTCCTCCTCTGTTTTTGTGACAATACCAGCACCTGAGGCCAGTTCTTGCCTTCCTCCAGGCCCCTTTGGCAATGTTTCTGCTGAGTGCTATCCTTGACTAAACAGAACATCTCAGCATGTTGTATATTGCTTCAGAAAGTCACCTTGGTTTGCCAACATCATGGTCATAAGCTAAATTCTCAGTCTTTCTATTTTGGCAAGCTTAACAACTAGTAAAAGCTGTAATGTTAAATTGTTAAAACATACTGGAGATATTAGCTAAGCAGGTACTAGTGAGGTACTGATGTGTGTTTTTTATATTCCGTTTTATTGAGGCATATGCCCATATTGGAAGTAGTCAGCACAGACCACTTAACTTGGGCATTCACTGTTTTGTAGCTGATGTGGAAAAAGATGTTTGCCTGATCATTATATACCACAGAGACCTGTATAGAAAAATACTACTATGACAACAAAACTTAATTTTGCTGCAGGGCTAGTTTTCAGCTGTACAGACTGCGTCTTTCAGAACTTCCTATGTGACAGGAAATTTAGTGTAACTGATTGTCCATTCTGTGAAACTGTCTTTTTGAGTCAATAACAGACTTCTTATGCTTCTGAAATTATTCTGCAGCTCATCAGAACAAGCTAGAAGAAATGATTAATGAGTTAGCAGTGGCCATGACAGCTGTAAAGCATGAACAAGAATACATGGAAGTTCGTGAGAGAATACATAGAGCAAGTATGTGTCTTTATTTAAGGGACTTTTTCCATCTCCCAGATGTGCTTTAAATGTTAATTTTCAAGTTCAAGGTTAGCATTTGCAATCTTTAAACTGGTTTACCTCTTGCATTATGAAGATTGCTACCCAAAATAATCTTTGCTTTATTGCTGTAAATTTCTATAATTATTTATAAATGGCATATTTGTGAGGATAACCAGTAGTAATATGATTTTCAGTGGTAGACTTCAGCAGAACTGTTGTTTCATTCTTGACCTGGCTTAACTGAGACAAAGTCTTTTGTAGATGGTTTGTTGCAATAGACTAAAACTACTGTAACTTCTGAGTAGAGAGTAGAGATTACCTCACATTCCTTCAATCTTTACTTTTTAAAATTCAGCCTTTTTTGTTTTTAATGCAATTGTGACAGCTAGGGTAAGGAGGGTATTTGTGGAGGCCCAGCAGGAATAAAGGCCAAATATCTTTTTAAAATAAGAAAATGCCCTCTGAATTGATGAATCTGCAACTAATGACTGGGGTTTTTTCTTGCTAGCTGTCTAATTTAAACTGCTGAATCTTTAAAACCAAAGATGAACCTTTAGAAAGTTGAATTTTCCCAGTTGCCTTTGAGGCCTGAAAAGATGGTCGTTACTTTGAAGAGGAAGTGGCTTCTAAAACATCTGTGCTGAGGTGGTATAGAAATTATCAGTGATCTAACTGTGAGGCTGAGGTGCAGTACTTCCAATGACACATGCTTCTAAACGTTTTAGATTTTTTAAATACTCTTCACTTACTTGGATTTTTTTTTCCTCTACAGTTAATGACAACACAAACAGCAGAGTGGTCCTTTGGTCATTCTTTGAAGCTCTTGTACTAGTTGCCATGACACTGGGACAAATCTACTATCTGAAGAGGTTTTTTGAAGTCCGAAGAGTTGTTTAAGAATGCTTTCCCTGATCCTGGATTTCAGTTCACTGTCTACCAAACAACTTGGTCACAAAAGAAGTCATTTAGTTTCTAAACCCTCTTTACTGAACTTTAAAACTTATTTGCTTATGTTTCTTCCTAGTTAAAATGAAATGTTTTTATATATCTTCTGTAGCAAAAGCTGTGCTAAAATCTCATCACTTAATTGGCCTAATTTTTTCACGGAAATCTGCCTAGTCTGTATGCTAAGCGAGGTCCAAGCAGGCTGCAAATGCTGTAATTCAACTGTAGTAGTAAGCAATGTTGGTGTCTTTTCTCTCTTTTTTTTTTCTGTTTCCATCAGTTCTTGCAGTTCTATCTAGGGAAACGGTACATGGCCCTAATGTGACTGTTGGCGTTTTTGACATCTTTAACCCTGCAGTAGATGTTATGAAATCTAAAGAATCTTTTTTTGCCTATACAAACTGCCAAGGAGAAACAATTGGGACTCTGTTCTGAAAGTGAATAGAAGACAGCTGACTACTTCCAATCTAGTATGTGTACCTAGTTACTGATTAAAACTTCTTCAGTAACTATCTTAATTATATCAACTTGTTTCCTAAGTTCTTTTTAAATTAAATACTTGATATCACAATGCATTCTCTCCTCTCATTACCAAATGTTCATCATGTGGTTTTCAGTTTTTCACGGGTTTATATCGAAGCCAATTGTGTGCAGTGTTCTGGCAAACAGTAGTGAACCCCTTGGTTTCTGCAGGTCCAAAGCTCAGAGTGTTGGCACTATCACACAGTGCTTTAGTGTTCGGAAAAACTGGATTCCTGATGCCAAAGGGTTAATGGTTCTGGGGGTTTATTACAATGCTATGCAGCCCTTGTATTTAAGTGGCAGTCTCTGCCATTTTCTGGTCATAATTAGCATAAAGCTGAATACTGGTGTGTTTTCTTTTTCAGGCACATGTAGATTTTTGTTTTTGTATAAAGTTACTTTTCTTGGTATCTGATGATGGGTTTAAAAATTAAAGAAGTGTCTGGTGTGGGTGCTGAGCCAGGATTATGTTGTGACTGATGTATATTAGTTGTAATCATTTTTGGGGCGGGGTGGGGTTTTTTTCCAGGGGTAGCCTCTACAAGTAACACACAACAGTTTTGTACAATTAATTTAAAATTTGTTACAGGTTTTCATGTTCCAGGTAAAGTTTTTTCAACCTTGGGCAAACACTTGCAGCAGTTCATCAGAAAGGTGGCAATCACACCTTATTGTGACTGTTGTGTGCCAATATTTTTGTGTAAAAAGAAGAACCACTCAAATTGAATTCAAGGATGTACATTTAAAATTGCTTGTGAATCTAAATATGACCCAGGTTCGATAAATAAACAAAATTCTTTAAGAAAAGTAAATTTGTGGTTTCTTTTTCCTTGATGCTTTTAAGAACCTACTGTTTAACGCTCGCAGTTGTTGGTTGAGTATCTTAGAGTGGCCATGAGAAGTTTGTTCACATACGGTCCTGCCTGGAGATGCAGGAGGAAACTGGAGGTAATTCTGAATCTAGAGCTCGGCTGTTGTTTCCGTCCCTGCTCTCTGGCGTCTGGTCCTATACAGGGTCTGTATAGGAGCTGCTGCAGGTCCTATGTTTTCTTACGTATTTTTTTTTTGGTCACCAAAGGTGGCGGCGGGGCGGAACGCGCGAGCGGCGGCGCCTGTTTCCGCGCGGAGCTGCCGCGGCCGCGCCGGGGTGGAGCCGGGCGGGAAGGCGGGCGCGGCTGAGGCGGCCGCGCAAGATGGAGGCGGTGGGGGAGGACGCCTGGGCCTCGCTGCCCGTGGCCCTGAGCGCGGGCGTCCTGCGCGCGCTGCGCGGCCTCGGCTTCGCCGCCATGACCCCCGTGCAGGTGAGCGAGCGGCTCCCCGGGCAGCGCCGGTAGCTCGGGGCCGGCACTTGCCCTCCGTGAGATTTAGCCAACGCATCGGGTCAAATTCAGCTCTTCACATGGTATTTCTGTGCTTCTTTGTAGTCTGCCACCATTCCCCTCTTCATGAGTAATAAAGATGTTGCGGCAGAAGCGGTGAGTGTGCTTTTGCTCTACTTGGTTTCCTCCTTTTTCTCGTTTCTGGAACTGGGGAAGGGCTGACTCTTGTTTTGCTTCTCACAGGTCACAGGCAGTGGCAAGACCTTGGCGTTTGTAATTCCCATCCTAGAAATTCTTCTTAGGCGGGAGGAAAAATTAAAGAAAATGCAGGTAATATTAAGCTCTTCGTTTCTAAATATCCATATATGTTTTTAGAATATGTAGATGAGATTAAGGATTTAAGTAAAAGTATGTATAAGGACTGTTTTACCTAAACCTTTATAATTTTCTATAATTTCTTTTTTATTTTTTTTTGTTTTGCAGGTTGGTGCTCTGATTATCACCCCAACAAGAGAACTAGCTATTCAGATTGATGAGGTGCTGTCGCATTTCACAAAACACTTCCCGCAGTTTAGGTGGGTGGACTTTAGACTTGTGACAACCAACTCTCTTCTATGATTCATAACCTCACAAAAAACAAAAATAACCCAAATGATTCTGTATTTTTTCTTTATTTTAGCCAGATTCTTTTAATTGGTGGTAGGAATCCCATGGAAGATGTAGAAAAGTTTAAAGAACATGGGTAAGTTGACTTTGAATATTTTCAACTGATGTCTGTCAGTCGTGGTTTTCTCCTAGTCCTTAGAGTTTTAGTTAGAATTAGGGCATTCTAAAATTTGATGGTGCTACTTAAGTACTTGAGTTAGTAGCAAACTGAAATTTTTGTGTTATTTGCTAAAATCCAGTCAATTTGAGCACAATATATAGTGTAATAATTGTTAGCCACCTTCTTCTAATCCTTAGCTTACACAATTGCAAAATTTCTGTATGTTCTTATCACAAACAGCGGGAACATCATTGTAGCTACCCCGGGCCGCTTGGAAGATCTCTTCAGAAGAAAAGCGGATGGGCTGGATCTAGCGAGCTGTGTGAAGTCCCTTGATGTATTAGTATTAGACGAAGCAGACAGACTGCTAGATATGGGCTTTGAAGCAAGGTAATTAACAAATTCTGGAAATGGTTCTGAAGTTTTTAATTAGCTTGTGGAAGATTCATGTGAATGAGCCCGGCCTACAACTGGCTTGTAAAATTAGTTTCGTTCCCAAGGTTAAACTTCTTCCTGAGGAAAGTGTCAGGGCATTTATGTGTTATGTGTGTTTACTTGCAGTTTAAATACCATTCTGGACTTTTTGCCCAAGCAGAGACGGACAGGGCTGTTCTCAGCGACTCAGACTCAAGAAGTGGAGAACTTGGTGAGAGCAGGTCTCCGGAATCCTGTCCGCATCTCAGTGAAGGAGAAGGGGGTAGCAGCAAGCAACACCCAGAAAACTCCAACACGCCTGGAGAACTATTACATGGTGCGAGCTTCTGTACTTCATGGTAGTCTGTCATTCCCCATCAATAACATGTTTAAATTTTGGCTAATTTTGGTGTCACTAACAGAGGACAGAGAAATCTGAAAGATACAAAGCTCTCTCAGGTTCTGTTAAAATTGGTAATAAATGGGTCCCAGTGAATGAAGGGAATGGGAAAATTATTTGTATCACATCAATTTTTTCTTTAAGAAAACCTTTTTCTCTTTTTAATCGTGTAGATATGCAAAGCAGATGAAAAATTTAATCAGCTGGTGCATTTTCTTCGGCAACACAAACAGGAAAAACATCTGGTCTTTTTCAGGTAATTCTCCTTGAATTTTGTTGTAGAAACAGTGTTGCATTTTATTGCTTAAATTCCAACAATGTGTTCAATGTTGAAAATGACATAGCTAGTTCTTGGCTCAGAGTGCTTGTATTTTATAAGGTGGTTGATTTTAACAGCTGTGTTGTAGAATATGGTGTTTAAGAAGCGAGGGAAGATTGCTTTGAGTGAGGTTTACAGTATACTTTAAAGAGCAGGCTATATGAATTTTATATGCATTTTTAAAATTGGGTATTGTTGACAATTACATATTATTTTTAAAATTATGTATTTTGGATAAAAATAGGCCATAAAGTTTATTTTGGAAAGAACCCAGACTGCTTTAGTATAATTCAGATTAATCAGATTTAACAATATCGCATAAGCTTTTGCTTTTATGCCTCTTTTTTTTAATTACAACAGTACGTGTGCCTGTGTGGAATACTATGGGAAGGCTTTGGAATCCTTAATTAAACAAGTGAAAATAATGTGCATTCATGGGAAGATGAAACACAAACGTAACAAGATTTTTACTGAATTTCGGAAGCTCCCAGGGTAAGAATATATGAATAGACTTCAGTTAGCTAAAAGTAGAAATAGTAAGGAGTGTATAATTGTACCTGACAATATACTTGTGCTAAAATAGTATTTTATTAGCATGTGACCAAGAATGTGGCAAGGCAATGCTCTATTTTACCTGCATAAAAGTATTCCTCGTAGTTTTGCAGGATGCTCAGCTACAAGAGGCTTGTCCTGTTTTATTGCATAGGAACTGAGTTTAAGCTTTTTATATTTAAAAAGAAAGAATTACCAAGAGAGTGGAAGAGTAGCTATTTAAATAATGTGCCCAAACTTTTAACTTTCTAGGTCTTTTAATACAACATAGCATTTGTATCAGCCGTGGCGAATGCAAACGGTGAATTAAAAATAGAACTTGTAATAGGGAAGTCATTTTTCTTAATGATATGTTGGCACTTTCATAAACCAGATTACTGTTTGTAACGTTGCATAGAATTTTTCTCATGAAAGCTGTAACTAGCTTATACCACGTGTTTCTTTTCAGAACATATTTTGTTCCTCCTTGTTCAGTGTAGCTGCAGGATACACAATTGTGGGGAGTTCACTAATCTCCAGTTTAATACGAGCCTGCTTTTTCTTCTTCCTAGTGGCATTTTAGTATGTACTGATGTGATGGCCCGTGGCATAGACATTCCAGAAGTACATTGGGTTTTACAGTATGATCCACCTAGCAGTGCAAGGTACAATTCCACATGTTAAGAACCTATATTCTGCTCTGCTCATGTTACTGTACTGTTGAAATACAAATTGGGAAGTTACTGCTGTGGGAAACACATTTAGTCTATGCCTGAAAGTTGGTCTGAATAAACACACGGTGCTCGTTCAAGGGAGGCTGGAACATGACAGTTTTCTTGCAAATGTCATGACTTTACAAGACACATAAGTGACATTATGTATGTAAGTCGTGGGTGTATAGTATAATTCCATTAAAATGCCTGTTGCCACTTAGAGACTCTCTGGTGTAAGGGATAGTACATAAGAGTTAATGGGAGGTGAGATGTTAGGGTGAATGAGAGCAGAGAAGACCAGAGAAGCAAGCACAGAGTTGTTCAAGGATGATGCATTAAAAGCTCAAATGAAATGAGCCTTTCCTTGCATTTTAACTTGCTAGAACTCACTTAACTTCCCCCTCTCAAAGAGATGCACCTTTGCACATTCCTGAGAATTGAGAGTGAGACTGTATGTCTGTTGTATCATACTTCAGTGGTTCCTATGGGTTGTTAAAATTACTAGTTTAAGTCAAAAGTACGCAGCACTCTAGATTTGTCGTTCCATAGGACATTCCCTTTCACTTTCTTTCTAATACTTTCCATAGCAAACTGAGCGTCTCCCGATAACCAGCTCTATGTCATGTTTCAGTGCCTTTGTGCATCGCTGTGGGCGAACGGCACGGATTGGCAATGTAGGCAGCGCACTGGTATTTTTGCTTCCCATGGAAGAATCGTATGTTAACTTTCTCTCAATCAACCAAAAGGTTAGTAGACTTTTCTTTCTCCCCTGCAAATGAGCATGTAGCTTGATGGAGCATTAGATTAAGGCCTTGCCTTTTAGGGACTGTGCTGTGGGAGCCCTTCTGGGTGAGAACAACTGTTTGTGAGGCTTAATGGGCAGGTTCAACCAAATAAAAAATGGTGTAAGGGGAAAGGAAGGTAGCTATACTCTGCTGTCAAAGCTCACTTAAGATTAATTAGAGAAGAATTCTTAGTTTGAAGCTTTTTAATTCAGTTTTAATCATTCGCTGAACTTTTATACTTTTGGTTTTCAGTGTCCCATGCAGGAAATGAAACCACAGAGAAATGTGTTAGATCTTCTTCCAAAACTGAAGTCTATGGCCCTGGCTGACAGAGCTGTCTTTGAGAAAGGAATGAAAGCCTTTGTGTCCTATATCCAGGCTTATGCCAAACATGAATGTAATCTGATCTTCCGAATAAAAGGTAATTCTCAGCAGGGGTTGTTAACTCTTTACTATTCTGCAGAATTTGGTTTAGCAAAAAAAAAAAAAAAAACTGTGTTATTGTCCAGAAGATAAAACTTTTGATTCCTGTTCTAAGAGCTACTTTCTGCAGTGTCATATGCTGACAGTATTTGACATCATCGGTTTGATGTTATCTGATTGTGACCGATTTGTGTAGCTTCTCTTTAAATAAGGTGAATATCCCATTTTACAACAAAAGGGGATGCTAAAACTTCATGTTTCTTTGTCCTGGCTGTTTCTTCTTTATTTTTGAAACACGCTGTTGGAAATCAAATTCAGAGAGAGCAATTAATTGCGAATTAAACGAGATGAACTCATCTCAAGTCATTCTAAAAGCCTGAAAAAGCCCCTGAGAAATACAGAATTCTGAAAGTCATGGATCACAGTTTGCTACAGAAGGTGCTGCTGAAACCAAAACTGGCAGTAGAAATAAATAGAAGTGACTTTGTTTTGTTACTGGTATTAAGCTTAGAAGCAAGCAATATAGTAAGACTTCTTTCTGTGATTTGCTAAATCAGGTTAACTTTTCATCTTGCAAGAAACTGACTTTATAATCTTATTTTAACAGATCTGGATTTTGCTAGTCTTGCCAAAGGTTTTGCCTTGCTGAAGATGCCAAAGATGCCTGAACTAAGAGGAAAATGTTTTTCAGACTTTATTCCAGTCACTATAAATACAGACTCCATTCCATTTAAGGATAAAAATAGGGAAAAGCAGAGACAAAAACAATTAGAACAACAAAGAAAGGAAAGACAGGAAAATGGAGGGAAGAAGAAATTCATAAAGAACAAAGCCTGGTCAAAGCAGAAAGCCAAAAGGGAAAAGAAAAAGAAAGTATCAGCTAAAAGAAAGCGTGAAGAGGTAAACTGTGTCCATTCTATTAAACTGCATACCGTTAAAACTGCATGTGTTCAGATGGGAAAAAGAAATGGGATTTTATTTTGACAGGAGTTTTTGACTATTGACTTTCTAGGAACTCTATAGGCAAAACCTAAAAAGTTTTAAAGATGTGTTTTTTTTTTTTTTAAAAGCTAAATCCTAAAGGGGAGTACTTGGCATTTTGATGGTAGTGAATGCTGTGAGCACAGGCATATGTTTCACTTCTCAGAGGTCCAGGAGCCTGGGATGATGGTGGAGAGGAAGGATGGTACTTGAGTTTTCAAATTTTCTTAATTTACAGCAAGTATAGCAGAATTAAAGTCTCTCACATGGCAGTATCCTGCTTGGATACTCCTGGCAAAATACATGTTGTAAATATCCTTTTGGGGTAGGAGGAAGCACAATGTCTATTGTAAGAATTCAAACTCCGTGGCTTGTAGAATTCAGCACAGGCAAAGAACAACAATAGAGCACTTTACCTTTTAACTGAAGAAAGGGATATATATAGATATATTTATATACATATTTTTAGAAGAACACACACTTCTGATTCCTTTTACTTTAAGCCCAGACTTTCCTTGGGAACATCTTATTATGTAGGAATAAAGGTTAGGAAAAGCCTACTATCCAAGTATCTAATGAACACTTTTGTTACTATCCTTTCACTCATTCTGCTGTTTACAAAGCACTTTGAAACTTTCACACAGTGTCATGTTTGCTATTTGCTTTACAGTAGTATTAACTAATTCTCAAGTCACAGTGCAAGATTATTAATGAATATCACATAGCAACAGATGACAACTAATGGAAAGACTAGTACTGATCAAATAGGAAGGGCATTCCTTGGCTACTCAGCTCCACTGTTATGCTTAACTGCTGTTTTTCTGCTGTCCACAGGGTTCTGATATTGAAGATGAAGATATGGAGGAGCTGCTGAATGACACCAGACTCTTGAAAAGATTAAAAAAGGGCAAAATTAGTGAAGAAGAATTTGAGAAGAGACTGACAGGCAGTCAAAGTAGACTCAAAGCAGAAACTGTGTCTGACTTGGAGTCCAAAGACTGACAGGCTTTTTCTGAAGAGCCTCTTTAAAATACTGCCTATTTCAATAAAACTGTATTTTTATAACAAGATAGTGATGCAGAGAACAAAACTGATCTAATTTCTTCCTAGAAAAGACCTGGCTTCCACAAATACTTATGTAGAAGTATAAACAAGCCTGCATTTAGGAACAAACCTCAACTGCTGATCTTGCACAGCGTGTCAGGAGCAGATTTGTGATAGCAGGAGTTTTGTGCACTCTTATTTTGTTCTGTTCAGGTAGGTATCACATCTGTCCCAGATCAGTAAGTGACAGCATACTTTGGAATGAGTTTGAAAACACCATAAGGCATTTTATTTTACAATATCAAAACATTCTTCCCATCTTTAAATAACTTATTTTAGGCCTTTAGAAGCTGTAGCAACTCCTCTTTTGACAGTGGTCCACTCTTATATAAATGTTTTGCTTTAAAATTTCACGAAAGCTGGTAGTTGTATCAGTCAACTGTCTTCTCCTTACCATGGCCATGCACCTTGCAGAATCTTCCGAGTTCTTACAGTTGTGATGGTCATTGAAGAAGGTAATAATTCACCTTGTCTGGATGACTGAGTCTCTGTTACAGATAGAGTTTAATAAGTTCATCACTGACAGCTGATGGAGTCAATACACCTAGGTCTGTAAACAGTAAGGTGATTAGCGACGGTGATGTATAGTCAATCCAGGGATGCTCCTCTGTTAGATTCTGAGTTGATTTCAGAGTGTCTGCTTTGTACTAGAAGGAAAGAGAAAGCATTTGTTACCACACAAGTCCAAGCTAAAAAGCTCCTTGGGGCAAGGACAGTGCTAGCCTTGAGCAGATACTTGGTATCACTGAAGAAAGATGGTTGTTATAAAAAGAGGCATAGGCTGTTGCCATCTTGCTCTCAACTGTTATCTGCTGCATGGAGTAAAATTTGAAGTGCCAAATGGTTTGATTCAGCTGTTTCTTCCCTTTGCTGCTCCCGTGGCCCAAAAGAGTGTTTTAGGGACTAGATGTTAGTGTTAAGACTCATTATGAGATGTTTAAATGGAGTAACTGCATATTATGTTTACTAGAGAGATACAGATAAATGAAGACATTCTTAGGAAAGAAAAAATCATTCATAGATATGAACGTGTGCGTCTTAACTGGGTAATAAGTAATTGGAATTTATCTTACCTTAAACTTATCTGGGACATCTTGCTGATTTAGAGGGAAAAGTCTTACAAACTTGAAACTTTCTGCTACAACATAAAAGGGCTTGTTCTGAGCTTTGGCACAAACAGCAATTTGATTAGTGCCGATCTGCAGAGAGAGATGAACATGCAGACTCAGTGGTAGTGTGACAAAATGTTGACATGTCATTTCCAAGAAGAAAGTAATTTTTCTTGGATAATGTTCAAATAGAATTAAAAAAAAAAAGCATGCTTCAAAGAAATCAGACTCTGAAGGTTTAGAGTTTACAGAATAATGTAACAAACTTCCTACCCATTACCTTGTTAATAATTCCTCCGCTTTCAACTACACCTTCAGCTCCAACTAAGACCAGGTCCACTTTCTCCATAATGTAGCTGTTTGAGGGATGGAAAAAAAGCCATGATTCATTGAACATAGCAGGAACTGGTAACACAAACAATCATTCATTTTTCTGAAGTGCTCCTAGCTACCTATGCAAATACACATGCTGTTACATATCCAGCTTTCTTCTGCTTTCCAAGCAGGAATATTAAATAACTATGTTTTCTCCAGTCCTACCTGACATTGGAAATCGTGCAAAGGCTTAGAGATGCTGAACCTAAATTGGGGTAATACTCAGCTGCAGGAATTTGCTGAGTATCTTGATGAAAATACTAACTGCACAGCAAAACTTAAAACTGTGTTGTAATAGCCCTTGGTCAGAAACTTCTCCACCTCTTTTCACGTCCCTCTGACCGGTTTTGTTCATTGAAGCTACAGATCTAGAAAACAAACTACCATGTTCTGAAGAAGAGAGATTTATTGTATTACACAACACTTGCAGGCTACTGCATTTGCTGGATTACTGCCTTGGTAAGCAGACTGACATGTATTTTGCACTAATGTTAAGAACTACGATTTGGATTTATGGTAGTTCTTTCTCATACTTTGTATTGACTACTAGGCAGTAGTAATTCAGCAATTAAAAAACAAGTGTTTATTGCAAATTAGAAAAAATGCAGCCTTTTCGTGTAGCACCATAGGTTTTTTTCCATGCAACTCCAAATTCCATGCTCAGGCCTGACTTCCTTCTAATATACAATTATTCCAGAGGTATACATACATTTTTAAGCAGGTATGTTCTCCTAATTGTGTTCCAAAAGGTCTAACTTGTTTAGCGTGTTTGGTGACTATTACAGAAATGAGTAACAATCTCTGTGCTTTGAACAAGCTTCTAGGAAGCTCATCTGTAATACTGTCAAAGTCAAATTGTGATGAGGAATGTTAGAATATAATGGTCAGACTTACCCAACTGCAGCATCTAGAATCACAGTCACGGGAATGTTCAGCTTCCTCAGGGCTTGTGCCATTTTTTGTCTATGAAAATAGCATGTTTGAGGCTTAAAAGCCTGTCTTTAAAGACAATGCTAGAAAAATAGTGTCTGAAGGACATGAGACCATGACTGCCCACGTTCCCTTGCCACTACTTTTGGTTTTTGATGCTCCCCCTAAGGGTAAATAAATTCTTATGTAGAAATGGAAATGAATGATAATTGCTGCTATTGTATATTTGCTTGTCTGGAATTATGTGACATTTCTAATGATACAGTCACACATTAGGAGCATGCAAACAAGCTTCGCAGATTTCCTTAAGATATGATAGATTTGATGCTGGATGACACAAAGCACAGAATTGACATGTACTTGCCCTGCTTGATCTGGCTGTGATTCGGTAACATAAATGCTGAATCGCTTCTTTGACTCAACAGCTGCTTCTAACACTCTGAGGACCACCCGCGAGTAGGCATGTGTCAAAATTCGCTGTCAAAAATAACAGATGTTACTTTTTTTTTCTTGAGCTTTGCAGAATCTATGTTATCGCGGTGTCATGGGTTTTACTTCACACAACTGTATATCGATTTTAAATAATACTGTACATCATTTGTGTTATACAGATTATGGGAGGGCAAATTACTCTGAGCTGGACTTTTATGTTGCAGGTTTTTACACTGCCCTGATGCTGGCAAGGGGTGGGAACGTAATTTGCAATGGAAATTTCACATGACACATCAACTGCTCCTAGAAGCAGGCTCCCAGTTAGTGCTGGTTTGCCTACAAATGGATGTAGAGAGAAGAGTTTTAAGAAAACAAAGCGTTGGGTGAGGTGATGCCTGCGCATTTGCGAAAGCCACCATGGGACACCACTGTCATAAATGGATGCTAATAAATGTCATTCCCCTCCAGTTTGTCCAGGGGTGCCACCCCCTCGGCTACTTACAGCGCCGTCCCTGATGAAGGGATGGCAGAGCTTGGCGATCTTGTTCCGCGACAGCGAGACCTTCCTCAGGAAGATCTCCCCGCGCTCGATCATGATTTCTTTGCACTTGGAGTAGTCCTGGAAAAGGGGAGTGAAGCTGAGGGTGAGGCTGAGGTGCGGACAGCCGTCCGGGCAGGCGGGTGATGGCAGGGCCACCCTTACCGAGTACTCCAGCGAGGTGAGGCTGATGAAGCGCAGGAAGAGCTCCCCGCCGGACGACACGGCCACCGAGGAGTCCACGCGGGACAGCGTGTCGATGGCGCTCCGCAGGCTCTTCCGCAGGCCCTGGATGGTCTCGCCTACAGGGCGAGGGGGAGAAGAGGCAACGGCTCAGGGCCTCCAGCGCCCGGGGCCTCGCCGGGGCCGGGCGAGCGCGGGGGGCGGCGCCCACCTCGGTCCTGCTTGAGGAAGCCGAGCAGCACGCGGATGGCGGCCACGGCCGACGCCACGTCGGGGTCGTCCCTCAGCTGCGCGCGGAAGGCCTCGATGAGCGCTGCAAGGCAAGGGCGGAGGCGTCAGCGCGGCCGCGGCGCCCGCCACGCCGCCCCCCGTCCCCGCAGCCGCCGCCGTTACCCTCCATGCTCATGGCGGCCGCTGCGCTCCGCTCCCCGCCGCGCCCGGTGACGTCACGCGGCGCGCTGCGGCGTCATCGCGGCGGCGCGGGGGAGGCGGCGCGCGGCACCATGAGCGCGGGTGAGGCGGCCGCCCCGGCGGCCCCGGCCCCGGCCCCGGGATGGCGGCGGCAGCGGCGGTCCGCCGGGCCCCGCCGTGACGCAGCCCTGCGCTCTGTGTTTCAGACGACGAGCTGAGCCTGCTGGTCATCATCGTGGACACCAACCCCATCTGGTGGGGGAAGAGGGCGCAGGGAGAGGCCGAGGTAGCGCATCCCGCGGGCCCTGTGGCGGCGGCGCCCGCTCTTCACGGGTGCTTCATCCTCCAATCCTCCTTCGAACACTCTAGTCCGCTTTCCTTTTTTCCCTTCCCCCCCCCCCCCCCTTAATTTTTCTTTTTCCACCAGTTCACCTTGTCAAAATGCCTCGATGCGACGATGGTGATGGGGAATTCGCACTTGTTCATGAGCCGGAACAACAGGCTGGCTGTCATCGCGAGTCACACGCAGGAGAGGTGCAGTTGCTGCCGGCCGGGATGCGAGTCTAAAGTGCCCCCTCCTGCAGCCCCAAATCCTTGTTGGGCTGTAGTGTAGTATTGAAACCAAGCTTAGAATGTGTGGCTTATTGTTCCCTTAGAAACAGAGATTAACTGAAGTGGGATGGGAAAGAAATGAAATGTTTTTTATTGGGTTTTTATTTAAGTAGAAAATAAAATATACGTATGTTGAAGGTGGAGGGGGGGGAATGTGCAGTGAGCAGGATACAAGAAGTGGGGAAACTTTCCTAATTCGAGGGTTCCTCTTCCCCAGTTACTCATGAATCTCAGAACCAAGTGATTTACCCTTCAGGCAAGGGGCTGTTTGTCACCACGAACATTGTTATAAACTGGGCCTTGAAAGGAAGGGAGTGAATGTGGGCATTACGCCATTTTGCTTTTGAATATCAGCTGGCTTGCATAGCCTCCTTAAGGTATTAGAATTATTGGAAGCTGTGATTTTGAGTGTTGTTGCCTATGGCTGGTCAGTTATTTATTTTTTCTTCATATGCATATTGACAGAATAGTATTTTTTTTTCTTTCAGTCGTTTCTTGTACCCAGGGAAGCGTTGGACTCGTGCGGATCTGCTTGGAGATGGCACTAGTTTTGTGGAATCCAATTGCTCTGGTAGCAAAGATGGGAAATACGAATTGTTAACGGCAATAAATGATGCAATCACAGAGGAGATTAAAGACCTCATGACAAAAAGTAAGGAAAAGATGATTCTGTGTTTAATTGCAAAATATTGAGGCTTTCAAGGAGCTTCTAGAATTTCCTCTGTGTAGTCCCTAGTTTGATCTTCTGAATTTTAATAACTTTAAAATAAATAGGAATGTTCTTAACAGTTCTGGAGTCTCTGCACTAGTACCATGCATCAAAGATAGAACTCAAGCACAGTAATTAGTGTGGTCAGCTTCAACAACTGATTTTATGCATAAAATAACTTTATATTTTTTCTTATATTGCAGCTGAAATGAAGGGCCAGCAAACTGAAACCCTGTTAGCAGGATCACTTGCTAAAGCACTTTGTTGTATCCTTTCAGTGATTGAAATTTCAAAGCTTCTATCTCTCTTTTTTAAAGACTATTTCTTACAATATTGATTTTGTTTCGCTATGAGCCTTACTGTTACTGTTCTGTAATAATATTCAAAGAGATAATTTTCCCTCTAAAATTACGATTTGGCTAATAACTGAAGTACACTGCCTAAAATGTTTCTTAGCTATGATGATGAACACATACAGATACTGTTTTTAATTCTGCTAATTTTTGAAAATGTTATGTCTGCTTCTTGGGCATCTGAGAAGAGAGCAACAGTTCCTTAACGCTGGCTAATGTAGATATTAACAAGATGAGCAAAGAGGTAAAAGGTAATACTTTTTTTTTTTTTTTTCCATTGTTCTGGGTAATTGCATAAATACTTGAATTGGAAGATCAGGAAAAAAATGGATGCATATGTATATGTACAAATAAACACTTGTATATTTTGATACCTCCTTTCCCACATTAACAATAATAGGTAAAGACTTGTCTGGGTCGTTTTAAGTTGCCCGATTTGAGCTATTCTGTTTCTGCCACTCTTAATGCTACTGGAAATAAAAAAACAGTCTCATACATCTATTTTAACTGAGGTATCAGATCTTGTTACCTGATTACAAGGGCAGGCTACAAGGGGTAGAAACAATGTGCTTATGCATTTCTTTTTATGTTTAGGTAATCAAGAAATTAGATCAAGAATTCTGGTAAGAGGGATTTTTTTCATCAGTTTTCTTTGAGTTTTGAACTATAGCAATACTATGTGGACTAACAAGTTCGAATTGCTTTACTTAGGTCATAAAAGCTGCAGAAGACAGTGCACTGCAATATATGAATTTTATGAATGTGATCTTTGCAGCACAGAAACAGGTGAAGTGGCATTTTGTGTGCCATATGTGCAATATGATATATACTTTTTTATTAATGTGTAACAAAATTGCTTATGCCTCTTATGACTTCTGGAAGGTTATGAAATGGCCAGGGTGAAAGGCAGGAATTAAAAAAGCAAGCAAACAAACAAACAAACACTTATGTTTGAATATAAAAGCCTAGTAGGCCTCTTAAAGATTTCTTTGGAAGTACAGATAGTAACCTTTCCATCCTCATAGATAATATGTAAGCTAACTTTCCCAATAGATACTTTATTGCCATGTGTTAGAAAGTGGAGACTGGAAATTTGGATTTGTGTGCTGCTCAAGGAATAGAACTTTTCTATGACAGATGTACAGCCTTAAAAATTTGGACATGGAAAGGTGGAGTGTATTTGTAGTTGCAACAAATCAAGATGATAATGCTGGGGTTACACTGACTTTGGTTGAATTTCTATTTTTCATGAGTTTCACTTTTTTGGTTACAGAGTATTTTGATTGATGCTTGTGTCTTGGACTCTGATTCAGGTCTTCTGCAGCAGGTACGGACTTCCTATTTGCTATTTACAGTAGTTTTTAGATATTTGATGGCAGATGGTTGAACATGTTTAAAGTTCTTTTTGTGGTGTAGTCTTGAAAGGGACGCTCTTTCTTGCACCATTTTAAAGGACAGTTTCTAAGTGTTCTTCTCTCTGCTTTCCAGGCTTGTGACATTACAGGCGGCATATACTTGAAAGTGCTCCACATGCCATCCCTTCTGCAATATTTGCTGGTAAGTTATTGGATAAGAACTTTGCTATTTTTCTTGTGGTAGACAGGAAATCATATTGATGACATTTCAGGGCAATACTCTACCAATGTGTAAAAGACTTTTTATTTGTTCATATAGTGGGTATTTCTTCCCGATCAAGAGCAAAGAGCGCAGCTTGTCCTTCCACCTCCAATACATGTTGACTACAGAGCTGCATGTTTCTGTCATCGAAATCTCATTGAAATTGGATATGTCTGCTCTGTGTGCTTGTCTAGTAAGTTTATGAATATTTAAAATTTTTTAAATATTTCAAAGGAACTACTAGTGAAAGCAACCACTTTTTTTATTTTTTTTCAGTATTCTGCAACTTCAGTCCTATTTGTAGTACATGCGAGTAAGTGTTTCTTCTTCTTTAAGAGGTGGTTTTGGAAATATGTTGAGCGTATCTAACAGTTGTCTTTTAATGTTATTTCAGGACTGCTTTCAAAATATCATTGCCACCTGTCATGAAAGCTAAGAAGAAGAAATTAAAGTTAGCTGCATAACATCATTATGTAAATACATGATTACCTCCTCCAGTAATTCCGTGAAATGGAATATACCTAACAAATTGCTGACACTTTCTGTTGAATATGAGAGAGAACTGTACACAGTGTTATAGTTTGTTTCTTAGGGACAAATATTTAAATCATGTGTTTCCTACACAGCCCTCTAAGTAACAAATCACTGTATTAGCATGTAAACCGTGCTTAGTTGTAAATAGGAAACAGAAGATGCAGCTTGTTTAAGATACAGAACCTTGTGTAGTAAAAGGTCACTGCAAATTTTCATGTTTCTGGGTAGATTTCAGAGACTGGGAAACTCTGACTCCAATCTTGTTTTTATATAAAGGTAAGCATGACCATTCCTGGAGTATAGGATTAGAGCCTTCACGTTATATTCAGGGACTTCAGCTTTCTGTTGGATTTTACTGCCAGTTTTGAGGACTGAAATAGGATCATTTTCAGAATAAATGAGCCAGAAATTTCAAGATGATTTAGAACCCACTTCCTTTTGAAAGATGTTAATTTAGTTCTTTTATATGCACTTGTTCATGTATTTTCACATTCAGTTATCCTCTTTATAGTAATTTCTTTGTGATGCCGCCCCTTTTTGCTAATTTGATATCTTTCCTTCCGAATATAGATATTCATTAGAATAATATTACCTAATGAAGTTCAGCAACAGAAAACTTTTTTTCATTCGTGAAAAAAGACCTTTTCTTAGAGTAGCTTCAACAAATTCAAACCAGGTGTTTAGTCTTTATGATTTTAATTTGGAACTCGAAAACAGGAAAATATTGTATTATGACAGCAGACTTCTCTTAAGATTTATAACTATCCCATGTCTTTACCTCTGGCATTTGACAGGCTAATAGGAAGACTTATTATTTCTTTTGGATTGGTGCTCTTTATATGCCAAAACATAAAGGTATGCTGCCTGTTTTTTCCATTGCTTTAGTTATTAAAAAAATCAACTCTTTAGTAACAGCATAATTTCATAATTTCATTTTTTCATAATTTCATTTAGTCAGTAACTAATAATTGAAGTTCTCCTGAAAGGTATAAGGGGAAGAATTGTTTCCTACATAGGAAAAGGTTATATGTAATTTTTCAAGGTGTACACAGGAATTTATATAAACGTCTTGCTCCTTGCATCAGGTTTTTGTATAAGTGCAAATCCTTTATTAGTGTGTTTAACTGCCGAATGCTGCTTTGAGGATTGTATTTATAATTTGCTTTGTATAAAACATTTGTAATAAAAGATTTTTTTTCAAATACACTCGATCGTGCTTAGTCGCGTCGGCCACGCCCCCTTCCATCCTAGCCCAGCCCCTTTACCAACAGGTCACGCCCCCTCTCCCTTGGCCACGCCCTCCCCCAGTGGCGCCCGCCCCGCCGCCGTTTCCATGGCGCAAGATGGCGGCGGGCGCGGCCTGAGGCGCCATGGGGGCCGCCCTCCTCGGGGTGCTGCTGCTGCAGCTGGCGGCGGCTCCGTGCCCCGGGCAGCGGGATCGGCGGCCCGGTGGGTGGCGGAGGGGGGATGTCCCACGCAGCCTTCTCCTGCTGCTGCTCCCACGCATCCGCCGCGAGATCCGAACCCTCGTGTCCCTCGCTGAGGGGAGGTGGGGGCGCGTCCCGGGGCACCAGTGGAAGGGCAGGGCCTTAGACCGGGCGTGAGACCCGAGGACATCGCAGGGACGTCACCCTGCTCAGTTACTGTGTGCTCTAAAACTCTTTTTCTCCTTTTTCCTTTATCCACAGCCTTCCAGCCTTCCTTTATCCACATGTCCGGGCCCAGCGTGAATGCACTCTTTCTTGGAAATGCTGCAGGAGTTAATTTTTCGTTAGTTTTAAGCCCTATCAATGAAGAAACAGGTAAGAACACTTCTTTTTTTTCCTGATAGCATATAAATAAATACTTTTGATTTTTTTTTATCTCGCAAACACTGCTAGAAGAACAGCAGCACATTAAATAGTTGCATTTGTGCCATGCTTCCTTGGTTGCTGGAGTAGGAACCCCAAAGGATACGGGCAGATGAAGCCCTCAGCCCTCCCGTGACACAAGTGGGGTCGGATGGGCAGAAGGATTTGCCTAAAGGAAGCCAGAAGATGATTTTAAGCTTCCGTCCCCTCTTTTCTTCTCTCCTCAGTGCTACTGAAACTGTTATTATTTTCTTTTGCTATAGGAAAACTGCACCGTTCAAATTGCAGTGGAAGCAGAAGAGCTGGTGATTGGAATTTGAATGTAATGCCTGGTGGGGTATGTAAGATACAGCTTCTTCCCTAATATGGGAGGAATTGGACTCTTACGTCTTAAGGGCTAATACAATGCTAGCAACATTTAAGTGATTTAGCCACCCAGTTTGTGTTCTACCTATGCCTCTTTTTCTGTAAATGTTCATTTTTGTATTATCAATATGTATGTATCAATATGTATTAACACCCTAACTATTCTATGCCTAAGTCTTTGAGGCTTTTATCAACTCTCTCGTCATTCCAGTTGTCAGTTGAAAGTACTAAATGAAAATGGAAATTCGCTTTTTTAATGTTATTTTCTTTAGTACCGTGCATTTGATTTCTGAGGTAACATGATTTTTGTGTATGTCTTAAAAAGTTACAGATATAGATGATTTCTTCACTTTATTTACATATTTCAGGGCAGACCTTTTTCATTCCAATCTCAGCAAATATCCCCTTTTATATATGCTGCATTGTAACACTGACACTACACAGTGGCGCTGAAACTTCTCTTTCAGAAATTTGTGTGGTATAAGCAAGTGTAATTTAAAACAAACTGTCAAAATTGTTAGGCTTTATCTGATGTTTTTCAGGATGTTTCCAAAGTGACCATAAGCCTGACTAGAAACCTCCAGTTGTGTTTGCCCAATGCCACTGACTGCTGCACAACTCCTCTCTGCGTGGTTGAAACTCTCCAGGTTTTAGCTTGTCGTGGTTCGGTGATGTTGGCACATCTCCTAATTCAAGCTGAAATATATGCAAACTCTTCTGTTAAAGGAAACGTGTCAGGTAAGTAGTTGAATGTGTTAAAGGAAAAAAGTGTACACTAGCTGTTTTTTCCCCTTTACATATGAAAAGTTAAAAATTGATATCTGTGCAGCAAATATGAAGACCGAATAGTTGGTGACATAATTTAACAAAAAATATGCATACAGTAAGAATAACCTATAATGCATGTGATCTGTTTACTGGTATTCCAATGTGCGCAGTTTGACTTTTTCCTGTTCTTTTTTTGTATTTTTTTTAATAGAAAATGCAACTATCATCCCTAACCAGGTGTTTCAGCCCTTAGGTCCTTGTCCTTGTGATTTGACAGCTGGAGCTTGCGATGTTCGTTGTTGCTGTGATCAGGTACTAATTTCATATTAAACTTTGAGGAATTATTTCTCCCTCCTTATTACTGGGAGGAAGATGAGGGGAGGGGGAAGAAGTAAGAGAGAGGTACCAAATATTTCATACTTAATAGGGCGGTTGTCTGAGTTTTCCAGTTTTCCTATTAAGAAATACTATCTTTCTCTATAAAATCGCTTTGATTACCTATAGCTGTGGCTTTTGTGGTTATGTTAATGCAATAACTGTGTTAAAGGTTGCCTTTCTTTTCCATTTTAGGAATGTACAACAGACTTGAAGCAATTATTCACTGGATCATGTTTCACTGGAGTGTTTGGTGGGGATGTAAACCCACCTTTTGATCAGTTGTGCTCTGCTAAGTCAATGGAGTATACTCCTGATTGGTTTCCTTTCCTTTGTGTACAGTCTTCTCTTGACAATACGCCATTTCTTGGTTACTTTTATCATGGCTCTATGTAAGTCCTGGAAAAAGATTTTTTGAACACATGTAGTAGTTATGCTAATGAAACTATTGCTTATAACAAGTTATTTTGAAATCAGAATTTTAAGATATGAACTTTAAATACACATGGAGTGATACTGTATGAGAAAAGACTTGACATTTACAATTTGTGATGTAGGGAGTGAAGTATTGTTTTCTTTTTAAATTATGCAGTTCTACACCCAGAGATGCTTCATTTAAGATCCCTTTGCAAATGTCTCCTGGGAGACTTTTTACTGGTTACAGACAAGGAGATCCAGTTATGACAGAAGAAAATGACTATTTTACCATCCCCCAGGTAATCATTTTATGTTTAGGAGCATTTGGTTCCTCATAGTTTATTGGGCATTATTCACGTATCATACTCTTCACATTTTTGTAACCAAATTTGCAGCTTGTCGTTCTGAACTAATAGAATATATTTTTAATTTTGCACAAAACCCTTATTAAAAGCAAATTCTTTCCTTCCTTATTCACCTGCCCCTCCAAAAAAAGGTAGGAGTTGTAATTGTTTCAATAGATTAAAGCAAGCTTGACACCCCAGCTAGTAGTTTATGGCCTATTGTATTATTTTTACTTCACTTGCTGCATTACTGAGTGCTGCAGTCTGCTTTCTCTTTGGCCCTTCATCCTCTGGCCATACTCTTTCAGTTTCCTTTTGCATTTTAAAAAGAGTCATTGGTTACAGTTAGTGGACAAGTAAGCCTGAAGCCATACTGTATACTGCATTTTTTGAAAGCTGTGCTTTTAAAATCTGAATTTCTCTTTTACTGCAGAAGAAAGTATTTTGATAATAGATTGCTCATTTTGTTAGTATCATACATTGCTGGAGTATATACTCTGAGCATTTCTCTGACAAATAATCTTAAAGTGAAACCCAAAGAGCTAGGAAAAGGTGCATCATATTTGTTCACCTGCCTGCAGCAATCCATGGCTGGACAATGTGTCGGGAATGCTCCAGTTGCGTTTCTGCAGGACTTTGATGTGAGATGTCTTACCCACCTAGCATCTTACAGGGAAGGACTGCTGCATGATGTGAGGGTCAACAGTGGCACTGGAGGTAGGTTGCAGAAACCTGAGCAGAAATGTGTCAATGTTTCTCAAAGCTGATAGAAAAGAAACAAAAAAAGAAGGCTGTTGATGTGGCAGTTACATAATATCTCTCTGTTGGCTGTCGTTCAGTATTTGGTAATGCTCTAGTCCAAGAGATTCCAAGACCCTCTTTGAAGTCTCCAACTGCTGTTAACCAGCATTTAGTTTATAAGAAACAGTGGGATAGGTGACAGAATAGAGCATCTATTTTTGAACTGTTGCAGTGCTCTTTTTCAGTCAAGAGCATGTGAGATCATCATTTTAGATTTAGTGGGAATTTTAGTGAGAAGAAGTTATTTTCTGCATTACAAAAATCACATACTTGAAGAGTGTAATTTCTGAGTTTGAGATAATGTAATTACCAGCATGAAAAGTGCCTATTTAAGTTAGCTAATTTTGTTCATCTATACTACTTTTGTATCTGGAGGACACAGCTGTAATTAGAGCATAACTAAGTACAGTTTCCTAATGTACTATTTTCTAATCCATTTTCATAACAACAGCAATATATGTGAAAATAGTATGTGTCTGTCTCTTTTGTTAGCCAGAATTACTGCTACGTTTGTGTTTTGTTCTCAGACTTCATCCAACAGAATGTGATCTTTGGGACCATCACTGACACAGACAAGTTCATTACTAGAAGTGGTATGTGCCTTCCATTTGATAAATGTGTTCTTTCTACCATGAAAAATGTAAGAAATAGATGATTTTGATGCCTAAGATGTTTACCAGCTGTAATTCTTTGGAGGGATCTCCTGTGTTAGCAGATGCTCAAGGAGTAAATTGTTTGGCCTACTGAGAAGCAGAAAGTATTTAATTCAACTCAACTTCTATTAAAGCTGATTAACAAATCAGATCCCTTAGCTTGCATCAAAAGCGTATTTTTTTCAGGAGAAAATATAAATAATATTGATGGCAACAGTGAAATTACTGATGGGCAGACCTTGTGTAAGTAGGTGACGTTTTGCACTAGAGGATTGAGCTGTTTCCAGAATTTTGTTATATTTTTAAAAATTGTTTTTCAGCTTTCTAAATACATTTTTTTATTGTGGCCTTTTCCTTTTTCCCCTGACAGAAAGTCCTCCTACCACTGAAGTTGCATGTAAAAATGTGACCTTTGCAGAACATTATAAGTTCATTTGGAAAGGCAAGAACATAAAGGAAATAAATGTCACTGTCTTCCTTGGAAGTTTATGTGATGGAGGTATTGTGACACTTCTTTCACAGATTTTTGACTTATTTCTGTTTTTGTCCATTTTGGAAATTTTGTGATAGAGTATCTTATTCAGCAATATTTCTTACAATATAATTTTCCGTGGACTCTGCAAAGTAAATTTATTGGGCAGTTTTCCATTATTTTTTACTAATTAACTCCTGTTACTAATAAAGGCTGGAAGTTTTATGCTATATGTAGTTAAACAGCATCTTTTTGCTAATTTACTGAATAAGGTCATCTTTTTTTTTTTTTCTTTTGCCAGAAATACTGACACAGAGATTCACAGTCAAATTTGTAAGCTTGAATAATACTAATGAAACAGAGTCATTTGGGAATCCAGGTATTGCTATTTATTTTGCTTTGGAAAAGTGAAAAGGAAAAAAAAAAGCTATTGCATTGATATTTGTTTTATACCTCTTTCATACTTCTTCATGTTGCCAGCCCTGATTTTCATGTCTTAGTGAGCTGCTGCTTTTAATAGTGATGATTGATTCTTAAGTTTTTATTGTGTAGATACTAATTATTTAAAATGAACGCATTCCTGCTGTAATGAAAACATCTGTATGTTAACCTTGAGACATAATTATTATTAAAAATTATGTTCATGCTTTCTATGTTCAGGTTATCAAGTTGGAAAGCCATTGAGAGCTGCAAATCTGAATGCTTCTGATGCTTTCGGCAGCCTAAAACTTTGGCGGCCAGGTAGTGACTTCTGACATGACATCAACAACAGTTTATGCTAAAATGCTCTTTTCTTTAAATGAAATTTTACTTCAAAATCTCTCTTGCCTTTCTAGACTAGTTTTTATTCAAGTTTCAGTTAGTAAGTGAGATGTAGCTACGTGAATAAATATAAAGTTTTTTAAATCTCCAAACGTATGGCAAAAAGGAACTGATAATGCCTCTGCTCTGGAGTTGAGAATCCTTGGTGGGGAAGAAAAGTGACTTAGACTGTGAAACAGAGTTAGAGCTTGGAAGACAACTAAGTTCTCTTGACTTTCACTCTCATTTTAATTTCATTAGGCTGTATTTACTCTTAGGGGTACCAAAACTTTGGATTAATTCACCCATTTTAGTGTTAAATAAACACACTGGCTTTGGGCAAAACCTTCCAAGCTGAGAACAGAAGGGAATTGTGTCTCCAAGTGGAAAAAAAAAAAAAAGTAACTGGAAAGATTTGATTTCAGTGTCATTTAGCTCACTTCTCGCAGATTAACGTAACTATTTTATTCAGGTTTGTGATATACGTTTTAATTAATAGCTCTGTGGTAGAACATAGAACAAAGGCTGATACAAGAAATCTCAAATACATGTTTTCTATTCATAGCTCTCGGAGGTTTATGTATATCATCAGCTTATACACCAGTTTTGTTTGGATTAGATTCCCTTTCTGGGTGCATGCTAGAAGTTGGTGTTAATGAAGATTGCAACCTTTTAAGGTGAGCTACACATGCTGATTTTTTTTTTCCTCTGTATTCTTTTTTTTTTTCATTAAGGGATTCTCTAGAAGTTGTGGCTATCAACACTTATATTCTTTTCAAATATGCATTTTGGCTTTCTGTGGTTCCCACTTTGTTTGTTTGTTTTTAATTGTAATAGTGCTTGCACTCAGATCTGCCTGTACTGGATATGGATTATGTTGGAGTGCAAAGCTTTGCTATTGAGCTATGCAGCTCAATAGTTAAAGTTTATATATGCTGAGTGTAAGAACATCTTTCATGGGAAAAGACCTTAAAATGCAATAATATTGTAACCCAGAGTGGTAGCTACAGCTTTATTTTTCTTACTTTGCAGAGGAAATGTAACTGATAAATTGAATTCATTAGTACAAGCTACTCATGTTGGAAAGAGGAGCAACTCAAGTTACGGTAACCTAAATGACTGGGTGGAAATAATACGTAAGTGAGGTTTGTTTTGTAATTTATAGTCTAAATTATATGTCTTTATCGTAGTACGATTGGAGTATCTCAGCATAAAACCAGACACTTATTTTTAAGTACTTAAAGGTCCTGAATTATGTGTATGGATCCATGCATCCATACAGGTACACATCCATGGATACATTTCTCTTAATATGTACAGATAGTACAGTAAGATGTATTCCACTTCTAGTCCGTATACATGACTTGGTATTTTAGTTTTCTATTGAAAAAGTATTGGTTTTCTTTACGGGTACTTTATACAGATGAATGTGTTCGCTTGTGACATGTATCAGTATTTCCATAATATTTCCACCTGAGTACCTCTCTTTCTCCACAGGTCTAGATCCATATAATTCTGATACCAATGTGAGTGCTGGAAACTTGAAAGGCATTTGCTCAGATATTCCTGCAAATCTAAATATTCGCATAATCTTTGCTACTGTGGGTGCAGTACAAGGGATTCCCCAGCAAGAGATACTTGCTGTGCAAATCAGGTATAAGTTATGTCTTGGCTCTATCTGATAGATGAATGCTTAATTTTGAAACTTGCTTACCTAACAAATGCAGTTTTACAAGCGAAAAATGTTATTTCTGTTTTATTATGCCTTTTTTGTTTGCAACCCAAATTATTCTGAATACAGTTAGAAGTTTAAAATTATATTTGCTTATCTGAACTGTAAATTTAAAGACTATTAATGGTGGCCAGCAGATAGTTTTTCCATTTCAATAAATTATTAAAAAAAAAAAATCTTTTTGATTGATGCTACAGGTAACAGGCATTTCATCAGAAGTATGCTTTAACTTTTTGTCACATGATAGTCCTGTGTTCTCTTACCGCAGTGCAGGGCTTCCTTTTTAGTGCTGTGATAAATGCTTTATTCTTTTTTGAATCAGATGAATCAGGGAAGTTTCATATTGCAAACACTGCTTTTTTGTTGTGTTTTTTTTTTCCTTCAGTCAATTCCAGACAAATTTGTGACATTTTATTCTCTATACCTCACTTTCAGCCTTTACATGTTCTCTGAATGGTGTTGTAAATCGAAAAACATCAGCAGCCTCCCTAAATTCTGTATCTGATTTAGTACATGACATGTACATGACCTTGAGGTTACGTTCAGGCCTCTGGTAATAGTTGTGTATGTTCTGACAGTTATTCAACAGTCATATGGCAATTCCAGTGTGGACTCACTTGTGAAAACGTGGACTTTCTTCCCATCACTGCTTCTGTTCAGTTTATTAAAGTGCCAGCTCAGCCACCCATTCCACTAACAAGGTAATTTTGATAAATAAATTGATAGCTCATGTAGATGCAATGCAAATAGCTGTGATCAAAGGGCAGGTTTGGTTTGTGGAGTGCAGAGCAAGAAGGCCTCATTCTAGAATGTCTTGAACAACAGTTCTTCTTTCAGGAACAGTCTCTCCCAAGGGTATACATACCATAAAGACTGTAAATTACCTTGGAAATTTGTCATTTGTCTTTTGGCAGAAAAGATTCTGTGCTGTTTAGTCAAGTGGATAAAGGGTGTTGGGTGAGGTCCCCAAAATATCCACTGCCTGAAAATGTCTTGATCATAAAAAGAAACATTTGGCTAAAAATGATAGAAATAGAGTGAAGGATCCCCTTGTTTCAGATAAAAAGTCAGAATAGCCAGGAGGTTGTAGTTCTTTTTGTAACTTGGCCCCTTTTCCACACTGTGTTGTACCTGTGTTGGTGTTCTGGTAGTACTGAAGTTGTAAATAGCTTCGACCCCTCTCCTGTTTTTCAGATTTCAGATTAATTATACAGAATTCGACTGCGATCGAAATGATGTTTGCTGGCCGCAACTTTTCTATCCATTGACACGGTTTTACACAGGTAAAAATAGCAGGCAGTGTGGAATGCCATCTACTGACCCATATTTATTCGAAGCCTGAAAGAATGCTTTGGACTTAGGGAACTGAAATTTCTACTTTCTTTTATTTTCCCCCAGGAGAACCATATCCACAGTGTCTCGCCAAGACCCTGGCAGTGGCATTTGTCGTCTTACTTGTGGCGGTTACGAGTAGCCCTTGGTTCCAGAAAGTGTGGGAGAACAGCTTGCTTTAAAACCACTGCCGCAAAGCCGACCAGTGCTCTTATTTGTATTTTAATACACAATTTTGTGGGCGGGAGGGAGTGAAATTGATGGATGAATCTTCCTGGATTTTTACAGGCGTTTTATATAAAATATTTAAAAATACACAAAGTGAACACTCCACGTACAGAGTTATATTATTCCGATGACTGTTCCCAATGGGAACGCCGGGCCCTTCCGCGCCACCGCCCCGGGGCGGGCCGAGCGCGCGCGGCCTCTGCCCGCCCCTTCCCGCCGCCGCGTCGCTCGGCGCCGCCGGAAGCGGCCGCCCGCTCCGCGCCGGGCTCGCCGCGGCCCCGGGGCGCCGCCATGGGCGCGCTGTTCCGCGGCGAGGCCATGTGCCTGGCGCAGCTCTTCCTGCAGAGCGGCTCGGCCTACGAGTGCCTCAGCGAGGTGGGCGAGCGCGGCCTGGCCGAGTTCCGCGACGTGAGTACCGGGCGGCCGAGGGGGCGCGGGGAGGCCGCGGCGGGGCGAAGTTTACCCTCCACCCCGGACCACAGATTGGGGGCCGAATTTGTGCCTTTTTACAGCGGGATCCGGTGGAGAAGACACCCATTTCCCAGGGCCCACTTTGATCCCCTGTACCCGGCTAGTAGGTCAACCCACCCCGGGGTTACATCTCCCCACTCCGCAGCCCCGTCTCTGCTGTAGCTCGTACTGCCCATTTATAAAACCTGTCTCCTCCTGGAGGATGCCATTCACCTCCGAGGATACCGAGCGTGTGACTAATGTGAAAGGGGCTGGGTAGCAATTAAGTTTGTTTCTGCTTCCCCTTGTCCTAATTACATGATCCCTGCTTGCCAAGTGAAGCATTGGTATTTCTTCCAGGTGTTCTTCAGAAACGTAGGTTGCAAAAGCTTTGAGAGCAAAGATGGAGAAAGTGAGCATTATGTTTAAAGGCAGCTGATGCCATTCAAGGTATCTGACATGCCTTTTTATCACAAAATCCATGCCTTACTGATTCTGATCGTAGATGTGTAGTCAGAGGCATTACACACCCATAAAAGGAGAAAAGCGTGCTTAAAAAGAAAAAAAAAAGGACCTTGGACCTTTTACAGATAACGTTTCAAATAGATGCTCTGGAAATCAGTAAAATAAGTTTGTATTTATTATTTCGAAGTCTGAAGAAGCCTTCCAAAGCTATAGAAATAGATCTGGAGTGATTTCAGGAGTAGACCTGGTTATTTTGTTATTTGAATAAAATGGTAAAAGGCTTTAGTAAAACCCTGCTCTTCAAAGATTTTTTTTTCTTTTTTTTTAATAACTCCTAGCTTGAAAAGCACAGACACACATCTGTTTGAAACAGACAAATACTCTAAGTTTTCAAACTCTTTAGTGTAGAGGTGGTTTGGTTTGTCAAGTGTTGCTGTGTATGATATGTGAAAAATTAGCACCATGAAGGCACCAAAACAGCTACCTTCCATAGAGTTGTCTGCTGTTTTGAACACCCAATAAACATTTTGTGCTTTCCTACAGCTCAACCCAAATGTAAGTGTATTTCAGAGAAAATTTGTGAACGAAGTAAAGAAATGTGAAGAGATGGAAAGAATACTTGGTGAGTTTTATTTACATGGACAACTTTTACTCTGAGTGTTCCTTTAGTTATAGGAGCGGGATCATTGTTGTTGTGTAATTCAGCAAGTTATTCATGATTGTATTCACACAGTAGTTGTGACATTATATAGAGCATTAAAACCAAGATGCAGAATAGTTCTGTGTGACCTCAGGAAAAGCTACCACTGAAGGAAACTCATTATTGAAATCTCTTGTGGTGAGCGTGTGCTGGTCATGCCACATCACCCCAAGAGCTATCTTGGCAATCTCATTGCTCAGCGTGAGTTGCATTTGTTGTCAGGGTTGCTTAAGCCTCCTTGTTTGACCACTTTTTATTTCAGGCATGGGTCAATGAACAGAATGGCAGTTTTTGCCAGATAGCATGATTTGCAGAAAGTGGCATCTTGCTGCAACAAAGAGACGCTATTAGATGTTAAAAGCTTCTTAAAGTACTTGTGGTTGGAAAATTTCAGTCAGGGAACTTGGAAGGTGTCTTACTTCTCCCCGCTTCCAAGAGAAAAATGCTCTTTGCATTGTATTCCTAGCACGCTATAAGCCCCTCTTTTTTTTTTTTTTTTTTTTCCTCTCTTTTTGTCTGGAGGACTGTCTTTCCCCCTACTCCTTTATTCTTTTTGAACATTCAGGATGTGTTGTTGTCTAAATAAATAAATATCCAGGTCTGATGCTGTAGCCTTCATCATACCTGGAGATCAAATACACAGCATTTGAGGAAGTATAATGCAATGCAGTTTCCTTTCTAAATCTATTTTTCTTCTTACTCCAGGATATCTAGTACAAGAAATTAAGAAGGCAGATATTCCTCTTCCTGAAGGAGATGTTGCCCCTCCTGCCCCCTTACTGAAACACATTTTAGAAATCCAGGTAACTTTTTGACACCACTGATGCCAAAAATGTAGCACTAGCCTTTAAAAATGTATTTCAAACTTAACAACTTGTCATTTGTGACTTGACTTACATGGGGTTTGAAGAAAGAGGAGGGAAAAAAAAAAGCCTCTGCTTTCCTTTCGTCTGCTTCTTTTCTTTCTGCCCAATGTTATTTCAAAGACTACAGTGAACATTTAGTATTGACTTACAATTCCCATGAAGGGTAAAAGCTAACTCATGTGGTTTGTAGTCATCTTTTTTTTTTCCGGCTTTTTTTTTTACTTTTTCCAGACATAAAGGCATTTTCAGCCTTGTTGGTTGCTTTGGAATTTACTTAAGACCATTTTTCTACATCCAGTATTTTCCTGCTTGATGGCAGTTCTACATGCCCAAGGCTATGCAGGTTCCAATGCTGGTTGCATAGCAAAGCATAGTGTTATTTTGTTAAGATTTCCCTAAATATAATTTTGAAACACACTTCACGTTGCTGTAATTCTCTCAATAGTGATTGTTTTGCAGCCTGTATTATTCCAAGCTCTATTTCCAAGTTTGTTTTACTTAGCTCAGATGCAAATTAGGATCAGGCTAGCGGATTTGGTGCATGCCAGTGGAGGATCAAGTTTACTAAATACAAAGCGGTCTTTGGCAGGCCGAGGAATCCAACCAGTGGTGCTTAAGTTAATTAAAATGTGGGAAATTTTTCCATTGCTGAGGCAAATTAACTTGTGCTTAAATTTTGTTCTCCCACAATTTCCAGAGCAGTGTAACTGATTCTGTGCCTTTTATTTTTCCATATCCTAGGAACAGTTGCATAAACTGGAGACAGAATTGAGAGAAGTAAATAAAAACAAAGAAAAGTTGAGGAAAAACCTTCTGGAACTGACAGAATACACATGTATGTTGGAGGTCACGCAAACGTTTGTCAGGAGAACATCTGAGGTACTGCAGATGTCATACGACTAGGATTATGTTCCTACGTCATATTCTTGTTGTATTCTGTTAATGTTCTACTTAAGTGCATGGGCTAGTGTAGGGCTTTACCTTACCTTTCATTATTATTTGTACTCAATGCTGAGAGATCCCAGTGCTGAGATGACAATCTCTTGTGCTAGGCTGTACGTGTGTGTGTGTGTATGTGCATACATATCAAAACATAGCCTTGAACTAAGGAATTTTAATTTCTGTTGAATCATTTAATGAGGAATGATTTGTGTTTTCATGCATCAATTATGCTGAGAAATTTATCACGTCTTTTGCAATAGTTTGTATAATTGCTGAGGGTGGTACACTTGAGTTTTCAAATTCCCCCTATTTCCCGAATTGCACACAGGACATGGTTCCGTATTTTTATTTCGATAATCTAATTAATTTTTAGAAAAAAATGATTTTTTTAGTGAAATTGTTATCCTAAAGAAGAAAACCTAATTAAGATGATCTTTCTTTTCATTTGCTAGTATGAATCCTGTTTGCATGCTAATTACGAAGAATTCCCATCTGTGGAAAATGAGCCTTTAGTGGATTACAACTGTATGCACAGACTGGGTGCCAAGCTGGGGTAGGTTCAGTCTGGGCAGGGCAGGGTGACTTGATGCACTGTTTCAAAACTGCTTGTGAGTTGTCTTGGATAACGGACAACTCCATTCAAGTGATACGATATGGTGAAATTCCAGTGATTTCAGATGAGCCAAAGCATTTTATACTGGCTGAGAATCCGGCCCAAAGGTATCTGTGACAAAACGGCATTTTTTGTAAACGTTAAGGAAATGAGTAGAATTGCACCAAAACCTCCTGTAACTACAATTTCATGAAACAAAGCATGTATGTGAGACAAAATGTGCCAAAGTACTAATGACCTTACTAACACAAGAAGGATTATTGTCAGATGTAATTCTAGTTGTGTGCTCTGGCTAACAAGAAACTGTTGTGTTTATTTTATATACCAATAAGTTCCAGCTTAGAGAGATGTTTCTTTCTCCGGAGATGCAGATGTTAAATTGATGTGACTAAGGGATCATTAGTGATGATGTACTATTAGATTCTAACTTTTCTTGTAGATTTTTGACTTATTTTTCAAATCTGTCTTTTTCCCTAGGTTCATATCTGGGTTAGTTCACCGAGCAAAAATTGAAGCATTTGAAAAAATGTTGTGGAGAGTCTGTAAAGGATATACTATTCTTACATGTGCAGAGCTGGATGAATGTCTGGAAGATCCAGATACAGTGAGTAAACGTTGTAACTTTCAGTTTATCAGTAGTACTAATACTAAGACTCCTTGTACAACCTGGAAAAATGTCTGGTCATGTTTGCAAGGAATTCTTAAAGGGAAGTGTGAAGCCTTTAAAAAATGGTAGTTCTTCCCCTTACTTGCTATGCCTATAGTCATTAATTTTTTATGGCTCATGTTTGTGAGTGCTAAACTTTATTGTGGGCTAGTAATAACTTTATGACTAGCAATCTTGATCAAAATAGGTATCATAAATGGCTGTTTGGATGTTTATTAACTAGGTCTGTATAGCGGCATACATTTTAATAGTCATTTTGTTTGCTCATTCAGTAGTTAAGGAAAAATGTCTGTAATGGAGTGAGTTTTCCGTGAAGATTTTTCTGTGAACTTATAAATTTGACCTTTTTTTAAAAATTTTTTTTTTTAGGGTGAAACCACAAAATGGTTTGTTTTTTTAGTGTCCTATTGGGGTGAACAAATTGGCCAGAAAGTTAAGAAGATATGTGATTGGTAAGAAGTAACACTAATGTACTAATTTCTTTGTACCTGTGCTTTATTCTTATTTGATTATTTCCATCCTACTCCTCTTCCCTGGAAATGTTGACTTTAAAGGAAGTTTTTCAAGTTAATTTGTGTGTCTCTCTCCCCACCCGCCCCCCCCGCCCCGCTTGCACCGAGTCTTATGATTATGTAATGTACAAATACAAATGCATGAGTCATTTTATCTGCAGTCCTTATAGGCAGAACAGCAACTCTCTCAATTGAATCTATTCCATGGTTATTAGATGATGTGTTGCAAATTTGACCATGGGTGTCTTGTTGTTTTGGTAATTTGGTTGTTTAATACAAACTTCTATATTTTTGTAGCTATCACTGTCATGTCTATCCCTATCCAAATACCACAGAGGAGCGCACTGCAGTTGTTGAAGGACTAAATGTTCGTATTCAGGATCTTCATACTGTGAGTAAATTACAATATTATCCCTTTAGCTGCTGTTACTGCACTGCAGAAAATTGCTCAAGATATCACAATATTAAACACATTAATATGCTTTTAAAATACTTAGGGCTTTAGAGCTGAACTTGACTATGTACATGTCCCTGTTCTTAGATTGCATCTGTTTATGATACTTGAGTGCACTTGTTGCCTTCTCTTTTAGGCAGCTATTAGTGTGGCCTCCTTATATATGTGACTCACCACAGGATGAATGCTAATTGCTTTTCTTGTGTTTAACATGTAGTATGCTACATTTTCAATTCTTTTTTTTCTCCTTGCACAAAGGTGCTGCATAAAACTGAGGATTACTTACGCCAAGTATTATGTAAAGCATCTGAATCCATCTATACTTGGGTTATCCAAGTGAAGAAGATGAAAGCCATTTATCATGTACTCAACCTGTGCAGTTTTGATGTCACAAATAAATGCTTAATTGCTGAGGTTTGGTGTCCCGTGGCTGATCTGCAAAACTTGCGCCATGCGCTGGAGGAAGGATCAGTAAGTCAGTTGGACGCTCGCTGATGTTAAAATTTTTTTTTTGTCTTGAACAAGCAATAGAAATAAGGAAAAAAACAGTTATTTAAAATAGAGTAAAAGCAAGCATGAACAGGTCTGGGTCTCTGTGTACTAGTATTTCCTTATAAACAGAACCTTTAGTTTTGATCAGGGGTTTTCTTGAATAGGAACTCCTGTGTTGGATGCAAGTCTCATGGGACTGACAGTGCTGTTTGCAGTCAAGTAAAAGGTGCTTATTTCCTTGTATTTCTTGCATTGAATGCCACTCAGTCTTTTTACTTTTTAAGAGGAAATTTTTAGTAGGGAATCTTTGTTTTTATGGTTCTTGTCTAATGTTTCATATAATGTAAGGATTATTGTACGCAGCCTTTTTAGAGGAAAAGTGTAAGTTAGTATTATTCTCTAAAGAACAGACAGAGTGATAAATGTTAAACTTGACATTTATTATGGGGAAGTTTCAAGGTCAGTGAAAATGATAATAAAGGGAAATATTTTCATATTCATCAGATTAAACATCAACTGGATTTTCATGTTAATGTCTACTCCTTTTCTGTCTAACTAGAGGAAGAGTGGAGCTGCGATTTCTTCATTCATGAACACGATCCCTACGACACAAACTCCTCCGACTTTGATACGTACCAACAAATTCACCTCAGGGTTCCAAAACATTGTTGATGCATATGGAGTTGGAAACTATGGGGAAGTTAATCCAGGTTGGTCCTCTGACAGCTGAACTATGAGCTGTACTGCCATTGCTGCTTGACTTAATAGAAGGTTTTATATTTAAATACCTTGCTGAACTGGATTGTGGCCAGAGGAAAATGTTGATACCCCCACGTGCTTATGAGTAACTAAGTTTTTAAATATCAGTAGCTCATCAACAGTACAAACAATGCTCTGAGCAGTAAGATGGGAGTTTTTTTTTGGAGTTATTTCAAGATTTAAAAATATCGCTAGTAGTTGTGTAAAGTTCCTTTATATGATGTTTTTCTTTGGAAAGGTGTTTCCACAAAAACAAAACCTCTGGTAATTGTTACTGTTCTTACTTAAATGAGGAGCTCATCACTTGAAAAAAATCCAGCTTGTTGTGTAGGCCAAATAGTTTAATGCCCTTATTTATAGTTTATAGCTACCTTGACTATGACAGTATCGTGTCATTCTATATGATTCTATCTTCAGAGTTCACAACTAATGCTCACCTGTGGCAGTGTCATTATTAGTGGATGTACATAAGCAAGATTTAAAGCAAGTGCAATTTACAGCACTCTTGTTAGTGGGGCATGTCTGATTTCAGGCTTTTCAGACCAACTGAAAGACCGAATGGTAAAACTGAGCAAATGGCTGAGCTGAATTTCCTGAAATCTGTTTTGTTGCCATTGCAGCTCTCTATACCATCATCACTTTTCCCTTCCTGTTTGCTGTTATGTTTGGAGACTTTGGGCATGGTCTACTAATGTTCATCTTTGCACTCCTGACAATACTCTATGAAAACCACCCTCGATTACAAAGATCACAAGACGAGGTAAAAGGAGTTACAAGTAACTCGGTTCCCGTCCAGCAAGATAACTTCAGCTGAATGGTTGCTATGTTTCTGGAAACTGTTGTTCTATTTATATCTATTGGACTTCTTTGTCTCAGAATTCCTGTGCTTTAAATTGACATACGCTGTTTCAAGACTAATGCAGTATCTTTAACAAATAATGCATATTTTTATTCAAAGGCATTAAAATATCAAACTGGAATGAAAGACAGGCAAAAATTAATTAATATTGGTAGGCTTGCCTTCTGCTAGGCATACTTGATTTGTGTGTTTTATGGAATGTGGTTACAGTGACTGACTTGAGGACAAAATGTTTTTTCAAATTGTATTTCCTTTTATTGTTTTCCGAAAAGGAGTTGTAGTTTGAAATTAATTTAACTTAACTTTTTATTATGGTATGGACTTGAATGCAGGGAGACCTGCATCCATCACTAAAAATATATTTAGTTAAGCATAGCTGCAAATGATCACTGACACAGTAGATGATACTTTCTTTTTTTAAAATTTGCAGATATTGAAAACATTTTTTGAAGGACGATACGTTATTTTATTGATGGGTCTGTTTTCCGTATACACCGGCTTGATCTACAATGACTGTTTTTCAAAGTCATTAAATATATTTGGTTCTGGATGGAATGTTTCAGCAATGTTTGAACAAAAGGTTTGGCGGTGAGTTGTATACCGATGTTTGCTGTATCACTGAAACAAATGTACTTCCCGGAATGGTTTTAACCCTTCACCTACCCAGTCTAGCTGTCCTTCTATTGACAGCAGTTAGTAAATGCAGTTAAATCTACTGAGTCTTATTCTTAAACTAGTAGATACTAGTGGGATGGGGGCTAATTGATGCATCTACAGTTAAAGAAGGCAGTAACAGACTATTTAGAAACAAAATTAAATTGCTTATTATCCTAAATTAGAAAGTCTACAGAAAAGACAATTTCACTCAACATTATTAGAATTTGATTAGATTTAATTGTCAGCCAAGCTAATAATTTATTTATCAGTGTTGCTTACGAGGAAAGGACTCTGTTTTATGGAGTATCCTTTTTGCTCTAGAGAGTACACTGCCTCCTTTGTTAATGCTTGTCTTTATGCTAATGGTCCTAGTTTGTCTCCAATTACTGTATCTCCCAAGAGAAGTTTCTGAAGATACATTGCAGTCCAGTCTCCTCAATGTAACCAAGTTTCAGCCCAACATTATTAGCTCAGGATGTTTATTGTCAGCTTGCATTTTTCTTTTAAAATAGCATTACCGTCATCTTGTATTTTTTTAAAGCACTTTTTAAAGTGCTTTTTACAATTGTACTGCAGTAAATATTGAATGTCAAAGATTTTGAGAGAATTAAAAACACAAGACTAGTCTTGGAGAAATTAGTCCTAGTTAATGCTTTTGGAACTTGCAGCCCAAAAGCATGATCCTCTGCTGTAAAATTCTTATCAATTAATTAATTAATTACCTAGCAAGCATTAATCTATACCCAGCTTTTTTTTTTGGGCAAAACAAAACCAAAAAAAAATCCTTTTTATGTTAAGGTTTCATAGCTCTTTGGTATTTAAATATTTACAGCTTGTGTTTCATTTTACCTCAAAAACAGGAAGTGGTTTGAAACAGTAAGATGAAAAATTCTGACATGGGTTCAAATGTGAAAAGTTTGAGAGATGTGCTAATGAAAAACTATTTGAAGTTTTAGTGGAAGCTCATCCAAATGGGGAAAAAAATCCTTTGGGTAGTAGAAATTTATATAAAAGCAGATTGTGAGCTTTTTAAGTGGAACCTTATGCTCAAGGGGAATAGTAAATAAAATCTAAAAGCTTTCCTTTTACTAGTCACTAGTGCAAAGCCTGGTACCTCTGTGGTACTTAGAAGTCCTTTTGATCTCTTCCCTTAGATATGCTAGTTATTTTAATCCTTCTGATAAAGGAAAGCAGGAGTAGCATCCTGCAGAACTGAAATTATATATTGTCACCTTGTCAAAGTACTTTCAGATTTGATTTGAGATACATATATATACTATATGATATATAACTATATTACATATTACATATACTATAATATATAATATAATATATATACGTATAAATAAATAAATTTATTTTCTTTCCCCTGCAGCCTTGAAGATCTGAAGTCTAATCAGTTTTTAACATTGGATCCAAATGTTACTGGTGTGTACAATGGAGCTTATCCCTTTGGTATTGATCCGGTTAGTTTCATTTTTTAAGTTATCTTTTTCTGTTGATCAGTTATCCATAATTCAGATTTTTTTTTAGTATATGTGTTATGAAGACATGCATGCTATGACAAATACATCTGCTGCTTCTTTATTCATTCAAAAAGAGCTTATTCTTTAATGAGTCAAAGAAAAATTAAACTAATTTCTTGAGAGTCATTTTTTTGAGAAGAATTATGGCCTCCTAATAGAGGAAGAGTAGTGTTTTAATTCTTGTACTATGCTCTTCTGAGTTGCTTGTTTTGTCTTTATTTCTTCTTCAGATCTGGAATTTGGCAAGCAACCGTCTCAGTTTTCTAAACTCTTTCAAAATGAAAATGTCTGTGATTTTTGGAGTGACACATATGACATTTGGAGTTGTACTGGGGGTCTTTAACCACTTGTAAGTACGAGAAGCTAAGAGAATAACATAATTTGTGTCAATTCTTTCTAAATAAAAGTTCATCTGCATAAAAAACTGGATGCTGTTCTTCAAAATGACAGTAATGGAGAGCCCTGCCTTCCTGTAAATAGGAACAATAGTCAGTGTTAGGCCAAATAATCTGAAGCCATTGATTAATAACAGATTTTATTTCACTGTGGTCTTGATTTCCACTGAAATATCTGATTTAAAATTTCTTCGAATATGAAGGAATCTGTTCTGGTTCTGGATTCTAACTTCAATCTTGCTCTTTAAAAGTGTCAGGCACTCTTATATTTTACTGAAATGACTTAAGCACCTTCAATACTTGGGCCCTGTATTTACATTGATGATGCTTTGTAAAGCTTTTATGTCATTCTCTCTCTCTTTTTTTTTTTTCTTTTTTATCTTTTAGGCATTTTAAGAAGAAATATAATATTTACTTGGTTTTTCTTCCTGAACTAGTCTTCATGATGTGCATCTTCGGCTACCTTGTGTTTATGATCTTCTTTAAGTGGCTAGCTTACACTGCACAGGACTCTACATCTGCTCCGAGCATTTTGATTCAGTTTATTAACATGTTCCTATTTCCTGGGAGTGAAACAGAGGTCTTTTATACTGGACAGGTTAGTAGTGTTGTAACAAGTTACAAAAAAAGTCTTTTTTAAACTGTTGATTTGATCGTTTGATCCAATTTTCTTTCTTTCCCATTCACAAACAGGTTGTTTTACAGAAGTTTTTACTTAGTCTTGCTTTACTTTCTGTTCCTGTAATGCTTTTTGGAAAACCACTTTACTTATATTGGTTGCACAATGGACGCCAGGGCATCAGAAGGTACAGGGTAAGTACGGAATGGCATTTATTTAAACATCTCCTTTTTAGATGACAGTGGTGTTTTATTGGCCAACTTACATGTTTGACTAGTTATGGGAATTTTTACAATATTGTGCACTTTTCAGGCTGTCATTACTGGAAATGCTAGTGAAGCCTAGGAATAATGTGGAAATATTTTTGAGAAAATTAGCATGTAGAGTCCTCATAGTGGCTCAATAGGCCGTTTATTTGATTGCTTATAGATGAGTTAATGTTAATTTCTGTTCTTGAAAGTGAAGCCTTGGAAGCAAATGTAACTGACTATGCTGGGTAGCAATGTTGTGTCTCAAACAATCTAGAAGAATTCAGCAGTGCCTTGCATGCAGAACAATGCCCCTAACCAAATATTTCTGCTTAACTTGAAGGTTTTTAACCATAAATCCTAATAGTGCATTGTTCCTCTATCTGTCTGTCCTTTTGTCCTTGAAAGTGTTACTTCCTGTGACCGCTTCAATTTTTATACCCTGTAGCTCTGAAGTTGTAAAGTCCACTTGGCAAACAGGCGTGATATATTTCCATTTTGTGTAGGGTGGCTACAAGCTAATTCGAAAAGAAAGTGAAGAAGAACTTTCTCTGCTGACATCTGCTGATATGGAAGAGGGAAGCAGCCCTTCAGACAGTGGGCACAGAGAGGGGGATGGAGAAGAGGTATTTTTTTTTTTTTACTTAGTCTCTAATTAGTATATGTTTAGAAGCCAATTATAGGTGAAAAATAAAGAAGGTAATCTATGTATTGAGTCTCTGGGACTGAACAGGAATGTCAGCTGAGCTGTTATGAGGACTTTGAAGACTGAATGCAATTTATGGGTTTTTTAAATTATTTAATGTTTTAACATTATTTCTTATAGTCAGTGTATTAGTTCAGATTGTTACAGTAAACCATAGTGTATCTGTAGTGGAGAACAGGAAGATGCTTTATTTGGATCAGACTATAATTTTTCTTAAAGAAGTAGGGTATTTCTCTTTTTGTGTTTGTGGTTTTACCGATTCTTGAAACTAGGGCAAAACTGAACAGCTTCCTGTTCTTGAATCTTGTTTTTTTTCACCTAGAGAAAAAAGTCACATATCTGAAAGTTGCATCTTGTGAGAAGGCATTTTGCCAGAGGGAATTGGGAGATACGAGCTGCATTCCTAGTCCTAGCTATTGCTTCCATATAATTTCAGTATAAATCTTTGCAGAGGACTAATGCCACTGATTTTATGTTAATTGAAGAACAAACAAAAATGAGTTGCCCCATGCTCGGTGTATGTCCAGTACTTGCTTCATTGGGATAATTTTTAGTTGTTGTGAAATGGATGTATTAACATGATTTTTTTTCTTGAATGTATAATATTTGCAGATAAATGTTTTTATTCTTTCATATTATATCATGATACAAGTGTATTTTTGTATTTTAGTTTAATTTTGCAGATGTTTTTATGAATCAAGCAATTCATACCATTGAGTACTGTCTAGGATGCATTTCCAATACAGCCTCATATCTGAGACTCTGGGCACTAAGTCTGGCTCATGCACGTAAGTTTTTTATATCTAATTGTTAATGCCAATTAAAATTACACTACTATTAAACCATCCTTTTATTACTTTAGCATTAATACTAAACTAGCTATGAAAACTTTTTTTTATAGAGTTATCAGAAGTTCTCTGGCAAATGGTGATGAGAGTGGGTCTTCGTGTGGATGCAACCTATGGCGTTTTACTGCTAGTCCCCGTTCTAGCGTTTTTTGCTGTGCTAACCATTTTTATTCTTTTGGTCATGGAGGGGCTTTCTGCTTTTCTCCATGCTGTACGACTCCACTGGTAAGTTTTAACTCTTCAGTTTTAAGGTCTTTTTTTTTTTTTAGAATAGAAGTGTAAATTAACAACCTCATACTATGGTATGATTTATAACATCTTGCATTTCCATAATGCAGAATATTAGTAGCTCAGGTAAATCTTCAAAATTAGTGTTTGGTTGTACCATTGAAAGACTCCAGTCCATTTTATTCATTTAATTCAATCAAACATTTGTATTAATGAACAAATAAGTTACACAAGAAAGGGCAGCCACATTTTATTTTAATCCCCTCATGATCTTAATATCGTGCGTGTTTTGCTTGTGAGTTGATTCAGTGAGTATTCAGTTTGAAACCTGATTGAATTTATATTATTAGGAAAGGCAAACGTGTATTCATAATGGTAGATCTGAATACCTTATAGAGTATTAGGATCATTATGCTGTAAATTTGCAAAACAGCTGCAGCTAATTTAAAAACTAATATATCACATAGCTGCACAGGAAATGTAAAGGACAAGGTTAGGAGTGGTCTTGTTTAGCTTCTTGTGTTGTACAGTTCTGTCCCTTGATAGTTGTTTTGGATTAATATGTAGGTTCTGTTTTTGTCTCATTTCAGGGTGGAATTTCAGAACAAATTTTACACTGGTGGAGGATACAAGTTTACACCCTTCTCTTTTAAGCACATTTCTTTACATTTTAATAAAGATGATATGGCGTAGTTTGGTTGCTCTCAGATAGGCTTGGAATTGTCTGGAAGTAATCATGCAACTGGTTCTCATCTATGAATGGTTTCTTGTAGGACAGTGTTTTTCACTGATTGCCTTATAATGCAGCCAAATAATTGTGTAATATATACCTCCCATACAAGTGCATAGCAGATCTGGAGCATCTTGTAAAATATATAGGTATAAAATGTACAATTTTTTCTTGATAAACTAATGTTGTAAATTAATTTTATTCAAAAAAAGTTACTGCTTGTTCTAAAACCAGTGTAGGAATTTTCTTGTTGAGAGGATGTTCATTTTCTTGAATTATTATATTTTAAGTTACCTGAGAGACTTGTCATTATGCTAAATACTCATATCTTAATGAGTAAATGTCATCATGCTAAATATTCATATACTTATTAAGCAAGCTACCCTCTGATGCAGTTTGGCAGTAGTTGACCAATGCAACACAAGCAATGTATGTTCTCAGTATTTATGCCAGGCGGATTACCAAGTACAGTATAAACTTGTACATAGCAATACAAAATGTGCTTTCTTTTGGCCATACTTAAAACTGCACCAACAATGTAATGTGAACTTTTTTTAAATGTATGTGGCCTGGAATTCTTAACATTTTACAAGCCAACATGCCCTTCAGTTTTATGGAAGGAGGCGAAACTCTGCGTGGGGAGGTGGGATGTTATCCCTCTTTTTCAGCCTGCTGGCGAAGCGTTTTCCGGAGCGCCCTGTCCTGCGGAGCAAGCCCTGTGCGCCCGGCGCTGCCTCCATGCCTGCGGGATCGCCTTGGGAGCACATCCGTAGCACCCGCACGCTGGGAGCCATCGTCCTGACTCCTGCTTTACAGTGTGGCTGTAGCCCAAGCTGTCCCTTCAGAGTTAACATTTGCATGAGAAATTGGCCTTATTTATGTGTGGCTTAAGGCTGTACGGTAATTTCTGATGTTGTTGAACCAAAGGCCTTTTTACTGAGGGGGATGGGAGGGGGAATGGGGCCTTTTGTATGTTTTTATACGTCGAAACGTTGCACAGCTGTGAGGGGGCCGCAGCGGCGGTTCCCTCCGCACCTGTTTCCTAACGGTTCCCAATAAAAACCTGGCGCTCTCAGAGCGGCCGCTGCCGCCTCGTGGTGACTGCGCGCGCGGCGCCGAGGGCCGGCCGGGCCGCGGGCGCCTCCCTGCGCCGTTGCCGTGGCCACCGGGCAGCGTGGCCGCCGCCGCGATGAGCCTGGACGACGTGCGGGTGCAGTGGCTGCGGGACCGGGTGCTCGGCGTCTTGGGCCTCAGCGACCCGGCGCCTTTCGAGGAGCTGCTGAGCCGCGGCGACGGCGAGGAGGCGCGCACGGTGCTGCGCTTCCTCAACCGCGGCGGTGACGATGACGACGACGACGAGGACGATGCGGCCACCGCGGTCCTGCTGCTGCGGACCGAGCTGCGCCCCCCTGACAGCGAAGAGGCGGCGGGTGAGGGAGGCCCCCGCCGCGCGCCCAGGGCCGACCCCCCCCCCCCCCGCCATTTTGCCCCCCGCGCCATTTTGTGCCCCACCACTTTGCCCCCTGCTATTTCCCCCTCCACCACTTTGCCCCCTGCTGTTTCCCTCCATATCCTTCCTTCTGCTGCCTCCAGCTCCCTTTCCCCACCCAGGGGCTCCGTCTCCAAGTCCTAAGCGTGATCCCTGCCTCATCCTGCCTTTGGGCTGTGCCTATTCCCCCAGCACCACCTGTGTGCTCCTTGTCTCCCGCAGCTGCGGGGTGGCCGTGTCGCCCTTCCCTTCCATGTTGTGTGTGCGCGCAGATGCGGCTGACCAGAATGAGTTTGAAGAAGAGGAGGAGGAGGAGGAGGAAGGCCTGGATGACTTCTTTCCTGAATTGCTGTCTGAAACTGCTTCCCCAATGACCTTGGAAGGAAGTAGGTGGCTTGGGTGGCCAAACCCTGCTCGTCACAGGCCGTGCTGCTGCAGTGGCTTGACTGGCCTTGCTGGCAGTGTGCTAGGACAGAGCTGTTCCCGCAGGACCCATAACATCAAAAGCTTGTTCCCAGGAATACAGATGGGATTGGGAGGATGGGGCCTGAGGCAGCAAAAATGGCAAATCAGTGGTTTATCCAGAGCTTCTCTGGGTATTCCTTTGACAGATGCTTTTCTCAGCTTGACTTTTCCACCTGTTCCAAACTGACAGCGACTGACTGGGATGAACAGCTATTCTCTTTCTGTATTTTAATGTAGTTTAATGATAAGAAAAAAAGGGTAAAGAGTTAAGCTCGATCAAATACTTTAGCCCTTTAGTGGCACAGCAACCTTTAATATAAAGTGGAAAAGTGATAAAAAGGTGTCAGAAGAGGATGATGATTCTCTGAGGCTCGGAGTTTCAATTCTCTGCTGTTGGCATCCATGCAGCTCTCTTAAGCTTCTGAGTTATTTGTAGAAGCAAGATACCTAGTCATTTATTTTGAGAAGATAATTGGAAGGATCTGTGCAGAATACGTATTTATTTATTTAAGGGATGACTCTGAAAAGCAAGATGACCCTTCTAGAACTTTCAGATGAAGCAAGTGTGCAAGGTCAGATGTCAGGTCTCTCTGTTGGGTCTGCATTGAGTGATCTGGAGCAAAGATTTGTGACTGAAAGTGTGGAACACGTACCCCAGGTAAGACTGTTGCACTTCACTCTCGTTTTTTGGGAGTATCAAAATGCTGGATTTTGGCTGTGACTGTTTCAGTAAAATTGATGGGGAAGTTAAAGGGGTACAATGAAGAGCAGGAACAGAACATTTTACAAGAATAGGAATTTCATTCTGAAACAGATATTTCCTGGTGTCTGCAACAGCCTTTGATATTGGCTAACTTGAGCATACAAAGGAAATTTACTTGATAAAATGCTACATTTTCAGTGAGGAAATGCAGTAGTTACTTGGATAACACATTAGCTATTCCCAGAGTTGTTTGTAACGGGAAAGCTGTAGTTAGAGTAATTGCTAGATAAAAATGTAATGCGAAGAGCATGTAAGGGACACTGAGCAAAGGTTTTTGTAGTTCTATTATTTTACCTAATTAGAAACGGCCTAATTAATTTGGTGGGAAGTAATGATAGTCATATTCTTTTTGATTTTCTGTTCTAGTTAACAAAACAGAAGGCTGACCGTCTGTATTTCTATGTGGCTCTTGATGAAATTCCTGAAGAATTTATATCCGGTGATATTGTATACTTTCTGAGAGACACCAAAGGTATTTGCCCTAAATAACCACTGGCTGTGCACTTTCAGTATTTGTATTAAAAGTCACTTCAGACTGGGAAAATAGGAAGGTGAAGATTCAGGAAGGTGCAAGTCCATGTAGTTAGCCAGGAATCCTCTCAGAGTTAAACCAGGAAACTAGGAATACTTTTTATTTCAAATTTATGGAAAGTTGGTTGTCTTGCGTGTTTTACCAAGATAGATGAAACTTCAATGTTGCTACCAGAGGAATTAAGAAATTTTTGTTACTATAGCTGTGTAAATTGTGTTGTGGATGAAGAGCTGTATCTCAAAGGCCGTAAGATGATGAGCACAACTGAAGGATCTGTCCTCCTGACTTGATTCAAAGTTAGATGCGCAATAGAAACACATGGAATAAAGATTTTATTCTGATAGTTCATATATTGTCATAAAAGCAAGAACACTATTTCTACTATTTCTTTATTAGGGAGAAAATAAAACTTTTGTGGTATTGTTTTAGTGATTGCTTTTTGTATCAAATAATTAGGTTTATACTAATTCTTTATATACTGTTTAGAAACAATTACTGAACCTAATGACCTGGCTGAAGCTAATGAGATTCTTCCTAAAATGATAGAGTTTGGCACACTGACTGGTCACACTCTTTTGATGTTGAAGAATGTCTTTGCACAGGTAACAGTTTTTATGCACAAAGTCTTGAGTGATTTACCTATTTAGTATTCTTCTAAAGGCACAGATTGTTCATAAGAAATATTAATATTTACTGAGCGAATGTCATTTGCCAAAATGGAGTTTGTGTCAGCAATTGGTTTCTATTTCTGTTTCCTAAATTTCTGTGAAGATGTAGGGACAGGGATTGTTCATTGAATTGCCTAGCCCTGCCTGAGACGCATTTAAAAATGTGACAACAGATACACTTATTTTTGTACTGATGGACTTCTGTGAAAGTATGTTGAAGCTGTTCCCCTGTAGAGTTTGATGCAGAGAGAATGATGATAAAAAGGTGATGTGGAGAGAGATGCGTTTAAGTTTAGAACAAGCTTAAGTGAATTACAAGTAAGGTAACTGGATTTTTTTTTTTTTAATGTCAATCCTCTAATTTATGCTACCTGTTTGAATTGTAGGTATTTTTGCCTATTCTCTCCTATAATCAGCAGCAGGCTGAGGAAGCTTTGTTTCATCCAGATAGTGAGAAAAGAGATTCTGAAAAAAAGAGTTTAACTGAGGCTGAGGCTGCAAAAAGGAAAGAACAGACTGTGGAATACTGTAATATTAAAATAATGAGGAATGAGTTTCTAATGAACATGCAAAAATTCTTAAGCCATATTCAACGGACAATACAACAAATTGAAGGCAAGTATTTTGTATCATCTGGCACTTTGCTGTTTCAAAAGACGACAGGAGAAAGAGATTCACCAAGAAATGACTTTGCTTAGAAGAGAAAATACATACCGTTTTTGGGGAAGCTCCAGTTCTTGCAGACAGCATAGAATAAGAAAGGAGCGAGGATAAACATGCCTCATTGCTTGCCAGTATCCACAGGACTTAGACCATAGCAGGACATAGGAAATGAAAACCAAATCAAATTGTCCATTCTCTAGCAGGGGCTACTGGCATAACATTGGGGAGGGTGTAATGGCCCACAGTAGGCAGACTGATAATGTTAATTCAAGTACTAACCTTGATTCTTAATAATTTGAGAATTGGTTGAGGAGTCAAAACTTAGAGGTTTTCAGTTATTTCCAGTGACATCTTTGTTTGCACCGGGTTAACTTTGAAGCACTGGACATGTTTTGCCATATTCTCCAATGGCAGAGCAACTGCTCTATTATTGGGACAGAAGATGTAAACTGTTTCTGATATTTTACTTAAACGATGCTGATGGAACAAGATAGTTAATATTAGGTGCATTTTCTTCCAATAGGAAAGGTTAAACTGGAAATGCCAGATGTAAATCTAGATGAAGAAGTGACTGTTCTTGCTAAAGCTCCAGAAGTGGTTGAAACCCTCGAAGGTTATGCAGTTACCTGGCAAAAATTATTATCCACAGCTGTAGGGGAACAGCTGAAAAAGGTCCCGCAGGTAATCTTGCCCCTAACACCATTGTGTTAAAACTTTACCCCCAGTGATATTTCTTCATTTTGCACAGGTATCTTTGGCAAGGACTTGTGCTGATTTTTAATCCGTATTCACATCTACAAGTGCATAAGCATTTCCAAGCTAAGAGTTTTCAGCTCCAAATCTGGGATGTGCTCCGTATAAGCAGTTCCTCAGCCTGTATAAAGAGCCTTTTTGATTTCAAGGATCATCTTCTGTATGGTATTTTTTTCATGATTGGTTCACATCTGTCTCCCTCAGTATACAGCATATTGAAAAGAAAGAACAAGTACAGTCTTTTCATAACGACTGTGTGCTCAGTCTTTATGAAAAACTCATAATTTACATAATTTGCAATGAAAAGACTCATAATTTACTTTGTTGTTGTTTTTTATTCCTTGTTACTTGTAGGGTAATGGTCCACTGGCAGAAATTGATTTCTGGCGGGAAAGAAATGCTACTTTAAGTGCTCTTTCTGAACAGATTAAGCTTCCAGAAGTGAAAAAAATCTTGGCAGTACTGCAAGAAGCTGAATCTGAGCATTTTGAAAGTTTACAGAATGTCTTAACTGATCTCCGAAAACAACATGTGGAAGCTCTAGATAATGTTAGGTTTCTTTCAACTCTTGAGCGCCATTTGAAGGTATGTATCTAGATTTTTATATGTAGTTACAATAAGGTGTGCTTATTTTGTTTGAGATACAGTTGTTCTAGTACTTGAAAGGAGAAATAAGCACAGAGCTGTGAATGGTTTGGTTTATTAAATCACAGCCTCGAGGGGGTTAGATAGGATAGCTGAGTTAATGAAAACAAGGATTTCGCTGCTCTATTTTTGAGCTAGCTTCTGTTGCTAGTTACAGCAGATGTCCCTTGTTAAGAGCTGTTGAAGATCATTCCAACATCCACATGGAGAGCTGTTCCAAAAACACCCCAAAAAATTTGTGGCGTCTTATACAGAAAACAGAAAATGAAGTTAAGACAGCACCTAATAAGTATGCAGAACAATAGATGCAGATCTGTACACCCTTAACCATCTAGTTAATTTATATTCACCAGAGTGTGCTATATACTGGTTGACTGGTTATCTTTTTACTAATGTCATGGATTTTCTTAACTCTCAAGTATTTATAGAATAAATGTTGTTTGATAGGGTATACATATGTTTATTGTCATGACGGATTATTCACAATGTTTATAATATGCTTAGAATTTGACACATGGCACTGGGTTTAATGTTGTGCTGGATACAATTCCTTCACTGATGAATGCCCTGCGAATGGTGTGGATTATCTCACGGCACTACAACAAGGATGAGAGGATGGTGCCACTCATGGAACGAATTGCATGGGAAATTTCAACAAGAGTGTGCAAAGTTGTGGATTTACGTACCCTGTTTAAGTAAGTACTGGATTCTTCTTTAGTTAGGCTGCACTTATTAAAAACTTCGTTTTACAGGAAGTATTTTAAATAGTTTCATCAAATAGGTTGCAATGATTTTTTAGTATCTGAAATTGTATTAGAACAACTTCAGTGTCCATTTATTTTATAGCTTGCATACATTATTGAATCATCCCTGAAGAAGTGAATGTTTGTCCTCTTTTGTCTTGAAAGGGCATAAATTAATATCAATAAATCCACTAAAATTATAGTAGCACAAAAGTGGCATAAATGTCATTCCATTCTGAAATAATATCTCCTTTTAAAATCAGCCCTGCTGAAAATGAAGACCTCACAATTATTTTTAAAGTTTTGCTTAGGTCTGTTATTTAAAAGCTGCTAAACCAGGGTATGTAAATCCAGACGAGAAATCATTTTCTAGCCATAGTGTTTTGTTCTATCTATGGTCTGTTAACTATTCTGATTTGGTTAATAGAGAGGATAGAACTGCTGCAAAAAATAAAGTAACAGAAGCTAAAAGCACTCTTGAAGAATGGAAGAAATCTTATTTTACTGTTCGTGCCCAAATTGAAGCATCAGGAAGAGAGCAGCGTTGGGAATTTGACCGAAAACGTTTATTTGAAAAAACAGATTATATGGCTTCAATCTGTCAAGATCTGTATGATACTTTGCAGGTAGTAATATATACAGTAATAAAGAGAAGGACTGTGTATTCAGTTTTTTCTTTTGTAGAGGGGGTTCTTGTGCATTATGCTTGTTGAAGTATTAATGGCCTTTATTTTTTTTTTTAGTGTGTGTTTAACCTTTGATTTCAATAAAGCTGCATTTATGCTTCAGATTAAATAAGTGCTTGCAATTTCTGAGGATACTTGTTGAGGAAATGCGTTGCTGTGTACACTGCTGTTATCAACATACAGATTTGCACCAAGTGTTTCACTTATCTGCCATTTTTTTAGTTTGCTAGGTTAATGATATATCACTTTAAGTAAATTAATAAGTGTAGTATTATATAATTATATATACATTATATATAAAATTTGACAGTATATGATTCAGCATATTAATTGCAGATTAATTTATACAAATGGATAGATGGTATATTTAGGCCCAAGAAAGGATAATTAAAAATATTAATGATCCATCAGTTGTTCATCATATGCTATAAACTGTCTTTGTAAAAACGCTGTAGTGGAAATATTATACAAAGAAGTAAGATTGAAGTGTTGGAGTGTTAGATCTTAAGTGTTGGATCTGTAGGATTTTTTTTTAATCTACTTAGAATGTAAATCACAGCAAGAATTGATGGTTTGCTAGGAAAGGAAATAATAGGAATAATAAAGGAAATAATAATAGAAAGATAACAGTTATATGTCAGGAAAAAAAAATAGAAAAAAAAGACTTTCTGGTATCTTCTTCCAAACAAACAGGTCATTGAAGAGTTCTATAATATATTTGGTCCTGAACTTAAAGCTGTCACGGGTGATCCAAAGCGTATTGATGATGTATTGAGAAGAGTAGATGGACTAACTGGTCCTATGGAGCAGCTGACTTTTGACCCTTTTAGCATCAAATGTGCATCTCAGTGGAGATTTGTTAAGGAAGAATTTAAAGAAGGAGTTTTAGTGAGTGTCCCGTATTGTGATTTTCTTGTATTGCTTTGTATATAGAAATTCCTTTTAGAATGTCAGCATTTTCACGTAAAGAAAATAAAATTTTGCAAAATAAAAGAATAAATAAATATATAAATGAAAATGTGAAGAATTTGACCAAAATTTTTAAACAAGTATTTTGTTTTCAAGTTATTTTTGCTTATAATTCCGCTTTATTTTCTGAACTGGTGAAACATACTCTTTGATCATTGGCTGAATTGCTACAGTGTAAACAGAGGCTACATATGACCTCTCTGTACTCATGGACTGACAAATCTCAATCACATCCTTCATAGAAGTAAAACTTTCTTTTCTGGATTCATTTAGCCCTTCATTCCTCAGGTAGCATACCCAAAATGCACGAATTGTTATGATGCTTTTTTCAACTTGCATTCCGGCCCTGTAGTGTCTGTGTTAACACTCATTTTCTGTGACTTGCTGGAAATCCATCAGTTTGTTAATGATTCATTGTACAAAGGCTAGTAAAAACATACTTGACCACTATTAAAGAAAGGTTGTTTTCGTTTTTGTCTTCCCTTGGTTTTGCAAGGTAAACCTTTAAGTGATAGTATTTTTTTTCTGGCCCTCTTCCTTTGTCTTTGCTTAGGTTATTGAAGAAGAGGCCAAAAACTTCGTTGACGAATCTTTTAAGACCCTTCGGTCAGCAGAAGCTGCGTTTGACATGCTGTTAAACTTTAAACACATCCGCTCTCGTGAAGCCATTAATAAGCAGATGATGATGAAGTTCAATGATATTTTGGACCAATATTGTAAAGAGGTATTTCATTTTAAGAATTTCTGAAGAACTACACAAAGCTCTTTACCTGGAGAAGATCATAAGTCTGTGTATCCAAACACATGTCATTTGGCATCCGAAGGACTCAGTTAAGCATAACAATTGCTTTCTGTTATTTTCAGCTTGTTTAAAAAAAAAAAAAAGGGAATTGTTTTCATCCTGCCACTGGAATTCACTTCAGAGCTTTGCTTTATATCTGCTTAGATTTTGATCATGGAAGAGCAAGTGAAGTGATTCTTTGCAATATTTCATTCTCTTTTAGGTTGGAAATGTTAAGCAGATCTTCATTCAGAACTTCAAAAATCCTCCTCTGTGCAAGAACCATCCTCCAGTGGCTGGAGCCATATACTGGTCCCGATCTCTTTTCTATCGGATCAAACACACTATTATTCGATTTCAGGAAGCGGAGGAGTTGCTTGCTAGTGAACGTGGAAAGGAAGTATGTTGCCTCTGTTGCTTTTTGATATATATATTTGAGAAATACTCTCCTCATACCTTTATTCTCAGGATATGAAAGTGCCCTTATGTGAGCTGAAGTTCCAAAAAGGTCTTTGCAGATGGTGATATGTTATATATGGGAGCTGATTTGGAACTTCTCACGGACTTGTGGACAGGCAGCAACAGAATTAGTGCTAGAACTCAAGAGCCTAAATCCTCTATCCACCTGCATTAACTACAAGACTTTGGTTGCCCTCATCTAATAAAATATTTTTAAAAATGTACTAAGATAGGGTAGTGAAATTCTTATTTCTCTTGATCTTTAAAATGATTTTTACTTAATTTTTGAGGTAAAACAGATATATCTTCAAGTGGCCAAGAAGATGAAAGAATATGAAGATCAGAAGTATAGTCAGTGGAGAGATGGGACAGAACAGATACTTCCACAACTCTTGAAAAAAACTCTGCTGACTAAAGTCATTTCTACTGGGCCTATAACACGCACTAACCCAGAGGGTTCTGAGCAGGTGAGAGATGGGAAGGTAAAACACCAGACTTACCTGTCAGAAAGGACTGAAATTCATTTGATGGTCAGTGAGAGTTTTCTTTAAGTGATATTTTAAGGAGGGACAGAGTTTTTAGAAGGAAGATTTCAGTAGTTTGGAACTCAGTTTGCAGCCCTCCATAGGGCATTTGTTGCAGTTGCTTAATGACCTGGCAGACTGATGAATATTTTTTCTCTGTGCGTTCTTATGTGCTTTGATTCCTATTAATCCACAGTATTTTCTGCAACATCTTTGGGACGTTATAACAAAATATGGGATTGAAGTTAGGTAGAGGTTGGTTCCCAGTAAAGATCCTGTAGAACACCATTTAGATTCATAATTTGCTTGGCTGTAAACTTTCTCTGAGCTTTCTGTTACAGCAGTTTCTGAAGGGTTTGCAGCAGTATTGGTGGTTTGGTTGGTTTCTTGTAATCATCTTTCATTGAAGAGGTAGTTGTGTGTTAATTTCTGAAATTAGAAGTTTGGTATCTTAATTTTAAAGGTATCTGCACAAGCTCTGGATATCAGCCATTCTGTTCAGTTTCTACCAACTACCCTATCAAATGTCTCTGAGAGCTAAATTTTTCCTTGCTTTGTAACAATTAGATGTTCCCCTCATTTCTACTTTGTGTTGTAGAATTCTCTAGCAGATGAGCCTATCGCCATGGAGAAATTTGTCCATTTCAGTGTGAATTTTTCTCCCAGACTCTATGAGATTATCAGTGAAACAAAGTACATGGAACAAATGGGGTTTCCAATCCCAGAAATGGCAAGAAATGTAGCATTACAAGAAGACAAATATCTCAAGTAAGCCTATAACTGAATACCTCCTACCATGTAGGTTTTTGCTAGTGTTTCCAGTTGTTCAACTCCAAAGCAGCATGGCCCTGAGTCATCAAAGTTCATACGAGATCTCTTAATTATTTTTTTTCACAAATAGAATTACTAATGGTCACTTTGTATTAGTAATCTTTCCTCTGGTGATGTCTGCATCTTTCACTCTCCATATGTTCACTCTCCAGTCTATCAAAACTTGCAAGAAAAAGAAGGATTTTTTTTTTTTTTTTGCAATGAAGTGTTAGTTCCCTTCAGATTATAGGTCATATTCAAGATGTCTTTCTTATGCTGCCATGGACAGTCACTTTGTTCTGCTGAAGCACGTAAAAATGCAGATAACAATTCCACCTGAATTTTAAAGATCACCAATTAGGTTCATTTATGTGCTTCAAACTGAGGCTGATTTTAAAACTTTTTCTGAGTTGAGTCTAGAAGAGTTGGTCTAACTACTGTTGGAGCCATTTGAAATCTTTTGTTCGTTTTCAGTGGGAAATGAACTGGATTTATAATCAATATTCATTGGTGATTTTCTTCATATTTTGGTTTATATAGGAGTCTGAGTAGGATGCTGAAAGTGATTGCACTTTGATCTGTGTTTAGACCTTTATTTCCACACAATCCTGATTTTTATGAATATGATCAGGCAATTCCTGATTTTTTTGTTCTGACATGCTTTTCACACGCATTAGGTACATAGATGGACTGAAAAACATGCTGGATCACTATGACCGATTAATGGGAGCATTAGATGAAGCAGAAACCAAGCTTCTTGATGATCATATTCAAGAGCTGTGGAGAGTATTCAGATCAGGACACAGGAGACTCAATTGGAATTCCTTAGGTATCTGAGATGCTATTTTAAAATGTGCTTATATGCTGATTTTCGTTTTAAAAAAATCCTTAATTCATTTTATTTTTTGCATCAGATCAGATGTATCTGATGTCCTCAGAATGATGTATCCCTAAATAGTATATCCTATTGCTACTAGCAGGGATAAAATACTGGGCTAGATAGGGTCTGATTCAGGAGGGTGTATCTTATGTTTTTATTATATTTAAAGCTCAGTGCAAAAATCATTAGAGAAGTTTAAATAACAGAACTGGAAGGAAGCTCTCCTGTGAGAAATGATCTAACCCGTCTTTCTAGAGAGTGTCATTTCAGTTTCAGAGACTTAACACATTTGGTTATGAGTGTTCAGATGTGCTGGTGAGAATTTTACTAAGAGAAAGTTTGTGATTTTTTTCAAGGTATTAGTGACTTCATCGTCCGCTGTACACAAGCCATTGGGAAATTTGAATCACTTATCCATCAGATTCATAAGAATTCTGAAGACATAAATAACAAACTTCTGCTAATAGAATCAACAAATCTCTTTAAGTCTCCACCTTCAAAAAATGGTGATGAACTCCCCAGTAAGTCTTTATATATATATTTTTTCAGTTCTGAGCTTCATGACAGTTTGTTTTGCTCATTGCCTGCTACTTTGCAATTCTAGTTGCTAAGATCAACCCTTATTAAGGTTTCCAAACCTAACTGCAAAACTATTTTATGATGTAACACATGATGTAACAAGCAGAGCTTCGGTGCCTTAAAGCTTTCAAAGAGAGAGAGAGGTGGATGGATAAGTAGATCATCTCTGTCTAGCTATGTAGACCTGTGTCTGTCTTGCCGAGTTTTCTCTTGCTTTCTTTTTCCTTCTTGTGTGTGTTATTTGGTACTTTAGGCTGCAATCTTCACTCTTTTGGGGTATCTGAACTGCAGTGGTTTTCTCAGGGGGAAACTGCAGTAAGGTGACTGGCATCTCCCAGATCTCCTGGTCACTTGAGTCATGACCACATTTCTTACAAAGCTTTCTGAGATGTCTGATTACATATAAAATCAGAGAAAATACTGAAATATTAATGACTCAAGCGTTAATAAATGAAGATTTTTTTAAATCTTAAGATCAATTTCATGTTCACAGATAAAGTCTAGCTAATTATTCAGTTTTTTAGATCCGTTAGATCTTTTGCAGTTAATACTATTTTTTATCTTTTGCAGAAGTGAAAGAATATTTTGAGCATGTTAAGTGTGAAAGAGTAAAAGACGTGGAACACATGGTCAGAAGATATATGGCTATTGGACCATTGCTAACAAAGGTGGAAGGGTTGGTTGCCAATACAAACAGTGGCAAATCTCCCAAATTATTTTCCTATTATGCATACTGGGAAAATAGGATTTATCAGGTGTTGATACAGTTAATTCTGAAGTAAGTTGATTGCTTTAAAGAGTGTTCTTTCATCTTTGCATTTTTCCAGATTTTTTTTTTATCTAAATTCATATATACTGATATTCTCTCTGAACACCTCAGCGATCTGGAGCTTGAGGCAGATCGTACTTGTATTGGCTTTATATGCAAACACAGGGAATTGATTAAAAAGGTAAAGGAGAAATCTTAATTCTGAGAGAATGAATATTTACAAGTCGTTGGCAGAAGAGAGATATAGAGTTGCTCTTCTGTAGTCTATATAGTTTGCATATGCCAGTTTTTTTCTTAAAATCAAAGCCTTGTTTTTACCAAAAGAGATGATTTTGAGAACTTGACATCTGGGTGCCATATGCACCATAATGCTGGGGCTGTCAGTACGAGGACAAACATTTGCTGTGTTATACTGTACCTGTTCAGTAGCAGCTGGGGCCAAACAGGTTCCTGTGGCAGGACGTTACAAAGACTCTGGTGCGCTTTCTGTGCAGGAGACTTGCCTTGGAGCTGACTATGGTCTCAGGGTCTTTTTGCACCAGGGTATCCCCTCTGTTTCTTCTTACGTCTTTTTCTGGCCGGTGAAGCTTTTGCATTAAATCAGTCTAGGGGGACAATTCTGCTCTTAGATACACTACTGGGTTTCCAGCTGAAGTTGGTGTTAACTGACTTCAAATGGATCTGCTTTCACATCTAAGTGCATAGCTGATAATTGCAATCCCTGCTGGGCATTTCCATGGTTGGCAGTACCTGATTATAACTGTAACTCTGATGTGATTTGTTTCTCTCTTCCAGGAATTTGCAGTCTTTTAATGCCTCCATTGTTGCAAATGTGCCACTGTTCCAAACAGAAACTATTTTGTCTGCTCCTGAGATAATCTTGCAACCTAATGCCAGTGAGATTGACAAAATGACTGTAGAGTGTATTCGAGACTGTGTTGAAGTCACTAAGGTGATTTTTGATTAACCTTTATTTGCTGCTAGAGTTTCCCTCTTGTCATGATGAGTTAATTCTGCTTTATATTTGTGCAAGTATAGAAGGTGAAAGATTTGTTTTAATTTATCTTGAAATTAAAATCCTCAGCACACTTCCCTAATTTTACAGACTGTTCTAATTTTTCAAAATGATGAGACAAGAAAAAAATCATACAATTTTTATTCAAGCAAAATGGTTTGTCATTCTTCAGCTGTCCATTCATAAGGATATGATTTGGTTCTATAAATCAGCATACATCACAAGGAAGTACCTTTCAGTTTGCACTGCAGAGATTCCCTTCTTAGAGATGAATAAGTTGGTAGGATAAGGAATGTCATAGTTTTCTTCTGTATTGAAGCTCTACTCATAAGCAACAAAACAATGGTTTGGAAAAAGTTAGGAGGGTGACATAACTGCTGTATTCATCTAGGACAGCGAGTTTGCAGCTGAAGAAATTACCTACCTTGTTGGCAGAGATGTAGCAATAGTTCTCTGAGTGAGAACAACTTCTTTCCAGAAACACAGCCAAAAGCTGAGGGAGCAGTCCTGGCCTGCACTGATGGAGGAATGATTCTGGATGCCACTTGAAATGCAAAAAAAAATAGGTCAAGTGTGTTTTCAACTCTCAGGTTTTCTGTTTCGCTCCACTGCAGCAACTAACCTGTTTAATCTGGTACTGGATTCTCTGTACTGGGCTATATTGTAGTACTGATTTTTGAAGCAGACTGAATAATGCATGGAAATGTTTTGTTAGAATAAAATTTAATTCCCATCTCAAGTGTATGGGAAAGTATGACCTCTTTTTTGCTGCCAGAAAAAAACAACTGATTTGAGAAATCGCTCACACTGTTTCCCACTTAGGCTCCTAAATACTAATGAACAATTTGATGGATATCATTCTCTTTACAAAGTAATTATTTCACACCTCTTTCTTGCAAATTCTAGCATTTTGTGCGATGGATGCATGGCACGTGTATTGAATGCCCTCCTCAGCGGGTTGAGGATGATGAAATTATCACCTTGAGTTTTTACAGCGACATCTCCCAGAACCCTCTGATAATTGAACAGGCTGTTCTCATCACTCAGAATGTCCACAAACTTCTGGCCTTTCTCAGCAATTATTTGAACCGATGGAAGAGATATCGTCTGCTGTGGAAATTAGACAAAGACATAGTCATGGAGAAATTTGCTGCCAGGAAACCTGCTTGTGTCATCTTTGATGAAAAGTTGCAGTTCTATACAAAGATAGCTCAAGATGTGACTCAGCAGACATTGGTTAAAGATGTGCGGTTTATCAGGCTTCAGCTGGGACCTTTAGCCTACACCTTGCAGGAAAATGCCAGAGGCTGGGTGATTTCACTTGGAAAGTTGCTTAATGAGTCTGCAAAGGAGGAACTTCTAAGTCTTCAGGAGCAGATTGAGGTAGATGCTTTCAGTTCTTTGTGTCTGATAGAACTAGCAACTGATCATTTGAACCATTGTCTCAGTTGATGGAAGCTAGCTGGTGTATGCTGATATGCCATTCAGCAATGAGCTGCACTCCCTGTAGCTGGGAAATGGGAGAAAGTAGTGACGTAAAAAAAAATGATTTTTTCTCTTTCCTATAGTGTTGAAAGTTTCATACTGGTAATTCTGGAGTTCTGTTTAAGCTACTGCTTACAACTTCTATCCTCTTGTAGCAAAAACATCTTTGCTTTATTGGTGTTTACTTTTAACTATTTTTTTTGATGTGTGATCTTTATCACACTGATTAAAAGCAAAAATGAATCTTCGTGTTCTCTACTTTTGCTTTTTGTTTGACTAATAAATATAATTCTGATGAATTGTTCTGTCGTTGTTGCTTCTAAAAATTGTCTTTGCTTTTTACAGAGATTATCACAGGATCTGAAGACACCTCCTGATTCACTGGAAGATCTCAAATTTGTCCTTGGCACAATTGCAGAGATCAAGGACATATCCTTCAAGGTGGAACTGAAATATCTGGACATCCAGGAGAGATACCGAACTCTTGCAATGTACAATATTCCAGTGAGTGTCTTCTCATAAAATATTTACAATTTGAGCTAGGGTACAATTGCCTTGCATGGCAATGTTTCCCTTCAAAGACGTTATACAGAATCACAGAATCACTGAGGTTTGAAGGGATGTCTGGATATCCTCTAGTCCAACTTCCTACTGCTCAGAGCAATATATCCTTTTTAAATGAACATATTGCATTTGTTTAAATCTGATTCAGGTCAGTTAAATGCTCTTTTTAAGTTTTGTGAATTTAATAGTGTGATCATGCCTTCACTTTCTTGAGTCATTTTTGCTTGTATGAGATGTTACTTGTTTTGTTTTAGGTACCTAAAGAAGAGCAAGAGATGTCTGACAAGATTAGGGAAAAGTGGGAGACTCTTTTAGATGAGGCATCGGAAGTTGATCACAGCCTTGGAAGCATAAAGAAGACATTTACAGAGGTAATATTTGTTACATTGTAAAAAAATAGAAAGGGAAAGGCAAACAATTTAAACATTGTTCTTTTTAGATTACACGGCAGCAAGTTGGGGACTACAGTAAAGAGATAGCAGATTTCTTCCATAGATTCACAACAGAGGGACCTGGCGCTGTTGGGGAAGATCTTGATAGAGGTAAATAGTTTGATGTTTGTGAAGACTTTGGACAATTCTTTAAATCTTATGCAAAATGAGGAAATTATGATCCCTTATTAAAATGCAAACTGATCAGCCAGGAATGTGACATTTTTAGTACTATAACTTCTATGCAGATAGACGATACACAAGTTCTGCCCTTACTTGTCTGTCAAGATCCATAGGAGTGCTCATCTAGAAAACATTATCTCCTTTCCTAGGATTGGAACTCATGGACATTTTCGAAAAAGAATTGGAAAATCTGGAAAAAAGTCATCAGGAACTGGGCAATGCTGAGAAACTTTTTGACTTGCCAATCACATTATACCCTGAGTTATTTAAAGCACAAAATGATATGAGAGGTCTAAAGCAGATCTATGAAATTTATAAATTACAAAGAGTAAGTATTGCACTGTGTGTATATAGATAGAAACACACACACACACACTTACGTGCATGCATATACACAGAAGAAGAGAGACTGTGCTGTCCTCTTGTTGCTATCATCTCTGCTTCTTAGTCTTTGCATGAAATCAGCTGTTACCTTTAATTGACTATCACCATGATGTAGATTTAGTGAAGATAGTAAAAGAGTAAAGCTGTACTATTATTGTCTGATAGGAATGGATTCTGATTGTATTGGGTGGTGTTTTAGTGCACAAGAAGCCCTCATGATTTCAGCCGGACCGTATGTTCTGGTCACAATAGGTATCTCAGGCCCTAAATGATCTTAAAAAACTATTTAGTAGGTTTTTTTTTTTTTTTTTTTTTTTTCAAAATTTAGATACCTTAACTTTAAGGGCCAGACTGTTCTCTTGTAATGTGTATTATGGATGTGCTTTATGTTCTGGTTGTATTTGACTATGAACCTGTCTTGGACACGAACCTGTCTCTGTAAAATGTTAAAATGTAAAATTTGCATCCAGACTGTGGTATCTAGATCTGAAAGAGAATGTGATTTTTCTTTTTTTCTCTTTATGACTTTGCTTCCAGGAAGCTAAAGAGGAATGGTCTCAGACACTCTGGATAAACCTCAATGTCCAGTTTCTTCAGGAAGGAATTGAAGGATTTCTTAAAAGCCTTCGAAAGCTGCCCAAACAAGTCCGCAGTATGCCAGTGGCCTTTCACTTGGAAGCAAAAATGAAGGCGTTTCGAGACTCCATTCCTTTATTGCTTGATTTAAAAAATGAAGCTTTAAGAGACAGGTTTGGTTTGATTTATTTAAATCCATTATTCTGTATACAAGGAGGTTTTGTTTGTTTTGTGAGAACTTTTAATTTCAGGTACTGGCATCTTGCTTCACTTTCTGTTTAATAAACTTGTGTGATAGCTTGTAAGGAAGGTCAGGATACCTGATGTATCCAAAATACCAATTCTTGTTAAGTAGTAGAATGTAAAAATATTGTTTCATGGTTATGTATTACACTACATCTTATATACTTATTATATTCTATCACCTTTACTGTGTCGTAATGCCAGGTATCATTTTTGATCTGCCCGTTTAACACACAGGCATTGGCAAGAGCTTATGGAAAGAACAGGAACAAGTTTTGAAATGACGACAGAAACATTCACTTTGGAGAATATGTTTGCTATGGAGCTTCACAGACATTCAGATGTTATCAGTGAAATAGTTGGAACTGCTGTTAAGGAGCTTAGCATCGAGAAGGTAATTTTAAAAGCCATATTAAAACTAAAAAGGCATAGGTGACAGCAGTCTTTGTCTTTATGTGAGGTGTTTATTGGCATGATAATGATGTCTGTCATCTTCAGGGATCTGCTGTGATGTAACTTGGTATCTAGATCACTAGCTTGGTTAATATGCTGTAACATGGCACATTAGCTGTTTTGACTTTGGCAGCATATTGGATTTCTGTCATTACAGTAAGTGCGTTTGGCGTACAAAAACAGATCTGAAGAAGAATCATGCTGTTTTGGCATAGGCACTTTATAAACCAGAGTTAGAAAATATGTGCAAAAATTATGCTGGACCAACTGACTCTCTATGCTCGGATTATAGTTCTCTACCTCTTGAAGATTGAAATGCTCATCTTTTTATGCTGTTGTGCAGGGTGTAAAGGAAATAGTAGAAACATGGGAACACATGAAATTCACTGTACAAAAATACTTCAAAGGCACTCAGGAACGAGGCTTTATTCTGGGATCTGTGGATGAGATTATACAGATTCTTGATGACAACACTGTCAATCTTCAGAGCATTTCAGGCAGTCGATTTGTGGGCCCTTTCCTGTCAACTGTTCATCACTGGGAAAAAACTCTGTCATTGATTGGTGAAATAATTGAGGTAGGGAAGAAAGTGCTCAACTAAATAATTAATGTTTATTATTTATAATTAGGGCTTTCCATTGTGTTTTTTCTTTGATGGTAACATGTGACTTTCTTAGGTCTGGATGGTGGTTCAGAGAAAATGGATGTATCTGGAGAGTATCTTTATAGGTGGGGATATAAGATCGCAACTTCCAGACGAAGCAAAAAAATTTGACAGCATAGATGCAATGTTTAGAAAGGCAAGTAACTGACTTGACTTATGACCAAAATAATGTTTTAGTGTATTCTGCATTATTATCTGTAGCCTTCTGCTCAGAAACGTTATTTGTAACACCACTGATGATGTGTTAAAATGAATTGGAGCTTAGGAATCCAGGAAGTCTGAAGTGTTACACTTCATTTCTGCCATACACAAAGACTTCCCCTAACTTAGCTAAGCTGAGCAAAGTCATGATCCTTAGCTGGCAGTATTGGGCAGCAGAATCCCCTTTACCTTTCATTAGATATACCTTTTTACCGTAGGAGGAAGCTTAAATGCATTTCTGTAGATTGAGGAGCTGTCTCTGCTAAAAAGGCTTTGCTGGTATGGAATCACTCTTTCTATACTGAACTCATGCTCCCAGTATGAATACAGCTTTTCTTTTTCTCAGCTACAAAATTGAAATAATGCTGTGATTCTGAAATGCTATGTGTGTTTTTCACTTGAATACCACTGTATACAGAAGCGAAATTAAGTATGTGCTTATGTTTGCTGTCTAGGTACACAGACTTGTCTCTCTTGCCCTTGTGTTATAGCAGTATCTCCTATTCATGCTGGTGACATATCATATCTATATGTTCCTGTAGTATAGCAAAAATAGGCAATGATATTTCAACTACCTCAAATTCACTTCTGTGAGAACTTAGATTGCTCCTGTATTTTGTAACTTGCTAAATATAATTTCCGTGTAATCCATTGCTCTTCAGTATTTTCTAAACTTCCTTTTCTCCTCTATAGATAATGGATGAAACTGTAAAAGAACCAATAATAAAAAAAACCTGCGAAGCCCCAAATCGGCTGTCAGACCTCCATCATATAAATGATGGGCTAGAAAAATGTCAGAAAAGCTTGAATGATTATTTGGATTCAAAGCGAAATGCATTTCCAAGATTTTTCTTTATATCTGATGAGGAGTTGCTTAGTATCCTTGGTAGCAGTGACCCACTCTGTGTCCAGGAACACATGATAAAGGTAGTATGTTCAACTTGCCATAGTACCCTGTGCTTTTAGATGTTTTATAGTTTAGCAGACAATACTGTATATTGTGTTGAGGGTATGCTAATATTTTTTGGATGTAAAGAATATCTTCTGAATAACCAAATCAGTTCCAGTCCATAGTCTGTCTTGTGTCTTGAGCAGGCTGGTATCAGTCATAGTAGAAGGTTCAAGATGCCCTCCCATGATTAGTCATGATATAACCTTCTTGTAGTTCTTGATAGATTTTTATTGTCTGGGGTAAAAAAAAAAAAAAAAAAAAAAAAAAAAGTAATTTGAGTCAGATTATCTGCCTGTTTATTCTGCAGTTTGGTTTATGAGCATTCATCAGTATTTGTATTTGATTACTTAAAATTGGATCTATTTCTCTTTAGAGTCCATGGAAATTTCCTTTCAACTTTAAATGGGGGTTAGCTACACTTAAATTTTAGAAGCTCTGATTCTCAGATGCCAGTTAGTTTCTTTCTTGACGCATTTCAGATGTATGATAACATAGCTTCCCTGAGGTTTCGGGATGGTGATAGCGGGGAGAAGATTGCAACAGCCATGATTTCAGCAGAGGGAGAGGTGATGGAGTTCCGCAAGGCTGTAGCTGCAGAAGGCAGAGTGGAGAACTGGATGACAGCAGTGCTGGTAGAAATGAGACGGACTAACAGGCTCCTTACTAAAGAAGCCATTTTTAGATACTGTGAAGACAGAAGCAGGTGAAAAAATCAGTGTCAAGGATAACATAAATAGCCTTATATGTTGTTATAAGCCTGGAGCAGTTTAGAAATATAGAGACTTCATTTTTTCATTTATACACAGTTTAGCCTGTATTTCTGTGGGTGGGGAAGTATGGATACATGCGTATGTAACTCTATATATCATTCCCTAAGTCTTGAATATTCAGTTTTAGTGATGTGTGCACAGTTTGTTTTTCTCATTATCAATTGCACTTTGACTTCACATATGGAATAGGTAACTTTTCCATGAGAGATTTTTTATGATCTTACCTTGACAGAATTCTATGCATTCTGCCTATACTGTCGTTGCTGCAGAAATAAAACGATGGCTTCTTGTAAACAGTAACTCAGGCTCCCTCACTGTATTTATTCCTCATAGGGTTGAATGGATGTTACTGTACCAAGGCATGATGGTGCTGGCTGCTAACCAGGTGTGGTGGACCTGGGAGGTGGAAGATGTCTTTCGAAAAGTGAAAAAGGGAGAAAAACAGGCAATGAAACATTATGCTAAAAAAATGCATCAGCAAATTGATGACCTGGTTACCTGCATTACAAAGCCCCTGAGTAAAAATGACAGGAAAAAATACAACACTGTTCTTATTATTGATGTGCATGCTAGAGATATTGTCGATACATTCGTAAGAGACAGGTAAACCCTCCAACCTATTTTGAAAATACCAGATCTATAATTTGTATTCCCATCCGTTTACTTAATGTGAGCAAGCCTCTCTCGTGTAGCATTCTGCAGGCTCAGGAGTTTGAGTGGGAAAGCCAGCTACGTTTTTACTGGGATCGAGAGCCGGATGAACTGAATGTGCGGCAGTGCACGGGCACGTTTTCCTATGGCTATGAGTATATGGGTTTGAATGGACGACTCGTCATCACCCCACTTACAGATCGCATTTATCTTACGCTCACACAGGTATGTATGTTCAAGGAGATTTTTCTAGCATGCCCTTTAAAACAGACTTCTGTGCAGTCAGATAATTATTTCATTTGCTGCCTTGCTTCCCCTTAGGAGACAATCTGAACATTATTATATTTGGAATAAATTGCAATATCCTTCTAAAGATCAGTTGCAGTATTCTCAAAGATAATATAAAGTGCATTTACAATCAAAATACAGCTTTTATACCCAAAGCTGTGTTACCGATGTTTGTTAACAGCCTAGTATAAGTATAATCCAAGCCTTGCTTTATTTTTTGGTTTGTCTCCAAAGGCTTTATCCATGTTTTTGGGAGGAGCACCAGCAGGGCCAGCAGGTACAGGGAAAACAGAAACAACCAAAGATCTGGCCAAAGCCCTGGGCTTGCTGTGTGTAGTGACAAACTGTGGCGAAGGCATGGATTTCAAAGTAAGAGTTAAAACATTATTTACTCTGATAATAGAATCTGCAATCTGCATTTGATAGAAGTAGTTTTTGGAAGAGTCTGAGACAGGTTGCTAGCTCCTTTATAAAAGCTCGCTGTCTATAAATATCCAGTGGCTCTACCCACTTGTTAACAGTTTTAGGGTACTCCAATGTTTGCTGATGCTGAGCGTTTTATATATGAGTTGTTGAGACTTTTCTCCTGTTTTTTTTAGGCTGTTGGTAAAATTTTCTCTGGTCTTGCCCAGTGTGGAGCATGGGGATGTTTTGATGAATTCAATCGTATTGATGCTTCTGTACTTTCAGTCATTTCTTCTCAGATTCAGACTATTCGAAATGCTTTAATGAATCACCTGAAAACATTTCAGGTAAACATTAACAATCAAGAGTAAGTGTGAAAGCTGGTCTTTTGCTTGAGGCTAAGGTTCAGAGATAAATTCTCTCATTAGGTCAAAGAATTGTTTCTTCTGTAATACATTTGTGCTGAACATTTCAAACCGCAGAATATGTGGTCTCTGTTTCAGAAATATTAAATCCTATTTGTTTTTTTAGTTCCTTGCTATCCCTTTCTTTGTAAAGAAGGATATTAGTAATCTTATAACAGTAAAAGGGATAATAGTAGTTAGGAATAAAAATAAGTTAACTTTGATATAGGCCATGAGGCAGCCTTACAGATGTTTATAAGATTTGGGATTCTCAAACAGAAAATTTGACTGTGAAGTGTGAAATGTCTTGATGATTATATCTAGGGTGCAGATAGTCAGGTGAATGTATCCAGGTGGATATCTAAAGCTAATATTTTTGAATATTTTAGCCTAAGTACCATAATAATACTGTTTTTTGTTTGTTTTTGTGAATATTGCTATTTCTTTTGTTTCCAAATACACATTTTACTAACATTTCTTTATGATTTTAGTTTGAAGGACAGGAAATTACTCTTGATAACCGAATGGGCATTTTTATTACTATGAATCCTGGCTATGCTGGTCGAACTGAGCTCCCTGAGTCTGTAAAAGCTTTGTTCAGGCCTGTGGTTGTTATTGTACCAGATCTCCAGCAAATCTGTGAAATCATGCTCTTTTCTGAAGGATTCCTTATGGCAAAGGTAAGAAAATTGTGTTGCTCTCCTTATGAATATACACATATGTGTATACATGGTCAGTGTTTGATTGCGACTTACATACTTGTTATTCTCTGACTTAACTCTCAAATAGACCCTTGCCAAAAAGATGACAGTACTATACAAGCTGGCTAAAGAACAACTTTCTAAACAACATCATTATGATTTTGGACTGCGAGCCCTCAAGTCGGTGTTGGTGATGGCTGGAGAGCTGAAAAGGGGATCAGCCGACCTCAGTGAGGTAGACTGGTGACTTAATTGCTCTGGGCAGATCATCTTTTCCAGTAGGAAGAAGTTGTGGTTACAAATTTGCTATAGTTTGTATGCCTTAGAAATAGTGGCACTTGTGGCGCTTTTTTCATGCCATTTGAATATTATGGCTTTCTCTTACACCTATTTTTTTAGATTTCCACATTGGCAGTCATGATACTCAACTGCCTAGGGGAATTCTTACTCAAATTTTTGTTTAAAAATTGGAGAAAAATAGAAGAAACTCTCCTGTAAAGCCATATACAGATTTGTAGGTGGGAGTTTAGTTGGTTGTTTTAATATGAGATCAGGCAAGCAGTGGTGTAGACCACTCCAACCCTTCTCATTTGGCATTTTGGTCATTAGAATAGAAAAAATGCTGTATTTTTTTCTTTAGCTTCTGATCAGCTTAATCCTTATTAAAAAGTCTTTTTTTTTTCCCCCAGTAGTAACTGCCAAGAAAGCATTTCCAAAGCTGTGCTAATATAATTGGGCAATAACTTTTTAGAGATGTTTGAAACTACTACATGTTGGATAATTGGTTAGCTATTTGATAGAGACTGATTCTGCTATGTTTTGTTTAGGATGTCGTACTGATGAGAGCTCTACGAGATATGAATCTTCCTAAATTTGTGTTTGAAGATGTACCTCTCTTCCTTGGCCTAATTTCTGACCTGTTTCCTGGCCTGGATTGTCCCCGAGTCCGCTACCCTAACTTTAATGATGCTGTAGAACAAGTGCTGGAAGAAGAGGGTTATGTTGTTTTACCAGTCCAGGTAAAAAAAAAAAATGTTAATTGCTTGAGTTTTTGTCATAAACATTGGGTGGATTTGCATTGCTGCACTCTGGAATGACTCCTGCAAATCAAGAGAGCTTAGTTGGTAGAGCTTAATTGCTGATCTGGTCCATAGATGTTTTACAGCCAGCAGTCTATTGAACCAATATTTTTTTTTAGGTGGATAAAGTAGTTCAGATGTATGAGACAATGCTAACTCGTCACACTACAATGGTGGTTGGACCTACCGGAGGTGGCAAGACAGTTGTCATTAATGCTTTGTGCCACGCTCAAACCAAGTGAGTGCAGAATTTGATACAGGGAAATCTGGTTGTAAAATGGCACAGTCCATAGACTGCCATGTGTAGTCATGGTAGGATCTATAGCTGACTATAAGATTTGGGTTAACATGAGGTGGTGTGGAAAAGCAATCTTTATACTGCTTTTATTTCTGTGCCCATAGGCTGGGATTACTGACAAAGCTTTACACACTGAATCCTAAAGCTATGAGTGTGATTGAACTATATGGGATCCTTGACCCTACCACACGAGACTGGACAGATGGAGTCCTGTCAAACATCTTCCGGGACATCAACAAGCCTACTGACAAGAAAGAGCGAAGGTAGATAGCTAGGAATCATCATGGTAATTTTTAGATACTCTTCAGTTTTATGTTGATCTTTTACTGTTATTATAACGGATTTGATACTGCATTTTTTCAAAAACAAATGTAAAATGAACAGAAAGTCTGTAGGGGGTTGTCTCTCTTCCTTTGTGAGTTTCCAGCCTCAGTGAGATGAATGGGAACTATTCAAGTATCAAAAATGCATAGAAGGCTTCAAAATATGGGGACTGGCACAAACACTTTTGGAGGAGGATCTATATTCTGAAATAGTAAAAATGGAAGAGTGTCAGTCATTGTGTCCCTTGACTTCTCTATCCACAGATACATTCTTTTTGATGGAGATGTGGATGCTCTCTGGGTGGAAAATATGAATTCTGTGATGGATGACAACAAATTATTGACCTTAGCAAATGGGGAGCGGATTAGGCTCCAGGCACATTGTGCTCTTTTGTTCGAAGTAAGTGATGACTGTAAAATCTAATACACAGGAAAGGTTAGAGCCAGCTTGGTCTGCAAAGACTGAAAAGCAGTTGTTGTGGCTGGTTTTCATTGTTAAAGTGTATGATTATCCTATATGATTATTTCATAGGTTGGAGATCTACAGTATGCATCTCCTGCCACAGTATCCCGGTGTGGAATGGTCTTTGTAGATCCTAAAAATTTGAAATACAAGCCTTACTGGCAAAAGTGGACCCAAGAAAGAGGAAATGAGGTAGGAATTTTTGCGCTTGATCACAGTATCTGTATTAAATAATGGACTGTGGACAGGTGTTAGAAAATCTCTGTAAAGGCAGTCTGATTTTATGAATTCCCTTGTAATTCATTTGTTGTGAAGGCCTCTATTCACTGAGTTCCATTACATATGTAAATACAAACTAGCTCTGCTTTGATTTTTATAATGGAATCTGAGAAGTGAAGATCTAAGAAATTATCTAATCCATGAAGAGTTAACAGAGAAGATTACTTAGTCCTTGTTGCATACATTTAGATTTAAAACTAGTTCACAGAGAACCGAAGTAAGAAAATTTAGTTGTTATCAGTTGATGATTGTAGATCGACACCTCCTGAAATAACAGTCCATACAAGAGTCACATTTCTTCCTGTAACTATCCTCTCTTTGACAGAAGTGAGGTCTTCAAGAACAATCACAGTTGGTTAATGAGATAGTGATGAGAAACATTGCTGCCATAAAACAGCTTTCAATGTTTGTATGTGCTGAATTATTGTCTGTTTCTTCCCACAGCAAGAGAGAAATGAATTGAATCATCTTTTTCAAAAATATGTGCCCTACCTTATTGATATGATCATAGAGGGGATTGTGGATGGCAGACAAGGAGAAAGGCTGAAGACTATTGTTCCTCAAACAGATTTAAATATGGTGAGGAATGCAAAGTAATGGTTGAAAATGTGAAACTAAATCATGGATAGAGTAAAAGAATGCCAAAGAGGATGCAGTAGTAGAGCCTTTGCTGACTTGTCCATTTCCTAGTGATGAGCAGCAGGAGACAGTAGAGAGAATCGTTTCCTTATAGTGCTCTTCTGTGGTCATTAATACTCATATTAATAGATAGCATTTATAGGGACAAAAGATTATGAAACAGGCAGCTGAAAGATGTTAGAGTTTTGATGCTTTTAATTGTCATTTCTGTTTGCATGTCTTGTCTTACAACAGGTAGTGCAGTTGACTATGATGTTGGAAGCTCTAATCGTGACACAATATGATGAACCTGATATTCTGGAGTGCTTTTTCTTGGAAGCTTTATATTGCTCCCTAGGCGCTGCTCTTCTTGATGCTGGAAGAATTAAGTTTGATGAAACAGTTAAACGTATTTCCTCCATGTCTACTGTTCATGATGATAACATCCTAGCTAAGCCTGGGGAGTTGCCAGGTAGGATTTTCTCATAATTTACTCTGATTCCCTTTGATTAGACTAATAAAGGCTTTGTTTCCATGAAGGCAGAGCATTGTTCTTCCTTCCAGCTAGCTATCCTGGCTGCAAAAGATGTTTGATGATCTCTGTACAACTACCACTGAAAACCATGCAAAGACACAGGTGCTAGAGGACTCTTAATTGCTGGCCTATTCTTAAACAGTATTTTTCTGTGTAAAGCTAAGGAGAGAGAACCAGTACGAGGATGCTTCAAAGAGGGGTGGTATGATCCATGTACTGGACTAGGAAAATTGCGTTTGATTTCTTAACCTGTTAAATAACAAGTAAATGGAACACAGTTGTACCACTTGGTCCCAAACCTTACTTTTTATTTTCCTCTCTGTCAGACTATTTTCTCATGAAATATTTCAGTGCTCTAGAAAATCTCCAATTGCTAAATGCTTTGCAGGTCAGCTGCCAACTTTGTATGACTTCCATTTTGATGTCCTTAAAAAAAGGTGGATACCTTGGATGAAACTTGTTCCTGAATATATTCATAAGCCTCAAAAGAAATTTCTTGACATTTTAGGTAAGATATAATATAATGATGATGTGCTGCTACTGAGTGGTGGGACTTAGAATGGGACATCTTCTATTTGTGATGAAGGTCATTGGATCAGGTTCAGCTTCTTGTGACAACACAATTCAGTTTCTTCAATGATCTTGTCATGGTAGTTCAGAAGGAGTTGAGATTTGTAACATTGTGTAATAAATAAAGAAGTGAGGAAAGAATTAAAAACTTGAGTTGGTTATTAAAGCTTTTTTAGGAATGGACAATGCCTCAAGAAACTTGAGAAAAAGTCTCAAATCGCTGATTTAATATGCTTAGTAGATATATATAAAAAAAACCTAAAGATTGTCATCTGTTTTTACTTCAAGTACTCCCTAATGGTGACAAGTGCTTTTCATAGTTTATGACAAATTAATAGATGTTATTTTATAGTATTACTTCGTCAAGCACAGGTTAATTTCACTGACAGAGAGATATGATCTCTAAAGTTGTTCCTAAGTGCAGATTATTCATAAGAAACAAAATTCATTTCTGTAGAGTACCAGGAAAATGCTTATGATCCAAACAAATCCTGATTATATCTTTGAAATAGGACTTAAACAGAGCTTAACTGGTCCATGACCTTTCTACATGGAGGATAATTTCCTTTCTAGCATATATGTAGGAGAAAAGATCCCTATGCTAAAATCTCAAACAAGATGTGGCTGAGCAATTAAAATTTTCCTTCAACATTGTTAGTAAGTTGATATTTCTCACTATACATTTGTGCAACTGCACATTAATACCTTGTGTCTCTGATCCAGCACTGTTCTATAAATATAAATCCCTCAGTGCACTGCATTTTAATTTGACCTGCTATCATATCCATGTTTTTTTTTTTTTTCAGTGCCTACAGTGGATACCACACGCACTACTTGGTTGCTAGAACAGATGGTAAAAATAAAACGCCCAGTTGTTCTTGTTGGTGAATCGGGTACTTCAAAAACTGCGACTACACAAAACTTCCTAAACCATCTGAACAAAGACCTTAATGTACGTATGAGGCATTTCATGGTGTTTGTAAAGCTGCATTTTCATTCTTTGTCTTTTTGTTAAATTTGCATTTTGAAGCCTGAATCTGTGGGTAGAAGTACTGATTTTGATGGAGCCTCATATAGGTACAGAGATCGACTGCAAGCTCAGACCAAAACCTGTAAAAGATTTGAGAATCTTTCAGGATGGAATACATTTTGTTCTGTTCTACCGCATAGACATTCAATAATACATTTTGTTCTGTTCTACCGCATAGACATTCAATTTTATAAAGTAAATATATGTGCTTAGAAAAAGAATTTGACTCTTTTTTCATCCTCTGTAATGCAAGTTAATAACTAGACCAGAGCAATGTTTGCTCTACTAGGAAGAGAGAAAAAAAAAAAAAAGGTAAAAATCTATTCTTATTCATTTCTTGTCCTCCGCAGCTGCTGCTAGTAATTAACTTCTCTTCTCGCACCACATCAATGGACATTCAGAGAAACCTAGAGGCAAATGTAGAGAAACGGGCTAAAGACACTTACGGCCCCCCTATGGGAAAGCGTCTCCTCGTTTTCATGGACGATATGAATATGCCAAGGGTAAGCTGCCAGGGTATTTGCAAGTTAATATAGCTACGTGTGGGGTGGTGCTGGTGTGGTTCTTTCACAGAGATGCATCTAATAACAAGTCAGAGCGATTCGTGTCAAATGCAGAACTGCATTTTAGTTTAGGGTCTTCAGAAGAAATTGTTTGCAGTAGGGATTATTTCTGTCTATTACGATATTTATTCTGTGTATTAGACCTGTCTCCTTTTGGAGACTTCCTTTTGGATCATTTCTTTATGCCATTAAAATCATGTGTTTGTGGCCTGATACTGGCTGAAATTGGTCTCCTGTAGAAAACATCCTTTCCCCTTTATCAGCTGCACAGAAGAGTATTTATTTACCTTGGAGAAGAGGCCCTTATCCCATATGAGACATGGGCATGAATGCTCTCAATCAGCTAGAGCTTTCCAAACTGTCACTTAGAGCCTCTAAAGTTCTACCAAGTATGGAGCTCAATATTTCCACATATATAGCAGTCTTGTCAAACTGGTGCACAACTCTCTAAACATCTTGGCTCTTCTGCATTACAAAGGTTGATGAGTACGGCACACAGCAACCTATTGCCTTGTTGAAGCTGCTGCTAGAAAAAGGTTTCTTGTATGACCGCGGGAAGGAGATGACCTGTAAACTTCTTCGAGACCTGGGTTTTATTGCTGCCATGGGGAAAGCTGGAGGAGGTCGGAATGAGATTGACCCTCGATTCATCTCACTTTTCAGTGTTTTTAATGTACCTTTTCCTTCTGAGCAATCACTGAACTTGATCTATGCTTCCATCCTGAAAGGCCATACTGAGGTAATTTTTATTGTATTTAAAAGGCTGGTTTTGACTTACTATTTTTAAATAGACATTTATTTCCATCAAAAGACCTGAAGTCCTCTTTATCAGCTTTCCCTCTTCTTCTTTAGAACCTCATACCCTTCCTTTCCGCTTCCCTTCTGAAGAGATGTTTGCACAGAGCTGATAAATTCATCAATAGTATGTAAACTTTCAAGCTAGGAGATAATTTGTGAGACCAATGCTTTTCATAGGTTGAAATCTATGAACCATTTGGTTATGGTTCAATAACCAAATCCCCAAGTTCAGCAAATTCTTTCTTGAATGAGTGAAAAATTTAGTATAAAGCAGTCAAGTGCATAACTAACCAACTAAACTGCAATATTATACAAGAGAAGAGCAATTTATTTATTCCTTTATGGAAGAGCTATAGAAATTCCAGTCTCAGAGCATGGCCATATCATTTTCAGCACAGTACAAGCTCAGGACCTTGCCCAAAACATTTAGCTTTAGGGTGTCCGTGCTACACACTAATGTGAATTTCTAAAAATGTTTGCCCTCAGTTGTGTGAAGTATGTCACGCAGGGGTAGAAGTTGTAAAACAGAATATGTTTGAGAACACTCAGTTCTTTATGGGCAATCTCATGAAAACACCTCTTTTTTCTCATGTTTGCAGATGTTCAATGAATCTATAGCAGCCATCGCTGACAAGATGACAGTGTGTACTTTGGAGCTTTATAAAATGATTGTCCATGATCTACCCCCTACTCCTTCCAAATTCCATTACATTTTCAATCTGCGGGATCTTTCGAGGATCTATAATGGGCTTGTTCTTACAACTCCAGAGAGGTAAGAGTAGAAAAATTGTCTTTAGTGGCCCTATGCCCATTTACATTGGATGAATCCAGGTGAAGATGAGATGAAAAACAGTCACAGTTGGTCACTTTTTACAGAACCATCACCATGCAGAGGAGAAATGTTCTTTCTTAAATATGGTATCTAGAGGTAAAGATGCAAACAAATTAATTATTCTTCCTTATGAAGAAAAAAAAAAAACAAAAACAAAAAGATGGAAAAAGCCAATCCAGACTTTGATCAGTGTTATTAACAACACAGCCTTAGGGATCTTATTGACTCATCTGGTGCAGTCTGATATTTTGATGTTAATGCAGGTTCCAAACAGTTGCCCAGATGGTGAGAGTCTGGAGAAATGAGTGTCTGAGGGTTTTCCATGACAGGCTGATTAATGAAGCAGACAAGGCATTGGTGAGTAATTGCTTTCCTTTTTAGTAGTCACTGACTATATTACTAATTTACAACAGCAACATTACCAACTGGTGCACTTATGTCCTTGTAGTCAGACTACAGACTTTTCTGACCATTCTGTTGCTCCATTAATTTCAAATAATGGTCCATGGAAGTTTTTTATTTTTTATTTTTTTCCATAAAATAACTGTAGAAGAGTAAGTGAGCAGATCTGCAGAGGAACAAAAAGTCTCACTGGATTCACTGGTCCAGGAAATATTGGTTAGCAGTGCCACAGGTGACATATATGAATGTGAGAGCAGTGCAGGTGGAAACTGAGGAAATCGCCTCCTTCTCAAGTCAGTACCTTTCTTTGGGAAGAACTGTGTCAGGATGTGACTATATAGTGAAGTGTATTGTGGAGGAGGAAAGGGTAAGAGCTGGGCTCTTACACAGTGCATTCAGTTTTGGCAATTAATGCAGACTGGAAAATGATCCAAATTGCATCTTAGAAGAGAGAAGCAAGACAGTTTTATATCTTGAAAATTAGAGGAGGATTTGGACAAAGTCTACATTTATGTAAACATCTTGCTTTGATAGAAAGAGATTTCAGTGGTCTCCTGCTTAAAATGTTCTCCTCAAACATAAAAGACACATTTCCAGCTCAATTTTCCCTCAGAATAGCTCAGAATAATTATACTGCAACGTTTGTGTATTTGTACGTTCATTCATACCATCAAGATTTGGGGGAAGTTTTGGCAGCCAGACATACATATAAATGCCGAGAAGAAAGGTTGATTAATATTTATGCCAAAATACAATAATCTATTTTTTTAATAAGCCTATTATTTCTTGCATTAAACTTCTGCACTCCACTGTCTTGAATGGTTCCTGTATTGTTTATTAGGTCATTTTAGATTATATACAGAATATATTAGAACATTGTGAACTTTGGGCTTTTTAGTGACATCAATATGCCCTTGAAATCAGTTGATACTTGAGCAAGAATTTGCATCATCATCCCTCTAAATGTTCTTGTATTCAGAGTCACCTGCTCTGTTGGCTTGCCTGACTGTTTCATATACTTGAAGGTACAAGGCCATATAAAGCACCTGATTGAGGAGAATTTCCCAGACGATTTGGAGCAGGCCATGAGGGATCCTATTCTTTTTGGAGATTTCAGAACAGCGCTGAGTGAAGGAGAGCCTCGTATTTATGAAGATATTCAAGACTATGATGCAGCAAAAGCTCTCTTTCAGGTAATGTGCTTCAGCCTGGAACTTTGCCTGTTTCTGACTCTGTGCATGAGGAAGCAGCAGGAGCCTGCTTCAAACTATAAGGAAATCCATTCTTCTTTCGTGTGGACATAGAATTTTCATTGCTACTGTTTTGAGGTCTACAGTAATGAACACAGAGCATCAGCTACAGACTCCACGGTACTTTCCAGTGATTTATGTTCCCCAGAGTTCTTTTATGCAGTGTGCCTCTAAATAGATTGTTACTTTAGTAATGTTACTCCTTCCCTGGTCTCCTAGTAACTTTCTGTCCACCTTTCTCTGCAGGAGATTTTGGAAGAATATAATGAATTTAATATTAAAATGAATCTGGTTCTTTTTGATGATGCTCTGGAGCACTTAATCCGTGTACATCGCATCATACGGATGGACCACGGCCATGCCCTGCTCATAGGAGTAGGAGGCTCAGGCAAGCAGTCCCTTACGAGACTGGCTGCATATACAGCTGGATGTGAGGTTAGTGACCCTTCACAAAAAACAATATTGGTACCAAGATTAAACTGGAGTGGCAGAGGAAGGAGAAAGACGGTCAATGAAGGTACAGTCAGTGTGGCATCTCTTCCCTGTAGGGAGAAAAATACAGTGGGGTGGTTGCCAGGAGGGCTAAGAGGACCAAATTGTTGTCAGTACTCGGATCTGGGGATGGAAAAAAAAAGATCAATTTGGGAGTGAAAAATGAATAGTCCTTAACTATTGTTTGTGTTGCTTACCTGCATTACAGCAGCATTCCAATGCTTCTTGAGGAACCTTATTGTTATTGATACAGTTCTATATTCAGTTAGTAATTGTTCCTCCAAAGATACTTTCAGTTTCTTACAGAAGTTGGTGGGTTGGGAAGGAAGAAAAAGAAAAAGGAAAAAAAAAAAAAAAGAGGAGGAACACAAGATATTTTGGGGAGTAGATTCCTGCATGGTTGTACATATATAATTATTTAAAAAGAATGCAGTGCATATTTTTTTGATATTATATATTTATTGATGATAAAGGAATCAAACCAAAACCACTGATCAAAATCTAATGGATGCTGAGTTCCAAATTTACTATTGTATCTTGGGTCTTCTGAGTATATGTTTGCATCCTTAGGTATTTGAGATCATCTTGAGTCGAGGATATGGGGAGAATAACTTCCGAGAAGATTTGAAAAAATTGTATCTAAAGCTGGGCATTGAGAACAAGTCCATGATCTTCTTGTTTACGGATTCCCATGTAGCAGAAGAGAGTTTCCTGGAACTCATCAACAACATGTTAACTTCAGGTAAATGTAAACAGTATCCTTCCTGCCTCTGGATCTTTCCAACCCTCTCCCTCATTCTATTCCCATTCTGTTTATGTATATTAGATAACTTAAACAGTATTAGCGATGTGATTGAGAGAAGTAAGATATGAATTGATGATTTGTCGTCTTTAAAGATACTAAGGTTTTTTTTTGGAGAGTTGAAAGCACTTTGTGTTTTTGAGACATTTTATGTTGTTGAAGTCTGAACAAAAATTAAATAATTATTCCTTTAAATTCCCATACACTGTCCTAAGTACTTCCTGTCTGTTTTCCATGAAGGAGGAGGAGAAGCATAGAGGTTCAAAATTATCCAGAACCCAGAATAATTTTTGCTGACCCTAGGGTTAGAATTCCTGACTCTCTGCTTTCTGATTGGCCCTGTCCCCAGCCGTATGGTTTTCTATTACCCTCAGCATAGTTCTCACCAGCATTCTTCTGTTCTTATGTTGCAGGAATGGTGCCAGCCCTGTTTCCAGATGATGAAAAAGACACTATATTAAGTCAGATTGGAGATGAAGCTACTAAAGCTGGAATGAGTCCAGCTAAAGAGAGTGTCTGGCAATATTTTGTAAATAAATGTGCATGCAACCTCCATATTGTCCTGGGAATGTCCCCAGTTGGGGACACTCTGAGAATGTGGTGCAGGAATTTTCCAGGTATCAATCATAGACAATGCTTAGTCCTTTCCCTGTGTGATACAGGTTTGCAGGCAAAAGAAGGTCTCTGCTAGACACAGATGTTTGGCAACTAAGGCTAAGTAAAGTAGGTTTCATGATTAACATTTGCAGTGTGTGATTTTTCCTGCAATTAATTGCCACATATCAGTAGGAATTATTGATTAACATTTACCAGATTAGTTCATTTTCCAGTTGAACAGCAAGAAATCTATTGGTCATTTTCATTGAACCGGAAATGTACAGATGGCCTGTATCTACAGCCTCTCTTTTGTAGTTTACAGAGGAATGTGTGTTACTAAATTATTATAAAGCCAAGATGATGGTCAGAGAAACAATTTTTTTTTTGTATCCAAAAAGCACCTGATCCTTTGCTCTGAAACAGGCAGCTGGAAGTAGCTCTGGAGGAATCAACAGATTCCTGAAAGAGCAGTGCTGGTGGGAATCCCACCCTAAGAATGAAGATATCTTGTTACAGTTTTTTTTACTGCATCCTGTACAATAGTACATCCTAAAGAATGGTACTTTGGGGTTAGTTGAAAAGCTGATTATTTACTTTTAAAACTGAGGTATTGATTTTGTGGTAAATCTTGTTGCTAAGCAGGAATCAACAAAGACAAATCTTGTAAATCCTTGATGCAAATAAAGTTAAGCAAAGGCCTGTCTTCCAGGTTACATGCTGATGTTACAACAGAATTGTTCTGATAATATTATCCTTTATTTTAAGGTCTTGTCAACAACACTGGTATTGACTGGTTCTTGCGCTGGCCTCCCCAAGCCCTGTATGCAGTTGCAAAATCCTTTGTCGGTATGTAAAATGCCATCATCTTTAACCCCTTAATTCCTGGGATAGTCCAAGAAACACATTGTTTACTTTGAAGGCATTGTAGGTCTCATGATTTTCTTTCTCATTGGGGCTGTTACCTTAACTTTAAACTGGTGATCCAAAACCCAGCATACCTGGGTTCTCTTCTGAGTTCTGCCTTAAACTGCTTTTTGTCCTGAAAAGCAGACTTGCGCTTGGATGTACATAAAAGCTGGAAGATAATTGACAAACTCTTGGAAAACTTTGGATTTTTTAAAAACTATTATTTCTGCTGCCCAATTTTAGGAGCTAGCCCACGTGTCCCATCAGAGAGCTCGGAGCTGGTGATTCAGCACATAGTCATGGTACATGAATCTGTCGGACATTTCAGCAAGAAGTTTCTGCAGAAATTGAGACGGAGCAACTATGTCACACCGAAGAATTACCTTGATTTTATCCATACATATTCAAAATTGCTTGAGGAGAAAAATGAGTTCATTTTAGGTAAGCCAGTGTAGATGCTTTCTCCTTTTTTAATAAGATATTTAAATAATGTAAATAGAAAAACACTTTATGGTGAAAATCCCATGTATTAACCATATAATGCAAAAGTTTTTTTTTTTTTTTAATTCTATCTCCAGTGCTGTGCTGGATTATGGTTTTGACACTGGACCAATATCCTTGCCATATGTGAATGTTCTGGCTTTACATCAAATAGTGGGATTTTCCCAAATTCTTCTGTAGAACCTGCACCAGAATCTTCAGACTAAACCCTTTTCTGCTTGGGGAGAGCCTGATTAGATTTTAATAGACCAGCTCTATCCAACTCAATGTTTGATATTCTTCCTCAAGCAACAGTTCTCATTTATATGTCTGTGGGTAATGAAATATGTAAAGAGGATTAAAGAGGAACATTGCAAAATGAAAAGGAAGCCACGGTACAGGGCTCTAGAGTGGCTCAGATTGGCATTTATACCATCTTGGGTGGGAGAGTTAAGAAAAGAAAAATCTCTTCCACCCATTTTTTGTAAACTAGGATGTCTGCTGCAAAATACAACTATAAGCATATCTGCTTGCTGTGAGACTGTCTATTCCTGTGCGACAGTAACAATGAAACACTAATACTTTTCTCTTTTTTTTTTTTTTCTTTTTTTTACCTAGCGCAATGTAAGCGGCTGGAGGGGGGCTTAGATAAACTGAAAGAAGCCAGTATACAGCTGGTTGAACTGAACAAGAAACTGGCAGAGCAAAAGATTGTACTAGCAGAAAAGTCAGCGGCTTGTGAGGCTTTGTTACAAGAGATTTCAACAAACACAGCAGTAGGCAAGTACTTCAGAACTCCTGAGGTGTCCTGCAGGGTAAGCAAGGTGCACACAGTCTGTGTTGGGTTAAGAGATGCTCTTATAAGCTCCAGCTGCTCCAAGAGATGAACTTGTTCTGTCTCTGCTGATCCAGTGTCCTACTACAAGAACAGGTCTCATATCATACCCAGATTGCCTTTATTTGTAAGGCTAAATTGCCTATAGTGCATTATACTCATGATCCAACTCAGGATTGTGTTCTCCTGCCTTTCTCTTCTCTTCCATTACTAAGGCATTAGCAAGAAAAGGACTTTACTGATTCTGTAAGTAACTTAGAAGAAAGACACACGGGAAGAATAGGATAAAATGTAGCTACATGCACTTTTATGTGGAACACTAGCACTGTTCCTAACCAAAAAGTGATGGGAGGAGCCCTGTAAACATTAGCAAGTTATCAAGAAAAGGTTAATGAGTTGATAGTAGCTTCTGATTTTGAACCAGGAATAAATCTGTAAATTCTGGACATAAATGTGAACAATCTACTTATGGATCTGCCTTTACAATTCCTAGCTGAGGAGAAGAAAAAAATGGCTGAAGAAAAAGCTGTGGAAATTGAGGAGCAGAATAAGATTATTGGTGTGGAGAAGAAGGAGGCTGAGACAGCCTTGGCTGAGGCCTTGCCTATTTTAGAAGCTGCCAAACTGGAGCTGCAGAAGCTTGACAAATCTGATGTTACTGAGATCAGGTGATTCCTTCAGATCTGCGGTAGTGCAAAGTTGGAAATTTACTGTGGAACACTTGTTTGCAAGGGCTGAGCCTGAGTCTCTCCTTCCCCACCTGCATGGTGTGTGGGTAAAGGTCAGGGCATGTGTTGTCCAGGTGCAGAGACCACATTTGATGTACATTTGATGTCTTCCGTGAAATTCTCTATCCTGTGCCTGCTGTATTGGGAACTGCTGTGGGTTTTGTCTAAGCAGTGGCTGTTAAAATACCTCCATTCCTCCTCGTTTTCTATTCTGCGTGAATAGGAACACACAACACTTACTTTCAGGAATGCTTTGATAGCATAAAAATTTATTTATTTGCTGAATTAATTCCTGTGTTTTTATTATACATCTTGTATTTGGGGACAGATGTAAAGGTACATCTAGTCCTAAGCTGTCTGGGAAACAGCAACAGCTCTCCCTTCCCTGCCCCAATGGACACATGCCTCACTAGCTCAGGGTTTTAGGCCCACCGTAATTGAAATACTTTAGTCTCTTTTTGATCAAATTGTCCAAATAGAATAAATATTTTTATCCCTTGTCTAGTTAGTCGTTTCTTGTCTGTCCTGAATTGTCTCTTTCACTTTGTGTAGGGCAGTCTTGCTGTATTGCAGTGACTGTCTTAACAGGAAGCAACTATGTCTGGCATCTTGTGCTTTGTCTCCTCCATTGTCTCCTTCATCTATTTTCTAGATCATTTGCGAAACCCCCTAAGCAGGTGCAGACTGTCTGTGAATGTATTCTCATAATGAGAGGGTACAAAGAATTAAACTGGAAGACAGCCAAAGGAATGATGTCTGAGGCTAATTTCCTGCGATCCCTAATGGAGATAGATTTTGATGGAATTACTCAGGGCCAAGTGAAAGCTGTACGAGGTAAATTACTGACCTGTGTGTGTGGAAAGAATGTAGCATCTTCCTAATGTGACTGCCCATGTCATCAGGAGTCCTTGCAGCATTGCAGGGAATATGGGATTTACTTTTCGTGCAAAGGAACAGCTGCAGTCCACAGTGCTGCAGGTGTTGCACTTTTGGGGTGACTGTATTTTTCAGAACGCAAAGACCTTTTTGCCATTTGCTACATCCAGTTTACATCCTAGTCTTAACTAGGGTCACAGGCACTTCTGCTTAGAGAGATCAAGAAACAGAGAGAAGAGCAGAGCAGAACTGTTGTCTGCTTTTAGCCACTTAGAAAGAAGCATTACAACCTCTTCTCATGGTGGCAATTAAGATGTGGTATGTATATGGTAGAAAGAAGACAGGCTACATTTAAAGCTTATGGGCCGAACCTTGCTTATGCTCCCATGGGTGTAATCCAGAGTAATTCCATTAAGAGATCAATTTGGCCTTTTTAACAAAGCAGCATCACTGCTGCTTTTGGGACATGCTGAACAACTTGTGAATGCACTTGCTTCTTGGGCAAAGAATTTGAAATATCACTAGCAATGTTGTGCTTGTAGCCCACTAACTTCATTTTAAGATTAAAGTCTCTAATTTTCTGACAAATGTTTCATAGTGCCTATCACAGCATTGCTCTGTGGCTGCAGAACTAAAGTGGTACTTCAGACAATGTTGGTGGGGAAAGCTATTTCTCTGAAGACTTCTGCACTGCAATTCAACTCACTTGTGGTATTTTTGTGTTTCCTCAGCTCTGTTAAAGAATCTTAATACTACCTTTGAGGAGATGGAAGTTGTCAGCAGAGCAGGACTGGGAATGTTGAAGTTTGTGGAAGCAGTGATGAGTTACTGTGATGTGGCTAAAGAAGTCAGGCCAAAGAGAGAGAAGGTAGAGTGTGTGGATTTGAACTAAGAGGAGATGAAGCATGACCGATGAGAAAAATAACACCTGACAATTTCATTCATTGCCCCATTTCTTTTCTTCAAAGTGCTTAAAAAGAGGAGTTTACTAAAACCAGTGAGGTCAGGGGTGAGCAGGTACAAGGTTAACTGCTTGTTTGTCTCCTGGGGCTGTTAGAGGGGCTCCCATTTGGGCCAGGGTGTGAAGCAGGAGGCAGAGATCTGTTCAGGTGGAGTTTTGCAATCTCACATGATCAGAGCTCAGCTTGCATGTGTCTGCTTAAAGCAAACTAGCAAAATGCATGGCATTTGAGCAGAGGAGAGCTCAGTACTGCCCAGCATCCATAAGACCCTGTCTTACATACAGGTCTTTTATTAATAACCTTTTTAATAAAGACTAGGAACTTAGCTCTAATAGCCATGGAGATCTCACATCTAGCAGGTCATGGGAAACTCTCTATCAAGGAAAGATTCTTATATATATGTGACTACTAGGAAACTATGTTAAATGACAAGTCTAACAATTTTGAAAGGCCTTAATATCACTATTGCAGATGGACTAAGCTCCCATGTTATCATGGGATGACAACCCTGCTTATCTCTGATGTCAACTGGACTGCCCATTTATTTAATAGACCTGGTTGGTACAAACCCCTAGTTTAGGAGGTTTGTCTGCTTTGGAACTACTGGTTCTGACATATTGAATATATTTGGTATGGGGCAAGTTGGGTAAGAAACGGTGGTTATTTTGGCTGACACTGCTTATTACCAGGGTGCCTTAAAATACATGAAATAGCCAAAAGAAATCTAAGAATTTAAGATTCATCTCCAAAACCTTTTCTTCCCTGATTCTCTTAATGATTTCTTCATTATGTAGGTGGCTAGACTAGAACGGAACTATTTCTTAAGTAAACGGGAACTGGAAAAGATACAGGCAGAACTGGCTAAAATTCAGGATGAGTTGAAAGCTTTGGGTAGGAAATATGAAGAAGCAATAGCAGAAAAGCAACAGTTACAAGAAGAAGCAGAGATTATGCAGAGAAGATTAAATGCTGCTGACAAGCTCATCTCTGGCTTGGGGTCTGAAAATGAGAGGTAAGTCTAGATCCAGAGAGAAAGTTTTTGGGCCTTAGGAATTGGATCCTATGTCAGAGTTAAAGTCTACCAAACTGACACACTTTTGGAAACATCTCTTCCTGTGACATTTGTTTCTGCAAAGCTGCTAATATCCATTAGTGCTTGGAAAAAAGATGATTTTTAATGCAGAAGGAAAAAGTGAACTAAGATTAAAACAAAGAAGGTTCAGATGAATGCTGTCATAATGATGACAGCAACTAAGTTTGAAGATCTATCTTAACATGTAGCTGAAGTGGAAGCAGTTGGAAATTCTGCTTATAACCCACTCTTCTCAGATACAGACAGATCCAAGATTCCTGTATTTTTCTCTCAGGTGGACAAAAGATTTAGAGGAATTCAAAATACGAAAAGTGAAGTTGCTTGGAGACTGTCTGCTCTGTGCTGCCTTTCTGAGCTACGAAGGAGCATTCAACTGGGAGTTCCGTAATGAAATGGTCTATCAAGTGTGGCAAGAAGATATCCTTTCACGAGAGATTCCACTCAGTCAACCTTTTAGATTAGAAAGTCTCCTGACTAATGAGGTTGAAGTTAGCAGGTATGTCCAGTCAAGAAGTCCAGTGACTACTGTATGTGGAACTGTGAAGTGGGAGTTTGGTTCTAGATTTATAGGATAGAGTTGGTATTGTGCGTCGTGGTGCACAGCCATTTCAGAGACCATTTTACTTTCATCTTCCAAAGATGACAAGGAGACAAATCATTTTTCTTCCAGTTAACTGGGAATGTTTGTTATAATAAACCCTTGCTCTCCAAGGGTGTTTACTGAACCTAGACACACATAATGCCTTTTTAGAGTGTTTTTTTTTTTTTTTTCCCTCACTCCTATGGAGCTATCTACAGTATGTGTCCAACGCAGAGCACAGTGGGAGTCTTTGTAGACACACTGATTTTTGGAATTAAAGCTATTCTCAACTAGTCCATATTTCTGCTACTGCAGCATTACTCACCACAGTGGTGTTTTGGATAGTATAGTTATAAATGGTGTTTTGGATAGTATAGTTATAAATGACTCAAAAACAAGTCAGTCCCTGTTTCACAATCACGTGTGGCTTTTGCTTCCTTCTATTTCTATTAGAGTACTCAGTGGATTGCCTATTTTTACTGACAAATGAAATGTGTTGCTCTCCCACCAAGTTTTGTCTCCAGCCTACTCTTTGATCCATCCCCTTCCCAGGTGGGTTTCCCAAGGATTGCCTCCAGATGAGCTCTCCGTCCAAAATGGCATTCTGACAACATACGCAAGTCGTTTCCCGCTTTGTATTGACCCACAGCAGCAGGCATTAAATTGGATTAAGAAGAAAGAAGAAAAAAATAGCCTGAGGGTAAAGATGAAGGATCATTTTGTTTCTTTGCTGGTTGCTTTGAAAGCTGAATAAATATCTGTTACCTTGAACAGAGAGATAGTTACATATTGAAAAATGTGATGACTATAGGTAGTTAAGTATCACTGTCTACATGACTTTCAATTTTCTGAGAGTGGTATTTTGCATAAGAACATGGCTAGTTTCAGTATCAACAAAAATAGTGTAAGCAAAAGGCAGGTATTAAGCTTGTGTTTTTTCTCAGCTCCAGGATACAGTTTTCCTGTTGGACAATAACACAGAGGCATAGTTGGAAGTTTGAAGAATAGTTTGCTATATAGCAATTTTTCTCAACTCATTGAAAATATGTGCACCTTTGTTATTTTATACGAGGGCAGTTTATATCATCTGTAAGGGGAAAGGCAGATCTGCATCAACAAGCACCAACTTAGTGCTGGCAACTATTAAAAATTTATATCTTTCAGGAAGTTGCATATCAATTCTTTTTTCATATCTTTGCGTTATTCTCTTGCAGATGGCTTCCTTTAATGACCCAGATTTCCTTAAACAACTAGAATTGTCTATAAAGTACGGGAGCCCTTTCTTGTTCCATGATGTCGATGAATACATCGATCCAGTGATAGACAATGTCTTAGAGAAGAATATCAAAGTTGCACAGGGCCGAACATTCATCGTCCTGGGTGATAAAGAAGTTGACTATGATAGTAATTTTAGATTGTACTTGAACACCAAATTAGCTAACCCGAAGTATTCTCCCTCTGTGTTTGGCAAAGCTATGGTCATCAATTATACAGGTAAGCAAAAACGGGCTTTTAGTAACAAACTAGCAATTGTGCTGTAGTGCGAGCTTAGGGCCTTGGTGTTTATCTGAAACAATAATGAAACTGTAAAAAGTTCCTACTCTCCTTTTTAATTAGAATTTGATTTAATACAAAATTCTCACTTCCCTCTTTTTAACTGAAGTAGAGCCAAGTATCTCTTCTTGCACTGCTCACATTAGAAGGCATTGGTAGAACCAAAATGTAGTTATTAACCAAGTCACTCTGTTGCACAGCTGTAGTTTTGTAAGATGATCAAGTGTTGCCCAAAAGCTGTGCTTGTTTTTAAAAACTCTGTGCTGTCTACATATTCTATCTGTAGTTACACTAAAAGGCCTAGAGGATCAGTTGCTCAGTGTCATCATGGGTTTTGAGAGAAGAGAATTGGAAGAGCAGAGAGAATCTCTCATACAGGAGACAAGCGAGAACAGAAACTTGCTGAAAGACCTCGAAGACTCTCTCCTTCGGGAACTGGCAACTTCCACAGGAAACATGTTGGATAACGTGGACTTGGTGCAAACCCTGGAAGAGACAAAATCCAAAGCTACAGAGGTAATGGCTCTGGGATTTTAGGAAGGATAGCTGCTTGTAAAACCTCTTCTTTCATTTTCATTCTGCTTCATCTTATTAGGACCAAAGTAATATTTCTTTACACTTGTAAAACAAAAAGCAGGTGATATATTTCTTTCAGGTCTGAGACAGCAATTCTCCCATATATCAGATCTGAAATGAAAAATGAATATATCTGTTACTCAGTATATAGAATCTACATCCTTGGAATTCTTCTGCCCCTAGTTGGGCAGAGTCTCTGCTGACTGATCGTGTGTTGGTGATAGTCTGGCTTTGGGCAGAAAGTTGGACTTCAGATCTTCTGAAGGCCTTTACCACACTATTTCTGTGATTCTTTGTAAATTCCTCCCTTTTCATAAATACACAGGGTGGGATTTACTTACTGCAACTTTTGATGATTCTAATACAGACTTCTTCCTTTTGAGATGCCTGACCAGATGCCCTATATAGTCAACAGAGAGGGACATGCACTGTTAGAGCATGATTCTTCTGACTTAGTTCAGATATCTGCATTCCCACAAAATAAATTGTGCCTCAGGAGAGTGTCTTTCAGGCTCTCTGAGTGGATGTGTAGTATCCAGGACTAGCCTGGATCTCCACAGAGTCTGTTTCCTTTGCCTGTGAAATGTTTTTCTAATACAGCATTTAAAGATCATTTGCATTTTTACTCAATTGTGGTATTTTTTTTAGTAAATGTTCTTAAATGTGTGGACATTACTAGTCCTTAGTAACAGGCATCCTGATTTTCATAGAATTTTAATGCGTGTTGTTACTTGCAGTCATTTTAAAACCTAAATGTTCACAATTGTCGTTTCAATGTGCTTAGCAATAGAACAGCTCTGTTTATTGTTATGTAATATCTGTGCCATGGATCAGTGCAACAATTACCTGTGGATAAGAGCAATGACAGCCTGTGTCTGACTAGGTGACTGAAAAACTCAACCTGGCTGAGAAGACAGCGGTGGATATTGATCAGCTTCGGGATGGCTACAGACCAGCTGCCAAGAGGGGAGCCATTTTATTCTTCGTTTTGTCCGAAATGGCGCTTGTCAACATCATGTATCAGTACTCATTAGTCTCCTTCTTAGAGGTTTTTGGACTCTCTCTTCGGAAATCCATGCCTAGTTCTATTCTTCAGAAGAGGTTAAGAAACATCATGGATACATTAACTTTCAACATCTATAACTACGGCTGTACAGGTCGGTGTGGTTTGGTGATGGGCTGTGTTGGGCAAATGCTTGTTAAAGGCAACTGAGTATCAGTTTCAAGCAGCAAATCCTAGCAGTGGATCTCACATCCCTGGATATTGCTCTCAGATGCCACTTAGACTCCAGAGTTCTTGTTGACCCATCCTTCTGTAAGGCTTGATCCAAAACCCTGTCTTTGATCAACCTGATCTTTGTGGGGTGATCTAGATGCAGGTTTTGGGTCTGGTTTTAAAATCTAGTTCTAGTTCTGCATTTTATCAGCAGATTTTTTAAAAAATGTTGTCCTTTTAATGTAGGCTTGTTTGAGAAGCACAAGTTACTCTTCTCCTTTAATATGACTGTCAAGATAGAACAGGCTGATGGCAGAGTTCCCCAAGAAGAACTTGACTTCTTTTTAAAAGGTACCTTGAATATCTGTATATGAATTTATAGTTCTATTCAGATATAGCTGAAAGATCTTTTGAAGGTAGATTTAGATTAGATGTTGTCTAAGAGAAACCTGTAAGAAAAACCATTTAGAGAAACGTACTGAAGGTAGCTGAGTTGTATTGGCTTACAGAAATGGCAGATTTTGCTATTTGCATTTGTTCTCTCTTTGTTGAACCATGAAGCGACTAATCTTTCACTGCCTGTGTTGACAAATCTCCCATTAGCTGTGAACAATTAGGATGTTACCTCTGAAAATACTCCTTACTGATTTTCTGAATGGTTTTAGAAAAGGTTGTAAAAATACAATTTTGGCTTTTGCTGGCAGTGTCCTCTTTTCTTCAGCTAAAAACTTTACCTTACTGTGCTTCCAGGAACAAATTTCTGAGCGGTTCCTTCTGTGCAGTGGGCCTGTCTGTGTGGTCATGTAGTGGAAGTTTCATGACATGAACATTTACTCTGTTTTCTCAATGTGACTAGGCAATATTTCCCTGGAGAAGAGTGCACGAAAGAAACCATGTGCTTGGCTTCCAGATCAAGGCTGGGAAGACCTAATTCACCTGTCTGAACTATTTCCTGAGAAGTTTGAATCGCTTCCAGATGATGTGGAAAAAAATCCAGATGTGTGGAAAAATGTACGTGCTTTTTTTTTTTTTTTTTTTTTTTTTTCAGCCTCTTTTCAACTGTGGCCGGTGATAGGGCTATAGGAAACAGCCACAAACTGAGCACCAAAAGATCCCCAGGAACTTAAGGAAAAACTTATTAACAGTGAGGTTGACAGAGCACTGGAACAGGCTGCCCAGAGAGGTTGTGGAGTCTCCTTCTCTGGAGATCTTCAAAACCCGCTTGGACGCAGTCCTGTGCCACGTGCTCTAGGTGACCCTGCGTGTGCAGGGGGTTGGACTAGATGATCTCTAGAGGTCCCTTCCAACCTTAACGATTCTGTGGTTCTGCAATCCTGTTTTCTCCTCTTGTTTTTCTTCTGGAATTAAATGTTCAAGGATGATGCAATGCACCATAGCACGCCACAGAAGGCAGGTGATCACTGGCTTTTTCTGTCAAGGCCCTGCTTTTCTTCTTGGCCTCAGTTACTCAAGCTTAATCTGTCTTATTTAAAGAAGAACGAGGTCTCTTATTTAAAAAAACAACTGCCCCTGACCCCCAGTCTGTATTCTATTTTCCAAACAAATGCCTTAGGTTGTCCTGTTGAAGACAGTGGGATTTTTACTGCTGATTTCAACAGATTTCATTTTACTTTGTGCTAAATTGTCCTTTGATCTTATTGTGGCAGTGAATTGTGCAGTCTAGTTACAAAGCCCTTCCCTTGTTCTGCCTTCAGTTTCATTGCTTGTCTTCGTGCTTTAAAGAAATCTTTCTGGAAGCAATCTGTGAATGCTCTTCTGTTTGAAATGCTATTTTCTGTATCTTAAGAGAACAGCTTGTCACAAAATGAAAGTATGAATGTGTTTCTGGACTTTATTTTTTTATATACTGAAAAACTTTTGTCATTCCTTTATTACAATCTTTTAAAAAAATATTTATAGCTGATTTTCTTCCTCCTGTTTCTTGGTTTTAGCCCCCTGTTAATGAAATTGCTTTTCTCTACCTTTCCTAGTAATTTCACTGATAGATCCATGTGATTAATTTGCGTTGTCACCCATCTCTCTTTGCCAGTGGTATGATATCGATGCTCTGGAGCAGACGCCATTCCCCATGCACTACCAGAACAGTCTCACAAACTTCCAGAAGCTCCTGCTTCTGCGGTGCTTCCGAGTGGACCGGGTATATCGGGCAGTAACAGACTATGTTACTCTGACAATGAGTGAGAAGTAAGTTACTCCATCGTTACAAATCAGAATCCCTCTGTTCAGGTACTTCACACAAAACTGGAGTTGTAATCAGTTACATAATTATGCAATTTGTCTAAATAATAGAGCATAGAGAATGTGTTATTTCCATATACATTCTGCAGGGAACTTTGATGTGAGGTGGCTGCTTTTGTATAAACCAGCAAAGCAGTTTACTGTGCTTCCTTTTGCTTCTCTTTCCAGGTACGTGCAGCCCCCTGTGATCAGCTTTGAGGCCATCTTTGAGCAGAGCAGTCCTTACTCGCCCATCGTTTTTATCTTAAGTCCTGGCTCGGATCCTGCCAGTGACCTCATGAAGCTGGCCGAGAGGAGCGGCTTTGGTGGGAACAGGCTCAAATTCCTCGCCATGGGACAAGGCCAAGAAAAGGTAATTTCAGTGGGAGGGCAGGAACGTGCTGTTTGCAGGAAGATAGTGGGTGATTGCAAATCATAATCTTAACATTATGAGTCTGTCCAAATTTCCTTTCCAAAGACCTGCTCCATTCCAAATGGAATTACTTGGTTGTTTAGACCTGGCATACAATTTGCCAGCCTGAGAATAATGTTCTCTTGTAACTTGCAAGGGGCATTTGGCTGGTTCTGTGGTTTGGATAAGGATGGATTCAGAATGATTTTGTCGTCTTTGTTAAAAAAAGTTGAGCTGAAAGGATATTTCTCTGTAGTCTTTCAGAGTTTAATCAGTGACCCTGTCTTTCTGTCTATGGACATGGTTCATCTTGGGTGTCATGTGTCTACCAAAAAGACACGCTCTCTTTGCTGCCCACTTCCCTCTTTGTTACAGACACTAAGGCAGGGATCTGCAGAGCTCAGCAGCTGAGTGAGTGCTGTGATTTCAGTCGCTGCAGAACTGTTAGGTTCCTTTAGAGCATCTAAAGCTCTGATCACCACCTTCTTCCAGCCCATGAAATCACTGAATGCTTTGCATGACTTTCATTTCAGAAGGAATTAATGAAATAAAAAGACTATTTTGGAGCACCTTCTTGTAGTAATGCAACAGATCTGTTCTTAATGTGCAGTGTTCTGGTAAGTCTGCTATCAGTAATGGGAAAGCCAAGTGTGCTCGTTAGCAAGAAGAAATTCACAGCACTAACCCATCAGAGTCGTTCTGCTTCTGGGATAAAAGGAAGACTACTCACAGGCAATTTTTTCCCTCTCCTAAGGTTGCTCTGCAGATGCTGGAGAACGTGGTGGCTCGTGGCCTGTGGTTGATGTTGCAGAACTGTCACCTGCTGGTGCGGTGGCTTATTGACCTGGAGAAGGCCCTGGAGAAAATCACAAAGCCTCACCCAGACTTCCGCCTCTGGTTGACGACAGACCCCACCAAGGGCTTCCCCATCGGAATCCTGCAGAAGTCACTAAAGGTAGGGAGCAGGGGGAGGACGTGTCCTGCCTCTCTTATTCAGCAAAACAGACTGCTCTGGGGAGGAGCAGGACTTGAATGCTGCAGGCTTGGTCTCTAGGAGCTTTCTGCCTTTCCAAGTCAAATGCTCTTTTCATCAGCCTGTTTATAGGATGGTGATTTTTCTTTAGGTGAAAATCACTCAGTAGTGTTTCTCTGAAGCGTTTATTTCCGAGCAGAGGATTGTCAGCAAACCTGGAGATGAGACAAGTGCTCCTTAGCCCCAAATGGCACTGCTAATAGGGAGTAGCTGGAGAGACAGAAATAGCCCTGTCAGTCCTGATGCTGAAGTGCAGAGCCGAGGTCTGTGTCTGGCCTGGCAATAGTGTCACTAGAGCAGAGGCTGTAATAGGATGATGGTTTCCAGCTGCTACTTCAGGCTGCAGCATTTATCACAAGCAAGCTGAGCTGATTATTTTGAAAGCACAAGACAGGCTGCTGTCCTAATGCCCTTTCTGTGGTGGCTTTACTGGGATTGTGCTGAGCCACTCCTGTAAACGTAACCACTCTGTGCGACACGTTCAAAGGCAGCGGCATGACCCATCCACCCAGTACATCCCCAGGGCCTCGGCGACAGCTCTGCAGTGTGGGGAGCAGAAAGCATGAACAAAGCTTTGATTAAAGGCTGCAAATACCCTCTTTCATGAGCAGCGAGGACAAGGGGTTGCAGAGCAGTGAACGTGTTGCCAGGAAGTTGGCTGTGCCTTAAGAGCCACGCTAAAGACTTCAGCCGTCCTACCGTAATGATGTGTGTGACTTACCAAAATGGGCAGTCAGGCTACTGGTATATTTCAGTAAATTAGATCTTTAAGTATGATAAATGTTAATAGTATTTACCCGGTTGCATGACTCTTTCTAAATTGATACCAAATTTCTCTTTACACGTGTTTACCCTGATAAAATAAACAGGTCTGTGTCCTAACTTTACATAAGAGAAGTTCCCTTATGGGTCTGAATTTAGAAAGCTGATTAGGTTTTTAAAGCTTGCATTATATAACACACTGAGAAAGCACAGTCTATTTACAATATGTATTCTTGAGTCTATTCAGTAATTAATGGCTTCCCTGATTACTTTGATGTAGGTTGTGACAGAACCACCTAATGGTCTGAAACTGAATATGAGAGCTACCTACTTCAAAATCCCCCCAGAAGCCATAGAGCAGTGCCCACATCCTGCCTTTAAATCATTAGTCTATGTCTTGGCATTTTTCCATGCTGTGGTTCAGGAGAGAAGGAAGTTTGGCAAGATTGGCTGGAATGTGCCATATGATTTCAATGAATCTGATTTCCAGGTAAGAAGCTAATGCTAATGGCTCTTACGTTCTTGAGATGACAGATTACTTTTGAAAACGTACCATCTATCCAGCTTTAATTCTCTCTCACATTGGTATTTTTCCTTTTTTTTTTTTCTGCTGCTGTGATCACCATAAAAATCTCTAAAAATGAATCAGATTGCCAGGTCTTCCTGTTAATATTACTTTCCTCACATTTTTTTTTAAATGGATTTATACCAAACTTTTTAGTTATTTGAGAAGAAATGCTTGTTAGTTTTTAAATAACAACCTTTTTACTGATGGATACTTATAGCTAATTTGTGAATCCTCTGTTATGTCACGTTCTAACATATTTATTAGGTCTGCATGGAAATTCTCAACACATATTTGACAAAAGCTTTCCAGCAAAATGATGAGAAAATCCCCTGGAGTAGTCTCAAGTATCTTATTGGTGAGGTGAGTGCCCAGAATCTCATTAAGGAACATGGAGGATAAAATAATCTGGAATAATGCAGATTCCCTTCTGCATGGGCCGTAACAAGGAAAGCTGCCCCAGAATCTCTCCAGGGCTGTCTCGAAACCCCTGTGTAGTCCTGAGCAAGTCACTTAATCTCATTGTCTCGGGGAAATTGGGCCATTGTGTGTAACTGCACAACAGGGGAGTTGAGGTTCTTTATTAATTTTTGAGTGAGAGCGCTCAGGGGATCCCCTGATGAAAGGTACCAAATGGGAGAGCTGCAGCAAGCTGTTAGCACAGGGGGTTGTTGTACAAACAGATCTGAATACAAAGCTCTGGGGGATGGTGCTGTGTAGCAGCCACCAGTTCCACGTAGCTGCAGCAGCAGGAAATGGTTGTTTTGCAGTGCTTAATCATGGCTGTTTATGAGCTGGTCTCCTAAGGAAGTTGTTCTCACACACAGATCACCAAGGCTGGGTCTTAGGAGTGGCCCGGAGCAGCTCTGCACTCCCCAGGATCCCGCACAGTCCCCTTGGGAACTCGGCAGTTGTGGTTGGTCCCTTACAGGAGACTCCATCATGCCAAGCAGTTCTGCAACAGCAAAGCTGCCGCTTGGGCCTTAACTGCATTTGCTGCCCCAAAAAGCCAGTGGTTTAATATTGCTTTAACTCATTTCTAGGTCATGTATGGTGGGCGTGCAATCGATAGCTTTGATCGCCGCATTCTGACTGTCTACATGGATGAGTATCTGGGCGATTTCATATTTGACACATTCCAGATGTTTCATTTTTATAAAAATGATGAGGTTGATTATAAAATTCCGGAAGGGACTGTAAAAGATGACTTTGTTGGTAAGAAATGTTTTTTTCTGCCACATTATCTAGCACTTAGGCACTATACTGTCTATTTACAGTATAAATTTTCTCTTTATAAGCATGTATTGCTGAATATGAAGAATTGAAAGAAATAGAAATGTCAGCCTGTGTGTGTGTTGCAGTGTTATATAAGTGGTGATAACACTTTTCCTTTGCATGAGCAGCCCTTGGTAACAGCATGCGAGCTCAGCAGCCACCTCCTCATATTTCTTTAACTGACTAAACACCTATAATGTATGCTGTTTTTTTAAAAACATGATGTAAATAGGTGGTGTGTGTGTGTGTATATATATACGGACACACATATACATTTTTTTGTGTGTGTATGTATTTAATGCTAGAAGTGCCTATTCAATCCTTACAGAGTGTTCAGTATCAACACCTGGTCATTGAGGTAACAGGAGCAGCTGCTGTAGCTGCTGCAGCGCCCGGTCGCCCTGGGCTGTGTCTTGCTCGTGGCTGATGCTCTGTGTTTTTGTATCATAGAGGAGATTGAGTCGCTGCCCCTCGCTAATACCCCGGAGGTCTTTGGACTTCATTCAAACGCCGAGATTGGGTATTACACACAGGCAGCTCGCGACATGTGGGCTCATCTCCTGGAGCTGCAGCCTCAGACAGGTGCCATTCTGCGCCGTGGAGCTGTGTGCACGGGGGCAGCGCTGCGGTGCGGAGCTCCGCGCCCTGCGACGGGGACGGCAGCCAGGCCGGGGCCCCCAGCGTGTGGTGGATCCGGGCCTGGCTGGGGCTGCCGAGACTGCTGCCCGGAGCAGGGTTTGTGCGCGGTTGTGCCGGCTGCCTGGCCTGTGGCTCAAGGAGCTGGCAGCGCCGAGCCCGATGCCCAGCAGGGCCCAGGAGGCGGGAGGGCCGCCAGCGGCATCGCCCTGCCGGGAATGGGTGCAGAGTCCGCGCGGGATCCACTGGCAGCGCTGCAGGGGGTGGGCACAGGGCTTGGTGCCACAAGCTGAGTCAGCTCCCTTAGTTCTCCTACAGAATTAGGAATAGGAGGGATACATTATTTGACTTTAGTCTTACTAATCCATTTCTGCTTCAGGTGAATCCGGGACTGGAATTAGTAGAGATGAATATATTGGGAATGTTGCTAAGGATATACAAAACAAGATACCGCAAGTGTTTGATCTTGACCAGATCCGGAAGGTTTTTGGAATAGACATATCCCCTACTACGGTGGTGCTGCTGCAGGAACTGGAACGTTTTAATAAACTGATCATTCGGATGGCGAAGTCTCTGGCTGAGCTGCAGCGTGTGAGTAGCAGCTCTGCCGCAGCGGCCCACGGCTTCCGCGGGAAACGGGTCGGGCCTTGGCGGGCCCTGCTCGGCACTCGCGCTCTCCCTGCCTTTCCAGGCCTTGGCGGGGGAAGTTGGGATGAGCAGTGAACTGGACGACGTGGCTCGGGCTCTCTTTAATGGACAGATTCCCGGTATCTGGCGGCGGCTGGCCCCGGACACGCTGAAAACACTTGGGAACTGGATGATTTTCTTTAGAAATCGGTATCAGCAGTACAGCACCTGGGTAAGTGAGAACCTCTAGGCTGCTTTTTGCTTCATTAATCTGGGTTATGTGGCTACACAGATCAGTGCCGGGGTGCAGAAGTCAGTAAACGCTCTCTGCTTTAAATAAGTCTATAATAAGTTTATAATAAGTTTAAATAAGTTTGAACCAACTCTGGTCACCAGCTGGGATGACAGAGAATTCACATGATGGTGGAACTACCGGAGAAGAGCCAGTGGGCAGCCTTTGGCACCAAGGTCAAAGCCCTTGTTCTGGGTCTGGGCAGTTCTGGGTCTGGCGCAGAACGGAGCAGAAGCCGCTGTCTTGTGACTGCAGGTGAACGAGGGCGAGCCCAAGGTCATGTGGCTCTCGGGCCTGCACATCCCCGAGTCCTACCTCACCGCGCTCGTGCAGGCCACCTGCCGCAGGAACGGCTGGCCCCTCGACCGCTCCACGCTCTACACCGAGGTGACAGCGTACACCACGGCAGAAGACGTCACCGAGGGGTCTGGACAAGGTAGCTGGGTTTTTTTCTGATACTTTCCAAAAGAAAACAATTGGTCAAAGACAAAGCGAGTGAGAGCGCACGCTGCCTAACAGCCTGCTTGGCTTAACGGGTGCATTTATTTAGGTTGCATCTCCCCAGACAACACACTTGGTGGTGCATTTAACAGCCTGCATGGCCTAGAATTGGGAATCAGCTAGGTTTGGGTTCCTCTTTGCTGCCCATCTACTCTATTCACTAAATATGATTTTCTTTCTTATTATTTATTTTCTCTAATGTTGAGAACATTGCAGAGCCTAGTATATTTATAAGGATGTGGTTTTACAATAAATTATATGTTTAAGCAAAAAATAAATGGATAGTGATGGCTCACATTGTGTAAACAAACCTATATACTTCCTAGGCCCGGCAGTGCTCTTGTTATTGAGTGTAACAAACTCTAGGTAAAGGGCCAGCGGAGCAGCTCTGGTGTGCTAGATCTGATTGGAAATAGAAGAGGAAAAAAATCTCTGAATGTTTGTGCAAAATATAATTTCAATTTGGAGGGAAGAAAAAGAAGGTCACCTCAGGGCTTTCCTTGGCTATTTATTTACTAGCAAGCTAGCAAAAGATCATGGCATTGTGTGAGCTCTGTGCCCACCCTCCTGGTTCTGTCGTGCTACAAAAGGTGACGTTCGTACGGGCTTTAAAAAGCTCCCTGAGAGCTTAGCTGTTACTGGGGATGTCACACACTGTGGGGCGGAAACTGCAGGGAAAGCAGCATTTACTCCTAAAAATGTCTATCATGTAAATGGCAATTGAGCCAATTTTCATTTGAAAACAGACTTCCCCCCCAGTGCCAGACATCATCGCTGAATCAAAGAAAACAAAGTTCTACAGAAAAACAGACTGTTTGTATTTCCCGTTTGAGTTTTGCTGAGGTCCTACAGTATCCAGGTGTAGCTATTCAAGGACAGCAGTTGTCTGAAGGAACTGCTTTTTTTCAGTAGTTTGAGTTAAAGACGATGCTGCATTTCTGTTGTTACAGGATGTTTTGTTTCTGGGCTGTACCTGGAAGGAGCAGACTGGGACATGGAGAACAACTGCCTTACGAAGAGCAAGCCCAAAGTCCTTGTGGTGGAATTACCTATTCTGAAGATCATTCCCATTGAAGCACACAGGCTCAAACTCCAGGTACGTCTCCTTTAGGAACAATGGCAGATTATTTTTCTACCTCAGCAGCTGGTAGGCTTTACCTCCTTCAAGAAGTATACATTCTCTTGCAGGAAGTATTTTATTATTATTTGCTAATACATAAAGTGTGCAGCTTAACACCTTTACGTTAACTTTCTCTTTTCTTTCAGTGCTAGAGGTTGTCTTATTGATTACTCCTCTTCCATTTAATGTGAAATAACCATCTTGGGAAGCTCTTCTAAGCCCCTTACTCCTTCCTTTATTTCCTATTTCCAGTCTTATTTTTTTAAAAAAAGTTTTAAGAAATCCACATATTCCTTAAGAATTAAGAAATCCACATATTAATCATCTCTCTTTAAGAGCCCTAGCTGGGGAATTGGAGCTCTCAGGTTCAGGCTGCACTGACTCGGTGTCCCCTCTCCCTCCGCGCGTTCCAGAACACCTTCCGCACGCCGGTGTACACGACGGCCCTGCGCCGGAACGCCATGGGGGTCGGCCTGGTGTTCGAAGCTGATCTCTACACCACGAAGCACATTTCCCACTGGGTGCTTCAGGGTGTCTGCCTCACACTCAACGCGGACTGACAGGGCCACGTTGGGCATGGGGGGGTTCCCACATGGAAGCTGCTGCTTCAAAGGAGGATGGAGGGCAGCAGGGAGAAACAAAAGTCAAATAAGGCAGAGATTCAGCATGCGGGGCTGGGGAGTTTCTCTTATGAAGGAAAGAAATAGCACCTGACTTATTTTAGAGAAGGGTATGTTATGACCACGCTGTTCCACATTGTGATTAGTAGTAATAAACACATTTGAAAAGTATTTTTGATCATTTCCATTTTCTTTTAGAAACAGGCCTGCTGTAGGTACAGGAAGGAGGTGGTGAGTTAGTCTCACACACACACACACACACACACACACACACACACACACACACACACACACACACACACACACAGAGTGAGGTTTGCCTGTATGGTTGTAAGAAGTGTTTTTAATTGCCCAAAGCATCACTTCTGCTGTGCTGAGAAGAGATGCCTTCCATCATCCTTGAACAAGTGGCAGAGTAGTTTAGACATACAAGACATCACCATAAAAAATATGGCAACAAAAAAAGTCAAAACCACTGCTGGTTAATACAATACACTAAAAAAAATATGGAAAACCACAAGAACTGCAAACATTCTTTAACCAACCGTGTCCCAGAACGCAACCTTTCCCTCGCCCTCCTCACCACCACTGAAACGAGCCCTATCCCAGAAGCGGCAGGGAGCAAGACCAGAGCGTTCCGTGTTTCCTGGGCTTGGAAGCAGCACGAGGGGCAGGGGGGATCCCCTGGGCCGGGAGCAGCGCCCCAGCGAGCGTCACCGCGGCTCGTGCCGGGGCAGGCAGGGGCACCCAGAGCTGCGGAGCCGGTGCAAGAGGGGCAGCGAGCGGCAGCCTCGGGGGCTCCCGGCCTCTCCAGGCCCGCGGGCCGTGGAGCAGGCGTGGGCGCCGCACGCTCGCACCGCTCCTGCTCCGAGGCTGCACAGGGCGCAAAGCGGAGGGGAGATGCAGACCCTAATTCACCAAAAAATGGTGCTCCTTCTCCACAGCGTCAGGCTCGCAGCGCGCTCAATAAAGAGGCCTTTCCTCTTACGTGAGCACCATAACCAGGTGGTCTAACAGGCTTTGGGGCTGGCAGTTGTTTAGTGAAAAGGCCAACAGGAACAGGGCAAATAGAGGACATGTCCTGCCCAACACATAAGGACAAAAATTAAGGATGGCAGTTCTGTTCCTTTTTGAATTCGTTAAGTTGGTTAAATTTAAGTGTCTCCAAAATATACCTTATTTTTCAGGCACGCTATAAGTGTCTAAGCTGTTGGAAGCCGTCATTGTCTGATGAGGCCCAGGATGAGTCTTGGGTTTTCAGGAAACAAAAATGATTGCTTCACCAAAATATACTATGAATTAAAAACAAATTAAAAACAAACCAATAAAAAAACAAAACTGAAAATCCAGCAGATTATCTCATGAAGAACCATTTCTGTATTGGACAGCCAGTTACATGTTCTCTGGGAAAGGCACTCAAGCTAGTAGGAAGGTGCCACAAGTGCAATTTACTAATCAGTCTAAAATGCAAAATGGAGCCATTCCATTGCAAAACACACCAGTGTTCATATTCTTTCCATGAGGCTCATTAGCCATTAAAAACAGTGCTTCATAACCCATTCCCCCCCCCCGCCTCCTCTTTTCTTATCTTAAACAAAGCCACAACCCAAAGTATTTAGGATTACTCCAGTAACGCTTCCCAGCACTCAGGGGAACTGCGAACATTTTGCAAGAGAGCGCACAGGGAGGAGAACAAATCCTTAGTTCTCTGTAAAGTCTCTGTACATCTGCATTACTGTCAGTGCTACCATGAGAAAGGCTTTGTCACAAAAGTTGTGGTTATGTTTGACGTGCGTTACCAGTGAAGACAAAAGAACCACTGATATTTTAAATGGTAACAGCCACTACCTATTGCTGCAGGTTTCTAGTTATGCGTCTTTTCGCTAACATCGGTTAATAAAGCAAACTGCAGCCTGTGCCTTTGTCCACGTGTGAACTTACAGTAAGTGGAGCAGTGCTCAGAAGCAAGCAGTTAGGGACCCCAATTTGGCCACAGCACTGAGGAGTTAAATACCTTGCCATATGAACACAGTCATACTGGGGTTCATTAGAGGAGAATAATCTAGTAGTGATGGACCTGGAAGAAGTTTGGCATGCATAGGGCATCAAAAGAAACTTGACCGCAGGTGCTATATATCCTAGAGGATCACAGTGCATAAACAGCAACAGAATAGAGCATTTCAATCAGTGATTTTACTCAAACAGTTCTGTCCGTCCCTGAGTGCTTCCTCACCACTTTGCTGCCGTTGACCTGATCCACCGCGAGCGTCTCCACGTGGGGCGGCGGCGGCGGCGCCGCGTGGTGGATGCGATGGGCCACCCCGATGTGGGCCTTGTGCGGCTTCTCACGGGCCGGGCTGTGCGACTCGCCCGCCGCGCGGTCGGACGCGATCGGGGGGATGACCAGCGGCCTCTCCTTAACGAGCTGCACCTCCGCCGTCTCCCGGGCCAGCAGAAAGGGCGTGGGATCCGGCATGGCATCCACGTGCTCCCTGAGGAGCAGCTTCCGGCTCTCCGCCCCTATTCTGTAGGCCTCTTCGAACTCCGGGTTGAGCGGGGTCGACAGGCTCTTCTTCATCCTGCGGCGCGGCGTCTCGGGCAGTTTGTCCTTGGGAGGGGCGGGTTTGTAGCTGGACAGCACTGGGCTGCCTGAAGGGGTCCCCTCCGCAGCCCCGCCTGAGCTCATCAGCTTCTTCTTGGTGGCGTGGAGCTGAGACGTCAAATACGCAATGGTGCTCGCTCGCTGCTCTAGTTCACTCGACAGCATATTTAGCTTATGGCTTTTCATTTTTAACTCTTCTAAATACTTCTTTTCTCTTTCTTTAATAGTATTTTCCAGCACCATTATCATTGCATTTTTCTGTTCAAGTTCTTTCAATAACTCGTTATTTTCAGCCTCTTTGACTTTCAGCTGAGCTTCCAGTTCTTCACACTTTCTTTTAAGCTCATCACTTCTTGAGCTACCATTTCCTAGAGGAACAGCAAAAGCACAAGTGTTTCATATTAATTATAGCCACTAAGTAAAACAGTGCTATGGGGCTTCCTACTGACATCCTGAAGCCTTAAAGAAAAGCCCTACAGACTGTCATCCAGAAATACCCTAAATCACTTCATCTGCAGAAGTACCAGGACAGTTCTTAAGAGGGAAAGGTAAGCGCTAGCACCGCTCACTGCAGTTGAACACTGTTAATACCATGCAAAAGAAAAGAAAAGAAAACAAAACAAACAAAAAAACAAACTCAGAAGTGTTTCACATGCTTTGGCAAATGGGGGGAGGGTTACAGGAGTAACGCCTGCTGAACTTGCTCAGATTGGAGGCATTTTTCCGAGTCCTCTGGTCATGAGACGCTGTTGCAGACGTGCAGAGCTCTTCCGCAGGCGGTCACAGCCCTTGACGCGCCGTGTCCGTCTTCACTGGGGAGCTGCTGCTGTAGACGTCTCTCGTGGAGCGAGAGGGCTCAGCGCGGCTGCCTTCCCTTCCCAGTGAGGGCAGCCAACACCCCGTACAGCAGCAGTTCTTGCACCAACGAGTGCAGGCCGTTTGGCACAGGGACACCAACCTCTCTCAGCACCCCTGCCACCAAGCTGCAGGACACGCTGGTCATTTCTGTCACCTTCTCCTTGGGAAGCTGTTCAGCAGTAGCAACCCACTGCTGACTATTAGATGCTGGACACCCTCCTCTCCAGCCTGGGGAGTGTTCAAGTTTGGCACCACACAGCTCAGCACCCGTGACAGGCCTATGAGGAGACGCACTGAGCTGTGCTGCTGCATCAAGAACTAAGCCCCGTTCTGGCGCATGCCCAGGTTGCTTTGCTGAACTTGCCCACGCTCTTTTATCTGCAGTACAACATGTCCCACCCCAGGCCATTCCTGGGCCAGGTGGCTGCTCCCAGGGAGAGTTTCATTCCCATCCTTCACTTGTTGATACACCTGAAATAACTGGCAATTGACCAATTTTTTTTTTTAAAGTGTCTGTGGTATAATTACAGTATGAGCTGAATTTTAATAGGAGTGCCAGTCTGTCTCTAAAATTCATGTCCTCTGTTCCCATACGGCAAATAGGGAAGTGATGATCTGGTGGCTGAAGTAATGGAGAGGAGTCAGCAGTTCTACGCCCTGTTCCTGACTCCTGCAAAGATTTCCTATGTGACCTTGGTTTAAAAACTTGACATTTACTTCATAAATACTGATAAGGCTGGAAAGCAGAAAAACCAGTCTTAAACCTTTGGCATGTTTGTTAAAGTTGAATAATCCAAGCACAAAGTGCTTGTAATGGTAAAAGTACTAACAGTTTGAAACACGAGAAATGCACATGAACATTCAAAGAAAAATCACATATATTGTTTTCCTTACCTGTCAAGTCTGAACTTTTTACAGTCAGCTCATAAGTTAAATCTGAAAAAGGAAAAAAATGGTTACTTTTGTTAGAATAATATCATCTATCTTACCCGGAGCATATTTCCATTGACATGCTTTCATAAAATACAACCAGATTAGGAGATCCACTGCAGATTACCAAATCTGTAAAACAACCAGAACAGACAGGCAGAGCCCTTTTTTTTTTAAGAAAAATCCTTGCTATTGATTACAAAAAGTTGTGCTCTGAGCTATATTCTGTAAAAGTAACATCAGATCATCCTAAACATACTGTAGTAACGGACTTTGTTGTGGACGTTTGACTTCTGAAATAAGAAGCAGTTCCCAGTCTTGTCGGAAGAATTAAGTTCGGATATTGGTTCTTCTTCAGTAGGGCAACTCTGTGCACATACAATTCACCAAGTTACATTTCACTATATACAAGAATTGGTATTTAGAGGATTTCAGAGAGAGAGAATTCAGGCCTGCTTCCCAAGCCTCACTTTCTAGTTTGGGATGTGGTAAGATCTAGAGGTTGAGCACTGCTCTGCAGACATTCCCTCTACCTAAACCTAGTCCTCCACCTTCCTGTGCCTTGGCTTTCCCTACCCAGCTGTGGTGGTCAGGGTCCCTCTCGGGATGAAGCACCCGGATATTTAGCAGCAGAGCCCTGGCAGTGCTCTGGCCGCTCGCGGCGGTACCTGTGCAGTGCTGCTGCAGGCGACGGATCTCGGCGTGCAGACCTTTCAGTGTGTTCGCATGTTCGCGCTGCAGAAACAGCAGGTTCTTCTGGGCACTGTGCAACTGGTTCTCCAGGTTGGAAGCTGCCATCCTGACATGCAGGTTCTCTGTTAGTAAACAGATGTAGTCAGTTAGTTATTGTGCAGATATAAATATCTTGGTTCTACAGCCCAGATCAACAGTAACTAGTCTGCTATTAAAGAACTGAATATGCAACGACACAAATGCCCACAGAAGTAAAACGTTTTCCAGTTTCGTGACTACCTCAGTTATAAGGGCTCCAAGTTCATAGAAAACCTGATTACACTCTGGGCCAGAGCAGCCCAGGAACTCATTTGTTTGGAGTTAACACATTTAAAGGATTAGTTTCAGACAGGCTTTAGGTCACTAATCCTTTTAGAAGATAAAAGTGGAGTTCTCAGAAATGACTAGTATGTCCCTCGGTACTGTCGAGGGCTTCCCATTTACCTCTCAGGATAGAGGAATGAATAACTCCCTTAATTAACAACAAGGAAGAAAGCCTTAAAACGCACCATAAAAGAGACAGCAAAATAATCTGCCTTTAACAAAGAGCGGAGCCCGAGGCCGCTGCCCGTGCGAGGGTCTCTGTGCGGTTGCCACGGGCTGCCCCCGTCGAGATGTGCGTGCTAGAACCTGCAGCAGAGAGCTCTGCCTGGCGCGGCGGCGATTGTGTCCTCAGCTGCGCGGCACTACGGATCCTGGCACGGGATGGGCTTCCTGCAGCTCCCCCCAGCCCGGGGGAGGGATACACGCGCAGTAAGATGATGCTCAGGCAGACTGATTCTCTTAAAGAGAAAACTAATAGACTTCTTGCTCGGGTTTTGAGCGCAAGGGAAACTGTAACGCTGCTTGAAATTCTTTGCGCAGTAAGAGAAGGGCCTGGACTACACAGTGCTCAGCCAAACAAAGATGGAAATGGATAACCGGACATTGCTGGGAGGAATCTTCAATGCTCCGGGTGCTGCTTGCATTACTATGGTAACTCACAGCTCTGCAAAGGCAGACTAGTCCTCCTCCTCCTCGGGCAGCACACAGACATATGTGTGCAGAAGAAAACGTCTATGGAGACAAGTTAATGGGGACGCCAAAGGGTCAGTAGCTCACACTGACAGGAATCCCGCAAGACCTGACTGGGAGAAAACACAGCTCTTTGGGAAGCAGCACAGGACAGGTGCTACTCCGGGGAGGCACGAGGAAAGAACTGCCAAGTGCCTCTGGGTGTAAGGAGACAGCAGACCTAAAATGGTGATCACGGTGGGTTAAACAGAGCCGGAAAAACAATTAGAATATTTAGGCTACTTAACCAAGTAAAGAGAATCTCTGTTGCTGAGACAGCTGCCTGCACTGGCATTACAGCGGCAGGCTGCAGTGACAAGTCACAGGCTGTGCAGGAGTTAGACCTTAATTCTCTTCCTCGACTTCTCACTGGCACCCTTAACTGGCCAATCTTGCCATTTGCAGTATTTTTCACAGTTCTCTTACCAAAAAGAGAAAAGTGAAAAGTTTGATTCTACAACTTCAAAATTTCTAGGATGTCCGCTCAGTGCAAGTAACCCTTAGACTGTTTCTAAAGATAATACTTTAACTTCCCCTGAGCTATGGCTAGTTTTGCACACAAAGGCAAGAGATTCACACGAGAAACTTTCCATGGCTGCCACAACTGTACCTTCACACGGCCCACAGCATCAAAGGATTATTTTAAGATTGACTACTCAGGTCATAGCAGTTACTGTATAGCATCATTAATTTTAAGGCTTATTGATATTTTTGCTGCCTTACATTTTCAAAGTGACATAGTCTTGCTTGCAAAGCTGACTTCAGACAGACAAAAGCTTTACTGAATCATCCAATTTCCTAAGTGCTCATTATATTCTTATCGACAGAATATGACAGCAGAATAAAACCTGCACCAGCGTCCATCCCTCACCATAGCAGGAGCTCTCACTGCACTAAAACCAATGCCCAGAACAGATCTTTATTAATAATGAGAAATACCTTTTATTTAAAGAAACTTCTCCAAGCACTGACAGTGCTATGTGGAAGAACAGCAGGCATACAATATTCTGAAAGCTTTATTATCACAGTGGTTACTAATAGCAGCTTTATGCCTGCACCTGTAATTGGGATAGAAGAGACAATCACCAGCAACGAGCACACCAATAAGAAATATTTATATCTCAAGTCTTGTACAAAAAGCATGCTTTAAACTAGTTCTCTATGTTAGGAGAAAATAAAATGAGCTTGTAAATATTACTTCCTTATGGTTATTTATCCCCTATAAAAAAACACCTATAATGCTCCCTTGCATCTGAGAAATCACACTAGAATTACCTAGACTGAAGAAAAACAATCAGTTATAGAATTCTGGGAAGAAAATGAGTATTATCTGCACCAGAGCATCATCTCTCCTGCAGCACTGAAGTTAATCAGTGAAAGCAATTAAATCAACACACTCGGGTTTTAGGTGCAGCCCCTTTGGGGTAAGCAGTCCTCGCTCTCCCCTGAGGATAAGGGATCAGGAGGGCAGCTTTCCCACAAACCCTTCCTACCCTCTGCTGCCTTACTGGAACATATCGCAGGGCAGCCCATTGCTCAGCTGTCCTTTCTCCTTTCCTTCAAGGGAAACAGAAGACCATCATGAAAAAGCCAGTTTTTACAAAATTTATGGACAGCACCTTCAATTCTACCCTGCCCGTTGTAGACTCATAGGCAGCCTCAAGGACACTGCAACATGTGCACGTGTTCTAGGGCTAAGGCAAAACTACCCGCCATAAAAATGATGGGGAAGGTGTCTTGAAGACGGTCACAGCACAAAGAAGCTTTCTCTGAAATCTGCTTAAAACAGGCAACTTGGTATGAATACACTATATTTGTAGCTAGTAATAGCTTCCATTCACTGTAGTAATACCGTGAACCTGAAAACACAGAAACATAGCTAGGAATATTAAAGTTTGAGATCTGTATGAAACTCAGTCCAACTCACTGCGCATTATCTGTCAACCCAGGCTATTACTGCAATATTAAAAATATTTTGGACTGCTTTTGCAGTCTAATTTATGAGGAAATTTCTACAGCACAAAGGAGGGAAGAAAAAAAACTCATCTGCAGTCTGAACAGCCTCCTGGAGACCAATGCATCACATTGTGATTCACCCAGCTCAAAGTTCTGGAATATTTTCCCCCTGGAGACTTTCAGGTACTGCCTAACTAGAAAACTGGCTGAAAAACTACCTATGCAGAAGCCAATTAAAAAGAGTATCTTATTTTTTCTAGAATAACATCAAATTGTTTCATGCCATTTTAACAGTAATACAATGGAATTGGACACAAGAAGATTAAAAGAAAAGGATAAGATCTCCAGTACATAAGGGCAACCATATAGCCCCCCGCAACCAATTAACTTAATCTGTTGCCACGCGAGTTCTTTCTAAACAGACCATTTGTGAAGATCAGAAACAGAGCCAGGAGGAGGCAGAGAAAGCTCGAAGCCCAGCCCGGCAGCTGGACATCACCAGCGTGCCCCCCAGAAGGGAAACGGGACATTACCTGGCCTAACATGCCCGTGTGGGCTATTTAAAGAAGCCATTACCAAGGTTCGGATGCTTTTGTACCACCACACTATTTATACTGCTTGCACAGCTTGTTCCTATTCTTCTGCTATGGCAGTGGGCTTTATTCTTACTTTGCTGGTGATGGCTTGAGCTTTTGGAGTTGTTTACTAAAAAAAAAAAAAATGCTGAACAGAATAATTGCTTTTATTAGGGAGTTACTCAATAATCAATGTGAAGGACTTAGAAGCAGCATAATAGCCAAAGTTGTCTTTATATGGCAGTGCCAGGATTCTCTGCAGGAAACTCCTGAGTCAGATAGGAGAAATACCTACAAACACGGGATACAAACAGCTTGATAGAGATGACCTCAAAGACTTGGCAACTACACTTACTTGGTAAAGTAAGTGTCCAGACTATGGACACTTACTCTTTGATGGAAACACAGGGAAAAAGCAGGCACGGATATCCCACAGGCAAGCACAGGAAAACTTATTCCAGAGAGCATTACAAAATCCAGGGAATGTGTTCACTTCGCTTACCGGCACGCAGCCTGCACGCTTCCCTCCTGGATGCTGACACTGCCAATGCGTGACAGGGCAAGAGGGAACGTTGCTGACCTTCAGCAGATGCTTAATGCTCTTTCTTTGCCAAACTGTTACGATTTTTCTTTTGAGTGGCAGCCTGGAACTATGCTGATTTATGAGCGGAAAGTCATTTGAATCCAATCAATTTTCTAAATTGGTTACCTTTGAATAATCTGGATTATTAGAATTTTTCTATTCCGTCCCCACCACTTACTGTCAATGTGTATATTTTATGAAACTGTTAGCATCTTACACCTAATCGATTCTCCTTGCTTATGTACATCTTTTAAAGGTTAAAGGATTGAGAAACTATGCAAACATATAAGCTATTTTAAAGCCACAAATACTGACAATGGTCACAAAGACAAATCATGTATTTAAATTTTTAAAAGCTATTATAAATTAACAATATTCCCTTAGTTCTGCATTCTCAAGTATACTACTGCTAAAGGCTACTATCATTGCATTAGTTGTTTTTAAAAAGTCGAATTTCCTGCAAATAAAAAGAGTTGATGGAAGTGAGACCTACTGACCAACAAGTCAACAAACATTTTCTCACTAACGCAGCAACTATAAGAGCACTTTCATATGCAGATGTTTAACTTAGCTCCAAGGGAGGTTTTAGTCACAGTGGCATTTATTTCTACCCCACGCTCCTCAGCAATTCTTAACTCCACGTTTCTTGAAGCACAGCATAAATAACCAGAAATCAGATCCAACAACCGTTGTGAGAAAAACAGTCCTGAGAGAGGTTAATTTTAAAACGGATTCTCAGGTATGGCTGCCCCTGGAGTTTCAAAGAGGAAATCCTATAAAGCAGCTTTGGGATTGGGCTACAGTTATTCTATCTCCTGCTTCCCTAAAGAAGGAGGCATATGTCAACAATACTGTCAAGAAAATGTTAAAATTAAATAAATAAATAAATAAATTCCCCCCCACACACGCACAGAGGGCAAAAATGCAGCAATAGCTGAGCCCTTAATAGTCCAGGTGAACAGTCTTCCATCGCTCACCATGGGAATCAGTAGAACAGTATCTCTTAAGGCAACCCGACTCTGGCTGCATTTCATCAGATAAATTGAGCCAATGCAGGGAAGAAAATTCTAACTGCATACATCAGAGAACAGTTAAGTCACTGTATCTTTTCCCCTTGTCTCCAAAGCAAGGAAACAGGTTCTTATCCAAAAGGCATGGTGAAATGCCAAGCTTAGCAAACTCCAACTAGGAATGCCTATCTCCTTTCATTTGATAAGGATAATAAAAATTAGGAGATGCAGTAACAAGTCAGTGGTTACCATCCCATTCTACAACAGGAATAACACTTTTTGCTGGGCATGGGGGGCATCTTGTTTGGGCCTAGTTACTAATTTTTCCACAAAAGGGGAATTAAAAAAATATATTTAAAATCTAAAAATGAAACAGGAATTTCCAAAATGCAAATACATGGCATGCTTACAATAAACAGCTATTGACCTTTTTGACAGCCAGATCTCTTGCCTTGCAGATGATGCATCTCCAGGTCTTTTCTAATCTTACGTATTTGGATGGAGCTCAAAACAGGTCAGGGCATCATTTTTTGGCTGTGTATTAGGTGTCTGTGCACAAAACTCTATAGCCCTCTCTATAGCTTATTACAAGATAAGAAGAGGGAGATGCTAATCTATGAATTAAGATACAACCTAAAGAAAACTGCTGGAATGAAGTCTAACTAACCATGGTTATTTAACATTTTCATTCTCATTTGGCAGAAAACAGACAGATTATACAGACAGAATAATGTTTTAATGCAGAAGGGACTGCTATCATAGGAGAAGCTACTTTAGCTCTGCTGACATATATTCAAAGCTTCCACTGAAACATGTCTAGACAGGCAACTGTTTTCCTCTCAACCAGTATCCAGCCATTGCCTTCCCCTTAAAAAAAATAGGACAAAAGTTGCTTTTTGTATGGTGTATGAAACATGATTTCAAGAACTAATTAGGACCACAGGTATCCTCTTGTGAGAAGGAATCCTCAGAAGAACCTTGAGTTTTAGCCAGTCCCAGTTTTAAAGACTGTCACGGAACCGGCCCAACACTTCTAAATAATGCAGCTCTAGTGGTAAAAAATGCCAAACTGAGAGACACTCAGAGGTCCTTTGCTTAGATCAGCTCTTCCATCTCCAAAGACTCATGTCCTACCAAAAGTGTTGGTTCAGTTTATTCCTAAGGACATAATAAAAGAAATTCTATAGTCTCCACAGCAGCTTCAGGGCTTTGCTACCCTTACGCTTAGACATTTCCTTAAATCCTCTAACCTGACATTGTTACTGCTTCTACCAGCCGCTCCAGAGCCGGCAGTGACACCACCACCATATCACGGTAGCTCATCACAGAGTTTCAGATTTCTGGTTCCCCTCTTTCATCAGTTCATTAGACTAAACCACTTCACCTAGTTCAGTCCTTGCTTTAGCCGTGCCTTCCAGACTGGCCTACACAACTGCTTTCTGAACATCTCTCCCCTTCTTTGGTGTTCCCTTAGCAGCATACATATTATAGCAGCAATTCTGTCCCTCTCTTCCTCTGCTGTCTAGGTTAGAGCATAAGGAGATTTTACTACTTAACTATTACCTCAATAAATTGCTTTCCCACTCTTTTAGGCTGTGTCTTTAACCCAAAAAGAATTTTTTTTTTCCTAGAGACTACTGATACTGATGCACCTTTCTCCTACCTGACGAAGGATATTATTTTTCCTGAGGTCCTTTTCTAACACTTTTTCATACTATTTTACTGGGTGTTTTTTTTTTACCCTATTTCCTTTTCATCTTCTGATCAGAGATATCAGCCAACCTCTCAGCGTCCCCGAGGAAGTACAGGCTTCAGTATTACTGCAAAAAGGTTTTTTGTTACTATGACAGTGCCTAGTATGGGAGCAGGAAGAACAATTACGGGGGAAGGCATTTCTGGCAGCAGGGATTTAATATCTGCAGATGCCTTAAATGAACAAGTGGGTATTTTGGGCAGAAATCACTGACATCTTGCAAGCATGACTATCAAGCTTAAGTCATAAGGAGTGACAGGAATAATTCAGGTTGAGTTTTCTCTGTCCGTGAGACCAGACTGTCACTGGGAAAGCAGATGAAGAGTACCAGGGATACCAGAGGCATGTCTGAAATAGTTGTGGTCACTAGCATGTCAGAGACTACCAGGGAACCAAATTAAAAGCAAGTGGTTCTGCAGTGTTATTGTAATTACTGTGTGCATACCAGGCTATAGCGATGATAAGGCTGCACAGCTGTCAGGGAGAAAAGCCTTGCTTTTGGCAGAAAGCACCGAAAATGACTTAATTTTGGCATAATCCACTTCAAGGAGAGGGCGCTGTCACCCAAATAACACTGACTACTTAAAACCAAACAAGCAACAACAACAAAAAAAAACTCTTAGCAATGAAGTCCACACATTTTCTTTAATGTTTATTACAATAACCATCTAGCCCCTTATAAGTAAGGCTATGCTGTATTTTAATGGAATGTGTAGGTTTTCTTCTGCTTTCCTGTACAAAAGATGCTCCCTAGGAGCTTCTATTTCACTCCATTTTGAGTAAGAACTGGTTTATATTAACATAGCTTCCATCAGAATTTTAAAGAAGACAGAGAACAAAATAAATATTACCTCATACCTAATCACAGTCATTTACAGTATGGCAGAAATTTATGCTATTCCTTCTACTAAGGACAATTTCTATTGTCAGAAGGGAAAAAGAAAAAGAGAAATTAATACTCAGTTCAACCCCTGGACTAACTGACTCAGTGTTACACATTAGAATGAGCCTTTCTTTAAAGTCATTAAGAAAGTTCTCCAGCTTCAGTTAAAGCTGAATCAGGAATTAATCCATTAAGGCAGCAGCTGAAGGTTTTATTCTGCAAGGATATAGTATTACTTCAAGTTTATACTTAGGAATGATTATGGAAAGCCAATATTTTTATCAAATATCAATGATTCCCTCATGACCACCATTTCATGCTAGCTTTAAGTGTAGAGTTTGAGCAGTAATGCATGAATCACATGAGGAATCCCTACAATAGTATTTGTGTCATTAAAAAAAAAAAAAAAAAAAAAAAACACACTTCCAAATACTTAACAAAACACAAACTGAAAAGTTACCATGACAGTTTTAACATAAGAGACTCTGTTGGTCATTGTTTGCAAGAGCTTAGTGCCAGGTTTGTCAAATGCTTCAAATCACCTTCCTTTGCTGGTCTACTGATCATACTGTGAATCAGGTCAAGAAACTGGTCCAACTAAAAACTAACCCATTTTTCCCACTGGTGATTTTTCAGGTTTATTGTGCAGCAGAGCAAATGCTTTTGAAATGCTTGAGCACAGGCTGAAGGGGGACTTGGAAAATCAGTAACCAGGGTGGTGGGGGCGGCAGAGGCAGAACTGCTTCCATGGCAGCGGCACCCGCTCCAGGCACACGGCCAAACTCTAGCTCCTGCTGCAAGAACTGCACTGAAAACATGATTTGCAGAGTTTATCCAGAATATTTGTGAAACACGTCAAGAGGAACAGGCTGCAGACTTACAGCAGGCTAAACAAGTTGGTCCTTCTAGGAAAAAATCCACTCACTAAGAACAGATATTTGAGCGGTAAATCAACGAAACAACGCAACCATTTTCCAGGCTTGTTTAACATGCTGAGAAGTACGCATGTTCCCTAAAATTTTCTGTGATTTCAGGATAGCGACTGCAGTCAAGCATACAGAAATGTATGGCTGTGCTTTGCTCAAAATAAAGGTTTTGAGAGCTCCTGCTGAAGGAGATACAGTGGTAGTAATTACCCATGTGCATTGGATAAAAGCCATAAGTTTTTTAGCTTATGTCAAGCAATGTTTTTAATAACTGACCTTGAATCTTGGGTCTCAGCCCTCTAATTAAGACTGAAAAGCAGGAAGATATTTGAGTATTTTAAGTACAACCCAAAAAGGTCTTCTAGAACTTGCTGCGTAGTAAACAGGCTCCTCAAAAACGGGAAAGGTTTTCAGCAACACTTTGTTACATCTCTTTCTTTTAGCAGCAAATAAATGTATTGATTCTATTTCTAGCATGGTTCTTGTTAACATAAACAGAAATAATGAGCCAGTAGAGAACAGCACAATGCCCTTCGATAAAACTAATCACTGAGCCCCTAAGTTATGACCAACACACCTGGAAAGTCTCTTGCAGAGGAAAGACCAGTTGATAGCACTTCAAAACCAACACAGCAGAGCCTGCGATCAGCCCATGTGCACAGCCAGGTGTATAAGGAATGCCAGGTCACACCAAGTGCAGGAATCAGGGAGGAGACACAGCAAGTAACCATGTGAGCATCAGCATTTCAACTCAGCTGTTCTGGATTCACTACTTATCACCATTTGCTTCTTCAGACATGGTATTAGGTGAAAGCACAAGGAAGGAGGAGACTCTTTGTTCTGAGGCACTGCGGATGCGAAGGAACCAGAGCAACATGATGAGATCTCAGCTGAACAAAGAGCAACCTCCCTGCTCGGCTCCACCCCGGCCCTCAGCAGCTCTGCTGCTTCCAGGAGCCACAAGCACCACCAGAGGCTGGGTCTGGCAATATCGATAATCGCTATGTGGTATTAGCTTATTGCAAAATATTCCTATCTGTAACAGAAACATAGGACCTGCAACAAGGCAGCAAGTTTCTGTCTGTGCTTTTCTGCATTTCACAGCAGCTCTAAGCACGCCCAATGTTTTCTTGTGGACTGCAGTTAAGAGGACATGGAAAAGACTGCAAACATATATATCTTTTTTCTGACACCAGAATGATTTTAAAGTCCTTTCTTTGTCTGTGACTTTGATTTTTCAACCTTTTCAGTTTCAGGAGTAGCAGACAAGGAAAAGCTAGGGCCTTGCCTTGTCAGAACACACCTATCTTCCCTAAAGCATCTACAGTAAGACATCGGATTCAGTGATTTGTCCGTGAGTTACTACTCTTGAAAAAACAATGCTGTTACTGACAAACAAATACAGACAAATATATAAAGTGTTGCTCATTTCTTGTCAGAAAAAAAATACTGTAAACAGCTTCAGAAATATGAAGTTGTTAGCTCTCTGTGCAGCAACCCATAAACCATGAACAGTTTGCTACTTTTTAATTTTATTACAGAAAGATGAGGTGAAACGTAATTTTTATTTTTGCTCAAGTCCATTCACATTGCATTACTCATCTTATACAAATGAGCCTTGTAATACATTGTAAATCTTGAGGCTATAAAAGAAATCCTTCATTATTTTGCTATTTACATTTTTCTATAACTGAAGAAACTATTGAGGAAAATGTAGAAGAATCTAATATGCTATCAAAAGTAAACTTGAAAGCTACTTCTGGAGTATTTTATACACTATAGCAGAGCAAATATAGTTGTAACATTTTATTTTACATTCTGGTATAAGCACATGGAAGACTTTGCCAACTGCTGTTAAACATGATAAAAGATAATGAATTGCCCTTAGAACCCCTTGAATTAGGGCACACAGAAGAAATTGATTTCTGTAACTCTAATGATAAGATAGATTTTTTAAAATAATTTGAAAACCTATTCTTATGGGGCTGCAATTATATCTAAAATCTGAAATAAAGGAAACAAAGAAATGAAGTGAGATTACTGTTCACAACAATTCCTGGACTCAGAACTACATAGAACATTTGAGTTGGTCATGAGAGCTTTATCCCTCTCTTTCCCAAGAGGCTGGGGAAAGAAGAGTAAGCAGAAACATGCTAATCAGATGAAAACAATCATCAGATGAATAACTATGCATCCGTTTAGCCAATATGCTTGTTTTCTACTTAGGTATTAATACTTTGTTATGATCTCCCCATCTCTGCTGTTTCATTGACAATGCTTGCTGGCCTGTCAGCATAACCAAAGCCTTGAAAACAAAATCTAAGAAAACAAATAATCAGCATTATTACAGCATTTCAACAGCCATTTATATAGCACTTGCTTTAAAGGTTGAAACAAAAATGAACAGACCATTATGGTGCATAAATGTTTATATTCTGCCTAGCCTCAGAGGCTCAGCCATAGTACAGCTCCACAAAACTACATTTATTGACAAGGAAACTATATAGGAAAAGACACTGTACTAATGGCTACATTTAAAAAAAAAATTAAGGGGCACAGCTTATATTGCAAAAGCATCAGTAAAAAAGAGAAAGAAGAAAAGCAAGTAGCATGGGCATCTCACCACCTAGGCAAAGTCAACAAGCACCCTGGATGTTTCTTATGCACCTGCAATGCAGATCAAAACGGACAATTCCACCCCCAGGGCCGCCTGGGTTTCTGTGCCTCTATTTACCACCAGGCTCTGCTTTACACAGTGAAACACGGCGAACTCCAGCGCCCACCGTGCGCTGCTGACCGTGGTGGCAAGGGCCCCTCCTTCCTCCCTCCTGTCCCACCCCAGATGCTGTGCAGGAAACGGAGCCTCTGCGCAGCTACGAGATGCTCCATTTCGGAAGGGGAGCCGCGCTTTCCTTGCTGCCATGTCCACAGCAACCAGGCACCCCCAGACCGAGAAATCGTAACCAGGGGCTCCCTCGCAGCCCCAGACGGACGCGATGCATCCGCCTTCCCTCTCTGCTCTCGCCCCACAGCTTCAGTGTCACCCACCAAGACGCCACTGCCCCTTTCCCAAGTGAAAACACACTGAAGGAGGAGCGATGGAGGAGGATGCCGGGTGAAACCTGCCCCAAGGTGGGGGGGAAGGGACCCAGCAGCCCCGCTGAGGCACTTCTGAATTTTCCAGACACCGGCTCTGGCACCTTCACAGCTGGGAATGGGGGCAATGCCCTTGCCCTGAGCCACGCAGGGCTGCACCTGGGGAGCTGAGGGGTAGAACAACCTGCAAGGATAACTAACCTCCCAGTCTCCTCCTCTGCTCTAATGACCAGGAAAAAAATACAACCAAAAAATTAAAAAAAAAAAAAAAGGAAGGTTTACCGCTGCCCTTAAAAGAGCGACGGAGGCACCTTGCTCCTCACTGCCCTGCAGTAGTTCAACGCCCGCCTGCCCTCCCCGCGCCGCAGGAGCAAGAAAATTATTTTATTTTTGATTTTTTATTATTATTTTTGCCCGGGGGCACCACGCTGATTGTGGCGCAGCCGCCAGGCCGTGGATCCACCCCCTCGCCCCACCAAGGCGCGGCTGGACACCCCGCTCCGCGCCCGGCGCCCTCAGGCTCGGCCGCAGCCGCCGCCCGACGCCTCACGGCGGTGGCGGCGCCACCGTTACCCACCCCTCAACGGCCGTTACGCCCTCCCCAGCGGCCGTTACCCGCCATCAACGGCCCCCTCCTCACCTGGGTCGCCTCTCGGCGGCGCTGCCCAGGCGGCTCCCTCTGTCCCTGCGGCCGCGGGCTCCTCGCTGCCGCCTCAGGCGCCGCCTCAGCCGCGGCCGCCGCGCATCGCCCCGCGGCACCAGCCCGAGCGGGGCCGCCGCTCACCGGCCGCGCGGGAGGGGGGCGGGGGGGGGGGGGGGGCGGCGCACGCGCAGGTGCGGCTGCGGCAGCCCGGCCGGTCGCTATGGCAACGCGGGGCCGCGGCTGCCGCTCTGGCCCCGCCTACCGGGTGGGCGCGTGCGCCCTCCCCGCGCGTGCGCGCGCACCTGGCCGGGCGCGCGCGCGGGAACGACCGGGCGCGCGCGCGCACGCGGCTGGTGACAGCCAGGGCAGCGCGGGGCTCGTCTGCATCCTGCGAATAAAAACATGAGGAGAGAAGTCCGGGGGGTTGGGGTCGCACGTGGGATCTTTTCTGGGTTTGTGTAGGAGCGAAATGCGCTTTGTTACAGGAGACTTCAGAGTTAGGAGGCAGAAACTTGATTTTTTGCAAGCAGCCAGCAGCAAGAAAAACTGTTTAAAGGTTCTATGAGTTAGTGAGATTTACAAAAGGGAAAAAAAAAAGATATATACCCACCACAGTTTACACTTTGGGGCCTGGTTAATCAAAGGCAAACGTCACAGGGAGCCAGCGGGTCTATGGATCTTGGACACGATTCGGCCCTGCTCCAGAGGAAGGTGGCTTTAGGGTCATTCCTACTTGCGGCTGGGGAAAAGGAAGAATGGAAATGGAACTGCAAATACTGAAAGGAAAAAAAAATAGAAAAGCTTATTGGTCACTAGAGGGTAAAGGTGCCACAAGCTCATTAATTATGTGTCATTAATATAGTCACAGCCCTCCAAATTCCCCCAGGGAGGTGCTATGCAACACTGTTACCAACAGCTCTGTCACAGGGAGGCAGCCCCGGCCACAGTCCGGCTCCCGGCTTCGGAGGCAGCCGTGGCCTCTTGCCCCAGACACTCAAATCCCTAATCCCGTCAAGTACAAACGCAGGCTCCGAGACGGCAGCACCTGAGGGTCAAACGTCCCATCTTTCATGCTGCACCAAGACAGCAGGTCAGAGCACAGAGTTTTAGGCTCCCTGCCCTGAAGGACTTGCATGGATTTGCTGGGATGCAGCCTTCAGGACAGACCACCAGTACCTCGTAGCCGAATGGGAGCCGCAGAAGAAGAGCTCTGATCCCGCTGCATCGCTGGGATTCCCGGAGCCGCCTGGGAAGCGTGCCACCCACTGCTCACACAAAGCATCTGCACAGGGCGTATATAGCAACAAATATACAGAAACAAACAAGCAGCTGAGCAGAGTTTAACACACATTGAGGAAGGAGGGTGCCCAGCAGCACCCACCGGCTCAACACCAAGCAGCCTCTGCAGAGAAAGACAGGACCTTATTTCTCTCCTTGGGAGCTGTTTGTTCAAGGAAAGCAGGAACAGACAAGAGAAGGGGGAAAATTAGCTTGGAGGAGCCTGGCATGCTTTAAAAGGTCATCAGTGCTAATTAGTTAATGGGAGACTGCTGCAGGAAGGTATCAGAGAGAGGCTGGGGCTCTCTTGGACCATCAGCACTGCGTTCCTCGGCTCTGCGAGCAGGATAGGCAGAGTTCATCAGGGCCCTAGGGTCACCTGCTGACACCTGATTTGAAGGTGTCTCGTTTTCTTTTCCTTGCCTTGTTTTTCAAGCAGCCCAGACATGAGGGCAGGAGGCAGCAGCTGGTCACTGAGCTGGGAGCAGACTGGCTGTCACCTCTCCCGCTCAGCCACGCACAGGGCCTGTTTATTTTTGCTGCAGGATCTGTAGTAACTGTGTGCACAGCTGGCCGGGTTTGCTTTCCAACAAGGCAGAGCTAAATCTGGACACCCACCTCTACCAGCAAAGACACAGGAGAGGCTGGACATTAAATCCTTGTCAAATACACATCTTGCCTATCAAATATGTAAAATATCCAAGGCCCCATCTGCTCCATGATGCCAGTCAGGCCACAGTCTCTTATGCAGGGCTTTACTTGAGCACTGGCCTTGGTTCCTTTGCTACATCTTACCAAGAGCCTCTTGGATAACTAGCAGTCAGTGGATGCCATGTAGCTTTTAACCAGCTTCTCCCTGCACGGGAGGGGGAGGAGGCGCTTTGTGAAGGGCAGGAGAAATCAGTGTCAGGGAGTGACAACAGCTCCTTTTATCATTCTCTGAGAAAGAGTGATACTACCAAGGATTTATTTGCAGAAGCTGGGAGAGACAAGGGAGATGCTGTCAGCTCTCAAAGGCAGGGCCTGGTTTTGGTTACTGTTGGTTTTCTTGGTTCGCACAGCTCCGAGCATCCTGGTGCAGAGGCCAGCCTCCTGCTGCAGCACAAATCACATCCGATGACAAGCGTGGAAACTGAGGCTCGGATGTCTCTCCTGAGAAGCAGCACTGGAGAAAGCGGGTCAGGGTCTAGGAGAGACCTCGGGGCTGGAGCAGGGACATGTCCCCCTGCATGTGCAGACACAATGTCTTGCAGCTCCGTGCAGCGGGACGTACCGGCCGAGTAGCCGTCTCCCAGAGGCAGCACATCGGCCCTGTGGCCTCAGCCGTCACTTCTGAGTTTGTTTTTGTTTTAATGCAAAGTATCCTCTCCAGATAGCTCTGCCAGGGCTTGCTCCACAAGCGCCCCCAGGCGCAGGCAGCCCCTGCAGCAGCCGGCAGGGTTTTGCATCTGTGATATCATGTATTACCAGAAAACTAATTTACTGTAAGCTGCCCTTATCCATTAAATGAGCAAGGGAATTGACCTACTCCCTGAATGTGAAGCATTGCTACAGTTGCTGCCTGGAGGAAGGCCTCAGCACCTTCCCTGGATCCCTTATCTCCACTTCACCAACCAGATACTTAGAAAATCCATTATTTTTTCAGCATTAATTCATGAGATGGAAGTTAGCCAGAATTTTGTGACTGTCCACATTCTAACAAAAAACAGTTCCCACCTTTAATTTGGACCATAAACTCCTGGCTGGGCTTTTCCCAGGAATCCTGTGCATTTGATTCCCATTTCAATCAGAAAGGGTGTGATTAATGCACAAAATAGCCTTCAAAAAAGCTCTTTGACTAAGCTAAACTTGTACAATCTGCCCACAAAAGATGCAAAACAGCTTTGAACAGTCTGGGAGTTAGAGGAGACCACACTTCTTTCCCCCCGCCTAGGGCAAAAGAAGATCTGTGACATCTGCATTTTGTTTTAAAAACTTTTACATATAAAAAGCTAGCTCTAAGTACACAACTAATCACTGGCAGATTTACGTATGTGTGCCCAGGCTCTGCCTATTATATCCTATCAAACAGCATCAGGAGAAAGGCCAGAGACGTCTATGTTCAAAACACAAAGCACCGCGTCTGTTTTGGCAGACCCGCCGCATATGCTGTAGCTATAACCCTGCATTTACTCTCGTCATGTATTATACACAAGCCATGATTCCTTCCCTTCAGGTTGGTGGTAATGTGGCTTTGAAGAGGCAGTTTCGCAGAGGGAGATGCACCCTTGGGCCAAAGCATCGCTGAGCCATCAGCATCCAGAAAGCTACTGCAATGTGACTTGACAGCTGGGCAGTACTCAGCTGAGCTGTGTTTACCCTGGACTTCTTGCTCTGGCTTCCACTGGTCTCTCTTTCTTTTCCTCCCACCTCTCAGAAATTTCCCATCATTGCTACCACAGAGGTTCGTGTCCAACACAGACAGAAGAGAGGGTTGTCAATAGCTGAATCAGGACATTTGGGGACATCTGGGGCCCCCACAATGCAGGCTAGCAACTGGACAATTCAAAATCGCGCTACGCCTGAGGATGGTGAATTCAAGCACATAGGGAGGTGTTTTGCTGAAAAGCCACAGGCATAATTATACAAAAAAAAGCCAAGCATACCCCTAAGACCTTTGCTGAAGCAGGGCTTTGGTGGAGCTCTTGTTCTGCAGTAAAAGGAGGCATGATGCCTAGACTTGGCAGCTTTCCATTTCTGTATTTGGGCAATATCTCTGTAATTTGCAGGAAAATCCTCTTTATTGCAGCCAGGTGTTTGCACTCAGACATATAGTCCTGCTGGAGCTGTTCTGCTTTGCTGGCAGCAGGAGACCCTCCAGTCCTAGAACACCTACCTGGTGGGGCCATACACCACTTTGTGCCCCATTCTGCGGGGCACCCGCAGTGTTTTTACATTGGTGTAAATGTGGTTGGACAACAGAGGGTTCAGAAAGGTCTCCAGTAACCACCCTCTGTGCCATATAATCTTGCTGAACTAGTCCTCTGCCACCACAATATGCTGTTCCCTCATAGCAATAAGCAATGCCCACCTTGAAGAGCTCTAAACCTCACTGGACACAGAGTAATACAGCATGCATTTTGCAAATGGGAGCTTTAAGATGCAGAAATATTAAAAAACCTGCCAGAGCACGTGGGGAAGCTAAGCTGCATTGCCTGAGGGCTTGCTTCACATTTTAAGAGAGACATCTCTACTCCCCTGGAACAGAGCAGGCTTCCTGCTAGCTGGGAAAGCGCAGACACTTCTAATCTTGCTTGCAAAGAGAACGTGCTTAAAAGATCAGGAAGCAGCACGAGGATCTGAGCTTGCTTTGTGACCCTAAAAAAAGCACAGTTGAACAGAGTGCAGCACCCTGCCTCATTGCAGCTCAGCTCACCTCCAAGTGAAGCAAAAGGAAGGAATTGCATTTTATTTAGTTGACTGTTTATGACCTCTGAATTGGTGTCATGTGTGGCATTTTCTTTCTTTCTTTCTTTCTTTTCTTGTTTGTTTATTTTTGTAGGCTGTAAAGCAATGAGACCTGTTCCCCTGTTCTAGTTTTGCTCCCTACATCTGGGAGGGTTTTCTTGCTTCTGCTGGGGAGCACTGTGTGTCTGGGAGCCATAAAGATGTCTGTGGTTTTATTGCTAGACTTTTACAAACCTCAGGTTTGTGTTTTTATTATGATTGCTGCTGTGAGGACATTTTAAAAAACACTGTATTTCTCTGAGATTATGTTCCACTTGGTTGAGCTTTCTCTTGACATTTCAGGGATTTGACAGATACTGGCAAGCAGGCCAAATGAGCAAAGAGGCTCTCCTTCATCCCAAGCCCTACCTTTGGGGACATATAGGACATTGTCATCTATTAAAGGGGTGTAAAGCAGTGTCAGGACATGGCAGGGGGTGCCAAGGTGTTAACAGCCCAAGCACTACCATTGTCCCCTCCCTATGAGCTGTTGAATCTTTTTTACCTGTCCAAACCCATACAAACATCCCATTCTTGGGGAAATAGGCAAATTGCACAGGCATTTAACTGTCACTGTTTCCAATCTGATTTCAAAGTGATTGATTGATTAAGCAAATTATAGCCAAGGGGAAAAGTGTCTTCCTGGCCTCTCTTACCGGAGGCTGCGTAAAGCTGAGTGCTGTGGGATGCACCAGCCTTTGGCAGCTCTGGAGCGATATCGATCCTCCGGTGTAACGAGTTGCACGAGCTCTCTGAAACCGCATCATTCTGCCCCGACGATATGGAATTGGTTTCCATTAGCTTGCTGAAAAGACCAAGAAAGGCACGTAGCAACCTACAGACATGAAAATTGTGGTTAGTCTCAGCTCACGTCTTTGCATTGTGTTGGGTTTCAAAGGACTCTAAAGAGCCTGGCAACTATTAGAGAGCAGAGCCAGGGATACAGCTGTAAATTACATGGCAGCGTCTTGAAAGAGCCAGTGCATTTACTGTTCAGGCTCTTGCAAACACTCAGCCCTTCTGATCGATAGGTTGAGGATGGGGAAGGCTCAGGATAGGGTATTTTTAGAAGCTGGAAGTAATTTTGTATTATTTATTATCAGACATGGTTTGGTCCAGGCACTGCTAATAACACTGCTGTAGTCGCTGAGTCTCAGCCCTAAATAAAGTAGTCACAGGGGCCATTAAAATGCCATTGCTCATGTCCTCGCTGCATTTTGCAGGATGAACTCTGAGCTAAGGCTGGGGGAGGAGGCTGGGGTGACCCAGTGTGGGGAGTCTCGGGGGGTCCAGGAAGTGTGAATTTTATTTCTGGCCCCAATCCTCATCTGGCCAGCCCTGGCCAGGGCTGCTGCTGACTGTGCAAGTCTGGAATGACGGTCGGAGATGCTGGTTCAGGCTCCTTGGCAGCAGAGAGATGCTGGCAGCGAATGATCCCCAACCTGAGTCATCAGGGCTGCGTGCAGCTGACCTGCTCCGCCAGACGGTCCGTGCCCTGGTCACGCCGGCTCTGGGCCATTCCGGTGGAAACCCTGCGGCTCGCAGGGCTGCCGTCTGCTTCGCAGGTTCCTCCAGCACCTCCGGGCACGGTGCGGACAGGGCGGGCTCCGGGGAACGTTTCTGAGCAAGGATGGAAGGCTTTGTATTTTGTTTTGTTTTTCCACATGGGGTATGGCGGTTTGGCATCTGTCAAGTGAACGGATTAGGAACAGATGGGGAAAGATGTGAAACCCCATTGATCTCTGAGGGGCTGCTTCAGAGACGCGGAGAACAAGCACAGGCTGCACTCTGGCCCCAGGCTGTGTTGAGGGGACATGCTTAGGGTGTCCCCAGCCATGAGGCTGTGCCCAAGAAGGGCTGGCCCCTGCCCTGCAGCCCCCTGCACACCCAGGGCACCCACACCCTGACCTCCTTCAGTCACGCTTCAGGCTGTAACCAGCCAGCATGCAGCCCCCTTCCAAATTTGCTTTACTGTCATTAAAAGTCAAATCAACTCAAGTTAGACACCCCAGCTGCAGGGCTGTCCCCAGCCAGGCTGTCACACACATGCAATTTTTGCTTGCATCCAGCAGAGGACACTTGCTTTCCTTGCAAAGGGTTCACTGTGCACTTGGATGCAGCAAGTCAAAAGCTGAAAAGATTCAAGGCTTGGCCACATGTGGGCACTGGAACAGCAAGAGATGGGTCTTCCCAGGCTGCTTCCTAGCCCAGGGCTCTGGAGGAGCCTTTTCCCTTAGCCTTTCATGAGAAGTTTGAGATGTGCCAGAAGAGGTGGGAGCTGCGTGAGGGTCTCAGTGTTGCACTGGCCTCCATAGGGTTTGCAGACCCCATGTGTGACATTCAGAGTGGGTGACCATGGGTGGCATGAGGAGGTAGGGGCTGGCTTGGCATCATGGGCGCTGGTAGCAGCATTGTTTTGTGTGCAAAACACAAAGCTTTGCCAAATGCTAACTCACCGAGCCGGTGCTGAGCTCCTTGCTAGCACGTTGGTGGGTCGGCAGCTGATTTGTGCTTGTGAATTGGTGGGGTGAGAAGCAGCCTGGAGTGTCGTGTGTCCAGAGCTGCCAGCCCTCCTGGTGAGAGCTTCTCAGCTGTACAGGATCCTCTACCCTGTGCCAAACTGTCCATTGCCAGGCGTGACCTCAAGACAGCAAAATAAGGCCCTGGTCTTGCAGATGGCTAAGCCCATAAACTGCCCTGCTCCCTTCACCAGTTGCATTCGTCTGTGGGGTTTTAAACAAGTGATGGACCTTTGCAGGACAAGGCCTGATCTTACTAGGCTTTGCACAGACCTTCGTGTCAGCACCTATAGAAATGCTGCTCCTACTTTCTAAACTGCGGGTAATTTCTTGTTTAAGGCTTGCTACTAGTTTTTCCCACCTTGTATGGAACACTCTCATGTTTCCACTCTGATGATTTACAGGAAGAACAAAAGTCAAATCTCTGTGGAAAGCCCAGGAGGTGTGAGGGTCACCTCTGAAATGTGTTGCACTCCCTGTGCTAGGTAAAACTGTCACAGTCCTATCTAACCAGCATTTACCTCTCTAATCATCTTCTTAAGGATTTAAGATTCCATACAGAGAAAATTGAGCCAGAATAGTTCAAAGCTATGTACACCAGGACTGTGACCCAGGAAATAAATACATGGCTTACCTTAGGTCATGACTGTTGCTGTGGGAGATGCCCATGACACTCACATGGGTCTGGGTTTTGGTCAGCCATGCTACACCTTCCTCCTCCAACCATTCTCCGTATAGGAGGAAAATACAGACTTTACTCCTGGCCCACAAAGGAAATCTTGGTCTTAAACGAGCCACAGAGCAGGATACCTGGAGCTATAAAGACAGCACACAGAAGCACGCAGAAAAACATACAGGAATTATGGAGAAAGTTCTCCTGCCTTTCACCATAATGGGCCTCAATATAGCTCTCCCGGGGAATCTGTGAAAAACGTGGAGCCTGGAAACAGCAATTTGTGGGCTGCCTGCTGCAACAGCCGAGCCTGAGCACAACCTGCAGAGTCTGCACTCACCTGGGCTGCGATGTCCACCCTGGCTCTTGCAAGCACTGCAGGAATAACCAGAGCGTGGTACAAGACACCAGGTTCCTAACTCCCATTAATTCCAGTTTGCCTCATAACTGGGACCAGCTGTAGGAGAGGACCCAGAGCGTCCCGTCTCCTGTGATCCAAAATATCTGGCACAAACCTGTAATGCAACATTTTGAGGAGCATTTCCACCATCACTGCTGGTGCTTGCGGTGGCTGAACTGCCCTGCTAAGCAGCAGAAAGACATGGTCCAGGAGGCTGATCTTGGACCCATACTGAGGCCACAAGGCTTTGCCCAGTGAGGCCAGACCCCCTCTGGCCCTACAACTCACACTGGGCTTTAAGACCTGTTAGCTGGAATTCAGCAGCTTCCTGATCCCTTTCACATCATCCAGACCTACCAAGCCCTTGTAGTCCATTAACAAAAAGAGATGGCAGGCCTAGATTTGATGACTGTCTAAACAATATGAAGAGGCGGTGGTTTGCTGGCGATGTGTAAAAACAGGCAACAAATCAGCTGGCAACATGCACTGGATTGAAATGAAATCAAAGCAAAGGCAGATGACTTTGAATGGGCTCCAAAGGTCATAGAGAAACAAGCAAAAACTGATAAAGTTCACAGCAAAACAGAGCGAGCAGAAGGAGCACTCTATCTTCTTGGCACTGGGAGCTGTTGGCATCTGATCTGCAACAAATGTATTTGTGAGCTAAAAAAAATAAATTAATCTGGAGAGAGGCCGGAGGCATAAAGAGAAAGATGAACTGGTACAAATAAACCTGCCTGCTACGGCACAGGAGAAAATGTGCACAAGTCATGGTGCCAGTAAAGGGTGAGAGCCCAGGGCAGCTTCGAGTCAGCAGGTAGGTGACACTGGTGACAAGCTCTGAAGATGGCCGTGTCCCATGGTGGCACCTCATCGGTGCTCCTTCCTGCCATGGGGTCATGAGGATACACAGGTTTCTTGGGCAGGAAGGATTGTCTCAGTGCTGTCTGGCCTGGGTGAAGGAGTGGGTGGCGGTAATGCCACTTCCTAGCAGGCATCTGGGATGTGTCTGTGCTGGGAAATTGCAAAATAGTAGACGGTGCTAATTGATGCTAAAACAGGAGGGCTTTGAATATACATAATCAGAGTACCCTTTAGAAACCACTGGATACCTTCCATCCACGAGTATCTCATAAAGAACATTTATTACTTATTAGGTGGCAATGGAAATGCATCTTAAGAGCAAACTGTCCCGCACAGCCATCATGCCGAGCTACCCCTTCAGTTGTCTAGCATGCACAGAATGAAACACCACTCCATTCATTCATGCTCCAGGACTGCTATTTTCACCACTGGCAGCTCCTGCTGCACTAACTAAAACACTTCTGATCCAATCCAACGAGTTTTTTTCCAGGTTTGCTTCTCCACAGTGAAACCACAAATCGTGCTATATGGAAAGCTCTGAGCCTCCAGAAGTCTAGAGTTACTGTAGGTTACAGCGGTTGGATTTGGTCCTAAAACAATGAAACGAAATGTGAAAAAGACACAGATGGCTGTCACCTCAGTGCCATTTGGAGTGTTTTTTGGTTTCTAGCCAGTCAACTCCATGCCACAGTTATGCAAATAAAGGCAGCAAAGTTAGATGCAGTGATACACACATCTCTAGCAGGCTGGAATGAAGGATAAAATAGCTGGGTGTTTTTGGAGAAGTGGAAAAGATCACCGCAGCGGCTTGAAGAATAGAGGATTTAAGGACACAGGGTGAAACCCTGCTTTCACTTAAAGCAAAGGAGGCTTTGCTATGACTTTCTGTGCACCCAGATAGCTGTGTGCACTTAACCACACAGCTTTACTCTGTAAAGCCTAGAACAGGACAGGAGTGATAACGGCTTCAAAGACCAGAACCATGAGCTCTCATCTGCAGCGTCTCAGCCCCAGGGACAACTAGTTGCTTGTCCCCTCTATATAATTTTAACTCGTGAAGATGGGAACTGACTTCTGGACACTCATAGAGTTTGGCCCAGCTAATCTAACAACTAAGAGCAGAGAGAGGCAGAAAAAAGGAAGAGTCTGATGAGAAGCACAGTGAAAAGATGCCATGGGAAAATAGTTCGAAATGCCTTGCCTAAGGGCACACTGCCGAGCTCTAAACACTGAATCCAGCCTGGGATGAATAAGGGGATGTAAAGGAAACTGCTTCCTCTTACTCCAGGGTTGGATTTAGCCTTGTGCTAAATATCATGAAGAAAGAAAGGGAGAAGATAGGGCTGTAGTTTCCCATTAAAATGGTGTCCCCCAGTGATACACCAGGAACAAGAACAGATTTTAATCTCTTATAAATAAACTACTAATCAACCTCTTTTTAAAAATGCCCTATGCTTCCCTCCTCAATCTCTTGTGAGGATGGGGAGGCTTAGAAATTTAATACAATTCTGTGGTTGAGTTAAACATTAGGCAGATTTCATACTATGTTTTACTAGAACCAGATGAATTTCTAAGCTTGAAATCCAGCGTACAGAATGCTGATTAAGTCTGATCTGGTGACCATCTGTCCTTGCATTTGTAGTATGAGTAGCTAAATGAAATTCTGAAAAAAAGGGCTATCTTAAATACATACAGGATAGAGCAAATTGAAGAAAGCCCTACTCACTGTTGCTATGTGAATCTTCTCAGAAAGAGGGGAAGATCAGGTTGGTCTCTGAAGTTCCATATGCTCATGCTCCACTTTTCTGATTCTTAGAAGTTGAAACATGAATCTCTAAGTTTTGCTTTAATTACATCTTTGTGAGTTTTCCCTTAACTTCGCATTAAAAGCGAACAGACAATACATTGAGTTTGGGTAATGAGAAATGTTTCACTGTCAGAGAGAGTTAGTATCTTGGAAGGTGTAAATTAGTGGGGCTTGATGCAATCTGTCAGTCATTGCAACCCAGTTTGGGCCAGTAATCACCACAAATTGGTCTTTCTTTTTTTTGTATGTATGTATGTACGCTTATATTTAGAGAGAGCAAGTAAAGGCAGTCAAATAATGCTTAATAGCTCACTAACCAACCAAAGGTCATCAAAGAGCAGAGGTGACGCCTGTCAGCCTGTTCCCATCATAATGGAAATTGGCTGGAGAAAAGAGCAGTCTGAGGAGCGATGGCACAGCATAATGCCCTCCTTTGAAGGGAGCGGGTTAGGAGGCCGGGTCTGTCAGCAGAGGGACTGAATGGGTAAGAGAAAGTCCGAGGAAAGGCAGAAAAAATAGCACTATGGGGATTGCAACTACTGAAACAGAGACAGTGTTTGTAAGGCTTGCTAACGGAAATGGTTTCTAGCATGCAAAGGCACCAACTTCTGGAACCCAAGCCCCATCTCATGACACTGGATTCTCCTCCCTTCGCGTGAAGAACCACAGGGAGTACAAAGCAAAAACAAATTCAGTCTGTGTCCTCTGCCAGTTTTCCGCAGCCGCCCGAGGGTCTTTGCTCTTTGAAACGGAGGGTATCTGTTCTTTAAAAGGAGTTGTTCACATGTCAACAAGTCGGTCTGTGCAGCAGAGGACAGATGCTGCGGATGGCTGCGGGGCTCGGGCTGGGCTGCAGGACATCCACACAAGAGGCGGCGGCTCAGCAATAACCACAACAAAACCGACCGGCGGAGATTTGGGAAATGCCTTGGGTGTGGGATGCTCCCTGCTACTGAGGGAGCTGCCGGTTCCAGGCTTTCCCACTGCTTAGCGTGAGCCTGGCTGCTTGATCTCCTTGTAGAAGAGTAAAGGCTACGACTAGGATGCTTTTCTGAGGTAAAAGACTCACCCCAAGTCCCGGAGGAGGAATGAACGGAGTCTGGCATGGAGGGCTAAGCAGCTGCCTTTGAAACTCCATGTGTGTTGGCTTCTCTGTGCTGGTGGCTCCCCGCTCCCACAGGCACACGGTCCTGGCTGCCTCCATACCCAGATTAGGTCTGCCCTTCTCATCTCCAAATGCCGGGAGGTCGGTCAGAGGGACAGTACCTGTGCAAATGCAGCTGGCTTTGATAAAATCCTGATACTAGTATTCAAAAGCTCCAGCTCGCCCAAGAAAATCCAATCATTAGAGTCCCTTCTACCTCAAACAACCCTAGGAACAGAGCACGTTGTTTGGACGTCACTGGGCTAAATCTATGTTTCTTACATGGCCGTTTTCTTTGTGTTTTCTCCTTCTCTCTGAAGTTTAAAGAGATGCTTGTTTTTCTTGCTAATTCTTTCCCCTGAGTGCTGATAGAGATCTCTGTAACATGAGGCCAGCTGGAGGAAATTCAAACTGGTTTCTAAACGTTGTTATGATAGAGTGCGGGGGACATGTCTTTGAAGCTGCTGGACTCAGGAGATACCCCTGATTCAGGAGAAATGCAAGAGGCAATTAAGCTTTTTTTTTTTTTTCTGGAAGAGGACTGGAGCCCTTACCTGTAAAAACACAAGCCACTTGCTGGTGTCACCCCACACTGGCTTCTGGGGAAAGGAGAAGTTTAGGCAATGTTATTTAGTTGGTGTTTCTCTATCCCAGGAGAACAGAGGCCACGGGCAGAGCCATGTTGGGGACAAGGGAGGCTGCAGTCTGGCTTTGCTCAAGCTAAGCAGCCCATGTCAAGTGGAGATGTGTGCACCTGTATGTGTGTATCTAGCCCCTCTGTCACAGTGTCTGCTCCTGTCCTGCTCCATCTCTGGTGGCTCCCTCTCAGACACCACCATTCAAAGTGGATTTTAAAGAGGCCACAGAAAGGGAACAGGAGCAAGTATTTTGATATGTAGAAGGCCCACAAAGTCAAACTGTAAGTGATCTTGCTATATATTGCCCTGAATATCTATTGAGCATGAGTATGGTGAGGGTAAAGGGTGATTTGGAGATCTTGCAAACCCACCTGGATGCCACCCTGCGTCACGTGCTCTGGGTGTCCCTGCTTGAGCAGGGGAGTTAAGACCAGATGCTCTCTAGAGGTCCCTTCCAACCTCAACCATTCTGTGATTCAGTCCTAGTTCAACTCCAAAGCTTACAAGAAAAAAAGAAAAAAAGAATAAAATAGAAAGAAAGCAAAAGGCTTCCCTTTGAGCCAGTCTTTCAGAAAAGCCCTGCAATTTATATATACAGTGCTGGCCTTGCTGCAAAACCTGGCGTCAGTCATGGCTACTGAGCCCTTACATGTTTCTTTCCTCAGAAGAGGAGAGGCTTGACAGGACTCTGGCATGGTGGGAGGCTGACAAACCCTCATGGAAGACATTTGTAGTGTGGGGGGCCTGGGAATCAAAGTGAAGAGACAGCCAAGAGCGCCAGAGGAAATGGAAGGGAAGAAGCTGCACATGGGATCTCTATCTGCGGAGGAGAATCTAGGTCTGTTCAGCTTCGCCTCCCTCCCCCTGCTTCCCTTTGTAGATACTTCCCGTGCAGACAGTTTCTATAGGCATTTCCTGGGAAGGTTGCACAGGCAAAGTTGCATTTTTATATATTTTTTTTAACCGCAGTTTGCTAAGTTAAAGGGTGTGTGAGGGGGGAGCACAGAGTACGATACTGAAGCAACTTTATCTGCTCAGACAAAGTGTAAGCAAGTATCCTGCCAACTCTAACAGACTCTACATCAAATCACACAATCTCTTAAAACATGCAATGGCAAAAGCATCACGCTGCCTATCTGGAGCTAGGCTCACTCAAGCTTTCCAGGGCTCTCCTCCCTAAACTCATGCCCTGCTTTTCCCAGGGTCTGAAGCAAAATCCAGGGCATGGAAAAGCTGGCACCTCCAGCAGTCTCCCAGGCCTGGGTGCTGGGACGGTGACACTGGGTGCTTTACCCTGTGCTTCCACCTCCCTCCTCTCTGCATCCACCTGCTTTCTCTTGCCTTTTCCATGCTGTTAATTATTTAGTTTGTTATTTTAAATGAGTGACTCAAGCAGGGGGATTCCACCTAGCTGAGACCTGTAATTAACAAGACACAAGGAACAGGATGAATATCCCCAGATAAGACCCAGGGAGAGCACTTAACGTTGCTCTCCCCCTCGAGCCTTTTGAGACAAGTGAAAACAAGGAGCAGCAGCCCAGCCTAGGATGCCCATGGGTAACCCAAACCAAGGGAGTGTCCCGGAAAGAACATTAGGAGATGAACATATCCTAGGAACGCCCAGGAACCGCCTGGGACAGGAACCACCCTGTCTTGAGCTAAGCTGAGCACCAGTCTCCCCAAAAATCACAGCTTGCTGAGCAGTTCTCAGTCCCACGCAGGTCCAGCAGCTTCCTTCCTACCCCGGACTGAGGGAGCATCCAGTGAATCTCACGCCACTGAATCTGGCAAATCTCAACACAGGGAACATGTAGCAGCCTCTGGAGTTGTCACCCTAGAAACCCAAAGCACAGAGCATGTTTCAGAATGAAGGCAGCCCGAGCGCTGTCGGTCTGCCTGTGTTTGTTTCTATGGAAAATTGTTACTTTAATGTGAGTCATGGGAGTAATTAAGGGATAAATAGCAGCACTGCAGTTCGTCAACACCCTGATGCCATTGCAAAAGCAAGGGGAAGTGTACACATTCCTACAGAGACACAAATCCAGTCTGGGCACTGGCAAAATAATCATTCCCATCCTTTGGGCTTTGGCAGTCTGCTCTGGTCTTAGTCAGACTGGTGTCAATCTAGAATAGTCCTGCTGGCCTGATTTACTGGAGTATCAGTGAGACTGGGGTTGCGGCCATTCAATTTAAGTCAAGACACATAAAACAGAGCAACCAACATCACACAATGGTGGAAGCCCAGATGTCTGCCAGCAAAGAAAACCACACTGCATCTTTACGTATTTTTTTTACTTTAGGATGTGCTGAACAAAAAAAAAAAAAAAAAAAAAAAAAAAGAGCTTGCAGATATTCCCCGTATGACAAATGTGAAGGTTTTGCCTTACCTCCTGCACATGATCACGGGGCCCGCGTGGGGACAAGGGAGGCAGCAGCGCAAGGCAAAGTTGAGCTGTACTTGAGTAGACCTGCACTCTAGGAGTGCTGAATCCAAATGCTGAAAAGCAAGAGCAAGAAGATGGACTTACTCTTCAGGGACCACTGCTACTTTTGAGACTAGTTTTTATGCAGCATTGGCACTTGCCGGGGACAAGGAAGGAGCCTCTATCCTAATCTGGCAGAAATAGGAGCTTTCCAGGCTGGGCTGGGGGGTTCGTGGTGCTCCAAGGCAGCGACCTCAATTAATCAACAGTTTGGAGAACATTTATTACAGCCCCCCTGATGCTTTTGGACAGATCCATCTGGCACAAAGGAGCACGACTGGGACACAGCCCATTTACCTGTCTCCAGGGCTCGTTCCTCGGTGCTTGGGAGCCCATACAGTCTTGCAAGGGGTGGCTAAGGCCTCCTCCTCCTCAGTCCTTTGGGGCTGCTGCGGGAACAACAGCAGCTGCTTTGGAGAGTGATCTGAGGAAAGATTTGAAAAGAAGGGCCATGAGTGACCCATATTTGCACCTGTCAGTGTGGAAAGACCGTTTCTTAGCTGAAATCCACACCACAGCCCTGTCCTTAACTACTCCCTTCCCTTATTCTTTGGAGATGATTTCAAGCAACGCCGTTTTCCACTTTCTAATAAACAATTTAAATGCCAAAGGGCAGTTCTTCTGCTGATGGCAACTAAAGCCAAGGGAGCTGTGACAGTTTATGCCAGCTGAAGCTCTGCCTTCAAGTGAAGGTTTTAAACTTTCCACTAAAGTGACTAAAATAAGCTGTAGTATGAAACACTAAGAGCAAAGAACGAACTCTAGAGACTAGAGGGATTTGGGGAATGAAACGAAATCCATCTTGCTGGCACTTTCCCCCCCTATATTTGGAATTTAAAAAATTCCCCCAGATTTGTCTTTTACAGACCAGCCCTTTGTTCAGAGACCAGCAATGAGCAGCCTCCCCTTTCACACAGAGCAGGTGAGCTTTGGCAAGCCAACATACAAAATGCAGAGCTGGAAACTATTAATATCTTTTACTGCTGGAGTACTGCAGAGCTTGGCGCAGGTGCTATTTGTTTTCTTTAACAGGCTTCTCAGCTATGCAGTTTGCAATCAAACACTGGAAGAGCAAGATCTCTGCTTAGCGAGCAAGTTGTGATCACCCCGACTTCTCTTTGTTATTCTGTGACACTCACCACAACCGGGTGTTTTTTACCAGGGAATTACAGCATTGATGCAAGGCTGCTGCCACGCTGGGTGTGTTTATAGGAAGGGGTGGGAAGCAGCTCATCAGACTCCAGGCAGACGCAGGAAACCTGGGCTCTAACTCCTGGCTAGGCTATTAAGTCTCAGTGGGACCTTCGCATGTCACTTAAAGCCCAATTCTCCGGTTGGCGCGCAACACATTTTCCACTGACTTTAAACAGAGCAGGGAATCTTTGTTGCCTGTGAAAACTGAGCCTCCACACACTTCACTCTTCCCATATTTAAATTGAGGAGGAGAATATTTTGAGATCAATGGATAAGAACATCTGCGAGTGCTAATACCCATGTACCTTGCCAAGATACCGTGAGATTAAACAAATATTTTGAAGGGTTGAGAGTAAGATCTTGTGTGGCAGGTATGGGGTTGTTTTGTACGTCCAGCATATATTTTTCTCATTCTTACTTTTTTTTTTCCCCACAAATGGGAGAAATCAGGATAGAGAGGTCCTAAGGCACATAGCTTTCAGCCACACGGATTTGCTTTGTGAAAACCAAAGGAAGAGCAAGTGCCCAACTCCTCACTGCATCTCAGTGGAGCAGCACTGAGCTGAAGAGAAAGAGCATATCTGACTGCCCAGATATTTGGTTAAATGTCTCCAACTGGGCACAACTGAAAAATCAAATAAGTTGGGGGATACTTTATCTAATTCTGTGAGTCAAAGCTCCAAATAGGATGTCATGAAGCTGATAAGGGCTCAGATTTGCCCTGTAGTGGGAGATCCTATTGATACAGTGGGAATTCTGGGTCCAGTTTTGGGATAGCACATATTAAGAAAGATAATCAACAAGCTGGAATGTGCACATAGAGACTAAAACACATGATAAAGAGGTTTTGAAAACATGACCTGTGAGGAAAGGTGGAAGGAAGTGAGCTTGTTTAGTCTAGAAGAGAGAAGAATGAGGGGAACACAACAATGTTTGGCAGTACTTGCAAGGGGGACAGTGAATGCTGGGATGAGCAAGAAGAAAACAGTTTAATTTATAGCAAAGTTTTAGGCAGGATCATAGGAAAAGCCTTGTAAATAGAAAACCCCAGGGATGGGCTACTTAGGGAAATATCCATCACGGGAAGTTTTTAAGAATAAGCTGTAGCAATTCCCATGCAAACACGGGCACTTTACAAAGTGAAACAGTGATGTTTGCAGGTGCAGAGGCAACAGCTTTTATTCAGTACGGGTGGACGGCCACTTACACAAACAGTTCTGAAAGTCACCCAGGCACAACAGCGTTGAATATTGAATCACTCCAAGTAAGCTTAACTTGGGGTGGTGGTAACAAGCAGTGTTCCTGTCTCCAAAAGTCCTTTCACACTTCATCTCTATAGCATAATGCATTATTTAAAAATCACTAATGACAAAGGCAATTTCCTAATACATTATCAGGCTTGGGTAGTGCCACCTTAAGAGGATGCACCCTTCTATCTCTGCATAGTGTCCCTCTCACCTCCTGTGCCTGCAGAGTAAAAATAGCAACTTTATATATGTTTTTACACTCCTAGTCACTGGCTTGAATCCCTGTATTCACAGCGCTGTCTCCTTGCAGCACAGGAAATCGATACTGCTGAACTGCAGGATGGAGAAGGCTTCGTGTGGCACCTCATGTTCCCGCTGCGCCCCTGCTAGGACCATCCATCCTCCCACACTGTGTGTGGAACTGCCAGGATGGCAGAAATGCATCAAGTAGGTGGCTCCCACAGCCAGGGAATGTGTCTGCAGATGCACAGACAACGCAGGCCGTGCAGGCTGGTTACTTACCAGCCTATGCAGAAATCTGGATCTCTTAGCAAACACCCTTGTCCCAAGTCCTTCGCTTGCAAGTTCCCATCTCTTACTCAGTGACATAGAGACCCTTGCTCAAAGCGCTGAGCCTCTAGTCCCATGAGTGCTGCTGGAGAGCTGTTTCAAAATGAGAAAAGCATTTGCTTGAAGTGCTGTTCTTCTCTGATCCTGTTCAAAGGCAAGTTCCAGGATCCTTATGGGATCTGCAGGGTCTGATAATATTTGGGTGAAAATCCTCCCTCACAAGTCCTAAAGACCAGGTCCTCCAGGGTTGTTCTTGAGCAGCACCTAGAGAAATTCTGCAAGAGGATGGTAGGAAAGGCCAGAGAATGAGCCAAAAACACCTACTCATTTTAAAGAATTAAATAGTCTGAAAGGACTCGATGCTGTTAAGAGGAAAGCTGGCTGTGTGGCACTGCTGCATTACAAACATTTTTCAGTATCCCTAGATAAAAATAATGCTTATAACTCCATTCCTGCAGACATGGTCTCACTCTCTTCTCAAAGTGAGGGCATCGCCTGTGCACAGCCACATTCTTCATGGCAGCAGAGGTCTGTTCTGTACTGACTTGGTTAAGATATTCCCAGGAGTGGGCTCAGTTGTGTGACAGCAACATAGCACTATGGGGACGCAGGAATTTGAAGCAAGCAGGAAGCTGCAGAAACCACTGGAGATCGACTGTCTGTTCCCATCTTGCTAGAAGGCCTCTCGTGTCGGGCTTCACTGCAGGGATGCCCTGTTAGTTCCTCTTCCATTTTTCTTTTTGCCTAGGAGATCTCTATTTAGGCAGGACTGAATGTCCTTGAAAGGACCAGCTATAACAAACAACCAGGGGCAGATTTCAGGCAAATGCTGCACGAGTCAGAGGTCACAGCTGGAAGTAGTTTTAGGGGAAATTCAAAATTACTGTCAAAAGCAGTTCTCTCTCATTTTAATTGTAATTGGTTAATCTCATTTTATTTGCCCTGCGGCTGTGGCTGTGAAGCTTAGGAAAGTCTCAAGGCCCCTGCTTTGCTTTCAGTTATCTTGGGAGCAATTCTGTTGACTTCAGCAAAGTTGCTTTGGATCTATCCCTTGGGCCACCAAGACCACAGGCCATTGCTTGGAAAAGCCTTTAGTAAGGGAGAGAATAAATGGTGGCAGATGGTTGTTCCCCTTTCAGAAATGAAGACAGACAAGAGGTTTTGGCTGATTTAATCCTCCAAACAGCCAGAGCAGAGTGTCAAGGAACAGGATGGTTTTGTGCACATCGTCCTCCTCATCTTTCCTGCACCTGGAGGGTGTGGAGGGACAGGCAGGGCTGGGTGCAGAGGGAAATACGGTGCCAGGATAACATCAGCTGAGGATATGCCCCATTAGAGCTGGGAAGTGGGAAAAGGTCAATGGGAGCAGTCTGCTCCTGTGAATATGTAATCTCCCTATCCACCCCCTGCTCCAAGCTACTGGCAAATTCTGCACTAACAGGCTAAGCCTCTCTCTGCGGTATTTAGGGCAGCGTTTGCCTAGTGGTTTCTCATCAAAATGCAGAGTGAACAAACCGCTCGGGATCTGCACTGTAAGACACGACTGCAGAACCGGGTACTGCTTGAACAACGTGCGCTCTGCCCAGCAAGAGGTTGGCAAAGACCCGATCAAACATGTCAAGCGGCTTGTCCGTGGCCCCTCTCTCCCGCCCTCTGCTCGGCACATGTGCGCAGTCACATGGAATTTGCTGCTTTGACTTGCAGGCAAGTCAAAAAGCTGTCGAACGGTGATCACATCTAACACCACTCATCATCACCATCAATTGTTCTCCAAATCAAACAGGCCACGTCGCCAAGCAAAATGCTTAGGAAGATATTTTTTGATTGGACACACATCCAAAATAAATACAGGAAAATCTCCGACTCCAAATACTTCTCATGGTTGCTTTTTGGTTTGGATCATTAGTAAAGCTGAGATAGACACACAATAGCACGGGGCTGATGAAAACCCACTTCAGCATAGCGCCCCAGTTTCCTCAGAAATTAATCCTCTTTGATACTCTCAACCTACGATAAAAACATCTCTTCAGCCCATCCAAACACGCACATCTTCTCACAAGATCCCTGGCAGCATCCCTTGCAAGATGGATGCCTTTTGAAGCTGGTCATCTGAGCCTCGAAGAGGGCTGTGATCCACTGTGAAGTCTCTGTATGCCCTAACATGTCAGTTCTGATGAGCTGCAGCTTTGGGTTCTTCTTTCCAGTGAACACCACGCTCCACCCTTGGGCCTAAATCCTGCCCAACACCAGAGCCCAGGTTCTCTGCCTTGGTATAGGATGAGCGGCAGGAAATTCTTCCTTCACTGGGGGCTGGGAAGGAACTGCAGATCTCCTTGAGAACCTTCTCTATGGAAACTACGGGTTTCTACCTAGGCCTGTGAAGAGGTGATATCCACAGCCAGAGTAGAAAAGGGAAAGGAGAGCTTGGAATAACAGCCATGACTTTCCCTCCACAACCAGCCTCAGAGCTGCTGCTCTTGGTGGCCCATCGCATGGGGACATTGCATCCACTGGGCCTTCAGCTGAGCCAAAGAGCCACCACGAGGCTGCAGCTCCCAACCCAGGTGCCTTGAGACTTGGTGCCACAGCCTCCCCGTGGCTGCTGCCTGCCTCGCAGGCCCAGCCCTGCAGCAAGGCCTAGAGCCCTCCGCGTTCCCCAGGCCAGAGTGCTGTGGGAGGAGGGCGCTCCGGCCCGGCCTGCACCACCTCTCCTGCACGCGGCTGCCGACTGCGGCTTTGGAAAGAGTCCCCCAGGCCTGTGGGGCCAGATTTGCTCTTCAAGGCTGAGCTTGGTTTTGCCAAAGTTTGAATCCAAACCACACAGAGTCTGTTAGCTGCAGTGAGTCCCACCCAAATGGCCCAGGTTCACTCCAACCTCAACCCAAGACCTAGCCCAGGCTCTGCAAATATAAGCTTTTCCCTTTCTCTCCTTTTTGCCCAAATCCCTGCCTGCAGCAGATGTCTTGGAGAACCTGGCTCAGTCTGAGACCATAACGAAACTTAAGAAACGTTCACTAAACTCCAGTAACCCAGAGGTGGCAAAGGCAAATTACAGGCCTCAAGTTCCTGGCTTTTGCATATTGGCATCGCCTTTGAATGTGCTAAACATTGTGGGCAAGAACTGCTCTGGTTTGTAGGAGACCAGGCTCCCTGCCAGTTACTTTTGCTTGATGGATTTTCTATTAAATCAGTGCCCAGCTCCGCACTTCCCCCCATTCCAGTGTGACAAGACAAATCACAAGAACTGGATGCACTGAGCTCTGGTATGAGCAGGTGGGACTCCCAGGGTTTGTGCATGCACCCTCACAGACCTGCTGTACCAGAAACCAGACCCATTACTTATTTCTGTGTCATGTATTGGGCATCCCAGCTCCTCTCCTGGAGATGACGCTGCTTAACTGGAAGCCATTCCTTTAAGCCTGCCTTGGCCTGAGTATGCAGTAAAGCCCTGCTCCTATTTTGCAGTTAGTCTGGGGGTGTTTAGATATGAAACATGCCAGAAGCTGAAGCTAGGACTGTATCACGGCTTGCAGAAAGAACATTTCTCCTGTTTTAATTCTGCATGTAACACACTTTTGCCTGCTTTGCATCATTTCCTTTGTGAAAATACCTGGTTTATTTCTAACAAGCCCCCTGGCCATCCAGATTGGAAAAAGTGTCAGAGATCTCTGCCCTCAGTCACTTCTCCTCTTGCTCCTTTTCTCTCCTGCCTATTTACCATGTAAACTCTCCTCCCACAGGACAGGGTCCCCCGTACAGTGTCCTTGGAGCCATCAGTGACACCCACTCCAGCATCTTCCTCACCCACTCCAGCAAGGCAGCAGTGCTGACCAGAGCCAGTGGTTACTACAGGCCTTCAGGGCAGCCACTTTGCCTGGTGTGTCTTTACCTGTCCCTCTTGCTCTGTTGGCATCAGTTTCTAGCATAGCCCAGTGCTCCCAGTCAGGCAATGCTCTGGTAGCCCTTTGGCCAGCCTAGGACTGCCCTGGGCAAGCTGTATCCTGCTGGGAGGCCTGGATGCCCATGGCACAAAGTGATGGGGACCTGCAAAAGAACTGAAGAGCTTTCACACATTCGCCTGTTGGCAAAGCTCCCAGCCCTGGGAAGTTCTTCTGTGCAAATGCCTGACACCCGCTGCATTTGCATCGCCCGCATTTTGGGCAAGGGCCTTTTCCCCTTCTCTAGTTCCACTGCTTGCTGCTGACATTTTAAGAGCACTAAGTCTGATCACACATGATAAGCTAGATCCAAACCTCCTGAGGGCACAACTCCATCTTTCACCACTTGGCAGCCAGGGCTCTGAAAGCAGCCCAAGAGCTGTGCCTAGCTGCGCAACAGCTACCGCAAAACCAAGAGCCTTCCCATAACCAGCAGTCACCAGCCAGACTGAACACACTGTTCAGACTGCTGTCTCACAAGCAGGGCTTAGTGATGGATTATGTTTCCATAAAAAGCTGCAGGAGGAGGTAGCAACTGCGATAGCGGCTGTGGTTGGTAGGAACTGGTCAAAGCTGCAAAGCAAGAGATGGAGGGAAGAGGGGGCTGGAGCTGCTTCGTTAGTGCTGACACCACGACAAACTAGAGCTTGGAAGAAATTCGCCTGGGTGTTTTATCCCCCTTCCCATCCTCAATCCACCTCATTTCTCATGGAACAAAAATCCTGCCTTTTGCCCAGCTCTGCTTCTGGAGCACTAATCCTTTGGCTGTGGGTAGATTAAGTCTCTGGCCCTGAGAAAGCTCTTCCAAGGCACAGTGAATATTTTGTTTGTTGGGGTCTAACCCATGTGCAGCTCACAGCTGCCATGGTTGTGAAACTGTGCTTTGTCTTTTCTCTTTTTTTTTTTCCTTCCTTTTATTTCTAAGCAGCCCATAAGAAACAAGGAAAACAGGGCTATTCAAGAGAACTATTCTTAATGGTCTGAAATTAAGCCCAGTATTTTTCTTGGCTTGCAGAGGAAAATGGTTACCTTGACCGAAACTTGGTTCTTGGTAATGAAGACTGCAGATACGAGACTTCTACAGGTTGTGTTACACAAAACTTCAGAGGGTTCTTTTTATCTTCTCTTTCCCTTCTCTACCCAAAACTCTGCCTAATATAGCTGAGGACCTATAATAACTTGCAGGGAAAGGAAGCTATGTCTCAGGTGTTGATGTTGTGAACCACTTTTTATTCTTTTTCATGCTGACAAAAGGTTAATGAAACAGAACTGGCATTTCATCAAGGGTAGCACTGGAAATTAGGGACAGAGTTGCCATTAAAAATAACCAGATGCATGTGCTTCTTTCCCTGACACACCGGTCTTGAAATATCTCCCTCTTCGGTTGTACAGCTTCCAAGGAATAGCAGGAAATTGCAATTGTTACACTGGCCAGAGAATGGATTTAATTTGTACTGTTTTATCCTCCCTGTTGGAAGCTATCCTCCCTTTTCTTCCACGCCAGTGAAAAAAGAAAAGAAAAAAAAATCCAACAAAACCAACACATTTCTCTATAAAACCTTCCATGCAGTTGGAGCATAGCCTACCACAAAGTACACATGCTTCCCCTACCAGAGGTGTGGGCTGCCCACCTTCTGCATGGTTCCTTGCAACACATTCATATATGCCATTCTAAATACAAATTTACCACAGTTTAAACTCGGTTCAAAAGCCACTGGTTAGTTAATTCCACCAGTACCCAAAGTTGATGGGAAGAGTGTAGGTATGTACTTGCTACAGAAAGGTCAGGTTAAGAGCACATAGCTGATGGTGATGCTGGTTCAGCTGAAGGGCAGATATTTGTTGAGGAACCCTAATTCAGCTGCATTTGATCATGTGCCTATACAAGACAGAGGTTTGCATTCATTAAGTCATCTGTTTTAAATCATCTGTTTTCCTTAAACAGGTATAACTCTAGCTATACAAGTGGACCAACCTTTTTAAGCACAAGTTACTGGCCTGGAAGATGACAAAAAGATGAAACTTTACCAGGGCTCAGTAACATTAGACTTTTTTTTTTTTGTGGAGGCATTTTGTACTCTTGTGTCATCACAGTGAGAATATATTTGGCTCTGTTGGAAAGATGACTGCAGTGATTGAGTTACGAGGTTTAGTGACTTACTGCTTGTCAGCTGAGCTGCGGTATCGCGCTCTGCCTGTTGGACACGCAGAGCACAATGCATTAGCTCCGGGCTAAATTCTAGCACAGTGAGACACAGTGTGGTTACCCAGAGCAGAACCTGGCTTGAACCCATAGGCTAAACCCCTCCTTGCTTTTGGAAAAGTACCTAGTAATGTTTATTGGCTCTGGCAGGGAGGCTTTAACAGCTTATCTGGCTCCAGAAGCACCGTGAACCCCAACCTCATTTGAGGACTGAGGGTGGTTACTAACTTATAGATGTGCAGTCCTGCTCCTGCAAAGCTCTGAAACTACTTCAGCAGCACAGCCTGCACATCTTCACCAGAAGCAGTTTATTACTGACTCAAAAAGGAATCATCATAAGAATGCAGGGACTCATTAACATCCCAAACCTGAGAAGTCTAAGGAGGTCAGCAGGAAGGACAGTGGCTCTGCAAGGAGGCCACAGGGACGCAGCCCTCCTACCCAGAGGTGATCGGCCTGGAAGCAGATTAAAGGCAGCCAAAGAGGCAAATGAATCACTCCTGGTGGGAGCCATCCCCTCTGTCAGCGATGATTGTAGCCAAGAGCCAAAATGACTCACGACAGCATCACAGCATCAGCTGGTGGTGCAAGAGGGGATTGGCACAGCCCTAATGGACGCCCATCAGCAGCCAGGCCACATCAGGTCCAGCAGCAGCCCAAGGGCAGGAGAACTGCAGGCAGCAGCAAGCTTGCTGGGGCTGACCTTGCAAACACTGCTGGCTCCTTATTTAAGCAGTCTCTGGCTAGCTCTTCCAGCCACCTCAAGCTGTATTCTCTCCCCCCAGGAAGGAACAGGAAAAGCTGTCTCTGGATGCAGGTAGCTCTGCTCAGAGAACAGTTAATCCAGGGCTTTGCTACCTGTTGCGTTGCATCAAGGCGCCCGCCGCTACCCTGCGGGGTGACGCAGAGCCCCTGTCCCCAGCGCCAGGGCTGCAGTTGAAAGAACTGTGCTAGTGTCCAGGATAGCTCTTGCCAAGACAGCAGAAAAATAGGAAACTCTGGAAGATGGAGCAGAGAGTAGGAAACCGTCAAACTCATTTACAGCAGGTCCCAAAGGAATTTGTTTTCCTGCTATTTTTAAGTTAAAAAGGATCAAGTTTCATTGCAGGAAATAGTTCTCCTCCTCCTCTTCCCTCCCACCCACTTTTCTTTTTTACTTTTCTATAGCACATGGGAAGAATAGTGCTTGCTCTCCCTGCCTTAGGTTTCCAAGAACCAGGCAGTCGAACTGCAACCAAAGCATTTGTTATCTGCAGCCGGGGAAACTAAAAGAAAGAGGCTGAAAAAGAGATGTGTCTGTCTACAAATGTTCAAAAACACCAGCAAGAGTTCAAACTTTCGGGTGTATGTGACGGAGATGGTTAGCCTACCCTGTCCCTTCAATTAGGTTGAGATTGTAACTGGGATCTAAGAAGAGGTTTCTGTAAAGTTCCTGGAGCCAGCACATCCCTGGATGCTTGCCTAATACAGCAATGGCACCAAAGGATCTCAGAGAGGCTGCAAAACAGCCTGCTCTTGGGAAATCTTTTTTATACTTGATCATCTACAAATTGGACACTGGACAACAGCCCTCAAATACAGGCATAACTTTGCATCTCTGCCAAAAACAAATTTAATTTGATCAGTGCAATGCTCATAAAATCTCCCTATTTCTGGGCTGTGCTAACGTCATGACATCTCTGCACCTAGTAGATCTGCATCACGCTGGAAGCTGGTGCGTTGTCCGTACCCATGCGTTGGGCTTTGGGCAAGACGTGTGTAACCCATCAGACTAAAAGTTGGATTTCAATTCCCAGCCCATCTCCCAGGCTTTAAAGCAAAGGTCTGGCTAATGATAGCCTGTTGGAAACTTATCTTGGATATGCTGCTACCTTTTCATTCTCAGAATGCACAACCCAGCGGCTCTCAGCCTCCCTCCCCAGGCTGCTGATACCGACCGATTTTGTTCAACAAACACAAACTCGTCCTTCCCGCGTGGGGCTCAAGGCACCGCTCAGTTCTCCCCTCTCCCTTGCAGTGACAGTAGACACAGTGCCTCTTTTGTAGGTGCCTCCACACGCCTGGTGAAAAACCTACTGGATACTTGCACGGTTATATCAATAATCTCCTGTTTATTATTCCTCCTGACCCAGGAGTTTGCCGTTACCTTTCTAGCACAAGCAATATTTTCCATTCATCTTTTCTCAGCCAGGTGTTCGCTCATTTGCAGCGGGGGGCTTCAAGAGAGACAAAGCTACAATTGATGGGAAACAGAGGCTAGGCTGCTGCCAAGACAGGTTTTCCTCAGGGATACTCAAAGCCTTAGAAATGGTGATTACCACGTCTTTCAATAGCCATTCTACACGCCTGCTGAAAAAGCCTTCCCTTTGCACAAAAAGATGCACCGTTGGATATGTCTTTTTGACAGCCTTTGTTGGGCACCTTTCAAACAAACATCTTTCAGGTTCATAACCTTTTAATACAACTAGTCTTGGGTAAATAATTCCTTCCCATCCTCTTGAAGCCCAAGGCCTATATCCTCTGTGACTAGAGTGGAACATATCTCTCTCATCTCAGGGCCTGATATTGTAATTCTGAACTATCGCCTGATATTAACATCATTTCAGGCAGATTAGAGCATGGCATGAAAGTCCAATACTCTTCCATGGTAGCTCTGTGTATGCAGCAGGCCTTTTCTAGAGCAGAAGTCAAAGCCAGGATGACCTACTCCAGAATAACTTCATACAGCTCCAAGCAGCATCAGGTGCTCAGCTCAGATGTGTCCGTCAGCAGCTGTCAGAGCTGTTGTGCATAAAAGCTGAAGCCAGCACCTATTAATGCAATTGGAACCAGCAAGACAGAGCTGCAGAGTCCCTCAGAGACTCCTCCACAGAGAGGCTGCTTTCAAGGGACCTGTTTGCATTGCTCCTATTAGGAGAGCATAAAATAACTACATGCTTACAATTACGTGGTCTGCTCGATATCAGTGTTGCAGCAGTGAAGCTGCAGTTATGACAAGCCCTCTGCAAAATCTTTTGGACTAGAAGATCTCTTGGAACTGTCTGACCTTATGAGAGTCACAATCCCATTTAAAGGAGGGCACTGAGGGATTGCTGATAGTGGAAACAGCACAAGACATGCAAGACAACCTAAAGAGATCAGATCAGAGCTTACAAAACAAATGCAGCTGGTGAAGGGAAGATGTGGATTAGAACAGACACAGAGTGAGAGTCCAGCTGGGGAACAGACCACAGCTATCTTGGAGGAAGACAGAACTTTTCCAGCCCTCCCTCCCCAGCACTTTCACTGCAAAGTATCACAGAGTTTGAACTAAATTGCCCTCTTCCTCCTCCTCCGCTTCGACACGGCCTGACTGTCTGGGACATGATCTCAGCTCAGGTCTCACTAACTCTTCTCTGCCTGCTCTGGTAACAAACATCTCTAAAGCAAAAGATGAACCCAACACATTGCAGCTATTTAAGTTCCCTTCCATTTTCCCCACCTTCAGGAGCCACTCGGGACTTCTGGAATCCAGTCAGCTGGTCTGGGTGGGGTCTTCACTCAGGAAACACCAAAGTCATTGCTGTTCCGGCACTACAAGGTCTGGGCTCTCACTAGTAGCTCAATATTGCTGTCTTGGAATACACTTGGATAGTCCCATACATAATCAAGAGCTGCTGACCAGGATTCAAGTCCCATGAGCACAGAAACAGCTCCTTCCCTTGGCCCTCAGGAAAGGAGCTGCGAGCAAGTTCTTCATATTCCACCTAGGTTACTCCTTCTCCTGCCTCCCAGAGAAATGGGCAGAGTGTGGGCTCTGGGTACAGCCCAGCAGGTGAAGGGGATGCACCCTACCTCAGCAGGCTGTCACATATGGGAAGAGGCCTACGAGGAAAGGGGAGAACATTGCAGGGTTTAGGAATGAGAAAAGGGGAAATGCTGCTGCTGTTACCAAGGTATCTTCACTCAGAAGTTATTACTTCGTAAACACAGACCATTTTATCATTAGCAGAGACTACCAGGACCTCATCTACAAGCCTAGAGTCCCAAAATATCTTTCCATGAACATTTCCAGCATGAAAAACCTCAAAAGATCCTTTTTGTCCTTGGACTATCACTGCAGCAGGAGACTCTCCCAAGAAGGAATATCCTGGTTGGGCTCACAGCATTCTCCAACCTTGAGCACAAGTTGTTTTGTTTCTGGGTATAGGGAAAAGGCAGGTAGTGAGAAGTTCAGATACTTCATTTCAACACTCAGAGCATCTTCACAACTTGGTGGCAACGCAGATGTGAAAATGAGCACCCCAAGAGCTCTTGGAGCTACTTGGCACTTCAGAGCTATTTGGGAATTTATCACTAGCTAACACATAGGTTACAACATACCTGTAAACATCACAGGCATAAAAATGAGATTTGTGTTTATGTGAGTGCACAGTAGGTCCACACTGATAATGCTGTCTGGATTTGCAACTGTCTAGACAATGGGGAAAATTAGCATCATGAAACTGGATAGTTTTGTGAGATGACCAGCCAAATATCTGGGAAATATTTTTGTAACAGTTCTCTTCGGAGAGCGATATGAGCCTGAACTGTCTATTAGAGATGCAGTTCTTTGGTCTTGCATTCCAGGAGCTCGTTGGGCCTCATCTACCTTGCTTTTCAGCCAGATGCTGGTTGCTGCAGTGGAGGAAAACAAGCCTACAATACAGGCATGGCAGATGAGATCTTTGTGGGCTGGAGCTGCAGCTTGTCTGGCATGGAACAGGAATTTCATCCTGAAAACTGGAGGTTAGGACTGCATGAACAGAGTATTTTATCCCTCATGACAAACAGCTAAAGCCCTGAATTGATCCAGCCTGCTTTATAGCCTACATAGCAGTCCAAAAGAGGTACCAAGCTTTATCTACTACTCCCTACAGGGTAAAGTCTCATAGAGAACAGCAAAATTCTGTCATTCTGAGGCTCTAGCCTGGAGTACGATACTGCAAAGCCCTTGGATCCGTCTGCATGCACAGGAAACCTCTCCTCCCAGCTGGGCTCTCCTGGATGCAGCTGGGAAGGGCTCTGCATCCACAGCCTCTGTTCTGTCACGACAGCCCTTGCTCCCTGTACAAACCTATGGATGCTGTTCCAGGAGGATATAAGAGTGGGAGGCACAACCTGCCCTCTCTCAGGTTCTTAGAGCATCGCTGGTCCACAAGGAAAGACCTCAGCAGTCTTTGGGGCTCCCTATGCACAGGTAACGCTGAGCCACATTGTGCCCTTCTCAGAAGGGTACTCATGCTCTCAGAAAGCCAGATCCAGACTCAAAGGGGTATTTTCCTCTAACTAGGATTTTTTTGCTTCTCTCTCTCACACACACACTCCTGGAACTAGTGACCAGTTGCCAAGGGCAAGGTGGGTCTAAATTTCACTGAGTTTCAGAAGTTTTGGCTCTGGAAAAGCTTTCTCTCTCGTCCCTTGCCCTAACAAATTCTTGCAAGATAATGACATCAGCTAATTAAAACAAGAAATACAGAGAAATAATATATCATTGAGGGCAGAAAAGCAAAGGTTCCAAAGCACACGTCCTGCGAATCACTCAGGAAGACACATCAACACCTTTCACTGCTTCTGCGAAAAGCTTTAAAAACAAGAGGCAGGGGAAAGCAGGAACAGGCACCTCATCTTGTTAGGGCAAGGATATTATCTTCCCCAGAAAGAACAGGCTGTCAATTCATCTAAGGACAGCAAAGTTTAGGTAGCAGCTCAATATTATTGATGATTGTCAGCCAGGGAACCCTTGGCTTGGTTTAGCTTGCAGGAAGCCTTGAAAAGCTACTTGGAGCTTGCCATGGACGCGCTAGACAAATACACAGAATAATATTTGCAAGCCCAGCGCAGATTCCAGGAAAACGTGGTGCTCAGGCTGGGGGCTTCGCCCTGCATGCAGTGGTGGGAGCTTTACTTCACACTGTCACTCCCAGGGAATGGAACGCAAAACACAGAGGGACCATTAGTGCAGAAGCTGAAGCTGCCACAGGTCCCTCTTACAGAGAAGCCCCGTTTTCTTCTGTGAGAGCTTGTGTGATGTTTCTGGATGCTGTTCAGCATCAGCTGAAAGAGGCTTCTGGAACTAGACTAGGTTTTGCATGGAGTTTTAAGAGCAACAGACCTGGCTGGAGATCCCCAGTGAGGGGTTGTTTGCTGTAAAAGGTGGCAAGGGTCATGCTGATGCTGTCCAGGAAGGTGCCAGAAGAACCGGCTCTTGCTTGGATACGGGTCTTACACTGATCTGACCATGGTTTCTGGTAGTAGAAGGATGCAACCAATACCTGCTCAAGAGAGTTTATCACAGTTGTGCTGGTCTAGATGAACTTGTTCCATCCCGAAATGGTGGAGGCGCAGGAATATTGGGTCCTTTGAATAGATGTCATGAAAATGGGATTCCAAAACGCTCCTCAGGGGCCAGAAAATTGATTAGAGTAAAACTAGTGGTCACTGGGGGCACTCCTTTTTCAGGCAGTGCTGAGCACTTGGTGCTGTACTTGGATGCCTCAGAATCAAAACCCCTTTCTGCAGAAAACTCTCAGCTCCCTGACTGATTTTGGATGAAATGCACCTCACGCTGTGACAACACGATGCAAAGCAGCACCCGAGAAAACACAGCCTGGACACAGAAACCAGGCCAGAAGCAAAAACAGGCAAATACAATCCAATGTTGAATTGGCTTGCAAACCTTGAGGTTTGCTCAAGGGTCCAAAAATGTTTTATTTTGCCTAAATTGACCCAAATGTAACATTTGATTTGGGTTTTCTTGACAGAAAAAAAATAAAGAGCTGAGTTGGGGAGGGTGAAGGAGAGAAAAACAACAACAAAAAAACCAACCCCCCACACACCCCCACAGAAAGGGGAGACAAGAATTAGTCCCTACACGCTCAAGTTTTAAACAGAAGGATAATTTTGCTCGGGAGATGAGTGCAGAAACAGTTCAGAGAAAAAAAAGCCTCTGTCCCTCAACTTATGTCAGAGAAAAATGGTATCTAAATACCATTTCAGATAGCACTGAAAGATTTTTCTACCTGTGACAAAATAACGGCACCAGAACGTTAACATTTTTCTGCTGCAGATTTTGTTGCCGTCTGACTGTTCCGAGCTATTTCCTTACTCCCATCCATCACGGCACTGACTGGCTCTTTTCTCTTCCTCCCCCTCCAGTTTTTGTAGAACTAATCTTTTAAGTTTTGTGAAGTTGATCTTGGCTCATGGCACACACCCCACATCTGTTTTTCCAGGCCTTACCAGTTGACTCGGAGTGATTGCGTTTTAACTTCATCCCCCCACTGCTACCGTCAGGTTTAAAAACAAAACACTCCCACCAGCACCACGCCATCCCCAGTGTCTGAGAGCACATGTCCCCTCACCTCCTGGTACTGAGTTGGGAAAGGTTACTATAAGAATTTCTGCTTATTTATTATTCTTTAAGATGATATGGTGTGAGCTGACAAAGTAGGTTATATAGAGCTATTCTATGAGTGAATTCTCTGAGCTCTTCTTTAGGCTCTCATTCAAAATCCCTTCTGAGCACACTGTTAGAGATAAGGATGCACCCAGACCCGTGGGACTTGCCGTATTCTGCTGCTGGGGACACTGCTTATGCCACTTCTTAAATCAAGGGTGGATAAACCAGCTGCCTCTGCTGTTGGGCAAACTTGTAAAGGCTCCAAGGAGGGCTTGCCTTGGGCAAAAGCCTCATTCCTGTGTGTCTCAAAGTAGCCAGTGCTTTGGCAGAACCAGTCGCAGGCACTGCAAGAGAGACCAAGATTTCAGGCCAAGGTACGTGCTGAAGTTTGGTCTCTTGAGATCCAGGTTTCCCCAAACTAAAACTTACATTATTTAACCCCCTTGAAAAAACCTTCCTAATGCCTTGTTATGTATCAGTTACAGCATCTGGAAAAAAAAAATGTCCATTTCAGTAGGGCAACTGCTGCATTAGGGGTAAGTTTAAGCAAGAGCACGTCCATTCAGCATGCAGTCAGTGAAACTCTGCAGATTTATGACCTTAAGTTAAATTTGGCTACGTATTTCTGGAGTGGATACGCTTTCTGCCATTCTGCTTCTGGTAAGACAGTTAATAAATACTTCTTTCAGCATCATCTTTCCTGCGGTATTTTGTTCATTCTAATTCTGCTACTAGGCAGAACTCAGAAATGCAGGAATGTAAAAGTTGGAGGAAATGTTTTGTCCCAATTGCAAAACACTAAATCTGGACTCCAGTACACGTTTCCTTGGCTGCAGGAGCCAAAGCCCTGAGGCTAACAGAGGATCCTGGGTTAAAGGCAACACTCCTGCTGGAGAGCTCTCCTCACCTAACTCTGAGCATTGCAGAGTTCTGGCCACCTCTGCTGGGTTAACCCAAGAGTGGGTTGGCTACAGAGCCAAAACAGTGTGATATTTTAAAGGGGAGGTGGGAGGGGAAAAAAAAAAAAAATCACAGAAAAAAGTACAGAGTTCTGAACTGTGCTGTTAGTAATTTAATTATTCTGAAGAAAGCACAATGAGGGAATGGCTTTTCTTAGGGGAAAACTGTGATTTGGGAAAAAAAGGTAAAATTTTAAACTCTTACATGGAATAAGTTCTCTGGTTGCAATTAGGAAATGTTAGCCTAGTCAGGCATAGAGAGCTCTTGCTTGCCAATGTCCAAATCTTGTTTAGTCTCTGATAATTCCACATCCTGCCTTTAAGAGACAGCTCATGTTTGAGGCTAGTGTATCAATATATAAGACTAAATGCTCTCCTGGCTCATTTTGCTGTGTTTTGATATGCAGAAGATTGACAGATGTCAAAAAATAACCATTCTGGGCTATAAATGTCCCCCGGATGTGGATGCCCTGTACCAGGGCCATACCCTTATCTTTATGAAAGCCTGTTACCGAGTTCAGCAGGAGCAGGTCCCCAGGCTTAGCTCCTCCTGGTTTGTTACAGGAGGATGGCCCCATTGCAGATGCTGTTTAAGTGTTGTTTTCTCCATTCAGGTTTCCCTGTTTTGTTCCCCATTCTTAGCCCTCACCAATTACGGACACAAGAATCATTTGTCAATACTAGAAGATTAGGGTCAACTGACTGAAATTAAGGAGGCAGAGGATGCTCACTCTACCACCATGGGTTGCCAACTTCCAGCCCTGTGACTTTTGCTGACAGACTTCACAGACATTAGATACATTCAGAACACTACACTGGAAGAAAAGGTTGAATGCTGGACATTCAGACATCTCCACTTAGGTATGCACTTGGCTGCAGCAAGGAAGAATTTGGAGATGGCTGTTGGACTGGCACTTGGATGCATTTTTGCACAGCACAGCAGCTCTCCTCAGACTCACTTCGCTGGGCCTAAAGTTCCCTGTGTCTCCTGGCAGCAGGTGGCCCTCAAAGTCACGAGCACCCCAAGCCACACAACTGCCCACGGTGCAGATTGCTCTGCTGGGGAAGGGCTGCTGCACACAACCCAGCAGGTACTCTGCCTGCCACCACTTCTTTGCCTACAGAGGTCTGTCCCAAATGCTCCAGGCCAAGGCCATCTTGTTCACTCACTTGAGCCCCTTATATTTAACTGCTCTTCCTCTCCAAGTCCAAAATATAAAACATTGAGAAAACAAACACACCTTGGAACAATTAAGAGATGCTAGAGCTCCAGGCTTTGGAAAATGCAGGTGGAAAGAGAGAGCATTTACAGTGGTCAGTTGAGTGCAGCAATGTACAAAATATTCAAAAGAGGAGAATTGTTTTAAGCTAGAGATGGGCTACATTAACCATAAAGGAAACCAAAGAGGAGCTTGTGTGTGGAAAAAAAGAAACATCTGCCTAACATGCATGGTGTGTTCAGCACTAGCAAGAGGTGCTGGATGGAGAGTTCAACAGGTTGGGAATCTTCTTTTGGAAGGGTAAGGTTTCCTGGGGGCAGGGGGGAATGCAGGTCAGTCTCAAGGCTTGGTCAATCCCAAGTACAGGTACCCATCCACCCTTCCAGAGAATCTACCCAGTTGCCAGGTGACTGTCTGCTATGCATGATAATAATTTTTGATATACCAGAAGCAGATACACAATACAATTGTTTCAGGTAGTTTGAATTTGCAAGAAGTTTTCCCTCCTAAACCTGTGCTAGAATTACACCACACTCGTGAGTCCTCAAAGTTGTTACAACAGCCTAGCACAGAGAAACACCACAAATTGGGTCCAAAAGCCTCATAACTGCACTGGCAGAAATATGCTAGTCTAGCAGTGTCAGTCCTGCTGTCTGCACTAGCATGGAGATTGCCTGCAGTTTTCTCTGCACCAAGATCCACTGTGTGCATCCCTCTCACTTGCCAAGTTTGCCATGAACCCCAGTTATCCTATCCCAGAGAGAGTCAACCTATGAGCTACTGCTGAAGGCTTGAGACTTTAAAACAGGGACATCCTATATGAGCTGTGTTGCTATTTCTTTTTCACTTTCAGAGGATGAAATAGGTGAGAACTGATACATCAGTAGAGTGACACAAGGAATCATTTAAAACTACATCCTCACACATTGTTGTCCTCTAGCACTTAAAATATCAGGGCACGAATCTTCTCCTTTAGCATAAGTAGTAAAACTTTGTGATTTCTTGGAGCAAGGGGAGCATGACAGATTCGTCCCTTGTCATGCCACAGGGCTAAACTGCCATGGCAGGCAACAAAAGCAACAAATGTAGTCAAGTCAGTGGCATTATAATACAGTTAAGGACAGAAGGAACTCAAGCCAAGTTTTCAGAACAATCCAAGACAGAATTCGTTACTGCTGTAACTAAAAAGAAACAATTGATACGCTAGCTTCCACTCATAAATAGCAGGAGTTGAGACTAAGTTTATAAAAAGCTGAATGACTTACCATATGTTGCACTAGATGGTTTCGGTAGGAAGTCCACAAGGGATCAGTTAGGCAGCAATTTCTCCTGTTGAGACAAAAACTAAGAGGTGAAAACTGCCCTGCCAAATGCAGAAGATAAGCACAAAGAGTCATTGTTTTAGAATACTAGGGGAGCACTAAGGAACAAAGCAAATACAGACTCTTGAGTGTTTACACTACTGCTTGTCTGTCTTGTTCAAAGTTGGGTTGAATGAAAAAACAATTTGCAGGGAGTTCAGGATTATTGCAAACATGCCAGAGAGCCCTAGCAGCACAGCGAGATGTTTAACCTGTGAAGACAGCTCATTTCCAGGTAAAGGTCCTATGCTCCAAGGGTTTAAAGGCAGTAAGGACAGAGCTTAAGCTTAACACAACAGCTAGCCCTGGTCCCTGCTTTCCCTGCCCCACCTGATATACAGATACTCAATCCCCTTGGCAAATCAGTGCTACTGTGATGGATAGGATTTTTAGGGACATGACGTTGCAAAGATGGATTGCAGCACAGGCCCCCCATTGCACACACAGTGATAGGGGCGAGCAGAGACCCTCAGGAGAAGGGCTGAAATTCTCCTCTTACTAAGACGAGCCCAGCACTTTCAACAAACCTTCTTCTCAGAAGAAGTAAACCAGACCTTAACACCTTGCTCTTCCCTTGGGATCTAGGATATCTTCCAGACCCACCCGAGAGCTGCACACACAAATCAACCACCACAGCGTCGTGGTGGGGCTCGGCAGGGATGTACCTGTACCAGGGATCTACACCTGCTGTAACCGTGGCCAAGACTCTCAAACACCTTCTGCCTTCACTTCTCCTCCCCTTTTCCTGCACAGGCTGCAAGATCTCTGGGCTCTGCAACCCTTGCACCATGGGTGCAGGTACCAGCCAGCACAGCAACAAAGAAGAGACTTTTCCTTGTGGTAGCTGGGCCTAATCTATCCCAGCAATGGATCATGCTGGGACACGTCCCCATAATATTTGCCAAGCTTATTAAAACAATGAAGCTCCATAAGGCAGGTCCCCCTTCTTCCCAGCTCTACCTCACCATCTCCTGAAGGTCCCTACCCACAGTTAGAAGGCAGGAGGGAAGCCAACAACATTTGCTGTGCGAGACATGGAAGGCTGAGAAAAATCCAAAGACAAATTATCCAAAATAAAAAGTGGAGCAAAAAGATTAGAAAACTACTGTGCCATGACTACTAGTGAAGCGACAGAAAGTATCAACTGCTCCCCAGCCTCTGAAATTTGCTACGAGAGAAGAATTAGGAGATTTTATGTTCCAAGTACCAGAAAACCACGGGGCCCTGGTGCCTAGTTCTCAAAAGAACACTGTTTGGATCACAGGGAGGAAAGCGGAGCGCTACAGAGAGCGCCAAAGGCAGGGTTTAAAAATAGCAACCTTCAGTTCTGTTTCTTTTTTTCTTCTTTTTAAGTGCCTGTATATTGGCTCACGTCAGACGGTGGATGGAGCAGCCCCTGCGGAGGGGACAAGTCTTGCTCAGTACAGCACTGCTGAAGAGGTCAGGGCTGCGGGATGTTCACTTTGCACTCCAGGTAATTCCCACCAAAGTAACTGCTTGCTCCCCATGATCCTGCCGTTCTCCCAGCCCAAGAGCCGTGGAGATGGGGAATGGGAAGCAGGCAGCTCAGCTGGCCAGAGGAAACGAGCAAAGCTAAGGGCTGAATGGGTGACCAAGCCTGCTCTTCTAGACATATACGGAGCCAATATCATATAATACGAAGGGTACTTCTGAAATGCTGTGCAAGAAGTGAGATTCACTAATGTTCTTGTGTTAAAGCTCTCTGTGCAGGGAAGAGTTTTCTGCTTGGATGCTCTATACTGGCACATCTCCTAAACCAAGAGAAAGCACATCTGAGTTCTGATGCTCCTCAAATTTCTCAAGACTCTGAACCCTTCGAGAGGCCAACAGGCAGGATTCACAGCCCCTACCAAAGCAACCTAGGGATTAACAGTCACAGTCTGGAAATCAAGAAAGTTTAAGCATGACTGCTTGCAGAAGGCTAATTTAAATAGTCTTGTATGTCATAAAGATGCTTTCCAAGAGACCCAAAATATATTGTTTTCATTCAGAAGGACCACAATAGAATATGCTAGGATAGAATTTACACGTGTACTGTCCTGCCTGTCAGACAGGCTTGAAGGCTTTTAGAGGATGAGAAAGCTTTTAAAGTACCACCTTGGTCGCAGTTTCTGCACAGCTCCTTCCCTCCCTCCACTTCAGCTTTACAAGTGCAGAATGCTCCTTCAGCCCAGCTGGCCCGGGATTTTCCCCAGCTGAGCTTTCAGCAGAGACTACTAAGGCTGCTGACAAAAACAGGGGCCAAATGCCTTAGAATGCAACTCTCACAACAGAACTCTCAGCATATTGCCAAAAGAGGAATTTTTCATTAGTGTTCTGCACTTTTCACAAGTTTCTGCCCTTACAATAGACAGGGCTGGTTGGGACATGGCAGAACTGGCATCCCAGTACAGGGAGGCAATTCAGAATAAGAGCCGAATCTCATACAATCCCCTTCCTAAATGCAGGCGTAGCAGTGGGGTGGAAAAGTAGGTGGCTTTTTCTCTGAGAAGAATATATACTAGGTACCATTAAAAAAAAGAAAGGTAAAAAATCAAGATGAATCAACTTGATCAAGTACAGTAAAACTACTATAATGTATAGGCAAAATGAATCCTCTCATTCCTGTCTGGGATTAAGCTTCTTTTGGAGAACAGTAGTGGACGGTTTCTCCTCTCAAAGCAACACCGTGTTGTATGTTCATCTGCTATAGCATCTTCCCTGTACAGATCCCAGGATTTCCAAGTATTTTTTTGGCCATCAGCCATTGGGAAAGTATCTGCAAATACTCATATTTACGCTTGGGAGCTTTCCGCTTTTCAGCTGGAAGATTTCTGAAAGGTTTCTAAAAGGGCAAAATGGAAAAGCATGTGGATGTTTCCTAGACAAAACCTTGCTGTTTCCATTCTTTAGGAAGTGCTGACGTTTTTAAAATAAACAACCAGCCACACTCATTGAGAAATGGCACAAACCATCCTGGAACGTGTCACAGCCAACATTTTGACCTCACCACAGTGACCAGCCAGAACTGTCTGGAAAGTTCTCAAGACTTGGGAAAAATGTGGCACCGTCCTACCCTCTCCCGTCCAAAGCAGCACACGAACACACTGTGCTCCCGAAACAATTCTGGCCCTGGCTGCGTTCTGGGGCTGTAAATGCAGGCAGCACTGGAGAGGGGGACATGAGAAGAGGCACTGCAGTGGAAACTTGGCATTGATGGATGTTATTTTTTCCAAGTCCAATCTAGTTGGCTCCAAGGGACAAGCCTACACAATGAACACTGCAACATGCTCATGTTTCCCAGGTACAGCATGGATTGAGATGCTGATTGATGACAGGTACTCTGTATCCCTTGGTGCTGCTACAGAGTGGGATTTCCTTGAGTTTGAGGCACCTGTAGTGCACTGCTACTTCTGAGAGAGTGATACGGTTAAGCCACATACAGCAGCAGCAAACGCAATTTCTGGTGCAGCTAAAAGGCTAACAGCTCTCCAGGAACCAGGCCACTTTATGTGAAGGATGCTGTTGCTGTAAGCATGTAGTTATAATAGTGGGGAAAAAAAAAAAAAAAAAAAATCAACACCACTTCCCAACACATCCAGACATCAGTTGTGTAACCCAACAGTTTGCAAGCTGAGGGTAAGATGCTGGATGTTTAGAAATCCTAAGGCAGAAAGGGAAAATGCCTTCCCAGAAAGAGGTACTTTGTTTTAATCTAGCCCTTAAGTTTTCCTTTCAATTTTTCTATGATTAAATTAAAATTGTCTTATGTATTCTGATTACGGCTTCCACCATAGACAATTCCACTGAAACTACAGATTATTCCTGGATTTCAGAGATTATCAGATCAGACTCCCGCTACCATATATCGTCTGTAGCAAAAGTAAGACCCTAAGGAAGAACTACACATTTTTTAAAAAGGTAGCAGAGTGAACTCATCCCATTGATTTCACTTGGGCACAATCCCAGTTCTCCGATTTAAATCCCCTTTTTGATTGCACATTGCATTTACGACAGACGAGTATCCCTGCAGGGCAAGTGCATCACCTCCAGCAGACCCTCGGGGAGTTCACACTAGTGTCACTGCAGTTCAGGCACCTTCTGTCCTGGCTCCTCTGCCCAAGACCTCTCGGCCAGCACAAGCTGAATTGGCAACAAAACCTTAAACAAGCTCAAACCAACCCTGAGTTTCCACAGTCACAACATCAACAGCCCAACACACACTTGTGCTCCTGACATGGTCTGGAGGCCGGGGAGCCTCCCTCGAGAGCCCCGAGCTGTTGTTCATGTCTGATCTCGGCCTCAGTGGGGAATTTCCTCCCTGCACTCAGGTGGAACAGGATTGTAAGCAAAGCCATTTCAGCCTGATGACTGAAGAGGCAGTTTAAGGGAAGGCATTCAGCAGCTCGAAATAAAGCTCCATTATGTTATATTAAATATTCAGCTCCCTGTCTCAAGCCAGACAATCGCATACTGAATTAATAATGTTATTTATTCCATTTAGAATGGATGACACTTAATCGTCACAAGATTTTAAGTCAGAACTGGCATCAAGAGCTCGGCTCAGAGAATCTTATGGAAAGCAGAGGTGGACTGAGTAGTTGGAAGTGAGAAGAGTGTGAATGTGTGAAATAGAGCAGATTTGGTTAGCAATAAAGTTATATGGTCTCGATTGTTCATTTAGATACTAACGCTCCTGCAGCAGCCTGTACTAGGAAAGCACAGGCAAGTCCCTAAAGATAAGCTTGGGTTGGAACTTGTGCAGGATCTGGAGGCTTAGCTTCTTTTCTTTTTGGTTGAAATATTTATTATTTTTAGAGCAAAAAAACTCAACCAAAACAATAAAATGTCACAGAGAAATCTCAAGTTCCCTTTTTTGGCAAAAAGAGGAAATAATAAAAGTCTCTGAAAATGAAAAATATGCCAATACACTTCTCTAAAAGCAAGATTAAAGAAGAAAAAAGTTATTTTTCCAAACTGAATACTGAAAATTAAAGAACTTTACAGATACAGAGTAGAATATGTAAGTGACATCCCATCCTCTCCTTGATTCATTTTTCTGCTTCCTAATTTTGGGATACACTATTGCCATCTTTTACAGCCATGAAGAAGAAACAGCTCCCAGGCATTATGCAAGAATCAGCATTTCCCTCATCACTCAGCACAAACAGCCCATCACTACCTAGGCACATTTCTCAAACCTAATCACCTCCAACTGGAGGAGGTTTCTCCAACCAAAAAAAAGAAATAGCTGATCTGCCATTTCCTTTAGCTGTGATTTTCACAGAATAATTTCACTGACTTCACAGGAGCCTATCTGGATTTACACCTGTGCAAAAATCCAGCACCCCACTCCCCCTCCACCACTCTTGGTGTGGAAAATCAAGTTCATAATGTGTTTTCTTTCTCCATGAACCTCCCAGCTACAAAGGTGAACAGCTGTTGCCATAAATCAGACAGTCTGAACTGGCCATAAGAGCTTCATCCAGATGATCTGTTTAAAACATATAAAGGCAACATTTTGGAAATAAAAATTCTACCCCGATGTCCTCTGGGACACCTTCTGTTGGAGAAAGTCTCTTAATTCAGAGCTATAATTAGTTCACAGAAATGCTCTTTCAGGAGCACCATGATACTCTGGAGTCACGTCGCCTTGAAACGGGCTGTGGGATGACTTAGGGGGTTCTGTGCATCTGGCAGTTTGCTATGCACTGCCTTGGGGACATCTAGTGTCTTTTCAGCTTCTCCATGGGCGTATCCGTGCGATTAGCTGGAATGGCTGCGTCTGGTCCCGTTCCCATCAGCCATTCTCTCTATTTGGGCAGGAAACACTTGCTGAAGTGTGGAAACAGCTGGCAGAGTTGGCTGAGGCTTGTATTAACAAAACACACTCTTGTTTCTGACCACAGGCTGGTCTTCAAGTTCCGAATGCAACTGCCAAGGGCCCTTCATGGCTTTTAGGACGAGACCACGTCACCCAAGATGCAAGTTGGCTGTGTTATGAACTGGATCCTAGAGTACAACAGTTTCCGTCAGGAGGGATGGAGTATTACATAAGCAGAGAGCAGAACCCTTTACCAAAGGGAAACTGAGGCACAAGAAAATTAAATTATTGGCCTCAAGTGATTGTGCTGCCAGGGAAAGGTCAGGAAGGGAACCAGACCTTCCTTCCCTGGGGTAAGGCTGTAATTCAGGCAGGCCAATGTGCAACTCCCTGCTCCTTGAGCACTTAGCAACTGTCTTCTGCAGTTGTCCAAGCCCTTGAGGCCCCAAGCGACAAAACAGCCAGACAGCCCTGCACCAACCAATGCATTCCCTCATATCCCCAGTGGGGCACTTCAGCAGGATCCCTGCCTAGTCCTGCAGGGCCAATAAAGCCATTTAAGGTGGCACCATACTGTTAGGCTTTGCCTTTCATCTTTCTAAGGATACTGGAGCAGAACACGAACAAAACAACAAAACACAGACACAGCTCTGCCATGAACTGCCAGACAGTCACAGGGAGTAACAAGCTCAGCTCCTTCCTCTCAATTCCATATGTTCTTTCAGGACTATGAAAAGGAACTTTATGATATGCTGGAAAGGATGAAGTATTAACTATCAAAAACCAGACTGAAGCAACAAAGAGCCTAGATTATTTTCTCTTTGATGTATGCTTATGTAAATTCAAATAAAGAAGTTTCAACACAAGCTTTCTTCAATTCTAGCAGAGCTCATCAAATCCAAGTGCAACAAGCTAGGCTCCATGTAACACCAGGAACTCCCCAGTTTGTCTTCCTCCTTAACGGGATATTCTATGACCATACATACCATAGCTTTTCATTCAAAGAGTTTAATTTCCAAATACTTTTTACATTTTTCAACACCCCTGTGGGTAGGACGGCATTAAAAGCCCACCTTATTCAAGAGTAATCCATCAAAGTGCGGAGAGGCAACCTGCGTGGCTCCGGATCATGCACTGAAAATACAGCACAGCTTGGAAAGCTCCTTCCTTGCCCCTTCTTGGGTGTCACTAAAACACTTTCCTTTACTAGAAGAGTCTCTTGAATGTTGGGCCAAATGCTCTGAACACAGATACACAGAACGAGCTCTTTAGGAAGCAGTGACGAACCTTTCCCAGAACAAACCACAACAAAGCCAGCACCCATGGCTCTTTCTGTACTTGCCCCTACCAAACGGCACTGCTCTCTGCCATGCAACTTCGTCAGACATTTGTGTCACTTAACAGAGCCAAACGTCTTCTAGAGGAGACAGGGCTACTACTAAAATATCTTCAGTCAGTCACATGTGTTTTCAGACACCATAAAGCAGATCGCCTGACTCCCTCAGGAGGAAGCAACATTCCTTTGAGAAGGAATGACAACTCATTACTGTACTCCTATCTTCTTAACTGATCAAGTCATTCACCTGTGTTGTTTTCAATGCATTTTAAGAACACACCTATCCCTTCTCACAGGCCCTGAAAGGGAACCTGATTAAGTCCAGTCCTTAGGACTGCTGGGACTGAGAGAAGGTGCATTAGTCCCATCAGTGCCAAGACCTGCAAGCTCCAGGAAGAGCCAGGACCAGAGCCAGCCGCAGGGCACCAACTCCTCTCTGCTGGGCTGATAGACGCTAACTAACTTCTTCCAAACACTAAGAGGCCCTTCAGCTTTTGAATCAGGGCTTAAAAATAATTACCTAAAAAGAAAATCCCCTTCATATCCCAGGCTTTAAAGGCTATGCAACCAAGCACCCTCCCCACAGAAACCCATAGCTTCATACCTGAAGGCCAGGAGCTGTTGTTCGAGGATGCAGCACAGCAGGCAGTAGTCTGTTCTTCTGCAAAGCCAGGAGCTTCAGATGAGACAGACTTTAAACGAGGGACAGGCTGAAGGCCCCTACTACCAATGTTGGAGACATCACTGCATGTTCAAACCAAGGTGTGCCTCTATTTTTCTATATGCTCTTACATATATGCAGTATAATTATACACACAAGGAAGGCCCCTCTTCCCCTCGGTGGGGGAAAGCACCTACATCTTTGCCTTAGAACCACTGCTGCTTAAGAGAGGGTCTAAGAGGTCATGGTTAAGTAAAATGGGCTCAGCTGTGCTCATTCAAGGTCAACAGCACCTGGGAACCATTACAGAAGCACCTACCTTGTCTCTGCTTGGGTTTTGTAGTGAGGCTGTCCTCCTTGCTGCAGGAAGGACAGAATACGAAGCCCAAGGTGTGAAGGGCAGATTACACCTGCAGGAGATGATCCTCACTGCAGCAATGAGAGCTAGCAGCAAACCCTGCCCCAGCATTTATGTTTGCAAGCTTGTTCCTAAAGTGCTCTGCTCGTAGTTTTAGTGGGATAAACCAAAAAAATGCATCCCTCCATGTAAATAAAGGGAGTTGTCATAAAGCTGGCAGATCCTGCTTTTAAGTAGTTCCTAAGAATATGAAGTGACAATGAGGTGCCTAAGAAAAAAACTTTCCCACTGCCTGGGAAAAAAAAATCCTAGGCCAATAATTTCCCAGCTGTGATCAATACAGACATTGAAAGGAAACAAGGGCCCAAAAGATTCTATGTAGGGTCTGAACCAGCAGAACAAAGACAATAAATTACAATTAGGAATTTATTTTAGAGATCTGCGTCCTACCTTCAATTATCAGCCTAAAAATAGTGTATGGGAATGGTTATGGACAAGCAGTTCTGTGGGAACCTTGGACACCCCCGGGTACACCTGATTTACTGCCAGTGGGACAGGCTGGTTCATTCTCTGTTCCCATAAACCACCCAGGTGTCACGCTCGTTGGCTGTCCCATCACTGTAAAAGGTGACTTGGGTCTCTTTTTCAAACATCTGCACAGAGATCTTTTTGTAGTCCCACTGTGCTCAAGAGGCTGGAGCAGGGAAATGGGAGCCTGCAATCCCTGTGCTGAAGCTTGGGGGATCAGCAGGACCTGCTGAGGCAGGTTTGAATCCCCAGCACCTCTCAGCGTCACCCTGACACTCTCCTTCAGGGACACGCTGCCTTTCCTGCCATTTCCCTGGAGACTTTCCTTGTTGGTGACTGCGGTGAGTCAGGCAGCAAGACGGTTGCTGCTTTCAAGACCAATATTCCCAAAAAAAGCTCAAAGTTGTGGTGGCCAGAGAGAGACACCACAATTCAGGACGAAGTACCCTGACCACTTGTGTCCCATCTTGTGTGACTCCACTGGCACAGGGGCAACTGCAGGGGGCCTGAAGGTGGATTCTCCATCTGAGGGAAAACAAGGCTTCCTTCATGTCCTCTTTTATTTACTCCAGTCAGCTGGGTTGAGTGTATTGATTCAATCAGCTATTTCCTTAACTATAAAACCAGATGTGCGCCGTCACGGCCCATCTACAGGGACTGAATCAAAGCCGTTTAGAAAATGCAGAATAAAAATAAAAAATCCCAGGAAGGCTGAGATATGCTGATGCTTGAAGCTCTCAGAGTTTCCTAGGTAAATTGCTTTTCTTTTGAGTCCCATTTATTTTTGTTACCTCCAAAGAAATGCTGTTTTAGCCGCACTTCTTGGAAACAGTGTTGAGATCTAATGGGTTGTTACTGATGTGAGTTCCCAGAGGACAGGCTGGGGAATGGAGGGAAGGTAGCAGCATCTTTGCTTCTGGGTATCAGCGACGTCTGCCAGCAATGTGGTGCAGTATGTGTCACTCTGCTGAGGCAATTAATTACACTGGTCCCTAAAGGGGAGAAGTATTAAGCTAAAAACACTGCAACCCCATGCACTTGGGCTAGTTTCTAGGCGGGTAAGTGAATTAGGGAGGATGCAGTGCTCAGTTTTTCTTGGCATTTTTCTTCTCACATTCTGCTCTGTTGTTTCCCCCATACTTCTTATGGACACTGCCACCAGATGCAACTCGGTGCAGTTCCTCTTTGTAAAGCAGCAGCTCAAAAATGTCATCTAGCTTATGCTCAGCTTTAAGAAGTGGCCGCAGGTCTCCAGCTCACCTGCTCCATGGGGGAGCACAGGGAGCACGGAAAGGGAAGGATCTCCGCCATAGGACTGCGATGGATTCTCCATCTCCTGGGCTTTCTTCCACCACAAAGGTTGTGGCAGCTGCTGCAAGCAGAGTCAGCACAACAGCTAACTACCAGCAGAGCCTGTCCCCATCCTGATCGTGCTGTGATGGAGAAGCAGTCACAGCAGTGAGCAAACATACGTCTGATCATGCAGCTATGCTGAGAAAGAGAGGACTCTGGAAGGGCACGGGATGGGGTTTGCTGGCTGAGGGATTCTTTAAGCAATGCAGCCATAACATTCCGCGTGCCAGATTGTAGACATTCCTGGGGAAGCTCTCCAGAACATAAACAAACTTGGGACACATGTACAAGACGCCATACAACCTGGCCTGCAGGCAGCGCATGGCATTGCAGCATGACAGGATCTCTCCAGGCCCAGCTGTCCCCTTCAGCTCCAGTATCCACACGTGCTGATTGATTCTTGCAGAGTTGTGTTGTCCCCTTGATTGGCGTCACGAGATGAGATAGGTAGGAAACACCTCAAATATCAAAAACAGGGAGGAAATAAGAGTGGGAGACTGGGTTGTTGGAAAGGCCTGACGGGGCTGCTGGGTCTCTAAGGTGGTCCAGCCGAGATCACAAGGGCAGGGTGACAAGCGAGTCACTGCGTGGTGAAACAGTAGCTTAGAGAATAAATGATTCAAATTCAGGAACTGCTGAATGGCACTCAGGCAAGTCATATCCCAATACTTACGTACTTCAGACGGATATTTCAGTATCAGCTTTATGTTCAGTCCTGGCATATTTTAATATTGTTTGAAGGGGAAAAAAAAAAAAAAAAGAGGGGAAATACGGCATTGCATGCATCAAACACTTCAGAAAGACACACTGTAAACAGCTCTCTAACAGCTGAGTACTTTCAGCCCCTGCGGAAAGATTGCTGCCATATAGATGTGAAATGGTTTCCTCTGCTGCAAGGTGATACTCCAGACCCCACACGAGTCAGTGGGGGGCTTTCTATTGATACAGTGATAATGCCTTCATGTAATTGAGCACTGCTAATTAAAACCAAAAGCCAGAGAACATTTTCCAAGGCAGACTTGCTATTTTTCCCCCGCTTAAAAGAGAGTCTTCTGAACATCTAAAGAGTGGAGCTCTGTGTGGACATGGTCACACACATAAATCAGTCCAGAGGCAGTATGTGCCCCTGTCATAGCTGTCATAGTCTCAGAAAGAAGTAAGTTGACAGGAACAACAAACTCTAGAAACACATACAGCCAAATGTTGGATTTTAAAGCAGAAAAATGTCCTCTGTACTGTTCTACTCCTGACCTGTATTTTACACTGTACTGTTTTGTGTGTTGTTCTTTCTCTTCCCCAGAGCAGACAGAAACCAGATCTTAAAACATTCACAATGAATTTTCAAATCAATAACATGTGAGACTTTGTCTAAAAGGTAAAGTTGTTATAAAAATCAATGTCAGAGGGAATACTTTGCCAATTCAATTATACACGTTTCTCTCAAACTAGAAACAAAAAAAAAAAAAAAAAAAAAGAAAATTAAGAAAAAAAAGATGTGGGCTTATTTCAAGCCCAATAACTGTTTCTTGGACTCACATACCGATTTTGTGAATATTCTCAGGACTTCTTACCCCAGCTCCTCTCAAGGGGTCATAATTAACTCTAAATAGGGTTACCTTGTTTCAGAAACAGCCTAATTTCAAGGCTGCCTATGTTTCTGCCTATGATCGCAATTTTTAAATAATGCATCCATTAGATAGCGGGAAAGCTTCCCAGAAATGGGAACCATACATCAAAACTTTAACAAAAGTAAGTGTGATTAGGCATGGCAGCTGTCTAGAAAATATTTAGCAACTTGCCTGAGTTTGGGGCAAAATATGACGATTCCAGTACCTATTCCAGTAAGTGCAGAACCAGAAAGGCTCCCATTATTACCCTCTGCTTCTCCAGGCAAGTTTCAATTTGAAGCTTGACTCTGAAGGAAAAGAGCAAATAAAAGTATAAACAGCTGTGCTGTTGCTGGCTTGGCTGGAGAGGCCAAGAAGTTAGAGAATCACCCACTCAGAGAGATGCAGAATAAACCACCCAGTCTAGTTGCTGCGCCCAGGCCCTGGGCGAGGGACCAAACGGCACAGCAAAATCCTCATACAGCAGCGGTGTCACTACGGGGCAGCGGGGACAAAAATTCTTATTGGAAATAACCTCCCTCTCTCTGCCATATTACCTGTATCCACCCGTATCTCCCAAGCTGCAAGCGGGATATTCACATTCCTTATGAGTGTTACATGCAATTTCCAGACGTGCTGCCTCCTCCCAGACACGGGAATTTCCATGTGTTCAGGAATAACGCTTGCTCTGCCCCAGTCTCCACTATGGTACGATGTTCTTAAAGCTGAAAGAAAATATCTAGGAAGTAAATAGCAACACCACTGATTTAGTGCCAAGCCAAACTCTGATGGACCCTGGCCTTTCTCCTATGACAGAAATCTCTCATAAATATGCAGCAAATACAAAATCCATTACAGAAACACTCGGGAAATCTGTACTTGGTTATCTTGAAACTAAACCATGCCAGGAATCTGAGTAAGCTTTTGCTTATAGACTATCATTATTGGCACTTGATCAGATACAGATAAATTCGGTTTCAAGCTTGTAAAGAGAACGGTGCAAAAGGCATTAGATTAGATTAATTTCACATGTTTCATTTCAGGACAGGTAGTTTTTTTGAAGCACTACAGCAACATTAACATAAATTTCTGTTAAAATGGCACTGTAATTTATAAGAAAAAAATTAAAGCTCCCAGTCTATGAGTTTTTGACACATTCAGAAACATATTTGTAATATTGTAGCAAACACGATTCTGAAGTTGAGCATGTATTTATTCCTGTTTCAATCAGATATTTGTTTATATTTCTTTCTTTGTACCTCAACTGGAAAAGAATGGAATTCAAAGGTGTATTCTGCGACTGTTTTAACAGCCACATTTCTTATTACATTTACAATAAATGTTAGCGTAATACCAATCCCAAATATCTACACTAAAGAGTTCACTATCTCCATAGACAAAAAGGCTGAAGATAGAAACACTCTTTGCATTTCACAAGGGAACTGCCACAGGGAGATTAAGCGCTTTATCCAAGATCCCGAGGATACCTTTGGCAAAGGCCAAAGATCCCCTTGAACCTCTAAACACATCCTTAAATCATGTCATCTATTGCACAAGAATGATAAAAGAGGGGTCTGCTTAGAAGAGGGATGACTGTTTCCTGCAGATGTCCCTGACAGGGCAGAAGAGACTGTCTCTGTACAGTTTCATGGCTCTCCTGGAGGCGACGTGTACAAAGTATAAAACTGCTTGTTGTTTTCCCTACTGTGCAATAGGTTAGCAACTGTGAGCAAGAAGTGGAAATTGGGAAGTGGATAATTATATCACAGAATCACAGAACTAGACAATGAACAACAGCAGTTGAACACAGGGACTTCCCGAGGAGGGAATACTGGGCACAGAAGCATTTTGAATGGGATGTGGCTATTTTGAGTAATTATAATAGATCCTAAAGCAAAACCAGCTTCCCTGTTTGGAATAGATGATAAAAACGACGTCAGGCTTGAAACCAGCCCAGCTAATCGTGTAAGGCAATGAACTTCTCCAGATCTTCAGCTGAGCTTAGACAAAATGGAAGAACATTAAGGCAAGGCAAGAGAATAAAACAACCTCCAAAGAATGGTCAGATCTGTAAAGTGAGGGGGTTGCCAAGATTAGACAAGAGGGAGGTGGGAGTGGAGGTGTGGGAGAGCTGGTAATGTTTCATGGGATGCATCCCAAATTACTTACAAGTGGATTATATAGGGGTTTTGGACCATCATTGCAAGTTTATTGCTTGGGGAAAAAGGTGGAGGATCCTCAAGAACAGGGCACACTACAAAAGAAAGAAGCTGCATTCAAGAGGCTAAGGGAAAAAAAAAAGCATTTCTGATTGCTTTTTCCTGGAGGAATCACTTCAGAGAAAACTGCCTTCATTACTGATGCCTTTCAGACTATGAGTGACTCAGCCTCCCACCAGCATCTCCTTCTCATGCTGAAACTGCAGTGCTAATGCTCTTCTCACTAGCATGCTGAAGACAATTGACGTTGGCAAAGAACTTTGGAATCTGCAGAACATTTCTAGGGAATAGGATTATATCACTGGGATTTGTGATGAAAATTCCAGTAGGCAGAGCACATCACAGGACGCAGGCCTGAAAATACCCCTATCAACCTCCTTTTCTCCAAAGACCTCTGCTTTGATTGTAGAAGCAATAAAATACTTTAGACGTACTGCATGGCCAATAAATAAAGCTGACTATCAAAGTACAGACCAACAGATGAGCTGGAAATACTCAAAAAAAGAAATCCCTCATGCTTTTAAACTATTACCTTTTCTTTTTAAAAAACATATCCTATCTGGTTCTGTACCCGAAACCTTGCTAGACAATAGGGAAGAGATATTAAAATCCTTGCAGAGAATATAGTATTAGGACTACACACTGTTGTTTTATAAAGGCAGAAGTGCAGAACTGGGAAAGAATAACCTTGATGTGTATTTTACAAATTAAGTGGCAGCTCTGAAAGCCATTTCCTTCTGAAAACCTGGCCTGATGTTATATCTGATCTCATGAAAATACCTATAAAGTCTGATTGACCAAGGTGACTTCATTGGCTTTAAACCTCAGTGAATAACCCTAAAAGCAGTGTTTGAGTCTATAAAATCACGATCGAGTTTGATGTAAATACTATTTTACAAGTTAAAATGCAAATATTGAGTTGTCCATTAGGAAAACATGGATAATAGACCTGCTCAGGAAAATGTGCTTTGAAACCCATGAACTCTGTGGATTTCAGGATGAAAGGCAAGCTTTCTTTTAATACCATCTCATTTTTACTGTGTGTTGGAAAACTGAAAAGGCAATGGATAAATCCTGTTGGGACCTGGCTGTGGATACTGGGATTTGATTTGCCTTTCTTGCTTGTTTTAACAGAGCTGCCCCTGCATGGTGGTGATATTTCTGTCCTCAGACACCTCTGCGAGCCAGACTGCACTGCCATTCCTGCTCTACAGATGGGGAGCAAAGGAAGGCAGCAATAAAGAGCTAGATTTCTAGAGGCATTTGTTTATGGAAATTAAAAGATTTGCTGAAATGCCTGTTCAAACATGCCCAGACAGGGCTTGATTTCTTTCCAGGTGGCTCCAGCAGAAGGCTCCCAGCGCAACACCTGAACATCAAGATGAAAGGTCAGAACAGTGAGCTGCAGAAGTGGCTGGCTCCTACGTCCCCAACAACTTTTCTCTGCTCATCCTCCCTGTGACTGTCCGCAGGCATCAGCAAACAGCACAGAATGGCTGCAGTTCCCCCCGGCTCCTAGACTGCAAATGATGTAGTTTGTAAAAATGCAACAATAAGGATGCTATTGGTGTCTGCTCCAGTGCGTTCATCCTGCAGTCATCGTGCTATGTGGGAAGGTGTCTTACATGAGGACAAATGGTTTCCATATAGCCCTAGGGAAGAATCTGGAGTTTCAGGTTAGTCCCTGTGAATTTTGAGGACTTGGAGGAGTTTCTGCCAAAGCAGCTCTGTCTCTGCTCTGCATGAAACTTTCAGACATTCTCTTGATGATTTTCTGAACTGCCTCTTTACAAAAAACACTCCAAGACAAACCCAGTGTCGCTCCCCAGTAGGTAATGACGTGCAGACCCCCGAAGAGAGATGGTCCAGTTTGAGACCAGAGACATGCAGTTTCTCAAGGCAAATCTGGACTATTTCTTAGTTGCATATTTCTCTTTTAATTTATGTTGAATGCAAACCTGGGATAACTCCAAGAGCTCCTCCAATCATCCCATGCGATCAGCTTAGCTACAAACCTAAAGGGAGGCAGGGTATCCATACATTGGTTGTATTCCTGTGTGGGAGACTCCTGAGCGAGGCTCCCAGCAGACGGATGCCTTTAGGTGCACATTGTGCCAATGAAGTGAGCAGCCTTTAAAAATACAGGCTTTCAAAATGATGTTTCAAAAACATCATTTTTCAAAATGGTGTTTCAAAAACACCGGGTAGCCTTTAAGCCAGAGGAGAATAATCTCTCTGTCTCCATGAAGTTCCTTCCCTTCCAGTGGCTGTGCTGGCTGTTAGGGCCAAGCCAGAATGAAAGATGCTTTGCATGACGCCGAGTATTTGCTCTCACAGGAAGCGCAGCATCCTGTCTGGCTCGGGGTGTGCTCACCACCTGACTCCCGCGCGCTCCAAACAGCAGAAGGCTTTTTATCCGACTGGAATGTGCTGCACTTCAAATGCAGGGAATAAAATAAGCAAGAAGGGCTGTTTTATTAATTGGGAGGTCAGTGTGCTATTTGCTTAAAGGTTAGCACTGAACTGGCTCATTCTGTCTTTCCTGTTCTTTCTCACCACTGTGCCTCTGTGCCCTTAGCAAGCAAAGCAGCAGGGACTCTTAGAGCCCTTGCAGCACTGTGGGTTCTCCGTGCCACAGCCTACAGCCATTTGTAAGTGTAGCTAATAACACAAGGAGACAGGTCTGGATTGTCACAGGGACTTAAGGTCTGCCTTAGGGTTTTTATTGCAGGCCTTGTAGAAGAAAGTTCTGTTATGACACAGCAGCCAACTTCCTTGGTGCTGGGCTGCAGGAGCTTCACACCCTGAGCCACACGTAAAGGGGACGGATTCAGTCACAGTGGCAGCTCCCTTCACGTCGCCTTAGCTGTTGGGACTGAGGAAACTGGGGGCAGAGGTGAGAGGAGAATGACCGGCTGGACTTGGGAAGGGTCCCTTGCCCTCCCTGGGGTGGACTGTGTGTGTCTGCACACACTGCTGTGAAGCAGGATGCATTTTCAAACAGCCCAAATGGCAATTTCCAGCCAATACCCCAAGAGCATCACATAAGCTAATAGCTTGTGCCAACAGGCCGGGACTAGCTTTCCTCAACTGATGCTTGGTAGGACCACAGCTAGTTGGCATGTCCCCAGAAACAGCCCTTCCACCCAGCATTTCTGTGAGTCAGTGGTTAACTTCATCAGGAACACACACACAGTGGTCCCATCACCCTTCTAGACTGATCTTGCATTCTGGTGAAGCAACAATGAGAAACAAAATTGACCGTAGGCTTTTATTCTGGCAGACAAGAGGTGCAATGAGATCTGGTAGCTGGGGGCTCAAGTGAGAATTTGGAATAGAAGTAAACTTAAAATTTCTAACAACTGGAACAATTTACTAAAGTAGCAATCAGCTTCTCACTATTGGCAACCTCTGAAGCCAGATTGGACTCCTTTCTCAAACATATATTCTGTTCAAAAGACATTGATCTGGAGTTGATTTTGATTATTACAGTCTGTGTTATATGGAAGACCAGGACTGACAACATCATGGATTCTCTATTTGTGCTTCTAGAAAATTAGGAATCTTCCTAGAAACCCAGGAAAACTCTTATTCCCATTTTTTGCAGACATTTCTGCTCAGATTTCAGACACCTTGTGTTTTGGTTGATTCTAAGGTTATTGACTTGAAAATACACGCTACTAGATCTGCCTAACTGAAACTTAAATCCCAATCTCTAGTAACATCTACCAAGGAGGTGGCTCATTGTTGAACCCATTTCTCCTCTAACTCAACTCGCATTTTTGGAATTGAATAAACTTAAGGAAAGTTCACAGGGAACAAGTGATCTGTAATTTCATACAACAGCTAGCTGTAAATCTGTGTTGATTCAGAAACCACGAAACCCCCAAGATACATTTCTTAGAATCCAATTAAGCCCCTCCTCCAAACAGCACACAAATCTGTGATCTCAGGTTGCACATAGCAAAACCAACCCAGATTTTTTCTTCCTAATAAGCATAGCGATGTAAACACAACTACAGACATTGCTCCCTAATTAGGAGAACTTACTATGGGATCTTTACAGACCCCTATGGAAATGTATGGACATTTGGTTGCCTAGCAAATGAAGGAAATTGAAAGTTCTCTCAGCTAGGACATTTATAATTAGGTTGGTGGAGGGGAAAATAAATGTTCTAGGAGCAAAGGCAGGGAACAATCCCACACTGATTGAAGAATGTCTGAGAACGCTAAGGAGAAGGAGGTAGAGGTATTCCCTACCAACACTTTTTACTTGAATGTTATCTTACCACAACTCTGCAAGTATGAACAGCTGAAGTCAGACTGCCCTCAGCTCTTGTCCAGGGCCATCTGCAGCTTTACACAGGCTGTGATCCCTTCTTCACAAGGTCACAACCATGGCTCAGATAATTGGCCATAAAATGTCACTGGCACCAGCTTTTCTGCACAAAAGAACTCTTGCCTGCCTTCATTTTTACACACAGGAATACGAGGCAGAGATGTGTGCAACAACTCTAATCTGCAAAGATGGTTTCAAGCTGCGTTTCACATATGATTTGGGGTTTGGATGAAGTTTTGACAGAATTTCTCCATGAATTATGCAAGAGAGTGCTGGAAGGCTGCAAGTACACAGAGGCACAAAGAGACTTGTTGAGGCAGCCCTCGGATGACACGCTGCCATCTGACACACACATCAGATCTAAGCCCACTGCAAAAGGTGGATAATCTTACCTTGGAGAGGGAAGGCGAGCAGCCGACCCCAGTGCTATGGGGTGCCGAGGTGGGGAGGGCAGGCTGTGCCGAGCTGCTGCAACGCAGCACTAGATGGTGCTGTATTTTAGAAATAACGTGGCCTTGTGGGTCCCTTCAGGTCTGATGTGGGCTCAAGGCATATAGATGCCCCCAGGATGGCAGAGGACGTACAGATGCCCCTTGTAAGACATGTTTCTGCTGTCTTCAAGAAAAGTAGGGCTTTTCCTTGCTGTGCATCTAGAGCACAGGAGTTAACATGGACTTTGCAAGTGGTGAGTGGTCAGTTAACTTCTCCAAGTGCTTCTGGTTTCGCTGCGCAGGTCCTGGGACGTTCAGAGCACCATGAAAGAACCAATGCCATTCCCAACCATTCTCTTACTTACTGTCCTTCTCTTGATTTAGGCTGGTGTCAGTCTCCAAAAGCTCGAATTTGCACTCCCTTAATGGAAGCTCAGAGCTGGAGTTCAACTTTGCCAGCAAAACTCTGGTTTGCGTAGGGACACTGTCACTCTGGGCCTTTGGCTGGTGCCTAGAACATCTCCAGCTGTACTGAAAGAGCAGCAGGCTTGCTTAGGCAGTCACACTGCCACAGGCTGCATGCCGGGAGGTGCCGGGTCCCTGAGACTCCCTGCTAGCAGCAACATCAACTGTTGGAGTGAGCTGTTGGAGTGAGGAGAAGCCAAGAAGATCACAGGCACTGAGGTGGAGGGAAGGCAGAAATCTTTTAAAATAATGGCCTGAAAAGTTGTGTGTGAAATGAGACCGGCTGCCTCCAGGACTTACTCTTATTGCTCCTTTCATCTGTGCTTGTGCAGAGTCCATTCAGTACGTTTCTGAAGATGCTGGCATGGATTCAAAGGTGGCCAATTGCCTTCACTGCCAGCCTCTCCAGCAGGCATGGCAGGTGCTCAGCACTGGCCAGATCTAGCCCTGGCTACAATGGGCAAAGCCTGCTAGGAGCTCTCCCTGAGGCAGGAAGGGCTCAGAGACACCTGCTTGCTCCAGTTGGCCGCCCAAGGAAGCAAACATGCTCTTCCCTTCTCACTCCAGTGGCAAAGCAACATTATACATAGCTTCGGTTCCAGGCACAAGTGGATTTGGTTTCCTGGCCACAAACAGGGCAGTCCAAGCCAGGAAAGGGTAATTAATGTCAGAAAAGATCAGGGACGCAGAGCAGCAGAGCTCACTTGGCAGGAGCACAAAGAAGGGAGGGGGAGATTGCTTGTAGAGAGCCTGCAAGAGGCAAACCAGCCAGCTGAGCTTTACAGCAGGCTGGGCTGTGTTGCTTACCTAGGAGCTTCAAGAGGTCCCTCAGCTTTCTCTCCAGGGCATCAGGAGTCCAAAGACAGCTTGGAAGGTAAGGATGGGTCAAATGGGTTTGCCTTTACTCACAGAAAGAGGGTACAGACTGAAGGAACAGGATCTTCAAGAGGGAAAATACTAAACCAACCTCATGCTCACTTGGAGCAAGAGAAGTACTGAGAGCTGTGCAGGATGGAGGCTGGCATCAGCAAGACCTGACTTCTCTTATCCCTAGGTGCATATGGCACCCTTAGTAGGACAAAAGATGCCAGTCCTAAGGTCTGTGTATCAAGTGGAACAGGACTGAGCAGAAAGAAGGAAGAGGCTGCAGCAGACAGCAGAATATTCCATGTCATGCCTGAGGATGCTAGTCTGAGGTCAGAGACAGACTGAAGGAAGTGGAGTTCAGCTCAGTGTGGACAGGCACTGGCCGGGGCTGGCAGCTCTCCCTGACTAGAAGCAGTGCAAATGGCCCAGGAAAAAGAAAACACTTTTTCCTTTTTTAAGTATGAGCAGCCAAGCTGGGGCTTGCAACCTTGGCTCCGAGCCCATCTGCGAAGTAGCTACCACAGTCTGCTCCCACTGTCCTGGGTCAGCTGGGCGGGAGGACAGCGTGGGTCGGTGCTTGTGGCAAAAAGACCAGACTCTTACAAACTTTTAACACTTCTCCCTGTTCAGTTCATAAATGCTTCCAACAGGTAACAGGAATCAGAGCCCTAGAGATCTCCAACCCAAAAACCCTACAGGTCTCTAGTCTTTGTTCCACCCTCACTCGTGCCAAACGGGGGTAAACCGAGGCAGTGTCCTGCAGTCTCTCTCTCTATCCCAGGCTGGTACCATTCTGCCTAGTTCATCTTCTTCCCTAACTCCTGTTCATCTCTCAGAAGTTTATCAGCTCAATTTCTTTCTCAGTTATTTCAGCTGTATCAGGTATAATAATTTCACATGGGATTCACTACATTGCAGCACATGTTGCCTCTATACAAGACCTGACTCTCTCCTACCTCCAATTATGATTAATTCCACAGCAACAAGAGCAAACCTATAGAAATGCTCAACAGAAAATGTGTCACAGAAAGGCAGTAGGCAACTCTCCTACTGCAGATTATATTACGGAAAAAACATTTGAGGTTGCTGGTACAAGCCTTGATACAGGGAGAAAAGAAAACGTGAAACTAAACTGCAATATCCCATAACTATGAGAGAGACTGACTGAAGCTGGGACTGTCACCTTTGCTGGATTATTCCCCTAGAGAGTTACACTAACACAGTTGATTGTCTTTCTGCACAGAGATTTTTAGATCTCATAGCAGGAGGGCCTGATGGCCAGGGGATACTATTAAGCAGAACAGCAAGGTAAAGATCCTGCTTTCAATTAATTGTATCACTCAGGAACCAGAGGGCAATTTGGATTAAACTATTAAGGCTCTTTCAATCAGTTCCCAGGGGAAGATCTGGCAGGAGCAGAACCACCAGGAAAGGCAAGAGAATCTTGGGGAATGGTACGAGGGGAGGCTGCTACAGTTCTGCCTGCAGGAAACCCTGGGCCCACACTCACCTGGACGCTCCCTCTGCCAGCCCTGGGGACGCGGTGACAGGAGGGGCATTGAGGTAGCTGACATGAAACTCGTGGTGGATGAGGCAGATGAAGGGGGTCACTGCAGGGTGTTCTCTTGCTTGCTGGGACAAGGGCCTGTACTACCCAAGTGACCCATCCAGAGCCCCCTCAGCGGGAGGAATAACATGGTGCCCTGCTACCCCCACATGACCAGTTTGTGTGTGGCCCACTTTCTGACTACTCATAAAGTAGCCTCTGTTTTACAGGATCCAAATTCTCAGTCTCTCCATGGGCAAAGCCAGGATTTTTTTGGGCTTGTGCCTGCAGCCGTCTATGGGATCTGCTGGGCCGTTCCTTCTTGAATTAGAAAGTATGCACTACTGGCAACTAGAAACACAGTCTCCTCTCTCCACATAACGCCAAAGGCTCATTTCTTCAAGTTCAAATAAAGCTCTACTGTTTTGAAGTGTTAGAAAGGGTTGGCTTTTGTTCTGCAACTACTGATCAGATGGGGTTGCTCAAGCTGTCTTGCTGCTCCAGGCCATTACGGCATTCATTGCTCTGCTCCTCTGCATCACACAGCTGGGCCAGCTCAGGGGAAACATCTCCCTAGCTCCCTGCTCACCCAGATAACCAGACCAAACAACTCTGTTGTTTGGATCCACTATTGAAAATCAGATTAGTAAATGGGAATGAGGCGAGTGCCTTTTCTGTCCATTCCCCAGCTCACGTACCAAGTACAACATAAATACCTGGCTCTGAAACATCCGTTTTCCTGACAGAAGCAGGGAGGTCAGAGACTCAGGAGACAGCTCTAGCAGTGCCTTCACAGTCGTCCTGTGAGAAGAAAACAAAGGCAGATGAACAGGGACAAAAGTTATGTTTGATGAAGCAAAACTAGTTGGTTGATAATATTCAAGCAAACAAGTGAACCAGTTCAGGCTATATCCAGATCTACGGCTAAGAACAAGTAGAACAAAACTATCTGACTTCAATTCACTCAAATAACATCCCCCCCAGAAGTAGCTGGAAATCCTTTGTATCTGCATTTTAGTTTTTGTAATTTCACTGCCTTTAAAAACCAATGAATGCCAAATGCCCTGATTTTGCTTTCTGGCAAACAGGTATCTTGCCCAAACCATCCCTTTGAAATTAAACACAATTTGCTGTAAAATTTCATAAAAGTGGGTGTGTATGGTGTGTGTGAAAATGTGTATTGCCTCATCAACAAGATCTGCCAATAATGACACTACAAGTGATATTTACTGAGGTGTTGCCTATTGCATGAGCAACCGTGTGTGCTCCCTGATCTTTGCTCTCTAGAGAGGGGCTTTCTGCCTATCTGGAAGACCCCAAAGCAGCGTCCCCGTGTTTGTGCACGTGTGTGTGTGTGAGAGAAACAGAGGATACAGATCATGATGCTGAAAGATGTGAGATGTGCAGAGTGGCAGAGGATAGGGAGCATCTGGGCCGGATAACAGAACGCCAGAGCTGCAAGGGGGCACAAGGAGCACAGCTCAGCTCTTTTGCTTAGCTGGGAGACACACACATGAAGCTGCAGTCACTGATCCTAATCCCAAAGATTTTCCTCCCCCAGCACTTGCAGATGTCTTTTGCAGTTTCCTAGTGTGCTCCCCACCTCTGCACAAGGGCACTCCCTGGAATCAGGACCTGTTCACCAGCCTCAGTGCAGAGAGCCCTCCCCAAAAGACCAGCACTTGCTGCTTGCTCAGGGTACCTGCAAGCTGCAATACGTGGCCTGAACTGCTTCTGCTCTGGCCCTGCTAGAACAAGCTCCAAGCTGCTTCCCTGCCATCCTCCTTCCCTGTTTATGAGAGTTGCTGTTGACTTTGGCTACCTTCCCTGCTCCAAAGAGGAACAGTAGGGAAAAAGAAGATCCTAATGTTTAATTTTTCTAAGATGTATAGCATCTGCTTTTATCATATTCAATAGAATATGCCTGGGGGGTAGGGAGGGGAAACTGGCTCTGGCACAGCAAAAGCAGGAGTTCCTATGAAAAAAAAAAAAGAACAAAAAAACAAAACCGACAGCACAATTGAGAAGGAACAAACATCTTTATCTGTCATGCACTGCTTTACAATTATACCCTGTGGGTGCACAAGATTAATTGTCTGGGTATGTTTGCCACATGTGGAAATATCCCAGGAGCAGTCAAACAGGAAGATGAGGGACTACTGTGTTTTTATGCTGATGTATTTCCCCCCCTTTCATTTAAACCTCAGAAAGACATTTAAAAATCCCAAAGAAACAGAGTGCAGGGAACACAAGCAGATAATTCAGGACACCCATGGGCCAGGGTCAGAACAAACAGCAAGCAGGAAAGTAGGAGAGCCCAGAGAGCAGAGATAGGAGGGTGCCAGTGGGCACAGCAGCCTGTTGATTTGGCTCAGTAGGGAGAGCAATGTGCTAACACCACATCTGTCTCTGTGGTCAAACCTGGTGTACGCTCTTCTCCAGGGATGGAAAGGAAGGGCCTCTCCATCAGGAGAAGTGGCAAAAAAGATGGAGGATGGGAAAGGATGGCTTGAAAGAACAAGGGCCAAACTGCACCCTCAGCACACAGGTGCAGAGAGGCAGAGGACAAGAGGCTTGGGGTTTTCTAGGAAACCCTGAGCCCTTTCAGCACTGGTGAGATGCATGAAAGGGCAGGCAAAAGCTGAGCAAGCATCCTGCACAGCCCTGGCAGCAATCTGCAACTGCTCCCCACAGCCCAGCCTCCTGTGCCCTGGCAACAGCTTTCTGCTCCCTCGTACCTGGCTGGTGGCAGTGGCTGAGTGGAGAGATTTGCAGTCTGGGCAGAGTTTTGGTGCAGATGCACTGAAAACAAAGCGTCTAAGCAATTTCATCCTACTGTGCCAAGTCACGTTGCTGCCATGCAGCCAGTACCAGGCAACATGCCCTGCCACACTGCTGCTGCAAGGCAGAAGTGGGTGGAAATGGAGTTTTGATATGCCAATTACCCACCGATGGCTTGGGGTGTCCATCAGGCTGTTAGGAGCCCTTTCACAAGACGAAATGCTTGTGTGGCCGTTTTTGGTTTAGCTTCTGAACTTCTACTGAACCACACGTCAATGTGCTTCTAGCACTGGAGCTGACAAGGAAAGGCAGCACCACGGAGCCCCGGCGAGCGCCTGCCTGGCTTTGTTATCAGCTGGCTCAGGTTTCGCTGTCAACTCCAGTTCTGGGCCTGGAGCCACATGCAGCAGAGCAGAGGTAACATCTGCCTTGGAGGCCTCTGCAACAAACACTCATCATTCAGTAAATAAATCCCACAATATTGCACAGGTACTGCTGCTGCTATATAGCATACCTAGCAGTGACTTATATTTACAGAAAAGAAGCTGGTCTTGTAATGACAACATGAGAACCTGAAAATTTGGTGTACGGCGCAGACATCCACTTTCCCTTCTCTTGTCTCAAAGGGCGGCTGGTAGAAATGTTTCAACTCTTCTGTCTTCCAACAGACTTTACCAATTCACAATGCACCTGAATTTCCACATAAAAAAGACATTTTGGTCTCTGTAGCCATCTCAGGACCTTCACTCCCAGCAACATTGCCCAGGCAAGATAATCCACAGGAAAATACTGGCAGTGTGTTGCTGCCTGGCAGAAATGAGGCAGAAGCACGCCCTTTCCCAAGCTCTAAACACAAATCTTCCCATTTGCAGACGCTAGAGACTCTCCAATCTTCCGCACAGGAGTTGATCTCCCCCACTTAAAGGTGCAACCCAGCTCGCTGCACCAAAAGACAATGACAGATGCTAATTTCCTCCCTAAGAAAAAAGAAAAAAAAAAGAAAAAAGAAGGAATAGAAATACTATCTCTAAAGAGACAGTCCTGCTCCTCAGCAACCCACATGCAAACCTCTTACAGCTAGCTGGGACACAAGCATAAAAATGAGGAAAGAATTTGACATTTGGTCTTTGAGAAACATTTGGGCAAGCTCCACCCTACTAGCACTTTTTTATACCCTGAGCTTGCCCTGGGCAGAAAGTCACATTATCTTAGTTTAACAGAGGGAAATGGGAGCACAGAGAGCCCCAAGGTAGCCCTGCTTCATTGGTGGAGGTAGGGAAGGACCCACATCTCTCACCTCCCAGAAGAGTTCTCACTACCAGCCTACCTTGTTTCAGCCCAGGACTGGCATCCAAATGCTCTTTTTACTGTCCCTCAGCTCCTTTTCCTTCTCTGCTGTGAGCACACCAGCCACAGCATCTCCATTTCAAATGGTTTGGCTCTTCTTTCCACAACTCTATTTCCAGACTCTTTTTTCCAATCTGCAGTTTTCTGAGCACAGGATTAGGAGAAACTGAAAGAGGCAGAAAAGGGTTTTCTCCAGGCTAGCCTGCAAATACCTTCTCCTAAGCTCAGGTACCCAAAGGCCCCCTGTTCCTGCCTTGTACTGGATACACAGAAACCTCCCTAAATTATGTGCATGTGCACAAAGGGAGTGTTTTGAAATCAAACCTTCTGAAGTGTGTCTTGAGCCTAGCTCAACTTTGGACACACTGTTGAAATTTGGATTTAATTAATTCCACTTAAGTTTTGAAATGGCGCGATACATTTTTCAGAGGTTCCCCCGCTCATTTCCTGGATCAGAGCCTCAACCACATTCATGGAAACACTGAAAGGAAAAAAAAAATCCCTAGCAATAATTCACCGAGTGGGAACTGAAAACATTTGCTGAAGAAGAAGGAACCTCTTGGTCTTTGGATGCTGGGAATAATTCAACCTCTCCTCCCAGCTCCCTGAGGCTCAAACAGCCCTTTTTCCGGCAGAGCTGTGGTTATTTGAGCAAGCTGCCCTGGGGACAAGTGCATGTTACTTGTAGGATTTGGGCTGGAAAGATCAAGCGCACGGATTTGTAGGCAAGAAGGGGTTTGCGTTTTAATAACTGCCAAGGGTCCCCAGAAGAACCCAAGCCTGCAGGATGAAGAGCTCTGTGCGGCAGCTCACATATCCTGGCAGCAGGCAATCACTGCAGGCATTTCTGCCAGTATCATTTATAACAGAACAACATTTAACATGCAGTAAATGCACCAGCCTGGGGCTTGTACAACCTCTACTTTGTGCTTTGTCCTGCATTTTGGAGATGTTTCCTAGCACATCTTGTGCCCAACAGATAAAGTTAATATTGCCCGATAAGCACTGAGCTGCCTGTGCTGCATGTGCCACTTGCAGCTGTGCAGGCAGCCTGCTCCAACCATGGCCATTCTTTGACATCTGGAGCACCGAGGGACAAGGGACTGTCTCCACCAAATGCCTGGCCCCAAGGCACCCAGCTGGGCCACCGTGGAGCCTGTGGGCAGCTGCATCTTCCCACTCACATCAAAGACCAACACATTCATGCCTTAATTCATCCATTATAGTCTCCATCTTTTGAGATGTGGGGACTCTGGGTTGTGGAAAAAAAATGAATTGAAACATGTTATTAGAGTATTGTCACCTCAAGAAAGTGACAGTGTGGATTTCCAGGCAGGAAGGAGCCTGAAACTTCAGCAAGAGGAGCTGAGACAAAAAGCAAGCAATGATGCTGTCATGTTGTCCCACCCTCCTCCCATAAGCTTAGTGACTCTATGAGTCCTATCCTGATTTCCACAAAATTCCCAGGCTTAGGTCATGGAAGGGTTTAGTTCTACCTTCAACTTCTCTATTCTTCTGTAGAAAAAAAAAATCAAGTTTCTGAGGCTGATTTCTTCCCCTGCATCCCAGCCCAGAGCCCCACCAGCATCGCAGGGACCTGGAGGGAGGCTGAGGAGGGCAGGAAGAGACCTCAACATGACATCAGCCACAAAATCTGTGTCATTCTGCGCTCCTCTGCTCTCAGGGAGCCAAGTTCCTTCAGGGCATTCACTGACCTACAACTACAGCTATTGTAGCTGGAGAAGCGTCCCGCTTCCCTCAGCCCCAGCTGCAATGGCCCCCTCTCTGCTGCTGCAGCAGAGGTTCTCCTCTTTCCCTGACAGAAGCCAGGCACCTTCTCCAGGGCCACAAGTGTAAGTAGTTCCAGTTTCTGATGTTCAGCTTTGCTGCTACGCATGGTATCCATTGCCCTGAGTTCTTCCTGACAAACACCGGACCCGCTCAGAACCTGAACTTCCCAGGCTACTCTCATGTTGTTGACTGAATAGTCAGAATTCAACCTTATTTGCAAACAGAACAGGAGAAGCCAAAAAGCCTGTACATATGGATGTCATGGTAAATGGGTCTTGATCTCCAAAAACCGTATTTGCAAGCGGGTTGCAGAGTAATCGTGGGTGACCAAAGCTGACCTGAACTAGGAGTTAGATTCATAACGTACTGAACATTAATCTGACTAGTACAGGAGTGGGTTTTGAAGCAATTGCTCTCTTCTCCTTACAAAGCACATCCAGAACAGTGGAATGTGCTAATGCCTGGTCATCACCCAGATTCTGCTAGTTAAGCTGTTAGCAAGTAAAAGCACTGCCAACCTGCACAAAAAAATACCATCCAAAAAAATACCATTTCCCATCTGTCATGTTTGCTCAAATCCATTCCAAATAAATCTAGAATACACATGAGGCAGAATATATACCACTGGCCTAAATTCCTCTTCTAAAACATACAGCACAACCCAAGACAAACCACAATCCCACAACTGAGCAGACATTTCAGGATAGATGCACTTTACTGTTAAAAAGAAATAATTTCATCAGTTTTATACTCACGTTTTTAGTGATCGCTAGCTGTGTCTCACTCCAAGTCCTCACTGCTACTGCCTGCTGACCCTAAAGCAAACAAAAAACTAGACTGGATCCAAATTTACTGGAGTCACCTGTGGGATTTGTAGCCTCCGAGTGCTGCACAGCGCTGCAGGCACCAGACAGCAGCAGAGTCTGACATCTCTCTCCCCAGTTTCCTCCAGTCACTGCTAATCCAGACACCGGCTAGTGAAGGTGGGTCTTTCTTTTTGGGCAGTTGAACCTAACAGTTAAGATAAAGAATTCTCAGGTTTCCTTAAGGAGGGGTAGAAATTTCTTTGACAAAACATTTTGCCATCAGGAAGATGCCTGCTCATTGACAAAGAAAATATTTGGATGAAATTAGCATCTTAAAACCTAAGTGAGGATCAAAGTACCTGTGTCCCCATTGGCTGGAAACAAAGTGACCCATTTTGGTCTGAAGTCGCTTGAACTCAACAGTTAAAAAAACCAAGGTGAAAAAAAATTAAAATGGAAACAAGTTGAGGCTTTTACTTGAACCAAGATGCCTCTTAAACATATTGGCTTGAACACCGAATTTCCCAAATCTCTTTACATTGTTTATTTCCAAAATCCGATGTCTGGTTTGCTCAGATCATGACTGTGTGTGTATAAAGAATTTGCCCGGCTTGTCTGCCCCAGTGTCACAATCATAACACATAGACATGAAAAACACTTGGCATGGGGAAAAACAGCAGGCAAACAAAGGGCAGAAGAGAGCAGAGATGATATTTAGACTGGCTTCTCCATTAATATTGGCTAGGGCTCTCACTGTTCCCCACAGCAAGGTTTTGGAGTCTAGTCCAGGTGGTGTCACCTGGCACGAGGTGGCAGAAGAGGATGAGGGTGGGAGCTGCACTGAAGATTCAGTTGTGCTGCTTGGAGAAGCACAGTGCTCCTACTCGACTTTGCATCCTCCTTGACTGAGTTTATCTGGAAACCGCTCCTGTATTTCTGGAGAGAGGCTTTGTAATCCAGAATAAAAACCTTCCTTTCTGAACACGAGCCTAGTGGGACAAACACTGACTTTTCACAAGGGGTCCATCACAATCCCTAGCAGAACATGCTTTTAACAGCTAACGCTGTATAATGGTGTCACGAGGCACAGTATTCCATCTCGGTCCTTCCAGCACACTGTTTCCTGAGAGAAAAATTTACACTAATTACTAGTAATCAATTCCAGATTGCCTTTCCAAGGATCTAATCTTCAGCCGCATAGCAAAAGCACCTAAACTTGACTAGAAAAAGATGCTGATCATCTGTTGTCTGCAGGGCAAGGGTTGGCAGGGCAGGGAACACCAAGCTTTTGTCTCCCTTCACATTTAAGAGAAAAACAGTGTGTTTGCTGTTGGGTGACTGCCAGAGATATTTCTACCAAGCGAATCCACTGTGGCCAGCAGACCTGTGCAGTCAAGAATTTAACAAGCCAGAATGTCTCCTGTGATATCTGGGCTACTAAAGACACGCAGCCCAGCACAGCGGGTCCCCTCCAGCGCCGTGGGCGCCGCTTGCTGCCTGCGCACGCAGGCTGGCAGCACCAAGGGCCAGGCACGTTCTTGGGCTTAATGAACCAAGGAAAGCCCAAGCCAGCATGACAGCAGACACAAGTAAGAATGTAATTAGAGGTGGATTATAAATCTCTGGCTAGGTACCTGGAAACACTTGCATTGTGAGGGAAAGCAACAGCCCTGCTGATGGCATTTGGGCTTAATTTAGGTCACGATTGCAGACAGGGTGCTCTGAGCTGGCAGGGGTCAGATGGCAAATCAAAAACAGGCTCCTATTTGTCTTGACTCCTGCTGCTGGCCTCACCTTTCCAGCCCCGCAGCACAGACAGAAGCAGGCACTGTTCTCCCCTGGCCAGCTGGTGAGCAGCAAGTGTGCTGCAATTCAAGCTCGCTCTGCTTGCGCTGTGTCTGTCCACGGAGTAGGAAAAAAGACAACACAGTTGGTTTTGTTAGCTCTAAAGAGCATTTTTAAACCCAGTCAGAAGAGGAGGCTTCCAAACTCAGCAAGGAGAAGGTGCAAGTCAGTTACGCTGTGGGGCACCAGATTTGAAGACATGGTCCCTGCGTTACCTGCTGTTCAGAGATCCCATAGCTGGGCTTTTGCAGAGATCTCAGTGCAGCTCTACACCTACAGCTCAGCCCAGAACAGTTCTTGTCACACAGGGTGACAGCTCTGAGCATGGCAGATCCAAAATCTTTGCTGGCCTTTTTTTTTTCCCCCTTTCTGTAGACAAACAAGTGGTGCAAACTGATGAAGGGATTCTCATCCAGTGTAAAACCAGTGGAAAGAGGTTTGCCCACAGTTGCGCTGCATTCCTGTTCACAGTTGTTCAGTGAGCCTCCTACACCATGGTTCTCAGCTGGATCTTTAGCACAGCTGGGCCTGGAGAGTTTCTTGTTCTTGCTGTTAAGACGAGAGAACATCTCCTTTGAATTGCATCCCCTTCACTTGTCACAATGTCTAGATAAACATGGCATAAACTTTAAACCTGCACCCCTCTTGCTCATGCACATGCCAGGAGCTAGCAGCAGAGCACTGTGAACTTAGAAACTCTCTGCTTGTCTCTGAACCTTGGGCCTGGGCTGTATCCACAGGCAATAGAGGACAGGCCTGTGGCCTGAGTAGCCTCAACAGAGTGGAAGGAGACAAGACTCACTCAAAGCTGGAGAGCTCGGTGCTGGCAGAACAAGTGAGAAGCACCAGGCCTCTGCATCCCACTTCCAGACCCTGCTGACTCTCCTACAGCATCTCAGGATTATTCCCCATCCTTGCCCGTGTAGGACAGAGCAGTCACCACTTGCCCAGTGCTGGAAGCAGCTCTGCAAAGAGAGTGTGTTAAGGGACATTAACAGGAACATTAACAAACGAGCTGACATTTCGAAGGGTCGGATAGTGTTTGAAGTGTTAATGGCTGAAGGCTACTGCATGATTTAAGAATGAGTTGGTGCGGACACTGGCCTGCTTTGTGTGAGGGCGTTTGTGCTTCAGGCCCACCAGCTCTCATGCATCTCCAGAGAGGCATATTTAGCTGTCACTTGAACTGAACCCTGACTGACACTTCATGTTGATTTTCCCGTTGGGTGGCTAGTCAGTGAGTGCTGGCAGAAAGCAACACAGAGCTAGCTGCAGAGCCTTGGGTCTCCTCTAAAATCCCTCCAAGTTCCTCCAACCTAACCACCCAAACTACTCACACCTCCCAAAAAGAGCATTCAATTTCTTTTTTTGTGTGTCCTCCTGTCAGTGTGCAGGTCTCCTACCACTTGTGCCTCTTGACCTCTTAGTGCCGTGCTATTCTGAAGGTTACAAACTGTAACGAAGAGCACTCGAGGAGGCAGGCGGCCCAGGCTCTACCTCAGCAAAGAAAGACAAAGAAAAGCTAATCAGCTCTGCTCTTGGAAACTGAGGGTGCTCTGAGATAACTTCTGAGGAATAGGCAGATAAAACAGACTTCTATCAGTGCCCACGCTTGCAATCTGTGAGAGGGAGAAGACTATTACTACAGCTAAGGGCACCTGCCCGCGGTCAGAGTATTGCAAGCCCAGCCAGCCAGCTCGGAGCTCTATCCCTGCCACAGAGCAGCATCAGATGCTTAAGGAAGAGCAGAAGGCTTTGCTAGAGGGATTTGTGTGTCCTTTCAGTAATTAGCAGTTGGGAATCAGAGCTCTTTGTGCACACACACAGTGGGAGAGGATTTTTATTTCTTAGTGCTATTCTCCATAGCTCCATCCCCCACGACTCTATGCTCAGCTGACTTGAAAAAGATGCTTCTTCATTCCAGTTACCTCAACGCTCATGAGCCACAGCCAATTATTTCTCTGTCAAGCGGTGCCTAATTATGGGCAATCACTTATTTAGCGTGCAGGCCTTCCTGCTTGGCAAGGGTAGAAGGCATAGCAAGAACAAGAGCTCTCAATGCTGTTGGTGCCCAAGTGATGCAGACTTGCTGAGAGGGGCCACAGACACAGATTTCACTGGCGTCACATGGGGATGATAGGAGTTGTTGGGAGGAATCCAGCCCTGAACATGAGCGGATAATCCACCAAGACTCAAAGTCAATGGTGAGACCAAAAGCATGTGTGAGCACACTCTGCAGAGTACCCTGGTTTCCGAACCAGGTTTAATCCAAATAGGCCCATGACAATGTTGAGGCCACAGTCCAAGGACCTATATTGGGTTAGATTAAAAAATACTCCACTTTTCAGCTACTTATTGCTGTCCCAGAGGACATGGTAGACCAACTTGATAGGTAGATGTTCATGTGGATAATCCCATTTCCACCTGCTGCTGGTCATTTTGAGGTTAATGTAGAACATCTGAATCACACTGGGTTAGAGAGTGACCATACAGATCATATTGGTCACATCAGTAGGTGGGAGATGGCTAAAAATTTCCTCATCTCATTTAGCACAGATGAGGGCGGCCTATCTGACTATAGCTTAGGATCCCCTTATGGCAGGAAATCTAGACAATTTGTGAAAAACAAAATGATGACGATAAACATCAGACATTTTGGGGAAAGATGGCACACTCGGGAGAGAGACCCACTGATTAGTTACATGGAGAGTATGACCATGCATTCTCACTGCTTGCAGCCACCCAGGTCCTGTGGCACAGGCATATGGGCAGCTAACAGAGGTGAAAGCAGAATTCTGACTTATTTAAAAGCTGACAAGCTACAGTTTTAACGTGGCAGTTTTTGAACAACAAATTCAGGCAAATCCTAAGTTTTACTCACCCAGTAACTTCTCGATCTGCAGATCACTTGTGAGCAACGCACTGCAAACACCCCAAATCAATCCAGCTGGGAATTCAAGTCCCGGCTGTTTTGCTGTGGGCACGTAAAGGACATAAATTCAGTTTCTGGAGAAAAACCTTTGTTCTGTGACAACTTGCAAACCCACTCTAAGACATACAGAAAAAGTATTATTTTAGCCAATCTAGAAACGCACAAGTAAACGAGTAATCCAGTTACAGGAAAGAACAAGACAGATGGCCAAACGTGTCACGGGAACAGGAGAAAAGCAGAGATAAATGCAACTTTGGTGCTTTAAAAATAAATCAATAAATACAGCCCTTGTCTTACTGTTTTTTCCCCCAACTTGCTAAAATATGCAATTAGCTCATTTACAAATCAAGCACCGATGGCTTATAAGCAACTTGCTCTGAATTCTCATTTGTGTTCCTTCACTTCTGAGGGTTGAAGCTGTTAATACTCCCATGGAAAAATTACTAAGAAGTTTCTAGTTTGGTGTGTCCTCCAAGGTTACATGAATTTCAATAAAAACAAAACATTTTCTGAGAAGTTCTCCATCCCCTCCAGCCCCTGTCAGCTCCCCACACCTCCTGAACACGTCCTTGAAAAAGGATATTCGTGGCAAAATTTCCACTTGGATAAAGAACATTTTATTAAGGAACAGAACTAGACACTGAATAAAAACTTCAGACCAATTTTTTGTTGAAACCTTGGCTAGATTTTCCTAAATTGCTTTTCTTCATCTATTTTCATTTTATTTTTCTGAATATTTTTAACAGAAAAAGATATTCAAATAAAAAGGACTTGGAGGGTCCCAGTTTGAACCCTAGAGAGCTTTTACAGCTCCTGGACTCTTAGCAGATTGGGACTCTGTTTGTTTTAAATATGTGTTACATTTATTCCAAATAAACTGCATAAATCAATCTATGTAATAGAAACCAGAAAAGTTTATGCAAAACAAATATAAAAAGCCATAAATACTATGTTTAAGATGTCATTTTTGTGGCTGGTACATTTCTATGGTATGTTTTTACTATTTGTGGGATAATTTTTTCAGAAACATTAAAATCTTTCCTCCCCTCCATTCTCTATAGGTTTATCCCCAAGAAATAATGAGGCTAGAGCTATAAACCAGCATTTATTAAATCCAAATGGGCACTTCATCTTACAGTAGCCTTCAATATAATCTATTTGATCTTTCAAAGTAGTTGGAAAATGATTTCAAGGGGAACTTTCACAGAAGAACAAATTAACTTGAAAGAAGAGAACATTTTATACCCCAAAGAGGGAGGAAAGCAATTTCCTCCGTTTGTCTGTTCCTGGATTTGCCCGACCCCGATGGCAGATCCGCCTGCTCCAAGAGGCTCTCCCCACAGCTGCTCTTGCATGAGCTTAACTGCGACACCAGAAGCTCAGGCAAAGCAGGGTGACAGACTCAGGGGCCTATAAAGCTGCAACCATGGCAAGTTCAGCTTTGGTGAAACTCCAGATTGATGGAGAGATGGGAAGGAACAGACTTTTATGGAAATTAAAAACAGTTTCTTTGAGTGGCAATTAAAAGTCTACCTCTCAGAAGTTACTCTTCTGTATTTTTGGAGGAGTTTTGCTTCCATCTGCTACAGCTCTTGATGCTGTTTGTTAAATAAGTAGATAAAGTCAACACAAACAAGCTTTTCTGAGCAAGTTCCTAAATAACCAGTGGGATGGCAGGAACCTACCCAGTCTGAAAGCGCTGTAGGAATTCCCTTTGTTAGTCTGATTTACAAACCCTCATTTTCCTCCTCAGTCTCCAGGTATGTGAAAGCTACAGGAACCAAGCAGAGAACAGAGCTGAGAAGGCTCGTGGCTGCATGGGAGTAAAGCAGAGCAAAAGGAAGAAAGGAGAGTTTTCTCTGAAGGCCAAAGGAGAGTCGAATAAAAGGCCTGGGAGGGGACGTGGAGCCAGCAATATGCTGTTCCCTGCAGCACACTGAACTTTAGTGCTGCACGAGACTGCACACGCACAGAGCCTTGCTTGCTCCTGGTGAGAGCTTTTTATGCCACTTTGCAGAAGCGAGACCCTTCTGGCAGACACACTTGCTGGACAGATGCCTGAAGACAGGAATTGCCTGAAGGGACCGAGCGTTGTTCACCCTCACAGACACTTCCCTCCTCCTGCACCCACAGCCTGCCCAGAACCAACAGGAACAGGACAGCAACCCAACATCAGACAGGAGCTGCCTACGTGCTCGGTACCGTGAGACACTTCACCTGTATCCACCTTTTTGAGCATGAACAACCTTTGTCTGAGCTAAGAGATACAACTTCCCTTTCCAGTAACAACCTGTAACCTGCCAAGACAGACACACTCATTGGTTGCTCAGTACTGTGTTCAACCACAAAAGTGGCCAATTTCACCGGTTTAAAATGGGACTTGAGGAGGGAAGCCAGGAAAAATGGTAATCCTTATATATCAAAAATCCTCTCTGAAAGGGTATTACAAGGATTAACTCACATTCAAGAGCCTCTTGGCCTCATCTTGCAGTTAAAAATAATACACTCCCCTCGTGGATCTCTGACTAATCTTTCCCAGGAGAAGCAGCAGCAACCCTTACGTTGCAGAGTTAACAGGGACACCAGAATACCTGCGCGAGGAGCAGGACTTGTTGAATAGGCTACAGTAATATTACTTTATTATAAAAGTAATATGAGGTGGACCAGAGACAACAGGACTCCTGGGCACCCCGGACGCCCTGTCCTCGTCAGTCGCGTGCAGTTGTACTTCACCAGGTGCTCCAGGCATCTCGAAGGCAGCTTTGCAGCAACAGCCTCACGAGGCTTTTGCCACAGCCAGCCCTGAGAAGGGCTGTTGACAAGGAAGAAAACTGTAATAAATGGGTAACTCCCATGACAAGGCAGAAAACTATTTATAGCAACCTTCAAGCTGGCTAAACCTCCTGTGCTACTCAGCAGCCAGAGAGAAACAAAACAAGGCTCCCTTCCTCTTCAGGTTGCTGGATAGATCAACTGGAGCATGGAAATGTGCACAGAGAGCCTGACACTGCTGTGTGTTGACCCAGGAAAGGGACAGGATGGCATCAACCCAGCAGAGCCTGGAGAAGGCCTCCCCGAGAGCATCTCTAAGGATTTACCCCATCCCACTTCTAAGGAATGGGAAGCCAAGGAGACCAAGGGCAAAAGCAGCCATTTGGAGAATCCTAAATGGATCAGAACTCACCCAAAACTCCTGTATGCGGGTCAAGATTTTGGTGAAAATGCCAATGATATTGCAGGATGGGACTGCAGAGAAGTGAGGCGAGTGTCCTACAGCAGAGACGCAGGGACAGGGTAACAGGCCAGCAGGCAGGGTGAAAATCTGGAGCTGTTTTGCTGTGCTGCTTGGCAAGGTGCCACGCCGCAGAACTGCCCTGTTGTAAAGCAAAGGTGAGACCCGCAGAAACGGGGTGTCCCTTGCGTGGCCCTCGGCGAGCGGCCGGAGGGGGAAGCTCCTGCAGATGCTGGAGCTGCTGTGGGACAGGCTGCTCCTCCCAGGCCTGGCAGAGACTTTGCAGACACTCTAGCCAAGTCACGTTCTACCAGCCCCATGCCTCAGTTTCCCCAGCTGTAAACCATTACAGGGATGTTTTGTGGCTGAATTCAGCCCTATGCCTGCAGAGCAAGCAGAGCTCTTTATGCAGATGATCCCAAGGAACATAAAGCATTGATTTCAGATTTTTCCTGTACTGCTCTCTGATCTTTGATGCTGTCACCTGAATAATTTACAATGCACAGAAGTAAAAGGAAAGACCAGAAGCATTTGCACAAAGCATGCAGCCTCCACGAGGCATGTCCCAGGACTTACAAGTTTTGGGGAAAGAAAGAATGTGCTCTCACCCCACCCCACACCAGGCTGTCTGCATAGTGGCATGCGAGCTCTTGTGGATCCGCCTGCAGATCTGGGGACTGACAGACTTTGAAGTCAGAGCTTGGCTTCCCCATTTTTATGCAAGGACTTGAATGGATCAAAGCTGCCAGCATTTTTGAGGTCTCATGAATGAGACAGGTTGGTAATGGGAGCTCAGAGTCTGGGGCTGGCTCCTAATCTCCCTGGGAGCACCATAAGCACGAGTGCACCGCAGGCAATCTGGTGGCCTTGCCTTGTCTGCTCAGCGTGCCAGGAGCTGCAGATGGAGGGCAGGCTGCAGTGCTGGGACACGTTCCTAGGCACTGTTCTCTAGCACGATGGATCTGCTCTGCAAGCAATTCTTGGGCAGGATTTCCTTCGTGAAATCTGGACCTTCAACAAAAAGGCACCAATGGCAACAGAAACGTTAGTTCAGCTTTAGATCCTATTTGGAGTTGGAAGCGTGGCAGATGGGCTTCAAAAACCCCGGGGATGTAGCAGGGGATTCAAAAATCAACTGAAATGAAGGGGGTTTTTGAAATGAAGGGGTTCTGATTTAGGGCCTGCAATTTGTACAGGCTGCATCACACATTCTGATCCAGAATGCAGCAGCAGAAGCAGCACAGGATGCTGACAGCAGTTCTGAGCCATAAGCTTCTTTCCGGGGCTGAGTGCCCCTCTCTCATGCCATGCATGTGGGACACAGGTACAAGCCACTTCCAGCCCAACACGGTCAAAAGGGGCAGAGGGCAGAATCGGTGGGAGAGGTTTTACAACCTGCAGCCTGAGTGTTGAGCCACCAGCCTGCGTGGGCTGCGGCTGGTGCTCGGGCATAAATCAAGCTCTTGAATATGAGGCTTCTTTGAGTACCATGTCCAGCGGCTCTCACATTCGTTGCCGTGCGCGGTGGAACGCGAACAAGCAAAGCCCTGTCCCTGCACCCCCATTACGTGCTGTAAGCAAATGCCGCGTGGAGAGAGGAGCAGCAGGAAAGCAGGCAGCTCAAACAGCCCTTTCACAGACTACACTTGCTTGGCACGGAAACCTTGGCTGAGTCTGAGCTTCAGTTACGAGCCCAGGTTGCTCCAGACTAACCTTGTCCTGACGTCCTCTTTAGGAGGACCGCTAAGTGTGACAGTGGAGCAGTCCCGACCCTCCACTGAGCGAGTGGCCACACTCTCAAGTCCAGCTTTGCAATTTTGTAGCACTACACATACAAAAGCTTCACGCATGCAGAGCCCCAGAGACCACACAGTCATCCATTCTGGGTTGGACAGCTGCATGCTGAAGAGTCTAGTTCTACAGCAGCAAAACCCACGTTATCGTCATGACCAGGCCTCGCTGCTGTGCGATTTTTTTTGGTGTCACGTATGCTACCAAGAGTCACGAATCCCCAGAATCCCCAGGCACGAACACAGCCTGTAAATGAGCCATGTGGTAATTGCTGCATTGCAAAGGGACCTCTGAGACATTAGCAAGAAAGCCTTTGGAGATCCCAGCACACCTCACGAGTACAGCTCATCAATATCTGTCCTAACTGGGAAGCAGTTACGGGCTGTAAAATTCACATTGCATATCCTGTTACAGAGATATTGTTCTTGGCCTTGAGTTTCAGTTCAAAGACACCCAAGCCTCACGTTTGAAATTCAAGACCTTCTCTCTGCTTCTCCACCCCATGGTGAGCGGATCAAATTCACCCTTTGCTGAGACTTGCTTTCCCCCCCCGCCTTTTCCTTTGGACTGGAAAACCTTTAGAGACTGACATATTGTTCATAGACATATCACAGCTCTGAACTCAGCCAGATCTTATTGCAAAGAAGCCTGATACTTTGCACTGCCCCACACAAGTCCCAGTTAGTCTGCTTGAGAAAACTGGGTGCCATAACTCAGAAAATATTAACACTAGGAAGACCTCATTAGTACCAATAAAGAGGTTTCCTGAGAGCACTCGAAGATAACATCTAGCACGAAAGCTGAGCACATAGCAAAAGCAGAAACTACTCGGCCAGTTACAGAGCCCAATTTCTCTTGCTGCTGCCCTGGGCCTGCTCCTTGATCACAGACTCCAACAGGAGACCCCAAAGACAGAGCAAACACCAACAGGACACCCCAGAGTGAGAGCACAGGGCCACGTTTGCACCGCAGCCCATTGCTGCCTCCTTGGTGACTCAGGCCTGCAGTGACAAAACCCTGCAGGTCCTGACACGCTGAGATCTTAGACCTCCCAGCGCTCAGCCTCCATCTGCTGCTTTACTCAACACTGCAGCAACTCCTACCTCCTTGCAGCGCGCGGGCTCAGTTCGACGCCTCGAGCGCCGGCGAAGACTTCGCTCAGTCGAGCACCTCTCATGTTTCTGACTGAGGTCTTAGAGCAGCAATTTCATGACTTTTAATAATTCAAGGAGGTATCAATCATCCAACAGCCATGTTTCCAACTGGCATCTCTCTAGATCCGGGTATATAAGAATTTACACCAATGTACAACACAGCTCTATCCTTTTGAACAGGTTGACTAGCAAAATCTTAAGGAAGAGCAGCTTTTAAAGTGAGAACTGAAATCAGTTTTGTCAGGCACTAGCAAATGAAGAAGGTCATTCAGAAGCCTTATGTGATTTAATATAGATTAAAAAAAAAAAAACTGCTTGGGTTTCTTATTAGTGAACTCAATTGCTATATTTCAGTTTACTTACTGTTTCTTAACTAAAAGCATTTTCACTCGTTACGAGGCAGTCAGCAGGTGTACATGTAACTTCATCTCAGTGTCTGAATACTACTTATTGCTCATTTAACTCTGCAAAAATTATATGTAAAAAAAAGTAGAGCCTGTCTCAAGAAAAATAAATAAAAGGAGAATGTTGTGGAGTTAGAGCAGAGTTTTTTTTTTTCTTAAACTTTTTAATCAAAACAGGAGAGGTTTTCTTGAACATTTTTTCCAAGCACTGTTGTTATAGGTGTTTCCTGAGGAAGTGACTGACTTTTTTTCCCCCATGACTCTCACCCTCCAGTTTTTATTTTTATTTTTCTTCAAGCACAGAGTCTGAGAGGTACAAGCAAACCAGCAGAGCAGACAGTTATTTAGCTCTGCTCTTTAAATAAACTGAGAGAAAGAGAACCAGGCTCTTTTATTTACTGTGATTTAGCAAAGCAGAGTAGGGATACATGTAGTCATGTGTGTAATTTTAGGCAGGTGCCTTGCTAAACTATGGCCTCCACACAAACCCATCAGTGAAATTAAACGCCATCCAGCTATTTTATGAGCAGGTCTCAGTGCAGAGCTCTTGCAACTGGAAGCCATCTGGGGAGGGGATGGTTTCATGCTCTGTTTTCACAGCTCCCTGCCCACTGGGTCAGGACCTGCTCTGCTTGGAGGGCTCCTAAGGCCCCTGATCCTCCTTTGGAAGCCACATGAAGACTCTTCAGCAACGGGAGCTGTTTTTGTGACTGACAAGTTTCCAGGTTGCTGAACTAGAATCACTGCAGGAAGGCAACAATTTCTCCTATTGGTTTATCCTCCACGCAGTCAACTGTGCACACAGGGCCTGAAGCTGAAGCGCAATCCTTGGGTAACCTCAGTATTGAGAGGTCAAGAAAAGCTATTGCAAGGCCTAACTTTTGGTACTCGCACAGTAGAGGTTCCAGTTCAGCTCAGTGCGGTTTTCCCAGGTTCAATCACACAGAATCCAAGCTGTGGTACCAGCTTTACGCATCTTGAGAGTGGTTCACACTCACCTTTGCACAGAAGCACTATGCAATAAATCAGGGTAGAAGACAAAGCTCAAAGCTTAATTCTGTCTGCAGATAAATAAGCAACTAGCAAAGCTGTTCTCTGGTTTTGTATCAGCACGCTTGCTTTCAGTGCAGTGTGGTAACTAGATTTGCCAAAAATAAGGCCAGTAATCCCTACCTCAAGTGGGGTTGCTAGTTGATCAGAACAGGGACAGCACATTTTGGGCAACAGATTTCCATGGGCTTTTGCCATCGCTCCTTAGCCAACACTGACTGAAGAACTAAAAGAGACTGCCAAATCCTCAAAAGATTTTAGTGCAAGAAATGCAGACCACATGTGCTGAATGGTAAACAGGTCTCGAGAATCAGAACAAAAAGGTTTTTACAGTCCAAGCAAACAAAAGTAAATGCCAGAATCCAAATGAACTAGAGCTTCCCGAAAGCTCAAGGCTACTAAAATTTCAGAGCTCAAAGTGCAGCCTCGTTTGTTTCTTAGAAAGTCCTAAACTGCATCATGTTATCAAGAGAGGGGGCCCTGTCCTTTTCCCAGCAAAGCACCAGTGGCCTTTGGTCTGCTTTTCATTTTAAAGCACTCCATGTGACAAAAATCAGTCTCTATCAGACTATTTGAGTCTCCTTTAAAGGTGAGTGTAGCTAATTGCTTCATAAGTGGGTAGCCAGCAAACAGGAATATTGCCAATAAAGTAAATACCACTTATTAATGAGCAGCATAATGTGGCATACAGAAATCCAACGTAAGCCACACTGCCAGAAAGACAGCCCCAACACAGACAGAACTTTGAAATACTTCAGTTTTCTATTTTAAAGTCTTGCACACAGAAACAGACACACAGGCTGAATGAGAGAGGGAGTTGTTATTTTGGGGGATGACAAATCCGAGGATCGAGTAAAAGCACATGGGTTGGAAAGGACTCCAGTTCAGCCACTATCCAAGGACTGGTACTGCTACATCCACACTGGGTAGATAGAATTATTCCACCAACTAAAATCCATGGTTCTGCCTTGAGCAGCCTCAGAAGCCAGTCTCTTCAGATCAGGGAGGCTTTGTGCATGAGTCTGCCTGGAGTTTTATCCTGGTTGGGAACCAAATACTCCTGCAAGAATAAATCCTCAGGCAAGAGTCCCAGTTGGCCCCAAGACGTACTGCTTCTGTGGAGGCTGATGGGGTTAGACAGCTTTTAGTTTGTTTAAAATAAGTTTGGGCTGCTGCAGCATAAACTCCCTACTGCTTGTGCAGCCCTCTTAGGACACGCAGGGCTCTCCCCTGCTCGCAGCCTGTGCTGTGACCACCAGCAGCTGCTGCTCCCACTCTGCCAAGTACTTTTACACTGGCCAGCTCTGGAGGTGACTCCAGAGCACTGCAAGCCCAGAGCAGAATGAGACACACTGTTTCCCTGCCTCTAAGCCCAAGTGCTTCCTCCTTTTGCCACTGCTCCCATCTTCCCCCACCTCAGTTATTTTTCCAATTCATTACCCAGAACTACATTTAAATAAATGAGGCTGCTCTCAGTTTACCCCAGTATGAAATCATGCCCAACCCATGCAGCAAGTCGCTTGAGTCATGGCAAAGCAGGTCTCCAGCAGCCCTGTGCCCTCCTTTGGCTCCAGGGGATCAATGACAACTAACCAGTGTAAAGGAGAGCTAAAGGGCAGCTGAAGCCCCTTCTCACCTTCACAAAGGTCCAGTCAGTAGCCAGTGTGCATGTCCTGAGCACAGGCTTCTTTCTTCCTTTGCTCATGGAAATTCCCTAGGGAAGTATGTACTGTCTTTACAGGAGAACTTGCTTTATGTGGGCCAAGGTATTCCAAATCGGGGGCAGGAGAAAGGCACTGGACATGGCAAAAGGCAACATCACTAAAGGGGCTGGGAAAGTGGAGGTGGGTCACACAAGTAGAGAATCTAAATCCTGGTCTGCAAGGATATTCTGAGATGAGAGGAGCTTTGATATCCCACCCATACGAACCACACGAGTACCATTTTAGAGGTGCAGGGAGAAGGCCTGTGTCACATCCCATCTGCCCCTTTTCTTTCTCTGCAGATCCTACCCAATACATAGACCAATTAAAGCAGAGTCTATAAGTAGGAAAAGCTCATAAAGCAGCACCAACTCCTAAGCTCTTTTATGGCCCAATGGCTAAACAGGAGGGAGGAGGGGGAAAAGAAAGAAAAAGTAGTATAGTTCACCTAGGGCCTCTCTTCCAAACAAATTCTTTCCAGTACTGTTTTACAGGTTTGCACAGTCCAGCAATGAACAGAGGCCTCATAGCAAAGCAGGCTTTTTAAAAACATGCTAAAGTACTATGAAATAAATTACTGACTTAACAGCTAGGCACCTACAGGTATAGCTGGGCCTCATTTGAAGAGCAAATTAAAGCAATGTGCATATTAGCCCTGAGCCTGCTAGGAGGAGAAAAAAAAAAAAAAAGCCTGGAAACTTTCCAAAGTGCACAAGGTTAGGAGAGCCCTGCAAAGAGCCCACAGGAGACGGGAGTTACATGGATTGAACCCCATGGATGGCCAGGCCAATTCCCATCTACGTCCACCATTTCTAACATTTTCAGGACACGTTGGGGCTCTGTTGGCATCTATACTCTCAAAACTCAGTTCACATGGTCTCAAAAGGCCAAGCTGGGATAACACCCCTGAATAATGAAAAATCTTCACTCACCAAAAATTGCTTCCAGCAAGATATTCCACCAAAGAGACAACCTGTCACAGGCCCCACTTGGTAGGCAGCACTTGCCATTGCAGGGAGGTTCATTAGAACAACCCTCTCTTTGCAGGGTACCTGCACAAAAGGAAGGGACCAGCTTTCTTGCTGGTTTAACTTCCTCCCACTGTAACTCTGCTGCTTCCCAACTCCTACTCTTTGCTCCTGCCAGAGAGGAGAGGAAAGGATGAGGACGACTGAAACAGCTGACAGAAAATAAGTAACAGCCACTGAGGGCTTGAAAGTTAAGCAAGGAAGTAATTAGTGGAACAGCTGAAAGAGGAAGGCATCATGAAACAGCAAAATGGGGGAAAAAAAGACAGATGAAAGCAGAGAGATAATGCACAGGCTGTAAGTAGCTTATCAAGGCTGCTCTTGGATGCTATCCCTCCAGCTATTTCTAGGTTCACCTTTCTACCAACTCTGTCCCTGGAGGAGCTTGCTTCCTTCAAACCTGCCTGTTTCTGAACTCTCTGCCCTTCCCTGTCTGCAGAGAGGGCTCAGATCTGCTTCGTGCTTTATTCCTTATGACAGATAAGGCCACTCAAATCCCAGCACTTGCCTTCCCCAGACAAAGGGCCTGGATTTCAGCTGTGCAGCCCAGTCCCCGTTAGGCACAGGGCAAACGCAACTCGGTATTTTTGTCTTGACAGCTCTGCTCACAGTCCTGCCCTGGGGAGGAAAGGGCCTGGCATGGGTATGTTGAAGGGCACAGCCAGATCTTTGGAGAAAGTGAACAATCGGACACAAAATCCTGTTAGAACAGTGCAGAAGGGAGGGTTGGCTGGTGTCGATTCAGAATATGAGACTGTAATAATATTTGCCCTTGGTTCAACCTCATATACTGCGTACAAAAGCCTCTGTTTGAATAAAGGAATGGTCAGGGAGACATGAGCTGAGAAGAGCCAAGAAACTCAAATCAAAGTCCCAATTCCCTTTGTCCGGAAATTTAACTGTTTTGGAAAGAAACAAAAATACATTAGAGGTAGACAAGGAAAGGGCAGGACAGATTTCTTGCTGAACTTTCTCACACGTGTGTTCCACAGAAAGAGTTCAAACGACGCATTTTTCTCTTTCAAGAGACCAGTTTGGCTCCACCAGAGCAGCCCTGGCTTCTTGGATAAATAAAGTTGTATTATCTATTATAGCCTGCAGGACAGGAAGGAAAGAACCAGGAATAAGGCAATCTAGGCCTTGTCCTGTTCTATGCCCTGGTACAAGCCATTTGACTGTTCCTGAGTCATATCAGTTATGAGGGTACACCTGTCTCTGGTTTTGTAGCCACCTAATCCAAAATATTTTCCACATCTCCCCAATTTACCTTTGTTCCTATGTTTTCAGAGCACCGGAATGCAGCACTTGGAATGCCAGGGCCTTTAATAATACTTCATCCTAGAACTACTGGAGGAGGAAAACAAAACAAAGCAAACAAACCCACCAATCCTCAGGAGAAAGTCAAGCCATCTCACGCTGAGAAGACAGTTCACAGGTCAAAGTCCAGATCAACAACTTCCATAGCCAGGCATAAGCCTAACAGAGCTGCAGAGAAGTATCCTATAACACACCTCAAACAGGGAGCTAGCACCCAGGCCTGAACTTAAATGGTGGCACATGGGCAGGGGAGCTGGGTAACGGTCCCAGCTGGGGCTGATCAAGGCTATTAAGGCACATTAGTACACTCAGATCACACTGAGTACTTCCCTAAAAAGTTATCTCCTGTAAAGAAAGAAACAGTTGCTCCTTTGGGCCCTCAGCTGTGTTGAGGGATCCCAGAGAACATCTCACTTTACTAAAATGGAAGGCTCTAATCTGTGCAGGTATAGCTGTAGTCACGGATGGAGGCAGGGCAGCTAGATGCGTGGGCCTAAAGACAGTGGTTGAATGCTCTGAGGTGCTTCTGCTTTCTCTGTTACGTCTTACTGTTCTTCTAGAAGAATATTCCCTTAAAAACTCTGTAGACTGTCTCTTTGGACATGTAAATGCTAACATATGAAAAATAGCTGCTGCAGTCCAGAAGACAACGGCATGACCATGAAGAGAGCAAGCAAAGCTTCACCATGTATTTGGATAGCCTGCGTTCACCTCACCACTACTCTCAGTTCATGGCCTTCTTTAGAAGCCTGAACTAGTGCCAGGAGCAGGACTGTGATATGCTGAGTGCAAATGAATCAGACCACTGGTTGCAAGATTCCTTGCTTCACTCCTTCCATCCCACCGATCCTGTGCCTCAATAGAATGGAACAAGCTTTTCTGAGGCATTTACCTGAGCAGTCTCCACCAAAAAGCTGTCTGCCAGGGCTGTCCATCAGGGCCTGTTCTTTCGTCCCATATATCTTTCCTCTGATCTAGGTAGGGTCACCGTGTGAAGGAAAGCCACAAAGTGGGTATGACACCCTTGACATGTGGCATTCACATCTGTAGGAGCTGCCAAAACAAGCTAGTTCCTCAGATTAAATACAGGTGAAATAACAGCTTTAGCAGCAGTAAGTAGGTGGTAGCATGCATGAGTTGAGCCTTCAGCCGTCTTATGCCAGAATCAGTCATTTTCAGTGCTGTTAATCTCCAGTTGCTCTGTTGTCATGACATCCCACAAAGGCCCATCAGAAGTTTCCAGGAAGACTGGTCATACCAAAGGAAATGCACATGAGGGCAGATTTCAGTCCATATGATCAGAACATCTACTATCAAAAAACAAAAAGGACTTCTTTTTGGAGGACCTCAGTAGGCTGAAACTTGGTAATGTTTTTTGCCATGATACCTCAATAATAGGTATTGCTACCAGCATCTGCTGTAACTTCTGTCCTGTAATGTGTCTCCACAACCAAATCTTTCTGACTCCCAGTTCTGGGGCTTAGTCATTTATCGTCCTTCTCTTTATGCTGTTATGTTCCAGCCTAATCAACACTTAGCAATACCCTGGTTAGAAGGAGTTCAGTTACCTCCATATTGTGTCAGCTCCTTAGCAAAGCCAGTTTCTCCAGCTTTCTTCCACAGACATAAAGACATGTGAAGTTTTACATCTTTTCTGCAAAAAAGCCAGGTGCAGGGATGGAGCTGCACAGGATTACAGACTAGAACAGATGCTGGCTGAATGCACGTGGGCTCGGAACTAGTCTGCTCCATGTGGAAGGATGTTGTGGGCTTATCCTGCATTTTTTCTGCGATTTTCTTGGCAAGTCTCCTTAGAGTCTGTCATTTCAGCACAAGTATTTTTGTTCCATTATGCCACACAACAGCCTATAACTTTATGGACATGTCCCTGCAAATTACTGAGCAGTTATGTGCAGTGGGTACCAAAATAAACTCCATGTAACTTCCCTTTGCTCAGAAAAATATAAATAATTTTAAAGGTTACTACCGAGTATGCAGAATTGATTTAATACTCTTGATGATAATGTTCCAAGTGAGATCTTAATTCACCTTTACAGATATTACTGCTGGATCAAAAATTTTATTCTGGATCTACTTTCAGGGTCAGGAATTAAAACTGGTCTGCTCTGGCCTTGCTGTTCTCAGGTGGGCAAAAGGGTGCGTTTACCCAGGCTGTGGGCACTTCCTTGTTACACTATTACACAAAAAGCACTTTAAAAAGTCCAATGGTATCATTACCTTTACCTCCAGCATGGCAAATCTGGTCTTGTTTACATGCGTGGTGCATCCTCTGGCTGGGGAGGAGGGACAGAGACTATGAGGATGCAGGTACTTTGCTTCAGTTAGATAAAACACCACACATCTAAAGCCTCATTTCAACTTGGACATGCTGCATGCATCCATCCTCTTGAGAAAGAAAGTTAACTAATCCAGCTTGCTATTAATGAGTGTTCTGTCCTCTGCTACCCAGCTTGGAGGCACAGAGAGGTTCACAGAGAGCCAGAGACATCAACCCAGAGACACCAACCCAGAGACACAGCCAGTCCACCCACCAGCGGGATTGCAGCCTACTGCTCTGCTGCACCGTGTTGCCTTCAATTACATTTACACATTGCTCCCTACTCTCACAGACCAGTATTTGGGGCCTTAAATTCTCCCCTATCTTTGCCCGAGTTTGAAAATGGGAGGCAAATCATGTTGCTACATCCCATTTTTAAATAGCCTGTTGATTTGTCTTTTCTATAGGCTTTTTTCTCTTTTGATCTCCAGGGCTATTCACAGTTCAGTTGCTTCCCAGAGACAGCTTGTTGCAGTTTGCTTGGGTTTGAACTAGGCTTTCAAACCGCAGACTAGGATGCACCTCACGAAGAAACTGCAGGATAATTTATGAGACAAACTATTAGTCTTCAAAGGAGAACATCTTTTCAGCAGAAATCCCTTTTCTTCAAAGGAAAATTTCCCTATGCCTTGTGAACCTGAATCTATATATATATAAAATAAATATGTATTTTATACCCACCCTGTCTGTGGCATGGTATGTGTATGCAAAAAGGCAAATTGCCCTCAGAGCATTGGAAGAAGCAATGTCTGAGGATGGAAAAAGCCCTGCAACCTAAAGGTGGATAGTAACAAGCTACAAGAAAGCAATGAGCAGGACAGCGTGTGAGCAGGAGCTGGCAGCGTCCTGGCATCTGACAGAGAATCAGGGCTGGCTCTGGCAGCAAAGAGTCTCCAGGGAAAACAAGCTCAGGGAGATTATTAGAAAGGCAGGTCCGTAGGGCTGGCTTGGGAAGCTGTGGCTCTGCCCTTTTGGCTGATGCTGGGCAACTCACTTCACTGCTCCCTTTTGCGACTGAAGCTGTCTGGAAAGTAACAGAATGACCCTAATTTGCCTTCCACAAAACTCTTCAATAACTGTCCTCCTGCTATTTAAAAGAGGGCTGAGGAGTGGACACAGCCTCCAGCTTGATCTGTCTGCCTCCTTCCCACAAAAGGGCTTCCCAGGCTGCTTCCCAGCAGCTGGAGCGGGTGCACAGGACAGGCAGCTCCCGCTCCGTGCTCCAGGCTTGCTCAGACACTGCAGTGGGAGGAAGGGCAGCCTCAAGCCGTGCCTATGGCTGCACCTCATCTCGTTGTTGCTTCCTGCCTCTATGGGAAATAAACCCGGGCTTGGAGGCAGCCAAGGGATGTCTGTCCAACAGCGGCTGATACTGGGATTGGTGTCTCCTTGGCACGGGGCAGGGCTGCCTCTCTTGCCCTTCGGGAGAGCCCATGGGCAGTGCAGCAATTTGGCTGCAAGCACCTATAGAAAGGGTCGTCTGTTGGCCTCTGCCATGGAGGCCAAGACCTCAGAACAGAGAGCGTTCACCTGTGCCACCAACACCACCGGCATCCCAGTGACAGCAATGCTTGACTGTCTTCACCCAGCACGCTCTGAATCTTGTTCCCAAACGAAAATTCTCAGCTGTGGTAAACGGACTTAACTTGATACGAGACAAATGGTGCCTTTTCCACACCAGGAAAAGATCAGGAACGTTTCTGCTCAGACGCCCACATGCTGAAGATCATGAAATGCTGGGATATGTAATGCAAAGCTCCCAGTGCCTTCTTCCCCTCCACAAACCTAGAGCATCCTCGTTTACCTAAGGAAAGCTGCATCCTTACACAAAGTGCCTTCTGGTGAGTACCAGGACAATGAAAGGGGATCACAAGGCTTGCTGGAATCAGCCTCGAGATGTGGGCTTTGCCATTCTGGAGCACATGTGGGGTCAGGTCAGGTTTTTCCCCTACAAATAGGAGAAGCCATGTGGTTTTCGTATAGTTTGGAACGTTTTCTTACAGAATGAAGATTGATTAGATGCCTGGAGTTCCCCAGAAACAATGTTGATAGTGTTAGCAGCCTGCACGCCACAAGAACCCATTCATAAAAAAAAATCCTCATTTTTAATTTATTTTTTTTAACTTTACGTTCTTGGAAAAAAAGAAGCTTATTGGGTAACTATCAGAGTTCCTCTTTCATCACCTTGTCATAAATCCCACAGGCTCTGAATTTCTCTAACAATCTCTCAGTTAAATTGTGACCTGCCTATTCTAATAAATAAACTCTTTATTTTTTTTTTTCCCCGGAAGGCTGGAAACAGCTAAGAAGTTGCGCTCCTACTCCAAGTTCTGCTAATGGAGACATCAAAGCAAACGGAAAATCACAGTTGTGCCTGTATAATCCCTGGGCATTAACCTCTCTGTCGCGACCACTTTCAAACAGGGAAAGTAACTGCTGCCAACACAGACCCCTCTCTGAAGTTTCAGCCATATGTTATATTTTTCTATCATGGTATTTCTGTGAATGATAAAACAGCTGCTACCTTTCATCCTTAGACAGCTGCACCTTGGGGGCAGGTGATATGTCCTTGGATGTATCTCAGGTAAAACCCAATCCCAACCCCAGTTCATGCTGTTGTGTGCAGGGAAACCTCTGCAGCAGCTCTGCACTGAGAGGCTTTTCCACCTTTGCAAGAACACTGACTGGTAAGTCTGATGCTGCAAGTTGTAAAATGCAGTGTAGAATCAGGGCTGGAGATATTATTGCTGTGAAAGGTGAATTAATGAAGAAACTGCCCAAGACTCAAAAACCATGAGGATGCACTTGAAAATAACACCTGGGTGAGTAGTAAGAACCTGTGTCACCTTAATCATGTTGGATCTGAGCTTTGCTCCCTTATGAGACTCTTAGGGCAAAAATCCTACAGGAAAGTGGCATGCAAAGGCATTCAGACACTAGTGCAGGCCCCTGACTCAGCCTTCCAGACTCTCTTACTTCCGGACCAGGCTGCTGGTGTATGCTGGGCTGGCTAAATTGTCTTCTGCAGAGATAACGTACCTTGAGGTGTCCACGCTCACAACAGCAGCTATTCAGTTTGCCCTGTCCAGGCTGAGGTTGCTGTGCAGCTGATCTCTGTTGATGGCTGGGAAGAGCTGTGCTGTAGCTGAGCTGCCTTCCTCTCGCTTGGATCTGCACAGGAGAGAAACATGAGAGTGACTCAATAAAAGACCTGATTTAGAAGGCGAGGTGTGTGCAGTTTCAGTAGGGTATCCATGGAGAACCCCATCAAGGAACATCATGGATACTTCCACATATTTTTGAACGTGGCAGGCAAACAATGATGGAGACTTCCTTGCCTAGAGAGCAGGAAACATATTTGCAACGGTGGTGAGGAGACAGGGAAAGGGCAAATAAGCTCCTTTTCCTTGCGCTATCTGGTGTGACAGAAGTGTCTCGGATTCTGCAAGTAGAAAGGCTGCATGGTCATGGGAGCACCCCCTCCATGTTATTCTTCCTCTTTGAATGATGCAGCTGTCCCCCAGCTTTACCCAGATCCCTTAAACCTAGCAAAGAAACACAAGAACATCTGCATGATGGCAGTTCTCTGCTCTGCATTTAGCCATCCTAAACTGGCCTAAATCAGAAAGCTCTGCAATAGAGCAGTGTTTAATTTACACTAAGCCTCCACAGATACAAACATTTCAGTTACACCCCAGGAAAAGAGAGTGCCAGACCTCCAAGGGGCCACAAAGGGTCTGCAGCATTTTTGTACCTGACTGGACGGGGTAACATGTGTGTACCCATGTTATAAAGAGCAAACAATACACATAAATAAATGCTGCCCTTGAGCAAGAGCAGATTAAGTGGTGCTTGTTTATTCCCTAAATTGCTGGAATAGTTACTGTACTGGTAAATAACCCCACTGAAGCCCCCCGGCACATTTTCGCTCAGACTTAGCTCAGGCCTCTGAATACAAAACAATCAGCAGAGAGACAGAAACGGGGCCAGTTTTCGATTAAAAGTTGGCCGCTAACACACACACACACTCGAATCCTCTACGCACTGAACACATGATTGTGCTTAGGACAACATGTTGCTCCCAAAAAGGGTTTGCAGGTTTCCTTCTAAAGGGGATAGATCCAAGATCCCAACGCCAGCCACAGACATAGCTCACAAGCCCCAGTTCTTCACAGCTTCTGCTTCCCCAACAGATAGGACAGTCCCACCATGGCAGATGAAAAACCCAAGTGCAGCATAACTGCATGTAAGCTCTTCCCGATTCAGAGGCACTCGGTTGAACACGACAAGTCCAGGAAACTTCAGTGGTAGAAGGCAGGAATTTGGGGCTTTCCTTCTCGAAATGCCCACAGGAATTTTTGCAGTCGTGCATCGCGTGGAGTGGAGGTGTGGTGTGGCCCTTTCCCTGAATGCCTCCCCACTGGGGTATTTCACAGTAGGAAACAGGACAACTGAGCTCTCACAGCCCTGATCCAGCTAAGCACATTGGCACATGCTTCAGTTCATTGGTGAGGGGGGACTTTGTGATGTTCCCTGCAGTATATGACAACTTGAGCAGCCAACACCCTGACCCTTTCTCTAGAAAGCTATTACAAGGGAATCCATAGAGTATGAACGAGCCAGAGCAATCTGCTACAGTGTGCCGTGTTTGCATGGACAGCATTTCATTCCAGCTGTCAGGAAGTTTGTAACCTCCAGCCCCCTTTCCACAAGGCTGGGAAACATGATCCGATCGCCCCTTTGCAGCTCTCTGCTCGCCCACCTCGGCCCAGGCCTGCTTGCAGTCTGTGTTCACTTGCATGCAGATTTGTTTACGGCCTCTTGTGTCACTCCCAGCCTGCTGCTGGTGGCTCACCCCGCACCACACGGAATAAGCACACGCTGCGGATACGGGGCAGGTCTCCTGTGCAGGGCCGAATGCCCACAGAGCACCTGAGAACCTCCCCTTCACCTTCTGCAGGCAGCGCTGGCTCCCAGCAAGACACGCTGAGTTTGAGGGGTTGATTTCTGCACTAGAAGGTTTGGATCAGACACCTCCTACTCTCTTTACAGCTCCGAGTGTTTTCCTGAGAAAGAGAAAGGGAAGCTTCTGCCCCGAACGAGCTTTCTGCTGGTGTAAAATTTTGAGGAATAAATTATTCGCTCTCATTTATTCTTCCTCCATTGACAGGGGCTGGACGCAGCAGGAATTTACTGTTTCTGCCAGAATAATCTGGTTTGGACATCTTGCATGCCAGCGAGTAATTCATGAAGAGCCTCCCAGCACTGGAGAGGGGTGGGATTTAGAGCAGGATTCATCAAGGTCTTGGGGCTGTCTCATGCCTGGCAGGAGCAGAGCCCTTGACACAGAGTAATGGGGCCCCATTTCTTCTCCTTCTCTGCCCCCAGATGCTGGAGTTTGCTCACCTTCACCCTCAGTGTGGCTGCACTGCAGAGCCCTGGGGAACTGCTGTGTGCCCACAGCAAGGGCTCAGCTATTTGTACTCAATCTGAGAAGCTCAGATGAGCAGCAGAGCTTCTCCCCAGAGCTTCCTGGCAAGCACGGACTTGGAGGAGAAAGAGGGAAAGAAGAAGAAATTTGAAAACAACCTTTTCCCTTTAAGAGGAGTGCACTGGAAACAGCCTTGCCAGCTCTTGCGGCGTAGCCTGCCAGGCAGTAGTACTGCTGTACAGTCCAGGATCAACAAATTACACGTTTGTATTCTCAGCAGGGCCAGCACAATTCCTGCTGCAGCTTAACACCCTCGGACACCGCCACAGCCGCGGGAGCTGCCCTGGGAAGCAGGACAATCATGGAGACCCTCTGAAAAGAACGGCTGCGCTAGCTGGGGCAAACTGTTCTGCTGCGGGTAGAAAACAAAAAATCCAATATCCAGGTGGATGCAAAAAGATGTTTGTGGAACTACTGGAGAGAGTCCAGTGCAGGGCTACAAGGATCATCAGGGGCCTGGAACATCTGCCCTGTGAGGAAAGGCTGAGAGAGCTGGGCCTGTTCAGCCTGGAGAAGAGAAGGTTGAGAGGGGACCTGAGCAGTGTCTAGAAGTACCTCAAGGGAGGCAGTGAGGTGGCCTCTTTTCAGTGGTGGCCACCGACAGAACTAGAGGAAATGGCCAGAAACTGAAGCATCCAAAGTTCTACAGGAACTTAAGGAAAAATTTCTTAACAGTGAGGGTGACAGAGCACTGGAACAGGCTGCCCAGAGAGGTTGTGGAGTCTCCTTCTCTGGAGATCTTCAAACCCGCTTGGACGCAGTGATCCTGCGTATGCAGGGGGGTTGGGCTAGATGACCTCTAAAGGTCCCTTCCAACCTTAACGATTCTATGATTCTGTGTTTAGGAAGGACCAACCAGCTGAACATGCCATGCTTGGAAAGGATTAGCTGCTGGCTTGACCACAGCCAACAACAGCCAACATCAGTGGCTGCACCTCGCTACAGCAGGACGCTGTCAGCAGAGAATGAGAACTGGCACCTGCCACCCTCCCCAGCATCCACAAGCACGTCACCTCCGCGACCAAAAGCCTCAGGTTTCCTCCGCTCTCTCCTCACCATCTCCTCTCTCCGTCTGCCTTCCTATCCTAACATCACACAACCACTTATTCTTCACCCTTTCCTTCCAGGTCTCATATGACGGGCACCCTCCTTCTCCTTGACAATTGCTCTTTTTTTTTTTTTTTTCTCAGAAAAACAACCTCACAGAGAACTGTTGAACCTTGGGAGGGCCCATAGAGCCAAAAACCCTGTCATTTTCTGCACATCCAGTTTTCTAATGAGCCAAAGGATATTCAGATGCACTAGACCATGAAAATTAGCATCAATTAGACTTGAGTATATAGAGTGCAAATGAGAATTACTGTTTGTTTTGAAACCAGACAATGTTGCAGAAAATGTGGCCACTCATAAGATCTCAGCATCAGCAAATGATTGACTTGTACTCAGCTTTCAAGATTCACTAACCAGCAAGCAGTGACAGACACTATTAAGCTCTTGTGGTGGTAGAGATGAACTGAGATGCTGGAAACACTGCTTTTTCTGCACACAGAGCTAGCTTAGATCATTGCCAAGAGCTGGAGCAGGCTCCAGGTAAAATGGTTTAGGCAGGGTAATTACGGTGTGAGATTTGGTGTCAGTATTTGCAGAGCAAGCCCTTCACGCTGCACTGCAAAGGGAATGGGCAGGGTAAATAAGGGGATCATTTTGATGAAGATTTTCTCACTTTGACTCTCCTGTGAGCCTCTCAGGACATGGACAGGATGCAGATTAGCGCAGAAGGCCACTCCAGCAGGAGCCAAAGCAGCTGTCACCATTTTTGTAGCTTTGCTGAAACTTCTGCATCTAAGCTGAGATTTGTAAAAGTGCTTAGGGGCTGGAAATGCCCAGCCCTTCAACACCTCCTTCCCTTGGGCAGCCTGCAGCTACCTGGTGTCTCCAGTTAAGAGTCTCCCAGCTGTGCACCCAGCCCACATCTACTCTAGGCACCTGCAAATTACCTGATGGGCCGGCCAAACAAGAACATAGTGCTACCCATTCCTGGGAGTACGGAGATCAGTGTCCTCTCTCCTCATTCCAGCCACAACTGCCAGCCTCAGCTGGATACATGAAAATCCCATGTGCAGCCATAAATCACAGCATTCTTACCTAAAATCAGGGGCTGCAGCAGACTCAGGCTACACCAGCACTGAAGCCATGCTAGTGCCACTTAAGGCCAGCTGTTCCATATGAATTTCAATAACCAGAGAATGAGCACTAAGCCACAGGGCTGATATTTTGTGTTTTAACTGCCTCTTCTCTATTTCTGGCCCATCATTCTTGTTGGCCCCAAAACTACTGGTGCAGATAAACTGTATCAGAGTGACCTCTCCACTTGCTAGGACAGAGTGACATATTCTAGGAGGTACCACTGCTGCAAGGCTTCATGCGAAGAAAGCCAAATCATCTCCTGAGCCAACATCTTCCATGTGAGCCCTCCGGGATTGATGCTTCACAGGGAAAATTTTTTTAAAGAACTCCTAATATTGAGTCCTCTCCCTGTTTATTTCAGCAAAACCAGAAGATATTCTAGTCACAGAGGCAGACAAATCACCTCATTGTGTCAGTCCTTCCCTCTGCAAGCTCATACCTACATACCATCGTGGTGGTTTAAAAGCTGTGGATGGCTCCAAATCAGGATTTATTTTTAGGCTTCCAGACTGTGTATGTTTCTGCCAAAAGAGCCTAGTCCAAAGTTTATTCAAGTCCGCGATAAAAATGTCTAATGGCGTGAATGACCTTTGGATCAGCTCCAAAGACTATGCACTGATATTAGCCCTGGGACTGGCTGGGGATTCCCTTTGGGAAGACTGCCCAGCAAAGAAGGCAGTTTTCACAAAATAGAAATTTTCAGGGAGAAAAACATCCCAATTTTCAACCCTTTCCTCCCAGAATGAAGAAATAAAAATACGCCTTTTTTTTTTTCAATTAAGAAGTCAAGAAGCAATATTTTCTTCAGGGCCAGTTGGAACAAAATCAGAAAGCTATGTTTTGGTTTGAATGTGTTCAATAAACCATTAAAGTCTCATTTCCCCGTAAGTTCATTGCCTTGCTGGAGCTGTGGTTTAGGTGTCTCACCCTTCCTAGAGGTGGTTTCCTAGAGGATTACAGCCTCGGTGATGCAGAGTGGACTCTAAGGTCTGTGAGACACCATAGGAGCTAAGGACTGTCCCCTGAGAAATAGGAGCATTAAGTTCCTGGCCTAAAGCTGCTGGGAGGAAATTCAGTTCAAGGGGAGGCTGATGTTTAGGGTTGAATGGAGCTGAAGCAAAGCTTTTGGGGTTAATTGAACAAACTAATGAGACACATGTCAATTTGAGAAATGCCAAAACATTTACTTTTGATCAAAAGCTGTCAAATTCTTTGGCATCTGCAAACCAGATATTTTGGGGAATTTTATTCCATGAAAAATTTGGAAATGGCAACATTTCTTCACAGCCAGAAAGAGAAACAAAAGATAAACATTCCTCTGGGACATAAATGATGCTTTTTCTATGCCCTTAATAATTCTAGGACGACAAGCCTCCATTCCACAAGACTCTGCAATCAGTAAGAAAGAAAAAAGGTAAGGAAGAAAAACGTAAGAAGCTAGCTACCTTGTAGCTAAAAAGCCCTGTAGAGTGAGCACCAAATGACTACCCTCTGTCAGCTGCTGTCTGTCCCATATTTCTAGGGTCTTTTCCCAGGATCCTGCAACTGGAAATCCTCCAAGCTGGGCAGACTCAGGAGTTGCCAAGTAATTGAAAAGAGGATTGTTTCAAGTACCGGCTTCCCTGGATGCCCCAAACCACCATGACAAGAACACATCTCTGGGGCATTGTAGGCTCTCTGGGATCTAACTTGACCTTCTTTGGACCACTGTCTTCCCTAGAGTTATTTGTAATTCAAGGGAGGCCAGAACTGGGTCCTGTCTCACCACTCACACCCAGCTGGCAGATTATGAAAGTAAAGCAGCATAGGGAACAAGCACTGGGAAAATCACCTTTTGATCTCATTGGAGGTGGTCCTCAAACCATGCTCGAGAGAACTGGCAGAGGAGACTGAAGAGAAGCTGGGCTGCAGCTGTCTGTGCCGGGGCCGTCCTCAGTTCAGCAGAATATTTTTCTTTCTCTTGATGCCAATTTTGGAAACTTTACAAATACCACACCTAAATAAAATGGAATAAAATAAATGATCCTTTTCAGCCAGCCCACACCCTTCCACCACCCTCCCTAGGAACATCTCAATGCCCAAGTGCTGCAGGGCTCTGTAAGGAAGGGAATGATTGTTAAAAATATCCAGCCTGGGAAAGAGAACAATTTATGCTCCATCTGCAGCAAGGGTGAGGTTTCATTTCATCCTGAGAAGCAAGTGAACAACCTGGTCTCAGAGCCTGTTGTGCAGTCGTCAGTGACTTTGACAGCACACCTTGTAACCTTACAACAGCAGGGATGGAGTCAGGTGTCAGGGAGCAGTGAGCAAGGATCCAGTCTGACATAAAAGCACAAAAAGATAATATGTTGATGCTCTAGGAAGGTATCTTTGTCCTGTGAATGTTCCTGGGTCACAGTGGAGATTGAGGGATAATCCCTGGGGGTCTTAGGCTGGCAAACACAAAAGCTCACCCAATTTCAACAGGTAAAAGGAGCTCTAGATAATTAGCCTCCTTCTCTTAAGGTGGTGCTCAGCCTATGATAAGACTGAGGATGGATGCCACACTAATTAACTGCGCAAAATGTGGTTCAGACCATGACTCTCAGGACAGCATAATGCCACTCACCTCTGGACTGGACCAGGCAATCTGTTAATGTCAATGTCTGGAATACACACTACAACGTGATATTTACAGCACCCTTTTATTATTATTGTTATTTTCTTTTTTAACTGAGGACCAAATGTTTGTGGACTGTGGCAAGAGAGGGACATACATCTGGAAAGTGTCAGATTTAACGCCCGAAGTCATCAGCGCAGGTCAGCTAAAAGTACATGTTTGCTTCCAGCAGCAGCTGTGCAAACTCCTGTTGCTTTGGTTGTGCAGGGCTTATGTAAAGATTCCTCAAAGACAGTGCCCTCTTTGTGAGCCCAGAGCTCTGCTGATCCCTGGCAATTCCAGCCCTGGTTTCAAAAGAAACGGGTCTAAAATGGCACTCCCACCACAAACAGATGTGTTTCAGCCTCTGTCTAAGGCAGCATTCATTTCATCATGAAAAGGAAAACATCATAATTTAGGGTCACACGTCTCTTGCCTGTCAGTCAGGCACTGCCAACTATTTTTACAGCATCCCAGGGTGTTGTGGCAGTCTGGAGAACAAGTGACACACCTTTCCAAGGGCTCTCCAAAATGATGCCACTCAGTGAGAACTTTTGAGCTCCAAGCTTTGGTCTTTTTTTTTTTTTTTTTTTCCTACCTGAAATAAAATATCTTTGTTTAGTGCACTTTTATTTTCCTATTATGCACTCATTTTCTTTGCTTCTCGATACTTCACAGACCTGTCCTGCCAACTGCAAAATATTTATTGTGGGCTCCCTGTTGGAACTTCTCTCACGGTGCTATGGCACATGGGTTCACCAAACACAGCGGGAGAAGAGGCTCCTCCCTACCAGTGACCAGAAACTGAACACCACCATACATATTCTGAGAGAAATCAAATCTCCCTCACTGACTTCAGTAACTTTATTGCCTGTTTTACAACAAGATTGAATATGGCCAATTATTTAACATAATAAACAAAATTATAAATATATACTGTCCAGTAAAACTACTGGGCATCTGAAAGAAGCACAAAAAATACTATAGAAAACAATCCCAAACATCCCTGAATTGTAGCCAGATATTATATTCACAGTGCAAACAAAACTCCTATATATTTACAACTCAGTGGGAGTTTCAATCCTATAGTAGCTTTAGGGTTCAGGGCAGTGCTTATAAAGCTCAACAAGAGTCTTTATATTGACTTTAAAGGAGCTCTGAAGCAAGACTGAAACACACAGCATTTTACCAAGAATTCAAAATGGAAAGAAAGCAAAAAAAAAAAAAATCTGGTAAAGCTCTTACCTTGCTCTCTCTGAAAGCTGAATGCCCGAAGGGGCCGTACTCCTCTGGCTGTGCAGTTTCAACCTGCAGGGTAGAAAGCCCTGCTGAGCCCCTCTGGACAGTGCCCGAGTTCCCTGTGCTGAGAAGTCCCCTAGAAGAGTTCATTACAGTAATTGCAGTAGAGCTAATGCTACCTGATAAAGAAAGTGGTCAAGAAAATGCATGGGAGCAAAATACAGATGATCAATCATCCTTTTTTCTGACACTGTCTTTATGTGGGTTGTTTTCACTGGAAATATACACCTAATAATTGCCTGGATTCCTTGTTTTTTCAACGTCATTCCTACGGTAAATGCCATTAGTTACTGTACCGTGGTGATTTAAAGCTGAAAACCTACTGTGACCTCCACAAAAAGATAGATTAACTTATCTGCTTTAACAAGGAGTTGCTTGAAGCCTTATAGGAAATACTGTATGAGCTTATATTTCGCATGGCCAGTAATTGCTTTTCCTGTTATTTTTCTATTAAAGAAATACAAAAGGAAGTGGGGACTGCATGCATAATGGGGGCTGGGTTGTGGTGCTTTTAATCTGCACGTCATCTATTCAAACTAATTTAGCTGATGACTCCAGTGATCTCAGTCGGGCTGTCAGGGACTGTGACTATACTTGGTCCTAAAACCACCACTCCTAAAACTTTGATGGCAATTCAGCAAATTCAGAAGGTTTTGATTGACCAATCTAGCCCAAGCTGGAGTCTCAAGCCTTGAAGAGCTCTTCCAGACACAGCTGTTACGCAGCTGGATACAGCATGGCCACACACTGCTGCCAGACAGAGGTATGGTCAGTCCCTCTGAGCTCCACAGACACACGGGTCAGTCTGTGTCTGTCTCCGTTTATCAGCAAAATAAAAAAGACAGAGTAGAATCCCAGTGATACGGAGTTATTCTTGGATGGCCTGGGATGGGGAAAGAGCTGTGTGTGAAGGATTTTCTAAGAGCCTGCTGATAAGGATAAACAGAAGGAAAGTGTTTTCTCAGCTCACTGATGTCTAAGAACAAAGTTACCAAGCTCCAGCAGCTCAGAACCTTCAAGACAGCTCAGTTCTGGGCTCCCTTTCTTTCATCAAGAGAGATAATGACATTCTGCAGCAAGGGAATTTCCATTGGATATTAATTTAAAGATGGCAGGCAAAGACTTTTCATTTGACTAGATCCCCAGGACAGACTTTTTCTCCTTTTCTTTCTATTTTGGACTCTCGGCAGTGATGCAGCTCCTGTACAGTGAATTTAATTTGACAATGGATTTGCTTTCCTTGGTTTCCTTCCATAAGCCACAGGTTGGGAGCTACTGCTCTTGGAAGAAGACAGCCTTCCAATTCCCACATCACCGAAAGGTGCACAAATCATTTCTGACATATCTTACCTGATTTAGAGCTGCAGGAAATAGAGCTAAGAGGCTTATGAAGCCATTTCCCCATTGCCCAACATGTGTCACGGCATCACTCCTCGTTCTCAACATGTCACATCTCAGCAGACAGTCAAGAGCTCTGGTTGTCCTTCCAAGTTTTACAAAGGAGCTAAATGGAGCAGATGTCTGGAGAAGAAATGTATCATTGACCATTAAGACGTCACAAGAGGGAATAATGTGTCATAGAATAAAAGAAGCACAACATAAACCACGTAGGCTAGCCCAGAATATGAACTATGAGAGTCCTTATAATAACATGTATGTTTCTGAGTCAGAAATTTCTTCTTTAAGCCGCTCAGTGAGGCTTTACATCTCTCCCCAAGTGCTGCATTTTTAAACCATAACTTAAAAAGTAAAATCTGAAGAAAGCTTTCTTTGAGGAGAGTTATCCTCAATGTTAACCATGTTTCCTCTGTCTCCCTCTTTTTTTCATAGAATCATAGAATCATAGAATGCTTAGGGTTGGAAGGGAGCTCTAGAGATCATCTAGTCCAACCCCCCTGCACACGCAAATGTGTTTTTTAATGCATGAAGTCTTAAACTGGAAAACACTTTGCCTTTTCTAAAGTTTTTGAATTCATCAGGGTAGTTTTTGGCATGTTCTTGTTTTCCTTTGACCTAACTTAGAACAAAAGCATCCTTCCCACTGTGATATTTTTCCCTTGCTTGTCACAAAACTAAGTAGGCTAAAAAAACAGTAGTAGGAAACACAGTGTATATCTAGAAATCAGGGAGTGTAAATATCCCAGCAGAGAGCCACCTACTTCTCTCTGTGAATGGAAACCTAATGTAGAAAGCATGTCAGATGTCTTAGCAGCCTGCATTCCTCCACATGGTCTTTCTTCTGTCCCCATTATGTCTTCTCCAGGCTTTCCCTTCCTCCAACTGCCCCTTTGCAGGGCTTATCATCAGGCTTTAAAACATGTTTTCTAATAGTAGGGACAATGCTTCATCTGCAAATGAAAAAAACAAAAGCTTCTCATGAAGGATGATTTTATTTTTGTTGTTGTTGTTAATGAACAAACAGGGGAGCAGTTCTATGGAACCTCCTACCACTGCCTCCCAAGCAGACAGCCCATTTGGCCTCTACTAGCACTGGACAAAGCTTTAGTTCTTCGTTTTTGATGCCTCATGTAAATCCTGCCCCAGTGCCTCTACGCGCCAGTTTGGTGTGAGAACAGGCCCACTGGGGTTGCAGAGCGCTCCCCGCAAGCGGGCAGGAGGGCCATGCAGAAATCAAATCCACATGACTGTATTTACAGGCAACTAAAAAGAGGGCTGCTCTTCCAAGAAAAACTTTTCCATGTAAAAGAATTCATAATCTCCCCCTTTGACTGTCATTGTTGAAATGATGGCCTTGCAAGCTGGAAACTTAAGACCCTACCGGCGTCTTTTCTGTAAGCTGTGATTTATGAATGGTTTTGCTGTTGATTATCCTCCAAGATTACAGCACAGCAGCCCTGACAGACAAGCAGAGGAAATTTCACAGCATAACGGGCAGGTCTTTTGCTAGGGCAGTGAGGCAGGGAGGTGTGTTTTGCCTCAAGAGCAGTAATATCAGCAAACACCAACAGGACCCAATTAGCAATTGAATAATCTGCGTGTCTGATGACGATTTCCCTGGGCTTTGGACTCTGTACGCACTCTGTAACAGTGTTGGTTTTTTGCCTTGATTATGGCAAAAACTGTGCAGACTGCAGTCGAATGTGAATAGGCAGCATTTGCCACTCCTAACCCTATACATGGTTTTTAAAGATCATCCTACTTGGCTACAGGAGCAAAGTCTCACGTCTTGTCTGGAAGATCTACTGTCTTAATGTCAAGCCCAGAATAATCAAAGGGAATTTGTTTCCTTTGATTTATTGCCAAGACAGCCACTCCTGAACCCCAGGAAAGGAGATTCTATGGCTTTGATTCCCATTTTCTGCTGGACAGTTTGTTCCAGTTCACTGCCATGAGGGAATGTTTATCTGATGAGGATAAAGGGGCAGGTACAACCATGACTTGAGGGAGCTGCACAGCACCCACTGAGCTAATGTGAAAGAAGCAGCAGATACAAACCCTCATGGTAGCTTAGAAAAGCTGCACATCAGGATGCTCCAAGCAGAGTTTTCTCCCAAGAGATCTTTCAGAGACAAATGCCTGTTCCTTCTAGGTTTAATGTGAGGTAGACAACTCCACAAGGCGCCAGGCAAGGTGGACTGGGCCTGATGCACCTAGCTCTTATTCTGTTGTTGCATTTCTCTCACTTAGAGACACTGATGCTTTCAATAGCACTGTCAGGAACACACTGTTGAGAGGAAAGACTGCACCTCTTCAAAGGGAACCAAAGAACGTAGCTACATCCAACTGTAGTCCAAGCCTGTCTTACTGGGACTACTTATGTTGTGGGTGTTCCCAAAGGATCGAGTTCAATGGTGAACCAGAATGGTCATTCCTAACATTCTTCTCATTTTGCCACCCAGCTTGCTTCAGAAAAAGTCCTGATGTAGGTGTTTGTATCCTGTCTCTTTCTTCCCTCACTCTATTTGACTTTCAGGCCTGGCAGCAGTGGAAGGAAATTTAGCATGTGACGCTGACATCCTGCCATGTCTGCGAGGCGGCAGATTCCGAGAGCACTCGGGTCTAGCAGAGAATAGCCAGGGAAATAGAAGGTAGGGGATTCACCAAAGCACCTAGAAGCCTGAACCTTGGGGATTCATGAGAGTAAGGGCTTACTAGCATAATGTTTGAGGCCAGAAAGGGCTGATGGATACTGTATTAAAGCTGTGCAGGAGATATAAACATGGCCAGAATCCAGAGGGAAAGGAGGCAGAGAAAAAGGCCATAGTGGAGAGGTTGTGAGGGGAATCCAAGAACATCACTTTTGGGCACAGTGTGAGACAGGAGTCCCTGGGAGCTTAGCAAGGGGGAGCACTCAAGCACAGGGACAAACCCCCAGCAGTCAACAGAGGGATCTGTCACAACCACACAGTCCTCAGCAGACCCTCTGCTCATTACCTGTCTGGCACACAGCAGTTCTCTGGTCCTCGGCAGCTCCACGCTCCTGCAGCTCCCAGCCAAACACAGTTCTTCCATCATGTCAGGACTGGGCCTGGAATCATTAACAAAATGGGGAAGTGAAGGAAAGTTGGAGAGTCTGTGAGAACTCTGTGGCTTTCATAAAGATCACTTTAATGAGCAGCATCAGAAATGCAGCTCTGACGGAGAGCGACTCGCAGCAGATGTAGCCCTGCAGGAAGCTTCCCTAGCTTTCTGCTGCTTGCCCCCTTAATTACTCTTGTTTTGTGCTAGAGTTATTCCTTCAGGATTAGTGCTGGTAGTGGATGCCACTGTGCCACAGTCCATGCTGCCTTCAGGCACTGCTGCCCTTGTACCGCTGTATTCTCACATGTTGGCTGCACTCTGCTACTTCAGATTTCCCTCTAGACTTTTCCTTCCTCCTTGTTCCACCATGGCTAATTCAACCTACCCAGCATATACCTCTGTCTGCACTCTGTATTCTTCACCGACTTTCTGTTTAGCCAGATATTCACTGGCCAAGAGCTGGACCCTGTGGCTCCTGTTCTGCCCCAAGAACAAGTCATTCCTATTGCAGCCGTCAGGGCAAGAGGCTTTTCTTACTACTTGCCCACCCTGAACTTTATGCAGGACAGAGCCATCTTAGGCAAACTACCCAAGGCTAACTCTAAACAGCCAAATAACAACACACCTCCACCCCAGTATGTGCACACACATGCCTGCACATCCCTGGGTATTTTAGTCAGTCACAAGTGAAATCAATATCCTTACAAATCCTTAGGGCTGCTCAGCAGTTCCCAGCTTTCCACTCTTTAGAGCTTCATAAACCCTAAGCCATGAACACACATTTCCATGCTGAACATGTGTATTGGGCTGAAATTTACCTTAAAAAAAAATATGTTCTTAGCTTCAGAAAAATGGAACTGTAGTCTCTCAAAACAAGATTTGGAAAAAATACATTTCCTCCCCACCCAAGCTAAAGTATATCTCCATAGGAGGAAAGAATACCATGCTCACCCCTGTCTAGGGTCCAAGTCCTTTTCCAAGCTAGTCTTTTTTTTCTTGCAGAAAAGCAGTTTTGAAGACACCTCCTCCTCTTGCAGATACCGTCTCACCGCTTCAGGACAGGGGCAGGGGAACTGCTGGGTTGAATGACTGCAGTTCACAACATTAGCTGGCCTGGGAATCCCATTACGTGATAGGTACCAAGCCAGGGCTTAATTTATGGAAAATTTGACCTTCGGTCCCCTCTGACATTTGCCGATCAGCTGTAGCTGTGTGAGACTTGCACGCCCGGGCTCTACCCAGCCTGTGTGGCGGCGGGAGCTGAGGAGCGGGTCAGAGGTAGGAATTCACTGAGGTTCTTGTGTGGGCTGCTCAGTGGCTCTTTGACATTTATAAATCAGCGCCATTCTTCTGCACAGCAGTGTGGACAAATTGCTTCAGTTATTCCGAGACAGGCCCCTCGCTGCAGTCAAAGGTGGAGCTGGGCATCCTCCAGCTCTTTATTTTTGACCTGAGTGAGGAAAGAAAAAGCCTCCACAAATGCAAGTCCACCTGGCACCACACAGTGCCTGGCTCCCTCGAGAGAATGGGGTCAGGATCCAAGTCCACGTCCAAGTATTTTGTGCCATCCTTGCTCAGCATGAAAGCCTTCAGCACGCCGTGCTGTGACAGACCCTCACATTTTAATCAGTCCCTGGAGGAGACACTGGCTTGTGCTCATCAGAGCTGATATCAGGGCAGTGCAAGTAGCCATGGTTGCGTTCTGCCCAGTGTTGGGCCAGCAGCTTGGACCCAGAGGAAGCCGCTGGTTCGGTTTTGGCAGAGCTTCCTGTGGAAAACCGGCTGCGGTGACTAAAGCTCTGCCCCACGTTTCTCAGGGTCTGGAGTCCATGGAAAGGCAAAGTGTGACAAGAAAAACACAACCAGGGCACAGAAATGAGGACACGAGCCAGGCTCTGCGTGGCACAAATCCGTGTTGGCTTCGGCAAGCCCAAACCATCTAATGTTCTCCAATGCCCCATTTATGTGGGCTCCCTCCTTGGCTCCCCCTGCTCCTGTGGGGCATTGGGGAGGCCTCCCATTTCAACCACGGCCCCGAAGCCACAGTGGCCATTGCCCCGGTGTCACAGAGCCAGGGACAGCATGAGGATGGCCGGGAGGGCACAGGCCAGCCCACAGCGCCGTCCTGGCCAAAGTGCTCTGGAGCTGGCAAGCAGGGGGATCTCCACGAGCCTCCATGCCACCACAGCCCCTTCGTACTGAGGGAAAAACTGCTTGTGGAAAGGGAGGAGAGCAGGGAAAGAATCAAGACAGAATCAGAGGAAGGGAAAAAAATCAGCCAAAACTGAGGGAAAACCCAGACAAGCCGAGGGCAGCGCAGCCCCCGGGCCCCGCTCCGAGGGCGCCGCGCCGCGCGGAGGTTGCCTCAGGTCTCGGCGCGCAAAGGCGCCCGCCAAGAAACAGCCTGGGCCGGGGCAGAGCTGGGGGGCCGGGGGAAGGGGAGGGCGCTGCCCGGCTCCCCTCCCACCCTCGCAGCATAAATAGGGAAGGAAGGGAGGAAGGCGGGCGGGCGGCTGGACGGCGGCGGCGTGTGGAGCAGCGCGGCCCGCTCGGCCCCGCCGCGTCCCCCCGGGGCACCGGGCCCTCCTTCCCCGCCTCATGCTGGCGCCCCCGCCTCGGCCGGGCGGCGGGAGGCGGCCGGCGGGGCTGCCCCGCGGCGCCTCTCCCCCTTCCCCGCCGGCGCGGCGGGAGGCGCTGGAGGATTTTCTCCCGCTGCGGCCCCCTCGCTGCCCCCCAGACATGGTCGGTCACCTCCAGCTGCAAGGGATGGACGAGAGCCTCAAGGAGAAGAGCCGGGAAGGCTTGTTGGACAGCCCGGACTCGGGGCTGCCCCCCAGCCCCAGCCCCCCTTTCTACTCCCTCTCACCCAGCGGCGGTGGCAGCGCAGACCCTCCGGGGCAGCGGCGAGAGGCCAAGGATGGCAAAGTGGTAAGAGCCAGAGCTGGGGCGCTTAGTGCCCTGGAGCCACGTCCCTCCTGGGTGTCCCGGCACGGCCCTTGGCTCGGGATGCCTGGGGACAGAGCGTTCGGTTGACACTCACAGACGCGTTGGCCAGTTGCTTGGGTGCATCCGAATTGATGGTGCAGGAGCCCAGCCAGCTCTGGGACATGCTCCGGTGCCAACCTTGAGAGGTGGAGGGTGTCACAGCTGGTCAGGGCACCGCGCTGCCCAGCACATGCAGGTCACGGCTGCATCTGTCCAGCTCCAGCTTGCAGCCGCATTCAGCTCTGCTCCTCTGTCCCACGGCTGCCTGCTGGCCATGAGGATGAAGCCGTGTTGCTGGATGGAGCTTTGCAGCTAGGGATGAGAAACACCTGGCTATTCAGGGCGCAGCACCCATATTTTTCCCCGGTGGGGGTTGTTTTGGAGGTGCAGTTGGGGGAGGTTGTGTGTGGCTGCTCTGGCTGTAATGCAGTTTGGTGGCAGGAGTCTCTGTGCGGGTCTTGCACTGAGTGGGGACAGGACACTGGTTTGCAAGATCCCAGGGCTGGTACGAAGGGTTTGAGTGAGCCTGTCAGTGAAAGAGTTGACTGCAGAACAGGATTTGGGTAGATTTATTTCAGCTATTATTCTGCTCTGTTTTGTTTATTTCCATCCTTGAGCTATAAAAGCCACTTTTTAAACACAAAATGCACAGCATAAGCCATGGTGGCAGAGGCTTCCAAAGGATGATGAAAGCACTTCTAGGGGATTCATATTTATTTTCTAAGGCAAATCAAAGACACTTGTAGGTGTATTCCAGAGTTAATTGGCTTCTCTACAGAATAAAAACTGTCTGCAACAAGTCTTTCCCTGGGAAATAGTTGTATACCTCTGGATTGACTGACAACTCCAAGACTTTTTCCTGGTAGAGACATTTTTGCAATGACTTCTCACACCCTTCATTTACTTTCTCAAATATTAAGGTTATTTTAGCATGTTATTGAAAACCGCCTTTCATTTCCCAATAGGCCAAAACCTCCACACACAAAATGAGTGCTCCTCACCAGACTAAGGTGCTTAGGGCATGCAGTGTTAATTGCAAAAATGAAATTTCAAACCTGCTACCCTTGAGGTTCCAGATAGAGGGTCCCACCTGCAGATGCCTCTGTACATGTGCCATTTTAATGGGACCATTTGTGCACCCACATGCATCTGGTTTGGCAGGTTGAGGCATTTGCTGTTTATCTGCAAAATGAAATATCACAGGAAGGTGAATGAAGTCTTGGTGGACCACAAAATGCCCCATAGTGGGAATATGACAGCCTCTGTTCCCCTCAGGAGCCTGCCACCACTCCTCCTCTGAGAGCTCTTACCTATTGAAGATGAGGTAACATAGCTAAAGCCCATGCCAGCTCTTGGGCTGCCACAACTGAAAATTGTAGTGCCTGACTACTATAGCAAAGAGTTGTGACATGTCTAGCAAAATTACTTTTTCCAGTTATTTATTTTGATCACAAATGAACTTTTTAGACATTTCAGAGGAGCTCGCTTTGTAACTGCTTCCAATTTGATTGCATTATATGGAGTGGTGGGGAACTGTGTGCTGTAACTCTGGCTGCTTGGCATACTGCAGAATAATGAAATAAATAGGAATTTTCATTCTAATTCACTATATAGTGTTTCACTTCATTTCCACCATGCAAATATTGTGCTCACAGCTGTTACTACTAAAGCAGCAAGAAAAATATGAGAACTCTACTTGCTTTGCTCTCCTAAATTTCAATGTCTAATTAGTTTTAATCTTACTGTTTAAGGGATCTATGAGCAATTACAATCTGCAATTGCGCTGCTGCTTAACTCTACTACTCTGCCCTTCCTCAGAGCATGCAGAACTGGCAAACCAATAATTGCAGCTATTTGCAAACCAAGACTTGCTGTTTTTTTTTAGTTGCCTATTATATTAGCATTTGTTTTGCTTAGAAACATGACAGAGCCAGGAATGCAGTCTGCATTCTTCTGTAGTACTATAAAACATATAAGCTCAGTCACTAATGGCCAAAAATCTAGTATGCAGGGTTCCAATAAATTGCTGTCAGGTGAAAAAAACATTCCAAGTATGTGGGAAGCTTTTCATGCTATTCCTTGCTGCAGACCTCAAAAACGCCAGTCTGAACCCAGTTGTGTTCTTTTGCAGTCAGCTAGTTTGCTCTAACTTTACAAATATGTTGAAGAATCTTTCTGATCTGGGACTGCCCTTCCCATACCGACTGCAATGAGATGGCATGCCCTTATTGAAGGCTTTCTTGTGTGTAAAATCCATGCTCCCCCTGCTTCGTGTGATTAACTGTGACTCTGAAAAAGTAAACTCTTTTCTCTTTAATAAGCACAGCTTTGTTTCAAAGACAATGCCCCATTTATTCACATTTAACCAGCCAATTTGGCTACAGCTTTGGGATCCAAGAAAATATGAAAGGCAATTTAGGGCCAGAGTCATAAATACCACAAGTTCAACACCATTTAGAGACTTTTTTTTTTTTTTTTTTTTGCATTTTACTTGCATTTCAGGAGAAATTGGCTTTTATTTTCTTCAAATAAAGCCTGTGTAGGGGGATTTGTCAGTTCTTTTGTGCTTAAATGCAAATATCCTAAGGAAAATAAAAGGTGACTTTTGCCTTTTAACTTTGAAACACAGCTGAACTGATTCTTAAGCACTCAAGACTTGCTTTAGTGAATTCTCTAGGCTTTGTGTGTAATTCTGGGCCAAAAGGAACACGCACACAAAGTGCGTCTTGCTATTAGTGCTCGCAAAGAAGCAGTTGCTAGAAAAGCTGGGAATTAAATTTCACATCAAGGGAGCTAGATCTGGTGAGAGATTTTTTTTTTTTTTTCCCCTCCACTGTTTCTGTCTTGACATATGGTTATAAGCTAGAAGGACCCAATTTTGAGCTCATTACTGTTGCATTTAGCATCACTCAATTAATATTAAAGGAGATGAGATTGTGTTCAGCTACTGAACTATGTATCATGCCTTCCTTGAAGCAGCAGACTTGTTTCCCAACACTGTTGCCACAAGTTTTTTTCATCAAAATACTAAATATTTGTGCATTCCCCCACCACACTGAGCACTGACCTCTGTAAGACTCTGTCCTGGAGCCTCCTCCATCAGATGAATGCTCCCACTTGGGGTATTCTACTTACATTCAGCTGCTGTGTTTGACCACAGTGTCATGCTAGAATGGGCCTTGTGTGGTGGGAGGAGATGGCAGCTTCATCTCAAGTGCAAAGGATGGAGAGAGCAGGGTACCTTGCTCCTCTACACAGCCTTTGCTGGCATGGCTCCAACCACAAGGTCCAGGTCCACGTGTGTACCAGTTCTGATGGATTTATGGGTGGTATTAAAAAACATCTTGTTCCTGACATGCTGCCATGGATCTCCATCACTGCTGGACCTGCCAACACCTATGATGAAAGCAAAGATGGGAAAAATGCTCAGCACCCCCAACCTGACCCAGCTTGTAGCCCTTGCACAATGCAGGAACCCCGACTCCCGGCCCACCTGCATTCCAGCAGCTGTGGAAAAGGCCACATGCAGAGAGAAGGAATGAGGACTGGCTGAGGGCTTCACCTCCCCTGCAGACCATGACACACATCCCATCCAGGCACCAGGCTCTACTTCCTCCGCAGGTCAGCCTGACCCTGGCTGGTTCCAGGGGTTTGTGCTGTGGTTAGTGGCTTGGTCTTGGCAATCAGAGGAAGGGGGTTCAAACCCACACAGAGCAAGGCCCTCTGCAAAGGGGAGGCCACAGCACTGCTTGCTGCCTGGCAGAAGTTTGCCCAGGAACTGGTGTGCCAGAGAATGGGCTGCAGGATCCCAGCCACCAGCTCTTTGTGAGCAACTCCTTGGCATTTCAGCGCCAGAGATAAAAACTTCCACTGTTGGCATGGTGTGTTTTGCCCCAAAGGATCCCCAAATGCTGAGAAAATGAAATACAAGTGGATGGATCTTCAGTGCCTATGTTATCTGTGGAATTAGTAGAGACATGGTGGTGTAAGTGCACACATAACTGGTGTGCTTGCCTTTGCATGGTCTTGGAGATGGACAGGCAGGTAATCCTGGTTCAGGGGGCATTCCTGATAAAGGCAAATAGGGAAACAGTTACAGGAACGACATATCTACTCTAAAAGGGTGACATTATCTAGGGTGGTTTTTCCAGCTGCTTCACCTCCACTGCATCCCTACGCAGGCCTCCAGGCAGGAGGGAGATAACTCTTTGAAATGAGAAAGCCCTGCTTTCTACCTAAGATCACATTCACTGTTATCACTTTCAAATTAAATTCCATCCGGTGCTAGTATAAATTACTTGTAAAGTGTAATATGTGAAGATATTGGAAAAACAAATGGTCTGTTAAACAAATATTTCTTATCAACTAGAGTGGAAAATGTAGATGTATATCAAGTAACTCAGCCAGATCTTTCATTATAGCTGTAAATAACAGCTGATTAAAGTGACATTTTCATAGGCCTGACATGTTTCCATAGCAGGGAAATGTGGTGAGAGATTTGCGTATGTGCTAGCTAAGTTAGAAGCTGGATGTCAGGAGAGCTGTATCCTCTTTGTAGACTTGGGCAAACCATTTCCCCCTACAGCCCCTAGGAATCTAAAGCCACAGCCTTTTAGCACCCTCAACGATTTCTGTAGCAAGAGAAGTTGGTCAGTTCTGGCTCTCTTTGCTCTCTGGGGAAAAATTTGGAGGGGGAGATTTCTTTTTCTTTACAAGTCGCCTCAAGGCCCTTTCTTTTTTGAGGCTTTGCTGCCTGAAATTTGGATTTATGGAAACACAAGGTACTGCAAGCCACTTCCATGACTTTTTTTGCCTTAACTTTATGTACCAATTGGTGGATCTCCCTTCTTTCTTTTAAAATGCCCTCAATAAAAAGCATCTTAACCGTGCAAAACCCAAAGTCCAAGTCTGAATGATTATTAGGAATAAAAAGGGTGTTATTCTTTCCATTGCATGATTTTTGCCGTCATTCAGAACTCTGAGGTCTAAAAACCCCCTGAGAACCAACCACAAAAGTGTCACACCTGGCACAAATGAAGCAGTGACAGAACTGAAGGGCACACGTCCACCTGAGAGCGAGGAGACCCCCATAGTACTTATGTCAGCATCAAGGACATGCTGCTAGTGGCAGTAGGTTGAGTACCTGTTCAGTGGCCTATTTTATGGGTGTTTATCTATACACTATGTGAAAAAAAGCAGAGCTTAGCTGCCCAGGCCTTTACATGCCTGAAAGGTATCAGAGTTAAGACAGAGGGAAAAATGCAGCCAAACAAGAAATCACCTCAACTTTTTTTTTTTTTTAAATAATATTTTAACCCTCTGCTGGTTGAGACAATTTATGTACCAGAAAAGAAAATGCTGATAAGTTTCCTGCTTAATTCTGCTCCCCCGCCTTGGTTTTGAGGACATAATGTGCACTTTTGGGACTTCCTTTAATGTCCAGTGAGAGCCCCTTGCTATTCCCTTGGTTTTTGCAGAGCTGCCGAGCGTGGTGGAAGTTACCCAGTTGCGTGTGGAGCCTCTGGTAAATGGCAACACAGCTCCAGTCTACAGGGAACAGATGAGTTAGACCCCAGTTACAGCCTTTCACACCTTAGGGTTTGTTCTTTGCATAGATGGACCCCAGCTGGGGGTCACTTGTGTGCAGGCTGCTCTAAGGACACTCGGATTCCTCCTGTTCACCACAAGGGACCTGCAGAAGTGTCCCCCAAGCTCTGCTCCTGACCCATCTGCGCTGCAGGACGATGAAGGAACTGACCTTATGTGAGAGTGTCCGGAGATCGCCAAGTGGTCACTGGAAACAAGCCAAGGATCATCCTTTTCTGTAGGAAATTCAGCACTCAAGTGTTTCTCTTCTCTCTGCCACCCCTGTCAAGAAAAAGTCACTTTTTATTTGTCAGAGGCAGAGTTTTTTGGCTCTGTTTTTGTCTTGAAACAGATTGGAAGGAGCTGCTGTCAAACTTTTGCCAAAAAGCCAGTTTTTGGCAGGTGCCAACCGTAGAACAATTCAGCCCCAAAGAGGAAATTTCATAGAGCTCATATCCCCTGTTCTCTGCTTCCCAAGTGCAGATGGGATTCAGGAACAGGCATGTCAGAACTGGGAGCAAAACAAACCTCATCTGAAGATCCTGTCCAGCGCTGCTCTGCAGGACCCAGGCTCACTGTTTAGTGACCCTTTCCCTCTGCAAGGAATTTCATTTCATTTGGTGAGCAGTCCACAGTGTGTTATGGAACATCTCTAGTCTTAGACTGTGCTTTGTAGGCTACATACCTCTTTCATGTGCAGAATTCCCACCTTGTAGCATGATACTACTCATGGTAGATAAGTGTGAATCCATAAGAGCCTCGAGCATGTGCAGAAGGTGCTGACTTTGGCTTGCCAATCTCTACTGTTGTCCCAGCTTTCTAACTTGTTCAATACAATCCTGCAGATCTGAAGCTGATGCCAGTTTGCCTGTCTACCTAGAAAATGCATTACTGGCTTTTTTTTTTTTTTTTAAAAAAAAAAACAGCACTACTTTGTACTGAGAGTTTGAAGCTGGTTAGGTTGGTGGGGGCGCAATCCAAATAATTCCTGGGGCAGCCTGGAGACACAAAGCGCGGGTTCAGTAGGATCGCGATTCCGACATGTAGCTGAAATAGCAGTTGCAAAAGTCCTTTGCAATGGGAAGTCACAACCACTGCCTGTTTGCACATTGCTCTTGCGAAAGCTGGCCCTCCACTTGGCTATGCATTACTAGAGCTGGACTATTGCTTTAGACATTCTTCTTTTCCACTGTTTAGTCTGTAAAAATAGGACATTCAGATATTTTCCAGTAAGAGCCATAAGGCTATTCATACCTTTAGGTCTGCTCTTCATGTTATGACTGAAGTCCACCTTTCTGCCCTGTGCGAATGCAATATTTGCTCTGGGAAAGCTGGAAACACCTTTGCCGAGCTGGCCTGACCTTTGCAAAGAGAGGAGCATGGAGAGGATTTTCCTGCCTTCTCCACAAACAAGAGCAAAACCTACAGCCTTTTGGACAAGTCCTTTCCTTAAGTGGGCACAGTGTAAAGAGAGAGCAGATTCTCACCTGGAGTTTTGATTATGTCAAATATGTCCATAGGAATATTAAAACACCACCACCACCCTCTTAGTACTAAGCTGCTACTGGATAATCTGGAAGCATTTTCTACATCTGGCCTTATCTGAGCAGCATTTTGAAAAATTCAGCACTGGATTATTTCAGCCTAGTTTCCTATGGAAAAGGGGCCTGTGTGATCAGTCATGACCCTGCCTGGGCAGGGAATGTGTGTTGTCTGGCTGTCTTGCTGGGTGTTTCTCCTCATCTTCCCTGGGAACTTGTGAACCCAGTGACTCTTCTCAGCTAGACTGGAGGAATGGAGGTCTCGGATGATTGACTTCCTGCTCTTTTGCATCAGGAAAAGCAGGAAAAACATCCCCTGCAGAAGGGGACACATTGCCAGCCTTTCTTCCTTCATTAGTTAAAGCAATCTGCATCATTCTGCAGATGAACCTCCCCAGGCCGTGGCTGCCCAAGCCCACGCACCCATGCTGCACCCAAGCAATGTCTCCTCATGCACAAGATGCCTTCAGAAGGAGTTTGGGCCATATGTAGCCTGTTAAAAACTTGAGTTCTGCACCCTTGTGAACTGTCTGGCCTGTCTAATCTAAACAACTCATATTTCAGAAGCAAAGAGCTTTATTTATGACCAGAAATGCTGCTCCCTGCCCTTCCCTGTCAGGAATGTTGAAAGAAACCCAGGAATGAATTTAGCCTTTTGGCTGGTGTTTGGAAGTGAGGGTGAGCATATCTTAACTTTTTATTTTTTTCTTCCCCTCTCCTTCTTCCCCAGACCTATGCAAATACTGTGGTTTGGAGGCAGGGCAAGCAAAGGAACAGAAATATTTGATGAAAAGAGGGCTTGTCCATTTTACTCATTGTTACTCAGTTCAACATAGTAGTAAAATACTGGGACATTTCAGTATGGAAAGACTTAAGCAGCTTTGTGCCTTTGGGACACAATTTAAGGACTTGGAGAATTCAGATGAAGCAGCAACATTTTTTGTCTTGCCCTGAGGCAGGAAGCCCAAGCCACTAGAGCAAAGCAGAGCTCAGCAATGTGAGCTCCTGCTGTTGAATAGGTCAGCACAGCCCTGCCCATTAACACCAGCCCAGGGCAGGACTGGGGAGCACGGCTGGGACATGCAGGACATCCCTGGCACCTCTTGCCAAGCCCTGGCAGTAGGAACAGGACCACAGCTCCAGCATCACTCCTTCACCCCAGCCAGAATCGAATCACAGAGGCAGCACAAGCCAATTTCTCGGTACCCTCAGCTACTTTCAGTGCATCTCATCAGCCCTGAGGTAGCCTAAGAACTGGGAAACTATAGAAAATCGGCTGTGGTTCTGGTACATGCAGATGCAGAAGCTGCATCATGCAAAGTGGAAAAACAGCAAGGACTTTTCAGCCACCTGGAGACCTTTTCAACCCCATGCAATCTGTGCCAGCAGCACTGTGTGAGCCACATTAGCCTCCTGTTATGTCCTAACATTCCCTGTGCTCTTCTTCCCCACAGATGCCTTACCTGCTCCTGAACCCATCCATGACAGAGATGAGGCCTCGAATGTATCCTGTGTTTTTTGGAGAAAGCATTGAGGTCAGCCCCGAGCCCATGCAGGAAATTAGGTACAGACGGGATTGGGGGAAAAGAGAGGGGGCATGGGGAATTTCTGTCCTTTTCCATCTGAAAAAAAAAAAAAAAAGTGGAGGGAGGGGGCACAAGAAAATAAAGTGTTTACAAATGGGAATCACCATTATTTCAGTGGAAAGGAAGGGACTGATAGATGGGAAGACAATACTGCAAATAAAAGACACAGACAGGAGCAGAGATGAGAAGAGGCAAGGACTAGGGGAAGCTATGGAGGAAAGGCAGCTTCCCTTTAAAGGCCAGATCAAAGCCAAAGCTATCAGAGAAAACCGTTACCACCTGTAGCCTGATGACTTGATGGCCTACACCTGTCTTTGTCCTGTTCTGTGCTGACTTGTGTCCTCAGAAGAAGCAACACTGTTATTGTTGGCACCTGTTTTATTAGCAATTGCAACACAGGCCAACATTAGACTAGCTCCAGAGTCAGAATTATCTGCTCCTCAGGAGGTGGCCCCTCAAGTCAGCATTTGAGATGTCCTGACCTCCTGCAGGGCTGGAGGGTATGGCCTGTGGAAAGATGTTGGTCTGTTGCTCTTCCCTGTTTCTGCTGCTGGTGTGGAACGTGCACCCGGAGCGGAGCACAGTTACACACAGCCCGGGGCATGAGCAGTGGAAAGAGTGTGAATGTGGTTCCCACTCCCTCCTCCTCTGGGAAATGCACCCCAGTAAATCCCTGCTTGCTGAGGAACTGCCGGCAGGCAGGTTTTATGGTGATTACAGCGGAGTCGTGTTTTATGTGCGCTGAATGACTTGCTTACACCCTAGCTGTGCAAAATACATTAGAGCAGCTCGGATTACACGCAGAGCACACGCAGTCCACCCCGCTCGGGTGAAGGTAATGACAAGCACACACCCAGCTTTTAATCTTTGTTATGTGGAGCTGCACGTTCCTTGGCTGCTGATTGCCAGATGAGGGTTTGGGGAGCAGAGAACCCACAGTTTGTGACTTACACAACAACTGTCACAACTGTTAACATTGCTGCTTCCTCAGGTCCCATGGCTTGGATTTTGACAGTCATGGCACACAATATCTCCTGATTTTGTCTGTTATATGACCATTACCTGGATTTTCTGTAGGCCTCAACCAGCACCTTCGCCTTCCTCTCCCAGCATCTTTAATTTTGTCTAGCTTGTGCTTCTCTTGTGCTCTGGTGGCACAACAGTGTAAAGAAAAAGAGACAATCCCACAGCCTTAGCAACTCTCCAGATGTCCCAAAACCGTGATTGTGCCACTGTGACAACCATCTTGGTAGCATTATTCTCCTGCCACACTAGGGCTTGCATGGACAGCAAGGACTGTGAAAGCAGGAGCAAACTCACCGTGCTGGCAAGTAGGTTCCCTTGCCTTCAGTGTGACAGTCCGTGCCCGTAGGCCACCAGCAGGGTCTCTTCAGCCTGACCACTGGTGCAGTGTCATCTTCCAGGCCTAGCACTAGTAGTAGGGAGCATGGTGAGACCTACCACAAGTCACTGTCCAGTGGACCTTGGTTCCACAGGGGCACGCAGCATTTTAAGTGGATGTTGCTTGGCTGGGCCTGTTAAAAATGCATGCACCAACACTTGGTCAAGAATGTGCTTGGGGCTTCATGCTCTTGCTGTGGAGTCCATAGATGAACATCCATTCCTCAGCCTCTGGCCTTGCCCCAGCTGCGAGGCTTCTGTCCTGGTGTCTGCAGACTTCAGATACACCAGGACGGGTACCCAGCTCTTCGCTCAGACCCAACAGTAGGTTGTGACAAAAGTTGCTAATCTCACAGGGTCAGAGCCCTACCCCTCTGTTTGCTGCCTGAGCCCCATTGCTGATGCCTTGGTGTTCTCTGCAGGTGCAACTCGGAGGTGAAGTATGACTCCGAGAAGCACTACCGGGATGACATCTTCTACAGCCCCATCCCCACTGTCACCACCTACAGCGAGACGGTCATCGCCGCCCCCAATTGCACCTGGCGGAACTACAAGTCCCAGCTGATTTTCGAGCCTCGCCAAAAGCCGCTGAGGTTCCAGAGCACGACCATAATTTTTCCTAAACGCGCCAAGAACATTTACAGGACCACCCTCAACTACAGCTTAGGCTCTGCCAAACGCTGGTTTGCTTCCAGTGTGCAGCTGGAACTGTGTGAGGAAACCAGCCCCTGCGTCATGTACAGCGAGACCCTCTGATCCACGCTGCTGCTGGCGACTTGGTGACCTCGAGGACACTGTGGCCTTTGCTGGGTCTCTGGCTGGGCCCTTACTGGTGGCAACTGAGTATTAGTGGCTAGAGAACGTGTCATCTTGGGTGAGGCTGGACTGCCTGGGAGGAGGCTTGCAGGATATGGGATGGTTTTGATCAGTGGCAGGCTGGCTTGCATTTTACGATGTTCCTGACATTTGTGATCTGGATCTTAGTTTTTTTTTTTTTTTTTTTTTCTGAGCATATCTATTTTTGACTTGTGTTTAGATGAAATCAAGATGACAAAGGACCCTCTTAACCCAGAGCAGAGTGCTTCTTTGTGAGCTCTCTCGGTTTTGTCTAGCGCATAGGTGAGACTTACTGTGGCCTTCAGAGCTGACTTGATCTCTGCAAAGAGAAGACAACTGCAGAGTCACCATCCAGCCTGCCCAACAACCACCCAGCCAAATCTTTTAAGGTTTGAAGGCAGAGGGGGCAGCTGTTTGTGTCAGTATGTTCCATGCTGCTCCAAGAGCTCATCTGGAAGGTAGCTGCAACATTGCACCGCCGCAGTACCCCCAGGCTTCCTGACAGTAACAGGGACTGTCAACGACAACAGGAGGAGGCAAACGACACCGAGTGTTCTCGCTGGCAGCTAGATGCCTACAAACCATAGCAAGATGGTACAGTGGGAGTATCTAGAGGAGATTTGTGGTTCCCAGAGGTTCCTGATTTGGGAAACAGCAGAAAGCTCAGCTGCAGAGAGATGTAGCCCAGGAAGTACAGGCCTGTGTGGGAAGCTGGAGCACTGTCTCTGTGCCATGGGAGCAGATGTCATGTGCAGAGCGATTACTCGCTGTTTGCTTTTTCCTCTGCAGGTAACAGTCTTCCAGCAGCCTTGGCTGGAGCGGAGCCAAGGAAGCTCTGTGAATAGTCATGACCTTGTCTGCCCCTAGTCCCACAGGTTGCCTGAAACGTGCCACAGTGGGACCGCAGCAAGCAGGAATGTCACCCAGGTGCCAGCAACGTTCTCCTGCCAGCCTGCACATGTGGCAAAGAAAGGTCTGCCCACAACCACAGCTGCTCTTCTGAGACCCAGCCTGGCAAAGAGTTTGCAAGGGAGACTAAGGAAGCAGGCTAGCTCTGCAGCTCTTTTCTAAGAGTGTCCTAGCATCTAGTCTGCAGGGATGTGTCTGTGAACCTTTTGGGTTTCAGGGCTGCGTTGCAGAGGAGTGTAGTGCAGGGAGGTGCCAGCTAGCTTTAAGGAAGGTGGTGCAGGGCTAACTCATGAGCTTTGCTCATGCACTTGGTGATTTCCATACCTGTGACGTGGCCAACTGACTGTGGAGGAGCATCCAAACTGTCCCACATAGAGGCTGGGTTATTGAAGAGCCCAAATCTGTGCTGAATTTCCTTCCTCAACCTGTCTGTAACAAGTCAACAGCTGAGTTGTCCCTACAGCAGGATTAGGAAACTTAGCAAGAGCAGGAGTCACTACAGCCACCCCAAGGTAAACCATTCCCCAGTCATGAATCACATCTCCTGGCATCCCTGTGTGTTGGTAGCTCACTGAAAATCTGCAGAGCCTGGGTTCGTACAAACAGAAAACCTTTGAAAAATGGCAGGGAGTTGTCTCCAAAAATTTTACAATAATTTTTGCATGCTTCTCGTAAGAGCCCAGACTTAGAAAAATAGCTACACAGCTCCGGAAATTAATTTCCAGCTTTCCCTCTTCTAAACTTTCCATTTTGTTCCTGACTTGCTGTGAGTCTGATTGAGTTATTTCAGAACGCAGCCAAGCAGCCAAGTCAGAAACCCTATTAACAATGTCAACAAGACATAGCTGATTGCCCAGAACAGTTGACGCACAAACCCACAGAGATTAAAAAACGATCTGACAAACTTTAAAAAAATAATATTTTAAATAGTGCCCTTTTCCATCATTTTCAAAGGGCAATTGGTAGATGCGATCAGAACTGTGACCTTTATGAAACAGAGCTTTCTTGTTCAAAATGAAGCACCGTTTTTCTACCAGATGACAACATAAGCCTTTATATACACATACCTAAATCCTAACAGTGGAAGCATCACTAATGTTTAGAGATATGTTGTGTGCTAAGTCGGTGATAAACTCTGGGAGTTAGAACCGAATAGAGAGAAATCTCCCAGCGGATTTCCAAGGCTTCCACTGACCATAGAATTATTTCAAGCAATGCAGAAATGCACATTATTTGTTATTGCTCAAGTCTGTTTTCACAAAGCAGCATTTGCCTCAAAAGGGGTCCCTCGGCCTGGAGCAGCCTCCCCACAGAGCTCCAGTGAACACAGCGCTGCAGTTAGCTTAGAAATTGAGCCTGGGTCTAGATATTCAGGGCACCTTAAGTTGGGGTGAGCATGGTCCCCATGCAATGCAGGTTGGAGCCACACTTACTTGCTAGGTCATCTTGCTGCTTATCATGTATTTCCCAGTGCTGGTGAGCAAGACACATCATGAATGTCCCTGGGATCTGCCGAAGCCCCTGTCCTCCTTCCTGGGTCCATTTTGGAGGCCGTGGAGTGCTCTGCTCCTGTCCTCATGTGCACCCAGCAGAGGGGTAGGTTTCCAGGCTGTGACACTGCAACCCAGGTTTAAAAACACCTCAGAGCCAGGCAAAAATGCCCTGGGTGCAAAAAGAAGGGTCTGTCAGGACAACTCTCGTAGCCAAGAGACCTCTCAAGCATTGGCCCCCAGCACAGCATAAGGCTGACAGAGCTGGTTGTAGGAGTGGGGTTGCCATCCCTCTGGTCCTCATCCCCACCACACAGTCCTGCTTTGCTACCAGTCCAAGATTACAAATAAGTTGGTCAAAATGATGGATTTGATACTTGGCAGCCATTGTAAATCTTAAATCTGGAGCCCCATATCCCTGTCCTGGCCCTGTCTTTATTGCTTCTATCTCCATGGCCAAGTTAGGTGGCATAAGGGGAGCTCCTGTTCATCCTGATGGATTTTTTCACAGTTAGGATAGGTGATGATTTCTTGCTCAAAGACTAGAAACTGATCTGTGTTGCCAATTAGGAATCACTTCCAGCAGCCAAGAGGTACCTTTTTTTTTTTTTTTTTTTTTTGTAGCATGTTTTGTACATCTAAAAGGAACAATTTGTCCCATGAGAGGTGTTTTTCTTTTAAACGGAGCATTTTCCATCTCAAACAACAGATCCTCATTTATGTATACTTTCTGAAAGATAAAAATGATGAACCTAGAGCATGGAAATGCTGCTTACAATGGAGTTTCCTTAAACAGCTGGGATTGTGGCTACACATTTTTCCTTAGGATCTTAAGATGCCAGTTTTCCATAGTTCTGTGAGCCTAATGGGTGAAGTCAAACTTTGCCTTTTGGAATTATTTTCTTTCAATAGTTATTTTCTGAAATCAGAAAATTTCACAGAAGCCTTCTGGTTTTCATTATAGTAGTTTTTTTTTTTTTTTTTTTTTAAATGCTCTCTTTTACAGCAAAACAGAGTATTTTGGAAGGTCTCTGTCTCAAAGATGAAGGGTTTGCCCTTCACCCACTTTGTTTCTGTGGTTGTTTGGCCTCTGAATACAACCGAGTGTCATCATGTCTTGTCTGCCTTTGCCTTTCCCTTTCCTTATTCCTTTTTGACACTTTGCTTTTCAAGAGACAAGGTGGGAACAGGCCTGTATTACTTGTCATTGCATTTGGGGCCAAAAAGGGGAACCCTAAGCATTGACTTTTCAGAATCTGAAAAATACTTTGCACAAGCCACAGAGAACAAGTTTGACCAAAAATCTCTTTTTTTTTTTCTCTTCCTTCCTAAAGACAGCTCTACTTTTCTCAATGTGAAATACAGACAGATATGCACCTTGGGTGCAGGCTTTCTGGGAATGATGAAATGAGGTTTGGGTGTTGATAGCAGCGTTTGAGTGGTCAGAGAAGTGAGTGCTGTTTATTATTTATGTTGAGTGAGTCTTACAAAATTGGGAAGGTCACTAGAGGGACAAGGAGCAACAGAATCTGCAGAGCAAAAGTCTGAAGACTGGAGGTTGTGTGAATCGCATATAGAGGTGAATGGTTCTATCTGTGAAAACTGAGCTAGGATATTTAGCCGTTTTAATTGTAACCTGCCTTCTTCCTGCAGGAAAGAGTGTCCTTGTCTTCTTTAGAGTTGAAATGGGGTCAGATCCATCTTCCATCACAGTGTTTCAGGCCGGCTGAGGTCTGTGAACATTAGTGGTCCCAGGCTTGTGTAGCAGGACCATAGGGAAGGGTGGATCTCACTTGGTGGATCCATGTTTCTACTGCCACATGAACCCACCATCTCGCACAGACTGATCAGTTCTGAATATCTACCCCAAGCACACCAGGAACTGCTCTAAGTCTTGCGTGACACTCATTCCTTCTCAGGTCTGGGAGGGCCATCAAAATGAGCAACGTGTCCTACCATGTGAAGAGTGACCTGACGATGGGGCTGAAAGGTGACTGAAGGTTAGCGAAGGGCAAAGAACATATACTGGTGGAAATGCATAAGGATGTGTCATATTTTTATTTTTGTAAGTCTGATTCTCTAAGTGCTTGTGAAGTACTTTACTGTTGTATATGTGGTAATGCAGTAGTTCACAATATCCTTTTATTTTTGTATACTCCCCCTCCACAATAATCCCTTCCTGTTCAACTCATGCAGAGTAATTTAAGAAGACAAAAATTTATATATCATAATAAAATGCACAAACTGTTATACTGATGCATTCAGAGTTTCCTTCCTTATCCATTTATCCATTCCCTTGGTGTCTGTTGCCACTTTCCTATCCAGATGGGATGTTTTCCCTCTTTATCAGTGGAATGCAGACCAGCTCTCCGTGCTCCGAAGGCTGCGGGCTCAGATGGCTGTTTCCATGACTTGTAAAATCTGCTCCATCACCTACACCCAGGGGAAGGTTAAACAGCTCAGGCAAGCGGGCACAGAACTCAAGTTTCCTGCCAGGCCATCTTTGCAGCTCAAAATTTCGCTGGTCAGCAGTTACTCACCCTAAATTTCTCTCTTCTTGCTCAATCTTGTTCTTCCTAGTTATGAAGCCCTGGTGAGCGATTTAAATAATTCCTCTCGCAGCTTTTCCATGCCCTTCAAACCGCTGGGAGAAGCAGAGCAACGCTTACGTCATATCCCAGTGTCCGTGTCCTAGGACATTAGCAGGATCTTTGGTACGTTCTGGCTTCCCAAAGCCTCAAGGCAGATGGGTTGCGTCAGGGCTAAAACGCTGCCTAACCATGAACTTTCTCTTCACGCCATCCCTGTGAATGCCTGAGGTCTGCCAGCCAGCTCGGAGAGCGCTCAGCTGTCTTCCAAGACCTAAGATGTCTGCAGGGAGAATCTGACACTAATCCTCATGGAAAAGTCATATTGGATTTATAGGGATGAAGTCAATGGGCTTGGACAGAAACGGCTGTTAAGCCGTTAGGAATGGGAAGGCGAAGGAAAGCCGCGTGACGCAAGAGACTCTCCAGGTCCGCAGGAAGTGCCGGAGAGGATGCCCAGCCCTAATCCCAAACGTTTCAGCACACAAATCCCTGCCAAAACTCTCCTGGGAGACACCAAGCACCCGAGGGAGCCGAATGCAGCAACACGGGGAAGGCGAAGGAGGCGCCGCCTGGATGAGACCAGTCCTTGAAACCCGAATGCCAGATAAAGGCCCTGTGCATCCGCTCTTGTTACTTAAATAAAACCATAAAACAGGAACGCTGCCCAGGGAAGATTCCGGAGGTGGCAGCTAAGCCCTCGCAAGCAAAACCGTAGTTGAGGCAGGATATGTGTTTTGGCAAATGCACTCAGATGAGCTAACCCCTGAGCTAGTGGCTTTTACTGTGCCATTTGGATGCTGTAAATTTAAGCAGATGATGCTTGGTATTAGTTCTGCTCCTGGGATATTTCAGAGAGTAATTGCACATATCTCTGAGGGATTACAAGGTGCTGAAGTTATAATGGATGGGCTTCGAATTCAGACTAGACGCCTTCATGAACAGAAGGAAAGACTTAAGCTGTTTTTTCTTTTCAGACAGCAAGAATGCTGCGTGTAAAATGCCAAAAGCCTCACCTAAAATAAGCTGCTGATAGTGGGCAGGCAGAGATTAAATAATCATCATCATAAACCCCCTGTGCCGGAATCCCCAGTGCACTCAGCAAAGCAGAGCTTGGGGAAACAACAGTCACGTATCGCAGCTGTGGGCAGCCAAAAGCAAAGGAGAGAGTTGATGGCAAAAATAACCTTGCCTGATGCTTGAGCAGGAAAACTTCCCTCTGGTGCCAGCCCACCAGCTGGCTCGTAGTGCGAGGCCTCGGGTCTCCGCTCGGCAGCTGGCAGTGCCACAGCCAGGAGCTGCACTCGTGTCCTCGGAAGGTCTGAGGGATGCCAAGCAGCAGGGAAGTTTTGTCACCAAACGTGGCACAAATCTGTGCCCAGGTGATGAAACCACCCGTCAAACTACATCCTGTCAAACCCCTCGGTCGGCAGAGGGACATCGAGGCCGCCTGTCATCCAGAGGCCTGTGCAGGGCGGGCATGGACGGGATGCTCCACAGCAGCGGAGCCACCAGCTCCCCCTGTCCCTGTCCCCAGAGCTGCTGGCTGGAGCTCCCCGCGGCTCCGTCGCTGCCTCCCAGCGCATCCCGCCGGGAGGAGGAACCAGAGCTGGATGAACCAGAGCTGCTGCCAGAGCAGGGATCCCCTCGCCTGGCAACGTGCCCAGCCACGGAGGGCAAAGCGGGTGCGGGAAGGGTTTGTTCTTGAAGAGAACCGAGGATCCTGGAAGTGCTTTTTGGCGTGTAATGAGTTTTATGAGCTCTATTCTCTGCTTCTAACAGCGATAGCAGAGCCAGGCATCTCTGCCCTTCTGTGTCCAAGCCTGTTGGGGAGGTCACATCTACATGGATGAAACAGGTCATCCTGCCAAGCCTTTGATTTCCACTGTATCTTTCCCATCCTGCAAGCAGACAGGCGGACAGCACATTTCCAGCACAAAAATATCCTGCTCTCCAGATAAGCACCTCCAGATCCCTTCCTGACTCCACTGCGTGCCTGGCGAGGAGGCATTTCTGCATCACACACACATGAACCGTCTCCCGGGGCCCTTCCTGGCTCGCAGGCAGATCCGCAGCCCCGGCGGCTGTTTGCAGCTCCTGGAGATCCAGGCGGCACCGGCGCTTCCTCCGAGCCAACGGCCGCCCCCGGGCCCAGCGCGAGGAGCCGCGGCCGCCGCACGGGTCGGCATCACCGCCGCATCCGAAGGGACGAGGGTGCCGAGGGGCTGCGGTGGCACCAGGTTGTGCCGAGACAGAGCCCGTGGACGCACCTGCTGGCACAGGAGGGAGGGCGCAAAACACCCGACTGCAAAGCACGGTAGGAATGAGCAAAACACACACACGCTGCAAATTGCATTGCCTTTGATGGAGCATTGCAGAAACCCTACCCTCCCTGGGGGCTTCGCAGTGAAATAGCCTGATTATTCACAAACCAGTAAGAACCATCAATCCCTCATTTATCATTTTCAACATAAATAACAAGGGCAAGGGAGGAACATGCCAGCAATAAACTAGCTATAGATATAGTGTTGAAAACTGCCCATTTCCCTTCAAAATGACCCGATTACTGATAACAGTGATGAGACGGGTGCCGAGGCCAAGCCCGTGTGCTCTGGATCACCGAGGACGCTGGTGAAAGTCCATGTGTCTCTTGCGTGGGAGGCCAGGGAGGAAAACGCAGTGAACTGAAGTAAATGCATTTGTCTTCCTGACAAATGCCTCAGGAAATAGAAGCCTTTGTATTCCTCCTGACCCCTTCCACTCGCAGCTGGGCTTTCCCCTTGCTTCCGATGGAGCCCGTTTCGCGCCTGCACTTCCAGGCCACGCCAGCCCCGGCGCGCGCTGCGTTGAGCACCGAGCTCAGCACTTTCTGCAAAAGTGCCATTCCGGAGGCGCTTCCCGGCCCCCTTCCCATGTCCAAACCCCCGACGGGCCCTCCTCTCCCTGTGCTCGGAAAGGGAAGGGAGGGGGAAAAAGAATCCCATATATTTTTAAACACTGCTGAGTGGTGAAGAGGAACATCTGGAGAGCAGCCTTGTCCCTCGCGCAGGGCTCTGCGCTCCGCTGTGCGCGGCCCAAGGGCTGCACGGAGGGGAAGGGGCTCCCGGCAGCCCCTGGGCCGGGCTGGGGGCTCCGGCTCGCTCTGCTCAGACCCCGTCCCCCCAAATGGAGGAGCCCCCATTCCGGAGCCCCTTTCCAACTGGGCGTTCCCAGCCAACATTAACACCCTTCATGTCACATCCAGCGTGGCCTGGGGCAGAAGGAACATCTGGAGCTAATGGGAAGGCTGCCCTTGGCCACGGAGTGACCCTGGAGCAGCTGGTGCTCCATGCGGATGGGGGACACCCCAATGCCCTGCGAGGCTGAATTGATTCCAGTAAAAAAATGGGCCCAATGTGGCGAGTTGGATGGATTTTGGTCCTATGGAACAAGCACCGTTTGAGGTGGTTGCAATGTCTCAGCCAGGTACAGAGAGCAGGTACAAAGATTTGCTGCTTCCTTGACCAGATGGACACTCTTTTTCCATCCAGCAACATTAAGTCCGGAGACGGCTCCAACCCAAATCTCTGGATTAACATCCCCATGGCAAAAGCTCTGATTTGACCCAGCTAGAGGCCAGATCCACCCCTGGTGCCCGCCTGCAGGCAGGGACGTGGGGCTGCCGCTCCTGGACCTCACGGAGGCTCCGGCACCCGCACGGCTGCGTTGGGATTGCGGCTGCAATGCCGGGATTCCTTGTATTCCTTGTGTTTGTGCTTTCTTGTATTTGTGCTCTCTGTTGAACCAGCCCCTCCGCGGGGTGACGGCGGCAGCGCTACCACCGCCCTCGCTCTCGGGGTGCTGCAGCCGGTGCCGCCGCTCCCGCTCACAGGCAGCGCCGGGTGATTTATGAGCACTTGGCTGCCTGGAGCCCTGACAAATACAAATGTGCGCCTGGCTAATCACCGGAGAGAGAACAAGAGGGTAAATAAACCTGACAGCCAGCCCAGCTGCTGCACGCGCAGTGACGGCCTTTCCCAAACGTCTTCCTAGCGCGGCCCGTCCCCGGCCCCGTTGGATCGGGGGGCACCAGCACGAACCCGCAGTGCCCTCTGGCCGCCCAGTACCTGGAGCTGCTTCCAAAGATGCTCTGGTCTCTCCCGAAGCTCCTTGTGAGTCCAGAACGTCCCATGTGCCGCCAGAGCCGACCCTTGGCCTCCGTACCCTTATCAGGGAGCGGATGTAATTCCCTGGTCAATCCCAGGAACCGAGGGATGGGCTTTCGTGTTGCGGTTGTCAGGGGGTGTAAATCTGAGTTAAAGCCCAATTCATCACCGCGAGCCTGGGCAGATTGCTCAGCTCCTCCGCATGGTCCCTGCCCAGCGCTAAGGAATCAAGGATGATCCACGATTCTCCCTGTCCCCTTGAGAAAGTCCCATCTGCCGCCAGCTCTCAAGCTGAGCGAGCCTGGATTTCTACCACTTTTTTTTATTGCTGCTTTCAGAAGCCATCTGCTTTTGTCCCATTTCATTTTCAATCCTTATGCAAGAGCTTTTCGAGTAGGCCTAAGGTTCTCTCTCATTAAATCACAAGTGTTGCTCTCAAATTTACAGTTTTCCCACCTTCTGTTTCTTCAGCATCCCTGCGAGCTGTTGACTACGGCCGTCGCTCTCGGAGCTCATCGTTGTTTCGGTGCCGATGCAGGTGAGGCTATTCATTAACTTACCCTCACTGCCTTTGGAGCTGCAGGCCTTTCCAAGGAGGATTTCAACAAAAACACCCGGAATGTCGCAGTGGCAGCGGCTGGAAACGCTCGCGGCTCCTCGGGGGCCGCGTGGAACCGGTGCCCGTCACCCCGCACGGCCCTGCAAGCACCTCCCGGGATTGCACACGCCAAGCAGCAGGAACGGCTGCTCTTTGCTGGCAAATAAGCTTTGTGCTTGCCTCTTAGCTTGCTTTTTTTTAAAAAAATTATTATTTAACCGGGCAGGCAGCACGGGGACACTGCCACCCGCACGGCTCAGGAGCGGGAACACCGAGCGGAAAAGCAGCGAGCAGAAACCTCCACCTGGAGTAGAAGAAAGGCAAGGCTTTATAGCAAGCTGCGTAAATATTTACATCCTGGGGACGTACATACAGCCCGGTCTCTCGCACAGAACAGCCCTGCACAGCTTGGTTGTACAGAAGAGGGATTTCCCCTCCCCAGCTTTGCACAGTTCAAGTGATAAATTGCCCAGGGCTCCTTTCCTTGCACAACAGGGACATCGGGAATGGCCACCCCAAACTCAAGGTTAAGCTGCTTAAGGCTGCTGCCCCCAGCCCCTTCCTGTATCTTTCTCCTCTCTCTTTGGGTGACGAGCCCAGAGCCTGCAGCCATTCCCGCTGCGGAGCAGCACACGGAGACGCAGCAGGACAGAAAGAGCCGAGGAGGGCAGTGAAGCAGCCAAGGCTGGGGCATGAACCAGAGCTTCTGAGTTGGACTTTTCCAAGCGCAGGATCCTGCTGCTGCAGAGCCCATGTTGGATACACCTAAAAGACGGGACCAGAAGAAGAGCCAGGGGTTGCTGAGCATCCCTCCTCCCACAAACAGCAGTTCCCAGAAGCTGCCGATAACATCTGCCTATCCACCCCATCCACCCATCCCTCGGAGGGGAGCATGGACTAAACCAACCCTCCAGGTTATTTGTGCGGCTTTGAGCCCCTCGGACTCCTCACGAGCCCTCGGCAGCTCCTTGCTCGGCCCTCAATGCAGCTGGAAACCAAAGGGGACGGGAAGGAGACGCCAGGTTCAGCCCGGCGCATCCCACAGAGCCCCCATGGGCTGTCCCATGACCATTCCATCACGGCCGCATGCACTTGCCATTAGAAAACCAACTTTCTCGACGTCCTCCTGAGACTGAAGCATCTCGCAGCACTGCTGCTGTGCCTACCAGTAGGTTTGTTCTTTGCCCGGTTTTTGTTCTGCTTTTTTTTACCCCCCAAAAAGTTAGGGCTCCAAAGAGGGCTGGAATCGGGGCTTTTCCCGGCAGGACCTGGAGCACATTCACAGCTATTCCCGACGAGCGGCCCTGCCGGCGTGACAGGGCAGAGCCGCGGAGACGCCGGCACCAGCACCCCGGGGACCCACAGACTGCCCACAGCGCTCGTGCGTTTTCTCGTTTTCTTTTTTTTTTCTTAAAAAAAAAAAAAGGCACAACAGAAAAGACAAAACATCGATGAACATTAAAAACCTGTACATTGTAAAAAACGGAAAAAAAAAACAAAAAAAAAGAAACCAAAACCGCAAACCCCAAACAAAGAATGAACCCCGTCATTCCCTTGCTTTGAAATCGGAATCAACCTCAAACATGGGAAGGGGGAAAAGGAATCGGGCCGGCGCCATCCCCTCTCCTCCCCCCGGCTCCTCCACCCAGCAGCAGAAGAGGCAGAAAGTCTGTGCCGTGGGGCTTGTTATTTTTGTTTTTCCTCGAGCGTACAGAATGCGAAGCATTTAATACATTTTGGGTTTTTTTTTTTCTTTTTTTTGCCATTGTTTTCCCCCGGAGCGAGAAAGCAGAAGTGAACGAAAAAAAAAAAGTCTAATATTTTGTTCTTTAACCATGTAACTGCAGATATGATCCAACATCATGGAATGAAAAAAAAAAAAACGTAAAGTAGAGCATTCGTGTGTATCACAAAAATACAATAAAAACTTTTTTTTTCCTTTTTTCTTTTTTTTTTTCCTTTAAACGTTTGCTGCGAGCTCCCTGGCCTCGCGCCCTGCACCCGGCGAGCTCGGCACGGCTCCGTGGGCCCCGTGACCACGACAAGGGGTTTTTTTTGTGTGTTTTAACTACGTTCATACATTCTCCTGCCTTACAGGTGACTCTGATGGATCAACGTTGCCTTCTCCTTTTTTTTCTTTTTTTTTTTCTTTTTTTTAAACATTTCCATACAATGGACAAATGCATCAAAGCCCCGCGGGTAAGAACAGAAACCTCTTTTACAGCATGTAATACTGTGTTTTGTTAAAGTCCTTCCTTGCGTAAAATATTGACATAATTCACCGAAGGTATCAAAAATATACCCTGTAGACCAATACAATTTACAATTGCCTTTTCTCGCCATTCAGAAAACAATGCACTTAAAGCCACCGAGCCCCTTCGTCTGCAGCGCGCTGGCCCCCGCCGGGAAAGCTCTTCCCCCTCCGATTCAAGCCCAGGATTTCTCTCGCTGAAGGGACTATTATTATTATTATTATTATTTCTTGTAAGAAACGGATCGTGCCTCCCTGCCCGGTAGCTCGTGCCGCGATCTCCCCAGGGCTCACGTGGCAGCAGGGCGGACGCGCTGCCCTCGCTCGCGCCGGCTCGGAGACCCCCCCGGGGGCTTTGGATCCTATTTCTCTTTTTAAACATTTTTAAACTCTTTTTTTTTTTTTTCCCTCTCGAGGTTTCGCATTCCTGTGGCACCGCTGGGATGCGCCGGGTGCCCCGGAGCTCTTCGCCGTGCGGGCGGCACAGGCGCGAGGCCACGGTGTCCGTCCGTCCGTCCGTCCGTCCCCAGGCCCCTGTGCTCCTCATTCCAGAGGCTCCTCATTCCAGAGGCTCCTCACGACTCCAAGACTCCAAGCCGTGACCCGGGGAGCTGGTGCCACCAGTGCCGGCCGCCACTTTCCTGCCCCAGTGCCAGTAGCACAGTCACTCTTGAGCCCGGGCACCAGCATTCAAATTGGATTCCCAGGATTTTTATCTCATTAAGGCTTTTTTTTTTTTCCTTTTTTTCAGACTGGAGAGGAGTCGGAAATTTCCAGATGTTGAGAGAGGAGGAAAAAAAAAAAATGCAGAAACCAAACAGCCCCCCCCAGATTGGCTGGTTGGGCAAGGGGGAAGGAAAAAATAAAAAAGAGGGGGAGAAAAAGAAATAAACGGAAGAAGCTCTGGTGCCGCGTGGCTGCTCCGAGCGCGGGGCCGGGCGCCGTGTGCGGGGGCCCTGGGCTGGCGGGCCGTGCGCCGGGCGCTCACTCGCTGTCCGAGAGCGTCTCGTACTGGGAGCAGAGCAGGGGCTTGGGCTCCTCGTCCCACGCGTGGTGCTGGCTGCCCGCGGCGCCGGGCGGCAGCGACGCGGCCGGCGCCGCCGCCGTCACCACCCCGCTGGGCAGCCGCATGGTGAGCGGGTTGTAGGGGAACGGCGTCGAGCCTGCGCGGGGAGAGCCGAGCGGAGAGTCAGCGCCCAGGGGCCGCCCGCCAACCCGGGGACCCCCCTCGTGGGCACCCACGGGGTCGGTGACCGGCGCGGGTCCCCACGGGCCACCCCGCAATGGGCCCGGCAAGGAGGCAAAGCCACGTGGTGGCACTAGGGGATGGGGCAGGGTTTGGAGCCCGATGGGGCCCTCGCCAGCAGGGCACCCCCGCGAGCCCCACGCGTCCCGCGTCACCCCGTGCCGCGGTACCTGCGGACGACGGCCGGTCCTCCCAGACGCGGTTGGTGAGCGGCGTCCGCCTGTTGCAGTCGCCTTCCGAGTGCACGGAGGAGACGGAGGGCGGCCTCTCGCCGGAGGAGAGCCCCGGCGCCGGAGACTTGGCCTTGCGGCTGTTGGGCCTGGCTGCGATCTTTGGCTTCCCTCCTCCTCCTGCAAAGAGAAGCGGCCGCTCGTCACCGGCGCGGCGGGACCCGGCGCTCTCCCCACGCCGGGGCAGAGCCCATGGTGCTTCCCGGCGCACGGGAGCGGGCGCATCCGCAGCCCCCGCGCGCTCCCCGGCCCCTGGCTGCGCGTCCAGGGCTCTCCTTAACACCCGGCAAAGCCCTCGGCCACCGTCAGCCAGTTTGCAAGAGGTTTAAAGCCAAACCAGCCCCTGAACCTGCTGCCAGGCAGGTCAGCCAGCTCTTTGGAAGGAGGGATGGACGGATGGACGGACGGAGGGAAGCAACAGGCAGAGCCAGGAAGGCTGTTCCTGCCGAAGGCTGGAGCGCCTGGCCCGGTTCCGGCTGCCCCAATCCCTGTCGCAGCCGGAGGTGCCGGAGCCGAGGGCGGCCACGGCGCGAAGGGCACCCGCTCCTGCCCTCCTCAGCGCTCCCCGCCCGGCTCCGAGTCCTCGTCCATCCGTCTGTCCGTTCCCCGGGATCCAGGCCCCATGCGGGAGCGGCTCCCGTGCCGGAGCAGCGGCCGTGGCTGCGGTGAGCACCCGAGCCCCGTGTCCCCAGGCTGCCCCAGCCCGGCCGAGCCGCTGCTTCCCCCCGGGCTGGCGGCTGGACGGGGTTTTACGGTCGGTTTAGGGGGAACTGTTTTAATTTACGGCTTTGGCATTCAGGGATTTCTTTTTTGCCCCCATAAACCTCCTCAACGTGCTAAGGAAAGGAGATATTAAAACACAACAAACGGGGAAAGGAGCACAGTCAGTGGTTTAGAGAAAGCAACAGCACCTCCCGAAACTATTAAATTAACATCAAACAAGACCAGGATTAATCAGCGGATTCACAAAGCTCCAAGCCAGGGCGGGAGGAGGGAAGAAAACCAAAATGAACAAAAAAAAACGGGGTGTGTTTTGGGAGGGGGAACAAATCCACCCGAAATATCAAGGCTGAGAATTAATAACACAGAGAGAGCGAAGGGGGAGAGGGCTGCAGACCTGGCAAGGAGCGCACGTCCTCGTTTCGTCCATCAGCAGGAGTTATGGGCATAGCAGCGGGCAGGCTTGCACTGGCATTCAGAGGGTTAAAAGCATTGGCACTGAGAGGTGAGCGCTCTTCCCACTGCTCGTCATATTTACCCATTAGGGCTTTCCTAATTATTGCCTCCAACCCCATGTTGGTACTGGAATTCTCTTGGACCGCCTGGCTCCTACAACTGATTAGCCCTGGGAGATACGGGGAGGAAAGACGGGGACGGGGAGGGGGTGGGAGGGAGCCAAATGAGAAGAAAGATGGGGGGGACGGGGAAGGGGAGAAAGGAGACAAGGGAGAAGGGAAGAAACAAACAGTCAGCACATTCCCGCAAAGCAACACACTTTGTCATGTCCATCGCCGGCGGGCCCCCCGCCGCCTCCCGCTGCGACCCGCCCTGGGGCAGGGGACGGGGCTGCTCCGGGATGTCTGGGCATGGGGTTCCCGGGGCTGAAGGCTCGGGAGGGCCAGGAAGGAGAGAGGGAAGGAGGGAGGGATGGAGGGAGGGTCTTTGCGGAGCCCCCCGGGGAGGCGCAGCGGGATGGGGGGCTTCCCGCGTGGCCGGGGCCAGCGGGATGCTCCTGCATGGATTGCACCCGGCTAGGAAACCGGAGTGGGGAAACGCCGGAGGCTGGGCCGCTTTCTCCAGGAGGAAAAGACAGGGAAGGAAGGGGCTGGGGGGGTCTGTGAAGCGCCTGCCCAGGGCCGTGTAGGGGAGCAGGAGCCCAGGGCCGGCGCGGCTGGCGGTGGCGAGGAAGAGCCCTCCCGTCCCTCGCCGCGGTGAGTCTCAAGCCATGCAGTTATGGTGCAGCGGCGCGCGGGGCCAGCGGCGCAGCCACGCGACCGGCATTCCCAGCGCGGCGGTTACAGGAGACAAGCGAGGGCAAAAATACAGACACGGGGCGCGGAGCCCGGCCCCTCCGCTCCGCACGCGGCGGCTCCCTTGTCCTCCTGGAAAGGGGCAGCGGGTCCCGGCGTCCCCTCCACGCCAAGGGCTCCTCATCCCCCTCGGGCTCTGCTCTTCCCGCACCCTCCGCGGGCCGGGCTGGCTCTTGGCAGCAGTTCTGCAATCGGGCTGGGGAGCTGGGGACCACCAGCAGCCTCCTGTTCCCTGTCCCAACCTCCTTCCAGCTCTCGCACCCTTCCCAGCACCGATGCCTACAGGGCAGCACAGTCTCATAGGGATGCAGATGTGCAAGGGATGCCCTTGCCCTGATGCCTGGCTCAGCGGTGGCCCTGGGCGTTATCCCTGCTTGCGGGATGGTTGGATAGTTTAGCCATTCCCGTTCGTGCTCCCAAACACGGTCCCGCTGCCGGAGGGCGTTAACGCTGCGGAGGTGTCGGAGCGGGCGGCTTTGCCGTGTGCTGTGCACGTGCAGCACTTGCCTGGGAACCGCCACCAAACCCGCTGCTCCTTTAGGGACCAGAGACCCCCCTGCCCGCGCACGGCCGGCGGGTGACACCCTCCTGCCCAGGAAGCTCTTCTGCGGGGACCGGCTGCGCCCGCGTGGCTGCTGGGCAGCCGCGACCCGGCCACCAGCTGCACTTGCTCTTCCTCCCCGCTACCAGGAAAGCGAAATCAACTCGTGCTTTAAGCACCTGGAGGACTATGTGCACTGCCAGCAGCCCTGTGCCCGGCCACCCCTCTGTGAGCCAGATAACCCCTTCCCTCTGCTCACAGCCGTCACCTGTTTGCACAGTCTCACTCCAAGGCTATGGGGTGCTCTGGATGCCTGATTCCCACATCACATCCAGTCTGTGGTGGCGGGAAGCCTGTTTCCTACCCTCACTGCCTTTGCTGATGCCCATCCACCATCTCCTCTTCCTACGCGCGTGGCCACAAGGTCCTGCCAAGAGCAGCGCAAGGTTCACAACATCTGCTGCAGCTCCCAGCGAGCCTGGACCTCCCGTGCACCTTACCTGCCTCCGGGGCTAACACACCATGAATCAGATTGCCAACACAGAAAGACCTGGCCAAGCCCTTGGGACAAACTTTTTGCTGGTGTCCCTATTGGGGTTTTAACCTCGGCTCAACCCCTGAGGCCTGCAAGGCTTTCAGAGCAGTTATGCTGCCTTGCCTCCAACTCAACACCAGCAAGTTATGGTGTGCTGAGGCCTTCAGCCTCCCAGCAACAGTTACACCTGGTCTTATTGCAAAAAAACAACCACAAAAACAACTCCCCACCCCCAATTTAAATCTACTGATTCTCCACTTCTTCATAGCTGTCAAGTCTGTAGGGGATGAGGCACAGTACAGATAAAGTGTGAGAGTTACCTGCTCCGGTAATCGCTGGCATATTGAAAATCTCTGTCCCGGGCTGCCCAACATCTGGGAAAAAAAGAGTTCTTTAGTAGAGGGAACAGTGCAAATAGGCTGGCTGTAGGGACAGACCTGTCACACTGGCCATGGCAGGGCACTGGTGTCCCCTTCACAGCGCCCAGACTGGCAATGGCCCACGTGCAGAGTGTCGGTGCCACCTCCAGCCCCTCTGCGTTCCCACCTCCGTGGGGCTCAACCCTCCCTCTGCCTGCAGTGCTTCCGAAGGCTCAAATCCCCATAGCCAGGGAGCAGGCTGGGGCAGTGGGGAGCAGAAGAAATGCTAAATCAATATTTTCCTTCTTAGCTGAGCTGTTTGACTTGGATATCGCTTTCCTTGGAATAACAGAAATTCTCATAAAATAAGAGCCGTTTCCTATTTCTGTATATTTTCCCTTGATAAGGGAAAGTGTGGAATGTCACGGGGTTCAGCCGCGTGTCCCCGAAGGGGCATAACAATGCAGTTGGCTCATGGTAACATCATCCGGGAGACGAGACAGCTTGGTCCCTCTTATCCGATGCAGCTGTTGTAAGATGGATTCAAATTGAATTAGTATTGACTGTATAATGCTGGGCTAAATTAAATCATGATCCTATCTACTCTATTAGTGGTTAATGAATGAACGGGCTGAATTTCTAACACAAGCCAGCCTGGTTAGTTTCACAGAGCTGTACCAATATTGATGGAGGGATTAATGTAACGCTGTGGGGAGATGCGCCTCAAGGAGGAAGGATTCAGCTTGGCTGGCCACTCATTAAAATACCAATTGCTTTTAAGTCTCCTCCATGTTCAACTCATTTACTTCCTTCCTGTTTAGCTTATCTGCTGCTGCCACACAGGTTGGACTGACAGTCCCCCAGCAAGGAGCCATGCACCTGGGACACCCTGCGGTCACCTCCTTGGGTGCTCACAGCCACCCAGGACCAGGGGGGCTAGTTGCAAAAAGTGTCTGGTACTGGTGCTTCCCAGCAAACCTCAGCATGACCAGGAGACGACTGGGTGGGAGTCCCAGCCCTTAATCACAGCAGCACCCACTCCCAAGGCTCCTTTGCTTCACGTGTGCCCCCGGCTTGCCCCTCTGGTGCCCCCACTCGCTTCCCCACATGTCCTTACTGTACTCCGTCTCGTTCTTGTTGGTCGTGCTGAGCTTCTTGATGATCTCCTGCTTCTTGGACTTCACCATGGCAGAGTTGCTCTCTGTCAGCTTGCTAAAGAAAGCTGGGGGCTGACTGTTATTTCCTGGGGACTTGGACCCCATCCTGCAACGAAAAAGCCTGTTAGGAACCAGTGTGATGTCCGGTTCGCCAAATCCCACCTCAAATGAATCTCCCCCAAATCCGCCCTTGGGCTCCTGCATTGTTTGGTATCTCCAAGTTCTCTGCCCAGCTCTATTTTAAATGTATGTCAGTGGGGAAACATCCCTACGAGCCATACAGACAACCATCTGGGATGTGAATCTGCTTTTGGCTGCAAGAAAAGTTCTTCTTTCCTAATTATTCCAACCTTTCAATGAATGAGCCCAACTAAATTCCTTTCACAGACCTAAAATTCAGTTCCCTAAGATCTTTTCTGTTCAGCCAAACCTTCACGAAAAAAGTTCGTAAAGGGAGACATTTCCAGAGATGTGAAAGAAGGGCCAGGCCATCACCCGCTCCAGAGAAAGGGGTTGGAGCTGATGTATTGGGATCACTGGGATGTACAAGGTGCACTTTGCTCGGATGTGCTTGCAGAGCAGCAGGCAAACCCTGCAAGGCTCCGACTAGGAAGGGGATCTCGAAGGCCAGGGATCTTGGAGGCCTGCTCCTTGGAGAGGCCGTTTCCAAGGCCAGCTGGCCCCTCACCCTGATTTTGGATTAACAGAGCCACAAAAAGAAGACATCCCCCAGCTGGCCCCGCGCATGCCGCGGCGATGGGGATGCTTCACAGGGCAAGGCAGAGGCAGGTCCTCTTGCAGCCCCGAGCGGTGTGGGGACAAAGGGACCCCCTCGTGCTGTTTCCAGCGCCCCGTCGCTCCGCGGTACCTCTGGTCCAGCTGCTCGCCCTCCCGGTACAGGATCGGGTACGTGGCGCTCTTGGCGTGCTCCGATTCCGCCACGCCGTCTGGTGGCGAGACCGGCTCGATGCAGTTGTCCGGCCCTCTCTCCGCCGCCGCTTTGCTCTGCTCCGGGGACCTGCGGAGGGGATGGGGAGATGCAGCCTCCTATTGCAACATCCTGCGTCTCCGCACAGCGGCTTGGGGGCTGAGGGGGAGTGGGGAGGCCTAAAATAGCTTTCTGTAAAGCAGGGAAAGAAGCCAAACCTTCCACACCCTTTTGGGCTTGCAGCTCCTTTTAACACAACCCTTAGGAACGGAGCCGCTTGGGCATTTTTTGAACCACAGGCGTGCAGAGAAGGCCTGAACCGAGATGCGGCCCAGATTTCCAGGCAGCGGGCCAGCCAGCAACTGGCCCACATAGAGTTAGTTACCCAGGAGAGACAGAGGGACAAGTCCTGGGACACTCTGGCTCAGCCCACGGGCCCCTCTACCCTGCAGAGCTCTCCTGCACACGCGGGTACCCCGATTGCCGCTGCCCCTGGACGGCAGCCACGTGTTCCTTGGTGGGGTTGAGGCACGGACGCGTTGGGGAGATATCCGTCCTCATCCTGCACCGCTCTTGCTAACACACAGGAGGGGACCATCCCGTCACTGCCCGCCCACCCTCGTGGCAGGGTTGGGAGCCGGTCCCCATCGGCTCTGGGGGTCGCACGGGTGGGCAGAGCCTCTGCAGGGGCCGCTGGGGCCCACGAGGGCCGGGCACGGGCCAGCCTGGAGGGGACCCGCCAGCCACGGGCCACACTGGGGAGGCCTCTGATGCCTGAACGTAGCAGCTGCCTGGGAGGCAGCCAGGGTCGCGTCCGCGAGGAATTCCTCACGGCGAGTTCTGGGAATTTGCGTCTTTGTTCTTTCTGTGGTTTCTTTTTTTAATTTTTTTTTCTTCTCTGGGTGGCCAGGGCTGGTTTCTCTTCTCTTATGCTATAAAGCCTATTCTGGGGCCATGCAGAGCTGGGAAAAATAATCCCCTTTACTGACACAGGGTCATAGGTTTGGAGACACCAACATTTCCTGGACGTATCTGGGCCTCATTGAACTGTCTGCATTAAGGCAGGAGGGCAGATCCCACTCTAGGATTTCCAAAGAAAGACTCCCATTTTTTCAACTCACTACAGCAGCAGTTATACTTTTCTTGTGATGCTACTTGCATAATTTTAAAGTGACTAAAACAAAAAATAAAGCTGGTGCCTCAAATGGGTAATTATAGATGACGCAGCACATACATCTAACAAGTTTCTGATTCACTGGAAAAGGATGGAGATAAAATTCATTTTGAACCAACAGAAGAAGAATTGCATTGGGTTTTTTGGAACTACCTGGTATCTGCTAGGTCACCATGCAGTGACCTGCCAGGGACCAGGGGATGGAGAAGGGGGTCACAAACAGACCTTAAGGGTGCCTATAGGGCATCCCTGAGACAACTGGGCAGGCAAGGGAGGCACCACAGGGCAAAAGTGCCAAGATGAGAATATAGCTTTAGGCTCTGGGTGTTATAAGCAAGTGATGCCCGTGAGCGCCAAGCTGGAGACATAAACTCAGCAACGACCCGGGTCACCCATGGCATCGCCCAGCTGCTCACCCTGGCAGCCCTGCGCCGCTGAGCGCCCGCTTGCCCAGCGGGCTGGTAGCCCCCCGTCCATGCCCGCTCCGCTCGGATGCTCTGCTCTCACCGTTTGCCTCCTTCGCTCTGCGGGGAGATCCTGGAGGCCGCCGCGTGCTCCTGCTGCTGCAGATAGGCCTCGCTGGGCGTGCGCCGCAGGTCCAGCACGGGGCAGGCGGCCCCGGGGAAGGAGTACACGGGCGTCTGGATGTGGGAGTTCAGCTGCTGAGGGTGGTGGCGAGTGTAGTCCTGGGTGATGACCTCCTAGAAGAGAATCCCGACCCTGAAAGAGTTGGTTTCCGCTTCCTGCTTTGCGGGACTCAATCAAGAGAGCATGAGCAGGGGGAGATGCTCTGCACCGGCTGCGCTTCCCCTGGGTTGGATTGAACCAACCGGGCTGAACGTGCTCGGGGCACCAAACCACGGTGCTCTGGCCTCCAGCATCACCCCTCCCCACCAGACAGCTCAGCTCTGGAGATGGTTCCATCCTTCTCCCCAGGGCCCCAGGAAGGAGGGATCGGGCTCACTCACACTGATGTGCTGCGCCAGCGTGACCACGCGCTGGTTCATGCCTTTGACGCTCTGGCTGGCCTGCAGCGGCTGGCACGGGGGCTGCTGGCTCTCCGACGCGCGGAGGTGCTGCAGGTGGGCTGCTTCGGGAGCCGAGGCCTTCAGGGAGGCTGCGGGAGCACAAAGGACAGGGCTGCAGCGCGATGAAAGCTGCCTCCTCCTCCTCGGCCACGAGCAACGTCCTGACACGGCACCGGGGCACGGAGAGCTGGGCAATGCCCGCTGCGGTGCCAACCTCACCTTGCTGCTTCTGTCGCAGGTCATGCTCTGCGTGGCCCTTGTCCGGGTCCTGCAGCAACTTGGCCCCCTTCTCGTGGGCCAGGCTGGGCGAGCTCACCGGACTCACGGCCTCGATGCGGTCCGGGCTGTAGCCACCATGGAAGCCTGCGGAAGGGGAAGAGGGGCCGTTATGCTGGAGCTCCCTTTGTCCCTTTGCTCTTTCTGAGCACAGCTGCAATGATTGCTTGAAGGAGTCGTCTCATGTTCAGCTAAGGGTGGAATGAAGAGGTCAAGGAAGACCTGGTGGGTGAAACCACGAGGAGCAGACGTGGCTCCAGAGCAGTGGGGCAGTGTGGGGCAAGTGCAAGGTGAATCTGCCCTCCAAGCCGCCGTGGGACAGAGCAGGAACAACAGGCCACCCAATTTTGCCTTTTGGTGATGTCTGTGAAAACGCTGTGTTCCCCATGGAGCTGGGAATACCACAGCTCAGACAGCACAAACCAAACGCAGCCCCTCTCCATCCCGCAGTGAAACACAGAAAAATAGAAACCAGGCTATGCCAGGAGGGAAGCAATCCCCTGCGTGCAGGGTGGTGGGTGGCAAGGGAGATCTCCAAGTGCTCTACAAAGAAAAGCCCAAAGGCCAATGCAGCCAACATTGGTGATTTGAAAACTGGAAACCAGGCCCTTCAGACTCCAGGTCCTGCTCCAAAGACACCACAGTGACACGCTGGGGCTCCTTGGCCTTTCTCTGCCTTTGAGCCCCTGGTGCACCTCAACGTGCATCCAAACAGACTGAGCTGGAATGAGGACCATCACCATCTTTGTCAGAGCAAGACGAGCAAGGCACACATGGGCCGTGTTTCTGCAGCCTAGTGCAAAGGACCAAGGTGTCCTGGACTCCCTGAACCCCAAGTCTGACGCTCTGCAGCAAGGGAGACACACGCTGCCTCTCTCCAGCTAAGAAGGTTTGGTAACACTTACGACTTTCGTCTCAACAGGCCTTTAACCTCCTAATGGGAATTCCTAGAACCTGCCAATTCGAAGCAGATCTGGCCCTCGACCCACGGCGCTGATGGAGAGGGCAGGGTTCCCAGCGCGGACTCTGTCGCAGCCGCCCTGACCTCTCACACTGGGGAAGCCTCTCTGGCACGACCTGCCAGGCACCAAGAATTAAGCAAGTCCTTGGAAGCCAAGACCATTGCAATCAGCACATGGATCAGAGAGAAGCCCCTCTTCCTTGGCACGTTTAACATTCAGCTGGAGAAAGCACTGACATCAGGAAATAATGTACAGGAAAAGCTAAGCTGGGCAATGCATCCAGGCCAGAAGCACATCCTGAGCCCTGGATGTTGCCCCGGGATGAGCGAATAGGGAAGTGCAAGGGAGAGCAGCTCTCCTCCCTCAGACCACACTGCCATGCCCTTTCCATGTGTTTTCCATGCTCTGCCCTATTGTGCTACAAGAAGGAGGATTTGGTGGTGCCACCCAGTGCTGATGGCCACAGCAGATGCTGGCAGATGCTCCAACTTGAGGAAGGTGCTTTATTAAATCACTGCAGCTGCCTGCTACTCCTGCACACTGATGGGGAGTCTGGATGAGCGCTCCGGGTGAAGCCGATAGCTCTCTCCAGGGTTGTCCCATCATGATTAGCCCAGACCCTGAATCCAATTCCCTTCCTGCACCTTTTTCTGCAAAAACTTATCCTGCCACGTTTGTGTTGTGTGCAGGATTGCTGTCGAGTGGTTACTGTGGTCAGCTCTGGAAGCAGTTGCAGAGCTCGGCTGGGTTAAGCAATCCCTGAACCTCCCTGCCCACATTTCCCTCTTATCCCACATCCATAGCTAGGGACCCTAAGCGGATCCCGTTCAGCAGCCTGCAGAGCACTTTTGTGCATGCTCCTGCATGCTCCAAGGCACAACTGAGAGTAGGGACGTGCCTGTCTGCTGGCCAGCAGCCCTGTCACACTCTCCTCTCCGCTCGTTTGATTTATTACCCACAACTGTTTCTTACAGACTGCCTGGGAATTTCTAATTATGGGGAAATCAGAATTAGCAAATTGCTATTGTCCGTAAAAAGTAATACCAGGAATTGAATGACATTTGCGAAACAAGCCTTGGCAATGGAAATAATTAAAAGAGGATGGGAGAAGGGAAGATCCCTAAAACACACACAAATAAAAAGCCTGGAATAATGTAACAACTGGGAAGCAGAGAGAGAAACACACTCGGGTTGCTGACGAAGCCAATAGCCAAAACGTGCAACTAAAAATAAGAAATAACAAAATAAAATCAGTTTCAAGCCGCAGATTTGCTCTCTCCTCCCTCCCCTCCGATTCTTTAGCATCACTAGTGGAGTTGTTACTTAGCGAGCCTCCTTCTCGCTGCCCCTTATTGCAAGAAATTTGATGCATGACAATCTCATCTATGAAGTTGGCCGCTGTCGTGGTGGTCTTACCGAGTGCCCGGAGCTCCTGTTCCTGCATTGAAAAGGGTTTACTTTGACTCTTTTCTCTACTGTGCTGCTCAGGGCCTGAGGCTCCGTGCTGCTGGTCCAGGGAGTGATGGTGCTGCTGGCTTTTCCCCTGTCCTCTGCTATAGTGATGAGAAGAACCGGGCCCAGAGGCGGGTAAAGGCCTCGACTCCATGGCTTTAATAGGTGAAGGCGACTGTTCTAGGTTGGCCCCGGCGGGCAGCTTTGAGGTGAATATGTTGTTGTCAGTCTGGGGACGTTCTACCTTGGCTTCTCGGGCCCTTGAGGCCTCTTTCTGTAGCACGGCCGGGTCCATCATGGCTGCGTAGCCGTCCACCGCCCCGATGGAGGAGCGCAGCGTGGAGGCCGAGGGGAAGCCTGCAGTGCGGATCGGCGACGTGGTAGTGGTGGATGAGGATCTGCGAGGAAAAAGAAAAACAGGCAAAGATAAGAGAACCAAGCGGTGAAGGGAACTGCTGCTACTCATTCCCCCACATCAGCCCTGTCCATCCAAGGTCGTTACAGAGCTCCTGCGTGTTGCGTTGGCCCATACTGGAGCAGGTGACAAGGACTCAGACTGAGTCTCCACCACCCACATATCCCTCACAATGGCTGGCCATGGGCTATTTGCTGTCACCAGGATGATTCAAGCGGAGAGAACAAAAACCATGGAACAAATCCCAGAGACCATAAAAATCCCAGACAGAAGGAGGAAACTTTCAGTAAAAGAGTTGGCATCTGTATTTGGTCACAGATAGCCCTCAAGCATCTTCTGTGGTAATAGTTAAAGCCAATAGATAAAGACAAAGAAGAGGATACCCAAATCGGCCTCTGCCTGTCACAACCTTTTTGCAAGCTCCAGTCCTGCTCTCCCTGAGATCGAAGGCCAAGATACCCTCACTCCACCTCAGCGGCGCACGAACCAACGCTCGTGACGTAACCGCCGTGGCCGGCCGCAGCGTGGAGCTGTCGGTGGCGGCACCGGCCCCGGCGGGGGACGTACCGCAGGACGGAAGGTGTGGGGTTCTCCGAGGAGATGATCTTCATGCTCGTGTTGTGGAGGACACTGGGGCGCTGCTGGATAGTCTCGTGGGTGCGGGGGGAGACGGGAGAGTGTTGGTGGCTGTGAGAGTGCGACGACGAACGGCTGCTGGACTGCTCCGTACCTGGGGGCAGGCACAATTTTAGACCTCTTCAGCCCCCCTGGTTACAGTCCCAACCCCACGTCCACCCAACACTGGCCCCGACACATTGTGCCGGGCTCCTCTCCAGCCTACCTGGTCTCCAGATGGGCGCGTGCTCCACGGTGGTGGACGCTAGGATGGACTTCTCGCGCTCCCTCTCACGTTCACGCTCCCGATCCCGCTCCCGCTCAGCCACCGATGATCCCGACTGTTTGGTCATGTGTGTGGGGCCTCCTGAAAAGGAAAGGCAGTGAAAGGACTGCAGGCAGAGCAATTCCCTGGCAGGGAACACGGCCTGCTCTTCATATCACTTTGTCTATGAAGCAGAGAGATAAGCAATGGCTCCATCCAAGGTCACCTAGAGGAGGCCAGGCCAGGAAAACCAGTGTGATGAAGCCCAAACAAGTCATGTAATAGCTATCCTGGCACCTTCTCCAGTGTACAACCTTTATACAAAGCTGTTTGCTATCTGCCATTTCAGTGGAGACTGGGAAAACGTAAGGAAGACTACAACAAGCAAACTCAGCATGGTCCAGAAGCACCTGGTCTGAGGGAAATAACGGTTTGATCCACAAAGACGAATTACTTTGGGCTCCAGATTCGCGCTGGCATGCTGAGCTTATGATCCTGAATAATTTAAGGGACTCCTGCTCGACTATTTTCCTATGGACAAAGCACCCGGCTGGTGTTACCTGGGGAGAGCGGGGAGCTGCTGTGTCGGCTGCCGAAGGTCTGGGGAGGTGCAGGGATGTAGGTGATGCGGTCCATGGTGGTGGCCGAGGTACCAGGCGTGGGGGGCACGAGGACAGGCAGGTGTGGCACTTGGGAGAGGTCAATGATGCCTGGAGAGAGAAGCGAGAGGACTGTCAGGATGACATTGAGCTGCTGCAGCTTGGTCACGTTGGAGCGCGCAGCGACGCTCCAGGAGGTCGACCCGTCCTGCTGCTCCCTGGTGCAGAGCGAGAGGGACCAGCACAGCCCCAGCCACTGTTTGCAAGGGGAAGAGACGCTCCTCGGGCAACCACAGCGTGTCCAGCTGCTGGGAACACTTCAGCACAGGGCATCCTCTCCTGACCCCCTGCCAAGGATGCTTTGTAACAGCTGTCATATGTTCCCCACCATCTCCAAACAGGCTGTTTTTAATTTCATCTGTCCGACTGCACCAAATGGGACCTGATTTTCAATGGCTTGCAGGAATGCCAGGATGTTCCCGTGCAGAGTGAGAGGCTGCAGCTCCTCCTGGCCGGCCAGCCCCAGCCCTCCTGCTGCTCTGCATGCAGGGAGGGCAGGAGGAACCACCCCACACAGCGCAGCTGTGCACGTAGCCCCTCCAGCAAGCTCTGTTTCTTTTGCCAAAAGCCATATATAATACTATTAGCACTTATATTTTCCTTGCCAGGCTGGGAAGCCCTTGCTGCCATGGGCTTTACTTACCCCCATGATGAAAACCTATCACAGACTGCAAAAGACAGAAGCAGCTCTGCAGTTTGGTCCCTTCCCTTCATCTTTCTTACTGTGTTTTATAGGACTTGATCTGGTGCCACATCCTGTGACCCAGCTGCCAACTGTCCCAATTTGTTCCTTCCCTCTTTTGCCATTTCTCCCAGCTCCAACCCGCTCATTTCCATTTGTGCCTCCTGCTGCCTGTCCCGCTCCTCTCCCGCGGGACCCGATGCCTGCGGAAGAGCAGGGCAAGGCAGTGGTCAGGGCACAGTGTCTGCCTGCATCTGTGTGGCTGCGCATCCCCGGAGACCCTGGAGGAGCCAGGAATTTCTTCCTGCCCCCAACTACCAACAGCCCTTTTTGGAGGGGGATCCAACAGCTGTTTGGATGCCTGCAGCAAGTCTCATCATCAGCTTAGCATGGGAAGCAGAAACCAATAACAGAGCTAGACTGAGGGCGAATCTGGGGAGGCAGAATCCGGCTGGTGCATGCCGTGCCTGCCCGAAACACTATCGGATCCGCAGGCACCACAGCCACCCAGCCCAGAGCTGCTTGGGCTCCCCGACGGGCTCTGCAGCAGCCACTGCCTCCCTGGGCGCCTGCTTGGGCTGCGGGATCGCTGCAGTGCCCAGGCTCAGCAACAGGAGCTGCTCTCTCGGCAGCTTTGGGGAGGCTTCCAGGGCCGTGTGGCACTTTGGATGCTGCCTGACATGCAAGCCTATGTCAGGGCTGCATGCAATGAACCTCAAGAAACTAAAGAAAGCAGAAAAAGCAGCAATTCTGCTCCCCAAAGCTGCCAAGCGATGCTACTGCTACAGCACTGGGTGACGCTGGCCCTTGGACCCAGGCGCATCTTTGCAGCGGGCAATGAACTGGTACCTCTGGGTTTGACCCAGCCACCTCTCAAAAGACAGAAATGCCAGGAACCCCCCGGGACAGCGCGGCGCTTGCAGGACCTGCTGCATAGTTGAGAGCCAGGGAGGGTTCGCGGGGCGAGAGGCCGCGCAGCATGTCCGCGCGCTGCGCCATGGCCGTGGCGGCGGCGTTGTGGTGCATCTGCTGCGACGTGATGTAGTCGTTGATGATGGTCTGCCGGTTCTCCATGGCGGCTGTGTCCGGGTACCCCCGGATGAGGTACGGGGGGTAGAGGTGGGGGTACGTGGGGCTCGGAGCCAGGTGCCTCGGCAGGTAGTAAGCAGCGGCTGGGAGAGACAAAAGAGGCAGAAACAAAAGTGGGTTTCCCGAGGGATCAGCTTGTGGGGGGCAGCAGGCAGGGCTGCACGCGGGGGAAACGCGGTGCCTGCCCGTGCTTGCGGGGGACACGTTTGGAGATGTCAGATGCCTGATTCAGCACATGCAGAGCCCGACCACCTGGCCTCGGCTGGCAGGCCCGGCCTTGGGGAACATCAGCTTTCACCAGCTCGCGGAGCAGGAAGCCAGAAGGGCTTTTCTTTTTGCTGTCTCAGGGCCTTCAGCTGCACAGCTGGCAGGGGCTCAGCACGCGCCGCAGACACCAGTGAGGACACAGGCAGCGGGGTGAGCTGGGCGCTGCCCACGCAGCTCCGGCGGGAGCCCCAGCTGGAGCCCAGCCTGGTTTGGATGAGCCTCCCGGCGCTGCAGACCTCTGCGAAGCGTTTGGCTGTGCCTCATTGCACAGCTTATAACAGAGAAGGGCCAAACCGGGCCCCTGTTACAGCAATAAAAATCCAAACTATCTCCTGTGGGCAACAGGATAAAGCAGGTACTAAAGCCAGATCCTCCACGACTGAACCCAAAGCAGTGTTGGCGCAACCTCAGCCTTTTGGAGCTTTGCACGCAAAAGAGCTATCCCAAACCCAGCCTAACCTGCCGCGGAAAGTACCTGCTTCCAGTTGGATTCCCCTGGGGATGGCGGCGGGGTCGAAGGCCAGCGGGATGTGGCCGCGGTAGAGGTCGACGCCGCTCACGCCGCGCAGCAGGTGCTCGTAAGGGGAGATGGGGTGGTGGTGCTCGGGCACCGGGGCGTGCGGGGACTTGGAGTTGCTGAGCTCTCGCGACGTCGGGGGGATCTTCCTGTCCTGGGACACTGGCTTCCCGGCAGTGATGCTCCCTGCAGCAAGCAGAAGGGAATGAATCAGAGGAGACGAGTCCACTGGCCTTGGGGGGACCTTTGGCATCCTGCCTCGCCTGCCACCTCCCAGGACACCACACCAGAGGGGCTGGGCAGAGGGACAGGGCACAATGCGCCAAGCGACTCCATCTTTGCACGCAGCAGCACTGAGAATGTCACTTGCACAAGGGGAGGGACAGACAGCAACCGACCTGTCCCCTTGTCCCTGGTGCAGGCGACACATGGTCTAGCATGAAGCGCAGCCACGGTGCCGGCCGGAGCCATAGAGGCTGGCATCACTGCAGCTGGATGCCAGGTTTGGCTTCTGAAGGGAACAGGGGGAAAAATTTTCCTCTTTATCCACCTGACGGCTGCCCTCCAACAAGGTCTGAGTCCAGCTTCCAAGACAGCAGCTTTCACGCTCTTCCTATCTAGGATCCCTCAGTGTTTCCCAGTGTTGGCCTGGACCCCAGCGGGGCAGTGAGTTTGAGCTCACCGCCCTCGGGTTTGCATTTCTCTGCTCACAGCTTGAAAATCCCCCGTAGCAGGGAGCCCAGCAGGAGACCGATCTGCTGGAGAAGCTCATCCAGGCCCACAGGAGCACCCAACAGCTCCACATCCTCACCCAGCAGCAACCAAGGGGGCAACGCTGCAGGGCAGAACGTGGGGCTGATGAAACACAGTCCAGAGGGTTCAAACACTGGCCGCCCTCCAGAGCCAGCAGCTCTTTCACAACTGGCACAGAGGAGGCTGCAAGGACATCAGGGCCTTCCCTGGGTTTGGCCAGCCCCAGCTGGGCACCGGTGGCCTCATCACCCCTCCGGGGACGAGCATCACCCATCCACATGCCCTGTGAGCGGGCTGGGGGCAGCAGGGGGTGTGGATGGACGATGTCCCGGCTCGCAGGGTTCCCACCACCCGGCTTCCCCACAGCCGGTGTTTACATCCCCCCGTACGCGCGCAGGAAAATCCAGCGCCGCGGTTGTTGACTTTCAGATAACCATGGCTACGACAAGGGTTATGTGAACTGCCACTCCCTCTCCTCTCGCAGACCTCAGGGACTTGGCACGGCTGCTGAAGGAGAAAAAAAATCAAGCCCGTTGCAGAGCAGAAGGAAGGTTTGACCGGTTTGGAAAAGATCCCTTCCAATTTGACCCACGATGGAGGAACTTCTCATTAGAGACTCCTCGGCCTCCGCAGGTTCTTTGCACCCCAATTCCCTGTGAGCTGCAGACACGCAGGATTCTGCTCTCCTGCTGGCGCTTCGCAGAAACAGTTGGGTTTTCCCTTGAGAAACGTCCCCGCAGCCTGGGTGTTGCCTCCCCAGCGTGAGAACAGCATGTTCACCATATGTGCGCATCTCAAAGAGCCTCCGCGCCGCGGCAAGCTTCCCCAAAAGGCAGCTCCTTTCTTGGGGGAAAATGTTGCCTGAGCTACAGAGACAGCAGAAACTGCAGCAACAGGACAGGGCATCCACGAGGGGCAGCCAGAGACCCGCTGTGCTAATGCCCTGGTTCTGAGTGTGTCTCGCCAGGCATTGCAGATCACCAGACCCGAGCGTGGCCTTGTCCCCAGGAGCCCCAGCTCTGGCTCCAGGGACAGCAGATGACCAGCCAACGGAGCAGGAAGACCCTGCCAGGCCCAGCTGAACTGACCAGATCTACCCGCTTAGAAGGGATTAGATGTTCCTAGAGACGAGGCACGCGGGTGCTGAGGTGACAGATGAGGCCTAGACATGCAAGGGAGGCAAATGCTCCCCAGCCTGGGGAAAAGATCATGAAAATCCCCCCCAGCAGTGCACCAAGTCCTGCTTTCCTGCCTGCCTTTAGCAACTGGGGTGCTCTGCATCAATGCTAGGGCACAGAAAATGCTCTCTAAAGAGCATCAGCTCCACAAGCCAGGGCTGAATTCTCCTTTCAGTTATAACTCTGTGGACACGGAGCTACAGGAAAGGTGCTGAGCTCTGGCTGCTGTGACTCAGCCTGCAGCCACAGGGTGAAGGTGGCTGCTGCAGAGAACAGGTTAGACAGGCACCTGCCGGGAACTAGTCGGGACTCCGGTGTGGTCAGCACCACCTTCCTGCACATCCCGCTCCTTCGGCTTGCGTTAAACCCCAGCGCTGATATAGGGGTGGTGGTACCTTCGTGCTGCCGTGGCGTGGATTCCCTCGTGGAGACCGGAGAGCCTCTGTGCAAGTGGCTGCCGAAGGCCGTGCTGTGCCCTGCCTGGTGCTCCTCGTAGGCAAGGGCACTTTGGTGCGGCTTTCCTGGCTCAGGCACAATCACGGGAGCCCCTCTGGCAATGGAGCCTCCCGAGTTTGTCACCGGGCTTGGCCTGTTTTTCAGGCTCTCTTCGAAAGCTCTCTCCAGATTCCTTGCGTCTTGCATGATGTCCAGTGAGTGCACAGAGTGAAAAGTCCTCCCAGGACTGCCGATGATGGACCGTACGTCGTGCTTTTTGGTGCTTGTTGAGGACGAGCTGCTGTCATACTTCAGCGGGGTACCCTGGGGACAAGAGGCAGAGCGAGGGGAGGTCAAAGGGCAGAGCAGACAGGGATGCAGTGGTCACCCACAGCATTCAACAGGGCTTACACTTCCCAGTTCAGTGGGACCATACATCAGCAACACCAATTTGCTTGTCAATGGCAACAGCCACCAGGGAAGCAGGGATGACAGGACGGCAGTGAGCAGGGCAGGGTGGGGTGCTCCTTTTGCACGCCTTGCTGTGCCCCAACAGGATGGAGATGAGTCACTGCTAAAGGCTGTCTGTGCCCATCACGCCTCTCTCCTACACACACTGCGAAATGAGGTAGAACTACCAGGTGCCATGGGAACCCTCCAAATATTTGGAGCTCAACATGAGACAGCGAGCCACGTTTCACCCTATGCAATAGCCTTGCTGGGTTGCCCATAAAGGGAAGAGGCCAAGACTGTGTATATCCAGAGTCACAACTGCTGAGGGCATGGGGTAGACTCTGGCCTGGAAGAAGAGCCAAATTTGGCCTCCTGAGCACGCCTGCATGGGTGGAGAATCGCTTTTCTAGCGTGCCGAGGAGGGCCTGAGCTCATTCCCCTGAATTTTGTATTTATGTGCTGGGGAAGGATAGGAAAGGATAACGAATATCCAAGCAGATACACATTCTGATCAGTGACCCATTTGCAGCTTCAGAAGCTCTCTCTTCTCTCCTTTAAACTTGGGAACAGTCCCCTAGGATCTGTGCAAGGAGGACAGCTTGAGTGGGACGGATCAAACCTGTGGTGCCATGTGCCATATGCTGTCCACCCTAGACTCACCTGTGTAATAGAGCCTTCCTTCAGAGGCCTGGTCAGAGAGATGTCCGGCGTCCGCCTCAGCTCTTCCCTGGGGATCTCATGGATCGATCTTCCCGCTTCTTTCACCGTTGCAACCAGGCCTTCATGGGCTGGTTTCATTTTCAGGGGAGTAAGGCCCTCGTGAGACCTGACCTTGTAGGCATCAGATAAGTCCCTTGGTGGAGTGTTTTCCCTCTTGAGCTGTTTGGCTTCTCTTCTGAGGTAGTCCTCATGGGCCTCCACATAGGACCGAGGTATTCCTGCAAGCCACCCAAGAAAAGGATGCAATGCAGTGATCCCCCAGCCAGACACTGGGCTCTCAGTCCCCAGGGGATGCTGAGGCCAACGGGATCTCTAGCTAATGCACATTGCTCAGGGATTGGTACCCAACCCAGCATACACAGCAGCTATATCACTAGTGCAACAGGACATGCTCACTTCTACTGGCAGTTTCTGGACCCATTTTGCACTACTCTAAATCTGCCTTCATGTGGGTAGCTGAGAATTTTACCCCTGACTTCAGTGGGAGCTGAGTTAGGCAGAAGTTGAGCAGGACTCAAAATTTCTCTCTGACCACACAACTGAGGCTGTAGAGATCTGCAGTTTGGACCATAACTTTGGTTCTTCATGCTCTAACTTGGCATATGAGGGGCCTCACGTGTGAGAACATCGTGGTGTAGCAGTTTTTACACCTTACCTCTGGCTGTGGCCTGTTGCCTTGTTCTGGCCACAGAACAATGTGTGCTGGCATTACCTTGTGTTATTGAGCCCCGGATGTGATGCTGTTCCTTCAGGTTATGAGGACTGTGTCGGTCTGGAGGGATCGCCCGACCCATTAGACCTAGAACAGATCCAAGAGGAAATGCTGGGTTGTGACACAGAAGTCTGTTTACAAAGAACACACAATAATGGTGCTACCAGAGGATCTTGAGACAATGAAAAAAAAAAAAAACAATTTTAAAATGACTTAATTTCTCTTTTTAAAATGTGTTGCCTTTTTGTAATCCTGGAACTGAAATAACTAGGCCAGAAAGCAAAGGCAAATGGGTGAGTGCATACTCCTTGCTTTTCCATACTGTCCTGTTAGGATGTGCCATGGGATATAACTAACCACTGTTATAGTAATTAACTAACACTAGCTAATAGTAGTCGGGTGGCACATAAGGCACATCCTAACGATAAGAATATAGATGTGGGAATTTGCATAGAGTAGACCAGAGATAAGATGGGCTTTCTGCATCTCACTATGGGTACTGAGCTGGTGAAAGGTTTCACCCAGACCCACCTTCAATGCTGGCAGATAATGGATCACGGGCTGATAAACCCCTGCTGATCCTCCCCTCCATCATATCGTAGGTCCGCTTGGTTCCCGTGGGCTCGTGCGAAGCTCCCGAGCTCCTGCTGTCTTCTTTGGGACACTGAGAAGCAGCAACACCACCTGGGAAAGGGAACACAGAGAAGCAACATCAGGAGCACGGAAAGTCGGGACTTGCTGAAGGAGGGCGTTTACTACTGTTTGCATGTTTTGCTGAAAGATCAGATCCTATCTGAACAACAGCCACTGTTTGGCACTGCAAGTAACATCGCACAAGGTTGGCTTCCAAGAAATTCATCTGATGTCTTCTCTCCTCCCTGCCTGCCTCAGATTCCAAGTCCTGTTCCTCCTACTTGGGTAGGAGCATCCACCCTGCCCAACACCCTTCCTCCCCCTTGCTGGCTAGATGTAGGCAGTGAGACATCATGGAGCAAGCTCAGCTCTGCTGTAAGTAGCTGTAATTCCCACTGAACTTGGCCCTGTGATTCTGGGGATTTTTTTTCCTGTTTGTTTTGATTTCTGCTAGACACCTACTGCTTGGGATGTTGTCCAGTCTTAACATTTGCTGAGACACTCCCTGGGTGAGAAAAACAGGCAAAAGAGGGGGTGAAGCAAAGCAGAGAAAATAAATTCTTTTGAAACAGCAATGAGTGTGCGTGTCCAGGACGGGCAGCGAGAAGCCCCATACAGCAAAACAGGACTGAGGGAGCCAGTCCCGGACTTGCCACACGACACCGACCACGGGCTCTTCCGAGGCTGGAGGAGGTTCTTACACAAGCCCAAGGTGCAGGAGTTCTCCCGCGTCGCCGGCACAACCCTGGCCGTACCGGGCCGTGCCAGGCCGTGCCAGGCTCCCCCGGCGTGATGGGCTGCACGGCACAGGCTGCCTGCTCTCGGCCTCTGCCCTGCCAAATCCATCCCATCCCTGCCGTCCAATTTCCTCCACCGAGTGCTGCAAGCTGTGAATTCACCCAGCGCCTTCCGAGCCAGCTGAATGCCCCGTGTTTATGTAACGAGCTCCAAGCTATGATGTTGGCTTGGAGAGATAAATGCTGCTGCCCATTATCCCTGGCCTGGTCTTGCCTGCCAAGAAATGCCTCTGCCCTGATCCTCCTCTTTCAGGGGAAGAGAATGTGGGTTATACAATTAGAGAAAAAGGAGAAGTTAAAAACATTATTTCCATCGTGGCAAATTGGGAACAAAAGTTCTCTTCTGCCAAACCAGCAATTAATAAAATGGAATCATTACAACCTCACACCCACTACCAGTTTCCACAGTCAGCATCCGCTCAGTCTAGAAAGGATTTGGGGAATGTTCTGGGAAACAGGCGGTGGATCTGTCCCCGAGCTGCTGTCTCCATCTCCTGCAGCGGGATGAAGCCGCGGGCGATGGTGGGGAAGCAGCTGGGTACCCCGAGGGGGTGACGATCCTGCACGCTGGTGTCACGTCTGCTGCCAGCAGCCCCTCTGCACAGGGGACACGGTCCCGGGGCCCTTTTGTGCTGTGGGGAAGCAGGAGGAGGGCGCCCGGGAGGAGAGGGGCTAAGCAGAAAGGAAACCGCTCGGCAAACGCGTCCCTCACCTTGCACAAGCCGTTGGCAATCACAGGCGGAATGAGAATAACCAATCTAGCACAATTCAGCTCGCACATGCTGCAGGATCTCAGCTCATTACAGCCCTTTTATTTTAAGCACCCTCATGACACTAAAGAATTTGCAATTTTTTTTCTGCCTGCCAAAATTCATAATCACCAACCATTTGAGTCTTTTAATTTCACTTATTTATTTAATCTTTTAACTCTTTCTCTTCCGTACCTCTCTGCCAGGATGCCACCAGCGATTCGGGATCTCAAGGACAGGGTGCTCTTGGTCCCTACACCCACACCTCGCACCAGGGGAAGCTGGTGCAGAAATGACACCTGGCAGAGGAACCGAATCGCCCCTCGGGGCTTCCCTCCATGCAGACGGAAGAAGACCCGGCCATCCCAGCGGGATGGGGTACCTGGCCCTTCCCGGGTCTCCCGCAGTACTAGGAATGCACTCCTCATTTCAAGGATAAGCCAGAGCCGAAGCAAGGACACGTGCGCTGGGAAACGGGCTGAGAGGTGCCAGGCAGCACGCAGCCCATTGCCGACACCAGAGGATATTGGTGGGATAGGCCTGGGTTGGGATGTCCCTGGGGCAGGACCTGCATGGGAGGCAGGGTGATGGGCAAGGGGAAGGAGTCAAGGCTCCAGGTTTCCTTTCGTTGCCCCAAATGGCAGCTCAGGGGCCGCTTCGGGCACGGGTGGCCGTCGCCGCGCCAGCCCTCGCCTGGCCAGGAGCCCCATGGTGGCACCGCTTTGGAGACCTGCCTCGTTCCACTCTCAGCCCGGGCAGTCTTGATCAAAACAGCCTGTTGCACAAACGAGCCCCAAAACTCCTCCTGCCTCCTCCTTGGGACGAATCCTGCCAAGCATCCCAAAGGGCACGGTGACACAAGCCTCCTGCTGTGACCTTCTCATCGGGAGGAGAGCTGACAGCAGTAGCGGGCAGGCAGAGGAGGCAGAGCTGCAGCTGCAGCCTGGCCAGACGCTCTGCACTGGCCACTTTTATGTTGAGGCACTGGGGCTGAGAGTCCCGATCAGATGGGACTGGCAGGAGGGGGTCTCCATAACTCGGGGCATCCTTGTCCCTGCTCTGGGGGGAGAGGAGTCGGGCTCCCTGCCAAGGGCAGCTGCAGCCTGGAGATGCCTGATCCAGCACGCGGTGACAGGCGAGCATGGAGGAGCCCTTTCCAGCTCTGCTGGAGTTGGACATCTGCTTATCTCTAATGGAAGCCACCAGGGCTCGCGGAAGGGCTTTTTTGGCTGGTGCTGCTATGCGAGGAGCAGACGCAGAGGCGGCGGGAGCAGCTGGTGCTGGATGCTGGTACTGTGACCATGGCGAGGTGGCCGTCACCGCACAGCGCTGGGGACCCCTAGCAGCCCCTCGAGAGGAGCCCAGTGCCAGGCCTGCCTGCAGCCCTGTCTGCTTGGCTAGTCCGCTCCTTGCACGGGCAGCGGGTCAGCCTGGCTAATGAGAGATGCTGAGCATGGGGCATGTGGCTGGCACATGCACGGGGTGCTGCATGGGGCTTCGGGGCTGCAGCACCTCCAGGCGCCGGGCCGTGGCAGCAGGCCAAGCATCCCTCGGGATCCGGAGATCCTGGGGAGCAGGCAGCGGGAGGCAGGGAAATCGAGGCAGGGAGCAACTGTGTCCCGAGGGGATTCCCGCAGGGCAGCAGGGACGGCCCAAGGTGCACATGCTACATGTAGAAAATCCAATATCCAAATAAACCTGCGCGCCAGCCGTGCTCGCTTCCATCCCATGGGCACCACGTTGAGCCCGGCCGCGGGCAGTCGGCCACCAAGGGCTGCCACGTGTCCAGCCCTGCTGCCACGGGTCCTGTGGTCTCCCCACACCAGGCCGAGCTCCGCGAGCCGGCGCCAGGGCGAGAGCCGCCGCATGGGACAGCGGGAGCCGCCGTGCAGGCCGGAGGGATGCGGGGTGAGAAGGGACAGCAGCGAGACCGGAGGCACCACGCGAGACCGGCTCCCCTGCGCCAACCTCCCCTCGAACAGCTCCCGCATCCCAAGCGTCACCCAGCCCGAACAGCCAGGGGACACGGACTTACCGTCGTAGGAGAGCACATGGCCTTTCTTCCCTTCGTAAATGACATGTCCCTTGGGCATGGCATCCTCTCTCACTTTCTCTGCTCGGCTGGGGCTGTCTTCTCCGATTATCCTGGTAATGGTTCCTTTGTACAGCACTTCTGCTGGGGTGCCCTTGGAAAGCCACCAAGATCCATATTTAACAGTGTCACAAGCAATTAAGCAAGCAAGCGCTCGCGCACACAGGAACACTCTGTTCCAAAAGGGAGGCCGGGCGGCGGGGCGAGCGCGCCCGGCCTCCGCTTCCTGCCGCGGCCAGCAGCGAGAAATTTGCAGCTTAATTATTGATGAGGACAATAACGATGAGCGGTAAAAAGGTACGTGATTTGTGCAAGGTTGCTGGGAAGAGGCCCAGGGGAGCGAGGGCAGCGCGGAGGCGGCAGGGACTGGGCGCGAGGAGCCCGGTCGGCCCCAGTGCCGATGGCCACGCTCGCCCTGCGCCTCGGGGAAGCCCAGAGCAGCAGCTCTTTCCCCCTCTCCTTCCCTGCACTTTGCACAATAAGCTGCTCCAGTCTCCCAGGTGTGCAGAGTGGCCGGCATCAGTCCCCACCTCTCCTTCAAAGCCCCCGCAGATGCACGTCCTGGAAGACCTCACTGATGCTTAGCACCCCCCTGCGGCCACCACAGCCTCGCCAAGCGTGGCCTGGATTCCGAGGGGCTGCCAGGGACCCGTGTGGTCCCTCTCCTCATCACAGGGACAGCAGTGGGAAGCAGCTGTCAAAACTGAGCCCTCCATCAACACCCACCTAACTGGGAAGCTGTAGGAGCCTTTTGTCCAGAGCCCTGTGCAGTGGGAGAGAGCAGACTGGGCATGGGCACGTTCTCCTTCCCCGTGCAAGGCAGGGGATGCTCAAGGCAGCACCGGCATCTTGGGTGTTTTATGCCAATGCTTGGGAAGACACTATCTCCTTGCCCCAACTTGGAGATATCTTTGCTCTGCGTCTGCCAGAGCCCCAGGTGTCCCCCTGGCCTTGGGGACGAGCCAGCGCGCGGGGTCGACGCTCCGGCCGTTCGCACAACACCCGGTCCCGGCTTTCCCGGCGCGGCCGTCCCAGCCCCAGGTAAGTCGCCTTCCTTCCGCGGACGTGCTCAGAGGGGATTTGAAAGCAGGTGATGACAGATGGTTTCAGAGCAGAGAGCATATATTCAAGATCTGCCTTCTGCGAACTGGATGAGTAATCCCAGATCACATATCAACTCCGGTACCGGGAGCTGCTGCGGGAACGGGGGCTGCTCCGGAGCGGGACGAGAGGGAGGCAGCCCCACGGGCCGCCGTCTCCAGGCGCCTGCAGGTACCGTCCTCGTGGCTGCAAGGGGCAGCCGCAGCTCCAGCTGGTACCTCATTCCCGAGCCAAAGGAATTCTAGATGGATTCATTAGCTGGGTGTAAACCAGGGTCTAAAGAACCCCCCTGCTCATCTCCTGAGCTTCATGCTCACCCCTCACTTGCCATAGCTGCCAGAGCAGCTCACAAGGGCATGGAGCATGAGCTGGGGTATTTCCAGTCCTCAAACACCCACTTCTGGCAGCTGTTGGGCACAGGGCACCGGGCAAACTGTGCCTTTGCTCTGCCCCAGGACTTGGGCCCAGCCTCCCAGGGCCACAGGGAACATGCTCAGCCTCCTTGAGGGAGGCGGTCAAAAACCTGAGCGCAAGTGGCTTTAAATATCTAAACGATGGCCAGATAAAATCCCCACAGGACACAGATTTTTCTTTCTCTTTTTTTTTTTTATGCTCTCCACTCTGTTACCAGATGAGCAATAACTCACACCGCAAAAACTATTGCCCGCTTGCCAGCTGCTCCTCCGAAGATGGATGGGGGAGATTAAAGCCAAAGCATCTTCCTGCTCGAGAGAGCCTTTGGGCAGGACCTACAGCACGGCGCGCTCAGCCCTGGCAGGAGACCTCGTTACCTGACGTGCCCCTCGCAGCCTCCCCGTTCCCCTGCCAGGGCCAGCCCCTCCACCCGTCTCCTCTTTGCTGCGCTTCCTTGTGCTGGCAGTGTTTTCCCAAGAGCACTTAAAGCTGCTTTTTTGGGTTCTGGGCAGCTATTTCAAGCCAAGGGGATGGCAAGGGTTACGCCAAGGCACTTACATGCGTGATGGACCCTCGGTATGTGATGGGAGACTCCGGAGGGGGCCTGGATGTGGGGGTTCCCTTGGTGATGCTCCCTCCTGAGGCAGGGCCGAGGGAGGTACCTGTAAGACACAAGAGTTGGTGGCCGGATTTGTCACGCAGCCCAAAATCCTGCAGGGTGGAGAGCGCTCCCGGCTAAGCCGGAAGGATCCAACCCAACCTCCGGGCAGGGGAAGCCCTCAGCACCACTTCAGGCTAAATCCAAGGTCTTGCACAGCCCTTCCCACCGCGTCCCCCGGGGGACCTTGCTGAGCTCGGAGCACGAAGGCGGAAATAACATTCTGGGTTATTCTGAGGCCACCCTCTCCCTGCTGCCTTCAGGAACGGGCCGGGCAGATTTATAGGCCCAGCAGAAAGGACGGCCTGTGTCAGCCTCTCCTGATATGATCAGAGCAGATCTCCAAAGAGATGCAGCGCGGGGTGGTTTGAGTTCACTCGTGTGTTATTTGCCCTGGGCTGGTGCCAATCCACTGTACTCCCTGCATCTGACTGCATTCGTCGGGGGTTTTCACAAACCAGAATTTGCACTTAAAAGCATGGCTTGTGCACTTGCTTTCTTCTTCTGAGCTACGGGGAGAGCAAAATGGGAGGGCTCGATTTAAATGAAATGTGGTCCCAGCCCAGCTGCAGCACTAATAGTGAGGAGCCTGAAAAGCAATTAACGGCATTTAAACAGGTCTCGCTTTGCTGTCTTGAGCAACGATTGCGAGGTGCCCCTTAAACAGAAAAACAGAAAATTCCCGCCAGCATCGACACCCGAGGCCTTGATTCTGGGAGATGGCTGGAAACATCTTGGCATCCATCGGAGATGTTTTACAGACCTATCCAGCCACCTCCTCTGGGAATCCGGCCATCAGGAGAGCAGAGGGAAAGAGGCACCTTCAGCTGGGCAGAAACCCAGGAATCAAATTAGGACTTAGCAGGCGGGCAGAGCTGGCGGCGCTTGGCAGCGCCCGCACGTCGTCCCTGCCGCCGTGCGCCGTGTCCCGCGCCTGCTCCGCACTCACCCCGCAGGATGGAGCCCTCCTGGGCTGGCTGCATAACCAGACTTTCCGGCTGGTTGGCCTGGCTTCTAGGAGAAAGTTGTTCCTGCTTTACTCCAGGAAAAGGCACTGGAAAACATTAACCACGTATCAGTTAGGGCATGGCCCGGCAGCTCGGGGCCTTCGCGGCTCCCCTTGCTTTTTGCAGCTGTGGCTCGGGACTTGCACAGTTTGCACCTCCTCAGTGGGGGTTTCTGACACCCCCTTGGGCACTGGAAAGGGCCGAGGACCACGGTGCTATCAGCGAGCGGGTAGGGATGTGGGGGCTGCCCTGGTGCCTCCTCGCACGGCTCCCGTTGTGGGGACGGGGTTTCCTCCCTGCAGCCTCAGTTGCCCAATGCCTCGTGCTGTTAGGAAACACTTCCAAATGTGCAGACTAAACACTTTCTTTGTTCACTTCAGGCCGTTTACTCTTTATCCTACCAGCCTCGGAGAACGGCACTATATTTCCTTCCTTCAATTACGGCCGTAGCTGGAGGGTATTTATAGCTGGGGATGTGTTCCTGACAGAGCTGCCGCTTCCCTGCGCTGCACGAATTTAGCTCCCTCCATCTCTTCTCTCCCAGTGAACTAATCCTTTCATCCTCTTATCAGGTCTGGTTCCTTCTGCATTTCCTTGGCTTTCGTGGTGCTTCTCCTTTCCCGAGCGAGACACATTGGGCCACAGCACACAGGCCATCAGGGTTGATGCGAAGCCATCACAGACAGGCAAGCCTGAAGAACAACCCACAAGTGCCCTCCCCGCAGCTCGTGATGCCTCCCAGTTCCTTACCCAGTTTCTTGGGGTCCATGGCCAGCGGCAGGCCCATGGTGATGGAGCCAACGGGAACCTTGGCGTGCTCGGAGCTGTACGGGGTATGGAGCTGGATGGGCATGCCCTGGGACACAGGAGGAGAGGTCAGGACGTGCTCCCAGCCCCCTGCGAGGGCTCTCTGTGCTCGGCCCTGCTCCCTTACCTGCGAAATGGACCCGACGGGTCTCTCCAGCACAGAGGGATGCTTGGTGGAGGAGATGAGGGGAGGAGGGTTCGAGATGCTCGTCAGCCTTTGCAGCCCGGACCGAGAACTGTCATGCAAGTTTAGTGGGATGGGGTGTCCTGAGGGGGGAAACACAGTGTTAGCAAGGCCAAGGAAAGACAAAGCAGCAGCATGTAAAATATGAACAAAATAGTGCAAATGTCTGAGCAAGGAGGGGATGAATATGGGAAACTGGCTGGCTGTGACCCTGGCCTGGGACCCGAGCTGCATCATGACTTTCCAAAGTGGAATAGCTTCAATTACTGCATCCAACCTCTGAGCCCTGCAGCTGGGGAGGGACAGCAGGCTGGGAGCAAACCTGGGCAGCTGTGGACCGAGGTGGCCGTGGGGCCACCTGTGTGTCCCCTCTGTCACAAACCACGTTCCCAACCAGACTAGCTGGTCCTTCTAGGACCTCAGTGCTCAACATGGGGCAAAACCAGAGGTGTCAGCGGGTTTGTGCTGCAGCCTCTTTGCCCACCCAGGAAGAGAAGGGCTGCACTGATTTAAGCGAGTGATCTGTGATGCTGGCTGCAGTCGCAGCACCGGTCCCCAGCCTCGGGCCACCACAGACACGCACAGCCAGACAGCGCGCACGTGCCCACGGGGACGGCATCCGCTTGCCTGGAGGGTTGTACTGGAACAAGTGGGGCTCCGCCTGGGGAGAGGTTTTTATCACATCCCGAGGGTAGGACAGCACAGGAGGCCAGCACGAGGCAGCCGTCTGCTCCGCGCTGAGCTTCTGAGCCTCTGCGATGGACGAGAAATGCGCTGGCTTTTCTGCAAGGGAAACAGAAAGGGAACGGTTTGCCGATTGACCCGAGATGCCCCACGGACGTGTTGTCTCGGTGTGGAGAGCCGGGCACAGCGCCGGGAACCCGCGCGCTGCCAGCACCGCAGCATCGCTCCAGCACCCGCCTCCCGCACGCTTCTTCCTTCTTCTTCTTCACTTCTTCCTTCAGCTTCCTCAAGCCTTTGCCTTCATCCGTGTTAAAACACTGGGTTTCTGTACTCAAACTGTCGGGACACGAGGCTGCCCCCAAAGCACCAGCGTGGCCCATCTGCCTTCGCTGCACAGCCTGGTCACGTCCTATCAAACCGCACACGGGGCTGGGGGAGCCCTGGGCGCACAGTCCCCCTTCCCGCTGCAGGGGACAGCGGGGAGCAGGGACATGGAGGTAACCAGCTCATTTCCCAACCACGCTGCAACACAAAAGCTGGTCCCTTCCTAAAGGATGGCTGCCGATTATAAACAATCTGCAGGCTGCTGGAAGAGACCAGAAATAAAGGCGTCAGCTTGTTGGACAACCAGGGAATAGCTCACTCTGCTTGGAGTGACCAGATGTTCGCTGAGCACCTGGGACAACTGTGTTTTATGGCACAGTCAAAGGCAAATGAAGATCAAGAGGAGCTTGCGGGCGCGAAGGCGGGATGCCTCCGTGGGGAGCGGGGTTGTGTTTTGTTCCAGTGCAAAGCACCTGGGCCCGAGGCAGGAAAGCTTCCTGAAATTACCTGGCTTGTTATCCTGGATACCACACTGGGTTCACCCTGACTACAAAAAAAAAAAAAAAAGGTGGTTCAGTGCCAAAAAGTGCCTATAGTGCACAGGAAATCCCACTTGGGATGTTTAAAGAGCAGCTCCCTGCTTGTCCCGAGCACCAAACCCTGGCCGTGCTCTGCACAGTGCTCCATGGGGAAGAGGCACTTCGGCTGCCACGGGGGCAGCCTCGCAGACAAACGCTCTGCTGAGCAGATGGATGAGAGCCTTCTCTTGAATGGATTACAGGCAGGTTTGGGAGGATTTGCTTTTAATCGATAAACACTTAATTTTGCACTGCCCTTTTCCCCCAGACCCACCTGTGTAATGTCTGGAGTGACCAGAAATTAGAAGCCAGGCAGTAAACAATAGCAATCACAAATGAACTCAGCCTTTAACCATCAATTTTTGATAAAAATAGATGCCTGAATCCTGCTAAGCTTAATAATAGGGCAAGTAGATTATCAGAGGCCCAATTTAATGAGGCTTTACTGCATTATCGTTATTAATGCTCAGTGTACTCAGAAGCTGGGAGATTACTCTTGTCCTCTTCAGTGAGACAAGAAATCCATTACGAGCGCGCAGCGGTGCCCGGCGCACTCAGCTGCAGCCCGGCGGGGCTGGACCGCTCTCTTCCCACGCCAAATCCCTGCCAGGATCCCTTCATCCCCCCAGGATGAGGGGCACCCAAGCACATCCTCCAAGGCCAGTGGAGATGGGCCCGGGACACCGCGTTGGAGGCTCTCCCTGATTTTCCCCCTAACGCTGCTGGTTTTCCAGCCCTGCAGCGCATGGGAGCGCAAGCTGGGATGGCAGCCTGAGGATGCTCCTGGAAGCCAAGGCAGCGCGAGCCAAGCTTTTGTGCACCCTGGATGGCTCTTGGAAAGATGCGTCCTCCTCCCCTCCCCATGGGAGCTGTTCCCTCCCCTGTGCTCCTCTGGAGCCTATGAAATGTGGCCAGTTCCTAATTGCCCTCGCATTAGAGGGTGGCTATAACTCATCCAGCTTTTGATAAAATAGCACTTACACGGGGAAGAGAGAGTTCCTATTACCGTTTATCAAGCCCCTGGAATCGGAGCGAAGGAGTCAGAGTTTATACGATCCGTCATCCAAATTAATGCTCTTGGCTTCCCATCTCCTACCGGGGCCAAATGAAACACAACTAAATCAGCACAAAACAGCCCGCTGGCTTTCAAAGCGCCGAGCGATAACCCCAGAAACGCCCGGCGGCTCCGCGAGGGGGAAAAGGGATCCGTGTGCCCGCGGGCAAGACGCGCGCGGGGCCGCGAGCAGCCCGCGCGCCGGGCAAGGCAGGGAGGGCAGCGCGGCCTCCAGGAAGGTAGAGCTCCCTGGCCGCCCTCCAAGCCGATACGGATCCAGCCGGGGGCCTGCGAGGCAGCCAACGCCTCGGCCAGGATGTGTGCAAGACTTTGCTTTGAAGCGGATCCAGGGCGCTGCGAAGGATGTTGATCTCCGGAGCGGTCGCAGGAGTTCAAGCTCTCATAGCGGGCAGGGCCTCGCCGATGCGGGGACGGGAAAGGGATACCTGCCTGGAGAAGCTCGCGCCTCGCTCGGAGGAGGCCGTGGGACGGAAGGGCTGCTCTGGTCAGGGCTCTGCTGGCAGCGCCGGCTCCCCCGTTGGACGCGTTAACCAGCTGGACCGCGCGGCTATCCCGATCCTGAGCCGTGATCCCCTCTGCCGAGGGGCAGGGACTGCCCTGAGCTGCTGAGCGAGTCAAAACCCGTGCCGAATTCAGGAGCACGGGATGGGGAGATCACACAGACGTGGCCCACGGAGATCTCCGCATCCCTGCTAATGCCCCCATGCCAACCCACACAACCCCTCGGCCACCACACCTGGGTGGCACCACACGTGTGCACCTCGCAGGTGGGAAACAAAATTAGTTTCAGTACATGGAAGACTCAAAGCATGACGAAGTGTGACAGCAGAGGCAGCCCAGAGAATGAAGTGCTTGATGCTACTGGTGCTTTGGGAAGAACGAAGCTGTACAAAATCCACTTGGATGTTAGACTCGCATTTAACGATGATGCCAACAGGCGACGGTAGCGGAGAAGTTCAGCTCCAACCTGTGAAACCCTGCACTATGCTGAATGCAAACAAGGCTGCCTGATTTCAAGCTGCCTTCCTTTCCCGTGGCCAGACGCCAGCGGTGAGGAGCTGCAGGTTCAAGCACTGGCTGTGCCACACAGCACGCCGGGAAGCTGAGCCGCGCGGGACGGGCCGGTCTGCGAAGGAAGAGCTCAGAGCGGAGCACCCGCCGCGGCAGCGGGCGCTGGAAGGAACCCCCTCTGCCTGGGTCACAAATACGAGCCCGTCAGAAAAAGACCAGCTGGAGGCTTTACTGCGCGGGAGGCAACTCTGTGACATGTGGCGGGCTGCCTTCCTCTCCAGGTGAGCAGTTACCCAAAGGACGTTGCTGCTTGAAGAACATCATGGCCTGGCCACGGCAGAGCAGACCGCGGAAATCCTGGACGAAGTGCGAACTAGCGCATCCATTTTCCAGCGCTGACCCCAATCCAGGTAACATTCTCCTTCACCCTCCAACTCTGAATAAGCCGGTAAAGTTTTCCAGCTGCATTCAACCACCTCCTATCCTGGGGCAGAATCCACTACCAGAGATGTCACATTCACAAAGCCTGAATTCCCCACTCCTTGACTGTGCCACTGGTGACAGTGCCACATCTTCACACCTGACAGCTCACGAGCTCTAGTCTCTAGAAGCCACCAGGCCCCCAAACAGCTCAAGGGTCCTTTGAAGTGCAGACCGGCCATGAGGGACAGGGACACAGACTTTGTACTGGAACAAACTGACGCTCCGAGGAAAAACACATTTAGAGGATGGCCTCATCATGACTTCCCAATTCTCCTTAACCTTGATCCCCAGGTGCTCAAGCTAATAACACTTCAGATGCTCTTTGGTGGGAAACTCTGAATTGCTCATTAGGCAGCCAAACCACATCAGAGCTATTCCGGGGAGAAAGCACTGGGAATCTTTACAGGAACCTTTGGACTCCGAGTCACAGTATTAGCATTGATTTAAATGAAATAATGGTCCCTGCTGAGCATTAAAAGCATTCTTTATAAAAAGCCAGCAAGGTAGAAAAGAGTCATTGTACCCAGAGCCCTGGCATCCCTCCAGGTCCCTTTGCTCTCCAGTGAATGGCAGAGACGCTAATAAAGGCAATCTTCACCTCCTCTGCATTCGACACTGGCCCGGTGTTTGCTGTGGGCTCAGTGAGACATGATGTACTGTCTAAGGAACACGGAAAATCAGCCGTGCCTCCCTGCTCCTGCTTCGAGATGCTATTAAGGAGCTTTCAAGGGCTGAAGCAAACTTCCACCCGAGAGCAGGCAGGCTGCGGTTGCAAACAGCCGCCCCACGCGCTCGTGTGGGTAAACACAGCGGGACGCGGAGCCCCTACCTTCCTTGTCCCCGCCGGCCGGGCTCCTGCTCTTCCCGCGGGGACTGCTGCTGGGCGCCTGCGGCTCCTTGTCGGGCTGCTGCGGGGCCTGCGGGAGCTTCCCCGGGGGCACGTCCTCGCGGGCAGACTCGTGGGCTTTAGTGATCTGCTGCTGGTAGAGGGCCAGGGCATGGGGAGGCACCTGAGGCTTCACGCTTCCGCTCTGCAATATCCCCTCCGAGAAACCTTCGGAAATCTGCGGAATAAGAGGGAGAATTGGTGATGCTCGGCATGTGCTGCGTGATTCTGCGATTCGTTTCTGTGATTCTGTACTGTTAATAACCATAGTAGTCTTCAAGGAGATGGAAAGTTGTTCTTCTGAGACATGTCTGCCCCACACTATCACCACCAGCCTTGCCATCCCGACCAGTGCTCCAAAGCTCCCCAACCGCAGGAGGTTAAAACAAAAACACATGTATTTCCTGCTCCCACAAGAGTATCAGATCTGTTCTGGTGACACCACGAGAGCCTCGGATTTGCCTTGTTTAAAACCTCGGACCTCTAGTTAAGTGTTTACAGATTTTGCAAGAAATTACATTACAGCAGACAGATCTTAAGCTGTGACATGGAAAACTGAGAGCACATCGGGAACAGATCCTGCCTGGAAACTCCAAACACAGCACATGAAATCAGGGACTTCTTCCCTCCCCACCCTCCTAATGCTCCTCCTCTCGTGCTGAACTTGACCCTGAAAACAGTGGGGTACTTTCTGTCACCTCCCAAGCTACAGCACCAGGAGAAACGATCGGCCTGGGAAAATGTGCAGTCTTTCAGTGCTACTTCATAGCCAGAAAGGGGGAATACAGAGTTTTGCAAAGAGGAACAGCATAAATGCCTCCTACGTGTTACTACAGCTCTCAGTGAACCCGCCGTAACGCCCAGGTCCTCAGTGGACTGTTTATTATTTGTGTTGTGGTCTAGCAGTGTTAACGCTGGACCAAGTCACTCTGTGCTAGGCACAAAGAGCTCTTCTGCACTGGGGCAGAGCCAAGACCACAGCGTAGGTCCTTTGAGCACACGGGATCAAGAGAAGCGCTGGGCTGGGAAGGTGCCCGCTCTCCCTTTAAAGCGATGGGAGGTAACAGCCATGTGGCAATGACGAGGTTTTTCTGTCCAGAACTCTCACTTTTTTCTGATAAAGGAGCCCAAGAGACATCCAGACGCTGCTGACAGAGTCTTTCCAGCAGCTGGGAACATGCTGTGCACAGAAGGCACCTTGCTTGTTCTTGGGCCCCAACCAGCTCTCCCGCAACCCAGGAGAGCGTCACGCACCCGAACTCTCCCGTGGTGCCCCCCAGGGAAGGCAGCGCTGTGCAGAAACGTGCGGGGCACCCGTCAGCGGGTACTTACGATGGGAGGGATGGCGGCCGCGCGCTGCTTGAGCTGCTTCAGGTCCAGAGGTTTCTGCGGCGAGGAGTTCAGCCTGGCGTCGCTGGCCGTGTTGAGCAGGCTGGGCCGGGGGGACAGCAGCCTGGACATGAAACACGAGTTGACCCGAGCAGCGTCAAGGACGAGCTCCATCCGACCGCTCCCCCGCGCCCTGCGCCGCTCTGCTTTGTGCTGTGAGCCTCAATCATCTCCTCTTCATCAGCGAAGAGCAGCGGGGAGCACTGCTCGTGCTGAGGGCCCTGGAGATCACAGCCACTCGGGTTTCCAGCTCTGCCAGCTGCTATCCCAACCCCAAACAGGCCTGCTGAGAAGGCAACCTCCACACCGCAGACCTCAGAGTCCCCACGAGGCTGCCTGGGTGACAGGAGGCCGCTCAGCAGCAGGACAGCCCCATGGAAGGTGTCCTGAGCTGGGACTTTGGCAGTTAGAGACCTCGAGTCCTGGATCCCAGCACACCAGGGAATCGCTCCTCGCTGCCCTGTCGGAGCATCGCTCCCTCCTACACAACGGGCACCAACAGGGTTGAACGAGCTGCAGAGCTCTGCAAGACCAGGGCGACTTCGAAGGCCAAAGGGAGCCAGAGAACGCCCTGGGATTCGGCTCCTGCTTGCAGAGAAGACAACCCCGAGGGGACTCCGCGCTCTCCTCCTTATCCCCGCGCAAAACCCTTCTAGCCAAGCTGCTGCTGTGGTCCACGATATGCCCAAGGGAGAACTGAAGGCTGGAACGGGAAGGGGCAGCTCCAGCGCAGGGTGCTCAGTTCAGATGTCATTTGGGCATCGTGCCACCCTCCAGAGCTGCCGCCTGGTGCTCCCCCGGCACTGCAAACCCAGCCTCGCGCCCGGGCAGGGCCTGGCTTCTGTCACCATGCCGGAGCCTGGGAAAACGACCACGTGCGCACGGCTGGGGCGCTGGGATCTGATGAAAGCCGAGCGGCTGGATTTCGATGGGATTTGCTGCTCAGGCGGGCTGTGCTCGGCCCTCTGCCCTCTCCCCGCCGGCACAGCCTGAGAACGCGGCCGTGCCGAGCGCGGCGGCTGGCGAGGAGCTCGGCCCGCGGGGATCTCCCTGCGCGGAAAACGGGGATCCAGGGCATCCGCAGGGATCCCTGCCCCTGGGGCCGCACTGCGTGGTGGGGACTCACTGCTCCAAGGTGCTACCGGAGCCAAGGGGCTTTTCCCTTCCCGACCCATCCGGCACCGGCAGGACAGGCGGGCACTGCTGGCGCCCCATGGGAAGGGGACAGGGACGGTGACAAGAGCCTTCGGTCAAACCCGAGGTGTTTCTGGCTCCTGGGGCTGTGGTGAGACCCCGAGGGCTGTGTCTCTGCAGGAGATCCCCGCTATCTCTCTCTCCCACTCCCGTTTGTTGAAGCCAGCCTCATGGTTTTTTAAGGTTTACAGCTTGATTTGTTTATTTTAGCTGTTATTTCACTGCTCTCTTCAGCCTATAAATTTCAAGGTCACTCCGTGCTCACCCTTGGATGAATAAACAAGCGTGGCTGGGCCATGTGAGGGGAATAAATACATCACGGTGCTGGGCCTGCCACGGCCCCAGCGCACACGGAGCCGCGGGACGGGGACCCCCGCTCCGGCCGGAGCGCCCCGCGTGCCAGGGCAGACCCGTCCAGGGGTGGCTAAATGTCCTCGGCCCTGCGTCCTGCAATGACCGCACAGGGCACGGCACCCAAAGGCTGCCCAGATGGGGGGCCCGAGGGAGCTTCAAGCCGCGCAGAGCCGGGCGCTGCTGCCAGGGGACTCCGGGTCCACGTCCCCGTGGCATTTGCAGAGTGCTCTGCCTCCAAACCCCGGCACGCGGGGCTTTTAGAGCCGCCCCACATCCCCCCAGTCCCCAGCCGCTCTGCTCTCCCATTCTGCTCCATAAAAGCCAATCTTCCCAAGCTCTGCGCGCGCAGCCCTGCCCGACCTCCGGCTGCCAGCACCGCAGCTGCCCGGCTCCCGGGAAGGGCTCGCGGCGCTGCCAGCTCCGAGCGCGGCCTCGTGAGGACGGCGCGGGACGGGCGCCTGGCCCGGCCTCCCCCGGGCGCGCTCGGCAGCGGCTCCGCCGGACACGTCCGCAGAGGCCGGAGCTTTCCCAGCGCGCAGCCCGGGAGCTGCTCCAGCTGGAGCTGCTCAGCCCGGCCCTTGCGCTCACGTCGATTCCAGAGCGGGATTTGAGGCACCCAGTGCTTAAGATCCAACTTGTTCTCTGTGGACCGCAGCAAGGACAAGGAAGCAGCCTGCCCTGCCAAAGCAGGGCCGGCAGGCCGGCTCAACACAGGTTTGCTAAAGCACTCCGCCATCCTGAGATTTAGAAAGCCAGGATCAACCTTAAACTCATCAATATAACGCTGCTTAAGTCACATCATTTATGATGCCTCTTCTCCCCAAACCTTGCGCTGGACACAGCACTGTTTGCTGGATGCTCTGCTCCGAAAGGCCCCGGCCTTTCCTGCACGCAGCCACTGGGACATGGGACGAAGGGCCCTCGGCAACTACTGCCCCTGTTTTTAACCTGCATCTCCTGAACCAACAGCTGGTGCCTCTGTAGCTGGGCAATGAAAACGGATGGGGAAGGAAAACGACTTGAGCAGCAAGGCCCTATACATGTGGTCAACACACGCACAAAAGGAAGAGCCTGGGCTGGACGGACACGTCCCCTGGAGATGACCAGGACGCCGCGTGCTCCAAAGCTCTGCAACCTCCACCATGAGACGTGCGACTGCTTTAGCTGCCAGGCGACCCAGCACGCTCGTACATGACTCATCCCAGGCCATCCAAGTTTCCAAATTTCCCTTGCACTCCTTGCAAGCGCCACGAGGCCGGGGCTCGGGGAGGCTCCCCCGCGCCGGGCCGGCGGCCGAGCCGCAGCGCCGCACACCGCGTACGGCGGCGCATCCCGGCGAATCCGCGCTGGGGGATGCGCGCGGCCTCACACGTTCGCTCCCATCCGCCGTGACCTCCCCCTGACCCGCGGTGCTGGCAGCGACAGCAGCCCTCAGAGCACAGGCTCGGTGCGTAACCACAGATGAGCGGCCGCCCTCAGCTCGGCCGAGCTGAGGCTGCAGCTCCTCGGCTCGGTCCAGGCTCTCCGGGCGCAAACTGCAGACGGATGCAGGAATGGCGGCCGCGGGAGCTGCGTCTCCCGCCTCCCTGCACGCTCCGAGGGGAGGCAGGATGCTGCAGGCAGCTCCAGGCTTTTGGAGAGAGCACCCACATCGTGGGCGAGCATCACCCCCACGCGGGGCGGACGGCGCGGGCTGCACGCGGCGCCCGCGCGCGCCCCTGCACCGCCGAGCTGCCAACACGGGAAAAGGCCACAGATCAACCCCAGCAAATGTGGAGGGTGACCTGAGCCCGGCCTGAGCGTGGACAACGGCACGTGCGCCTCTGGTTTCATTGAGATCGCTCTGATGAGGGGCAAAGCGGTGCCGGGGAAGCCGCTCGGAGCCTGCAGGTGCCGAGGTCCTGCTGCTGTCTTGCTTCCCATTGGTTCCTACCAGTTTTGAGGAGTTTGGTCCTGCCTTTCTCTTACAGGCTGGTTTTATCCCCCATGGGAAGGAGGGGATGCTGGGGAGAAGGGCATCCGCATCATACCCGATCCACGCTCTGAGCTGGCATGGATGCCATTCCTACGTGGTGGCAGCCTGCATCCAGGAGGCCCCTCCTGGCCCATGAGCCAGCGTGGATGGAAGCAGGAGCCGTTAGAGAAAACGGCACTACAAAGACTTTAAAAAAACAGGAAACCCTATCCCGTTTGCAAGGCTCTTGGGCAGGGAGGGCTGCATGGCCATGGTGGGAAGAGACAGGAGGGAACGGGGCGTTTCTCCTCCCAAAACACCAGTGTTTCCACCCCTGGTCAGAGCTGCCATGAGGGTCGGGGCCCTCTCTGCCGCCGGCACCGGGGCTGTCCGGGAGCTCGGGAAGGCATTGGCACAGGCGGACACCCAGCGGCACCTACCACTGGGAGACCCCTTCTCCCTCTGCCCACAGGGCCAGCCCGGATAACTGAACCCGGCCTCTGCCTTGGGACAGCTCAGCTGGTCCCAAGGACACGTCGCCCACGCTGCGCCAGCCGGGCGGCCCGCGGCTCTGCACCCACAGCTGCACACATGGCACCGCCCGGCCCCGGCGCGGGCCAAAGGGCTGAGGCCACGTGGAGACGCGGCTGGACACGGCCCTCCGCTTGGGAGGGTGCCAGAGCCCGCAGGAGCATCCAGGTCCCTGTCCTCACCCACGGACGTGGCCTGTTTTCAGCAGCATCCAGCCCCGGGCAGTATTTTAGTCCTTGCTGCTTGGAAATCTAAGGGGGTGGACAAGCAAGAGAGCCAGCCTGGGCTCCCGTCTCCAGCAATGCCTTATTGGTGATATTCCCAAGAAAGAGCTCAGGAACGTGCGCATGGGTCAACACACGCACACCTCCGCGTCCCGCAGGTCACGCACTGACCCAGCCCGTGCTGCCGCCCTTCTTACCTGCTCTTGTCCACAGCGTCCTGGTCGTCCATCTCATCCGCGCTGCACGTCGCGCTGGAGTCGCTATCCGGGTTCACGCCGGCACCTTTACTGCCTTTATGACCCTCCTTCTTCTCAGCCTTGGGCGTCCCCTCTGCCCCTGCTGTTCCTCCAGCGCTGACACTGCTTTCCGCCTTCTTGTCATTCCCCTTGTCCTTGTCCTGGCTCTCCTCGGTCTCCTCCTTCTTCACCTCGCTCTTGCAGGGCTCCTCGCTCTCCTTCTCCTCCGGCTCCTCTGTTTTCACCACGTCCACCACCACGTCCTCCTGGGCCTTCTCCTCGCTGTCGGCCGGCTCGGGAGCTGCCTCCGGAGCAGGGCTGGAGGCAGGAGCGGGGTTGGCAGCAGGAGCAGTGGGAGCAGCGAGAGCATCGGGGGGTGTGGGAGCCTCTTCCAACTTGACTGCCGGTTCTGCGCTGGAGTCACCTCCCGGCCCGGCTGGTGCCTTGGCCCCGTTTTCGCCTCCCTCTTTGGCTTCGGGCCTCGGCGAGGGAATGCTCTCGGTGTCGGAGCTGTTATTTACTGCAGCTGAGAAAAGGGAAGAAATAAAAATAAGGATAAGACTGTGATTCTCACTTCCCATATCGCTGCCTCCGCCCTCTCCCCTGGGAGGAGAACGCCCTCATTCCTTCGAGGGGGAGACAATCCCGGGGCTCGGAAGAGCTGAGCCGGGACCCCCTGCACCCAGAGCCAACCAAGCCAAGAGATGCTCTGCGCTTCTTCGCTTGCCCAACATAACAACTGCCCTGGCTATTGCTAACCCCCACCCAAGCACAAAAAGGCGCTCCCTGCCAAACCCAGCAAGCGGGAAGCAGGACTCGGATCCGGAGCGTGGGCTGTTCTGTCGCTTGGGCCCCGCGCGGTCCTCCCTCCGCTCACCCATAGCTCAGAGCTCCTGCCCTTCTCGCTGGGCGCTGCTGCTGGCGCAGGAGCCGTGACCCAGCCCCTGCCACCCCGGGGCAGCGCAGCAACGTCCCAAAGCACCGTGCGTGTTTGCCGGCGTTGCAGCCAGCGGTGTCAAAAGGGAAGGAGGTCAGGGGCAGTGAAAGCAGAGCTCTGCCAGCGATTCGGGACAGGTTGATCATTAAGCGCGGAGGATCAGTCTGAAATCCAGCAGGGACCCGAAGCGAGCTGAGAACGCAGGTGTCTGCAGAAGGCAGGGGCCTGCGCAGCGCCGCAGGTGAAGGTGCTGCCAACAGGCTGCTCCTACGGCTGGAGAAAGAACCGTTTCCTCCAGAACCTCCCGGGACAAACACACCAAGGAGGGTCACTGCCTTTCAGGCCCCATCTCAACACATCCACCTCGGCGCAAAGGTCTCTCGCCCTCGCGGAAGAGGGGGCAGAGCAGCTTCCTCACGCGCATCAAACTGTGAGATGTGGTCGCCCAAGGATGATGGGCACAAGACTGACAGGACACAGATTTAGAGTAGGTTTGGTCAAAATCTCTCTTAGCAACACACCTGCTGCTACTCCTAATGCGAGCACCGTCCAAGGGCAGCTTGTCCCGGCTTGACCCAGGCTTTAGGCTCCCAACAGGGAGCCCACGATGGCATGAATGCTCCTCCCAAGCAGGGGAGTTGCACGCAGAGAAATAACCATGCAATAAAACCACACGGAGACCTTCCCCTGGTGCCCTGCGTGCCACACGGCTCCCCGAGCCCGTCTCCAAACGCTGCCCGGGAGCCACGCGCTCAGCCCTGCTCCGACACGTCCGTGCCCAGGGCATTGCCCTCACTCTGCTGCCACGTCCATCCCGCTCAACAGCCCGCTTAGAAACATCAACAGCCCGCTTAGAAACAGTCCCCCCTGCCCAGCAGGGTGAATGCAAAGTGAAAACTGGAGCTCTAGGAACGCAAAGCTGCAGAGTGTGTCAAGCGATCGGTCTTTAATCTCAAAAATACATTGTTTCCTTTCCACCGCTCTCCCAAAGAGCAATAACTACCTTTTACATTGTGTCTCTGAGTCGCATATCACCTCGCACAAAGATTTACCTGGAATCTGCCTCGTAATGAGTCACTTCCAACAACGACTTGAAAAGATTTTCAATTTCGAGTCCCATTAGCCTGGGTGCCAAGGCCAGGAATCAGCGTGGTGCTAGTAGTGCTGGTTAAGTTATTAAATTACTTTGACAAAAGTCAAATGGGGCTATTGTTGGAAAATTATGCACATTTTCCCCCAACTCACTGCTGCGCTTTCTAAGCGATAAATAGCTAAAATTGTCACTTCCAAATTGTTGCCTTTCTGTGCTACGGTTTGGAGAGAGGAAAGCGCTCCCTTAAAAGGAAAATGAGGAGGAAAAAGACCTGCCAAGGTGCATCAAATCACACTGGAGACCGCGGCTCCGGCTGCGGCCAGGGCGGCAGGGCCTCCTGGAGCCCGGCTCGCTCAGGCAGGAGGGTCGGTGATGCCCAGACGGGACGGGGCAGAGCCCTGCAAACCCAGTGGGTCCTTCCCCCCGTGGCATCACCGCGCTCCTGCACCCCGTGGCATCACCGCGCTGCCGCGTTGCTCCACACCGCGCTCTGCCCGCTCTCCTGCAGCGACGGCCCCATGGCCTCTCCTCTAGGCCACGCGGCGCCCGCTCTCGCAGCCCGGCGGGTCCCTGGGTGCTGGTGGCCACCACAAAGGGAATGGTTGTCTCCTCCTCGGGGTGAGGAGTCGTCCTTGGGGAAGGTGTTGTCCCACCTCTGCTGGGAGCACACGGCTCGGCTGGAGGGGGAGCAACACGCATGGACAGCAGTTCTCCCATAGTGGGGCACCAGCCGGACCTGCAACCGACTAAATTTGGGTGACAAAGTCCCCTCCAATGCTTCCATGGCAGCCCTTCCTGTGCACCCTTTGGAGACCATGAAGAAGGCCCTGGAGCGCCACTAAGTCACCCAGTTTCTTGCGATCCATTGAGATCCTCCTCACCTGGACCCTGGGGAGGTCCCCAGGCATCCGGCGGCGAGTGCTCCATGAGCTCCTGCCATTGCACGACCTTCCCAAAATAAACATCCCTCCAGACAGACACCGGAGGAGGGCAGTGATCCAGGGCAGTTCTTGCAAGCGTGAAATCCAGAGGCATCCGAAAGGTCACGAGCGCCTCGTGCTGCAGGACGGCATCGCCTCGGTGCCTCCTCGGGGTGACAGGCACCCCTGGCAGCCGCTGGCACTTACAGGACGTGGCAGCCAGTGACACAGGGCTGCCTGGGACCACGCGCCGTCCCCCCGGCCCTCCTCACCTTCGGCCTCCTCAGCCATCTCCTCTTCGTTGCCGCTCGTCCCCGACACCTCCATCTCCTCGTCCTCGGCTGCGGGAGGGAAGGCCGCTTCTTCATTTTGCACGGCGGTGCCTTTCTTCTTCTTCCTCTTTGCGTTCCTTTCCTTCTCCTAGGGAAGAGGCAGAGGAAGGTCAGAGCGGACCCCACGGCCCAGCTGCACCACGCGAGGGATGCTGCCACCACCATGTCCCCCATATGTCCCAAAGCTCCCCGGGCCCCCCAGCCCCTGCGTGGAGCGGTTGGATGTAGACCCACGCTGGCGGAGCCCCTCGGCAGGCCGGCCGGAGCAGGATCCAGCGGCCGCCGCCGGAGAGCTGTGGTTGGGCTGCAGCGTCTCCTCCTGCAGGACGCGGTGCCGCCGCGACGCGCCGGCCACGGCAGAGCTGGAGCCCCGGCCAAGCTGCGCGGCAGGGACGTCGCCGATGCGCAGGCAGGCGACGCGTGCGCAAAAACCGGGGCAGCGCGAGCACCCCATCCCCTCGGCCGCGTTACGCGTCGCTGTTAACGCACATGGTCCTGTCCCAACGCTCACCCGGCGGCAGCTGCACTCCCGGCCCGGGCACACGGCAGCCAGTGCATTAATGCAGAGGCTCCCTGCATCCCAGGGCTGCCCAAGGACTTCAGTCCCTGCGCTCCGGGGTGCTGCTGCCAGTGGGACACTCAGCATGTGACAGCAACACGGGACGTGTCGGAGAGCACTGACCCGTGGGACAACACGGTGAGCGGAGCAGCCAAGAGCAGCCCTGAGCACCGCCGGCCCCGGGGCAGCCCCATCTCGTCCCGTCTCTCTAGGACGTGCCAGGGGACCTGGGCGCACACGCTGCTCCCTCCTGGACACCCCCGGCCCCAAGTACAGTCTCAGCTTTGCTATTGTTTCCTGCTCTTGTTGCTTGAGTAAATATTACCAGTAGGAACAGGCCTATCATCTCCGGCGCGCTCTGCGAGCTCCATGCGAATGACGTGGGCAGGACGTTTATTTACATGGATGAAAAGATAAAGCCGTGGCGGAAACATTAACTTTGCTTTTGGATCTCTCTGTTGGGAAGAGCTGATTCCTTCCCTCCCCCCCAGCCCTCCCCTGCAACTTTTCAATCCTTTAAAAAACTTCCAGATAAAACAAACAAATAAAACTGCTTTTTCTTTTTTTGCTTAGAAACGCTGCTTGCTCAAACTCTATTTTTATCAAACTGGGCAGGAGAAAGGAAAAAAAAAAAGTGCCCGAGAGGCATTGCCGCTTGAGCGCGGTGGGAGCGGAGCGTGGGACTCCCTGCGTCCCGCGCGGCAGCGGAGCCGCCGGCGCTGGCACCTCTGCCAAGGCAACGACTCGGCGTCGTGTGTTTTGCTCCGCGGCAGCGACTCGACGTCGCGCTCCCGCAGCCGGAGCTGCCGCGTTACTATGGCAAAGGCTTCGCCGCCCGCCCGCCTCTTACTCACGGAGCCGTGACTCAGTGGAGCCGGGGAGCGGGCTCTCCGCTAGGGAATTATCCGGGAAGTGGCCGCAGCACCGTACTTGGCTTTTGGGTGGCTGCCGATGAGCCAAGCAGAGCGGAGGAGCAAGGAGCAACGCGGACCTACGCGTTCAGCGAGCTGGGTCTCTCCAGAGCGAAGCAGCCGAATGGGATGCTGCCTGCAAGCTCCGTGGGGAAGACCTGGAAGAGGCCATGCCTGGAACAAGGCATCTGCAGTCGCACGGATGTGCTCTCCATAGCCCCAGAGGGAACCAGGAGGCCATGGGAAGGCTTCCAGACACTGGCCACAGGCACTTCCTCGCGGATCGGTGTGACTGCAGCCCACGGGGCCCATCCTGCAGGCTCTGCTCTCTACCTACCATCACGTATTTTCGCAAGAAGATCCAGAGCTTCAGGATGTGGCGCCAGGCTGCCTTGCTGAGCCCCACCAAAGAGACCTCTGTGGGCAGTGGGGATGGTGAACCCCATCCCAGGGGCAGCGGGCGCAGCGCCCACCCTCAGCCCCCCGTGCTCCGCAATTCCCGCTGCGCCGCTCCGCGTCCGCTGCTCCGCACGGCCATCCCGGGGGCCAGGGCTGCTGCAGCCGCTGGTGCTCAGCCAGCTCCGTGGCGCTGACTCCGAGCCTGGCGCAGATCGGCCGCTCCGTCCCTGCCTCCGCTCTTCCCCTCCCGGCGCTGCATCCTGCCCTCCCTCCCGCCTGCGCCGTCTCTCCCGGAGGAGGAGGTGGCGAGGAGGCCATGCCAGCAGCCCACGGACGTGACATCTTCCTGGCCGCCCGCCCCGCCGGGAAGCGGCAGCCCAGACAAATCTGGCCTCTCCTCGCGGCCGCCACCTGACACGGCAGGAACAGCCAAAACGGCCTTCGGGCCCTGCTGCCCACACAGGGCCGGCATTATCCTGCCCTCCCTCGGCATCTGCCTCAGCGTTTCCTAGCGGCACGGTGGGGCCCTCCTGCGTCGCGGTGACACCACGGTGCCGTTAGAGACCCTGCCTGAGCCGCCTCGAGCCACAGGATGGCAAGGCCCACGGGTGGGCAGAGCCAGCCTGGCCCTTCGGAGTCGCTCGCGCTCCGCAGGCCTCGTGGCGGCACATGGGGCACCCCCGGCTGCCTTGCTTCTAAACGGGAAAAGCCAGGAGAGATGCGGCCCTGGGACTCTGCCCAGCGGGACAAGAAAAGCCTTGGTCTCGGCCTCCAGCCCGAGGCTGCTGCACAAATGCAGGGAAGACCATTCATCTCCAGAAGAGGAGACCACCAGGCCCTCCTTCCGGACGAGCTCCGCAAGCTGAATGCCGAATCCAGCAGCGCCCAACAAGCAGGGAATCAGAGCCATGCGGCTTGGCCGGGGCTCCGCAGGCCTCCTGCGCCTCGCACCGCTCCACCGGCTCCATTCAACAACCATCTCAGCTCGGGAGCCGAAGGAAGCCCAAGTGCTCACTAGACCAAAGTGACCAGGGCCCAGCAGAGAGTCTGCGGCGAAGACCGCATCTAATCTGCAGCTGCTGAGAAGAGAGCAGCTCCGGAGGACGCTGTGTATCGGAATGCCCCTCTCCCTAAATGCCGAGATTACAGAGCGCAGCATGCAGAAGGTCAGGGCTGAGTGACGCTGATGCCTGGGACACATCCGAGCCGCTCAGCAGCCAAGCTAAGCCAAAACACACTGCAGGGCAGATAAACGCAGCCTCGGCGCTGCCAGGCTCCCGCACGCGAGGCACGGGCTCCGCGGGGCCGCTCGCCCGCAGGCGCCCCGGCCCAGCGGGACGAGGAACCTGCTCTTGCCAGGGCAGGGATGCTCGGGGACAGCGCAGGTGCCGCTGTCCCCCAAGCTCCTCGGGCTCTGGCCAGGCCAACTGCGGACACTTCACGCTGCTCTGCCACATTCTGGGGCACGAGGGACCTTGCCAGGCTCTGCATCCCATCCTAGGCTGGCTATCAACATGGATCGATCCTTGCAGCTTCTCCATGTCATCCATGCGCTGCTAAAACCCAGCCTGGGAGAAACCTGGCTTGGGGAGGGAGCCCTTCAAACCTGTGTCACAACCTGTCTGGAGGAGGAGGCAACAAAATATTAACGAGCCACATTTGGGAAGCTAATGAGATCTGCAAATTAAGTTGACTCTCCTTAAGCAAGAGGAGGAAAAGCAGAGGCAATTTGTTTCCTTGTGCACTATCAGCACTAGCTGGTGGTGGCGAGGTCAGGGAATATATTGGGAATTTCATGGCAAAGCTACCTGCTGACACACTGGCTTGCCGCGTGCTGACTCTGCAGAGGTCAAGGCTCACTGCTGGGTATAGGAAGAGATTAGGAGGCCTGGTTTGCTCGGGAACATATTTAGGAGTCAGGAAGGAAGGTCTATGGCAATTTAATCTCAGTTGTTCTTTTATTTTATTCAGCTTTCTGGCATCTGCTGTTGCCACAAAACAATAGAGCACAATAAATAACAGCTGAACATTCATTGTTCTTCTACAAAACCAAATCCCATAGCCTCCCGTGCTCAAAAACTAAAATGATGATGCTGATATAAACTGCAAGTGAGAGTGAGCAATTAGACGGGAGAAGTCTAGTGGCTGCCTTGGAGGGATGGATACAGGGAAAAATGTGGTTCTGCAGAAAAACGCTTCAGTGATATAATTTCTGAAACATTAGGAAGCAGAGTAAATTAATATACACCAATCCCATTGCCAGCTAAGCCGTATGATCTTATTTCAGATTCTCCCCAGTAATGAATAACGATATCTTTATAACATTTTATATTCACAGGGCTTTATGCACATCTCATTCCAGTCTTTATATAGGTTTGGTTTTTTTGCTCCTTTGTATAGTTTGTTTGCTTTGTTTCTAAAAACAATTCAGTGAAACATGGGAACACAGGAGTGTCTCTGTGCATAGAGAATTAATAAAAAAAAGCATCGCCAATGTCTTCTCTCTTTCTCATTCCTATAGACTGACTAGGATATTAAATTCCTGGGTGAGTCATTGAATGTTTTCCTGTCTTTCTTTTTACTCTTGCTGTAATAGCTTGCTTGGAGAGATTCCTGCATTGAACATTGTCCTTTGCATTTTCAAAGCACCCCTTGGGGGTTTAGCCATGTGAATTCTATTAGCCAGAAACTGGGAACCCCAGGATACTCTACAAATGAAATAATTATAATCCTTATTTGCTCCGTAGCAGTCCGCCTTATCTCCACAAGGCTGAACAAGCCCCACATTATCCACACCCTGCACCTTAGAGCAAGAAAAGCAGCAGTATCAGCCCGTTCTGACAGGGAAACCGAGGCACGCGGGGATGAGCGCACTTGCTTGCAGGCACAAAGGGAAGCGACAGCCGTGTCGGGATTAGCCGCCCAATCTTCTCAGCATTAACATTTCGCGCTAAGCCCCCCTTCGCTTTCCCTGTCCTGACACCGTGCAAGAAACCCTGCATTTCGGGGGATAAATGGGCAGCCCTCGCCTTCAGTTCGGGTGTCAGCGCTGCCGGGGGGCTCTGGCACCCGCAGATTTCAGTAGAAACGTGGTGAATTCTCAGCCCCGATTCTATTTGTCCCTCCCCATGTGAGGTGACCCAACTTCACCAGCTTCAAGGGATTTACACAGCTGGGACTGAGCTCACGTTCTGGCTACGACACAACAACCCGGCACTCCTTTCTGCTCCCTTTTATCTCCCCACCATCCGCCGTGCTCCCGCAGACGGGGAACTCGCGCCCAGCATCGTCCCTCCTCCTCCCCAGACCTCTTGGGACCAAACAGGCAAACGGCCCCTTCCTGCACAGCTCGAGCTGCCCGTGCCCGCTGCTCGCAGCCCAGCATGTTCTCCAGGAGGAAAGCTCTCCCCCTCGGCACGGGAACAACGCGAGCGTTTGCCGGGAAATCTCTGTGGTGCCCGGTGTGGGCTGAGATAGGATTCTTACCATTTTTAGCTTGTGCTGCTGTAGGATCTCGTCCAGGTTCTGTCTCTTCTTGTAGTTGAAGTAGAAGTTTTTGCACTGCGACACGGTCTTGGAGCCCACCATCCTGGCAATGGCTGACCAGTTCCGCCCATGCTCAAGGAGACCTGCGGCCAGGGCAAGGAGGAAAGGAGAAGGCTTTAAATCCAGATAAACTCGCGCAAGGGCAGCGCTCTTCGCACAGGATGGGGAACACCCTGTGCGCAAGCCAAGCTCCACAGGAACAATACGGTCACCAGCACCCGTCCGCCAGCCTGCCCGGGCCAGCGGATGACTGACTTGCTGCAGCCTGTTTTTCTTTCCAAGGGGAAAAGGCACTGGGATGACTGTCTGAGGAGCAAAACACATCCCGCAGCCACAGAGCCCGGCAAGCCGCCCCGGGGATGTGGGGCTCCCTTCCCTGTCCCTTGGGAAGGGCCTGGGAGCTGCGGCTGGGAGAATGTGGGGCAGCAAGGCCTGGGCCGGCGCGATGCGGAGGAAGAGGAGGAGGACGGAGCAGATCATGGTCCCCCGTGGCCTCGGCACCCCCTGCAGCCCCATGCCCTTTGGCACGACAGGGAGCCCTGTGCCCGGTGCTGCCGGTGTGAGCGGACCCGAGTGGCCCCGTCGGCGGCGGAGCGGGGCACGTGCCGGGGACTCGCAGGTGGCAGCGCTGCATGCAGAGGCACCACGGCGCAGGCACCCACACCCTGCTCTGGGCAGCCCGCGCGCCGACGAGGCCTCCCGGAAAACAGCTCCTGCGGCCGCGGTCCTTCCCATGCCCTGCACGGCTCTGCCAGGGCCATCCTTGTCCCGAGGGAACACGCTGCAGCCTGTGGGGAATGAACCTGCTCGGAGCATCCTCCTCTTTCCTTAGGGGCTTTTCTATTCACAAGCAGCACCCAAGGGGCCCAACACCAGGGAGCACCCAAAGGTCTTCGCCTTCCATCCCCAGAGCCACCCTGCGGGACCAGGGACTGTGGTGAGGGGCACGCAGGGCCCCGCATGCCGCAGCCGCCTGCCAGCAAGGGGACAGAACGGGGCCCAAGGCAGCCGTGACCCTTAGCCAAGCGGCTGCCACGTGTCATCCCTGGGACGGAGGCAGCACCCGGCGCGAGAGCGGCCGCTTCCACGCACCCAGAAAACGCAGGGCACGGGTGCTCGCGTCGGCCCGGCACGCGCCGCAGCGAGCGGGGGCACCGCGGGCGCACGGGGCACGTGCGTGTGCGCGCGGGGCGGGCGCCAGCTCCGCAGAGCCGCAGATGAGGAAGTTTGCGCTGAGCAGTTGCAACGTGTGCTTTGAGCCGGGTTCAAAACAAAAAACCTGTTCCCGTTCTAGGGCTCTGGGGAAAAGCGGCCGCGTCCAGCGCACCGAGGGTTAAACCGCAAACCCTGCCTGGATCCTGCCCCGTCCCAGCACCGGGGCTTATCACGTTGCACGGCGCGCGCAGGCATCGCACCGCGCGCTCAGCACCACAAAAGGCCGCGGCAAGCCAAGAAACGAGCCTGTGCTTTAACTGTGAAGCTCCCAGCGTGCCGGGGCAGAGCCCGCGCGCTCCGATTGCCCGCAAGGACCCGCCGGCCGCGGGGGCAGAGCGCAGGGCCCCGCGCGCGGCGGCTTCCCCAGCCCCGGGGAACCCCCTGACGCGCTCGGAGCGAAGCGCAACGCGGCCCCGTTCGCGGCAGGGGGGAGCACACGGGAGCGGCGCGACCTTTGCAAGCCGAGAGCGCCGCGAGACGCCGCGTCCTGGCTGCCCTTTCCCCTGCTTGGCCCCCGGAGCCCCTGGGGCACCCGCGGGGAGGAGCGCGCGGCCCGGCCGGGCGCTCGCAGGTGCCTGTGCCCCGCTCGGCACGGGGCCATGCCCAGGGCGCCGCCGGGGAACCCGGCCGCTCTCCTCTTCACGTTACATGCAACTGCCCCCCCAGCAAACCGGCAGCACCTGCTTGACCCACGCGCGCTCCCGGGGGCTCCACGCGGCTCCCCGGGTGTCCCCCCCGACACGGCACCCAAACTACGGGCGCGGAGTTCCCGCCGCGCTGCCCCGCGCGAGCGCCCCGTGCCCGGCGCGGTACTTACGTGCTCGCGGGGGGCCGTGGCGCGGCGGGGCACCTGCCCGCAGCATGCGGGGGGTTCAGAGCCGCGCCGGGCCGCGCCGCCCGCGCGCCCGCCCCGCTCATCTCCCGCCGGCGGCTCCCTTGGCAGCGGCTCCGCGGGCGCCGGGCACGCTCAGGGCCATGGGCGGGCGGCGGGGGCCGCGCGCCGGGGCTGCGGAGCGGGGCGCGGGGCTGCCGGGCTCCGCGCGGGCTGCGCCAGCGGCATCGCCGCGCTCCGCCGAGCGCCGCTTAAGGTGGATGCGAGCGCCGCCGCGGGACGCGTCCTTCCCCCGCCGCCGCCGCCGCCGTCCCTCCCGGGCAGGTTGTGCCCGACGGTGCCAAGAAAAAGCGAGGAAAAACGAAAAGGGGGCCGGAGCGGGGCCGCCACCAGCGCTCCGCGGCGGAGCAGCGAGCGAGCGAGCGCTGATCTTTTCCTCCGGCTGACCCGGGGCTCGTTTCGGCTGAATGTGACCTCTAGACGGAGCATTAATAACGAACGTGGCAGCGGCCCAAGCTGACGAGGGGTGCGGCCGCTTGGCGCTCGCCGCCTCCCTCGCTCCCTCCCTCGCTCCCTCCCGCGCTCGCCGGCCCCCGCGCTCCCGCCCGCGTGTCAGCGGCAGCGGGGGAGCGAGGAAGGGAAACAAAGCTCGGAGTTTCCTCCGCTCCGGACCCCACGGGAGGCGCTTCTCCCTCGGGGAGGTGCCGGGCGCCGCTCGGTGCCAGCCGGAGCTGGGACACGGCTCGCTCGCGCGGGCTGCAGGGGAGCGGGGAGGAAGAGGAGGCTGCAGAGCGCGACAAGGCGCCTGGGGTGCGTGGAGGGAGGCCGTGCCCCCCACCCAGCTCCTGGGGAGCCCATGGAGGGTCCCTCGGCGGGAGCGCGCAGGCATTGGCAGCGCGGGGCTGCGAGGGGAAGGACGAGCGAGCTCATCGGGCAAGCGTGGCGAGAGCTCCAGCCCCGCCGGACCGCGCGCAGGGACAGCGGGACGCGCCAGAGGCCGAGGGCTGCGGCCGTTGGCTGGGACGGGGACCCGCCTTCGCAGCACCACAAAACCCGGGCGCTTGGCGCAGGCAGCGGCTGGATGCTCCCCGCATGGCCTCCCCGCACCGGGACCTCCTCAGCGGCTCCGCAGGCTTTGGAAGAAGGGAGTGGGGAGCTGGCCTGTGTCCCGCAGGGAATCGGGGCGTCCCGTTTGGAGGCCCCGGATGAGACGAGGGAGCTGGCACCCTGCGGCCGCTCCCCCTGAGCCCGGCTCCCTTTCCCCACCTGGCTCGGATGTGATTTCTGCTCCCTTATTGTTGAAAAAATAATGCTCAGAATTAAAACGTAGGCTGTAAATTGCAGCAATTACCCCGCAGTTCCCCCTGACAGGCCTTTTGTGCTCCGTGCGCTCACACTCGCTAAGCAAATCCTGGCAGCTCTCTCCTACGTGCGCGAGGGACGCGCAGCCAGGCGCGGTGCCGGGAGGGCGCTGCGGGAAGCGGCGAAGGCTCCATCCCGGGGCACCTTGATCAGGACCAGGGAGCCGAGAGAGCCTCGAGCGCGGCCAGCGGCGCCGGGCTCACCCGGCCACGTCCCCCGGACGGGCTCCGCTTCCGAGCGCCGCAGCCGAGCGGCGTCAACCAAATCCAGCCCCCAGACTCACAGCGAGGGGTCCGGGTGACAGGGAAGCACCGTGCGGGGCACAGGGCTGGCACGGCGCAAACCGGCTCCTCCAGCCCACGCTTCGCCACCGCAGGCTTCTGCGGGATGAAATATTTCACAGCGAGAATGGGAAGGCTTCGGGGAAAGCGACAAAATCATCATTAAAACAAAAATTGCAGGGTTTGTTTTTTGTTTTGTTCCATGGGCAGAACCAGACTGGGAGAAAAAAAACAGAGTTAGGTGAGTCTGAAATTCATCTTACTTTCTCAGCTGATTTTTGGCAGGATGAAAATCAGCCCTCAGAAGGATACCTTCTGCCTCCAAGAAAATATTTTATGTCCACCCAAAATGAACTACTTAGAGGTTTTTATGGCTTAACTCATTGGCTTTCTGCATGTGAAATAAACGTCAAAACGCTTTGTGCGAGCAGCACGCGCGCTCCTCTCCGTGCCAGAACCAGCGCTCGCATTTGACACCATTTCACAAAGAGCCACGGCCCCCTCCAAAAACAGTGTTTTGAGCCCGTTGGTGATGACTGAAAGTCGGCAACGCCACCTCCGCCACCGGCCTTGCGCGCTCGGGAGCTGCGAAGCCCCGGGGACCCACACGGTCCGCACGGAGCACCGGAGCGGTGCCGCTGGACCCCTCGCTTCCCGCCCCGTGCAGCGGGTCCGTGCGAGCGCCCGGCTGCCCCAGCCCCGCGAGCAGAGCGAGACTTTGCTCCCGCGCCGGCGGCCGCGGTGCGGAGCGCGGGAGGGCCTCACGTGAGGCAGACGGGGCCGTCTTCACGCGGCCTCTTTTCAAAGTACAGAACCGCTCGTCGGGCTCGGGGAGGGGAAAACCCAGCGGTGTGACGAGAACAGATACTAGACTTTAAAGAGCAACGAAGGCCGCGCAGAAACCTTGAGTTCATGGGGTTCAGCTGCGCCGCCGTTGCGGGCCGCCCTGCGATATAACCGCGCGGGCACGGAGCGCTCTCCCCGTGGACGCCGGAGACGCGCCGGGGCAGTGAGCGCTCCCATGGGAACGCCAGGCTCGCTCCCGGCCTACCTTTAGCTCCTGGCCCTGGGCCGCTGCCAGCGTGTCCCCCGCGGATGCCTAAACATTGCCTTTTATGGGGAGCGCGGCCGGCGCCGGGACCCGCGGCGTTCAGCTCGCCACCGCCGACGGGAGCAACGGAGGCGACGCCGGCGACCCCACAGCCGCACCGCGATCCTGCCCATCCCGGCTCCACTCGACGGGCTGGGGAATCAACGTTAATCGTGTGATAAAAAGTGTCGTTAACGTACGGGCTTTCCTCCCGCTAGCCTTGCGCTCCCCTAGGTAGCTTTGATAATCGGGTACGGCCCGGTTATATTACGGCCTCTGCCTACAGCCACGGTCTGGAGCCCCCCGTGCCGCTCCACTCGTGGAGACGCCGAACACGCTCTTACACACCAGGCATCTCACTGCTCTGGAGCCCGTTTTCTCGTCAAATGTTGTGGGGAGGAGCAGGGAAGCGCTGGGGCTTCCCGTGGCAGCAAGAGCCGCGAGGAAGATGAGGGGTGGGAGCGCGCGGGGTCCCGCGCGCTCCCACCCCTCATCTTCCTCGCGGCTCCGGCGGCTGCGTTCGACTCCTCGAGCTTCTCCCGAGCAGATGTGACCTCCCAAACAAAGCGGCGCGCGGAAAAGCTCCCCGTGACAGCGCTGCCCTGCTCGGCACCTGCTCGCCCCGCTACCTGGCCGCGGGCCAGTCTGCTTGATTAAAGTCTATCCATTAAGTTTCGCATCTATAGAGAGCTCCGCTCGGCAACGCACGGGATTGGCACCGCGCTGTGAAGAGGGTTGGAACGGCTTGAAGGAGAGCGAGCCAAACACTTTGGGATATTCACAGGCAAAGTAATCCAAGTCCACAACTCCCCTCGGCACCTGGGAAGCCAGAGCTCCAGAACATATAATCAGCATCCCTGCAGCAGGTGCATTTTCCAAACAGAGCCCAAGCCGCTAACTCGCCTGTTCGCAGTTGCCGTCCCCAAACGGGCTCATTTCCATTTTAATTTCGCCTTCACAATCCTCACCAGACCTCGCGAACAAGCAGCGCGCCGAGCAGCAGGCACGGGCTGGGGATGTGAACTCGGCAGCGCAGCAACAGGACGTGACTTTGGGGAAAAAAAACCTCAAAGCCGTAAAGGAGCTGGCACCGGCGGCGCGCGAAGGAGGGGGAAGTGGCAGGGAGGGCTGTGCTACACTCAGCACTTTTCGGCAACGGGCTCTGAATCAGCGCCAGGATGTGGAGCGGCCCCGCGGCAGCCGCGGCCCTCGTGGGCTCACGCGCCCACACAGGGGGACGAGGGCGGCTGTCCCCGCCGTGGAGCCCGGCGCCCTCCCTGCGAGGCGCCCGGGCGAGGGGCTGTCACCGCAGGCGGCTGCTGGTGTCCAGTGGCTCCCACGGACGCTACGGACGTCGCACGGTCACCACGGGCTGCACAGGAGCTCGTGGAGGGGCTGCCCCGTTTGCCACCCCTTGAGCTCCTCCACAGTGTGGGCTCTGCAGCACCTGCGAGCTCACACGGCAACCGCGATGCCCACAGCACCCAGGAGCTCAGACAACATCCGTGGTGCCCACAGCGCCCGTGAGCTCACACAACATCCACGGTGCCCACAGCACCCAGGAGCTCAGACAACATCCGTGGTGCCCACAGTGCCCATGAGCTCACACAACATCCGTGGTGCCCACAGCGCCCGTGAGCTCACACAACATCCATGGTGTCCACAGCACCCAGGAGCTCAGACAACATCCGTGGTGCCCACAGCATCCGTGAGCTCACACAACATCCATGGTGCCCACAGCACCCGTGAGCTCACACAACATCCATGGTGTCCACAGCACCCAGGAGCTCAGACAACATCCGTGGTGCCCACAGCATCCGTGAGCTCACACAACATCCATGGTGCCCACAGCACCCAGGAGCTCAGACAACATCCGTGGTGCCCACAGCGCCCGTGAGCTCACACAACATCCATGGTGCCCACAGCACCCAGGAGCTCAGACAACATCCGTGGTGCCCACAGCATCCGTGAGCTCACACAACATCCATGGTGCCCACAGCACCCAGGAGCTCAGACAACATCCGTGGTGCCCACAGCGCCCGTGAGCTCACACAACATCCATGGTGTCCACAGCACCCAGGAGCTCAGACAACATCCGTGGTGCCCACAGCGCCCATGAGCTCACACAACATCCGTGGTGCCCACAGCGCCCGTGAGCTCACACAACATCCATGGTGCCCACAGCACCCAGGAGCTCAGACAACATCCGTGGTGCCCACAGCACCCACAAGCTCTGACATCCGTGGTGCCCACAGCACCCAGAAGCTCATACAACATCCATTGTGCCCATTGCACCCATAAGCTCAGACAACATCTATGGTGCCCACAGCACCCAGGAGCTCATACAACATCCGCGGTGCCCACAGCACCAACAAGTTCACATGGCATCCGTGGTGCCCACAGCACCCAGGAGCTCAGACAACATTCATTGTGCCCACAGCACCCACGAGTTCATACAACATCCATGGTGCCAGCACAGCTCCTGGGGCTGATTGAGCTTCACGCCATTCCCGTCTCCCCTGGACCTCCCAGGGAGCTTCCTGGGGACAAACTGGCCGCATGGCAGGATCCAGCCCCTCAGCTGCGCCAGCTCCCACGCTCCGACGCCACCTCCCCAACTGGGTCCATGGAAGCCGACAGGAGAAGCAAACAAGCCACTCACCTTTTTTAGCCGTCTCCATTTCTTCTTCTGTCCAGCGCGAGCTTTCATTCATCTCCAGAGAAGCTGGAGGGAGAGAAGGGAAGAGAGGTCAGTGCCAGGGTGCCCGTCCCTTCTAGCAGAGACTCGCAGCGTTTTCGTGCTCCAGCAGCCCACACAGCCTCTGCTTTGGTTTCTTTGGGTTTGGCAGCAGAGCCAGGTGGCCCGAGGGCGGCAGGGTGTTTCATGCTGAATCAGGGCCCCGCGCTCTGCCCGTGCACTGCCGGTACCGACCCGGGAGCCGACGCATTGGAGGGGACGGACGCTGGGTGGGACCATCCCGCTGCGAGAGACGGAGCCACCTTGATGCTAAGGTGCATCTCACTGGCCACCAAGGTGGGCAGCTGGGCTGACCCCCGGGTCCCTTGGCAAGCGGGTGCCGGCACCGGGCGCTTGGACGTTTCAGACGCAGCGGATTTGGGAGCTGAGCAGGGCCCCAGAGCAACGGGGCTGCTCGCAGGGCACATGGGAGAGGAAGACACGGGCATCAGCACCTATCGCTCCCGGTCCCTCGGCCCCGCGCCGGGGACGCCGCGGCCCCGCGCGGAGCGGCCGCCGCGCCAGCGTCCTGCCGGCAGCCTGGCACTCGCGAGCAAACCCTACAACAACAAACCGGGCTGTGAGTCAGCGGCAAAAAACAGCTCGGTAAGGAAGCAGATTTCCGGTTCGCGCTGCCAGCGGGTTATTACTCTAAACAACAGGCAAAGCATTATTTCAACAGCAATGAGAGAGGTTTTGACAGTGTCCTTTTAAAATGGAACACAGGTCGATAGGTTAGGGTAAAGGATACGGATGAGGCAAGAAGGAAGCATCTTCCAAGCTGCTTTAAAAGAAGCAGAGACCCCGCGGGAGGCCCGCGACCCGCCAGGTACTCAGGAGCCAGAGAAGGAATCTCCTTCACAGCCGGCTGAGCAGAACCGCAGGTGTCACCTCGTGTAAGTCAGCACAGGTCACTTCCTCCAGCAAAAACACGGTCCCCTGGGAGCGCGGCCAACACACGACTGCTCGGCCAGCGCAGGGAAATCGATACCCCCGGAGCTCCCCCAGCCCCGGGCAGGGTCAGGGATCCGGCGGGTATTTGCTTGGAGCGAAGCGTCCCAACGCGCTCCGCCAGGCCCTTAATTCAGCTTTAAGATACTGTTATTGCATGGTAAAGAAACGTCAAAGAAATGGCCTATTTGGTTTGATTAATGATATTTACTGAGGTTGCGCAGTTATGTAACAGATGCCTACTGGGAGTTCCAGCATGCTGCAGTTAAACCACAATATGGTTTTGTGTTGTTTTTTAATGTTCAATCGGTATTTAAAATGCAATAACTTTCTTAGCCAACCTAAATTAAAGCACTATTGGAGAGACATAAAGTGTAACCAATTGCTTAGATATGTCACTGGAATCAGGCCATTTCCTCTTCCCAATTTAACACTGTCAAAAGCCTTTTCTTCCTGCTCACGGTGAAGTTTATCAAGGTCCCTAAGATCCTGGGATGAAAAAAAAAAAAAATCCCATCTAAATTTCTGGCATTATCTGCTGCTTCTATGCAGCACGGCTTAACAAGTTGGAGATGGAGATCAGGGCTGCGCGGTGCCGGGAACTATTTATATCGTTTGTACGAAGCGGAGCGCTCGCAATCAAAGCTCAAGCCAGTTGTCAGCAGAGGAGCGGAGAGGCAAAACACCTCAGTGTGATTTATAGCAAATGGAACAGAAAAGGCAAGAAATTGCAGAGAAGGGAAGCGAGAGGAGTCACCCTGCCTTTATTTGTACTTGCCTTCGGTAGCGCACTAATAATTTTGTCCTCGATACAGGGGAAATAGAGGAAAACCAGGCAAATGCCTTGATGCATTTGCTACTCTAAGGCAAATACACGTACAGCTTCCAAAGGCAACTGCTACCGGTGCTGCGAGCGAGGGCCCTCGTTGGGACACGGGGACAGGGAGCGGAGCGCGAGGCCGCGCCGTCCCCGAGCGCGCCGCGGCACCTACGCACCCAGCTCTGCGCTCTGCTGCGGAGCCGCCGCCTCCTCGTTGTTGGCTTCGTTGGCCATGGAGCGGGTGATGCGGCCCTTGCGCCGGCCCTGGCTGTTGGCGGTTTTGCGGCCTTTGGAGGTGACCGTCTCCTTCTCGTCGTTGTCCTCCCCGGACGTGTCGTCATTCTTGTCCCTGCAAAAACAGAGAGGGAGGGAATGACTGGACGGAAAGTGCCCTAGTTTTTGGGCCAAGGGATTTTTGTGCTGCTTGTGCTTGGGTTTCGTGGCCGGGCTTTTTGGGCAGGGGGTCTGTGCTTTTTATTGCACACGCAGCGGGCCGGGGGGGCCTGGGTGGCAGAGCTCGCTTTCTGCAGACGCTGCAGCTCCGCATGCAGAGACCTGATGGAGACAGGTTGAATATCAGGGCATTCAAATTCATCACTGCCTCCTCCTCATTTATCTTCCTGAAAGGGACCTGCTGGTAAATGTCTTCGCAGCCTAGATATAATGAAGCCAGATGTTCTTTTAAACCGAGTATTAAGCCCATTACAGATAGCAAGCGGCCCGCGTGCCAAGCTCTCCCCGGCGCAGCGCCGGCGCTCCCCGCTAAGTTATGATGGTGTCAGGCGGCGAGGCGGGCGCAGCTATAAAATCGGTCGGATCCCTTGATCTGGAAGCTCTCACGTTGACATCAGTAACACCGGAGGTGAAGCGCCACGCTCGGCTGCGCTCGCCACCTCCCCGAGCCTCTTGCAACAGCAAAACAAGCCCCGGGACCAGGATGGCTTTGCAGGTTTTGATGTTTTTTTTTTTTTAAAAAATAAAAGCACATCAGAGTGTGGTTTTCTAGGTTTGGGAGTGGGAGGGGAGGGAAATAAGCAGGAGAGCAGGCTCTGCGTGGGAGGAGGAGAGCGGGCGGCCGCGGGGAGCCCCGTGCCAGGCTCGGCGGCTGGGGGGGAGCGCGTGGCCCCCGAACGCTGCTCCCGGGGCGGGGGGACCCGCGGGGGGATCCGCTTACTTGGCCAGTTCTTCCTTGTCGTTTTCTGCGTCCTGTTTATCTTCCTCCTTCTCTCCCTCCTTCTCCTTTTCCTTCTCTTTTTCATCCTTCTCCTCTTGGCTGCTACGGGGCATTTGCTGCTGCTGCTGCAAAACAAGGGACGTAAAAAAAGAAGGAAAAATAAACGGAGCGTCGAGGCGGGGAGCGCTCGGCACCTGGGCCAAGCTAAACACCCGCGGCCGGGCAGCGCCGGGGCTGAGCAGCGCCGGGAGGGAAAGCCACGCGGGGCGGCTGCCGGGGCACGCGCGGCCGTTGGGGACATCGCGGGGACCCCACAAAGGGTCGACCCGGGTGTCGGACCCAAGCAGCAGCGTGGGGGCCCGTTAACGGCCTCCGGATCGAGGTGTGGGACGGGAGACGCCGGGCTGCCCATCCCGGTCCATCCGAGAGGCTGCACACGCGGGCGCTGCCGCCCCGGCTGCCGTGCACCAACCGCGCCGCGCTGCTCCGGGGAGGGCCGCGGTTGTGACATTATTTCTGGATTTTGTTTCAACAGCTGCAGGAAGAAGGATGCTGGGGAGGGCTGGCTTCCCTGACCTCCCTTCCCCCGGCGGGACTGCAAGCGAGAGGGATTTCAGCGAGAAGTTGAAATTCGGGACGGAAACGATTTATTAAACCATCCTGCTCCTGGCTAACGCGGGGCTTTGAGCAGATCCACCCGGGTCCACCCAGGCCCTGGCAGCAGCAGGGGAAACACGAGGCTCCCGCGGGATGCTCGGCAGGAGCCTGGTGCCGGCCTGGGCCGCGGGCCGGCCCCGCTCGCAGCGCGGGCTCCTCGCTGCAGCAGCCTCTGTGCAAGCAAAACCCACTGCCCCAACACGCCGGCGCCCAAATTAGAAGCACAGAGCTGTCAAAACGGGCTCCCACGTGTTTTAGCGAGACCTGGGTTTGATACGAGCCCTGAAAACCCACGTGTGGCACTTGGCTGAAATCCCGCATCCTTCCCCAGCTATGACGAAGGGGCTGCTGCACTCAGCAGGACCCACAACCCGCACTGCAGACCAGCCCCGAGGACGCGGCGAGGGGCTGGAGACGCCCCTGCTCCCCCCAGCCAGGCCCACAGCAAGTGGCCACTCCGGATTTGCCTCTCCGGGGCCTAAAAAAAGCTCGTTGAAAGCAAATCCTCAGGGACGGATGCAAACGGCATCCCCCCCTGCCACGCTGAGCAAGGGATGGAGGAAAGAGGGGAGGTGCTGCAGATGCCAGCAGCACCCCTGGACCAAGTCTCCTACGTGACGCAGCCACTGCCTCCTTGGTCTCCCAACAACTAAAACAGGGGCAAGAGCTTCACCCTGGAGCAAGCGGCAGGGAGACCCACGGAACAGCCCGGAGGCACCACGGGCGAAGGGCCTGTGCCCTCCCCTCGCCCTCAGGAAGGCCCAGGGGAGGCTGCACCCACCACCTGCCCTTGCAACGCCCTCCCCGTGCAGGAGGCTGCGATGGCCGCGGCGCTCGCGAGCTCCCCGCGCCGAACGCGAGCGGTGGCCCTGGAAGGAGCCGGCAGTGCCGGCCACGCGCGGGCGCTTCCCAGGAAGGCACCCGCGGAGCTGCCGGCCGCTCTCCAGCTCAGCGCGGCGGGACATCGCTGCCTCCGCCGGAGAGGAGCATTTTAATCCAAGGATGCCCTCTAGTGATTGCCCTGGCCGGCGGAGCGGGGTGCCAGGCCCCAGAGCTGCTGCTGTTGGGAGGGAAGGGCTGGCTGGGCCGAGCGGGGCGCCCTTGGCCCCACCACGGTCCTGACGACAAGAGCAGGCAGTGCCATCACCGCAGGGCCGTGGCGAGGGACGGTGCCCTGGCTGCACCGAGTGCTGCGTTTGCATCTTGGGGCTGATGGGGACCTGCAAACGCGGCTGCGGAGCCCGGCTCCAAGCAAGGAGGAACGGGGCTCGGCTGCATGGGGAACGCCGGGAGCTCTCGTCCGGGCACAGCCTTTGGGAAGCTGCTCTGGGAAGAGCCAGGAGCAGCAGGAGCCAGGCTAGAAGTGGCGGGACCACTGAAGCACCTGAGTGCGGACAACACCACAAGTTGTGCCACCGCTCAGCCACCAAAGCGCTGGGTGGAAGCAGGGGACACGTCCCCAGGGTCGAACCGAAGCAGACGAGATGCCCAGAGAGTCGGCCGGGCCAGCCCACGACAACACACCTGGAGCTGCGGAGCGGAACTGGACGCCGAAGGGCACCGGGCGCTTCGGGCCGCACATCCCACTGTGGCACCGGGCGCAGGGCGCTCACGCAGGGAGATCACCCCGGGGCATCGGATGCGCACGGGGAGTCTATTCTTAGCCCTGGCCGCGGCCCAGCGCCGGATGATTCAGGGGCCGGGCCGCGGTGCCGCAGCGCGACGGGCCAGGAAATGCTTCCCCGATGAGCGGCCGCCGCTTCCTCCTGATTCACAGCGCCCGCTCGGAGGTGGCCCGGCAGGTGGGTCGGCTCCGTCCTCGGGGCACGGCGCCGCTCCGGACAAACCTGACGCCTACGCGAGGCCGAGCGGTGCCGGCCACGGGACGGGCCCGCGGGCGCCGAGCCCCCCGGAGCCGCGCGGCCCTCGGCTCGCGCTGCCAGCGCGCCCTGCTCACGGGGACTGCGGTGGCGAGAGGCCGGTGCCTGCCGAGCCCCGGGGAGCTGCGTGGCCGCCTCGCCGCCGCCCCGGGGGCTCGCGCGCTCCGGCAGGAGCTGCTCCTAATTGCAAACAGCTGCTCACCTTTGTCCTAAATTCCCAGCGGCTCCGGAGACGAGCGGAGCGCCGCGCGCCCGGCCGGAGGAGCCCGCGCACTCCCTGGCGCCCCCCGGCCGGGGCAGGCGAGCAGGCGCCCGCGCGCCCAGCCCTGCGCGCCCGTCTCCGCCGCGGAGCCCAGGCCGCCGCGCGGCTCCTGCATGGGGCGGGTTCGGCCGCGGGGGAAGCGCCGGGGACGGCCCGCGGGGGACACCGGCTCCGAGGCGGGTGCCGGGCGCCAGAGCCTTTGCCCCGCTGAGAACCGACCAACTCAGCGCAGCAGTGAACACCCCCCAACCCCAGCAGCCGCCCGCCCCGACCACAGGCCGCGGCTCTGGCTGGTAAGAAAACCCCAGCGAGGAAGAGGTGCAGCTCCTCCCACTCGCTCTGTTTACTTCCTCCGCGGCCGCCGCGCCGCGGCCGCCTTCTCCCTCCCCGCGACCAGAGGGGAGGCGAAAGGGGCCCCGCGTCGCCCTCCCCGGCCGCCCCCGCTGCCCCACAGACACTTACTTGGGCGTCGCGCGAGCGGCTGGTCCCCGCCGGCCCCATGGGCGGCTCGCGGCCCCTGCGCGCAGCCCCGCCGCCCGGCCTCGCTGCGCCTCACATTCTCCGGCTCCGGAGGCTTCCTGACGATTTGCATAGTTAAGCCGTAAACTAACCACAGCATTCCTCTTCTGATTTTGCAATCTGCTGGAATAGCGTGGTCGCTCTAAGTCGAGGCGATGAATCATCGCCTATAAACCACAGCGCTCGTCACCGGGGCTCTCGGTGCCGGCTGCAGCCGGCGTGATTAATCTCCGAGGATGCCAAGCTCAACCTGGGGCGCGTCGCGAGCCGCCTTCCGAACGTGCCGGCCTCCGCGGAGGCTGCTCCTGGCCTTCCCCACGCGCTGCGCCCGCCGCACCGTGGCCGGCGCCCGCGCGGCTGCTCCCCCGACCCGCTCGGCGCTGCCCGAACCCCGCGGCAGAGCCGGGCTCGGGAGGCCCCGTCACGCTGCGCCCCTTTGCCCGGGAGCGTCCGAGGCCTCGGTTTACCCCGCAGCTGGGTTGTTCCTGTGCAGCGAGAGCCCGTCCCCGCGCGCCTGAGCTGGGGCAGCCTCCTACGCCCTCTTCCTCCTCCACCATCAGGGCCAGAAGCGTCTTCCTCCTCGCTGGCTGTTCTCATTCCAGGCCCTGCCCTGCCATCCTGGCCCTCTCCCACATTCTTACTTTTATCCGTATGGCAGAGCACATGGAGCCGGCTCCCCGAGCCAGCCCGGCAGAGCACCGGGAGCCCCACGCACCCCGGTTCAGCCAGGTCTCCGGTCCGAGAGACCAGGAGAGGACCAGGTCTCTGGTCCGAGGTCCGAGGACCAGGTCTCTGGTCCTTCTCCTATGGACAACTCCAGACCAGCGGCACTTTCCAGGGCCACTCGTCTCCAAGGAGCCCGTCCATGCCACAGCGGGGATGTATTTGCCCCCGGGACTCGGCACCGCTGCACACAGCAGTGCTGGCACTCCCGGAGCCGGCAGCCCTGCGCACAGGATGCGGATCCCAGGAGGACACGGATGGCACAGCCGAGGGCCGGGAGGCTCCAGCCCCTCCTGCCACCCTGGGCGTGCAGTGCCCGCCGCGCCGCACGGAAATCACAAACACAACCAAGGCACTGGGGAAGAGCGGCACGGAGAGGGACACGGAGGGCTGCAGGGCGCCCCAATCCCATCGCCCGCTCCATGCCCTGCACTGCGGGAGAGAGTCCAAAACCCGAGGGCTGGCATTTGGGTGAGGATGGGGGACATCGAGCGAGGCTCCATTTGCCCCGCTGGAAGCAGCGCTCCGAGCGGGAGCCATCCCCTCCCAGAAGCTTTAATGGGACACAGGGCGCTCGCTGATCTTGCTGAAGCGCAGCGTTTCGGAGCGGTTTTTTACAGGACCCTGCTCATCCGCTCCCTCCTTAAGCCACCCAGGGCTTTGCCATAACTGGAAATGTTTCTTTTCTGGGTCGCTGCTGAGGTTTTTTTTTTTTTTTTTTTTTACAAAGCGACTTGACTGCTCACGAAGGGAAAATGTCCAGAGGGGAAGAGCGTGGCACAATGAGCCCCACTCCATCCTGGGCAGGGAATGCAGGTTTTCCCTTCCCGGTGCTTTGCCCTACCACACACTAAACACTGCCGGGCTCCACGGCCCTCCTCATGCAGCGCTCGGGCACCAGGGGCAAGAAAGCCCTGGCATCCCGGGGCAGCCGGCATTCCGCAGGGATTTTCAGCCTCTGAAGGCTCTGAGCTGCCTTCCCGTTTCCCCTTGGCTCCCACCTGCGTGTGGCTCCCAGTCCAGCTCGGATGACAACTACAGACCAAACAAGGAGGATGCTCCAACGCCGCCGGGATCAGTGACATCCCGGCCAGTTTCCCAACCTCCCTCCTCAGCACAGCGGTGGCCACGACCACTCACACGAGCGCGGGCTCGGCGGAGCGCTCGCTCAGAGACCCCCTCGACCTGCGTCCTCCCACCCCGTCCCAGACACCGCCACATTGTTCCGTTCCCCCAGACCGCGGCGGGGATTGGAGGGCACCGCGCTCACCGGCGGGGCGAGCGCTCCCCAAACTGATGCAGTTGGAGCGTTTCCCAGGAATACAAGCTGAGCATTCACGTTTTCAGGGAGCTGCAGCCTGGAGTGCTGTGGTGGAGCCAGGGCAGCCCCTGCCCCTGTCACCGGGGCCATCCTGGGCTGGGGACACACGGGAGCCACGAGTCAATCCCCGGTTGCGTGGAGCTTCCATGAAAAATACGGAAGGGGTTGTTTATAAAATGGGTGCTTGGGCAGCCTGCAGAGCCGGGAAGGGCTGCCGAGAGGAGAGGGAGGGCCCATGGATCATCCCATTTGCTTTGGCAGGGGGCAGGGAAGAGGGTGGGCCCGGGAACGGCTGCGGCTGGCTGGGCCGCGCTCGGCTCCGGCCTCCGCCTCGCTTCCCGCGGGAAGGGGCGCGGGACGCCTGGCACGGCGGGAGCTCCCCTCGCGCACCGAATCCTCGAAAGCGCCGGCCCTTCCGCGCTGGAATCTGTGAGCGCCGTCTGCCAGCGGCACCGGGGGAGCCGGCGTGACGGCACATCCTGCGGGGCTGCCAGCGCCGGCCCCGGCCCTGCCGGCTCCCATTACTTCATCCGCCGCTGAATCACCGTCGTCGCCACGGCCCGGCGCGGATCCAGCCTCCCGGCTCCACCTGGGAGCCCTGATGCCGGCACCGCGGCTCCCGGCGGAGATTCCAAAGGGGAATCTGCACACGCAGCCGCAGGAAAAGCCACCTTGATGCTACACTACGTCTGTACCGCCACGCTGGAATCCAGAACGGACGGGAATTCATTCCGGATCCCCCACTCCGCGGGGGATAACCATGCGGAAAGGGAGCTGCCCCTGTCCCCGCGCGGCTCCGGCCCAGCGGCTGCATCGCGGTGGCCCGTGTCCCTGCACAGGGCAGGCGACGCACCCGCAGGTACCCCCGGCAGCGCCAACACCAGGACACGCCGCCACGCAGCCCTCGTTAGCAGCTCAGGCAAATCCACGCTCATTAACACACCAATTATCGCACGGGATCGTTCTACCACCGCTCCAGTTGCTTCCCCCGGCGCGGAGCCCGTGCCTTAGATCCGGGAGCTGCTCGTTTTCACGGCAAACGGGAAGCAGCAGCATGTGAAGTCCCCGCTCTTGGCGGGAGGGTTTTAGCAATAAGTAGCAGCTTTATGAGGAGCATCCTTTGCCAGGGGACCATCAGCCAAGGAGCAACGGGATTCTTATTTTCTAATGTACTTTTAATAAGTAGGCCACGATGATCATCTTGACACCACAGCAGCTTTATTTCTACTCGTAATTATCTCCACCTCTCTTCTTGCTAGCTCCCCGCAGCCTCCGGGAGCAAATCAGACCACCAGCCTCTCCGCGACAAAACGAGTGGGGAAGCGGCGTCGGCGCAACCTGTGTCCTGCCCTCCTCCAAACCCAGCCCCGCTCGTGGAACTGAGCTGCTTTAACCCATCCCAGCAGGAAGGGCCAGGCCGGCGCGGGGATTGGAGCGGGGCCTCCCCCAAAACTGCACCGCGCATCACCCCCCATTTGCAAGGGCTCAGGGAGCCTCGGGCACGGCCTTGTTTGTGCCCAGACCCTCAGTTCAAGAGCTCCAGACGGGCACATCACCCTCGGGCACGGCCACGCTCGGCAGAGCGGCACCGCACGCGCACGGGGTGGCACGTGTCCCCGGCGGGCGTGCGGGACAACTATCCTGGCCACGGGAGCACGCGCTGTCCCGCCCCGCTCCGGAATGAGGGACCCAGCCTTCCAAAATCAGCAGTGTCCTGAGCTCCACCAGAGGTGGAACCCACCCACCTCAGAGCCCGCGGTCCCTGCGCCGCACTGATTTACGGATATCACTGTCCCTGCGTGGAAAAGCTCTCCTGGGATTTACATTGGTCCATGCAGGAGGCAGCAGAGGAGGTAGCCGTGAAGGACCAGCTAGGTGCAGAGCAGGACGGCAAACTGCCCCTCTCCCTCCAGCCACACTTGTTACTTGTTCAACTTAACGTCAAAACCAGATTTAGCTGTGCTAAATGTCTCCACTGCTAACAAGAAACAAATGCGGCCTCATGTTCTAGTTGCTGTGATCTAACAAAACAGACCATGGTAAACACTGTAAAAATGTACTGGAGGGAACCACCCTGTGTTTGCTGGGAGAGGGACTGCATAATCTAATAGGGTTTTATCCATCTCCCATGTCTCTGAAAATAAGAAGGGAAAATTGGGCCCCGTCCATGACATTCGTCATGTGCTAACTATTCTCATGTCTTAATGCTGCAGAAATCGAATTGGAGCAAGGCTACCTATCTCCCTTCCAATCAGGCTCTAGACCCAAGTGCTGCTTTTTATGGCCATGGAGCATGAGGAACTGCTTATGTCAGTGGTGCTACGGGACAGGCCAGTTTTTCCATTCCTGTCCCCACGTTATCTGGGGAGATACTCCCTTTGCAGTCATCTCACTCTCCTCAATGAGTGAGCAGCCGTTCAATTCACTGAGCTGGGGACGCACCAGTGGCACCTTCCTCTTGTCTTACGCATCTCATAGAGGCTCGGACCTCCCTAGGTCCTAGGATCCAAGGATCCTAGGATCACCTTGAGAGGTCAGCAACAACAGTGGCGTGGTAACAACTCCATATCCAGGTCGCGCAACAGCAAGGGGTGATTCAGTCACCTACCCCCAGGCACCTCGTGTTGTCCGAGGTCTTCTAGGTACCTCTCCAAGCCTTCTGCTGGCCCAACAGAGACAGACAACCCGGCTTTCCGCACTCACTGCACTCCCATGTTCAAGCATTGTGGCTTTTTGTTTTTATAGCTACTTTAAGACAACAACAGGCACATATTGACCGCTGGGACACAGAGCAAGCTCGCAAGCCCCACTGCAACCAAAATCTCCATTTGCAGGGGAAGGGAGGAAGTGTTTGGGATGCTCAGCCATAAACAGCTGCTCGGAAGCCACGGGTGTAAATCCCTGCTGCTCCTTGGTCAGCAGGAGAGACAACATTTCCATGTGCTCCTCCATCCCTCACCTGGCTCTTCCCGCGCCGCCGGTAATTCCTTCTCACGAGGTTCTTGTAGTTCTCATTCTTCTTGGTCAGGTAGTAGTACAACACGCAGTCCGCCACCGTCTGCAAGGACACAGGCGAGTTAGGGAGCAGAGCACACGGGTCCCTCGCACCGCGAGCAGCGATACTCAGCCCTGCAATCGTCACATCGGTAGCTTCTGAAAATCTGGGGTAAAACATGTTTCTCTTTGGCACAGACTCACCAGAGCGGTGCAAAGCACGAGTGAAAAGGCCCGCACGGGGCAGTTGCTCTGGGGAGGGACGGAGCCGGTGCTGGGCAGGGTGTCCCGCTCGGGGGCTCCGCGGGTGCTCGGGCTGCTCTCCCCCTCCTCTGCCAAGAGCAGGGCCACTCACAAACCAGATTGTGACTTTTAAAGCATTAATTGGATTGCTTTCCAATCTAGCCCTGATTATACACACACATACACACAAACACAAAAACTTACAGTCATCTGTTCCAAGGGCTAAGATCACTATTTTTTTTTATAATGCAATTTAAAAATCTATTAATTCATTACATCGAGCCATACTTTGCATCTCTCTCCAACAGGATAATGGATGTGTTCTGTATCATAATTACAGCCTGATTTACAAACGAGTACAAATAAAATTAGAAGACATTTTACAGCTTGGAACACAGGGTGGATTGTGAGCATCATCCAAGTCCCACCACTTTCGGCTTTAACTAGTGGGAAAAGGCTGAAAACAGCCTGGTGTCTTAGAGCACGTTGCATTAGATCTCGGCTGCCTTGCTGGCTGCCTGCTGCTTCCAATAGGGAAGTCCAGCTCTCACAAATGAGCTTCCCAGGTGGGTCAGGCACAATCAGAGCATAATTTAGGCTGGAAGGGACCTCTGAAGGCCACCAGGTCCTCAAAGCCAAGGGGGTTCTCCCAGGCTGAACAGATATTGCATCCCAGCTACTACTGAAGGCTCGGGAGCCAAAAGCTGCTCAGATAAGTGCCCCCACACTCAGGCTGGCTACGTGTCTACCCACTCCCAGGCAACAGCTCAGAGAGCTCCAGATTTCCACCCTTTCTTCCAACCCTGCTGTAAGACTCAAAGAAATCCCCTTTTCTTCCGAAGGAAGCCCATCTCTCCTGGGAAATGCACTGTGATACAATGGCAAAATGCCGCAAGGGGTGGGCGAAGGCTATAACCAACTTCCGAGAAACAGAGGACAGCAGCTCCCAAGCATTTCTTCCTCAAGATCCACCTCTCTGGGCTTCCAGGCCAAGTCCATCCACCCACATGGCCTGTCCTGTGGAAGTTACCTGGCCTGGATCAGGACCAGACCAAGACTCCCTGCTCCTGCAGGTCTCACCTCACCCTTTCTCCCATCAGTTCAGTGGGCAGCAAAGAGGGAAATGCTGTCAATAACAGGTGGGTAAGTTCAAGCCCTCGCTAATGAACCGTTCCCCAAAAACTAGCATCGGATTCCGCTTTCAGGATATTCAGAAGGGGTGTTGGTGTGTTTGTCCCCACGGAACCAACGTGCCGGGCTGGCCTAGTCGGGATTTGCCCCATCGTCGCGCTGGGGGAGCTGCTCTGCAGGTGGGTGGAAGCAGCTTCCCCAATCCCGGCAGCTCCGCGTGCCGCAGCCTGGCGGGTGGAAGCAGCTTCCCCAATCCCAGCAGCTCCATGCGCAGCAGCCCCATTGGCAGCAGCAGCTTCCCAGGCGCTGGATGCTGGATCCTCCCGGGGTGCTGAGCTCCCTGCAGAGCTGGGGCAGCGGGGACGTGTCTGGACACAGCCCAGGGCCCCCTGTTACCACCTCCCCGGGCGCTGGGGCTGCCGGATGCCCCGGCACAAGGCAGCGCTCGCCTCCGGCCTTACCTTCCTGTCCAGGAAGGACGCGATGAGGCCGAAGTTCTTCGGGTGCTGCATGAACCTGTGGGAGAAGGATGGAGAGGGTCAGCGTGGCCGGGATCGAGCTCGCCGGTGCAGAGCGGCCGGCTCCTCTAGGGACCCGCGGGTTTGAGAAATGCGTGTCTGCTAACCCGCTTCCCAGGACGCCGCGAACTTTAAATTTAGACCCGCAGGGTTTGGCTGATGGGCTGGGTGGGAGAGGGCAGCAGGGGCCAGCGGCTCCCAACAGCTCCCTCCGTCACCCCGCTCCATCCCACGGTCACCACTGCCGCTGGAGCCCTGGCAGCCCATCCCGACGGACAGGAGGCTGGATATCCTGCTGGGCCTTGGGAATGCCAAATGCATTGGGAGAAAAAAAAAAAAAAAAAAAAAAAGGCTTGGCAAAGGAAAGGACAACCAGCCGGGTAATAAAAGCTGCTTTCCCGGAGGAATCACAGTCAATGGCTGGGAAGCCGGCGGCACATGTCACTGCGGAACACAACCAGCAGGGCGAGATAAGAGCGGAGGATCTGCTGTCACCTGAGGGCCAGCGGAGCTCCGAGCGAGGGGGCGGACGTGGCTGCGGCCGCCGCGCTCTGCTCCGTGCCCCGGCGCCGCCGCGGGGCTCCTCGAGCCGGGCGCTCAGAGCGGTGGCCCCGGGGAGCTGTCCCAGGCCCAGCTACGTCCTCCCGGACGCCAGGGCCCCCGCTGTTCGTTGTGGCACTCCAGGAGCCCTGGACCAGCAGCCGAAGCAGGGCCTCTTGATCCCCAGGGGATGGCAGTGGGGACGGAATCTCCTGTAGCCTCCTATCCCCTATGCAGCTGCGGCCTTTCTTCCATCACATGTTTGGAAGGGCACAACCATCCAAATATAACACGGACCCCCCAGATATGGGACTAAATAAGTGAAGGAAAGAAGCAGCCACAAATGCAAGGCGGGGAAAAAAAGCAGCTCAGGTGCCCGAACGCACCAGGATGGCAGCTCAGAGCGGGAGCTGCGTCAGGGCTGACCAAGGCCCTGGCCATGTCATCAGTGACACTAGGGCAGTGGGGCAGCACAGGGGACAATCCTGCAATTTTCATAGGCCGGGACGTGTTTCCACAGGGCCCCAGTGTCCCAATGGGATGAAGGGCTACCACAACCCCAACCTGCTTCTTGAACGGCAAACTATGGCCAACCCGGCAGTACCGAGCGATGTGTGTGCAGCAAAGAGACCCGAAATTCTGTCCAGATGCGAGTCAAATTGTCACCTCGATTGTGATCAAGTTCTGATGGCTCAGGCGGGTTCAGACCTGGAGCTTGTTGGTCTTGCACCACTAGGCTGCTCCTCCGAGAGCGCCGGTGCTTAGGGCTGAGCGGAGCCGCTGGGTTTTCGGGGTTGTGGAGGGCTTCCCCGCAGTCATCAGCAGGGATGGCCACTTCAAATGCATTTTGTGAGAAGCCCGAGATCCTCCTCTATTGACGCCTTGAGCTGCACATCACCCACGGCGGTGACACAGAAACCGCCACGCAGAGCAGGATGCAAGAGCTGGGTGTGGGTTTTTCCAGCCCCATTAGCCAGGCATGGCCCCTCCATTAAAGACTGAGTAATTAGCCTTTGCGTCAGCTGTGTGCAAGCCTTACAAACTCGAGTATCACATCTGAAAGCTAATTAGCAATGAGGGTTCTCCTCTACAAAAGCCTTAAGAGGTGGTTTGCTTGTCTTGCTCCTTTTTGGTGTCTTGGCAATGACTTATTTCAGCTGCAAGCAGGAGGCTTCGCCAGCAGGCAGAGAGCAGAGGTGTTTCAGGGCTGCCCTGACTTACCCGCAGGGCAACGGTGACTGTTTCTACCTCGGTGTGGTGCAGATGCTCATCTAAATTACACACCTAATGACCACCAGCGTAACCCTGTGATCACAGCTCTGTCCCAATCTGCGGCTTTGCAACCACACCTAGAAATAATGCAAACCATCCAGCCTAGCCTCTGCGTTACCCCGAGAGCCCCGAGGTGAAGGCGCCTCTTCCCCTCCCATTTCCTCTGGGCACCTTCGCTCCTGGCTCCGTCTATGCCGCGCGGCTGAGAGTTGATCCAAGAGGGAACCCGAGCCCCGTAAGCCTCTTGATCCCTGCTTTCCTCTCGGTGCTGGCCGCGAGCCTGCTCGTAATCCACGGTGCTTTTCCACAGTTGCTGCAGACCAAGACGGGGCTGGTGGAGGGATGATGCTGCCCGGGCTGGCGCATCCCTGCCCCGCGGCGTCCGCGTCCGTCCCGGCAGGCGCGCGGAGCTGATCCTGCTGGCAGCCGAGCTCCCGCTCTATTTTAACAGGCATACGTGATCCCCAGCCTCGCGTGTGCCCGCTCGGCTCGCAGCACGTTAAAGATAAGAGAGCCCGAAGCTGAGTGTGGGCACCGAGCACGCTGCAGGCCTCGGCGCCAGCGGCGCAGCACGAGGCACGGCCGAGTGTCCCCGAGCCTCAGCCGGGAGCCTGACAGCAGAGCCCTGCTCAGGGAAGGCATCGGGAATTCTCCGATTGATCTCAGTCATTCAAGCAAAGCTGTTTTCAAGCACTGCTTGCAAACAGGAGCAAACACCGCAGACAGCGTTCGCACGTGTCTGCTGTGGGAATGCAGCCATGGAAACAGCAGCTGGTGGCAAATCCTCGAGGCAGCAGGATGGAGAGCCCAGGGAAAGGCAGAGCGAGAGGCAGCTGCGACGCAGCCCGGGGGTGTCTCAAGGGCTGGTTTGGTGCCGAGGGCCCCAAGAACCCCCTAGACACACAGGGCCCAAGGGACACGTAAATCCAAAATAAACAGCAGTGAGTAGAACGCTGAGTCGCACTGGTTTTATCCTCAAGCTGGCTCATACAATAGGCCAAGCAGAAGCAGAAAAACTATTACTTTTCTCCCATATGGAGGGAGGGGAGGATTCAGGGCAGAGCCAGACTGCTAACCACCTGGGTATTCATCATGAAGGACAAAGATTTTTCTGTCCTTAAAGGTTTTGTGTTGCACTTTGGTACACTTGCTGCTGATTTCTTAACATTACAACGTGACCTTCGTTTTCAATATAGCCAAGGTGGAAAATAAGGTACCTGGGGTAAGGAGAAGTGCTCTGGTGAGAGCGTATTTGACAATCTGGGCCCATGGGGTAACCAGGTAAAAAGGCCTGAGCTTTCTGTCCACGTCCATCACTCTGGTCCTGGGCAAGGAGAGTGACTGTGTCTGGGTCACAGCACCGCTCTCCTCTTCCAACGAGCTGCCCGTCCCAGTGACAGCAGCTCCCTGGTGCCCTGGGGCAATTCCCACTTGGGCGTTGTTGCTCTGTGCCCATCACCCAGCTCAGGGCTGGGACCTCGGCCAAAGGCGCTACACGGGCTGCATCTCGCAATTCCCAAAAATAAACGGAGATGTTGGTGGCAGTGACATTGAGAATTGCGCACTCACTTTTCCCGGAAGGTCTCCTTCTCCTGCTCGCTCCACATGTTCATCACCTGCCGGTCCTTGTAGACCTTCATAGGGTCATCCATAAGGCCGTTCATATTGATGAATTTGATGCGCTGCTGGTCAGCATCGTAGAGCATGGGAGGGATCACGGCGAGCTGGCGCATCTGCTTCTCCAGGTTCTTTGGGGAAAGCAGAGAGAACAGCTGGTCAGCACCGCGGCCTCGGGAGGGGACAGATGTTCCAGAGGAAAGGACAAGCGGAGGAACGGGGGAATTTAAAAGCAGGCACCAGACAGTTTTATTGCCGGAGTAGCTGTAAATTAAACGTGGAAAGAGGCTATCGCCGTCAGCCAGGAAACAATTAATCTTTCATTTTGAAATAAAGGGCTTTTAAGATACCACGTAAAAATGCCTGACCTAAGGAAGTCGGCTGCTGGCCATGATGAGGGACCGGCCAAGGTGGTGGTGGCGCAAGGAGGGCAAACCCTGCCTACCCCGAGACCCGCAGCCCCCCACGGCCGCGGCTCAGGCCCCTGCACTGCCAGGCGAGTGGGTCAGCTCTGCAAGGCCTCTCTGAAGGTGCCTGGGGGGAGACTGTCTCATTGCTGCTCTGCAGGAAACCTAACGCTGCGACGGGGTATCTCCTAGCAGCATCTGCACCCTCTTTTCTCCTTCGGTTGAGTTTCAGGTGCCTCAGCTACTGCATGCTGTAAAATCGGGGTAAAACAAACAAATCAACTGAGAGGTGGCAAAACTATCTTCTTCCACGTGCCAGCCAGTGAAAGCATCAATCCAGAGTGGAGCTCTGCCGCATGCCCCATTTTCACTGGAACACCTCCTGCTCCAGCAGCCCGTGGTGCTGCTGCCTCCTCTGAGAGCAGCCGAGCGGTGCCCCGGCCTTGCACAAGGCTGTCGGGGTGGCATTTAACAGCCCACGCTGTGCAGGAGGTCGGGGCAATGCCAAAACGCTCCCCTAGGCCATGGCCACTCCGATGCTGTGAAATGTCCCCCTGCTTCCAAGACCCGCATCCCTGTGCGCTTGGCAAAGCCCCCAGGCAGGGGCTGCGCGCGGGGAACAGGCCCCGGTTCCGGCGCTGCCTCCCGCTCCGTTCCCTGCAGCGCGCTGGCCGTGCCAAGCGAGCGGAACCCTTGTGAAACCAGATCCAAGCGAAGTCAAGGTCACGGGGATGTTTCAAGATGAATGGAGCACTCCCAGAAGACGTGGGCCAACTGGCTCGCCGACAAACCATTCATTCCATAGGATTCCCTTGTGTCAAGCTGCAGAGCCCATTCAAAACAAAACGAAACAGAAAAACCCCTTCGCCCAGGCGCCTGCGGCCTCCGCTTCCCCTCGCAGCAAGAAGCAGCAGCAGTGACCTGATCGTGGGGTGCTGCCTACCCAGGCCTGGCTGCAAGTCGGGCTTTCATGTCCTCAAGGGCCAGGTGATGCCAGGAATCCTACCTGCTGGCCACCAGCACCGCGGGCACTTTGCCCTTTGCTGCTGCAGGACCATCACACAGCTGTGCTCGAGCAGGAAGATGCTGCTGGTTGTTAAATGAGCATCTCGCTTTGGATCCTGTCCCGGGAGGCCATTAGGCACATGTGCAGCCTCCCCAACCTCACTGGGGCCTGGAGTTTGTGGGATTTGGCACAGAGAGGTTCTAGTGTGGGGCCTCTTGCTGCTCTGCTGGCTTCCTTGCATACAAGAGGTGAAGAAGAGGAGCAGAACACGTAACCTGGCCTCACCTCCTGTTCCGAGAGCCCGTCGATGATTTCCGACACCTCGTGCTCGCTGCGGGCGGCCGACATGGAGAGGCCGCTGCCCCTCTGTCCTACCCTGCTGGGAAAGGGCAGGGAAACACTCAGCGCTGCCGCTGCGGCTGGGGCGATGCGCCACAACCCCCTGCTCCCGCTGCCCTCCGGAACGGCGACATCCCCACAGCCATTCCACACCGCCCCGCTTCCCGTTCCCTCCATCCCGCCTGGAAACCACCTTCCCCCAGGTCAAACCCAGCAGGTTCAGGGCTTAGAGACCCCAATCAGCTTCCTGACCTGCGCTAACTGCCACGTCCTGGACGACTAAAACAGCAGGACATTTCATGCCTGCTGAAATGTTCACCACGTTCTTGCGTGTTCCCCCATTCCGACGTGGCAACGGAACAAACACGTCGGCTTTGGCACGCGGCAATCAGCGCTGCGCCACGGCGCCCGGTTTGCAAACACCACGAGGGCATTTCAATCACAGCCATCCATTAACACCTACCCCCCTGCAACGCCGCCCGCCACAACAGCCCCATTAACCAGGGAGTTTAAACTTTTCACATTAAACACATAAAGTTTAACCATCTCTCCCCGTCTCTTTAAGATGGAACAGATAAAACTGCAGATCAGGGGCTTTTCAGACTCCACCAGCTGTTTGGAGGGCACAAGGAATGGATGGAGGACACCAGGATTTGGGTTCTGCACACATCAGGTGCCTCCTCACCTCTTGTGTAGTCAGTTCTGCAGCCTGCAGGTGATTTTCCCCTTTGGCTGCACTCTGATCAAAGCGGGAGCATGTTCTAAGTCACCCTCACAACCCAATCCATCTGCCAGTCTCCAACATCTTTATTTGCACTTAATTAGTGGCTAATTAGTCCCATCCTGGTCAGGTGACAGGACCTGCCAGAAGGAGTGACCTTTGTGGCCAGGAGGAGGGACCTGCCCGTGAGCTCTGATGTGGCCCGCTGCAAATTAACCGCTGGGGGCAGATGGGCAGCTGCATTCCTGACATTTTTCCTCCTCTCCTGGAGCTCTGCTGAGCCTCCCTGAGCAAAGAGCAGCAGGTTGTTCACTTGCTGCCTCCTGTGGTTAGGGCCTGACGTGGTTATTCCAAGAGAAGGGGAGCGATGGGTCCTGCACAGTGACAGCCACCCCGAGCCATTCCCCCCGCAACCAGATCCCACAGCAACAATGAAGAAAAGAGAAAGGCTGCCTGACTGGCTCAGCCCCTTCCTACCGCTTCTCCTCTAACCTCTGCATGCGCTCTTGCAGTTCCCGCTGCTTCCGGATCTCCGGGAATTGCTTCTCATAGTATTCCCGCACTTTGCTCTCCTTGGCGCGGCGCCGGGGGTTATTTTCGATGCGCTCCACTTTCTTTTCCCAGGCTTCCATCAGCTGGTCATAGCGCTGGCAAAATTTCTGTTCCTGCGGGGACAAAGGCAGAAAGGCCCATCAGGAGGGAGGTCCTCATCGGGCCTCCTCAGCCCTTTGCATCCCAGGCACAACTTCTCTGGAAAAACAGGGACTCTGGCCCTATGGGGCTTCGTACCTGCTGCCCGAGCACCCTCCAAGGCTCCCGGCACGCGGTTCGGCTCTCCCCATTCCCAGGAGCTGAGCTCCAGTGACACCATGGACACTAGGACACCCGGAACGCACTTCCCAGCGCACGCACAACCCTCCGGCTGGGCTCATCCATGACTGAATTAACTCCGCAGTGCCAACCTTAGGTTTAACACTATTACTAATAACATCGCTGCTGGGACACAGCGCGTGCCCTGCCCGTCACCATCGTTATCAGAACTAACGTGATGGGTTCACGTTATCACCATATCTGAACATTAAAAACCAAACAGTTTGGGCAACTTGGACCTTCTGCTGCCGCTTGCCCAGGACTCCCCCGAGTCAGCGGCGTCTGCACTGGGGCTGCAGGCCCCAACGGGGCACCTGAGGCCGGAGGCTTTGCGGCTGCAGGAGGAGATGCCCCAGCTGAACTGCTGGAAGGGCGAGGACGCTGCGGGAAATGTCCCCTGTGCACGGCACCAAGGCCTGCCAGGAGAGCAGCCGCTGGAGAAACGGATAGAAATGGCCTCCGCAAGTGATCCATGCTAAAGCCAGCCTCGGAAAGGAGAAGCCGGTGGGGAAACCATGGAGAGAACGACCCCAAGGCACCCTGTCACCAGGGATGAGCCGAGGGAGCAGGGCCCACTCGTGCCTGGCCCTGGCAGCCCTCTGTGCCCCGGGATGGGCAGGGAAAAGCGCCCAGAGAGGAAGGAAGAAACCAGCAGTATTTACAGAGCCGTGGGCCGTTCCTCTCGCTGTTTTTGGCAGGGCACGAAGGAAGCCCCTGAATTGCTTTTTTATTTTCGGACTCGGAGGGGAAGCGGGATTCTCGGGATGGCAGCAGCTCGCACGCTCCGGCCCTCTGTGGGGCTTTCTGCTTCCCGAGTGCTCCATGAGGAGCGCCTGGGATGTCTGCTGCTTGTCTCTGCCAGGCTCGGATCACATCCCCTCCGAAGCCCTGTGGGCCCAGCAGTCCTGCTGCATATTCCCAAGGGAAATACCAGCAGGGAACGTCGTGCCTGGCGCTCCCGGGGTGCCAGGGCGATTCCTCCTGACACACGGAGCCTCATCCCGTCTGGGCTGCCCTGGACACCTCCCCCTGCGCCGGGCCCTGGAAGGCAGGTGAGGGACTCCCTGCCTGGGACTCGGTGTCTTCTGCTTCCTCCCGGCCTCCCCAGGATTTCTGGATCCCCCTCCTTGCTGCTGCCTCGTGCTGACCCTTCTCCGGCCGCGCCGCTGCGAGGAGAGGCCTGGAAGGAGCAAGCACCAACCCCAGGTGGGATTTCTGAGCCAAGGCTCCATCTCGGGCTCCTCTCCAGGTCAAGGGAGCCAAGTGAAAGCTGCTCCGTCTCCCCAGTCTTCAGTGCCCGCTGGGCCATTTTGGCTCTTCCCTCTTGGAAGGCCACGTGAAGGTGGCCTCGAGCGTGAGCAGAAGCGGCTGCTCCCTCCTCCTGCAACCCCCTGCTCGAGGAAAACACCCCGGAAAGGTGAAATTTACACCCAGAAGCTGCCCGGCTGGGACACCCGCTGCAGGGGGAGCACAGCGGCCACAGTGTCCTTGGCCCGGAGCACCTCGGTGCCGGCAGCGGCCGCGCGACACCCTCGGTGACACCGTCGAGCTCATGCGAAAGCAGCTGGGCAAACAGCGGGGATTTTGAGGTTTCACTCTGAGCGAAGCAAATGTCTTCCAGGCCCCAAATTAGGAAGTGAAAGCAGATGTCGCTTTGCAAAATAATCAATGGCAAACCCCAGGTCGCCTCCCTCGCCGTGCGCTCGCGCTACCGTTCTGAGCTGCTGGGCTGGTTTCGAGCCCGGGCGGCTCGGCGGTGGCGGCGACCGCGTTAGTCACCGCGGCAGAACCGGGTGAACCCGGATTTCAAAGAAATCAACTCATCTCTCGCCGCTGCCTTCCTGCGGCTGGGGGAAGCGGGAGCTGCAGGACTTCCCAGCCGCGCTCTGCTCCGCGGCCGCGCTTCGGAACCAAAGAGCAGGAAAGGAAACGGGGCTGTGGCAAAACCCGTGAGGCCGATGCAAACGCCCCGCTCCCTGCCAGCTGGGTCGCCCTTGACCGAAGGGGTTGGCCGTGCCGCACACCCAGAGCACAGCCCGGCCCCAGCCTGCTGCTGGCACCGCTGCCACCCGTCGCCGGTCCTCACGCGTCATTTGGCCGAGCTATCGCGGAGCTGGCACTAAGGGGAGCAGAGGGACGGGGGGACGCAGCCTAGGAGCCGGTGAGCAGCTCGGGGCAGCTCTCGGAGCACTCAGGGCACCTCCGGCCCTCAGCACCCCGTGTGCACACCAAGAGCCGGAGGCTTTGCTGCCTGCTGCGGATGCGCAGGATGCACCGGGACCCAGAGAAAATGCCCTGAGATGGAAGCCAGGAATGAGGAGAAAAACAAAACATCCCGAAACCCGCCAAGAGGAACACCACGTGCCGGGCAAGAGGCAATAAGTGACGCGAACGGCAGCTCCGCGCCGGCACGGATGCTGCGTTGGGAGCCATCCTGCTCCTTCCCAGGAGGATGGATGGGGCCGTGGAGAGGGCAGGGGCTCCACGTGCTCAGAGCCTCCGAGGTTGGAGGGCCCCGGGATCGGCTCTGCTCCGCTCCCAGCCGGCCCCGGCCCCGCAGAGGCACCAGGGAGCAAAGGAAGCCGGAGGAATCGCTGGCGTGGGGACGGGTGCTGCTAAAAATAGTGTCTGCTACTAAACAGGCAGAAAAACAGCTAAGCGTACCCATTTTGCAAACAGCATCAGCAAATGCATTCACTTTGCAAATTCAGCAACCGTATGTTGCCTATTTTGTAGAATAGGCAAAATGCTTCCCTAAACTGAAAAATCCCCTTTCAAGGACACTGAATAAACCGGCTGGCAGAAATCTACCTATTTTGCATGAGAGACGACTTCTCAGCACGCCGTATTTTAGGAACCGTGCTCTTGCAGCCTAATTAAACTTTTTTCCCCCCCTCTGCTCCTTGACATTCACAACAGAGCAGCTCAGTCTCAATTTAGCACAGTGGCTGGTGGCTTCGAGCAGAAAGCAGCTCCTGTTCAGTTCCCTTCTGCTTCCAACAAGCCCACGTGACACGCTGCAAGCTCGCGTTTGAGGAAGGGAACGGGGATACTTTTCCACAATTGCAGAAGGCATCGCTTGGGGCTGGGGTCCTGCCCCACCGGGACAGGCAGCAGGCCCTGTAATCCAGTAGGTCTTTTCTGGAAAACTGGAAGGAGTTTTAGCAAGAAAAAAACTCCGTAACAAATGCGCATTTGGACAGAAATGGGAGAGCCAGCTGTCCAAGTGCAGGACCCGTGGCTTTTGGAGAGCTGCTGCAAAATGGAAAAAAATAATAAAAAAAGAAAAACAGGAAAAAAAAGGAATATGCCTTTATACACCATAAATAAGAAAATTATCTGCTCACTGGCTCAAAACCTTCTGTGTAAATAGCCTTATTGAAAGCTGCTTTTACAGGCAGAGCCTTCGAACCACTTCCCAGGGCTGCTCGCTCAGAGCATTTCCAACAATTCCTCCTCCCGGAGCGCTCCTGTCCAAAAACAGCACCGAAGGAGGGAATAAACCTGCAACATTTCCAACCCAGGACAGAGCCGGGCAGTCCGGAACCGCTGCTGACACCAGCCCCAGGCCGGATGGAGCCGCGCGGAGCGAGCCGGCGGGTTCCACCTCCCGGGGGCAGCGCCGGCGCCTCGAACCTCCCGGCTCTGCCCGTCCCACCACAACCTTCTCCCCCGTTTGCTGCGGGCTCGGAAGAGGCGTCTTTGACGCTCGCAGCAAAACCCACCTTTGCCCTTGTGCGAGCGGCCATGAGCCACCTGCCGGGAAAGCTGCCTCAAGGCGAAGCAGCCGGAATGTGGTTTTGCTTTAAACCAGATCCCAGGACGTTGTCCCGCAGCCTGGCAGAGCTGCATTTGCCTTCAGGTCGCTCACGGGAAGCGGAGGCAGCTTGTTTCACGGCTATCTTTGGGCTTGGTTGCTCACAAAATAGATGACTACCCTGCAAACACCTCGCTGGGATGATCCAAGGGTGACCCAGCAGAGCCTCGCGCTCGCTCCGTGCCGCAGCATCATGGACCTCACGCTCGCCTCCAACTTGTTTTTAGCAGAGAAGCTGCCGCAGCGAGGGAAAAGGCAACGCAACCCCGGGCACCGTCACGGCTACGCTGGAAATCCTCCTCTTCCTTTCAGCATCAAAGAATTACTCTGCTTTGTTTGTGCAAAATAAGAAAGAGTGGAGTCACTTACCCACTGTTTGCGAGCATGATTTCTCCTCTTGAAGTACAAAATTAACTTTTTCCGCATTGCCTGGTTTCTGAAAAGGAGAAAAGATGAGACTCGCTTAATGAGCCTGTTAAAATTCAAAGCCTTGCTCTCTCCACTCAGCAAAGCACTTCCCACCTTAACCTGGAATGGCACCAACCCTGGAGCAGCAGAGTTATCTGGGAACCTCGCGCCAGCTTCAGAGAAGACAAACCGGAGCGGAAGGCTCCAGGGCGAGCGGCTGCGCCCGCAGCCAGGGCTGAGCAGGACCCAAGCTCCAACTCCCAAACCCCGGCGCGTTTCGCAGGGACTCGGCCCTCAGTGGTCCCACCCGGTGCCACCTCGTGACACGCGGGTGACAACAGCATGTCCGCAAGAGCAGGGCCCACTCCCGCAGTGACGTTACGGTCTCTATAACCACCTGTATGTTTTGTTCCAGAAAGGGTGTCCGGGGGGTCCGGCTCCCCAGCCGTGGCCGAGCCATCGGGGCACACACGCTCGTGCCGGGCGATTCCCCGGCTCCGGGCGCTGATGGCGCCGGGTGGCAGCGGCGGCTGCAGCTCTTATCCGTGCCCTCTCGCCTGCTTGGCGCCGTGCCCGCCGAGGCCTGGGGAAGCAGCCGGGAAAGCTCCGCCGCCTGCGGAATCGGCACCGCGAGGGGGAAACCGGCCATGACAACCACAACCGAGCCGGCGCTTGCCCAGACTCCTCCTGCTTCCTTCTGCTTCCCCCTTTTTAAAGGGAGGAAACTTCACCCAAGCGGCGAGGAGCTGGCAAGGCCGCCCAGCTCTGCCAGTCTGCATGACCCCGAGTGCTGAACTTCTTCATGTTCTTCTCCCGTTATTAATATTTACAGCAATAAAATCTCTAGGTGAAGGGCAGAGACCAGCTGCAAAGGAGCTTCCTCCAGACTTTCATCGCGAGTAAAGCCCAGCTTGCACTGTGTAATTACGGATCAGGCACTTACCAGGCTCTCTCATGTGGGCATGCCTTGTGGGATTTAGCAAAATAAAAATACACCCAGGCGGCTCCCTCCCTCACTGCCGGGTCCCCTGCGGCCCCGCGAGGCAGCCGGGCGCCCAGGCACCGCTCGAGCTACGCGCTGGGTTTGAGCCTCAGCCCAGATCGCACCATTCAGACTCTGCAGCCTTCTGGTTTCCCTCTTAATTAGTTACCAGAAGCGTCGGATACCCGCAGAGTCCCCGAGCACCGGCTAAGCTGCGCTGCATCTTCCTTCTCTTTGATTTTGCCTTGAACACTTTGATGCAAAAATAGACCTGGACTTCCAAGAGGCCCTTGCGGCTCCTCCTACAGATGGGAAGCGGCTCCCGGAGCCCAGTTTGCAGTGTTGATGCACGGAGCCCAAAGCCCCCGAGCGCTCCCGCCTGCAGGCGGCAGGAACGCCAGCGGCACGCGCGCCCGCGCCAGGACCAGGGCTCCTGTGTCCCTGCGAGTGCTTGGATCCGCACGGATTCTGTGAGCAAGAGGCTCTTCCTGCCTCGACTCCCTTTGGATGCTGCGCTTTCAAAGCAGCCTCTGCTGCTGCCGGGCCGAGAGCGGAGCTGCATCTTCAGTTGCACCAAAAAGCATCACTGCCAAAGGGCTTCTCCCTGTGGGATCGCACAACCCGCTGCCTATCGTCTCCGCGTCCCCGGCACACAGATCCAAGACATCCAAGAGCCTTGGAGTGGCCATCAGGCACGTGCTGAGCTCCGGGGAAACCAGGGTCCAGCTGCGCCAGCGCCCGCCCGCCGGCTCCAGGGCACCCGCCGCCTGCAGCCGCCTCCCGCTGCATCCCTCTCCCTGATGCTCCAACAGGGCCCCGGGGAGCTCCCCGCCGGCTCCGGGCGCTGCAATCCCTGCGTCCGGCTGCGGCTCTGCATGAACAAGCTCTGCAGAGGCTGCGCCCCAAAGGCTCGTTCCCATTGCTTGTGTGCTTGTTCTCATTCCAAGGGGATTTGCGACTTTGGGAAATCGCTGCTGCGAGGCGAATGCCGACAACGTCAGCTCCTCATCCCAGCAGCACGCACGAGGGAGAGGAGCCGCTCCGAAACCCGGATGCTCCTGAGCTGCTGCAGCGGGGACAGGCGCGATGGCGACCAGCAGCCTGGGCCTCTCCTCGTGCCCCGTCCGGAGCAGCCGCCGCAGCAGCGCAGGACTGCGACACCGCGGCCGCCCGTCTGCTGCAGAACCTCTCAGGAGAAGGGGAATAAGGGAAGGAACAAGGAGCTTCGGCCCAGCAGATGCGTCCTGTCGGGTTTGGCATTCCGGCTCACCTTGAAAACATTCATACAGACAAAGACGTATTGGCTCTGCAGCTGCAAAAATCAGGGATGCCTTGAGCAAAAGGGCATATTTACCACTGCCAGAACTGAAGTAATCAAAGAGTAAAAGGATTAAAAACAACAGCAAACCTCTCTTGTGCCCTAAATGTTTTTGTCACTTTATCTTTTTTTTTTTTTTTTTTTTTTTTTTTGCTTAAGGTCAACTTCCCAAAGGTTAACACAACCTCGGTAAATATAAATACGCTTCACAGTTTATCTTGATCCGCGCAGCGCTGTTACCTAGAAACCATTTGCAGAGAGGTTAATTCGGGCCACATGTCTCAGAAGCACATGCTGTGCTCCCCGTGCAAACCACGGAGTGGAGCGGAATTCCTGCGGCAATTCCTGCGGCACGGAGCGCAGGTGGGGGCTCCTGGCCAGCGCAGGAACAGCCAACAGGGAGCAGCACGGTGCGATGCACCGGCCTCCTTCATCATCCTCATCCCTGCGCCTTTAGGCTCCCCTCCTGCAGGCCGGTGGTGCATGAGCAAAGCCAGGTAGCCAGACACCTGCGTGGCCTTGGTGGCTCCAAGAAACCCAGCAGAAAGCGTCGGGGTGGGGAGGCTCCTTGGGTAACGCAACAGTGACTCTCGTGGCCGCTTTGCAGCACTGCCGGGTGGCAGGAGCCAGACGCAGGCGCGAGGGCCGCAGAGGGACACGGCGGGACACGGAGGGACGCGGTGGGATGCGGAGGGACGCGGAGCCCCGCCGGGCTCGGGGCTGCCGTGTGGGATCCGCAGCCCCGCGCCCCGCAGCCCTCGCTGGAGCTCCCTTCTGCGAGGCCGTTCACTCGCTGCTCGGGTCCGGCCACGTTCCTGCCCTCCCTGCCGCCTCGCGGCCTCCACGGCTGACTGATGCTTTCGTGAAGAAAAAACCTCCTTAAACTTCAATGGGCTCAAACCTTCTGCCTGCTATTTAATTTAACATCCTCTCGCACCTGCTGCGGGGCACAAGGATTATGTATTTCCCACTCACTTGCTCTAGCACAGTCCCAATTTTACGCATTTCCCTCCATGCTCATTCCCTCTTTTCCAAGGACACCATGCTCATTTACCTTCTCCATATCAAAGTTATTCCAACCCTTTGGTCCCTGGAGGAGCTTTTCCCACACCGTTCTTTTCAAAGGAGAGGAGAAAGATTAGTCAGTGGAGGTTAAACAACCGCCTTGGTCTCCTGTAAAGAGCACTAGATTTGAGAGGTACCGGAGATGCCCAGAGTCATCTCCAGCCCTTCTTCCTCAGCGTGCGCAGAGCTGGGATCTGTCCTTCATGGGACATGAAGGCAACAGCTCCACCAAGGACTTGGCCACGGACAGAGCCCTGGAAATGAAGCGCAGAGCCACGCTCGACTCTACTCCGATAAGGGGGATGCTGAGGAGTGCCGGAGCCCAGGGCTTCTCCTGCTCTCCACCGCTCTGCAAACGCCTCCAGGGCTCCGGAGCTGCTCCCGTTGCAGAGCTGCGAGGGAGGCTCTGGGCGCTCCCGGGCTTTTCCGCCCCTTCCTTTGCAAGTTGGCGCTGGCAGGGGCTCTCGGCAGAGGCAAATCTGCTGCCTGGAGGGCCTGGCACACCTGAGGCTGGTCCCAGGGCAGATCCCTGGGCTGCCAGGCACCATGCAGGGCAGAAGGAGGGCGAGAGCCCTCTGGAAGCAGCCGCTTCCATCTTAACTGGCTCGGCCCGTGGCTGTTTTCCTTGTTTTGGCTTTCCCGGTGGAGCCAGTCAGGCCAAGAAGCCGTAACGCTGACTTCTGAGTTACTTGGCTCGGGTCCACGTGCATTACTCGGCTGGAATGCTCCTGGAGGTCGGGATCCTGACAGGATGTGCACGCATGCGCGTCCGTGTCGGGGGCACATCCACGTGCACCCTGCCGAAACGCGCGGATAAGGCTCCAAGGACGGGCAGATCCAACGCAGTGCACCCGGCCAAAGCTGCCTGCGCAGACCTGGAGCCAGCGCAGGAAGAGATGAAAAGAACTTTGCTATTTGATCAGAACTAATCACGGGTATTTAATTACACAGGAACGCCTTTCATCAAAGAGCCAGCGCAAACAAAGCGGGGATCAAGGCTGCGAAGAGTGACGGGAAGGAGCGCGCGAGCAGCTGGCAAACCGCTCGCACGGCGGGATTCATCCCGCAGGCGAGGGCCGGAAGCGGAGAAGCCTTCTGGCAATGGAGCCAAACAAAGCGCTGCCAGTAAGACTGGAGACCCTGAAATCACGGGATCCACGGAGCACAGCACGAGTGTCCCAAGGTTAAACTGCCCAAGCAACAAGGAGAAGGGCTCTGTGCACAGGAATGGGGTCCCCCGCGCTCCGTGAGCACCGCATGCTGAGCTTTCCCGGTACGAGGCCATCACACTGCTGCTCCGTCTCTGATTTCCTACGTTTTGGGCCGCAAGATGCCCTGCAGAGAGGGCAGGGAGAAGGTCAGCCTTTCCATGGGTCATTCCTCTCACTCATTTCCTTGCTCTGAAGTGGCCAGAGCCCACACCTGCACCTGGGAATACAGTATAACCTATTAACCCGGAGGCGAGGCCCCTTAAAAGCCAGCCGTGGGGAGCAGCCTCCTTGCAGCCCTCAAACACTTTCTGGTGAAGCACTTTTGGTGGTGCCAGAGGACCACACGTCCTCTGCCTTTGCCTTCCCCTACAGCCTTTGCTGATGCCACGAGCCCAAGTGCTCCCAGCGTGTCCCAACAAACCCCGTGTCCGCTCCAGCACCGGCAAGAGAACCAGGGAGAAGGTTGCGGAACGTCGCTGCCACCCAGTCCTTCCTCACGAGTCATTCTGCCTGGCACGTGCAAACCGAGAGGGAGCGGGTGAGGAGCCTGGCACGGGGTGCAGGGAGCCGCTCGCTGAATCTCTGAGTTGGAAAATGTCTACAAGCTTTAATGGAAAGACCTGGAAGAGAAGGTACCGGTAGTGACAGTGTTTGGAAGAACGCTTGTGTTACACGTCAGGCTTGTATTATGAATTCAGAGGCAATCCACTGCTACTAAAACCCGAAAACAAAACAGCCAGTAATGAAAAGAAGACTTAAATTTTACAGTGACAAGTGCTTGGGAAGGCTGTAGTTAGAAGAGCTTCAGGAGGAAACTGTTCTGCTCTTTTTGGAATAGAAAGAGGTATCTGAAAAAGAAAAGCTATTCAAAAGGCCCTAAACCTGTCTGAGCTTGGACTGACGATTTCAGCTCTGCAGACACAAGGTTCATCCCCCAGCAAAGCCACCAGCTGCAGCATCTATTGCTCTATTTCAGCAAAGTCTGAAAACCAAAAGCAACGAGAGGACTTTGCAGACCCCTAAACTCACCCAGAATCCTTCCTGCAGCCTCGTGTCCCACTCCTGTCACGTCCTGCAGGAGCCTGAGCACCGCAACCCACCGTGCGCGCGGGACGCAGCGCGCCCCGAGCCAGCGCCGGGGCAAGGCCCACGATGTCCCCACTGAAACGAGGGGGAATCAGCCCTCACCTTGCGCTCTCCCTTCCTCTCGACCCAGGGGCAGAGCCTCTTCCTCCAAAGCAGGAGCTTCGAGCACATCCAGCCACAGGTGACTTTGAGGCAGGTCACGTCCCGGCGCGGCCCCTCGGCGGCCTCGCTCCCCCGCGCGGGCAGCATGCAAAACTCAGCAGGTTTGCTGGAAGCCTCCACAGGAGAACCAAATGGACCCGAGCAGACGGGGAGCAAGGCAGTTAAACAGGACTTAAAAGCTTTTGAAATTGCAAACACTGGAATGAACTGGGGCATGAAATTAATTTTAACTGTACTGAATAGGAGACAGGCCATAAAACTCCATGAAAATAAGAGACTTCGGTAACATTTTAGGAAGAGTAGAAATTCTCCCTGTAACTTCCTTGCCAGCTCTATTAGCATACGTGACTCATCCCCGTTGAAAAGCAAAGCAAACAAGGAGGAAGAATTCAACGAATGTTGCAGCTCAGATATCACTGTAGAGAAATTGAGGAATTGCTGCTTTTGTGACAGCCTCGTGCCATCCTACTGCGCTTGCAAAGGTGCTACTGAAAAAGAGATCAGTCCCAGAAGAGTGTAAAAAAATAACCAAGCAGAAGCAGGCTGCACATCCCTCTTTGCCAGGTATGAGGTCTGATGAAGGCCACATGGGATGATTTTGTCTCTAGCACAACACAGCCATCTTACAGTGAGATCTTGCAGATAGAATCACTATTTTTCAGGAACATTTATGGCTAAATAGCAAATTTATGGCTAAATTTGCCTATGGTGAAGCTGCTCAGAGGAATCTGCATGCAGTTGCACCTCAGCAGAATACAACCTGTGCCTGTCCAGAGTGCATCCAGCCGCCACCTCCCGGCACCAGCTCATTTATTTCATCTCCTACCGAAAGAGCCACTTCCAGGCTGGGGAGGGGGACTTGCTTGTCTGCAGCAGGACGACACAAGAGTCTTAAGAGTGAAGGAAGAAGAAGAAATATCTTCAAATGCAGCCAAAGGAAAAGTTGTGGGTAAGATCTGAACACTCGTGATTTGGTCAAAATGCCTTGGACAAAGCGCCCTGAAATCTGAAGCACTTGCTTACAAGAGCCACTAAAGCCTTGACTTTAACATCTGCCACCCAAACATCCTGTGCAGCAGGACACAGGAGATGGGAGAACGGATCACACCAGCTTCCCCACGCAGTCAGCAGGTAGCAAAGCAAAACTCAGGCTCCGGGAGCACTGCAACAGGCCCACGCTCCAAGGAATCAAGCACGTGGAGCTCAGCAAGCTCCAGGGCCTTGTGCTGACCTAGATCTGCGAGTGCACTTGGCTGGCATCAATGACCAGCTAATTGCAAGGTCTCTGGAAGGAGGAGATGGAGGCTTTGCATTTGAACGTGTGGTTTCCTTTCCATATTTCTGCAGCATTAATCACAGGGAACATTAACCCTGAGATGCCTGGGTCAACCTCACCTCCGTTTGTCCCCAGAGCCACTAGATCCACAAGGGACGAGTGTCCCCGGGGGGTTCCGTAACCCTGGAGAGGCTCCGGAGTGCAGGGGGCAACATCTGCTCCGAAGGACCCGGAGCTGCTTTGGACAACACTGCTTGTTCCAACAGCAGCTTCGCTCCTGACCTGCGCAGTCGGTTCCCTCCTGTTTGTGCCCGTCTTTCACAGAGCAACAAAGGACAGGAAATCATTTAAATTGCAGGAAAATGTGAGCACAAAACCACAAATATTGGCAGGGTAACGGAGAGTGGGTGAAGTCTCTGCAATCACATTTAACTCATTCTTTCGAGAGAACTCGCTAGCAGCTTGAAATCACCACGTGCAGCGCCCAGCTCGCGCTGGCCAGGGAGCGCTTTGGGAAAGAGGTGGACTGGGGAGGCGGTGGCTGCCACGTGCCCTACACGGGTGAGATCCTGATCCCCCTCTGGAACGGAAATCCTGGAGGGAGAAGGTCAGGAGAGGAGCTGCTTGGAGCAAGGAGGGCGAGACCTGGCAGAGCGACCGCATGAGGGCAAGAGGAGGACCTCACCGCCACCGCAGCCACGAACAACCTGCCGAAAGCAAGAGGTTATTAACTCTTGTTGACGGATTAATCAAGATGATCCCCTTGAGCGCAGAGAGAGCAGATGTGCGGCGGGCAGCGCGTCCAGAGCAATCGGCTGCTCGTGTTTCAGATCTGGTCTGATTGTTTAAAAATTTCCAGCAACAAATACTGCTATTCTCATTACCTATTGTTCTTCTTCTGTCTTCTGGAAGTCGCTCTAGTTATTAAACACAAGCTGATGATTAAATCATGCATTGAGGTGATAAGTCATAAATTACATGATTGCTAAGTCTGAGTATCTTTGAAATAACCGGCGGTGCGTAGACATCCAAGAGCTGCTTTACGAAGATCTAGCTGTAACTGCAACATTTAATTTCACCCACCTTTCCTGCACTCACACACAGGCTGGCAGTTGATTTCGTACCTCCGTACGTGCAAAGTAAACAACAACAAAACGTGCACCGCGTTCCGTCTCCTTCCAAAGCAGCCGTGGGCTGCATCGCTCCGGAGCGCGAGCGAGCGCGGAGCGGAGCTCTCACCAAATCCCCGGCCAGGGCTACGCGCGCCGAGCGCCTCCGCGGAGGCGAATCCACCTCGGGCAGAGTTATCTGCCTCCTCCGCAGCCCGTCTGCCGCTCAAGAACTCATCCCAGAGCCTCAAGCGGCTGCGCTCGCCGCCAGGGCCGTGCAACTCCGGCTCCCGTCCCTCCTTGGCTCGCATCCGCGCTCCGGCACGCAAACGCGCGCTCCGAACTCGCGCCAAAGCCTCGTCAGCTCCAGCAAACACTCTGTGCCAACAGGCTGAGCCAGGAGCCGCTTCCCCCCGCGAGGAACCGGGATGCACCTCGAGCATCCCGCTAGCACCGGGGTTCCGGAGCGCGTCGCTGCTCCAGGCGCCGGCAGCAGCTCCAAAGGCTACGCGCGATCTCTTGGCAGCCTTAATCGGAAACCGGAGCTGGGCACGAGCGAGCATCTCTCCCGCTCCAGCCTAATGCACAGCCTGACATTTAAAATAGCCTTTATTGCCACATACTTACATTTTAATGTTCTCATGGTACTGCCTGGTGTCTGAAGGCTGGTTGTATAATGGCTGAAATAAATAAGAAAAATGAAGGCATAAATGGTACAGTCTGACATTCAGAAACTTGCACCCCTGCGATGCCGCTGCCTCGACTTGGCCTCCCACCTCCCGCTGCAGCCCCCATCCCTGCTCCGCTCCAGGGCTGGAGGGCGCAGGATCCCACTGGCGCAGAAGTCCCGGCGCATCCCGGCACGTGGGAGGGCGGGCAGCGCTGGAGCTGGCGCTGCGGTTTGCTCCGGAGCGCGCGGCTGCTCCGCGCTTAGAGGAAGGGCTGAGAGCTTTGGAACGGATGGCACGGGGGAGGCAAGGGGACGGGGGGCTCCGAAACGGCAGGAGAGGGGCTGCGTGCTGCAAGGACGGGGTCTGGGTCTGCTCGCCGGGAGCCCAGACCGACTCGCGTGCCTCGCGGCACCCAGGCACGATGCTCTTGGCTCTGGTGGCCCAGGGGTTTTGTCTAAAGTCACCCAAAATGCTTGTGGCAGAGCCCCCAGGGCCTGGGCGCCTCACAGTCCAGGCGGGAGCACCCGCTGCAGGGCTGCTCTCCTCCCCGAGCTCTGGGGCACCTCGGCTCCATCCCCGGATCGCTCCCGCTCCATCCTGCGGGATGAGGGAACCGCCCCGACGCAGGCAGCGAGAGGCGCCGCGTGCAGCGCTCGCTTGGACCCGCGAGCACCGGCTGGTGCCAGCCCCACACAACGCAGCGGGTGACACGGGACGTCCAGGACAGCAGCCAGGCGCGCGGGAGGACCCCCCCGAAGGCTGCTCTAGCCCCCTAAGCTGGCGGGGATGTGGCCGTGTTAATAAACGCCTGCACCATCAACAGCCCCATGTCTCCCAACGAGGGCAGCTCCTGTCTGGCCATGGAAACGCGCCCAGCTTTCCCCTCGGTTTATCCATACGCTTCCACTGAACCAGCTGTGCACGACTGAACATCCGGGCCAAGTACAGCCAGGGGGACTGCACAAGGAAGGCAGCAGCCCGGGCAGGGCTACGCACAGAGCAGCACCTCTCACTGCTCTTCGGAAGGGCACCGGGGCCACCAGCAGGGCCCAGACACCCGCTCCCCTGCAAGGGACGAGGAGCTGCAAGGCTGCCCGGAGCATCCCAGCACGGCAGTGCCAGGCAGTGCCAGGGCAGGCAAGAGGCAACGAGGAAACCCCCAGAAAGAGGCACTTCTCCACAGGGTCTCTGCTGCAAGGGCTGTTTCTATCATGGATCCTCTTGGATCTGCTGGTCCACCTCCAGGCTCCGAGCTGGCTGTGCACTCCCACTTGGAAAGCTCGGAGGAACACAGACATCTGTCTCATCACGTAGCTCGAGAGGGACCGCTCCATGTCATGGAGAGAAGGAATCAAGCTGTGGCTCGGGAGAACCACGTCCACGATCACCCTGGCAAGACTCGACCGGAGGAGCTGCTGGGCTGGGGGAACTGGAAATACCGATGAATGCAAGTGCCTGCCTTCCCTCCGTGCTCATAAATCCACAGCAAAGGGGCCGGCTGCGAGGAGTCCCCCAAAGCCCTCACTCCTGTTGGCCCCAAACTCCTGGTTTGTGCCTGGGTCACCTCGTGTGCATGGGGGACATCACACATGCCCTGACGCTGCTCAGACCCAACACTGCTGAGCCGGTTCCGCTGTTGCTCTCACACGGTGTCAGTGGCCACCTGAATTCTTCGTTAGCAGATCGAAGTGTTAACGGCAAAACACTGTGTGCATCGCTTAAGAAGAACAGTCAAGAAACGCAGAAATAGGCAACTCTGGGAGCCATAACCAAGCCCTGCACCCCAGCAACGTCTCCAAGAGATTCCTGCCTCCACAGTGGTCTCAGCTCTGCACGCAAGCGGAACAAGCACAAGAGAGAAGTCTCCCCCTACCCCATAGAAAACGTATCTCATCGCTGATTAAATCATAAAAAAAACTGTTCTTAACAGGCAGGGACTTCACAAGCATCCTCCTTCCTCGGAGCTGTCCACAATCTGCACCTAATTACAGCTTTCTAAATGAGTAAGCAAACGTGAGTCTCACAGGTCAGACGGGTAAGGAGCCACGTTCAAAACACTCACAGCGTTTCTGCAGGGTGAGAGACACGTACCGCATTTCTCTGGGGGACGACACGTGAGAAAAACCAAACTGCTCTTGCTGACAAACCCTTGGATGCAGTGGAGCCTCTTTACAAATGAAGTGGAGAGCAAGCCAGGAATCTGCCTGGCCACCGCAGCATCCCCGAAACTCCTCCCCGAGGAGGAACCGGGTCACTTTAACACGGCCCCGCGACGCTGCAGGGATAAAACGAGGGGAGTTACTAAGTCATAACCCCCGGTGTAGCGGGGAGCCCAGCCCCGAGGGCCCTAGTTTGGCAGAGCAGAGATGCAGAGCTTCCAGCCTGTCCCTTATGGCCTCACTCAGTTGAGTGGCAACTTGCTCTGTTGAGACAGAGCGAGAAAATCCCTGCCAAAGCCAAACCCAGGGTTTGACGTAAGGCAAAGGTCCTAGAGGAGCCCTCGGATTAGGACTGATGCGGTGACTCACTCCAGCAACGCTCCGGATTCGAAGTTGGCTGCTCCAGCGCTGCAGCACTCGCATCCATGCCGGGCTCCTGGGATCCGGTTGCTGCTGTGCGGGAATTTTGCTGCTCGGAGAGGGAGCCAAGCGCAGGGCAGCACAGCCGGGACCGCGCAGGCGACCAGGACATCCTGCATCAGCTGGTGTTGACGTGGGGGCACAAGCAAGGGCGCCCCAAGGCCCCATCAGCGAGGCTGGAGTGGGGTTTGGGTGCCAATCCATAAGCTTCAAGGCACAGAAACCTAACCCTAAGGCTCCTACAGCAGAACCAGACGGCGAGGATTTGGGTGCAAGGCCAGATCTTGTAGGGTCACATCAGCGACAACCAGGCAACAGGCGGTCAGCGCCCGGCGCCTCCCGAAACCACAGGGCTGCCAGGGCCTCCCAAGGCTTTGACACAGAGCCCCCAGGCTCCGAGAGAGCTGCCCAGGACGGGGAGCCCTGGGTGACAGACACAAAACTTCCACGTCAGCCTTTACCGGAAAGCTCCTCCAAAGCCCCCATCCAGAGCAGTCTCCAGGGACCAATGGACGTGCACAGCACAGGTCTCTCTTTCTGCCAAAACGCGATCCCTTCGGAGCAACTCGCCGCGGTCCCTCGGCCGCTTCCGCCGGCCCGAGCCGGACCCACCGCAGCCCGGCTGCTTCTCGGCTTCCAGAACTCCAGTGCAAGGAGAGGTGGCCCCAGAGCCTGTCCTGCCTCCGGCACCTAAACATGAGGGGTGGCACCACCCCCCGCCCGGGGCTGCTGTTTGCTGGTGGGCTGTCACCTCCTGCTGCTGTCACCTCCCGCCGCTGTCACCTCCCGCTCAGCAGAGACTAGTGTCTCTGTGGGGACCTCCCGCCCGCGCTAACACGCTGCGTATCTGCCACCATCTCGGCTCGCAGGCAGTAACCAGGGCTCTCGAACAAACAGAGGTGACACATCCGCAGCCCGGGCGGATGGTTTCGCGTGGGACCGGCCCCGGGGTGCCCCCAGCTCCCTGCAAGCCCGGGCTGCTGCAGGGCAGCTCCGTGTCACCCGTGTCACGCGGCGGGGATCGCAGTGTTCGGCTCGTCTCCTGGGAGCACGCGAGGGCCGCTGGCACATCCAGGGGCTGCTCGGCCAAACATAACGCGGGCAGGAGCTGGGCAGGAGGAAGCACCTCTCTCCGGGCAGCTAGAAACGCATGGGACGTGCGTGGATGGAGCAGGGCCAGGCCTGGCTGCCTGCGGCCTCAGCAGAGGCTTCCCCGTCCCTCGGCAAAGCGGGACGTGGCGCTGCAGGAAGGGCTGGCCCTGTGGCACTGGCTCCCGAAGCGCTCCGGGGCCTGGGAGCTCCAGCACCCACGGCAGGGCATCAGCCAGGCTTTGTTGTTATTATTAAATAAAGCCAAAACCAAAACATGTCCTTGGGAAAAGGAAACACACTGTCTTTGGGATGAGGAAGTGCCAAACGTGGGCATGGCCGATCCGAGGAGCAAAGAGAGATCAAACGGTTTGAGCCTGGAGACTCCAAGGGAAAGGGCTGAGCCCTGTTCCGCAGACCCCGAGCGTGCCCAGCGGGTGCCCGTGACGCTCCCGGCTGCTCCGGGCAGGCAGTGGCTCGTGCCGGCTCCGCCAGGCAGGGCCGAGCTGGAGCTGCCGATGGCTGCGGGGCAGCCCTGCTGCTCCCTCCCTGCCTCCGGCTGCGGCCCGCGGCGCCAGGGAAGGGATGCTCAGCCGGGCACGCGGGCGGCCCCTCCGAGCTTTCCAGCTGCGCTGGCGGAGAACCGCCAATTCCCAGTGTGTTTTCCCAGCACCCAACCTCCTCATGGCTGCTTCCAGCCTCCCCTCAGCAGTCAACCCCTTGGGATGCAGCTGGGCTCTGCAGGGCGAGGGGACAACTGGAACGTGCCAGTTACCAAACCGGCCTTCCCTCGGCTTCCCCCCGCATGCAGGATGCAGCGGCAGGCAGGGCCCCGGCCCCGGCACAGCCTCCCCGGAGCCCTCGGCACCGTCCCGGCGGGCAGCCCCGGGCTGAGGCTGGCGCAGCCGGGTGCATGTGCGGGTGCCTGCGCTCGGGCGCTCCTCTCGCCTCCCGCTTCCTGCCCCGCGGTTCCCCGCGGCCGCCTCCGCTTCCCGCTGCCGCCTCCGGAGCCCGCACCGGGCCGGGCTCCCCTGCAGGGCGCGCGGCCGCAGAGCACTCACCAGCTCCACTTGGGGCCCCAGTCCTTCCAGGATCCGGTGGGCGGCCTCGGCTTTCTTCTGCAGAGAGGAAAGGGAAAAGGGGAGGAGGCAGAGGGAGAAGAGGGGGGAGAAGAAAAGTTATTTCTGCCGCTGATTAGAGGCTCTGCTCCCTCCGTAGCCCAAAAAAAAGCCCCTTTCTGAACACCCGTGGCGCTGCTGCAAACCCCATCCCCACCTGCAGGCAGGAGAGGTTACAGCCGAGCGGGGAGGCGGCGCCGCGGGCGCTCGGATCGGGGCTGGATGTGCCGGGGGCTCGGGGCCGCGCGGAGCCGCAGGCGGAGGTGGGCGGCCCGACGCCCTTTCCAGGCTCCGGTGTCCCCGGAACGCGTGACGGCTCCACGCGAGCTGCTCGCCCTGCTCTCACTGAGCCACCTTGCGCTTTGTACAAATGCAAAATGCAAAAAAAATAGAAGCTAAAGCCAGCCCGGGAACACGTGTCATGGTGTGTGCGGTGGTTGTGAACTCAAGAGGCCCCAAAAAAAAGAGAGAGCGCGGGGCTGGCTGCAGCAGGAGCCTAAACAAGAGGTGACGTGTTGGGGAAACAACCCTTCTGTGCAGCCCTGCGTGTTACAAACAGCCAGATGAATCCCCAGGACCAGTCCCGAGCAAATACAGCCAAATACCTGGCAGGGAGGGGACTGAAGAGCCAGAATTTAAGGGCTACTTGCTCAGTAAACCAGGAAATTTTACTCATGCAACGGGGGGAGACAGAAAATTTACTCTGCCCAAGGAGCAGCGCGGGGCTGCGGGCGGATTGGAGCGCAGGGAAGGCGGGGAAGCGCCTGGGAAGCGCGCGGAGCTTTAACCCACGGAGCACCAGAGCCGGCCGCAGCTGCGTGAGCAGGAGACGGTGAGCCCGGAAGGGGCTGCTCCCTCCTGGAAAGCCCAGCACGACCCTCGGCACGCTGTCCCCCTCGGCACGCTGTCCCCCTCGGCACGGCCGCCCCGGAGCCAGCGCCACGCCGGGCGCACACGCTCTCCGCGGCCTCCCACGGGGACACCCGCCAGGCACCCAGCGGCCTCCTCATCCCGGCACCCCCGCTGCTCCCCTGCGCCTCCCAAGCCACAGCGCAGCCTTAGAGCTCGATCCCAGACATGCGGAGTGGGATAAAACCGGCCCCGGCTCTCACGCCAGGGATGGCGGTGAGGCCAGGCTGAGGGGACGTCCCCACTGCCACCATGGGGCTCTCCCAGCTCCTGCTCCGCGGCGAGCAGGGGGCAGGAACCCAGCGGCCTCCTCCTGCACCGCGCGTGCCCCGCAGCAGCGCAAGCGGCCGCACACGACGAGGAGCAGAAACAGCAGAAACACGTTCCTGCCGTGGGTATCCCAAGGGCAGCGAGGGGAGGCGGGACCTGCTCTAATCCCAGTGGCACCAGGAACGGTGACGGAGTGTTTTAGGCGCTGCTCAAGTTCAGCTCCTGAACTGCCAGCGGCTGTTTTAAGTCTTCATCTCCCGTCACAAAATTAGCAAGGTCTGTGTGCGAGACTTAAGCCTAATTTATGTCTCAACTATTAACACCAGTAAGTAATGACGTTTGATTTCACAGGAGGAAATAAAGGGAAATCCAAAGGCTCAGATCTGCAGCAAACACAAGAGAAACGGCAGGAGCTGCGAGCAGAGCCCGTCGCAGCAGTGCCCCGTGGCCGGGCGGAGGCTGCTCGGCCTTAAACACCTCCACATTTTGCTTCATTAGTGGGAACAAGCTGAGTCTGCCCGCGGACCTGCCAATCTGAAATATTCAGAATGCTACAGAGCTCACGATGTGTAGCGAGACCTTAATATTTAGGTCTCCAGGAGCTAGCAAACGTGCTGACCTTGGAGAACGTGCCCACGGGGAGGCCTCGAGCGATCACAAGCAGCGCATAGGATTTTCAGGAGGCGGCAGCTTAACCCAGAGCACCTTGAGGACAAACACATCGCAAGAGCTGCCGAACGCCCTGCATCCTGCGCCGCGAGGCTGCTCGGCCAGCGCCGCTTCTCAGCCACCACTTCCTCTCGAGGTGACGTTTCAGCCTGCCCGATATTTTTCCGGTACAAACACGGGCCAAATTATCCCCCTCATTAATTGCAGCGCCGAGTAATCGCCGGGCCCACATTGCAGCCCCGAGGCGGAGGGGAAGGATGGGGAAGGATTCCCTGGCACGCTCGGATCCCGCGGCTGGGAACCGCTGATGCTGAAGGCCTTTATGTACAAAGCGATTAAACCCAGGGAGGGGAAAAAAAGCTGACTCTGTTCAGCTGCTGCTTTGGCCATGTTTAGACAGCTTAATGAGACGACCCAGAGGCGAATCACCATGGGCAGAACATGTGGTGGATCAAGGAGAATGACATAATTTGTCTTGCATTAACCGAGTGTAACGCACGCGTCTCCCGAACGAGAGATCAGGAGGGAGAGCTATTCCGAGCACGTCGGATCTCTGTACGTACACAAAGAAAAGCCTCTATCGCGAAAGCTGCCCAATTAACACTTGACACACACTGTAATTGCTGATGCTCCTTGCTGCATTTATCAGATCATAACCCAACTGTAATGAGCTGTCGACGAGGCCGCACGGGCGGCGGAGTCGGGAATGACACATTGCACCTATTAGAGGGTTCCCATCGCACGAGGGCTCGCAGCGAAGGACGGATAAACCGCAGATAAACACGGATAAATCGCGTTTAAATGAATAAATGAAGATCCCCCCTGGTTTCCAAGTCGCTCTAGTGCCCCACAGCAAGGAGCCTTTCCCAGAGGCCGTGCAGATTCCCGGGATGTCGCTGGAGCGCTCGGAGCAGCGCGCTCGCTGCCCAGCTCCCCGGCGCTCGGTTTTGCTCCCGTTCACACCAGTCCCTTTGCTCTGGCAGCAAAGGGATGTCACATCAGCACGGACCCAGCCAGCCTGGACACTTCCATGGGGACAGGCACCTCCTTGGGAGCGCTTTTAAGGGCAATTCACATCGACGGGTGCTGCCTGTCACCAGCCTCTTCGTATGTGAAAACTCAGCGCACGAGCGGGGTGGGAAGCGGCCCGGAGAGCAGCTTCCCACCCGGAGAGCTCCCGCCGGGATGAGGGACTGGCCCCACGGGGCGAGCCCGGGCTTTCACGTGGGTTCTTCTCAGAGAGGAGTTTAAAAATGGAAGATAAGGAAACACAAAGTTATTTTGAGAAAGCGGATCTGAAATAAGGAGGCGGCACTTTCCTGGAGCGCTTCCAGCCTCCGCTCCCGAAAGCTCCGCGCTGCCGCAGCCCAACTGCGCTCCCGGGGCTATTTATAGCGGAGCCGGCCGTGCCGGGGGATGCGAGTGTTTCCATTGGGCATCAGGCACGTCCTGCTCGGAGACACACAAACCCCTCGGAGGCAGGAGAACCCCCAGCCACCAGGGCCACCGCCTCGGCCGGCTGGGCCACAAAGTCCTCGCTAAAGGCTCGAAGACACCCAAGATTTGGATTTGGCTCGCAACAAAAATTCAGAATTTCAGGAGAAACCTCACTGACGTCGGTAGGAGTCTCCTCTGGCAAGGAGCTCTTCCCCGGGCCCAAGAACATCAATCTTTTCCCCTTTAATCCTGGCGTCTCCATCCTGGAGCCAGACCCTCACGGCGGTTTGCTGCAGCCCCCGGCTCCACCAGTGGAGCTGGCTGCTCCGCAGGGAAAGTGCCTCTTGCACAGGGCATTTTTTCCCGGCACGCTCCCTGGGCACGGACACCCTCGCCTGGAGCTCCCCTTCCACCGCAACGGGGATAACCCACCTCACGGGAGCTCCTCGCCACAGGCCGGCGCGTATCCAAGGCCACGGGGATTCAGCAGGAACAGCTGGAAGAGCGGCGCAAGGAGCTGGTTGGCACCGAGACCCGCGCCGCATCTCGAGCAAAAATCACCAGGTTTCCTGTGCAGAGCGTGACACGCTGACTCAGCCCTGCGGCCCGCCAGCCTCGGCGGGCGCCTGCGGTCGCCACGAAGCCCTCCTTAATCTTGTGCATTTCTACACACACACGGATCTAGTGTCTCGCCCGTCACCTCTAAGGTGGCAGTGCCACAGCTGCATTAAGCTCAACGCTTACGTGCTGCAGAGGCGAGCGGGAAATTCAGCCACTGCCACAACTTCCCTGGACACGGAGCCTCGGCACCGAGGCAGCCACGGGAAAACTCCAGGCACTGCACCCCAGGGCAGGACCCAGGCCAGAAAGTGGCTGTTTCTCCCTCCCGGCTCACTTGGAGCCACCGCTTCTGTGCCAGGACCTGCAGCTGCATTTTGGGGTCAGGATTCACCTGGGACACAACCTCTAATTCAATGCTGGGAACGCCAGCTCCTGAAGCAGATGTTTCAAGAGGACATTAGGACCAAAAGAAAAATCCTGAATATGGGCAAAACTGAAAGATTCTGAGTCACTCAAAGTTTTTAGGTGTTTAAATTTTATCTTTCTGCAACCTTTTGCTGCTACGCAGAAACGTCAATAGTACCTAACTTACAGCCTCTGCAGTTTTCCCTTTAGAGACTGCTCGGAAGCAAATCCTGCATTATTAAACCAGGCTGAGACAACTCCAGAGTAAAAGTTGTTAGGAACAAAAGCAAAAATCCTGAGGCCCTTCCAGCAGCTTTAAGCAACGTCCCCTGCCCTGCCTGCACCCCAGGGCACTGGATAAGCCAGACTTGGAGAAACCCTGCAGGTTTGGGGCTCCAACGGGGTTTCACTGCTAAGGATTTTTTAATGCACCAGTTGCCCGTCGATATCCCTGGCTGCTTCTTTCCTTTCTGATGCAAATCGGGAACCCACAGAAAATCAGTTACACAGACAGAAAATCGCCATGGGATCCCAGTCACACTCTGTGCACTTCAGTAGTTAAGGGCCAGATCATCCTTTGCAATGCTGAAAATGTTCATTTGTTTATTCCCTTATTTATGGGCGGGCGTTGCTGCTCGCTGAGCACTGGTGGGTGAGCGGGAGCCGCGCGCGCAGACACAGCGGCAGCAGGGGGTGGAAGGAGCTCGGAACAAGCCTTTGAATTCCAATTTCACAGCAGAACGCTGCATTTACAGAGCGCTGTGCCCTTTTGAAGGAACAAGCGCCGAGACAGAAAGCGAATTAAAATTTAATCTTATTGATTTCCAGCAGCTCAGTCCCCAGAGCGAGACAGGCCGCTCGGCACCAAGTCCAGGTTTTCGGGAGGGCCCCCGGGTAAAAGCGGAGCCGCTGCTGCAGAGGGAAGCGCCGTGTGCCCGTCTGAAGGACACGCTGAACCTCCCTGCCCTCACCTGCCCGCGATGGAAACGCTCCGGGAAAGTGGACTTCCCCCCATCCCATCCCGGGATTTCTCCTGCCTGCACAGGGCACTCGCCCCAGCCAAGCCCTAGCGTTGCTCCTGAGCAGAACACCCCATGGAGTCAGCTTGACCCTTCCAATCCCTCTGCCCTCCTAGGGGGAACAGACGCTTCAGATTTTCACTCTGCACCAGCAGAGCTGAGAGGGAGACCCGCTCCAAGGGCAATGGAACCGCCGGGCAACTCGCTCCAAGGAAGCCTCCAACAGGAGACGGCTCCATCTCCGGGATGAGGAGGGTGGGAAGAGGGGAGAGCCCCACACAGCAGCTGAGCGCGAATTCAGGCACGAAGGGACCCTGCGGAGAAGGAACCTGCCTTGGGAGAGGCTAAGGGTCACTCACGTAGCTTCATTTACGAGAGCACCCGCTCCTGCACTGCTGCCAACCTCTAGCAGCGCCCGACACCCGTCGCCATCCGATACCCCCAGCAGCTCAGCGTCCCAAGGGACTAACGTCACCTGCAAAAATAGCACTCAGATGGTTTTAAAAACACCAGCCCACTGTTTATTCTTACTTTAGCCCACCAGTAGCACCAAAAGCACTAAGGTGCTTTCTCAGACACCCTCTGGGAAGGGATGTCCTCTTGCTACGCACCAGTGTGCACTCACTCACAGGGGAGGTTTCGGTCTGCGGCTGCAAGGGGTGTTTTACTCTGCTGTATTCAGATGCACTCAGCAAAAGGTACTTGTTCAGGTGCAATTTCACAGCGCAGCTGGAGGCCGAGCTGCGTGTGTGGTCAGCACATACCCACAGGCAGGAGGGCATCTCTTTTTCTCTGGAAGCCAATTACTTGTCCAGTGGAGTGTAGCAGGAGGGAACTACAGGTCAAGTTTTCCAGAATGCTTCTCTCTGGGGCTCAGGAACTTTTCAAATCACACGTGTTAAGTAGGTCGCAAAAGGGAAAAGCAACGTGACGGAACTGAGTATCATGAGAGAACCTAAATTTTAGGAGAAACGCACACAGGCCCATGCCAACTTGCATTTCAACCCCTGCTGCAAAACCCAGCACATCGGTGAGAAAACACAGACGTCCCTGATGAGCCACGGGCTAAAATTAGCAACCATTCACCCCTGAAAAGCCGCAGCCATCGCCAAACGGAAAGTAGGTCACGGAGCGACTGGCTAACTCGATTTTCCGGAGTTTCTAGCGGCTCTGTCCTCGCGTGACCCCTCTCTCCCGGGGCCGCTGGAGGTGGTGTCCGCTTTGCGGCAGCGGTGGGAACGGGCAGGCCGCGGCGCCCGGCCCCGCGCTCGACCCGCTTCCTCGCCCTTCCACAACAGCCCCCTTGAAACGTCGCTCCCGCTCGGCCAGCTCTGCTGGGCTGCCTCTTCCCGAGGCCTCAATGTCCTCCTTTTATTTGGATTCTTTGCGAGCAAACCTCAAGGCAGGCGAGTCCTTTTCTCCTGCAAGCCACAAGTGTCACCAAGGCTGAGAGAGAGCCCAGATTTGGCTCAGTGACCTTTCGCACTGATCAAAACGTTTCTATTGAGCTTTGCAGCCCTTTGCTCCTACCAACTTACTTCTCAATTAAGTGCTAAGCTGCAATCAGCCTCCCGTCAATGCAAGGGCATCCCGGGGCCCTTCCTGCATTCGCCAGACCGTTGGGTACATCGCAGATGGTCTGCTCTGCAGCCACCAAAACCACCCAGGGAACCTCAGCTCCTGTCTGCAGCTGCTTTCCATCCGAGGTCTTCTCCATCAGCGCTGCCTTTTCCTCTTCACGGTTTTCTCATCCTCCTCCTGGCTTCATGTTGTCTTGGGCCAAGGAGAAGAAGAAGGGTCTTAAGGTGGCAGATCCACTGCCAGCGGTCAGGGAAACCAGGGCCCTCCTGCTGTTCTGAACATCTCTAGCAGAGGTGACTGGCTGAAAGCTGAGCGTGGGGATGCTCTTTAGAAGGACATTTATATTCTCAACCCCACCTTATTACTAGAGCAACAGCAGATGCAGCAGGGCCTACAATTCTCAGCCCATCTTTCCTCCTACAACTTGCCATTTGGCAGGTTTCATCACTGAACTTCAGCCTTGGCCAGAAAGTCTCTGTGGACTCTCTTTACAGCCCATGACTAGATCATGCCTTCCCCAAAGGAGGAACTTAACTCTAGTCTACTATGGTTTCTACCAAGCCAAAGGGAAGGACGGCTTGGTCGGAGCCTGCTGCCCACAGACAAGGCTGCTCACATGCTCCTCTCAACGGCACTCACCAGAGGAGAGGGAAGAAGTGTCATTTAGACAGCGCGGGGATCACACATACAATCACAGAGCCAAATTCGAAGTTACAGAGACATTTGGTGTCAGATGTGACCTTTCCTTGCTGAGCACCCACCTGGAACGACTGCACCCTGTTGCGAAGGTTAATAGCAAAAACGCTCCTGGTTAAAACCTGGCTTTGAAGATCAGTGTAACTTGGAACAAAACCAAGAACGTTGACACAGCAATGCCACCAACCCTGAGCACTTCATACCATGACTTCCCATTATTACCAGCTTTCCCCTTCAAGGAGAAATGTAAAACCCCCCTAACTTGTCCATACTCAATGGACTCAACACAACCCATGAGCTGGAGCAGAAACCCTCAGGGTTTGGCTCAAGCAGCAGCTTCAGGAGCAGATGGGGCTTGTCAACGGGGAGGCAACGGGGCACGCGGGGACAAGGGAGGGAAAGGGGGACCCTCGGCACCTGCCTCCAAAGCCCAGCACCAGCCACTGGCTGATGCTTTAAACCCGAGCGACCTCCGTCCTCGCCCGCCTGCACAACAGTCTGCGCCATTCTTGGCTTTGCTACTGCTAAGGGAGAGGCGCAGATGCAAAAAGTAAAAGCAGGAAAATTGTGCTGCCTGCGAGCACAGGGCTTGTGCTGTTTAGGAGGCAGGCACCTGGATTTCTGCAGCTCCCAGGGAAATCGCAGACTCCGCAATTCAAAATAATTAGCGACTAGTAGTTTTCCTTTTATGCAAAATCATCCTTTTTATCCAACACCTAAATGAAAATGAATGGGCTTGATTATCTACCAAAGGGCTCAATTTTCCAGCGTCACTGCGAAGCACACAGCAAAATTCACGTCCCCTCAGGCTGCCGTTACAAGCGATGGCCGAGCGCAACGAACGTGCGGTGGAGGCAGAGATCCAGAGCCTGCGGCGCCAGTGTGATCAATGCTGGTGCTGCTTGCAGCCCCAAACAGCCTCGGATCCAGCCAGGGCCGAATCCACGGCCTTGCTGCTCCGGCCCCAGGGCTCAGGGGCAGCCAGGAGAGCTCGGAGGTATCTCCGAGGCTGCCCTCAAACCCACGCAGCCCACGGCGCTGCCCGTCTTCTCGGGGCAGCTTGAACCCAGTTCCCTGCAGAAGGGAGGGACAGACCGAGTTGTTTAACGGACCGGGCTCTGACGCAGCTCCTGAACGCTGCTGACACCCAGTCTAACATTTATCACCATCAACCCCGACCCCTGGCTCTCACCCAGCTCAGAGGAGTCATCTGGGCTCAATTCACCCAGCCCAGAGCACCTCGCGGCTGCGCCGGCTCTCGCCACGGGGCCTCCATCCCCCGCAGCCTCCCCGGCCTCCCCAGGGCAACGTCCCCTCTGCCTCCCCCGTGCGCTCCCCTTCCCCGCTCACCCGGTTCTCGTCGTAGATGATCTGCACCAAGCTGCGGTGCTTGGACTCGATCGGCGGCGGCGAGATGGGTTTCTCGGGCTCCGGCGGTTTGGCTGCTTCCTCCTCCAACTGTTGCTGCGGAATGAACGGGGAGGGAGGAAGAGAGTGAGTCACAGGCAGAGAAACGCAGCCATCCGCGGCCACGCGAGGCTCCCTGCGGCGCCGGGGCCGGCGCGGAAACCGCCCTCCCCGCGGGCTCCCTACGGGACGTCGGCACGTTCGATCCGCGGAGCGGGGAGAGCTGCGTGCGGCTCCTGCGGTGCGACGCTGCCCGCCTCAGGTGGCTGTCCCGGTGCACGAGAGGACAAGGACCTGTCCCGAACAGGCGTGCAGGGTGGGCACGAGGCTAGAAATGAGATTTTTACTGGGAATCCTGAAGGGGAAGTACCCAGCGGCCAGCGCAGAGGGCAAGCGAAGGAGGCCGGGCAGCCAGGCCGCTGTCGGCCTTGGCTCCTCTCTCCCGGTGCTGCGGTCAGCGCGCAGACCCTGGCGGGGCCTCGTGCGCCCCAGCTCTGCCCGGAGCAGGGGCCGGCCCTGCGTGGAGCAGCGAGGACGGCAGGGGAGGCAGCGAGACCACGAAAGCAGAAGTCCCTGGTGGAGCCCGCCCGACCAGGCGCGCTGCAGAGACCCATGGACGAGCAGGAGCGAAAGCAGCGGCTGCAGGACAGCACGGGAGTCACGTGCGAGCCACCAAAACGTCCCCTGCTCTTGGTGCACCCCTTGGGGCAGAGCGACAGGCTCCCAAAGGAGGCTCCCCAGCATCGGACACCTCACGTCACCTGCAAACGCTCTGCCCAGCTGGGCAGGTGCAAGAGGACATCGGCACATCATGCCCTCCAGCCACATGCCACCATATGTTCTCCAGAAGCTGTTCTGAGAATTACTCCTCTTCCTTCACATACAACAAACGTCGCTGAGCGGAAACCACCATGAAAATCCAGCTCGGTAGGAGTTTTCAGATAGGGAAAACTCAGCAGAGGCAGGTGGCAAAACCAGCCCAGCCCCAGCCCTGGCTTGACGGCAAAGCAGCCCCTTGGGGGTGATGAGCAGTGGGGAGCACGTACGAGCTCATCACAGGTGTCCCCGCCGCAGCGCAGGGCACCTCCGCCAGCCTCCCGGGGCAGCACGCTGGGAGGGCGCTCGTCCTTCCCGTGCTGCCCCGGGTGCTCGCTCCTCAGGCCGCGCAAACATGGATTATGGATCACTGCGTTTAAAGGAGCCCCTCAGAACATCGCTGCTGCCTGCACACGCGCTCTCCATGCAACCCGCGGCCCTGGCTCGCCCAACGGCCGCAAGACACGAGAAGCAGCTGAGCGCTTTTAGTAAATTTGAGGAACTGCCCGGATGAAAGAGGAAATCACAGATTCCCCCGCGCTGCTCCTGTGGCCAGCGGCTGCCTGGCGAGGACGCGGGGCCCACGCTGCCGCAGGAGCTGCAGCGACAGGGAACATTTGTCAAAATTCGTGTACAATTTTTCACTGCCTGTCTCCAATTCTCCACAGCTTCGTATTTGCTTCTACAGCTAAAATATCCCCAGTGGAAGCAAGGGAGAAAACAAGCCGTTCTCCCGCTAGCAACGGAAACCCATTTGTGCAAAGGCCCCCGGGGCTGACAGCAACGCGAGTCCCTCCCTGCTGCCGGCGCCGTGGGACGCGTGTGGGAACGGGCGCTGCGGGGACGTGTCTGTCCATGCCCACGAGGAGCCGCGTCAACAGGGCACCGTGAGGCTCTAACGCGCGATGAGGCGGCCCCGAGAGCTCCTCTCTTCTCAACCGTGATGGTTCCTCAGGTGCCCCAAGAGCTGAGCACTGCCAAGGGGAACACGGTTCTTCTAGAAACCACAGCTTAAAGCACAGGCTGCAAAACAGAATCCAACGGCCCCGAGCCACCGGGCAAGCCACGAGCAACCAGCGCCCGCGGAACCAGCCTTTGTGGGGATGTAAACGCTTCGCAGAGGCTTTTTTTTCAACTGGATCCTCTCCAGAGCAACCCACGTCCAACCTGCAGCAGAGTCCTCGCAATGTCCCGCACCGCCAAGGTCTCCCGTGGGATCCCAGGCAGCCCTGGGCACTTTCAGGTGCATTTCAGAGCCACCCTCATGTTCGCAAAGCTCCCCCGCGGCAGGCACCGATGTGCCCAAATTATAAACTCCAAAACTCAAAAGAGCGAACCACAGAGGGATCTGTCAATCCTCCGCTTCTCCTGGGGAAAATATTTGGGTAAGAATGTCAGAAACTTGGCTACATTGTTCCGGAAACCCACAAAAATTTTGCAAAGTGGTCGGGTCTGCTCTAATTGATTTCAGACAAGAGGATTTGATGGCATATCAGGAAATGAAAGTTTGCCAGTAAGTGGAGGCTCATTAAAAGCAGCTCGTTAAAAGAAAAAAAAAATACAAATCTAATTATAGCTGAACTACAGTAGAGAATTCAGCTCTCCTCCCCACGGCATAACACGGTGCAGCCACTAAAGTGCTGCAGGCAGGGATGAGGCAGGGCCAGGAAACCTGAGCTCGGCAGGGAGAGCTCCCCATGGACACCCTTGGATTGGGGGAAACAGCAACGCAAAACCCATCGAGGTGCTCGGATGTGACTGAAACGGCTGTCTGGAAGGGCTGCCACCAACGCGGGGCCGGGGCTGCGGGGGACGGAGGGGAATTTAGCCAGGAGCTGCAGGGGAAGACCCAGAGCTCCTCAAGCCGCTTGGAGCACCGCGGTTCCGCCTCCATCACCAGGTGGGAGTGTTGTTCTCCCGGAAAGCCCTTTGGAGAGCTCTCCCGTGCCGGGAGGCTCCGACATAACCATCGAGCACAGCCCAGCAGTTTATGTCTTGCTAAGATTCCTAGTGCCGGTGCCAGGAATAAATGCATAAAGATTATCCGTGCTTGTCAGAAGGAGGGGGAGAGGAACTCGATGGGAGCTGCAAGCACATATGGCTCAGGATGACGCGGGGACGGCGATCAAAGCAGCCCGCTGCTGGGGGACACACGATTTGGGGGGGCTCGCTCAGCTTGCTGAGGACTTTTGCAACCCTTCCTGTCAGCAAAGCCCGGGCAGAGGCTTCTTTGCCACTTCTGGACCAACCAGAGAGAGGGGAAGAGATTTTTTTTTTGCCCATCCTTTCCATAGAAATGTGTTTAATTACCCCAAGAAGGCCTCCCAAAGACATAGGGGAAAAGCATTAGGCTGTTACAGCCACGTACAATTTCTCCCCTGCTCCGGCGCTCGCTCCGGGAGGAGCGGGATCCGTTCCGGGCCGATTGTTTTCCCTCACTCGCCTTTCTCCTGCGCCGACGGATGCACAGACGGACAAACCGCTTCCCGAGCCTCGCAGACAGGAACCCGCCTCGCGCGCAACCGCACGGCCCAGATGTGACAACTTTCCTGGAGGACCAGGTCGGTCGGGGAAGGAGAGGAATCCTGTCCAAGGGGAGGGGAGGCCACGGCACGCGGGGGAGCTGGTAGGGATGGACCAGCTGACATACTGATCACTGTGAAAAAATGAGAAGATGAGGAGAAGGGAGGGGAGGATTTAGCTGCCAACAACCACTTGAACCTTCTTCCAACTAATCAGAGCATTTTTGTGGGAAGGAAGAATCGTGAAATTTGTTCAGAAGGAAGATATAAACCAACCGAGCAGCCAACAGCAAAAGAACCATTTCCTTATGGAAGGACAGCTTGATTTTAATGGCACCAAGCATATGCTGCTCCCGTTAACTCCACCAGCCAGTCCCCACCAGCTCGGAAAAAGTCAGCTCTGCTCTTAGTATTCTTGGCTACCGCAAGCTGAGCCCCGACCCCTCTCAGAAGCTCCTCTCCTCGCCTGCAATGGGGAACAGCCCGATTTTGCATTTCTTGCTTCAAATGCAAGCTGGAAATAAGCACCATTGCCCTCTGAAACAAGCGGGACCATGGGGGACACCAGCATTGCGTCCACGGCTCCTAGGGAGGCAGAGGGGAAGGGGGCTCCTTCCACCAGGGCGAGAAGATCCTCTGTGGTTCCCACTGCTCCAGATGTTCCTGCTGCTGCTCCACAGGGCCAAGCAGGACTGTTTCCCTCCACCAGCATCGCAGCTGCTTCTTAACCTTCTTGGCTGCCTTTCCCTAAGCACTGATACCTCTGAGGATAACAAGCGACACAAACGAGGTCTTTCACACTAATTAAACCGTACAGATTGAAAATAAAATGAAAACATCCTGCTTTGCCTTGCAGGGAGAATGGGAATAGTATCTGCTAAGCAAAAATGTAAATCCAAAAATGAAAGGAGATCTGGGGTGTTCGTGTATTCAAAAGATCCTAGGGACCAGGACAGCAGCCAAGTGGCAGGTAGTGGGTCCGTGTGTCTGGGAAATGCAAGAAGCCTTTGAGCTACCTCTCTGCAGTATTTTTTCTCTTCCTGCTCTACATTCGCAGGCAGGGAGGAAGGTCACCTGCACGCTCATCCTCCAGGAGCACCGGCTCAGCTCCAGTTCCGCACGCAGAGCTCCCAGTTATAGAGCTCCCTCCATCCAGAAATTCCAGACACGCGTGCCTCCGGAGAGGCCGCTCCGCTCACAGACAGGCTGGGATCAGGAGGCAGCAACGAGCGGAGAAACTTGCCCCAAGCACAGGAGAAAACGACCAGCAAGACGAGATGGAGAGAAGCGATTTCCTTTAGGCAGTGAAAGCCTTTAAGACAAAAAAAGGCAGACTGCCCCCAAGGTTTTGTCATTCTAATCTCTTAATGCCCTCGTGGCAATCGGATACACAGCAACACCAAGTTGGGCAGCTCCCCTGCGGGGCAGTTGCTCGGGTGCAGGGGTGAAGCCCTGCGGTGCAGATCGGCCCCCGGACACTCCTGCCCAGCCGCCCTCCTGCGCGCAGGGGTTTCACCGGGCGCTGCGCGGGGCTGCAGGGACCCTGAGCCAGGCGGGCACAGGGGAAGGTTCAGGACAGCCACAAGACCCCAGCACTACAACAGCAGCAGCGACAGCACCGGGGAAGGACACTGGCTGGAGAGGAAAAAGATATCAGGATCGCGCTGCACTGCGTGAGCCTGATCGTGTTTCCAGCTCTGCCACGGACCACAGGGAAACGCTGAGGACAGATTTTTCCTCCTCTCTTTCAGATATCTGGAGATGCCAGAGCGCTCACACGCACGGTTTCCCAGGCTCCCTCACCCTGCAGCCAGGGTCCGTGGGCACAGCAGCAGTCCCCCCACGTCACAACAGGGAGCACAGGCACAGACCGTGGCTGGTGGCACCAGGCATTGCCACCTCCTCTCTGAGGACACGCAGGGCACAACTGAGACACACGTTCCCCTCCAAACCCCGGCCTCTCACCTGCTTCTTCTTCAGCTTGGAGATCTGCTGCTCCACCATGGTGATCTCGCGGTCCACGCGATCCATGTTCTGAATGAGCTCCTCCTTGGAGAGCCGGGCTGGCAGCAGGTCCAGCTCGGAATCCGGGTGAGGAGGGCTGACTGGAGACACAGGCTCCAGTTTGCCAGGCAGGCCGCGGTCCTGGGGAGCACAAAACAACCACATCAGCTCTTTCCCAGGAGATTTCAGATCCTCTCATCCTCCCACGTGAGCTGCCACAGTGCCCTGGCCTGCTCCCAGCCCGCTCTCACACACACACACCCCTTGCAAAACCTGCGAGACTAAGCAGGACCAGCTGCCAAGTCCCATCTCCAGCACGTGCTGCATCCCTCCACATCTCCACCCAGAGCACCAGGTCAATCAGCAGCTTCTCCTCCTGCCAAAGCCTCTCGGAGGCTCCCACCACCTTTGGCGCAAGCCACATCCCTATGGGAACAATAAACCATCTACAGACGGGTCGAGCTCCTGGCTGCGGAGCTCCCTCCGTGTCTCAGCAGCAGCTTGAGGCTGCCTCTCCTTGTCAAAATGACCCTCAGACACCAACAGGGCCAGGCTGGAGAGAAGAGCAGAGCTGACACAGATACGTGCACCAGGGGTGAGCTACGAGGTTGCTGAGAAGGAGGGATGGATCCCACCTCCAGCTGCGTCTCCATGTCCTGCTCTGCCAGCAGCTCTCAGTGACGGATGCCAAACCCGTCCTCTTGGAAGAGGGAGAGGATGGAGCCATGCAAGGTCAGGTGAGAGGAAGACAGACTGAAGTGACAACAAGCAGCTTTTTGCAGGTTCCAGGTGGAAACAGCTCCTGGTTCAGCAAGACCTTGCAAACCAGAGGCCATCGGGATCAGTGTAACCCCCACAACCGCCACAAAGACGACGGAGCTCTAATTACCACGAGCAGAGGGAGAACTATCCAAGGGCCCTCCAAGCGCTGAGCTCCATTGCTTCCCCCAGTGGAGCACCGACATGGCTGGCACCCCTGAGCCACTATCACCCCGAGGTGAAAGCGGGTGCAGCGGACGACGCACCTCGACAGCAACAGGCAGCGCGAAGGGAGGCGGCCGCCAGCACAGGGGGCAACGGCGCAACCTGCGCGCGGCGCCGTGAGGTGATTGCGACAGGCCCCGGGCTGCCCCGACCCGGGCGCCGCTCGCTCGGGCCCTGGCGGCTCCCCAGCCTCCTCATTAAAAGTTAATCCCTTCGCTCGCTTCGCAGGGGATGGATTTCACCTGCTGGAGGGGCAGGAAGAGGAGCTGCCGCTGGGGTGTAACCATAAACCCTGCGAAGCGGCGGCAAAGCAGGGGAGGACAGGGGGGACAGAGAGGGGACAAGGAAGACGGTAACACAGTGGCGCTACCTCAGCGGCGCCAGGGACGAGGGCGACGCCGTCCTGCCCCGGGCTGGAGGGCGGCAAGGCTGCCACAGCGCCCTAGGTGGGATCTTTGGGAGGGAATGAGGCCAGGGAGAGGACGAGGTGGGATATTCGGGAGACGACGAGGCCCAGGGAGAGCTGGCGCAGTGCAGGCCGTGCCCATGGTTCGGCCCAGGCCTCGGCGTGGGGCTGTCGTGAGCTCTGCTCCACTCCCTCAGGTGACGGGGGCTCCACTACTCACGTCAAAGCCAGGACAAGAGGCAGTAGGAGATAAAAATCCCAACTAAGTGGCCATGTCTGTGTCCACCGGGAGCCAGGACACCGTCAACCTTCACCAGAGCCTTTCTCCTCTTCCTCTCACCCTCTAAACGCTGCTGGACACAGAGGAGATGTCAAACTGGCCAGTGAGGAACCAGTGCCCAAAGCACATCTGGACGCACCAGCACCCTACCCACTGCTGCCATCAAGCGAGAGAAAGCAAAGGAGCCACCCGAGCGCCCTTCCTCATCCTCCTCTGAGGGCCAGCGAGCAGAGACGCTTTGTGGCAGCCTGGTTGTTTCCAACATCCATCCACGAGGGAAAACAGACACAAAGCCTCTGCAGACCCCTAAGAAGCAGATGCTTCTCTGTGAGGAGGCACCAAAAACGGCCAGTGAGGTCTAGGGCCAAGACTTCGTGTTCTCTGCACCACCAAGATGAAGTTCACTGATGTTTTCACAGAGATGGGTTTCATTTTTAAAGCCAAGAGGAGCAGGACAACCTCAAGTAGCAAAAATCAGGTGCCCACAAAATCTAGCTTGGGTTAAGGAAGAGCAAGATTCTGGATTCTGGGAGGATATATTTTTCTAAAGGAAAGAAAGTCATCTGTCAAAAATGCAGGAGCGAAAGAGAGACTTCTCACTGCAGATGGGAAACAAAGATATCATGTCTCCCAACATGCAAGACAGGGCATCTTTAAACTTCTACTTGGCACAGAAGCCCTCAGAAACTCAGCTTCTGAGATAGTTCTACCTTTCCACTTTGCAGAACCTGAAGCAAAATAACAGTGAAGCTGAGTAAGGGGAATGGCTGCAAATTACAGCCCATAAAAACCGTCATCATCTCACATTATGAGACAATTATGGCAATAGAGGGAGGCAATGTCCCTAGAACTCAAATAACAGGTCACTGTCATTTCACGAACATCTCTCTGCATAAAGGAGATGACAAGCAGAAAGAGGGAGAAAAAAACAAAATCGAAGGCAAAGAAATCCTGCCCATTTTGAGGTTCAGAAAGCAGAGCTCCTGGATTTATACAAAGCACAAAGAAACTCTTTCAATAAATCACAAAAACCCAGCCAGTTTGAAAAGCTGTTTACAAGGGCCAGGCTCTGCTCAAACGGTGGACTTTGAAAGCAGGTCAAGTCTCAGCAAGCGGCCGCGTCTCATCCACGCTCCAGTCACGAGCGGCCTCCCGGGACGGGCACCTGTCTGCTCCGGGAGCATCGCGGGGCAGCGGATCACGAGCTGAACAGGCGGCTTTTGGGATAAGCCCCCAAGCGGAGGGGCGCACTGAGGAGTCCCCCAGGATGAGCCCTGGGGAGCGCCGGGAAGCCCCGGGAGCGCAGCCTGCAGCAGCAGCCACCGCTGAGCCCGGCACTCCAGCCCTTGGGACACGGCACCTGCTGCGGCTCCCTGCATCCCTGTGTGATGAGGCCCTCAGCAGCACCAAGAAAGGAGGTTTATGTAAAGCCCGGAGGAGAATCATAGAATCAAAGAATGCTTAAGGTTGGAAGGGACCTCTAGAGGTCATCTAGTCCAACCCCCTGCACATGCAGGGTCACCTAGAGCACGTGGCACAGGACTGCGTCCAAGCGGGTTTGAAAATCTCCAGAGAAGGAGACTCCACAGCCTCTCTGGGCAGCCTGTTCCAGTGCTCTGGCACCCTCACTGTTAAGAAATTTTTCCTTAAGTTCCTGGGGAGCTTTTGATGCTTTGGTTTCTGGCCACCTCTAGCTCTGTCAGTGGACATCACTGAAAAGAGGCCAGCACCATCCTCCTCACTGCCTCCCTTGAGGTACTTATATATACTGCTCAGGTCTCCTCTCAGCCTTCTCTTCTCCAGGCTGAACAGGCCCAGCTCCCTCAGTTTCTCCTCACAGGGCAGATGTTCCCTGATCATCCTCATAGCCCTCTACTGGACTCTCTCCAGCAGCTCCACAGAGAAGAGCCCACCAAGGCCATGGTGGACGTGCACAGGATAGGGCACCGCTCTTAAAAGGCTGCAGAACTTCCTGCCAGGAGGAAAGGCCAGGAAACCGAACCAATGTTGGAGCTGCAAGCTCCTACAAAGCAGAACCCATCTCCAGCAGGTGCAGCCCTGGGCACGCTGTGGCTGGCAGCGGCTTTGGATGGCGCTCAGCATCTGCTCACAGAAACCCCATCAGGACAGAGCTCCCTGCACCAGAACCCCAAGCTGGAGCTGCATCCTCGCAGCACAGTCACCATGGCCAGGAGCACAAGCCAGACCCTGCTCGGAGCGCCTAGGGCTGGGGGACATGAACATCCACGGGCGCTTGTATTTCAGCGGGTGCTGCCTGTGACCTGTTTCTTAGCACTCCAAAGAAGCCGCTCAAAATACACCCTGATTAACGCCAGTGGTTCAGATGGTCTCCCATCCAAGTTCTGAGCAACCTTAGTGTGAAATGTAAAATTCTTCTTATTAACGTGAAGTCACAGACTCTGAAACCAGCACGAAGCCGGGAGCGTTGGAATAAACCTGCTGGAGGGAAGAAAACAATTACTGCATTACTCAAGTTGATATTTTCTCAGTAATTACGCTGTTTCCAAGCGATTTGTTTTTATACATGGCTAACAGCTACCATAGTTCCTGTTAGCCCTGGCCTTATTATTATGTGATTTGCATGATAATAAGGGTGGACGAGCCGGGGGAAGAAAGTGCATAAACCCTCCTGCAGAAAGAAAAGATGTTGGCATTGAGGAAAACAATTACTAAGGAGATCATCAAAGAGTGAGCTCAGTTGTTTTTAGCTTCTTGCTCTTCTACACACTTGTATTCCAACAGAGGTAACTTTAACGGGGTTGGAGCAAGCCTGTTACGTGCTACTAGGCAGTGGCTTAGAAGCCACGTGCAGGTGACGGGGAGGAGAGAGCTGCCAAGAGCCACGTTACCTCCAGCTCCTGCCACCTCTCCTCCCTGCAGGCTGGGGAGGGCTGCCTGAGCCGCTGCCACACCAAAAACCTCTCAATTCCCCCCAAAAGCAAGGGATGGGCCTGCCACCAGGCGAGGCACAACTGCGTCTCCCTGTGCTCTGCCAGGCGCGAGCGGCTCCAAAGCGTCACCAACTCGGCAGAATTGGAGCAGTTCCTGAAACAGGAGGAACCGGGCGGTGATTTCGGCGAAAGGAGAGAAAGGGGAACACGGGCTCTCATTAACCTGCACCTCCCTTCTTGGGATGAAAAGCAAGCAGAAAAGCCTCTGCTGACCAGCAGGTGTGTGAGTACCGCGCTCCCCATCCAGAGGTGGGTTCTAGGGCAAAAACACATGTATAAGAGTCTCTACAAAGAGGCCAAGTAAATAAAATTCAACAGAAACTTTTCCCAAAAAAAAAAAAAAAGTCAAATAAACATTCCTTCTGGCATATCAGCAACCCAAACATGACAGCACTAATGCTGATGGGGACAAGAAAAAATAAAATTAAAAAAAAAATCAAAGGAGCGGAAAGCTAACGTCTCATTTCCCGGGAGAGAAGTGCAAGAACAAAGTCAGAGAGCCCAAGCAGTGCAAAAGTACATCGCGTTATCACACCGCTTTTGTTCGCAACCATCTGCTGCGCTAATGGCTCCTCCAGCAGCCCAGGCTTTTACAGGGGGTTCAATTCTACCCACGGCTGCTCGGAGCTCGCTGGGCCCCGCAGCTCCGCGCAGGGCGGCCAAGGGCCACGGAGCTGCGGGCAGCAGGACCGGTTCACGGGGCCACGGAAGGGTTGAGGTTGGCAGGGACCTCTAGAGAGCATGGAGTCCAACCCCCTGCTCCAGCAGGGACACCCAGAGCACGGGCACAGGGTGGCATCCAGGTCTCCAGAGAAGGAGCCTCCACAGCCTCTGTGGGCAGCCTGGTCCCGGGCTGTGGCACCCTCACTGTTAAGAAGTTCTTCCTCGCACGGAGATGGAACTGCCTGTGCTTCCACTTGCACACACTACCCCTTGTCCTGTCACCGGCCACCACATAGAAGAGCCTTTACCTCCTCCCCTCTTGTACATGATCAGATCTCCTCCCGCTCTCCTCCAGGCTGCACAGCCCCGCTTGCTCCATCTTTCCTCGTACGACAGACCCTTACGAGCTCCGGGGCCCGTGGGCAGCGCAGCCAAGAGGGGCCGTCACTGCGAGGCGCCGGTGCCCAGAGGTCCCTGCAGAAGGGGCTGCGAACGGGCACGGGCAGCAGCGCGCGGGGACACCAAACCAAGAAGCACTTTCCCTGGACACGGCCCAGCGCGGCCTCCCGGGGGACTCCACGAGGCTTCGGAGCTGTCCGAGGATGGGCTTGACTTTATTCTTTTTATCTATTTTCTTCTCCTAAACTATGCGGCTTTATGAGAAGGCCTCCGAAATTCCATTCCCCTGCAACCCTGCCGAATTCCGCCGAGCCAGGGCAGAAAACATCCCAACAATTTTGCAGCTCGCACGAAAGTAGGTCAAAAAACTTCCCCAATGTTTCGACAGCTTGAAGCAATTTAATTGCAAAAGCAGTAACAAATGCTGACCCTCCCTCCCCACCCCCACGGGCGGCTTTACGAGGGTGGTAAAACCTTGCAGTTAAGGTTACGGTTAAATGCACTAACCCAAGCACAGCATCTGCCCTTGCAAAACTTGCTGGCGCTCGGAGAAGTCATTCCACACTATTATACTTAACAGATGCTGCCTCTGGACCTTACGAGGGCAGGATGTTACAGGAGCAGCGGCAAATGCAGCTTGTTTGTTGAGAGCAGCTTAGAATAACGGGCAGGTCTGCGAAACCTTCCTCGGAGGAGCAGCCCAGGGCGCTGCGCTGACGAACGGCTGCTCTGCCCCTCGTTGCCTTTTCGCCTTCCCCATTACCGGGGATAATTGCATTGAACTCGCGCGCTCCCCGCTGCCTTCACACACCCGTGATGAATTCTCACCTTCCCATCTACTCATTACAAACAGGAGCTCGGAGCTGCACCTCCCATTAAATATTGCCCAATGCTTCCTATCCTAAAGCACTGGGGTTTCAGTTCGCTCTCAATTTGCTAAAATTTTAACTCTCTGCACTGAACTTTTTCATGCTGAATATTTGCTTCAAGATTTTTTTTTTCATAATAAATTTCAGCCAAAACAACTCAACTGTTTCCAAGAACAAGTTTGGAGGGAAAATACGTGCCTTTCTGCAACGTTAAGAAAAATTCTGGAAACCTTGACTTTGAGCATCCTCAGCAACCAGAGCCAGGGAGCGGAGTCGACGCGTTTGGCAGAGCGCTCTGTGCCAGTGACGGGCCTTCCACCCGCTCAAATCATCTGCCCAAGTCACAAATAAGTAAAAATTAAGGAAGTCCCCGTGGTGCCCGTGCAGCGGAGGCAGTGGGGAAGCCACGGCCGTGCCCTGCTCGTGCCCCAGCCCTCGAAGGGGCCGGAGCGGCTGGACGTGCTCCGGGCACGCGGGGAGCGCTGCGGCCCTGCAGCGATGAGGGCCGGGAAAGAGCGGGGAAGACACGCAGGATCCGGGCGCTCTGGGCAGCGGATAAAGCCCGAGACCATCCAGCAACTGGTAAAGGATGAAGGAAAACTGCGACAAAGCTGCTTGCTCCGAGCAAACCGCCCTCCCGTGCGCTCAGCGGGTCCCGCGGAGCAACCGCTGCTTCCAGCAAGTCAAGGGGGGACAGATGAGGGGCGTCGATGCAAACTCACGGCTCTGCCGTTCACAATTGTAACGCTCTTCCAACAGCACCTGCCCTGCTGCCACACCAGGGAAGTTCCTTTGGGAAGCGCTGGCTTGCGGCGACGCAAAGGGACAAATATTACAGCGTGGGGGAGGCTGATTTGACGCTAAGTGACCGGTCTGCGCGGCAGGGGACTCGCGAGCAGGAGCCCCTCAGCAGCATGTGGGGGCGCGCGGGCGAGCGCCCGGCTGCGTTGGTGCCTTTGGGATGGAGCCGACGTCTCCGCCGCCGCCGCGCGCAGCCGGGGGACGCGTTTGATAACGACCCGCCGGGGAAGGCGGCTCCCCGGGCGGCGAGGCCAGCGCGGCGCCCGGCAGCTCCCGCGGGAATCTCCGTCTGCCCATCGCGGTGCCCTGCGCCATCCCGGCCTGCTCTGCCCGGTGTCTCCTGCGGAGGACGGGGACACGCACGGGCTGGCTGGAGACTCCCGCGCTCCTGGGGGCAGGAAGCCGTGTCCGTGCTGGAGGATCCGTGAAGAAGCTGCCCGTGAGCAAACAGAGCAGACCACGGTGTCTAAGGCAGCCGGCATGGCCCACGCTGGCACCTCGGAGCGGGGCCCGGCCCACGAGCGCCGCCGGCACCGCTGCTTGGGTCGCCCCTTGCTCGGCACCCTCCGCGGCTCCAGAAGCGTCGGCCTCGCCACGTTGTATTTTGCTTTGCACCACAGAACACCGGAGCAGCCCCCGCGCACCCGTCACGGCCCGGTCGTGCTGAAGGCACCACGACAGCCCCGAGGGCGCCCTGCCGAGCTCGCGGCAGTGGAAACGCGCTCTCCTCCGCGCCAGCCGCGCAGCCCTCAGCCCCGCGCCACGAGGCAGCCCCAGAGCAGGGCCCGGCCTCTGCAGCCACCGATACCCACATTAAGAAAACACCTCGTCCGAGCGGTGGGGCGAGACCAGCCAAAACGCCGCGGGCACCAAGCCGCTGAGATGAAGGCTACCGCAGTGCCCCGGGCTGCAAACACACGGCCACATCCTGAGCCGGGCTCCACGCTCCCTGCCTTCCCAAAGGAGGGGGATGCTCTGGCCCCTGCCCGGCCTCGGGGAAGGGCCCTCAGGAGCAGCAGGAGCGGGGCCAGCAGTGCCCAGGGAAGGCACCAGGATGCTCCTGGAAGCCGCAGTGCCCAGGGAAGGCACCGGGATGCTCCCGGCAGCCACGCTGCCCTGGGAAGGCACTGGGATGCTCCTAGAAGCCGCAGTGCCCAGGGAAGGCACTGGGATGCTCCAGGGGGAGCAGGGCCACCGGGAAGCTCCAGCTAATTCAGAGGGCGAGACCAGGTGCATCCTCCAGCAGCCGGGCGAGTAGGGGGAGGGAAGATCCACCGCGCTGGCTTCGGAAAAACCTCGCTTATTTAAAAATAAAAAATCGAGGGGAAATGAAAAGACAAAAGCGCTTCTCAGTCTGGTGTTATCAAGCAGAGGAAATGAGACTTCTAAAGCTCCCATTCAGAGAGGAGCTGGGGGGGAGAGAAATCCCACTCCAGACGCACTCGAGTGAACAGCTTTTGAAATGGAAATGTCGCTCTTCAGAAACATTTAAATTTCTTCCTAGTGGCAGGGAGGAGGCGGGAGCCGCGGGGACTCCTCAGCCATGCAAATGCACACGGGGCTGCTCCGGTGGCGCCCGGGCCAGGGGATCCGTCAGGGAGTTAACGGGGATGGGGACAGTGCATTGACACAGCGAGATGGCCTGAGGGGGCAGCAGATGTGCCCACGCGGGAGGCAGTGCATGAGGACAGCTCTGGGTAACCCGCACCGCAATGACAGGGACCTCGAGGCTCCCGGCCAGAGCGCCGGCCTCGGTTCTTCCCTGTGCAAGGACTAGGGGCCCAAAGTGGGGTTTTTTCCCCCAATTCCAGGGGCTGATCTGCCTGTGGAGGAGGAGCTGGATGATGGAAGGAGGAAACGCAAGGAAGCTCCAGGGCACCCTCAGCGTGGAGGGACCAACCCGAGTCTCCTCTCGCAGGCGGGAGGTTCCCAGGCCAGGACGAGCCGGGTCCCAGCACAAAGGCCGCCCCGCTTCTAGGAGCTTCTTTTTTTTTCCCCTCCAAACCAATATAAGATAACCCAAGGTTTGATATTTTGAATCTTGCTATTTGTACGAGCAGCTCAGTACACACACGTGCCTCAAACAAGCACAACGCGAGATGCAAACACAACAGCCTGGAAACAGATAAGGGTCACGAGTGAATTTGACCTGTGAACTTCACCAGCTGAAACAACAAGCAAGAAGCAAGCAGGTTTTCCATTAAGAATCCAAGCGGACTCCCCTTCCATTTGGAGGTGGCTGCACGGGAAGAGCGCTAAGCGCGAGACATGGGGCACGCAGTCACACCGGTGCTTGTGCAAAATAGACTCAGGTAGAAAAAAAATCTCTTCAAATACCTTATCGTGGCCTTTAACGAAACATTATGAGGAGTTTTGGGGTTTTTTAGGAGTATTTTCTGTCCTGGACGCAGCAGCAGCGCGTGCGGGTGAGGGCTGCGCCGTGGGTGCCGTGTCCCCAGCCCGCACGCGGCTCCGGCTCCCCGCGCTCCCGGAGCCCCACTGCAACCAGGACAGAAGTTATTTCACCAACAAGCCCCCAGTGCCGACAAGAGCCCTGCATAAAACCATGCCAAAACCACAGCGAACGGCTGCAGGAGTCACCCAAGCCGCAAGCTCCAGGCAGGGCCGTCGCTGCGGGAAGCGCAGAGCACCCCGGCCTTCCCAGACCACGATGTTTAAGGCAAGAAAAACCTGTTAAATCAGGTCCCCTAGCAAGAATAAGCTCACAGTGAATTTGTTATTATCTGTTAGCAAAGCAGCAGCTTCCCACCAAGGCTGGAATTTCCATCTTGGTTTGGCAGGCGCGGGGCTGTGAAATGATTACTGTGTTTACTTTTCCTTTGCTAACTATAAAATCCCATTCCACCGCCCTGCCAAGAATGACTGAAGCTAATAAAATTCAGGCATTTGGAAGAAAGCAATAATAAACCTCCCTTTTGGGGCCTTTATGATGAAATTTCCCCACTCCAATCAGAGATTATGCTGTATTCATGAACACCAGTGATGCCTCAAAGTGCACCCAGATTGACTCAAATCAATATTTAGCTTTGCCAGACACGGTGAAGCCTTTCCTAGCGCGGCTGCTGAAGGCAGCACCATTGAACGGCACAGCTACAAGTACAAAAGATAGCTACATGCATGTGTGTACGTTGTGTATACATAGATATATGTAAAAACGCATGTTGTTCAATTAGTTGACACGGAGAGAGTTTATACTCATGAGATACTTTGGGATTTCTTACAAATACCCCTCCAAATATATAGAGATCTGTGATATAGCCCATGCTACATATGTATGTATTGATGTATCTGCATATTCTATAATAGGTTTTAACGACTGACAGACGCTCATGCTATGGCTGTGTTTACATCTGCCCCGTTCCCTTCTCCGGGCTGCTGATTTGTGCGTCTCAGCAGTGACTGCTGGTGCACGAGCCTGGAAAACTGCCCCGAATCAAAATCGGGGCTCGATTTAGCCACGTAACCCCCAGGGTTGGCACCGAGCTGGGCTCCTTGGCTAAGCAGCGCTGGAAGAACCGTCCCTGGAGCAGGGCTGGGGTGGCAGATCCTGGCAGAGCTCCGGTGTCCAGATGACCCTGCTCTTTCCTGCTCCATGAGCCCACAGCAAGCTCACCCCACATGCACGGGATGATTGATAGCGGGGGCAGGATCACCTGGGGACAGCAAGGACAAGGCGCGCTGAGCCCTAGCACGGGCAGAAGATGCTCCATGGAGCTGCCTGGACACAAGCGCCCACCTTGCTGCTCGCAGGAGCTCGCGGGGTGGCCGAAGGGAAGGATCACCGGAGCCGGGGCAGGACTAGGAGGCGGCGGAGCGGCTCACTGCAGTCCTCGCTGCTTCTCCCCACCGCCCTCTGCTCCGGAGTCACGGAACGGCGGGGAAGGACGGAGCGCGGTCCCCGCGCCAGGGCGGACGCAGAGGGGAGCCGGCGGAGCCACGAGCGCCCGCTCCGCACCGCGGTGCGGGAGGTGCTGAGGAAGCGGCGCCGCGTTCCCGGCGCGGCTGTCCCAGCACAACCCCGCGGCGCGGAGCCGCCGCGCGCCCTGCGCGCGCTCTGCCCGGAGCCTGCCAAATAGTTTGCACGTTAAAAAAGCAGCTTCGGGGCCAAAAGAAAGGAGGCCTCAGCGAGCGGTGCTGGCGCTCGCGCTATCGCTGATGAGGGAGCAGGAAGGGCCGAGGCTCCGCGGAGCACCGAGGAGTCCCTGAGCTTTAGGAGGGGACGTGGCCACGTTCCGTGGGTTGTTACAGCCCCCAGCCACAGGCACGAACCGCAGCGGGTCCCCTCTGCCAAACCCGTCTCCGCAATCGCTCCGGGCGAGCGGGGGCCAACGGCTCCCGCGGCTGCTTCCTCTCCTCCCGGCTCTCCGCTGGGCGCAGCGGGATTCGGCTCCTGGAAAGGCGGCTCGTGAAGCGAGTCCCCACGGGATCACGGCTCGCTGGTGGCGCCTGCGTGAGGCTCCGCGTGTCAGCACACAAACATACATACATAAATATAAAAAAAAAAACAATATATATTTTTATATATATACGTATGTATGTATGTTTTTAAAAAATCACCACGAATCCAGGGAGCGCAGCCAGCTTGCCGTGCTGCAAGCAGAAACACAAGCAACACTTCTTCCAATTACTGGGCCGAGGCACGCGAAGCCCAGGCACTTTCTTGCCCCCAGGCAGCCCGGGCGAGACGCGGCACCCTGCCAGCCCTGTAATATTGACTGCACCGAACAGAAAAGTCCAATTATGCAAATGCTGAAGCAGGTTCCCAAGAAGCAGCCAGCCTTAACACGCAGCCCTGCCCTGCAGTTACGGCTTGAAAGGCAATTTAAGAGGTTGTTTTGCACGTCAATCACTGCAAACGAGGAGACAGCCAGCTGCATTCGAGGCACGAGCCCTTCACCTCGGAGGCTCCCAGGAGTGCTGGGCCGGAGCCGGATCTCCGTGTCCGTGGGAATGCTGCGGCCGGAGCAGGAGGCAGGGAAGAGCAGGGCTGCCAGCGGCGCTCAGGTCTATACCTGGCTACTCCGGAGCCACCCGCGAGGCTCTCAAGCCACAGCTTTAACCCCTGACCATTGAAACTTCAGCAGAATCCAACGAAACCTGCTCCTGTACCAACTACAGGGCTCCTTCTCTCTAGTCCTTCTCCCTCCAGGCCGGCTGGAAGAGCCCAGTGCCCTGCCAGGCCCACGCAGGGCCTCCCAACAGGGTCTAGAGCATTCACCCGAGACGGGGCGCGGGACAGACCGTCCCGTTGGGATCCGACATTCCTGCTCCCGGGATCGGGCTGCGGCCGAGCAGACACGGCCGCTCCGCAGCGCGCAACAACACCAACCCCTGTCCTTACCCGGAGGGTCACGAGGGTTTCAGGAGCCAGGGGTGGGACACACACGTGTCCCCTGCCTGCTCTTTGCAAACCGTCTCCCAAGGAAGGAGGGAGGGGAAGGCAGGGAAAGACACAAACCCGGCCAGAAGTGTTTGCACAGTGCAACAACACGAACAATGCAAATATTTCAGCTTTTAAATATGTTTGGAATGACAGAGAGTGCCAACAGCTCTCTCTTTCCCAGAAATAGCTTTTAATCACTGCTGGCCTCGTGCAAAGCCGGCCCCTCTCCCTCCCCCATCCCGCAGAGCGTTTTATAATCAGATTTTTATCGGGCGCGAGTCAACAGCACGAGCAGGAGCGGGGCAGGTGGGCAGGGGGTCAGCACGGTGCAGGAGGAGCCTCCTGCACTGCAGGACTCGGTGTCCCGGTGCCACCGCGTCCTGGTGCCACCGTGTCCCAGTGTCCCGCTGCTCTCCACCACCCAAGAGCATCAGCCGCCTTGGGACTGCTGAGCACTGAGGAAGACTGCAAGGAGAGGTGACGAGGAAGGCTCTTGCCTGCAGGGGAAGGAGGACAAGGGCAGGGAGGATTTGGCCCCACTGAAATGCTTTGTTGCATTGAAGTCACTTCCACAGAACAGAATCCCGACGGATGGAAAAGCCCTTTGAGATCCGCGAGCTCCCAGCTGCAAGGGGACACGCACGGGCAGAGCCAACGTCCGCGGCTCCGCGTTACCGCAGCCGGTGCCGTCGGGCTATCGCCCCGCGGCCATAAACCACGGGGACACCCTGGGATGGAGCCGCCTCCTCCGCAGGGAGCCGGGAGGGACCCGCGCTCCGGTGAGGGGCGGCCGCGCTGAGCACGGCGCCGGCTCAGAGCTCATTCCTTTGTAATTAATTGTTTCTAAAGCTACATTAACAAACATCAACGCAGGCACCCCCAACTCTGATTTCCACTTCGCCACACATATTTCCCAGCCCCAGTGCTATCTTGTACAAGAAGGCCCCCTTCTCTGTCCTACTCCAGCTATTACCTCATAGCACAGTAAAAACACTAATGCAGACAGGCAAGCAATTAAAACCCTTCAGCAACGTAAAGCAGAAACCAAGCTCTAACAACACATGGCTTCTTAACAGCCTTTTTTCCAGCAATAGATGTCAGCTAGTTTACAAAAGAGGGAAGCGGCCTCATCCCTTTTGCAGAGGGGGAAACCAGAGAGGCAGGTGGTGGAAGGGACCGACCAGGGGAGCGGTGGAAGGGACCTACCCAGCGAGGAGCAGGTGGGATCGAGCTCCCGGTCTCCCGAGCTCCGGGTCTCCCACGTCTCCGTGCAGCCCCTACCTGGTGATGATCCGCCTCCCCGTAGGGTTATTCCTGCTGGAGCAGCAGTCTTCCCAGGGCCCCGAGCGCTCCTGACTCACATCCTATAGGAAGAGCAGCAAAGCACGGACGTGGTGGAAAACAAACGTCTCAGAAACGGGAGGAACGAGTGTGCGGAATCACAGCAGGGCTAAGATGACATGAAAGGAAAAGGGATGTGGGAGGAACAACCTCCCGCACTGGAGAGGAAGGTAATACGGTAAGGAAAGGTAATATGTTTTACCAGGCCAAGTGGGATTTAACTTTAAAGCTGCTGCTTCTGAAGGGCGCGCTGCCCAAACGCACGTCTGCTTTTTTTCCAGCTATAATGAGTTCATCTAGCAGCAATTACCTTCTCACAAATTAAACCTTAGAAAGTGTGACTGCAGCGAGCTGGAATGGGGTAAAGAGGTCCAGCTCCCCCCTACTGGGGAGCAAACGATAAGGAAGTGAATAAGAAAAACTAGAAGATAAGCAATTATCTTCCAGTGGTGCCCAACACAAAAGCTCTGTTTACCAGGCCAGGCTGTGTGAGTTACTTTACCCGTTCACAGCCCAGACGAGGGCCACCAGCAATGCCACAGGGCACGGGCGCCTGCTCTCCTCCCCATGCTCGTGGCACTGGGCAACCCTGATGCAGGCAGCAGTTCCAGGGATGTGCTGAACTCGCCACAGACCTGATCTGCATCTCGTTTGCGGTGGCCAAAGCAGCATCCGTTACTTGTCCCACCTGGGACAGCCGGGCTGCAGGAAGCAACACCCAGTACTTTTATTGTGGAGCTTGGGAGCTCCTGGCTGTGTGAGAATTGGTCTAAGGTGCAGGATGTGCGGAGCCTCGTGAAGGGCCGCGGAGCTGCTCAACAAGAACGGCCCGCGGCAGCATGGAGCAGGGCAAGGGATGACCCCGCGGCGAAGCGAGGGCCGGCGCGTCCCGCAGCGCGCGGCTCTCCCGGGGCGGCCCTGCCGGAGCACCGCGCGGCTCCGGGAACAGCGCGCCCGTCCCGCTCCACCCGGGAGAACCGGGATAACCTTGGAGAGCAGCAGGATGCCAAAGCAAAGGCGCCGCTGGAGCAGAAGTGACAGCGAGCATGGCGGGGACGGAGCTGAACGGGAACCAGCGAGCGGGAGGAGACGGCTCTGGACGCGTCGCTGCAGGAGGTCACCCCCGCCACGCACGAGGGCTGGCGACGGGCACAGAGCTCCCAGGAAGGCCTTTAGCAGCTCTTCGAGACGTGCATTTACACCAGCAGAGCCAGACGTCGCGCTCAGCTCCTCGGTGCAGACACAAACTTGGTGGTTTTACACATGTAAACGGCCCAAATTCACACGTGTCTGGATCTCGGGGCCAAGAGACCAGTGCCACTTCTCAAGGTTTCCTTCGGGCCATCACACCCACAAGAGGCCCTTCAAAGGCAGAGGCTGAGCCGCACACATCAGCTGCCAGCGCTTCGCCCTGACCTCAAGGCCCGCAGCAGTTTATAGACTTGGTTGAGAGCGCCTGCTCAAGGAGAAACCCAGAGAGCCTGCTATTAATCCCGCTTCCAAGGCTGCAGAGACACATCAACACCCGCCTCCCGCCGGGAAGAATGCTGGTCCCGTTCCCAAGGAACGGAGCTCCGAGCCCGGCTCCCGCCGCGGTCCGTCACGCTCTGCAAACGGCCCAGCTGCTTCCACGCAACCAGTTCCCCACTTAGGTTCCCACCAGTCAGGGACAGCATTTTTTTTTTCCTTCTTTCCAGACTCTGAAATTACAAATGGCTCCACTAAAAGCATAATCTTGTCCCGCTGAATTGCATCTCTCAGCTTTCTCTCTCTTTCATTAACAAATGTTTTAAGCCCCATAAAATGCACGCAATTCTTGGAAATGTGTCACAGACCAAGAAGCAAATGCAGGCCCTAACTCAGCAGCTAATGCCTCCAGAGTGCCCTCGCCTATTAGGAACAAATAGCTGAGACACTACACAGTTTTCTGGCGAGAGGCAGAGCAGGAGTGATGATGGAAACAACGCGCAGACAGAAAAGCTGCCCTGGTTTCCTCACGCTCTTTGGAGAGAGCTTTTTGGGGCTTGTTATATGGCCAACAGTTTATTTCCTGCCATGAGCAACCCAAGCCGGAGGCTCTGGAACGCTCTGCCCTGGTTCAGAGGCTGCCCTCGGTGTCAGGGAAAGCAGCCTCCAGGCTGGCCACGGTGTCACCTTCGAGATGAAACTTGTAGGGAGCAGCAAAGAAGGGAACAGGAATGGGCCACAGCACCTAGGGCAGCATCTTTTCCAGGGCAACACTAGCAAGAGCTAAAGGAGAGAGACACGACACATCCGCTGCATTTCTCACCGTCTCCAGGTTTGGTTCTTTGCAGCGAGCTGCTCTGTCCCTTCCCGAGCCAGCTCACTAACCAGGCAGGCACTGGCCATCCGCAATCCGCAATCACCGCAGCCCTTTTCTCCAGGAAATCCAGCCACTCGCCTCTTGAAAACTGAATGACTCTTGCTTTACCCCACTTAAAGCTAAATATCCTTCTCGCCGAGGGCGGGTTAGCACAATCTCATACAAGAACCACAAGTACCACTAGAAGAGAAGCCAGAATGTCCTGGCACTCCCGAGCAAGAGCGTGTCCTTGTCCCCGCGTGATTGCAAACCAGCTCCCACAGCAAGAGAGCAAAACACCCCCTTGCCCCTGGGGATGGCTGCCAACTTGCTGCTCACTGCAGAGATGTCTGGAGGGCTCTGAAGCCCAACCTGCAGCTGCATTAACCCCCTGTGCTCCCAGCTGTCCCCAGCCTGTTTGTCCAGCAGGACTTTCCTGACAACCAGAACTATTCCCAAACTCGAGGGGAAGCCGCACACGACCTACCCATGCAGGAAACCCACACACACAGGCACGTGAGCACAGGGGACGCTTCCATCACACCACATGAGAAAAGGGGACGCTTCCAGCTAAGCCATTTGCTTTGTTAAGCAGGACTAAGACAAGGGAGCTTTTCCTGGGGAAGATGACACTGCAGAGCCACCAGGAGGTCACCTGTACGCATGGACACCTTCCAACACCCCAAAGCACGTGGTTCCGTGCAGCGGGAACCACAAGCCACACGCATGTCCCCCGTGCCAAGGGGACCCCCAAACCTCCCCCGTTACCTTTGCGAGCTCCTCGGTGCCGCCCTGCTGGCTCTGGCTCAGGAGCGGCGAGTGCCGCAGCAGCGGGTCCGGCAGCAGCTCCAGGCGCGGCCTCTTCGTCTCCATGAACTCCAGGTCGGCCGGCTTGGCCAGGTCGGACAGGTAGGAGTGCGCCTCGCTCCGCAGGTGCAGCTCCTGCGACCTGCGCACACAGGAAGGAGACGTTAACGCGGGCGGCCCAGCTCTGCCCTCCTCTGCGCTAGGGCTGCTCAAAACGCTGCAAACCCGGCGAGCGGGACGGAGGTCTCCGATCCTGCCCGTTCCCCAGGGGGAGGCACCGAGGGCGAACGCTCCTCTGAGGCTGCAGAGACGGGATTTATTGGCACGAGATGGGGAAGAGCTGCCACCCCGGCCACCGGCAGCTCCCCGACCTGGTGGGTCAGAGGGACACTCGGTCCCGGGACGGCCTCTGCTCCCATCGGGTTCTAACATCCTGCACCTGCCCATACAATGCAGCTGGGGGGTTGTTCTTAAAAACGAGCACAAAACTTATTTTGTGGCTGGGTGTTTCCTACCAGGAGTCTCCTGAGGGAATTGTAAAGGGATCCTACAAAACACGTTGAACCTTTTACTGTGCTGGAGGATCAAGCTCTGCTGCAGCCGCTCCAAGGGTGTGTTTTTAACACCTCGGGCAGCTGTTCCTCTTAAAAACACATGCACAGGACAGTCCAAGCTTGGAGAAAAGCACGGGGTTTTTTTCCCTGCTTCCCACCCTGAACAAGCTTGTCCAAGCCCTCCCAAGCCGCACGGTGTGAGAATCCCCCCAGATACCAAACCCAAACCAACCAAAGGGCCTCTGAGCTGCGCGGCGCAACAGAGAGAAGGGAGGCAGCCCAAAGACGGGGAGGTCCCGTGCAGGGTCGGGCCCTGTCGGCCTCCTGGGATCACTGGCGTTAACCCTCACGCAGGGCTGGGAGGGGAGGCTGGAAGGGGAACGATCCGCAGGCACCTCCAGCGTCTCCCGCAGCTCCGGCTCCGCTGCAAAACTGAGCAACAACCAGCAACTGTTGAGCAGGGCAGGTGCTAAAATATTCCAACACCCAAGGCAGTGCTGCACCGCGGCAATTAAAACGCCGACATAGTCATTTATTTTTAAAGGCCCTATTAGGGAGAAGCTGCTAATTGACCCAGGACAGCTCTGAGAGCTCCGCAGTTGTCGGCGGCGCAACGTGAGCCGCGTATTCCGGCAAGGGCAGCGCTGCGCGTGACGCGGGCGGCCGCGGCGAGCCAGGCGCCGTGCTGGGGAAAGCAGCTGCTACGTTATGGGGTGCTATTCCATTTCCATTTCCACATCCACTGGAGCTTCCATTAAATTTATCCACTGGAATTTCCAGCCGCTCCCGCGATTGCTTTGCCCAGCATAACCCGCTCAGCCTGTCTTGGCTGCAAATAAACACACTCCTACGTGAGGCCTTCACACCTTTCCTCTTTACATCCACACCTGCAGCGAGCTCTTTGCAGCGCATTTTTATAGAGCAGTGACGTTGAGAAAATACTTTGCCAAAAAGAAAAAAAAATCTGTTGCATTCAGTTTGGGGTTTTGCTGCGTTTTCTAAATAATTCCCAGCTGTCTCGCCCGGGCATCAGGGCAAAAAACCCTTCTCCCCTTTGCAGCCAAGGGTTCAGCACCAGCAGCACCGCTCAGCGGGCTCCCGGAAAGCTCCCAGAAAGGGGACATTTTGTCTAAATTTTGCTCCCATCCACACAGAGCGTTCCCTACAACACAGGGCCAAGCACAACAGGGCGGAAAACTGGCTCTCTGTTCCTTGGAAGCAGAACCGAGGTGAAGTATCACCTTGGAGTAACTGTTTATTTCCTCTGGCTGAGGCGGTTCGGAGAGGGATTGTCTCCAAAAATAAGGATTGAGAAGACCCGTAACCCTCCAGTCCCCACAGATGCAGACAGACAAGAAAACGCTTTTGAGGGCAAGTACTAGAGACGAGCACGAGCGCTGCAGTGAATTATTTATAGCCCGTGCTAAGATTTGTCTGAGGTTTCAGCGACTCCTTTACATGATCTGCAGAGCAGGCGAGCGGGCAGCTGAGACTTGTCAGAAGGAGAAAGCAGAGGGTCTGCAGGAGCAAACCTGCCACCGGGCAGCTCCAAAGACACGGCCCGGGGGCAGCTGATGTTCCCTCTGTCACTGCGTCCTGATGTTCCCTCTGTCACCGCGTTGGCGGGGGACAGAAACGCCAGGGCCTGAGAGCAGAGGCCTGGGCAGGAGCGCTCGGGTGGCACAAGCTGAGGGTGCAGGACAGTCACCTGGGGCTGCTTCTTGCAAGGTGCCTCCTGCTTGGTGGGGAGCAGCTGCTGCACTGGACACTGGTATGTTTAAGAGCCCAACATGCAGGGCCTGAATTACTCACGGCCAGGACCACCAGAAGCTTGAAACAACTGCAAAACCCTCGTGGCAGTGGAGGGGCCCTGGGGCACTTCAGCAGGCCCCTTGCGTGCTCCCCAAAATCCCCTTTCCTGCCTCAAACTGCTGCAGGGCTGCACCCGGCAGAGCTATTCCAGGAGCTTCCACCCTCCATCCCAGCAAGGAGAAGCCTGTGTCTCCCCACGCTCCCATCCACCCGGGCACATGAGCCCGTCCCACCAAGCCCAGCGCCTCCAGCAGGTCCCTGTGCCCGCGCGGATGGACCTGATGCTGGTGGCACGAAGGGCACTCACGGGGCAGGATGTGACACGGAGCAACCATGCACCAGCGGCCGCCCTTCCCAGCCCTTGTCGGAGGGAAAGGAGAAAGAAAATCCCGCTTGCAGAACGTCATTTGAAGCCGCAGCGAGTGACGCTCACCGGGGACCTCACTCGCTCGCTCCCGAGGAAAGGGTCACCTTTGCAAACGGAAACTTAATTAAAGGCCATAAATAACAGCCGCTTGGCCGCGCCGTTAACTCTGCAACAGTTGGTGCCATTTGGCTGGGCGCAGATTAAGACCTAAAACTGCACGTTATATCCAAGAGCCGGAGCGCCGCGCCGGTGCTCCGCACGCTCCCCGGGCTCCTTAGGCAGCGGGATTAATCGCGGTGGATCCGCGCGGCAATCAGGCGCGCGCTCATGCCGTGCTGCACGCGGCTGTCCCGACGGCTGCAGAAACGCAGCAGCTGCTCAGCATTCCCCAAATATCCTGCTCCGGAGCCACGCGGGAGAGCTCTCCAAACTCGCAGTGCCTTCTAAGCAGATGGACTTCAGGAAAGAGCACGGTCTCGTGAACTGGTAAAATGATCCCCTAGGAAAATAATGACTCATCTTCTGCTGGAGAAGGGCAGAATAGACTGTGCACACACACACACACACACTGCGGATTACGGCCACCTCTTCCACCAGTGCGACCAAGAGCCATCCTAGCACCACGGTGGAGTCTGGCTCCATCACACACATGAAAGAGTCAAGAAACAGCTTTGATTCTCAGGAGCTCTGTCCCACCAGCACCTGCCACTGAACACTCAACCCAGTTATTCTCATTTCTTCTGCAGATCAAAATATACGTAGAAGAGAAAATTCTAATCCTTGTCCCCCTGCCAGGACATTCCTCTGCAAGAATTCCTGGGACGACTTGTACCAACAGCAGATCCTGAAATACTTCTATGTGCTCCTGCACTCCAGCTGGCACCGCCAAGCGAACAAGCTACGGGGAAGTCTGTGGATCCTTCCCAAAAAGAAAGATTGCTACCAAAAAAACCACCAAGGAAAGCAGCACATCCCTGCGAGGAAACCCGGGGCCAGCTTTCCCACAGCCTCTGGCCCGAGTGGTTCAAGTTCAAGATTCTGGAAGCGTCAGACGCAGCAAGTGGCACCAGACGCTGCTTCCTTGCAGAGCGTGGAAGGGCTCCCCTCGGCACTGCTGGATGTCAGGAAGCGGGAGAAGGGAAGGGAGGCTGGAAACCCTGGAATAACCGTGATCCCCGCTCTGCAGAGCCACACGCAGCCCGCGCTGCCTGCTCCCCATCCCCGTGGCGGGTCCCTGCCTTGCACGCAGTGTCTCTTCAGCACCGCTTGCTCCCTCCTCCGGTGCCCGTCACGCTGAGAGCTGCTGCCTCTGCTGGAGAAGCTGCCCCGGGGCTGGGAACGGAGCCAAGGCACTTGCAGATGCGCCCGGCAGGACCTGCAAAGGGACTCGGCTGCAGCCACCGTTTTTGCCACCCGCTTCGTCCCGGCTTCGCTCCTGCCCCCGGCAGAGCCCATCGTTCCGGCCCGGCCTGCTCCGGGAGCTCCAGCCCGCGGCCTCCCGCTCGCAGCCAACCGGGCCAAGCGCCCGGGCGCCCCGAGGGCTCCGGCCACGCGGGTCTCGCCCGCTGCCACCGCGGATTCTCCGAGCACGGAGAAGCAGAGCCCCCACGGGGCAGCTTTCCAGAACCGGGATGTGGAGCTGCGGGAAAACAGGGCCTGAGTTTGCAAGAGAGCCCAACCTGGTTTGAACAAGGTTAATAATTACACTGGGATGAAAAATTCCAGAGACACCCCCATCCTGCAGCCCCACATGCCCAACTGCTTCTAGTTGTTTTTTAAATACATCTATAACCTAGTATGCTAATTGAGCTAAACTTAGGGGGTATTTTTAGCCTTACTACTGAGTATATTTTTTGCGAAAGTTCAATTCTTCAGATGCTGCAGGGAAAAAGTGTGAAATGGAAAATTGAGGCTGTTTAAAAAGAAAGTTTCACTTTCTACCACACCTCAACTTAAACACCGCAGTTAAAAAGTGCTGACATACTCAAGGTAACTGCTTGGATGTGCGTCTGGACATGGCAACCCCAGCCTGCATCTACCCACATTCAAGCAATTAGCAACGGCCATAAAATCATTGCAGGGAGGGTTTGACACGTGCTGAGATGCTGGAGTGAGACGCTTGGATGACTGTCCTAGAGCCAGTTTGTGGTGCAGCCTGCACCAAGGTTTGCAAGCTGGTTTTCTGTTATTTGGAGGAACTAAGATACGTTTTTAAAATAGCACATTCAGAAACCTTAGTTTTACTGGAGAGCAGACCCGGTTCTCCATTTTGCCAACCGTAAGGAGGGTGTTCACAGCTCTGAAACAAAAGCAGGCGGGGACCCCGCTCGGCAGGAAGGGGGGACGATGGCACCAGGACACGAGGGAGCTGCCCCCGTTTCCAGCAAAACACCAGGTCGACAGCACGTGCACCCAGTGCCCCCCACAGCCCTTCTCTCCCCAGGGAATTACAATTTTAGAGAAACAGACTCATCTCTCACCAGCCACAAGCAACAGCTCAGTGGCTCTGCACTGCTTTTATTCTTAGCCTGACCAGGGAGGCGACTTATGCAAAGCTTTTTTTGACAATCTACTGCTCTAAGGTTCGTATTTTGCTTCCAGGCTATTTTTTTCCAAAACCACTAAGCATCAAATGCAGAAGAGAAACTGTGAACCGGAGAGAGAGCAGCGTTTTGTGACGAAACGGAGAGCGAGAGCGACGGCCTTTAAAGCACAGCAGCTCCTGTGGTTAATGCAGCTACTGCATTTCTAGCCACATGGCACTTGCCCGGGTCGCACACAAAACACCAACAGTCTCACACGGGAGAGAGGATCAGACAGGGAAAAACAAAAACAAAAACCCCAGAGAAAGTTGCAAGAGGAATGGAGAAAGAGAAACAGAAACGCCGAAAGCAGGGGGGGAAAGAGAGCAGCAAAAGAGGAAGTGGAGATGAAGGATGGAAACGACTGAAGGGAAGAGTGAGAACAGCTCAGGGGAGCTAAACCACCAGTGCAGCATCATTTTCCACCCTGCAGAAAGCCAGCGCCACCAGTTACGGGCACAGGAGCCTCACGGGAGGCTGGGGGGAAGGTCTTTAGTGTGATGGATGATCCAGGGAAGGGGCCAGCTGGCAAAGGTGTCACTCGCATTAGCACTACTGAGCTAGGACGGGCCCGGGGACAGAGCGTGACCTGCAGCAGTAACATAACAAAGCAGAGGTGCCCCAGAGCCCCCTTGGAGTCACCGTGCAGTGCCAGTGCTGGCCACAGCACCGAGGGTGCTAGGGACACGCGGGGGACCCGGCGACGGGACCTTTACCTCTCGTTGCCTGGCTGGAACTCGGAGAGCAGGGACGGCCTCCTCCGCTGCGGCTGCATGATGGACCCCGGCGGCAGGTGGGACGCGTAATCCCTGGAATGATGCTGGTACTCTAGGAGCGCCACATCCTGCGGGAGCAAACACAGGGACACGTCGGCACGCGGGCGGCGAGTCCCAACGGCTCCGGGAAGCAGCGCTGCTCCCGGGAAGCGCGGACGGGCTCCCCGCGGCCCCAGCCCGCCCGGGCGCTGCTCCCGGGGCTGCTCTCAGCCTCGATAATCAACACGGCCGTTCAGAAGGAAAAAAGAAGGGGATGAGAAATCACAGCGTTATCTTGACAGCGGCCCTTCAAACACAGCCCCCCTGGGCTGCGCTCGAGCAGCCTCCGAGGAGAGTTTGCTACTTATTATGTGCACGTCCCTTTTGTTCCTTGACCCTTGGAGAGTACAGTACGGTATGTTCCCGCTTTAATTAAATAAGAAGCCCTCCTGCTCTGTGCCACGGCTGCTTCCAGCAGCAGCGTTTCAGCAGCTACATTTCAATTGCGATGTTTTATTTGCAGATAGATACTTGACCAGAAAAGACGACTAATCATCTAATTAACCAAGACCTTGAGCAATGGCGTAGAAAGCCCGGTCACTGAATAGCCCTGGTAACACTGACAGATATTTACATTAGAAAGAGCCTCCTAGGAGCCTGTTTTGAACTGTTCTCACCTGGAATAATAAAGCTCCAACTCCTTTAAAAAATCGAAGACTGAAATCAGCAAATCAAATAATAAGTGCATGCAGTGAGGGTAGAGGAGATCTTAGCTATAAGAGATGCAACAGAAATTATTTGATCAGATGTGACGAAGACCGATATGGCGCAATACTATAGAGTAATTGAAAAAGTACCTAAATAAGATGAATTTGAGAGAGAAATAAAGGATTTGGGAGCTTAGATCGCAGCCGTTCCCCTGCAGAGCCCTTCTCCCAGGCTGGCGCTGGGCTCACGCGCTCCTGCACTGCATCCCCTGCGGACGGGGAGGAAACAGCAGGCAGTGTCAGAGCTCCACGGCCCCGGCTCTCGCAGGGCAGAACGGCATGTTTGCATAGTGGCTTTCTGGAAAGCCGGGAAGAAAAAGAGAAATCCGAAGCACTCTGTGCTGGGGAGCCAAGAAAAACACATCCCCTACCCCAAGCTCAACCTCGCTTGCACAAAAGCTGAAAAGAGCCAAATAGCGAAAGGAGAAGGAGGGGAATGGTGGTGTCTGCTGCCTGCTAGTCCTCTCTGTGCCTGGAATAGCACGGGATATTAATTCTTGGAAACAGGCTCATCCCTCCTCAACAGCAGGCAGTAGAGCAGTGCTATTCTTTGCTCTTTCTTGACTGAACTTGGCCTTGTTCGGCCTGTAGGAGCATAAGGGGGAGCTTGCAAGACACCTCCTCCACACAGGGTCACGGGCGATGCCACTCCTGACACCTGGACACAAATCAGACCCGTAAGGGCGGGGGACATGTCCCAATAGGCCCACAACTCGGACCGTCACCTTCCGTGGGCGAATGAACTGGAATTACCCGTCTGGGAGGCTGTGTCCTTGGAAGGAGGTTCCTGCGTGTGCTGAGAACACCCCTTTCCCCTGCCCGCGCTCACTCCAGTCCTGCCTTTTCCCTTTCCATCCCTCCTCAGAAAGCTCTTGCCGTAGCTCGGAGCTCCTCACGCAGCCCGTCGGGATGGTCAACGAGCACCATCTCCAGCTTTTCCAGACACGGCCCAACGCTTCCCGACCTGCTCCACTTTGCTCGCATTAACGTTTGGTTTTAGCAGAAGAAAACATAACTGGAAAAATCAGTAAGGGGGATGAAGTTAATGCCTTCTTCACTTGCTGACAGAAAATAACCTCCTCTGCTCAGCAGAAGGAAGAGGGAATATTTCCTAACCAAAACCAAAGCAAAACAACAGCACAATCACAGACGTCTCCATTTCGAGACCTGATCTTCCGCATAACAGGACAGCAGCTTCCCCAAAAACAACCCTGGACAAAGGCCCCGTGGCAGCTCCGACAGCGAGGGCAGAGCTCGGCCGGAGCGCAGGGGCGACGTCCTCGTGCCGCGGCGGCTCCACGGCAGCTCGTGGGCAGCCTCCTTCTGCTGGCCCTAACAGAGCTGCTTTCCGGCCGGATTCCCCCATCCCGAGCTCAGGGACGCCTGGAAGCCGCCCAGGCGGGAGAGGACGGCCGGGTCCCTGCGGCTGCGGCGGAGCGGCCGGCTCCTCTCCAGCTTCCAGGCCCGGGAACGCGCCGCTCCCGCTGCCCTTCCCAATCCGCCTGGCGTCACACCGGGCTGCAGCAGCACCCAGCCGAGGAAAGAGGGGCCGTGGAGCGCAGGAGCAGACACCTCGGAGCCAGCAAACGGCATCTCTGAAGCTTAGTGAGGAGCCAGCTGGGCCAAACGGGGAAAAGGACAAGGACGGTCGCGGGACGACCGTCACTGCAGCCCCAGCACGAGAACGGCCGCGAACACGGAGCCCTCTGCATCCCGGGGCACGCGGATCAGCTCCCGAGGCAGCTGCCGGTTCCATGAGGGACACCGCAGCCCTGTGCAACGACCATGGGAAGCCACGGGAAATCCCCTCGTTGCTCCCGGGACATGGCTCGGAGGCAACAGCTCCCAAGGACCAAGACACAAACGTTTCCAGTTCCCAAACGCCTCCATCTTCCGCAGATCCACGCTGCCACGGAGCAAGCCCTGATGGCACAAGCACCCACCTCCCTTGGCCATCGACCAGCCTAACCCTCCGCAGCTTCTCCCAAGCTTCCGCCACGGGCAGGCGCCCAAAATCCACCGCACCCAAACGCTTCCCGCAGGAGCCGGGCGCTCGGTACAGGCAGCTGGGGACATCTGCGGGGAGGAGCACGAGGGAACCAAGAGCGCTCCGCAACGCCAGACAGGAAGGGCTGGCCCTAAAACACATCACGGAGCTCCTGCGCCACGACGGGCTCCTCGCCTCCTCCCTCCTGCTCCCCCACGAGCACGGGGCAGCCCTGGGATCTGCTTTGCAGGCGTTCTGCACTTGCTGGCAGGGAAACGCCGCCGCGGCTGGAGTCCTGCCGTGCCAAAGCTTGAGATATATATATATATATATTTCCCATCCAGAATGATTCGTTGCTTTAGGGAGAGGGAAAACCTCTGCAAACTGGCACTGTCCAAGGGTAAAGGAGACGGTTACTGGCCCAAGCAGGTCTCTGAGCTGGCCATCCTACCTGCCCCCAGGGCCACGGAGATGCTCGCTGCACACTCGGACAAAAGCAAACCGCCCGACGGGCCCCCCGCAGCCGGCGATGCTGCCGGAGATAAGGTCGGCAGTAAAAACCTGGCTGGACACACGCATTTTGATCGTGCCCACGGGGACGCAGCTTGTGCTGGAAGGACAAACGGCCGCATTGTCCTGCCCGGCCGCCTCTCCGCGCGTCCCCGGGCCCTGCTGACTTGGCCGCTTGTTCCCGGAGGTGACGGCAGTGCGCGCGGCCGCTCCGTGGAAGGCATCGACGGCTGCTCCGTCCCTGCAGCCTTCCCGACCCGCTGGGCACTGCTGCCTTTAACACCCCATTCCTGCTCCTTCCCGCTCTTCCTTTGAGCTACTTTTTCAAAGGTTTTGCCTTCCTCGGTAACTGGAACGTCGTGATCGCAGTCATGAGCAGCAAACGCCCCCAGGCCTGAAGGCGTCTCGGCTGCAACGTGTGCTCAGGCTGCTGCACCTGGAGCCGCGCGGGCACCCGCTGCACGCCTCCCAAAGCAGCAGTGGTGCCAAACCTCGTATGCAGCAATTTCCATTTCCTTCTGCGGATTTACAATATTGACATCAGCCAAAAGCGCCTTCCCTGTCAAATCACGTGCAAAAAGCAACCGTAGAAATGTGCAGTGGCTTGAAGAAATACAACTCTCGTGGATAAACACAGTATTCTAAGAGGAACGACCCGCAACACCAACTGCTGTAAGTGAAGTCGCCCTTGGTAAGAGGGTGAGACTCCAGGCAGGGAATGGGGTGCCCTGGTACTTCCCTGCCACGCTCTGCCCACCCCAGGCCGGGCAGCCAACACTCCCCAGCACCCTGCAGGGCTCAGATCGCAGGCAATGCTGCACGGGGGATCAAGGTGCTTCTTGAGAGATCACTCGAGTTCTCATATCAGAGATCCAAGGCACAGGGGTCCAATCCCTTTCAAGTCATTCCTGAAAACAGCCCGGCAGAAGCAGCTCCACAAGTGAATCCCCGGCACGAACTGCCCCCAGCTCAGCTGCGCAGCCGGTGGCGAGGCTCCTTGTCCGTTTTGGGAGGCTTTGGGGACAGCTCCTTGCAGAGCGCGGGCGACGCTGGGGTTTGGCACCGTTAACGCTCCCGTGCAGGCTCCTGGCGCGGACGGCAGCGCTGCCTCTCCGCAGGCTCTCCGGCGCCGCGCTCCCACATGGAGCGTTCCACGAGGACGAGCCGGCTGCTGCCGCGGCAGCTCCCCGGGCAGGACCGGGTCCCCCTCGCCCTTCGCGACGTCCCGAGGGCGTTTTAGGGCACAAGCACCAAAGCACAAGCTGCAGAAGAGGCCCCTGCTCTGGGGCACCTTGTGTTCCCCCCAGCCCCGGCCGCTCCTCCTGGCACCCCAAATGTGCGTCGCTCCCGGAGGGAAGGAACGCCAGGGCACGAACTGCAGGGTTCAGGAGGGCGCAGGAAGCAACCAGATACGCAGGAGGAAGAGGGGAGAGCCCTCCTGTCCCCAGGGAATATTGATCACCAGGAGGCTTTAAAGGGAAAGGGAGACGTGCGCGGCACAAGGAAATCGATCTGTTTACAGAAAATATCGCCAGGTTGCCTGAAAACGAATATCCTTCATGCCAAGGTTTCCTTTGAGAGAGCATGAACTCCAGACACATTAGAAGGTTAGGCGTATAAGTAATGTGTTTTTTCACCTTTAGCTAAAGGTCACAGAGCATTCAACAAAATTCCTCTGTTCCCAGGCTGGACATGACAAATCGCCCAGACACCCCGATACTACAGCTAATTAATATGGAGAGCACAAGGTTTCTCCTTTAGGTCTGTCGAGAACCACGTAATGTGCTTAGGAAAAAACTACCCGCTGCTGCTGGGTTTTAGTTTTACCTAAAAAATACCAAGCAAACCAGAACCTTCCTCCTTCCCTTCTCAAAGTATGCACACACACATACTTGGCAGAGGTTTTTTTGATTGATTTTTTTAATACTTACAGAATGGAATGAAATAGAGGCCCACTCTAACTCACCAGACTCTAGGCTGCCCCTCGGACAGCCGTGGGTCCCGGATGCCGACGGTGCAGGGATGAGAGCCCGGCATGGGCTGGCCCGTTCTGAGGATGAACTTTGTCTTCTACGATCCACTCGGCCCCGCTTGCATCTGCATTGACCCCATCTGTTCCCATCGCTTCCCAAACTCGGGCGCCCAAGAGCGGAAACAGCCACAAATCCATCACCCACCAGCCTGGATACTCGCCTGCACCTCCGAGCTCCGCAGGAACTGCCAGAGCTGCTGGGGGACAGCGGCCACGTGCCCTAGCCGTAGTTCCTTCTGTCCCTTTGAAACGCATCTAGTCCCTGTTTTGCTGGCTGCTCCCTCGGGTTTTACAAGACGGGAGAGGAAAACCTCCCCGGTCGCCGCGCTGCGCTCTGCCCTTCAGCACAGCCACCCCTGCCTGCCTCAGCTGGGAACCCGGCGGCTGCCAGCCCTGAAATCGCTTTCCATAAAGAAGCGTCTCCAAGCCTAAAATAATGTCACGGCTCATTTCCGAGCTCAGTATCCCTGCAGCGCCACATTGCCCTCGCGGCAACCGTCACGGGGGAAGCGGCGTTAATTTTATATATTTACACATATTGCAAGAGCCTTTGCAGCTGCGCTGTGCTCAGCCCTGCCCGTGCACCCGGGACGAGACCCAGGGGTTCTGCAGCGGGAGCCCCTGCAAGGCTCGAGGGCTGATGATTCCCTCTCCTTCCTGTGAAAGGGTATCGTGGAACGCAGCAAACCAGACCTCGATCCAACTAGATGCAAGACGTGTTTGTGTTGGTAGGTTTTGGCCTCGCTGCTTTCTTCCAAACAAGCTCTCGCTGTGCAAACACACCCCATGACAAGCCGCCCCGGCCAAGCCACGCAAGCAAATAACACTTTAATGCTAAACAGCAGAGAAGCTTCAAAGCAGCTGGGCTCTCCCAGCAGCCCCACCAGGCGAGCTCCAGCCACGGGTCTGCAGAGCTGACGTGTTCCCAGGGGATGCTCCGTGCGCCGTCCCGAGCGCATCCCATGGGCTCTTAGCAAGCACCAGACACCAGCCTTTGGGCTTCCCATCTGAGAACCAAGGGGCATCCAGCGCCTCAACGGGATCACGTAGCTGGGGAAGATTACGCGTGGCTGTAAAAATAGCTTCCAGGGGCAAATGCCAAGAACGTCTTCCAGCATCAACACGGCGGAATAAAAGCAGCATTCAGGCTGGCCAGAGCGCGGGACGGGCTGCGGGCGCGCAGAGCTCGCGGTCCCGTTGCCCACGGAGCAGCCCGTGCAGCCCCGCTCGCTGCTGCCGCGACACCGAGGGGAGCAGGACACGAGGGCTCCACGCCACGGCTGGCAGCAGTTCTCACCCTTGCAGCCCTGCCGCGCGTGCCACACTCCTGCACCTAACGAGATTCGGTTAAGCAGCTTGAGCTGACTAAAGCTGTTCCACTAAGGAGAGGTTTTTCTGTTAAGGGCTTAAACCTAAACCATTCAAACACTGGGGATGAGCAAGCAGAGATATGAGGACAGATACACAAGGGAAAGGCAGGACCTGGGTGAATTAACCTTGCAAGCTCTGGTGCTCGGCGAGATCGCTACCCCACGCCACGTTTGTGCCCTGATCCAACAGGAGACAGGAGAACTGGTCAAAGGGAAGGAAGGGGAAGACGTGGGGAAAGATGGCATGGAAAAGGCTGCTCCCTCGCTGGGACACCACGGCCAGCCGGGATTGCAGGATGACCTGCGGGGGGTTCTGCAGAAGACACGAGAGCTTTGGGAGATGCAGGGGAAGGAACAGGCTTGCTGGGCGCCGAGGAGCCCGCAGTGGAGAGGAGGCCCCTGAATCGGCACAACGGGAAGGTCGAGTCTTTCCGTCCCCGCGCAGGGACAGCGGCACACGAGTGGTTCACCACACTTCCCCTTCCCAACACCCGCTCCTGCTGCATCCGCCCAGCTGCGTTCCCGCTGGGAAAAGCCTGGGGACTCCACGCTCGGATACAGAGAACCCACAGCCCGCAGCACCGTGGCAAGAGCCGCGAAGCAGCGGGGAAGGTAGAGGGAGGCTGCAAGCACTAGGAAGGAGGGGATTGCGTGGGAGAGGAACCGTGCAATCCCGTATTGCAAGCCCGGAAACGCCCTGATTTTCCCCAGCGGCCGCAGGAGAGCGCGGCAGGGCCGGAGGGCCGCGCCGCGGGCCTTACCGCGTGCGGGCGGGCGATCTGCACGGGGTAGGACATGGCGTGGGGCGGGTAGCGCGGCTCGGCCGCGCGCCAGCTCTGCGTCACGGGCTGGGCGGATCCGGACATGGCGAGCGGGCGGACGGCGCCTTCGCTGCTTCCCAGTCTGCGGCGCCGGGCTCAGGCGAGGCGCGAGCTCCTCGGCATCGTGCGCGCGCTCCACGTCACGCCGTCACTGCAAGCAAAGAGGAGAGAGGCAGGTTAAACCTCGACAACCACAGTCCTGCTGAGCACCCCAGCCTCCGAGAGCGGGCGCAACCCGGCCACCTTCCCTGTTCCCAAACAGCCCCGCTTTCTGCTTGGAAACACCGCCACCGAGTTCTTCATTAGGCAACGTTGCTGTCACAGGAGAGCATGTCTGGAAGAAACCCTCTAGCAAGGAGTCCTCGAGACTGCCATTTCCACCCCAAAATCCTCCTCCTGAGCAGCCTGGCCCCCGCTCTGCTACCACCGGGCTCAGGACAAGCTGTCAATGTTTATAGACCCTCCAAGGCATTTGTTTGGAGGGGAATTCAACCCTCCACTTCGTCAGGGCTTCAACTACAACGAACCCATGCTTACATGCAGCCTCTTACTGCCACCCGTCTAGGAGGCATTCCCCATTTACCCGTTATCCTCCTATTAATGCTTAATTACACAAAGCAGAATTCCCGCTGCCGCCAGGCCCGCAGCGGATGCTGCTCCTCCCAGCCTTGCGCGGTCCCGCGGGTCCCTGCGAGCGCGAGGGCACCCAAGAGCGCAGCCGGCGCGCACGAACACCGAGGGGGCGGGAAAGGCACAAGAGGAAGATGTTTTTCCCCGGCCTTGAGACCACAGATCAGCCCTTGCTGATAAAGCACTTGCTCCGGGCTGCAGCAAATCCCGGTGGCGGCCGAAGGAAGACAGCAAGGCACAGACACCTCCCCACGGCTCCCAGGCCCGGCTCTGCGGCACGCGGGAACGCGCTGAGCGCGGCCCGGCAGCAGCCCCGTGGCTGCCTCGTCCCCGCGGCCAGGAAAGCCCCTGCGCACGCGGGGAGCCCGGAGCGGCCGCCGGCGCTCACAAGAGCTTCCAGCGCCACCCCCAGCTCCCCCCGCGCTTCCCGCGGGATGCGTTTCCCGCGCGGGGCTGTGCTCCCAGCACGCGGTCCCACACGGACACTCTGCCTGTCCCCAGGCGTCAACGCGGCCGCGCAGGAGCCTCGCGGGGGCCCTGCTGGAAGGAAGCGCGCGGCGCTGGCACAGCCGCTGCACCAGGGCGCACGCGACGACCGCTTTATTTTCCCTCCTTTTCTTTTTTCCCTTTTCCTCCTCAGATCAGAAACTCAGCTTCAAAACGCAGCGCCGGCTGCCACACGTTAAGCTTTAAAGCGGTTCAAAAGCTCCCAGCTCGGCCTCCACAACCCGCTCCAGCACTCGGGACGGCCCCGGCGTCAGCGGGGAGCAGAGCGCTCCGCCACTCCGCGGGGACGGGGCTGTCCCCAGAGACCCCTCCAGCCCAGGGCTGGATCTGAAGGCTCCTGAGAGGGTCAAGCCTGACGTGGCCCCGAAGCAGCGCTCGGGAAGGGTCTGCCCGTCGCTGCATCCTTTTTTTGGTTCCTTTTAGGAGCAGAAGGCAAGCGACAGGAGCAGATGAGTGGAAATAAAAGAGAACGCGCGCAGCCAGGCTCTTTAAATCTCTGTGACTGAACTGCTCGGTTCCTACTTTTCTCAGCCGATTTTGATGAGGAACAGACATTGTCTCACCGGAAAAGTATGTCTGTGCTCTGCTCGGAGCCTCCATCAAAACCCGGTTCATCCGCAGCCCTGCATTAGCCATTACAGCGCCAGGTACGAGGAGATTTACGGCCTCTGATTAGAAACAGGAGAAGGCAGGAGGTTCCGGGCGGCCCCAGGAGCGCAGAGCGGCCGCGCGAAGCTGCAGCGGCTCCAGCGCCGCTTCCTTCCCACCTGCCTCTCCCTGCAGTTCAAAGCCTCTCGGCACCTCCGCCCCGGCTCCCGTTCCTCTGCTCACTGGGTTATTTATTGTACAAAGCCCTGTCCTTGTCACCTGCTGTCCCTACTCTACCCCAGGGAAGCGGCTGCGTGCCGGGAGCTGCTCTGCAAGGGTCACAGCCCAACGAAGGCCTCCTCCGCTGACCCGCAAACAGGGCAATCGGCACCTTCCTTCAACACCTCTGCTGCTCTTCCAAGTCACAGCCAACCCTGGGGAGGTGGAAAATGGGATTCCCCGCTTGGATCCTTGGCGTGACGCTGCCAGGACAGAAACGTGGGCAAGTCGCCACAACCACCCTGTGCCTTAGCTCGTGTCTAAAGGTGAGAACAAGACCCGCGCAGCTTGCAAAAATACCCGTTTGCCTGTCTTTATAAAGGTTTTAAAGACCCCGGTGAAAACATACTGCTCAACTTGACCAACTTTATCTTAATTTTTTTTTTTTAAATAGAGACATGCTGAAATGAGATTAACAGAATACTCTGTTTCTTAAGGCCAGAGGAGTGTTACTCAACCTGTGGTCTGCAGAGCGTGGATGGTCTGCAAAAGACGTTAGGAGGGAGCCCACAAACCGACGGCAAAAAGACCTCGCCGAGAGGCAACGGGCAGCACGTACCAGGCTGGGCTCTGGGAGACGACCACTGTGACGTGGCATTAACCACTCATCTTAAATTATTCCTTAACTTGTATATCTTAAATAATTCCTTAACTTATTTCAGAATATATGGGTTGACTGAGGGAGATATATATACATACATATATATTTTTTGTTGTTGTTGCTGGAGGAGGAAAGTCATCACGTATTTAGCAGCCAGGAAGACTTGGTTGGTTTTCTAAAAACCTGCATCTTTTTACGCTTGTCATTAAACACCAACGCGTGGCTCTTGCCCCATTCCCCAGCTGCATCCCCACAACCACCTCTGAGGTGTCTCCATTTACAACTCTCCTCCCTCTTCCCTTTTGGCCAGATATCTCCCGATCTCCATGAAGTTCCAGGTACCTCCCGAGCTCCCTGAGTTTCCTCTCTGAGTGACGGTGCGGAGCCACGAGCAGCTACATCGGGACACCAGGGGAGGACGGGATGGGCCGGCGCCTCGTCGGAGCTGCCTGGCGCAGGATGTTATCCCAGGAGGAAGATAAAACCAGTCCCTAAGGCCATGGAGGGAGCTCAGGAGCTGCAGTTTGATGTCCTCGTTTGCCTCCTCCATGCTGGAAACCACAAGGCTGCAGGGGCTCTCCCACGGTGCGGCTGCTCCATGCGGAGCTGGTTTGGAATCGCGATGAAAGCGACTTCCCTTCCCTGCTCCCATTGCTGCGGGAAGCGGCAAAGCAGGATCTGTGACTTGCGTTACCCGTTTTCAGTCTTTCCAAGCTATTTTGGGCACAGGACCCGTGCGAGCTCTGCCCCGAGATAACCCGCGCCTGCATCCGCGCGCGGCTCTTGGCACGGCAGCAGCGCGGAGCGAGGTCGGAGCGCCGGGCCCTGCCAGCACCGCGGAACGCAGGCTGCCCAGACAGGCTGTTCCGAGCAGCGACACGACAGGGGAGCCCAGCGCTCCTGGCAGTGGAAAGCACACGCTGTAACTCCCGCGCGCTGTAACTGCTGCTGTAATTGCTGCCGCTGAGCGGGGACGAGACGCGCGGCCGCCCCGGGGCTCGGTGGCCTCACGCGGCTCCGTGTGCCCAGAGGAGCCGGCCTGACCCGTTTCCTTGGCTGAAGCGCTCCCTCATCGCTGCTCGGCTGCAGGAACAGCACCTCATTCAGCTGCGCAAACCTCGCACCCGGCACACAGGGTCCCCAGCATCACACCAGCCCTTGGCTCTTTGCGTTTTGTTATCTTGCGCTCCTCCTTTTTGGTTTCAACGCTCCTGTCGCCGGATTTTCCCCTCTCGTTCATTTAAAAAGCTTGAGCATTTCCCATTTAAGAAGTCCGAACCACCAGGGCCCAGCGGCAAAGGCAGCCGGGACGCGGTGGCTCCGGGTCACGTAAGGCGACGCTTCCCGTGCGGCAGGGAGCCCTCGGGCCGGTTCAAACGCTTCCCCGGGGCCCGTCCGCACGCACACGGCCACGTCCCCCCGCGCTGCAGCTGCAGGCTGCGCTCCCCGAAGGGACGCGGCGCGTAACGACAGCCGCTGCCGAGGAGGAGGGAAGAGACACGCGGAAAAAGGGGGGATTTGGATTCATGCATAGGCCGTTCGTGAAACGGAGGAGTTATTTTAAGTGCAGGCTGGAAATAGAAAACAAATTAAACCCCGTGAGGCCTTTGCTGAAGATGATTTGCAAAGACAAATAGAAATGTCAGAAGAGGAAATTTTAAAAATATTTTTAAAAAAGGCCCCCACCCAGGCTTGGGCATTGCACGGGACAGGAGATGGGGTTAGGAAAGAGGAGCCACAACCACAAGCCCAAGCACAGACTGGGTGGGAGCAGCCAAAGCAGCCAGATGAGAACGGGGCAGAGATCCCCCCGGCCCCTCTCTGCACCGCTGAGACGCGGCGGTTCCGGCGGGGCCTCGTCAGTCCCAACGGCCAATTCGGCAGTTCTGGAGCCAGGGGTTTCCCTTCTCCTGAGGGCAGATGTCCTGCTTGTCCCTGGATCCCTGCCCCGCACACGCACCGCTGCAGCGGTGCCTCCTAAAGTTAAACACCTGCTTCAATATCACAACTCTCACTCAGCACTGATCTCAGTTTAACACACACACAACCGCAAATGAAGTGGAAAAACCCAAACTTCTTGCCCATGTGCACTGGGGAGCACAGAAAGCACCGGCTCTTGGAGCCGTGCCCCCAAGTACCGCACGGCGCGGCGCCCCGTAACACCCGTCATCGCTGCGTCCCCCTGCGGCGCCCCGGGACTGGCCTTGGCCATGGGCAGCTCTCACCCTTTGCAGGCTGCAAAGCACCCGCGTTATTTGTGCACCAAACGCTGCTCATTTGGTTTTCAAACGCTTTAGCTCGCACCGCCGCAGAGACGGGTCCTCTGATGTCTCGGGCGCGCCATGAAAGCCGAGGGCCTCGTCTCCTTGAGATTCTTTGTTGAACAAATTACCCAGCTCAGGAGTGACATTTTTGATTATTTACATCCTGAAAGAGAAGGGAACCGCATTTTCTGAATTTCCTAAGATAAAGTCTTTGAGGCAGATTGTATTACTAAACATTTTCTCCTTTCGCACATTCCCCCTTTCAAAGACGACAAAACATCTTCATGTTCTAAATTATTCCCTTTCTTTCATGATGCTCTAATGATTCAGGAGTCTCGGCTTCACACAAGGATCTTTGAAGAGCGTTTCAGCAGAAGAGCTGAACTATTTGTGACAAACCGCACGGCTCGGCGCCTCCGTAGGAAGCCATGTGCAAAGGAACACAGCTACCCCAGGGAGGCGAAACACAGAGCCTGCAAATGAATTAGATGACCTGTAACGTGGGTACTCAGGAATACGTACGAGAGGCCATGCGGCTGTGCCATGAAGCACGGCCCAAGAGTGCAGCCTTTGGGGAGCTGGGCTGTGTTAGGTCAATGCGTTTGACTCGAGGTGTGCAGAGCCAAGGGCTCGGACGCGGGCGCTGCCCGCAGCGACGCCGACCCCGCCGCTCGCCATCGACCGTCGCACACGAGGCCTCACAAGGCCTCTTTCCTAAGAGCCCCGCAATTACAGGGGATGGAGCTGGCTCTCAGCCCGGGTGACTAAGGGAACCTCAGCCCCGGGCTCCTGCTGCTCCCGCGTCTCCCCGCTGGAGCTCGCGGCCGGCCCCGGAACGGAGCTCCCGGAGTGAACGGAGCTCATGGAGAGACAGGTCCAAGCAGGTGGAGCCCTGAACCGGGCAGGTTCAGCCTTCTGCTCTGGGTAATTAATAGCTTCGAACAAAGCCAAAGCCTTTCCAGAGGCACCAAAAACCTCCAGCATTTGAATGCAACATGGAGCACCTTGCAGAACCCCAGGCCACGGGCAGGAGGGAAGGAGGAGAGGCCGTCGCCACCTCCGTCCCCCTCTCAGACGGCCCCGGGAAGGCAGCTGCACGGCCACGGCTTTTCCAGAAGATCCGGCTCTTCCGCTGGGAAGCTCCAAGCCTCCCCGAACGGAAAGGGTTGAGATCTCTGCTTTGAGTCACATTTTCTAGCTTTTTCCTGAGCACAACTTTAGGAAATTCCTCCTGGGATTTACACAACATATGAATTGCAAAAGTAGAGCTTAGGGGGAGGAGGAAGGAAAAACAGGGAAAACAAAAAGAAAACATCTTTTTAATCACTAAACGCTGTGAGATTTGTGCCTTTTTTTTTTAATCACAATAATTAGCAACAACACAAACCATAAACCTACTCAGTGGCCTGACAGGCAAGTGCAAGGAAGGGAAGCAGCGGCCAGGGCCCTTTCCCTGGCGCCCGGCCGAGCCTGGCTCTGCCACTTGCCCGCGGCACTCCGTGGGACAACATTTTTTGCAGTATATTTAAGCTTTGGTATCACTCTCCAACACAGAAATTTCAGCTTCTACTACAAAATCAAGCGATCGGCTTGTACGAAAAGAAACACCGTTTCTGGCTGCTTTTGCCATGACTGAACCCAGGACTATTAGTAATGATAAGTGTGACTAAGGAAGAGAGCCCTCACACGAGCCCCGTTCGCCGCCCCGCAGCGCCCACACAAGCAGACGGCCCCAGTGACCCAGAGGTTTCATACGGATACTCACGCTCCAGCCCTTCGGAGAGGGGCAGAAAACAAGGGAAAAGCACAAGGGAAACGCCTGACATGGAGGGGCCCTCCTCCGGACAGGAGCCCCGGCACCGCAGCGGCCGAACGTGAGGACAGGTCTGCACCGAAGCAGAGGGAACGGCAGCAGCCCCAAGGTCAAATATGGCTTTTGCAGAGCTACGGAAACGAGTAACAGGATAACGGCCTTTCCAGAAGGCCGCCGAGGGGTCCTTACGGACATTTCCCAGCTCCGGGACACACTGAGTTCATAACTTAGATCTGAGGCTAGATCGAGGCTAAGATGGGGCTCCAGTTCCCCACGCTGAAGCCGTCTCCGCGAGGTGAACAAGTGCCCCAGGGATCCTGGCGGATGCTGCCGAAGCAGCGCTCGCCCCCGAGCGCCCTTCCCCTGCGTGCCGAGGCCAGCGGGCTCGCGAGACGCTCGCGGGGCCCGCGCGTCGCCCAACGCCCTCGCCACAACCACGGCTCCGCTCGGACGTGGCGACTCTGCCGGCCCTCACCAGGGAGGGAACGCACACCCCCTGCCCAGGGGAAAGGAGGAAAAATAGTAAGAAAAAAGCCCAGAAAAGCCGAGTCTTTTTAAAATACCCAAGGGGGAATAGCGGTTTGCTCGCACAGCGGTCGCCAGACCGCGCGGGACACGCAGGGTCCTCCTGTGCGCCCCGGCCGGGCGCTCTTGCAGCCTCCTCCAGGCTCCCATGGGCAGGAACATCTGGAAAGGGGATCCCCATGTGCTAAGGGCTGCGGTTCACGGCACAGGGGATCCGCGCGCTGGGAGCGGGAGCACTGCAGGGAGGCGGCTTCTCCCCGCGCCGCGGGAGCAGCACTGCAGTCAGTGCTCACAGGAGAACATTCCTGTTATTCCCTTAATGTTCCAGCAACGGATGAAGGGCTGGAAGGTGATTCAGAACCAGGCTATGGGGACACTGGCACAAAACTAACGTTTATGTTATGAACCCACAAGGAGCTGCCTCTGCCAAAGGAGAGCGAGAGGGTGAGCGGGAAGCGAGTGCAGAGCTGGAAGCATCACCCACCTCTGACGCAAGGACCCATCACCGGCCCGAAACAGGGCCCAGGAACTCCCCCGAACGGAGGTAAGGGGGCGCAGAGCTGGAAGCAGCAGGGATTCAATCTGCCGAGGGCTCTGCCGCCGGGAACTCCGGGGAGACGCCGCCAGCCCGCGCCGTCTGCTGCTGCACCGCGGCGGGCCGCCCTTCCGCAGGGACCGCGCGCTCCGAGGGCAGAGAGGCTCCCGGCTGAATTCCCGGCAGGGAGAACAGCTGCCGAGCAGCTGGCTGGGAGCTCCGCGCCGGGGCGCGGGGCCAGCCCTTCCCTCCCCGCTTCCCACCCCTGCAGCGCGCGGGTTTCCCGCTGCTCCGACATCCCCCGGCACAAGCGGATAAGCAGCGCGGACGAGGGCACGGACGGACGCCAGCACGTGGAGCGGCGCTTCCTTGCCAAACCTTATCCGTTTCCTGCGGACCAAGTTCAGTCCCGTGAGAAAGGCAGGGATTTCGGCAGAGCTGCACGTGCAAACACCCCTCAGCCGCGTTACCGACTGGAGCAGAACTGCCATCCATCAGGGAGAGCAGCTTCCAGGCTGGACTTTGCACCGGTTTGGCTGATTTTGCAGTTTTAAGCTAGGCCTGGTTAAAGCGGAGCAGGTTTCCTGCTGCAATTCAGATATCCCGTTACACAGCTCATCCCTCAGCCAGCTCCGTCTCGCTTCAGCACACGGAAAGTTGAACAGTTCTCGGAAAAACTGTTTCTAGGTGGAGATAAAAAAAAAAAAAGAATTAAAAATAAAATGCCCTGCAATTTTGTAGGCTGCGTTCTACTTCTAGACTTGGGTACCTGGTTAAATAAAGGGAAAACCCAGGAAGACAACAGACATCCAGACAGCAGCGGAGGCGCAGAGCTCAGTCGGAGCCTCCTCCTCTCCAGGGCAGCCTCCAGCCTCCGCAGCTAGATCCAAACCGGACCTCGTGTGCCTCCAATCGGCCCTTTTCTCCTCATGGAGCATTTTTAGCTCTCTTGGACAGGAAAAATAGAGCGTCCCAGCAAAGCGGAGCTGGGAAAACGCTACTGTTTGATCAGGCTCGTGGCCTGCCCTATGGACACAGATTGTACTTCAGTGCCTTGGAAAGCACGAGAATAATCCGTAACGGGGTGCTTAAACTGCAACACATCTAGGCCAAAATATAATTTCTGTCAACCTAATAGGCATTTCAGGCCCACGGTGTGTTTTATTAGCTAGATGCTAATGGAGCTACAATGCATCAGGTCACATTTTAAAAGTTACAAATAGTTTATAAAGGCTTAATCAATCATTAAGTAGGTGTTTTAATAAATGGCTAAATCAATAGCTCTAAGTGAGCCATCAGCCTCTGCAATAACCTGCAGCACCTGCAGCTGGGGTTCTTGTCTGGGTAAGAGGCAGCCGTGCTGCGGACCTGAGGATCAGACTGTTACCCATCACTTATTAACAATTTGCACGCAGGCTGGAACGCAAACGCGTGCCGCGCACGGGCACGTTTTATGGAGGGGATGTTAGAAGCACAGGCGAAACGCTGCAGAGCGCTAAAAAGCGACCCTTGGGGATGACGGCGGAGCATATTTAATAAAGGCAAAAGCTGCAGGCTAATTTCCCCCGAGAGCTCCCATTTGCAGCCTGTCGCGGGGAGGATCCATCACGGACGCGGAGGAGCCGTCACGGATGCACCCCCGGCGCAGGCAAAACCCTCGGGCTGTTTCCTCTGTCTCCTGTGAGTGGGGCCGGGGGGAAGAGCCTGCCGGGGGGTTGGCTCCACCGGCTACAAGGAGCCAACTCCTTGGCTAGGAGCAAGAATTCCCATCCTTGCCCTCTGCTTGAACACATGAGCAACCTCTGCCCTCTTCCCAGGGGAACATGGGGTGCAAAAGGCTGGAAATCCTCATAGAGGAAAGCTCTCACACCATACTCCTACTCCCAGGGTTTTCCCTAAATTAAAGGGCCACATTTTGGCTTTCCGAGCACCCCAAGCTGCTGCTCCCTTGCAAAGGCCCCACAGAAGGTTCCTCCTCAGACACGGGGCTCTTCCCATGGTCAGCGCCGAGGCGGACATGGGTGGAAGTGACACAACCAGCCAGATGGAGCTTTTTACACCAAGTCTCTAATGGAGCTTTTCTCAACAGGGCAAAAAATAAAGCAACAAAGCGCGGGGCATTGCTGAGCTCCAGCGTGGAGCGGGTGTCTCACCTGAGCCCAGCCTGGAGCTGCTTCATGGCTGGAAGGCTGCGAGGGAGCAGGGCCCCAGCGAGCGGAAGGGAGAGCTCCTCCAAGGGCAGCAACACGGGGCGACGTCGAGGACGGGAGAGCAGCAAGCGCGGGCAGGGGGCAGCTCCGACACGGGGGCGATTCTCAGGCTGCTCACGGGAGCCTGCCCTTCCCCTCTGCTACGAACCTGTCCCGCTGCCCTTCAAAGGGGTGTCGATAACAGACAGAGCAGAGCCCGGACGCCTGGGCCCTCCCTCGAGGCTCCGTCTGTCCCAGCGCTCCCTCGGAGCAGCGCAGCTCCAGCTCTGCTCTTTGGTGCTGCCTCCTCGGGGGCAGAGAGCTGCAGAAAACCCAAATTTACAGACACTTCCGAGCCCCGCAACGGGCCAAACGACACGAGCCCTCAGAATGACGCTGTATCCACACCTCCAAAACCCACCCCACCCCTCACACTGCTGTTTTCTTTGGCACGCCAGTCTGGAGAATAATTATTAGGGGCGATTCTGTTTTCCAAGTAAAACCTTTAACCTCTAAAACACTTTAAAAAATCTGAATCGTGCTACTGTGTGCAAAGGGGAGAAGGGAAAGGCATCCTATCCGCGTGGTTAAGAGGAGGATTTCAGGTCACTGTCTCTTATGTAACGGCAGCGCACTCAGATAGGGCAAGATCAACCACTAAGCAGGATTACAAACTTATCTGCTCTCAGTAGCGTGATCTTCTACAAAGACCCGTATCACAGAAAACAATATTGAAGATATTTTAATAACTGCACTCAGAATCACAAGCAAAGCAGGCAGGCACTTGCACGGCCAAGTCTTGAGAACACGAGGGCAGCGCGTGAGAGCGTCGGCCAGCGCTCTGATACCTCCTGGGGAGGGTGAGCACGCAGGAAACAAACCCCAAAACCCCCAAAATGGTGCTAAGAGACACTGCAAATCCGACCTGCCAGGCTTGGCCCAGCAGGGAAGCAGGAAGCACTGGGAGACGTTGGGGTTTGATGCACTTGGGCCTCCAGCACTGATTCCCCTCTACACCTGCAGCTTCCCGTCCCCGACTGTAGGAACTAATGCAGACACAATACAACATCCCCCTCTTAGATCTTTTAAGGGGCGGATTTGCACACTTCAGCCCCCAAACGCATCCACACGCTCCCTTAGGCAGCACTAGCACTACCCGGCTTAGAGGAGAGGAGCTCAGGAGGCCAAACTGGCAGCAAACGACCCTACAAAGCTCACGGTGGAGGTAAAAAGCTTCAAACCAACATTAAACCTCCAAAGAACTTTCAGAGATAACTGAAATGCATAAAACTCTATGCCAAGACTCAAAACATGCGGTTTTGAGATGTTTGGAAGAATTTTCCAAAGTTGTGCGGGGAATTAAAATAAATATCCGTGCAAACGATGTGACGCAGGCCGCAGACCGCCCGCCGCCCCTCGCACAAAGGCTTCATCCCATCGCGCCCATCACCGCGGCCTCCTGTCCGCGATGGCACCGGCGGATTCCATTACACCCATCGCCACCCACAAGGGATCACACAGTTTTCCAAATGGCAGCAGCAGCTTCTGAGCAGCTGAGAGAGCTGAAGCCGTGAAGAACATATATATTTAAGATGTCTCACTATTAATTTAACGGAAGAACTTCCACTGCTGTCTTTTGGGAATATCAAGAGATGGACAAAACGCTCTTGCATCACGGCTGCATTAGGTAGCCAGCAGTGCTTAAGAGAAGGGTTTGGTTCCAGGAAAAGTAACAGCCCCTCGCTGTGGCTGAAAGGACTCTGCAACGGGGACGTGAGGGGGATCCTGCCCCAGTGCAGCAAGGCAGAATGTTCCCACTGGTGCCAGGGCACGGGCAAGCCGTGATGCAGCAAGTCCATGGTAAGGAACTTCTGCTCCGAGCCATGTCTTTGAGGCAGGAAAAATACTGATAAAAAAGAAGAAAGAAAAAGAAAAAGCACGTCTCTCAGTAAGAGTTTAACAGCAAGAACTCAAATGAGAAAAAAGCACCCATTAGAGAATCTGGCATTAGATTGCTGGGAACAGGAAAAGAACAGTGTCTTGTTGTCCCCGTGCCACGTACTAGAGTTAAATCTGTCATGGGCAACTGCTTCTTGCTCAGCGCTCCCTCATCTGTATGGACTATTTGTAGTAACAACATTAGAGCAACCATCAAGCAGATGCTTAAAAAATGCGGAATGACGTTCAAATGACATCTATCCATAAATCAGCCCAAACCACAAACATCTGAAGAAGATTTTCACTTAATCCAATTTACTGTAATCTCTCTCTTTAGTTAAAATGACAGAAACGTCAAAATGGGACTTTACTCCTCTGTCAAAGCATCTCATGGTGAAAAGGAAAATAAGCAGGCTCTCGCGTGCAGCAACAATTATTAGGTTAGAAATGTCAAAACTGTGCTTTGATGCTAACTATTAGCAGTCGCATCCACATGCTGCGCCCTCCTGTTCCGCTGCGCTCCCCCAAAACGGGGCTCGGAGCGTATGCCTGGTGCCAAGCGGTGCCCGGAGCCCGTTCCTGCCCCGCGCTCACCTCCGCTGCAGGGCACGCGGCCTCCTCCCAGGCTCTGCCTTACCAACACTCTGATTTACCAGGAAAACTGCCTTTTATTGCTTCCGAGAAAACACAAAGACTCGAGCCACGCTGAAAAGACCAGCCTTGAATTGCTTTCCCCACCTTCCCACTTAATTAGCAAACAGGATAATTAACTCTGTCCCCAGGAGTTAAGTGTGTGTGTGCATATGCCTATACATTTCTGTGTGCGAGTACATATTTTTTCCAGTGGTCACAGATATTAATTCATTGTCCGAGAACACAAAAAAAAACCCCTATTGTCAGGAGCAGGGTCTTCATGCATTATTTAACAAGAATTCTGTTGGCAAAACTGGTGTTGTTTTTATATAAAAGCTAATAGAAATTGTACCTCCAGGTGTCAAAACACTGATGGTAATTCCTGCTGCCTCAGACATCTTGATGTTTCAATTTTAGCAGTATGAGGAGCCTGCAGGGAATCCAAGAGGGTAAAGTGCTTGTACTCAAAGAGAAGCAGGGAGGAGGAGAGCCTTTTTATTTCTTTATAAAGGGCTCAGGGGAACAGTTCTGCTCGCTGGAATTATCAGATCTGGTTGCCTCGCTCCCTCCTCGAGCGGCGAGGGCGAGACGGGCTAAGAGCACGGGCAGGAGCAGCATCGAGGCTGCGGGGGCAAAGCCTAAGCGAGCAGAAGGCATCGCTGGGGTCGAGCGGCGCGAGAGCAGCTGCAGTTACAGGCACCTTAAAGGCTGCCACAAGCTGTGATGCCGCAGCAGTTTTCATTTCAAGTTTGTGCCTTAGGGTAGGAAACCTGCTGGACCCCTGTACACCCCCTCCCCTCACTCATTTCCAGCCGCGCTCCTTCATTTGCACCCTCACCACAGACTAGAGTCGCACCTCTACCTGCGCCTCCACTGTTTTTCTTAAAAATTAAATATATAAATAAAGAGGTTTGCAGCAGCCTTTGCAAAGCGCTGCTGATGGCGGCTGATCCGCCGCAGAGGTGTCACCCTCAGCTCACGGGCCTCGCGTCAGCAGATGTCACCTCGGCTGCTTCCTGCCACCCTCCTTGCCCTCGCTGCCCGGTTCACCCGCGAGCCGGGTTCACCCTGCACGGCCCACGAGGGCAGCGGCCGGTGCAGCCCGTGCACAGGGACGGCTCCACGAGCACCGCACGGCATCAGGGCAAGGAACCTGCAGGAAAACGCACACCCTTCCACCCAACACAACGTCCCGAGGGCCTCAAAGACGTTTCAGAAAACGAGTGGCTACCCATCTCCTGCCATCCGCACCCCCTCCGTCCCCCCATGATTCCTCTTTAAGACAAAGGCTCAATTCCTACACAAGAAAACAAATTTCCTCACAGTTTACACCCGTTTGGGTCAACGCGGACAGCAAGATCATGCAGAACTGACTCAGCTGGCTACACTTCCCACGAGCCGGGACGGAGCGGTGCAACGATGGAGTAGGAGATGCACAAAACAGCCTCCTCCCCGCCACGCACCGCGGCCCCGGGCTGACCCGAATCAGACGGTCTGCGGCAAAGGCACGGGACGGCAAGAACGCGCTTGGAAAACTGCGGAAATGATGCGTTTATAACAGCAGCTACGGAAGGGCTGCTTGAGAGCGGCCCCCACATGAAGACTGCCCCGACCAGGCGCCTGGGCACACGGGAAGAGCCCTCCAAACGCAAGCTCCGGCACAGCCACCTCTCCCGCAGCCCGGCCGGCCCGGCACGCGCTCCCGCCTTCCCCATCGCGCGCACGTCGGAGGAGGGAGAAACCGGGCACTGCCGGGGGTGGAAGGCAGGGAGAGACAAGGAGACGACAGCTCAGGAATTCACCAGCCGGTCGGCTGGTGTTTAGAGGAGAAAGGAAAAAAAAAAAACACCCAACTTCTCGGCAGAGCCGCTCAGCCAGGGCCACAGAGCTCTGGCAGATCCTCCAGCGGGTCATGAACGTCCACAGGGCCGTTAGGGAGCCCGTTTCAAAGGAGGGCACTGAGGAAATTCCCAAGGAAAAGCAAATCCCGGCAGGAGCAGGCACAGCCGAGGAGCGCCACAACTGCGGCTGCTCACGCGCCGCCCGAGCGCGCGCCGGCCCTTCCCACACGCGGCCGCTTCCGAGGAGACCGAGCGGCACGGCCATCCCCGCGGCCGCTCCGGCTTCAGGGAATCGCAGCACGGCTGAGGTTGGAGGGGACCTCTGGAATCATCTAGCTCGACCCGGCCGCGCGTTCCCGCTCCGCGGCCCCGCTCGCGCCTCGGCCGCCTCCTCGCTGCTCCCGCCATGGCGGCCGAGGCGCCGCACCAGCCCTGTGAGGAGATGACCTCATCGGAGCCGGGAGACGGAGGCGGGGGAGCTGGCCACTTGCCACCTTCTCGTTTTTCACATTAAAAAAATAATTTATGGCAGAAAGCTGGTTTTATTGGCTCAAAAAAAGAAAGCACATTAGACCCAGGGCTGCCCTTGGGCGCGTTGGCTCCAGGAGCTCCAGCGGCTGCAACGCCCGCGGCTCTGAAAACGCTTTGCTAGGACACAAGTGCATTTTTCCTCGTATTTTAGGCAGATTTCTCCCGAAAGCACAAGGACTTCCAACTCCAGCTCGTAATTGCTCCAAAACACCCTTTACGCGCATGAACGCGGCTGGTGGCGCGACATGGGCGCAGATCCGCGGAGCAGGCCGCTCGGCCCGGCCTCGGCGCCGAGCCGGAGCTGCGGAGCGGGGATTCGCTTTGCCCGGACACGCACCGCGTTCTTGCACACACTGAGCGCGTCTGCGGCCACGGCGTACCCGAATTCGGCGTACTTGCACGTTTTGTATACTCACATTACTAATGCTACAGATTCACACATACATTACTTGTAACTCTTAGGAATAGAACATACAGTTCATCTTGGCTCGAGTCCCAGAGGAAGAAAGAACCTTGCAGTAACAAATATAACTCAAGTTTAGTCCAAGAGCATCTGTGGTAAGAGAACATCATCATGCATCATTAAATTATTGAATTATTTTGCGTGCCCACCCGTGTGCCACTGCTAATGCGAGTCAAGTCGGTCATTTCAAGGGACATTTCTTGGAGTATTTCGCTGCTCTCCAGAATTTGTGCTGTAACTACAAAACACACACAGCAAATGTGGGAAACACTGCAAAAAAAGCACTTTCCTCCCCATAGCACATGGCGGACGACTCCTCATGCAAGTCAGAGTCACCGTGTCTCTGTATTCCCATTTACGATCCAAACACATCAATAAGAGGCTGTAATTGGACCTAAATACTGCATTAGCTGCTGAATTGCATATGCCAGGAGACAGACGGTGCCCTGCTCTACAGAGCGGACCCCGCATGACAGCGGCGATGATATTTAATCGTCACACACCATGCCACAGCGACGGTCAGAGGCAACAGATTAGCGTGGACTGAAAATACAACCCTAGTGTGGGTCACCATGCAGTGAAGAACATTAAAAATAATAATAATAACCAATAAATCACAGCACGCTACCGCTTCCATATGCCTAACCGCGAGTTTCCAGAGTATCAAAAAGGATTCTTACTCCCTCCAAACACCCGGCTGGCCCCGCTCCTGTGAGTTTAGGGCTGGTGTCACAGAGACTGAAGAAGTCAAAGTCATAACGTTCTTCTCATTTACCGGAGGAGAAATGAAGGCAGCGGAACGAGGATCGCAGCCAGCCTCAACAGAGCCTGGCCCTCCCCGGGCCCTGCGGACCGGACTCGGCAAGCGCTTTCCAGCTCCGCTGCCGTAATCCCTCCTGGGCAAGGAATTCCCACCATGTCAGAAACATCCTTTCCAAAGGCTACAGCCCCGGGACCCTTCACAAAACCATCTGACCTCGAGTTTTGCAAGCGGAGTTTACCCGCACCCACTCTCTTTATGCAAGAGCCAGCGGAAAAAAAAAGAACAGCAGCTGCAAACTCCCACCGCCGCGACCGGAGTCAAAACACCCCGCGCTGCTTTTCAGGCAAACCCAAATTACAGCATCATCTGCTGACTGCTTCAGGGATGAACAAACCCACATGAATTACAGACCAACTTTGCAATTCACCTCGCAGAAGCGCCAAACACCGGCAGAACTGCTTTGATCACCTCGACAAATCCGCCCTGGGCCGACGGAGTAACACAGAAGACGGGGATATTCCGCAAAAATAAAAAAAAAAAAAATTAGAAAAAACTTTTTCTCCCTTTTTGCTGCTGCCCTCCCCTTTCCCTCCTCCCAGAAAATAAACACCCCAAGCCAACAAGGTCTGGGGGGGGATAAAGCTGCCCACAAGACCCTGCACTTTATCTCCTTTAGCAAGCGCCCGCCACCTCCGAGCAAACTGCAGGAGCCCATTTGCAGCCTCCGAAACCACGCGCTGCTCCTGTGTCGCGGGGCCAAACCCCAGGTTTTTTCCAAAGCAACTTCTTTTCCGCCGTGGCCTAGTTTAGCTCTCCCGACAAAAACACAAACCGCAACAAAAAGCACCCGGTCAGCCCCGGGGGGCACTTACCTAGCGGCCCCCGCGCGGCACCTCCGCCACCGCGGGCATCTTGAGCAGCGACCGTCTCAAACTTCAAAATAAATAAATAAAGGAGGCCACACAATCTTAAAACCAAGCTGGAAATGAAATGGAAAGCCTGTAATTATTTCTCAATGCTCCTGCCAGTCTCAGCCTATAAACACAGTGGATTACATAAGTCCACCCCTCCTGTTTTGAAGCCAAAAGTATGAGCTTTTCCTCCAGCTCCAGCAGCAAGTAATAATTCCTCGTCGGCATGGCAACGCTGGCCCGCTTCCAGCAGACAATGGCTGAGTTGAAATACTGCTAGGCCTTTTTATAGCCGCGCTCTGAAAACCTCTAAAATATTAGCTATCTTATGGCTAGTCCGGGCCTCAACCTCTCCCTTTTAACCGTTTCCTCCCCGCGCCGCGGAGCGGGGCCGCGCCGGGTGGCTGCGGAGGCGGCCGCAGGGCTCTGCCGGGGGATCGCGGCGCGTTTCCGCGCGCCGGGAACGCTTCCGTTTTTCATGGATTTGCCGACTCCTCCTCACGGCGAGCGCGGCCGGAGGGGTCGGCGGGGGGTATTGCGGCGCTTGCCACGGAGCGGCGTGGGTCCAAGGAGCGTTTGGCAACATGGAGCGTTCTGCTCCTGCAAAGCTTGGGCTCCTGCTGCCATTAAGTTAAGTTAGAAGCACTTCTGCACCTCCAGCGAGGTCCAGGGGATGCCAGGGATGGGGGAGACGCTCGCGTGAAGGCGGCGTGTCCGTCCCGCGGACCCCGCTCGCTCCTCCGGGAGCTCAGCGAGCGGCCGGCCGCGCGCCGGCCTGCGGCAGCTCCGAGCGAAACCACCCCTAGGGCTGGGAGATCCTCTGCAGCACGCCGGGTTAGCAAATAAGCAAGGGAAACAATAGGAATTAAACAGAAAAGAATTAAAAAGCGCAGCCAAGGACACCACAAAACAACCCAGCTCACTCCTGAATGCTCAAAATAGCGTTGCCAGCGTCGACGAGCCGGTCGCGAGCCCGACAGTGGCGCTGGGAGCCCCGGAGGGCCCTGCTCTCCACGGAGCGGCCTCCCCAGGCAGGCCATGAGCTCAAGGAAAGGCTCCAACGACCCATGGGAGCCCTTAACACTCACAAAACAGAGGGCTAAACAAAAAAAGAACATTGCTTCCTAAATCTCATTAGGTGGGATAGCATGATTATGATGTTCTTTATGTGCAAAGGTGATAATGTTGCTTGGAGTTCCAGTTCAATTATTTACTTTATGAGGACAAAAATCCTAGGAAACACGAACGCAAACCCTGCGGGTTCCTCACTCCCAGGCCTCGTGGCTCCAGGCTGCTCAGTCCTTGTTAGGAGGCTGCAGTTCCTAGGCCAGCGAACCGGTCCAACCCTTGCAGCAACGTCCTCCACCTCTTGGCACAGCCCAGGATGTGGCAAACACCAGCAGATGATGCTTCTTGTAGCAAAACCTCCAAACCGGACAGAAGCAGCAGTTGTTGCCTCAGATAACGGAGCACGTTGGACTGCAGCGGGGCCAGGCAGAGCCACGTGCGGGGAAGCACCACAACTGGGACAGGTACCCTCGTCCCACGAGCTGAGGACTGCTCGAAGCCAAGGACTTCCCCGTTAAAGCTCTTAATACTGTTGTGTCAGACGAGACCTCAGGCATACGGCTCTGGCATGGCTATCTTTTTTTTTTTTTAAAGAGGGGAATAATGATACTCTTTAAATGGCCGGTTTTCTGGATTCCACCACAGTAAGCCAAGTCCAAGGAACCGCAGAGAGCCAAGAGCTAGAGACTCATCTGAGAACAAGGTCTAGCCCTGCTTGGCCACCTTCCCCTGCCCGCCACCTCCCTGCCTCCTTCAAGACTCGCTATCGCCACGATGATGTTGAAGACACAGGCACAAAACGCCCTCCACCCCCAGTCTGAAGACGACGTATTTGGGAAAACGGGGAAGACGCTGCCTCCTGGCTCTAAGGCATCATGTGCTTGCAGGGATCTTGGGCTTTCAAAGCAGCTCTCAGGAGCTACAGGAAGAAGAAAAGCAGAGGCCAGAACTCCCCACTCACTTTGTGCAGAGCCAACCTGCCTCCCCGGCTCACGCACCATCCCACAGGCACAGATGGGGAGTAGCAAGTTACAACTGCAAAACCCTGCTGAAACTTTAAAATGGCATCACGCTACACGCGTTCTTCCAGCCTGAACCCTTAATTAAAGAGGCTATTCTTTACAGCTCTGGAGCCGCTCCAGATCCCATTGTTAAATTTAAAATAAAATCCTGCAACCCCACAGCATCTGTAAGACATTAAAACATTCAATACTGACTTATTTATTCAGCTTTAAGACCTTATTTAATGATTTTTCCTCTCAAAACCCAAATGCAAGGACTTCAGGAAAATAACCAAGAGCACCTCTTCAAGGACGCTCTCCCCACCTCCCGACCAGCAAAGCTTCCACCATGGTGTCCCCAACGCCTCCCAATTCCAGCCAGATTAGACCCGAACAACCTGGTGTGCGGAGCCGCGGGACGCGCACGGCTCGAGCCAGCGCAAACACGATCCCTTCGCGCCCAGGACAAAACAAGGGACGAGGCGGATCTGACCACAAGAAAAATCAGCGTGAACACAAGAGAAACCTCTGGAAAGCCAGTTTTGGTCGTTACAAACAACGCTGGAGTTGCCAGAACCTTTTGTTCCAACCTCTGCTGGTCCGAGGCAGGTCTTTGTCCTCCTCTGGACAGAGCTCCATACGCTGTCGTTTACGACCCCGCTAATTAACACCAGACTAATGGAGCTGGTCGGTTAGCCCCGGTAGCACAAGCAGTCTGTCCAGCACATGTTGAGCAGCGACAAGGGATCCAGACGCGACGACTCTCCTGATGGGACCTGGGGAAGAGCTTGGGCTGAGTGCCAGAGCTCTGCAAAAACAACAGGAGCCTCCATTCACTTCCTGGGGAGCAGGATTTCAATCCCAGGCTCCAGGAATATTGCCGCATAGTGCTCTCTAGAACACCTTAGCAGACCGTGGACCCACTCAGACCTCTGTTTTTCAGTAAAGCACATATAACATGAAAGGCATTCCCAATACTGGCCATGACCTCTGCCATGAACAAAAGTAACTCCCGTTTTGGAGGGGAGCTTGTCCTAGACGCGCAGCCGGACAAGGAGCTCCAGCAGCAGCCGGCGCGTGCACCGGCAGCCCCCACACTCGTGATCATCTGCCCGTGGGTGATAACATCTTATCTGGCCATTCCTGCCGGGGGACTCAGAGCAGCTCTGCTGCATGCAAGGCATGCAAAGGGCAGTGGAGTTTGCAGAAAACCCCAGCAAGTTACCTCAGCCCATTAAACTGTCCATTAAACTGACTTTTGCAGGGGCTGAGCAGTGTCCTTAGGAGCACGTTCTGGCGTCAAAAAACGTTGCTAACGCTGGCAAAACAAGGAAGCACAGAGCACGACCGTACAGACTGAGAGATGCTGGACAGAGAACAAAAAGAAGGGAGGAGGTGGAAAAGGAGAGTCATTCAGGAATCTGTTCCTATGTTGGCGCTCCCAAACAGGCTTCCTCTAACTGCATCACGAAACCCAGCAGCAAAAAACACCCAGCGTCCTTAAAAGCCCACACCAGCAAAGAGAACCAAAACTAACCCACGCCTGAACAGGCACATGGCAAAGAGCCATGGAAGAGGAAAATCAGTCCTGGTAAGGAGATGGCTCAAAAGAGAAAGGAAAAACTGGAGGGGAGAGTGAAGAGGAGTATTTAGTTCCTCCTCTTAGAGGAACAAATAAGGAAAAGCAAAATAAAGACGGATTCAAAGCTCGGTACCAGTAAGAGTCCTCCCAGTTGTTTCAGTGAGTTCTGGATTGAATCCTTGCCAAAACTTGCCAATGCTGTAAAGAAAGGCAGAAACAACAAAAAAATAAACAAAAACTACTCTTAAAGGCATACCTTTACACGGCACCAGACCCTGCGTGTTCCTGACCCCGAGACCTGGATATAGCTGCAGAAAATGTAAGGGCTCACATGAACAAACCTGATCTAACAGACCCAGCAAGCAGAGGAAGGAGGTAGTTAAGATATTCAATGGCCAATTACAAAATATATCAAAACCCAGAAAACCAGAAAAACAGTTAGCACAGGCTGGATGTGGAAACAGGAGGCAGGGGAGATGTGAGGAAGTTCGGAGATGGCTCTTACACAAGCCCACAGGCTAGGTACAGATTTGAGGCACGTGTCCGGCCGCTGACCAGTGGAGCTGGCGGCCACAGGGTTTGAAACAAGGCTCAAATCCCTAGCAAGTTTCCAACTTACGTTTTAATTCAGGAAGCAGCAAGTCCATAGCTTACCAACACCCACCACTCCTGGTCTGGAGGAGGATGAATCCAATTCAGCATTCCCCTCTTTGCAGTCCCAAGCAGAAATATCCCAGCACGAGGAGGAGAAAAAAGAAAAAGAAAAAAGGCAAACCAACCAGGGCTGTGCCCATGCACACAGTTCAGAGGCCTCCTAAAAGCACCACTGTTTTCTATTTATTCCCCGCTGGAGCTTCCCCTGCACATCCACCTCCTCCTCCTTCCCCTTGCAGACTGATAGGCCCTTCAAGATCTCGTATCTAGCGGCTCTGCCCACCGCCTCCTCCGCGTTTGCACGAGCAAGTTCTGGCAAACGCCGGGGGAACGCGGCCGCGCGCGCCGGGCGCCTCGGGGCAGCGCACGCTGCTCACGGGCTTCAATACTTTGTCCCCAAGAGCTCGGCCAATCCATTTAGCAATGGAGCACGAGTCTAATAATAGATACAAGGATACACTGGAGATAAATGTACACAAGACAAAAATAAACCCCCGCCTTGTTATAATTTTAATACAGGAGCTAAACTGGGAAATGATAAATGAAGACAGCTTCCACAGTTGAGTCAAGAGGAAAATTTAACTCCCAACGGCCCAAGAGCAAACAAACATGTTGCAAACCACAGGGGACATTTTCAGAAAGCTAAAGAATCAGATGAGAATTACTTAATACATTTTTCATTACTTCAAGTGACACCAAAAAGAAGGTTTTTTTTAAAAAGCTCTGCAGTTTTTGAGTTAAACTGGAAACAGATTTTAAGCAACTGTTCCTGTTCTCAAACATCAACAACCGCCTGCGACCGCGGGGCCGGCACCCGCTCCACGAGCTGCCGCCAGCTCCCCGGTCACGCCGGGGCTGCCCAGGCGCTCACCGTGGTCCGGGGCCTCAGAGCTTTAACGCTGACCCTCGCGGCTCGACGCCTGCCCGCGTGCTTCCCCGCTCCGCACGGTGACCGCTCCAAACGGCCTCTGGGGTTTAACGAGGCCAGGCAGCTCCCCACAGCACTTACCTGAGGGATGGCCCCAGCCTTTCCACGGGAATCCCCACAGGAGCCTCGTGGAGATTCCCCGGCCCCCAGCCGTGTGGTACCGCGAGTTGTACGGGAGCGAACGCGAGCAGCGACTGCGCCCTGAGCAGGGCCATGGCCGAGGAGAGCGGTGGCTGCGCCTCGCTGCCCCCGATGACTCCAGCCGTGGGTTTCACCGCAGGCTCCGGACATGGGAACGCCCCGTTCTCCAGCCATCCGAGGCCACGGTGCGTTAACGCTGCCACCCTCGCAACCGGGCGCTCCCCAAAAGCAGCTCCGACCTTGCACGGAAGCAGAAGGCAAAGGAAGGGCTGCAGTGTGCCCTCGTGGCCAAGAAGGCCAATGGAATCCTGGGCTGCATTAAGAAGAGCGTCTCCAGCAGGTCGAGGGAGGGGATCCTGCCCCTCTACTCAGCCCTGGTGAGGCCGCATCTGGAGTACTGTGTCCAGTTCTGGGCTCCACAGTACAAGAGGGATGTGGAGCTGCTGGAGAGAGTCCAGCACAGGGCCACAAGGATGATCAGTGGCCTGGAACATCTGCCCTATGAGGAGAGGCTGAGGGAGCTTGGCCTGTTCAGCCTGGAGAAGAGAAGGCTGAGAGGGGATCTAATTAGTGTATATAAATACCTCAAGGGAAGGAGTGCAGAGGACGGTGCTGGTCTCTTTTCAGTGGTGGCCACTGATAGGACTAGAGGAAATGGCCGGAAACTGAAACACCAAAAATTCCATAGGAACTTAAGGAAAAAATTCTTAACAGTGAGGGTGCCAGAGCACTGGAACAGGCTGCCCAGAGGTTGTGGAGTCTCCTTCTCTGGAGATCTTCAAACCCGCTTGGACGCAGTCCTGTGCCACGTGCTCTAGGTGACCCTGCGTGTGCAGGGGGTTGGACTAGATGATCTCTAGAGGTCCCTTCCAACCCTAAGCATTCTATGATTCTATGATTTGCCTGCTGGGAAGCACGGGACAGAAGAGGGGTCTGCGGGGACCTCCCGGTGCGGTGGGACCGGCGGGACCAGCTCTCTGCTCCCACCAGACCGGCTCCCCAGGGGCTCCACAGCCCTGACTCTGCTCACGCTCCATTCCCGCCTCATGAGCTCCAGTTTGGCAACGCAGACGGGAACATAATTCCGGAGCAACGTGGGATGGGCCAGCACCGCATGGAACCTCTCCCTCTGCTGAAGGGCTGCTTGTCTCTTCTCCCTCCACATTTGGCCTTCCTCGTGGCTACAAAGCTCGTGAAAAGGCCTATCTGGAGGCTAACAGCCACAGAAGCCTTTCAGCGAGGGAAAAGTGGGCCAGGACAAAATTCATTACACGTTGCTCTTCACTCCAACCATCCCATTAAAAAGGACAAAACGGTCATATACAAAAAAATAGGGGAAGAGACCCTTTAAGTCAAGCCACGGATATTTGGCATGGTGTCTTACCCTTGGCCAAAGGTCTTTCATCACACGCGCGAGGTAGAATGCTATCGAGTAATCTGAGGAAACATCCATGGGCTTTTCAACCTCCTCTAGAAATTGAGATTCAACAGGAAACCACAAATACACCAAAGCAATTAATTTTTCTTTACCAAATGTTTCCAGTCATGTCGCAATTTTAACAGTAAGCAAACTATTTGGGTCCTTTCCAGTTCTTGTGCAACAACGTTCCTCATTTTTCATTTTATTTTTTAAATAATCTGGCTGAGATTTTCAAAAAGACTTTAGAACAAGTTAGGAAGTCAGCGTGAACAGAGCTTACTCTCCCTGCTAAATATTTACCACCACCGAGGTTTCTGTCAGACATAGCAGAGGTTTTCTACAAATGCCAAATAAAGACTTTCCCCAGCTAAAAATACAGCGAATAGCCTAGGAAATAGGAGCAGAACAATGTAACTGCTGATAGAGGCAACGTCGAGCTATTTGAATCCCATAAATAAAAGTCTCATTCAGACATTCCCCTCGTTCCCTCCCAGTGCAATTTCAGGAGAACAAAGAAACATTAAGTCTTCCTTTCCTGGTGTATATTTGATCAGACCTTCTGTTAACACAATATGACAACAGCAACGAAGGGAAGAATATCACAGCTAAACAACCGTCTACCATTCCCCTTCCTCCCGCCGAGCCCTTGCTGACGCAAGGATGGAGCAGCTGCTGTCTGTTTTTAAACAGCTCCATATTTCATAAGAAGCTGCCGATTTCTGAGAGGATGGAAAACCCAGCCAATGGCTTGCAAAATAAGAACCAAATGAAAGCAATTCGGGACATGCTATTTAAGCGCCGCCGTGTCCATTTGCTGAGCTTCCTTCCAAGCACCATCGCAGCTGAAATTGATAAGAAGAGTTTGTGCTCTCAGCCTACACTGCCTTCATTATCACCATCAATATGACCTTAAGTACTTGTTTAGAACAGAGCAGAATCCAGAAAATCTCTCCCGTAGTCCGAGATAAAACACACTTGAACGTGGCAGAAACGCGCTGGTGTCAGTTTGATGTGAGCACACAATCTACTTCTGCACCAAATTAACATTTCTCTCCCCAGGCTTTATTGTCTATTACTGGGGCACTGCACCAACACTAAATAGCCATTTGGGATGAAAAGATCCCCCTCGCAGGGCCTAGCCATATGCTTTGGAGAACAGTTTTGAAGTGACATTGAAGAACTCAAGCACTTTTAGAACTTGACATACAGATTTCTCTACCTTGGGCTGTGTCATACCTGGACAGCCCACCACCACTACGGACAGCATTTGGGTTGCCTGAACATTTCCATCAATGCAGGCCACTGCGTGCTACGATCCCCAAGAGAGGGGGTTAAAGCTTGCCTGTTCTGACCCTACGGCTCCCACTTTCGCTGCGAGAACGCTGGGTTTTACGTGGCAAGTCCTTCCAGAGAGGCTGCAGGCGCCTGCGCCTCCTTTCTGGCCAGGAGCTGCTGGAAGGGCCCTGTTTTTCAGACCATTTGCATCACGTCGAGTAACGTAGCCCTGCTCGGCTCGCTGCACCCCTGCGAGCATCAGGCGCTGCAACCTCCCCGCTCTCCAGATCCCTCTGGCTTCCTCAGGGCTCTGAGCGGGATCCTCCTCGCCCGCATTCCCACTCGAGAGGACGTGGGGTGACAGGACCCCCCTCTCGCTGCCCCACCATGGGGCAGAGGCAGGAAGGTGCTGAGACAAGTCAAGGACTAGCAGAGGTTTGCAAAGGCCCTTCAGACCATCTGATAAAGCAGTGCAGCAATCGCACGGCGTTTGCCAGGCCAGCAGAAACACAACCAGCTGCGAGAGCCCCGTGTTCATCACCTGGAGGTTTCCTTCCCCAGGGAGGCTGCCAGACTCTTTGCCCCAGACACGACGCGTCTTCCATAATTCCTCAATGTTGCTGCAGCTGCGGACACTTCTCCGTGATGCATTTGCCAATTCATCCCAAACAGCCTTCCCCCCTCCGGGAGGGCCACCCAATTCAAGCTTTGTCTTCCCGTATCAGAAAAGCTTCAATACCACATGGAAGCCCTGTCCGGGGTTTTATGCACAAGACCAAATGTAAAATGGAGAGATAAAAAGAGGAAAAACAATAACAATAATTAAAAAAGGTCACAGGAACAGAGCCAGGGCTCTGAGGTCACTCAGACTCCCTCTCCTCCCGTGCTGCCCTGGGAAAGCCAGCGCACGTTCCTGAGGGGCAGAAGCAGTTTAGGTGGCGTTCAGCTGGTCCTTTAATAGGATTGTCCTCTTCAAGAGGGGTGAAAAGACTGTTACGACAACGATAATTCTCCCTCTCATGCACTCGCATCCTTCTATTAAGGACACATTACCTCAAAGGTCAGTAATTGCAAGCCGCAAACAGCTCTGGCCTTGAGAGCCTCTCTGTGACCGCGCGCCTGCGCCCCGGAGAGCGGGGAGCGCTGCTAACGCGCTGCCTGCCAAGAGCAGAATTTCCTTTGGCAGCTCTGATGGCTGCGTCTTCTCAAGTGTCTTTAATTTCAGTGGCTTTTCCTTGCTTCAAAATAGTTCTTCCGCCTCAGCTTAATGCTTATTTCAAGAGAGGACCTTGACAAGCATCTTCAAAGATGCTGCTGCTTAAAAGAGGCCTGGAAATATGGAAATTGAGAGATTACTTTCTAATCAAGCGACGGGTTAAATCTTCTTGTCCAGGGTTATTGGCTGCCAGACTAAGGCCAAGTCCCGGAGCCTGATCACAGTAATGGGCACGTCTGTCCTGCCCTTTTCCCAGGGCATCTCCAAGGGCTTCACACAAGTGGGAGCGAAGCAAGTCTGGCTGCAGGGCAGGAACAGCCTCCCAGGGAACACGGAGGATGGAGGAGAGCGCTTAAGGGGTCTGTGCTGCAAAGGGACTGAGGAGAGAGCGCGGCCAAGGGTGGCCTCTTCCCCCAGTCGTTCTTTGAGACGCTACCGGGTCCTTACAGCCCCCAGGGCTCGGCTAGGAGAGGAGGAAGGGAGCAGCAACCCTTTGCAGGGAGAGAAAACACAACACGCAGGAGCAAGAGGGAGAAATCGGACAAACTCCTTGCATACATCTCCGTAAAACAAGGCTGTGTCCTAAGAGGGCCAGAAAACAACCAAGCCAAGCCATAAAACACGTCCCTCTATGGCACCTGTGTGCATTCAACTGAGACCAGGGGAACTTCTTCCAGGAGGGCAGTGTGGAGTAATACCTAAATGACAAACCTACAGCAATTACAAGAAAGGCATCATCCATACGTAATTTTGAATTTAATTTAATTAGGCATCCTGCTGACTTCATTACTTATTTAACCGGGCTGCTCATTCAATTTACGTCAGGGCGGTTTGGGAGGCGCGCGGGGCCCTGACGGGCTCCTCGGCTGCAGCCCCCACGCGAGCTCGGCCCCTCCGCCGGCTCCCAACAGGGGCAGTCACCACGTGCCGAGTTTTGTGCCTTTATTTCTCTACCTGAGAGCAGGGACGTCCAGAGGAGCTGGGCGTGGGGGAAGCAAGTGCAGATTTATCATCCTCAGCGAGTCCCTGTGTGCTCGAGGGGAAGCGGCACCGCCAAGGAGGAGGAGACACAGCAGCTCCATCACATCCCAAAATAGCCAGCAGTAGGTGGCAAAATACCCCGGGCTTAGACAGCAAGGTCTCTCTCAGCAAATTCATGTACTTAAAAGAGGCATGATTGACAGGAGTAAAAGAGTGTGAAATGATGCAGACACTGGCCTGAAATTAGATAATCCTCTTTTTTTTTTTTTTTTTTATTTAAGGCTTCCCTGTAACCCAGCACTTCCTCCTTAAAGTAAACGGTTCAAAGTAATTGGAGCACCTAGAGAAGGAAAGTGTGAAAGAAGAGGCTGGGAAGCTCCGGGCAGCACAGAGACACCCCAAAGGGAGCCCTCCTACATACACTGAAGAGTACATATGTGTATATACATGCACACACTTAAGAATTTATGGAATTTTGACACATTTTGCTTCACACAACTCAAGAACCACACACGGGTCGGTCCGAAGCACCAGGACTTTAGAGAAGGAGCCGTATGAACAGCCCATTCCCCACCTTGTGCATTCGGATCTGTTACGAGGAAAAGCACAGCTCCAGAGGTAGTGCCTGTTATTTTTATATTGCCTGGGAAATGAGAGAACTGAAGTTACTGCCCCCATGCACTGAGATTTGTCACGAAGCCAACGCACGTTCAGCAGCAGCAATAACCACAGCCCCTGCAAAGACTTCAAGGAGAAACAGAATCAGCAAAAGCGATGAGTTTTCCAGCTAACTCTAGTAAAAACGAAACTTGGTCTAGCTCACAGCCCTGTGCTGATTTTGTGCTCAAGACGCTCAAATGTAAGCTTTATGCCAAGAAGAAAAAACAAATTTCATTTTTACTAGTCTGCAGCCTCCCCCACGTGCCTGTTCCTGGTGCACGAGCCCCACGATGATTCACACAGTGCTCGAGCTCCCTTCAGCAGGGAGCAAGGCCCGGCCAGCAAGACCACCTCTGCCCGCCCGGGCAGCAGGAGCCCTCTGTGCCCAGGAGAGAGGCCAGGCACCGGGCTGATAACGGCAGAATTACTCCATCTGCCACAGCAAAGAGATCCTGCAGGCTCCACCGAGCATCCTAGTTTCCATTTCCTACGGCAAACAGCTCTCCGGGGCCTCTTGTAGCCTCCTCCAGCAGGAAGAGGCAACTTCCCACACCTCGTTGGTGACATTTAAGAACGCGGAGCATCGCGTCGACACCGCAGCGGGGAACCGCGCTAGCAGGTATACAGTTGCACGCTCTCCAGGCTGTGGATTTCAAATCACGGTTTAAAAAGGAGACAGGAAGTCAACCTACAAAATAAGCAACAATCTAGGATGTGTTTATCCCCACATACCGTGAGGCCACGCCACAACGTAAACACCTGGCTGGATTACGCGTTTCTCCACCAGCACCACTGTCCAAGGCAGGTTCACATCTGGAAACCTTTATGTTTTCAACACTATTTCTACCCGCTCCACGGTGCCAAAATGCCTGGAGGAAGCAGCACATGCATGGGGGAGGAACGGAGCAGGACAACAAGCGGTGTGGAACCAACCTGCCACTTCAGAGAGCAGCAGAGAACGTGAGGACGGACACGTGGAAAGCACTGGAGGTGGCACGAGACGATCGCACGGCTGCTAAGATGGTCACACCAGGTGAGTAGCTCTGCTCCTGTGGCTTACCATAAAAAAACGAATTCACAGTGCTCCTAGGTAGATCCAGTGTTTGCCAATTCTGTCTCTGTTTGCTAAGTCGAGCTCTCACGCCAAGCTCCAGCATTTCCTGGCCAGCTAATGCTGCTCACATACAGCTAACAAACCTAGGCTTTCAGCTGGCCGTTTCCCTGTCACAAGAGCTGTGACGAATTTCACGGCCAGCCCCCGAGCACGCCGCTTTTCACAACAGAAAGCACCAAAAAAGCAGCCTACAAGTCCCCTCCAGTGCCAGCCCAGCTAGACTATCAAGGTCCTTTTCAAGAGCTCCATGACGTGTCTCTAGCTGCTCAGGGAGACGGCATCAAAAAACCAGGCAGACAGCTCCTCAATGCTAATGTTTCCATCTGCTCAGGAGCTGCTTTTATTCCAGAACAAAATAAAGGCAAGCGTGCTCTGCTGCAGTGCCTGAGCACAGACGCTCTCGGGCACTCCAGAGATTTTCAAAGGCCCAGGGGCCTGCGGCTAAGCAAATGTTTAAGCAGAGGTGCACGTTACGAGGCCCACGAGCAGCTCCATAAGAGAGGTTTGGCCCAGGCAGCTCAGGACAGAGGGCCGTGCCAAACCCCTTTGCCTTGGTTCACATCTCTGTGGCCGCCGTGACGGGCTCGGCTCATTCAGGCTGCCCTTCCCCTTGCTGGAGCCACCAAGGCTGCGGCGACCGTCGGCCTTTCTGCTCTGCGCTTCAAAGAAACGCGGCCAAAAGTCCAGCCAGGTTAACGGACCGGCTCGCACTGACCTCAGCGAGGTCCCTGGTTAAGGCCACTGGAGTATTTGCCTTATTCTTGGCATCGGCGCTGCCTGGAAGCCAAGGAAGTTAAGGCTGAGCGGTGGGTGCAGACACAGGATTTACTATCTTGGCCTTGGGCTTCTTCTGCAGCTTCTCCTCTGCGAGCGCTCCCGGGGTGCGCACAGGGCTCAGGGGAGGGGGACGGATTTGGGAAGGATTTTCACGTCTCCTCCCAACTGCCGCACACGACGCTACCAACAAGGCCAAACTCAGAGGCCAAACCCTGGAGCGGTGAGTTCTGCACAGACCTGCACACGAAACGATGACAGAAAAGCCCTGTTGCTGCTCCTCTGGGTGCACAAGTGCTGCACACCAGAAACCCCCCAGTCTCCAGCACTCCTCAGCGCTGGGTGTCAGCGAGGTTCAAGAGTCACACCAGGCTCCACACAGCCCTAACAGCGGATCTCACCTTGTCTGAGAGCAGCACGTAACACCAACAGCCCCCAAAAGATTTGCCTCCCCACACCAAACGTTTGCAGAGTGGCTGCAGACTTACTTTGAGCTTGATTCCAGATAAAACAATTTTTTGAGCCACATTCCAGAGACATTTACCTCTTGCACCAATCTACCCTGCCTTAAACCGGGAATTGGTTTTCTACCAGTGCACTGGCAGAAAATAACGATAAACCCAGCTCTTTGATAGAAACTCACCCAGATCCTCACATAAGAGCTCTGAAAGACAAGTATTCCTCTTCTCCCATGCCAGAACACCTGCTTACTTGGATGCCAAATACCACGGGTTTCAAAAAACAACAAAAAAGGACCATTCTCCCTTTCTTTTGAAGATGATCGATGCATCTGGTTGAGAATCCGAGCGTCACACAAAAAGGCCTTTTATACAGCCCATGGCCCACTAGCAAGACAAGCAAATCAGTCACCCTACCAAGGATCACTTCCTTTTGAGACCTGAAATTTGAAAGGATTATAGAAAACAGTAGTACCAAGCAGTTGTGTATTAAAGTCACTTCACAGCAGCAAAAACCAGAAGAGCCTAAGGCAGTCGCAGGCAAGCTCAGGGAAGGCACAAAAGCTTAAAGGCAAAGAGAAAAGAGAACAACCCGCCTTCCCTGTAAATAAAACAAGCGGCTGGATGTGCAGTTCGGCACGGAGGCCCCGAGCAGGGACCCTCAGCACCGTGTAAGACGCTGCGGGTGCTAAGGGGATGCTGCTTTACTGGGTGCTCGTGCAGCAGGCAGACTCGCCCCCAGGTTTATTGCCTTCCTGCACCCTGCTTGCAGGGCCTTAGCACAAAGCGCCTGCACAGTCCTGGATCAGGCTGCATTCGAGTCACTCGTGAGCAATCTGGATGTCAGCAACAGTCAGAAATGCCAGGCAGGGCCTCGGTGCCTCTCTTTCTGCAAAGTGCCTTGCAAAGGAGAGCAACACCAGCCTCGAGGGGATTTAATTAGAGCAATAAGTCACAAGTCACCCCAGCTGCAGCACTTCAGCTCTGCAGCAAGACAGATGGCGAAGGACCAAGGAGGCCACCACTGAGCACCCACCAAAAGCTCCAGCACTAATGCAGACAGAAGGTGCTTTGCACGGCCTGCAGGAAGCCCTGGATCTACCTGCAAGGAAGAACAGAGCCGGGTTATTCTGGGAACAGCTTCCCCATCCCCGGCCAACAGCTCCTAGAGCAGAGTTCACGGGATGGAATCACGGCACAGACAACGCTCAGCCTCGTGGGGCGCCCAGCACCGAATCCCCCACAGCTTTCACCTAAGGACACGGCCGGGATCTGCCCCACGCCGGGGTTGCAAGCGCCTCGGCTGCACCTCGCGCTGCAGCAAAGCCCAGCAGGGCCGACGGGAGCAGCGCGAGCGCCCCGAGCAGAGGGGAGGGCAGGGAGCCCTGCGCTAAAGCAGCACAAACCGCAAGCGAGCACATACCTCGGCACCGCGGAAGCGGCAGGAATGCAGCACAAAGGTGACTGCCACAGCCCCGGGCTGCCGCAGGAAAGCAGGATCAATTCTCCACTATGCTGTTTAACCCGTTTATTATGGGGAGAAAGGGGAAGGAAAAAAAAAGGAGACACACACGAGTGCTCGGGTCGCCAGAGGGTACACTTTCACCTCCATATGAATCAGCCAGACCCAAGATCCGGCCCAGCAGCACCACCCCAGCCAGGCGACTGCAGCCTCCCACTTCACTTAACCGCGAGCACAAAGAGCCAGGAAGCCAGCAGTCAATAATGGAATAAACTATAGGTCAGCGACCAGGGGAAAACTCAGCATTTAAAACTATTCCAATACTGACACGTGCAGGAAACATGGGCCCATGTTTTTATTTATTTTAAACAAGCAGACCTGCTCAGAAGCTGAGCTGCTGCGGCTCCGAGGTGTTCCCGGGCCGCCGGCGCGCACCTCGCCGCACCGGGGCCGCAGGAGCCGAGCGCGGCGCTGCCAAGCGGCCTCCCAGCGCCTGGCCTGCAGCCTGGACGGGAGAGCACAACAGAACCTGCAGCCGGGAGCCCAGCGAGGCTCCTCCATAGCTCCATTCCCTCCCAAAGAGCCCCCAGGAAAACGATGCAACGACAGTTTGCACCCAAACGTTAAAGATCCCTACAGCTCTCAGCTGGAAACTCTCTGAAAACACACGAGCTTTCCGTCCCAAGTTTAAAAGAACGTTTATGTCATTGCACTCAAGCAAAGGGAGGACCGGAGAGCGCGGCAGCTCGCGCAGCCCCTTGCTCCAGCAACCCAAGGCAACGCTAGTCCCTCCCAGTAAAATAAAACACCATGATCTGGGCGGGAGCAGGCAGCTGAGCGGTAAAGACGCTAATTCCAGGCAGGCCCCGGGCCCCGCGCGGTGCATTGCGCCACGCGCACCGCACGGCCCCCAGCTTTCCAAACCAGGGGACTCGGTGCTGACAGGCACCTCTGCCCCCGCACAATTAAAGCTAAAACTTGACAGGTTTGGCCGGCAGGACCTCGACGCCCCCGCGGGCGGCTCTGCAGGAAGCTCCATCCTCGGCCGACGCAGCAGCCTCGGGGAGCGCAGCCGGATTTCGCAGCTCCAGCGAGGGCAACGCGGAGCGGAGGTGAAGAGCCTTCCCAGGAGAACACCAAATAAACACACCACGCCGTCCCCACACTCATTTCCCTCTGAAATACCTGCTTCCCAGGGGGAAAAGCCTTCAAGGTTGAATTTGGTGCTCAGCAAAGAGACTGGATTAGCAGCCCCAGAGGCCGCTTCCACTCCTTCTCCTCCAGCGACAGTGAAATAGAGCAGCTAAACCAGCAGGGCCCATTTCCCGCGTGCCACTAAGGAGCCAGCGACCGACACGAAGCGCGGGAATCGCGTTGAGCTTCATACCCCAGTTGCTCCTTGGCATCTTCTGCCTCGCAGCTAACAAACCCACCACGATTCCCACCAGCAGGAGAGGCACCTGCCCATTAGGAGCTGGACTCCTGCCACCCATTCACTGCGGCCCTGCCATCCCCCTGCAACGAGATAGCTCTGGCTTCCCGCCCGCAGCCTGCACAAGGGCCGGGAAGGGCTCCGGAGCCCCCGGAGCTGCCCTGGCAGCCGCCCAGGGGCTGCGGCGCTTCCAGGGATGGGACAGAGCCTCCTTGAAAGGACAGAGAAGGAGGACTTGTGTTCAGCGCTCTGCCTGTCCCCGTCTCACACGGGAAACCGGCAGCAGGTAAACACCACCCAGCCAGCAATGTCCTTACCAGCACGAGCCAGCCCTCCGCTTTGGCACTTTTGTCCTGCTGAATTTTCAGTGAGCAACAAAGCCCCGACCCGGATTCAATAACCCACTGCAGAGCCTGGCTCGGCTCGCTCTCACTACAAGCAAATCAATAGCTCTCTTCTCTCTCTGCCGTGCTCGGGAGGGGAAAGGGGCCGCTTCTCCTTTCCCAGCCAAGACATCTGCGCGAGGCATCCACCACGCTGCGAGCCAGGACCCCCAACGGGAAGGGCTGACAGGAGATGAAAGAGCCTCTGGCACGGCGGGGCCGGCTCCTGTTGCCATCAGCTCTGCTGGCACTGCCAGAGGGCTTCGTATGGGAACGTTTTCAAGCCCCGCTTGGCTCCTCAGCCTCCCTCAGCTCCGCGCTGGTTAGTTATCCTCGGGAAGAGCTGGACGGAGCAGGGAGAGCTCCTCGGTGTGGGGAAGCAAGCGCTGCAGAGGGAGCAGGGGGGAAGGCCAGGCCCGGGCTCAGGAGCTCAGCCCCACAGCCGGCTCCCACCCTCTGCCGTAATTTTCAGCAATACGAGGTGCAAATCAGGCAGCCCCTCTGTGCCTCAGCTCCATACCAGCAACGGGGGCAGCAGCTGGTAGAGACACAAGCGCCGCGGGGCTGGACAGGGCACTCGAGTACAGCAGTATCAGCACTCGAGGAGCACCGCGAGCCCCTGCGCGTGGGGGCTGCAGAAGAGCAGGCACCAGCCACCCCGGCACTTAATCACAGAAACCACAACCTTAAAGGAAGGCTCCACGCAAACCCACGCTGCAACATCAACAGAGCCGTGTCAATTAAATTAGGCTCTGCCTCGTTATCCATCATGTTTACGGTACACGCGAACGCTTCCTGAAGAGCAGCTGCCTTCCAAGTTTGATAATTCCAACGTTTAGGACTGAGCAGCAAGACACCCAGCACACCAAGAAACAAACACATGGTTTGTTTTCTCTTTGCTTTAAACTACCAAATACGCCAGACATTTTTTTCATTCTGAAAGAAGGAGCAGCATAACGGACACCCAATAGATCAAAAGCATTCGGAAAAGGAACACCTAAAAGGGGATGACCCTCAAATGAATCCATGCGGCTTCCCGAGCAGCAGCACAGACACCCCCGGGCTCTGGGCACCCTCTTCCCGCAAGACCTGCCGCACAGCACTTCAGGTCTCCAGATCTCCGTTTCTCCATCTGGAAGAAAAACAGCAATGGAAAACGCCTGTAAAAAGGATTTTCCAAATGTAACACGCACTGCTCACATCCACTCTCGCCAAGGCCTATGCACTGTTCAGAGCATGAGTTATTTGCACTATATGTTAAATAAAGTACAGCGCATCCTTAGCGCTCAGTGCTTGGCACTGTCCACACAAGTCTCATCATTACAGTCACTTCTGCCATGACTAGTAGTTCCACATTTACTCACATACAACCATTTAAGTCTGGCATTTAGAGGAGCACATTATCACCACAGAGAAATTACTCTAGGAGACAAATTAATTACCTGTGCAGAACGAGCAGTGAGCAACAAGCTGCACCCCTGAAACACCAGCCAAAGCCTCGAACGGAGCTGGGCTCGCGCGGAGGATCAGGGACGCTACCGCGGAAGACTCAAGTGTCTCCCCTTATCTCCACTCCGTTTAAAAGGAAACAGCCTTTCCTGAAAATCTGATAGAAACGTGCCTTCAAAGAACAAATGCAAATGGATTCATTCACTTATCAGCTGTAGGCTTGAGGGGGAAGCAAAGACATATTCCTCCGGCTGCCTACATAAGCTAAGAATACCTTTAATTAAATTATAGGACATCATTAGCTAATGAAATATTCGGGTTGGTCGTTTCTTGCCCCTCCTTTCCCCTGCTGCCTTGCAACCCCCCGTGGTCTGCGAGGCCCCAGAAGCATTTCAAAGGCACTGCGAGCGGCTGAGCGCTCCCGAGGTACCAGCAAAAGGAAAAGCAGCCAGGCCTGCCTTCCTCGAAGGCCACCAGGCCCACTCGTGCTTGGGAAAATTTCAGGAGGAAACCAGACGGCGGCAGCGACCTCGGGATACCACCCTGGAACGCGAAGCGGAGCGACCAGCTGCCACGGCCCAGCAGGCAGGAGCTCGGCCCTCCTCCTCCTCCACTTCGGAGGATCACACACGTGCGCACACGCAACACCCGTGCACACACACCCGTGCACACACACCGCTCACTCCTTAACAGGCCATTCCAAGTCCCAAGGGAAGCAGAGACATTCAGGACTCCACAGCCCACTCAGTGTCTGTGTAAGCAGAAGGTATCGTAAACTGCTTGTGTTTTAAATGCATTGCACAGGCTCATGGATTTAAACAAGTCTCTACCAAACCGCGGCTTTGTCAAGCTCTGGAGCATCAGCACTGAACCCTGGAAGCAGCCAAGTAGGACAGGGAGCACGACAGGTTGCAGCCTCTTTCCCTGTGCCCCGCTCTTTGGTAGCCGGCGCTGTTTGCTTTTGCTCCAAGACTTCCCTCCTCCGCAAGAGCTGTCTGATACCAGAGAGATAGGATCCGTCCACACATTTCCCACACTTTTGTCAGCTGTACAGCCTGACAGTTGGGCATTTCCAGCTAAGAGAAAAATGTCTTGAGGCTTCAACCCCAAACTCTGCAGCAGGTCTGCCCGGCTGCAGGACCGCACAGCCCTCGCACACCGAGTCCCTGGAGAAGGGGTCTCCCTACGGTCCCCTCCTTCACCATCCAGCTCCTGCTGCCTTTGCGCTTTCCAGCTTCTCCCTGTCCAGGAAAGAAACATCCAGACTCAGACCAGCTCGAGCTTTGCCCTCAGAGACACCCAGATAGAAGAGTCGGCTGCTCCGAGCGCTGGTGGGGATGGAGGGATGGGGCTGCCCCTCGGATAGGAGCCCTGCTCTCCTCTGCCGGGCCAAGCTGCCCAACCACGGCCCCGAGTCCCCTCCGCTCCCGCGCGCAGCTCCCGCTGCGACCTCCCTCGCCGGGCGGCAGCAGAGCGACCCGTCCCCGGGCTCTGGGAAGGCAGACGCTCCTGCAGACACTCCTGCCCGTCAGCCGAGGCTCGGAGCGGGCTCCGGGGCACCGCAGAGCTCCCGGGCACCGGCCAGGAGTGATCCAGGCCGCCCCACAAGGACGGAGAGGCCCCGGCACCCGTCTTTGAAGGCTCGGCTGCCAGCCCGCCCCTGCCGGGAGGCTCTGCCCCGGCCCTGCTTTGCGGGCAGGCCAGCTCTGAAACCTGGCACTCAGAGTCAGCTCTTATATAATCCTCTTTGTTCTCCATAAAACACCACACCCATCACCATGTTCCCTGGATTTACGCAGTCATCCTATTTAAATGCAGTCATTTTCCCCTTTCCCAAGGCCTCTCGCACTCCTGTCCTCAGCCGTTTGCTCCAGTCACACACCTCCCTGTGCTGTCCCGTTCCAGGCACACGGAGCTGCCTTCACCAGGAGCAGCACCGAGCCCGACCGGCCCCAGCAGGCCTGGAATACAAGTGCGATACCGCGAGGAACGCTCCAGATCAACAGAAACCCCAGGGACATAAACAGGATCTCCAGTTAGGCAGGATTTGCTGGTCTGGAGGTTATTAGCGTGTTACAAATAGAACAGAAATTCAGGAAGCAGTTATCTCCAGAAAAGAGAGATTCATTTCCTTATGATGCTTGCAAATCACACTGCTAACTCCAGATCGGAAGAGCTGGTGCTCGCTAGAATGAAATTAAGCCTGTTGGATCACACAGGACACCTGAGTGGGTAATAGCAGAAAATTAATGGGAGCACACGTGCCTCGGGCAGAGGGCTGGGAGACCAGCAAGAGCGCTGCGCTCAACTCAACTTCATCATGATAAATGAAATCCACTGAACACACTGAAAACGCAGAAATACAGGGACTAGACATACAGCGGAGGTACAAAGTCTTAAATATTAATTGTTTTCTCCAAGGGCATCTCTGTCAGCGGCGGGGAGGAAAGGAAAAGGTCACAGACTTGCGGAAATCACCTGGCTCATCCAAGGAATTTATCACTGCATCTTCTCAAGGAAAAGCCTTCCAGAACAGCAAACAAAAAAGCAGCCGAGGAGACGAAGCCACTTACACCACTCAGTCCTGCAACGATGACCAACAGTCAGTATCTCTGCTAGCAGGTAGCTCCAATATGTCTAGGCTCCCCTTTCCAGGCACAAACCCGGAGGCAGCTTCTGCACCATGGGAGGATGGTTCCCTATGAGAAGGGCAGGACACCAGCGGGATCCGCGACTCCAGCCTCCAATCCGTGCCGATGACACCCGTGTCCCCGCACCCAATGAAGCGCCGTTGCCACCGCCCGTCCCTGCGTCTCCCCTGCTCCTCCAGGGCAGCAGCTTTGCTTGTGCTTCCCGAGCAACGCAGCGCTTTCAGCACGGTGACCTCCCTCCTCGCAAACCTCAGGTGTCGATTCTCCCCGGGACGGGCCTTCGCGAGAGCTTAGCTTCTACTGTTCCCAGGCTGTCCCCAGGAAAACACACATTAACAGCCCTGCTTCCCCACGCCGAGCCCGCAGAGCGAGCGTGGCGCCCGGCACGACGCGCAGAGCACATCAGCTCTGTCAGACAGCCCACGTGGAAAGGGAGCTCCGCCACCCCGAGCTGCCGTCCGCGCGGGAGGCTGGACGGACCGGCTCACCGGCTGCCGCGTTCCCGCTCCCGCTGCGCCACGTCTCCAGGAACAGGCGGCTGCCACCCCTGCTGTCACCGCCTCGCCGGGTGTTTGCACACCCAGTGTGGGGAATGGGCTTCCAGCCACCCGTGCGCCCACCCGTGTCCCCGTCCTGTGTGACCTGCACCCAGGGGCACCCAGCTTTTCCACTCGGAGCCTGCTCAGGAACTGCTGCCAAGCAGCCCAACACCAGCCTCTTTCTCCAGTTTGCGTCACTTTCTTCCCATTCCTTCTCAAAACAGCAAGGGGGCATTTTCTAGGAGCAGGGACAAGGCAGCCCAGCTCTGGCACACACAGCCACAGAACAACTGGGAGAGGAGGGGACTGCTGCAAGACACTCATCTTCCACACAGCTGTACGATGACAAGCGCCCTGCAAGCGCCAAGTCCTGCGGAGCTCAAATTCCAGTCCAATTACACAAGTATCCAGAAGTCCCAGCCGGAATTAGGGAAGGTGTCTCCGGACTTGGACGGAGGAGCAGAATTATCCTCGCTGGAGGGCCTATTAGCAGTCACCTTTGAAGTCGACAGGGACCCCAACGCGTTGATGTGGATACCCGGGCAAGACAACGCGAGGCAGGAGAACACGAGTCTCCAGCTTGCAGGCGAGGAAGCCGCCCCGACGCTCCTCCTCAGCTTCCCAATCCCAAACCAGCTCCAGCAGGAATGCGCGTCCAACATGGCTAATCCGCGCTGCACGCGGAAAGCAAGAGCTCAAGCAGAAGGCCGCAGAGTCAGGTAATAAGAATGTGGCAAAGTGGCTTGGGGGGAAGCGTTTCAGAGCTTGGGAGACTCTTTAAAAGCCATGTTTTAGACATGGATAAATCCCAGAGCATGTGGCAGCACAACTGAGTCATGTGCAGCTGCTGCGCCAGCCTGGCTCCCCGGGGACAAGACTCCTTCCCACAGAAACAGCCCTTCAAGCCTTCTAACGCCAGCTGCACCAAGGGGACCTTCCCGGCCCCCCGCGGCCGTGCGCAGCGACACCCCACGCGATGCCCCCGCGCGTGCGGCAAGGACGCGGCGGAGCCGGGAAGCCGCCCTCACCGGGGACGTGCTGCTCCCTCCGGGAAAGGAGGATTTCTCGGGAAGGGCGGCGGAGCGGCCGCGCCAGGCCCGGCTCTACCAGCACCCTCCTCGGAGCTCGGCACAGGGTTTCTTTGTCCCCTCGCTGTGCCTCCCAGCAGGCACAAAGGAGCCGAGATAGGCGTGTAATCAATAGGCCTCACCCTGGCTGCTCTCCCGCTGTCACTGCCATTTTTCAAGCAGAACTTTTCCTTCCTCTCCTCCCTCCTGCATCTCCCCCTTTGGCAGCTGAGGCAGCAGCTGCGAGCGCACTAAGCCGGGGCTGGCAGGGCGCGCGGCCCACGCGAGCGCGCCGGGCACGGAGCCTGCCAGCGCGAGGACGTCTCCCAGCGCTCCGCTTGCTGCTGGGACCGGGATGGAGCCGCCTCCGAGGCGCTCTCCCATCCCACCGCCAAGGTTGGGAGCGGGAGCGCGGCCGTGAAACGCGATGTCACCGAGCGGCAGCCCGAGCCCTGCCGGGAGGGCCCGCGGCCAAGGAGCTCCACCAGCTGCGCTCGTTTCTGCTCCCCGAGGAGGACGGGGACAACTCCAAGCGCCACGGGAACGGTCCTGGCCCTGCTGCAGCAGCCACGGCACCAAGCAGCCCCTCCGAGGCGCCTCCCCAGTCACGTCTAAGGTCACCTCCTCCGCGCTGCTCCGCGGGAGCTTCGCAGCTCGCTTCTCCCAAGGCTGCTCCACGGAGCCCGCGTGCGCAGCACGGGCACTCACCCCATGCGTGTGCTGCTGTCTTCGGCCGCGCTGCTCCTGCAAAGGCAGGAGGAGCCCAGGTCTCGGCAGGACACTCGGGAGGCAGGATGCTCCATGGACACCCGAGACGTGTCCCCTACAGAGCAGCACCAGAGCCGGAGCTGGCGCACAGGCTGGGCGATCCCAGCTACTCCGCTGAAACTCCTCCAGCAACGGCCACGAAGTGCACAAAAATGGACATTAAAGGATATACGCACATCCATGAGACATCAAGATCCTGTTCCATGCCTCCAGGAAAGCCTCTCCCTCTTCCATCTTCACACTGTCTCCAGACCTACGTGACAGCCTCTCTAGTTCACTGCAAGCTAGTAGAGAACTCCGGAAACACAGACGAAACCTCACAGGCTCTTTCAGGGCACATTCAAAACAGCTGGGTTCTTATCCACCTGCCTCTAATCTCCTCTGCTCATCTTCAGAAGTTCCCAATAACATGTAGATTAAAAGGCCACCTGGTACTACCCACCCAAACACACAACTCAGCATCTTTCACTGCAAGATCAGGCTCGGAGGACTCAAAATGAGGTCTCAGGGGACGGAAATACAGAGGATAACAAGCCAATGCCAAGTGCAATCTACAGCAGTTCTGCACCTCGGAGTCTGCAGTGACAATCAGCTGGGTCTGACCACACGTGTGGCAAGGCCATGGGTGCTGGGCTAGGACAGCCAGCCTGCTGGGACACGTGAAAGCCAGGGAAAGGAAAAATAATAATACAGAGATAGATGTGGATATTAGTCATGTTGCTGGCAAACCTCTTTCCCCCTCACCTTGGCAGTGCGGCTGGGGACGGCGCACTGAGCATCTGCACAACTGCCCAAAGCGGATGGGCCGGAGCAATCCAGGCTGGAGACGCCCACGCTGGGACCCGCGAGCCGCCCGGGAGCACCGGGGCTGCCCGCCCCGCCGGCGCGGAGCAGAACGGGCTGCACGAGCTGCCGCAAGCGTGTACGTAACTCAGCCCAAAGTTCCTCTCCCACCTCTCCTCCAGACAAAACCCACTCCCGCGCGCCAGACCGGGCCTCTCGGTGTACAAAGGCTGGTCTAAATCTGCCTGTAATGGAGCTTTTTTTCAGGCTGACTGAACAGTAATGTTCACAAGCTGCTCCCCTCAAGGGGATACTGTATCTTCCTCACTGCATTACCCCAATCAGAAAGATCAGTGAACAGCTCAAAGGCATCGCAATAGGCACCGCGGATGCAATTCCGCTTAGAATCTATCAGAATATTTTATTTCTCATTTTGAAAGGGACACATTAGGTGTTTCCACATCCCTCTGAAGTCTGGCAGAGCAATTCACAGGGCAGCAGCAAGCCCCCTCGCTCCTCGCCGTGCCCGGGACCCACGAGCAAAGGCTAATCACCACCCACCAGCCGGGGCTTGCCATCCTGGAGCTTTGCTTCCATCCCAGACCCCTTTTTCCAGGTGACTTTCTGAAAATATTAACTCTGCTGCACCTCTGCTGCAAAAAAAATCCTTCCTTGGCAAGTGTTAGGCTCCCCCTTTCTGGTAGGCGCTGGGATTAAATAGAGCCTCCCTGTTTACTTCCTTCTTACTGTGGACATATATGTCCTCACTGAGCTCTGGATATAATTTGTTAGGTGAGAAAAACCAAGAGTTCTAGTGCCTACATAAACAACGGCTGGGGACGAGAGGCAAAAGAGAGGCTGGATTGGAGAATTTTTCACATTAAAGCATCTCTGTAAGATGCAGTAGATAGAAAAAAAGAAAAAAGCGGATCCAAACAGGCAAATCTCAGGAAGGTACCGGAGAGACCAGTCCTGGTGGCCAGGAGCGGCTCCGCGGGCAGCAGGAGCCGTCACCGGCTCTCCTGGGCGCCAGGAGAGCAGGTTCTGCTGCCCGCGGCGCTGCCCTCGCCAAGCCGCTGCCTCCGCGCCCGCACCGAGCATCCTCATGTGCAAAAGGGAAAAACAAACAACTCGCTGCTTCCTCCAGCCCGGAGCACAAATTGATAGGATCAGGCTGGTCTAATCCAGAGGGCATTCCCCTGCAGATTATAACAGTTTTAAAGTAGGTCATGCTTGGGCCTGGATTTCTCAGCAGGCCTCGACTCTGACATATTTCGAGAGCATGTGTAGGTGCAAGGGTGTTTTTCCCTTTCCCTGTAGGGCTTTGCTGTATGACACTCATAACCAGAAACCAAAATTAGTTTACCGACACAGAAAGGAGCAAAATCCGAGGGCAGGATTTCTGTTTGAAGCAGCAAGAGACAGAATCATTCCAGCCCAGTGACCCTCTTCTCTTGCACATGCTGGCTGGACTTGGCAGTTCTTAATCACAAAGGGCATTGCTCCCATCTGGGCTTTTTGCAGGATTAGAGCTGGAATACCAACTGGCTAAAACACTGCACGCACGGAAAGGAAAACCTGCTAACATTAATGGGGCCAATTCCACGCTGGCTGGCTCTTCCTTGGAGAGCAGAGGATTCAAAGCAGGCCCCAGGCAACACCCATGAGGGTTTTAGTCTCCACACAGGGCCCCACTCCTCCTCCATACACGATCTGCACCGCGACCTTGGGTGCAGAGGGCTGCTTTTCCCTGCGGTTTTGCATTCTCTGGACACCGGGGGATTGAACAGCAGCCTCTCGTGCCTGCCCCGGGGACAAGGCTGGGCAAGCTTCTTCCCCAGGCTGTTAGCCAGCTCCAGGCTCACCCCCCACCCAGGCGCCACAAATTCCCAAAGCCAGGAGACCTTCACCAAGCTGCGTTTTGCACAGCTAAGAGCAGAGCTGCAGGACCCCTCCGTGTCTTCACCTCCATCGCTCCCTCCTGCCGTATCGCAGAGGGCCTCATACAAGGCACCACCGGTGACAGCTGCAGCCAGATCCCTACCAAAGAAGGGCCAAGCACAGCAATAACTGTGATTTTCCAGGACACTAGAGGAACACTCCTCTACCCCCTCCATCATCCCGCAAACAAAAAGCGCTCCGTGCACTTGGAGCCCTTCCTGCCACTTGGATTTCAGACCCTCCCAGCTGTCGCAGCCCTTGCCTCGTCCTCCGAGGGCCACAAGCACAGGCTTTGCTCGCGCTCCTGGACTGTTTATGGGCAGAGCGAGGATGAGAATTGCAGTTGCTGAGGCTATGAATGATTTATCATCACGCTGAATACAAGAGGAGCGGGGTCCCAGGGCTCGCTGCATGACCGGAATCTCGCAGGCTGCTGCATCTGCCGAGACGTTTGTGTGCGCTCTTCAAATCATCATTAACCATCAGGACCCTCAAGAGGAGCATTTATTTCCTTGGGACTGCAAGGGGGGCGGCTGCTGAGAAAACAGCTGGGCAGGATTTAGCCCCATTATGTCCGTCTGCCTTGTTCCGCTCTCCCCTCCACCTCCTGGTTTAATTGGGTACGAAAATAGGGATTACGATGAAAACACACAAAAAGAGGCGGTGGGGGGAAGGGAAGTGCAGCAAATAGCACAGGCCAACTGCGGGTCACAGCTCTGGCCTGTGGAAACACACAGAAATGCAGAGGGCAGGTTTTGTGTTTCCAAATACTCTCCCTTCTCCTCCCCCTCACGGGGTTTTAGGAACTCATCCCATTCTCCAGATGACTCGCACAGTGCTGCAAAGGCAGATTTATAAATAAACAAAAATATGCCCAGGACAGCACGCAACCTTCAGCTAGGAAAAGGGGTATCAAGTATTCTTAACAAAAAGGGCCTGCATTTCCCTGCACTTGGCATCCTCCGGAGACCGGGTAGTTAAACACACGGAGCAAGCGCCTGGCTTTTTTGATTCCATCTATGGCAGTTTTGCCACAGCCCTAGACGAGGCCAGGATGTCATCCCCTGGAATTCCATCCCAGGCAGCTACACATACCATAAGCTAATATTATACCTTCCTCCGAGGGCGTGATCCCGGGAGACAACCATATTTATATGGCACTGCATCTGGGGATAACGCAGGAGGGAGCCAACCATCAATCACTGTTTCTCCTTCCTTGCAGGATTACACAAGCCAATCTCACTGCTGGAAACTATTTATTTACACTGGTTTTTGTTTTTTTTAGTTCTATATACTGCAAACTTCCTACAGTTCCTCCATTCCTGGATCTTTCAAATAGGGGATTCTCGTGCATATGACCCTCACCTCCAACCCACACTCAGGAGACAGCGTTGCTGCCTTGGAAAGCAGTGCTCACCCTGCCTTCAGCTCGCACCTCCTCTCCATGGCAAAGCAGCTACGTGTCCAGCCCATTCCCAACCAGGGCGAAGGAAAACTGGGTAAGGAAGACAGCGGAGCAGGCAAGGGACAAGCGGCTCTGGACGGAGCCTGCCCCTCGCCACCCGCACACGCACTCCTGCCCTCGAGGCGCTTCCATCCCAGACACCACAGGGGTTATACGGATCAAACACAGCGACCGCCCTCTGCCAACACCTTCGGAGGGACCCTCCTCACGCACAGCCCACGGATCACGGGACGAGGAGGGAGCCAGGAGGCCTCTCCAAAGCAGCCCCTTCGTCCCACGTGCAGAAGCAGCAGGGCCTGGAAAAGCCACCCTTGCTCCCCGCAGACCTTGATACTTCCCAGGGCTGTTTGGAGAAACAGCACCAGACATCAGCTGACACCAGCAATTACATCCAAATAGCAGATACAAGGTCTGCTATCGATCTGTTCCTAGAGGGAAGGACAAGCTATCCAGTAAAGAGGGGTGTCACGTTATTAAATTCTGAAAGGATAATAACCCAGCACAGGGGGCACAGCTGTTCCTGCTACACTTCAGGCTTCGTTTTCGAGTCTGACAGGGAGCAAAGATCACCAGAGCACTTCAGCTTGCCGAGACAAGGCTGGAAATTGCAGGAATAAATTAACATATCCGTATCCAAATCACTGGGCTAAAGGGGTCGCAGCTCTGCCAGCGGGAATGGGCTTCCTGCTACTGCCAGTCACTCCCAGCAGCTCCTTCACCCTCCTGGTAGCTGCTGCCACGAGGCAAAAACTCGAAATGCTTCAACCTCTCCAACTCTGTAGTTCACCTCAGAACAGGGGTTGCGGCAGCCCCAGGCCAGAGGCTCGAAATAAACAGGCAAGAGCCTCTGGAAAAGGCCCCAGTGAGGGCAGGTTTCTCCTGCAGCAAGGTGAGCCGCACGCAGCCTGGTGAGGAGTAACAGTGACAGAGCTCGGTGCAAAAGCCTGGATCAATCCAAGCTTAAAAAAAAAAAAAAAAAAAGAGAGAAAAAAGATTAAATCATGGCTAAGGTAAGCACACAAGGCAAGGCCTTTCAACATCAGCAACTCAAAAGGGAGAGCTTAACCAAGCTGTTACTGGAAAAAAAAAAGCATGACGAGTTATCGATTTTCATGAGCACAGAGTCCAGAGGCCCATAAAATCTTTCCCGAGGCTGCAGGGTGGCGATGGCGAGGCCTGCCCGGCGAGAGGCCACGCAGAGCGCGTGGCCACGCAGAGCGCGTGGCCAGCCGACCCCGATGGAGCCCTTGCAAGCAGCTACACGGAGCCCCGAGGCCGGCGCCGGAGCGAAGCCCGGGCCTCCATCCCGCCCGCTGGCGGCTCCGCAGGGCGGCCGGGGCTCCGGCACAGCCGGCTGGACGGACCGCGGCACACGGAGGTTTCACGGTGTACGCGAGGGATCGTCCGCCCCGAATGCGGCGGGTCCCTCTCTGCCCACATTAACAAAATTACCAACGCAACACGGCAAGGTCCGCAAGCAAGGTCTGCCCGTGTCCCTGCCCAGGGAGGCTTGGCCAAGGAATTCAAGTCCCTCCAGCCATCCTGGAAGGCACGTGGAAATGCGGGTGAGAAGAGCCCTACAGACACCTGGATTCATCCGGACACAGGAGCTGGGCTGAGACTGGAGCTTTAGGGCTTTGCTGCAGATTCCCGGCTTCATTGCGAGCCTCAGGTGCAGCTGCCGGCAAGGCAGCTCTCCAGGCCCCTTTGCAAAACGAGAAGCAACAGTTTTGCTTCTCTTGCAAGAAAAACACATTAACGCATCCGTCTGCAAGTGCGACAGGGGCCAATTAATGCCTCAGACCACGATCTGGCCGGCACAGATCCACGGTATCACAACCCAACAGTGACAGTGAAGCAAAGCAGCCCCGTAGACAGGCAGGATGCAAAGCCCCGGGGACACCCGGGAGCAGAGCACGGGCCAAGGGCGCGCTGCTGAGCTCGGGCCTGGGTGACATGGGCGGCCTGGCAGGGACCCGGGCCCGGCCACAAGTGCAAGGGAGGTTCTGGTTGGATTCAGGAGCCGGGTGCAGTGTCGGAGTGCGAGATCTCAGCGCTGCAGAGACCTTTCTGCAGGAGCTGGGAACTGGGAATTTCAGACTGACGGCCGTTTTTATGAAACCTAGTGAAAAAGAATCGATATTTTCTTTTGTTAATTCAGCCTGGTCCGCGAGAACGCGGGAGCAGTGGCTGGGGAGATAGGCTGCCTATTTCCCAGCCCCTCAAAAGCAGAAGTGAGAACCAAAGCGGCCGCCCAGTCCCCATCCTGCAGCCACCCCGCCCAGGATCCCGGGGCTCCGCGCGCACAACGGGAAGCGCCAACCCCACCATGCTTGCGCAGGCACGGCCGGGGTTCCGAGACGTGGCCACGAGCCCTCTATTTACTCTCCCCGAGCTGGGGGAAGTGGAAGCCCCTGCGGTCACCGGCAACAGCAGCACCAACCCGTGCAGCGTCGCGGCGCCCGGAGCCGCCCGAGACCCCAGCGGCCTCCCCGGGCGCCCCCGGAGCGGGACGCGCTGCACAAGGACACATTGATCCCGCTACCGCCGGGGAGGTTGTCATGGAGACCCCGAGCCGTCCCGCGCCGCCCGCACCTCCCCTCTGACCCCGCTGCTGCTCTGCGGTTGAGGGCCGGGCACTGGGGGAGCATTTTCAGCACCATGGAAATTAAATCCGCTCCAGACGAGCGGGGCACTGGGAGCTGACGCGGCCCCGGCGCCTCAGCTCGAGCAGGGCCACGGGAGCCGCTCACAGAATCGGCCCCTGGAAGCGAGCGGTAACAACGTGGGACTTCAATGCCCCGGCACGGGCTCCCCTCCGACACGAGGGGCGCTGGCGTGGTGGCACTGGGGACACGCTTTGCACCCTGCGAGTGGATGTGCCCAAACGCGTTCCGGAGCGCCGGCCCGCTCGGACCGCGGCCGGTGTCCAGAGCTTGCTGCTTCCCGCACCGTTAGCACCGGATCGCAGCCGATCCTTCACTGGAGGGACCCCAGCATCGAGCAGCCCCCTCTGCGCAACGGAGCAGCAGGAAGCGCCGGTGGGTGGATCAAAGCGGCGAGCGGAGACTCCGCCAACTCGCGCCCGCCCCGACACAGTCACCTCTTGGCCTGCGAAGATGCACGAGTCCCCAGTCCGGGTGGCAGCAGAGAGGGGCCCAACCTGGGCACGACACGCGGTGCTGCCTTCCCACGCGCTCGCCCCGTCTCCCTCGCGGCAGGTAGAGAAAATGCCACCTATCTGGGGCCAAACTCTGCAGGGAGGGACCGCGTCGCAGTGTCTCACACCGCAATAACCGCAGCTTATCAGTCCGACTATCACCGTGAAGCGCTCCAGGTGCCACTGTCACCAGCCTGCCGTCGGCACCTACCCCAGCAAGTGTCACATTTCCTTCCTCCCCTGCCCACGTGGGACAGGGCAACACGTTAAGAAAGAGTAAAATGTTCAAATCCCAAGTCCCGCCGTTCTGGTGTTTAACTCCCTACACAGACAGGCAGGTGACTGGAGTGGGTGGCGGAGCTGATCCCATGCGGTCGCTGCCATTCCCAGGAGGAGCTGCCGTGCATGGACCGTGCTCCCAAGTGGGTACTAGGGCTATGGGAGTCCATGGAGTTAAATTACAGCAGCAGACACTCCTCTGCATTTACTCACCAGCTGCCCCCAAAGACAAGACCCTGCTCCTCCCCGCTGGCTTGTTTTCCAGGTCCCCTAGAGCAGAATTCCCAGGCTATTTCTGGTGCTCAGGCACAAGTTTTTACTTAAGATGAGAACTTTTAGCCCATCTCCAGCGCACTGCTCAAAGTGCACATGTAAACTGCACATTTGCTCTCCAAACAGGGTGGTTCTTTGCTGCTTTTCACACAGCTTGTTAAGCTCGGCCCAATACACAAGCCTGGGCCTAAGCGGTGCTGGGCACCGGCCTCTCCAGCGCAGACACAAGTTTAGAGCTAAAGCAACAAGACCCAAGGCCTCGTGCAATCCTCTGCGCCCTCCCCTCCTACCTCATCCTCACGTTTTCGGCACACTGCAAATAAACGAACGGCAGCGGCGCCAGGGAAGCGGGTGTCACACAAGAGCAACGCTGCAGCCGCGGTGGGGAACGCGCTCCGGAGCGCTGTCATTCCAAAGGGAAAGCCAGCCACGTCCAAGGCCTCCTCAGTTACGTAAACTTCATTTCCATGTCTTTTATCGCTGATAAGATAAGCCATTGCTCAAGTTCAAGTTCTGTATCAAGTAAACCATGCTAATCCTCTTAGGAATTCCCCATGCCCCAGCTTGAACAGACCTGCAGGAAAGAGCTTAAGGGGTTGCCTTCAGCTTAAAGCAGAAACACACACCAGCACGCAGCCACATACTCATTTACAACACAGGCAAATCCGGGGCTAGCACAGAATGCTAAAGGCTCCTTGTACATCCCTGCCCGCATCAAGAGATCTGCGTCTCCCCAGCTCAGAAACGCTGCAGGCTGCACCCGGTCGCACGAGTCCTCCTTCCGAGGAGGATTTCTTGCAGTTTAAGGACCTGCAGGACCCTGTCCCGAGAAGCAATTAAACTGATTCATGACCCACACGCTCTGTGCTCGTTACAGCGACGAGCATTTTCCAGGCAGCTGTATTTTCGCTTGTTTGTTTTATTACAGCGCGGGATAATTTTACGTCATTTAATACCGGTGGCAGAAACACGGGGCTTGCAAGCAATTACCATGCTTCAGGTATAAGATTTAAAACTCATAAAGACCACCCCCCTTGTACTGTATTGCACTGTCAGGATGTCCAGATGGGAACCATCATCGCCTGCATTTGTTAGATAGTGATCTGATCCAATTTAGCAACTGGGTATATTTGCTAACCGCTTAAATATGCACTTGCACCCGCTGCGCTGTAACACAAAGGGCCGTTTCACAAACCCCCGGTTGCGAGATGGACGGCAGAAACAAACAGAGACGCAAACTCTCGTCCTCCTCTCTGCAGCTTGTAATCAGGACACAAATTAACTGGGCCACCAATTCTATCGCAGCATCTTCCAGGGCAGTGACTTAGCCTAAAGGCAACGCAGGCAACGTTTCAAGCGTAATCCTAGGAAAACGCATCTGTTCCCCGTGCTTGGCAGGGCTGCGCGAGGGTACAGCCTTGGGGACCTGGGCACAGCCTCGGGGACCTGGGCACAGCCTCGGGGACCTGGGCACAGCGTGGTGGGCATCAGCTGGAACCCGCATCTGAAACGTTAACTCTGCCCGGGCACGGCTGCCTTCCCCACTGGGAGAACGGGTACCACACTCCGGTACCCACAGCTCTCGCGCTCCTTCCCATCCCTTTCCTACGGGGAGCTGACCTCTCCATCGGGCCTTTTCCACGTGTGCTCAAGTATTTTTACACCAGCAGATCGAGCGTATCAAAGAAAACCTCTCCCCCTTCCCCACCCGCAACCTCAGGATCTTTTGGCCTTGGTTTACAACCCACGACGCTGTGAAAAGGGTTGTTTCCAAGCAAGCTGCTAAAAGAGCTTCTCCGGGACAGCGACAGAATTCCAGTCGCACACCAGCTAGCTCAGAGGGATTCCAGGTTTTACTTTTTTTTTTTTTTTTTTTTTTTTTTTTTTTTTTTTTTTTTTTTAGGAAATCTATTCAAAAACCAACACCAAAAACTCCTTTAACTATCTCATGGAAAGACTGTAGAGCGCGCCACGCTTCCCCCTTAGACGAAAGGAGCAAATGAAGCAGTTTCGCGCCCTGAGCAACCCCGTGTCCTTTAGACCCTACCAGCAGGTCTCCCGCATTCCGAGGCAGGGCGGGATAGCGCAGGGCCCGGAGCGCCTGCGGAGCCGCTCAGCGCCGCGCTGGAAGCCCGTGGCTGTGCCAAGAGGGCCGCGTCCGTCCGGGATCCTTCCTGCAAGCCGGGGTTTTCCAGCCCGCTCTCCTCGGGCTCTCGCCTCAAGGCCACATGCAGATGACGGTGCTTTTTCTGAAGCCAGCGCCAATGAGGCCGCTGCATTCGTTATCCGGGAGGATAATGACAGAGTGCAATTCAGTCAACAGCAAATCCTCCCCGGGGAGCTGCCCCCTGACCTCCCCGGAGCAGGGGATGAAAGTCGACAGGCAGATCTCGGAGCGGCGGCACAGCGAGTGAATAATTCCTAATGAATCCTTTCATCTCGCCTTTTGTTTTGGAGAGGGAAGGGAGGGGGAGGGAACGAGGAAGCACGGAGAAATAGTTGGGAAATACCCACCCGCATCAAATGATTTTTTAGAGCTACCCCAAGCCGTCCTCATTCTGAAGCCCGTTTTTCAGGGCTGCTGCTCGCGACGCGGCTGGCCTGGAGCGTGAGCTGCTCTCTGCAGAGATCCCATCGCTTGGATGGCCAGGCCTGGCAAGGGAAGGGGACCAGCCAAACCCACAGCTGGGACCAGCACGCTCATAGAAACCTACCTTAAAATCCCCAAGAAGGGAGCAACTGCGAGGGAATTGAAGGTGCTGGTTCAAACTACACTTCAGCTGGTAAAACTCCCTCCTGCAACACACCATTTAACATACGATGGCCAGGGAGGTTCACCAAGTAAGGCCACTGAGTCAGGGGCTGCTCCCTCCCCACGTCTGGCAGCAGTGTCAATTTTCTCCCATTTATCACACAAGCTCAAAGGAAACAGCCATTTGACACACGCAGCTTTTTTTCCCCAGGAGCAAGCAGCAATTCTCCTTCCTCCTTTGCACATCTAGCTGCAGAACTGATGCAGAGCAGCATCGCCTGAACGTTCAGCTTTCTCCGAAGGTATTAAGGGTGCAAACCCAACAGAGAACCAGGAGGTCTCAAAGCTGCTTCGCAAACGTCTCAGTCACCCTCACTGCACCCATCAGCACGGGTCCTGTCTCTATCCGCATGACAGGGCAGGTTTTAGACACGCAATTTTTACCCATCCCTTCCAGGTCTCGTATCAGCAAGGTCTCAAGCAGTCATTTCCACTCATCAGCATCTATATTTACAGAGATGTGCCCTCAGCAAACTCAGCAGCATCGACATTTCATATTGCAAACAGGAATGACACGGTAGGACCACAGTCACGGGATGGCTGTAGCCTTTCCCAAGGCAAGCAAACTGACACGAACCTGCACGTTTAAATAGAGCTTGGCTAGCGTATTTACACAGATGCCAAATCCCAGGGATATCAGTGACAATCTCTTCTCTGGTAAAACCTGATTACAGCGCTGGAACCACCAACCCCCCCGTTGCTGCTATCTCGCCCGGTGCCCAGGACGTATGCGCGTTTTCCAGGGACGCTTCCCCTTCCAGGTGCCCGGCGCCGTTGGGTGCCGATGGTTAAGCAGATCTTCAAAGGAAGAACAACAAGAGTCTGGTCAATGACTGACCAAGGCAGCGGCTCCCGCTGCTCTCGCGGGCTCCTCGCGCCCGGCGTGTTTGTTTGCCAGGCTGCCCAAGGGCCTTCCAAGGGTCACGCACAAGCAACGAGGGGTCATCAGCTGCGAGGCGATTCCAGCTCTGCCGAGGTGAGAATAAAACCCTGGAACTGCACGCAGGGAACTTCCCAGGCCTTATAATACTGGCTAGAGACACACAAATACTTCTAAGTTCAAACACGCCAAAGACAGCATATAAAACGCAAGCAGCAGCTCGTGATTTCTGAAGATTTCAGTTTAACAGTATTTAGGAACATACCTAAAACTCTGACCAACCTCGACGACTGAGCGGGGCAGGGAGAGCAACCCCTTCCTTTCAACTGTTTTTAGAAGCCCTCGTAAGATTCAGCCCAGAAACCGCTTTCTGCCTGCTCAGATTCCTCAACTGAATCCATCACCCAGGGGCTGGAGGGACCGTTGCAGACACTGGAGAGCAGCAGCCCTGCCTGCCGCTGAACTGCAGCGGGGAGCTCCCACCACTGACACAGTAATTACACCCCGCAGAAACAGTCTGGAGCACAAACACCTTTAACTGGCGCACTGAGATAAGGGAGCCCAAAGACATGCCCAGGCATCGCCAGGATGTGCTGTTTTGTTTCAAGCCTGCAGATTAGACTGAATTTCAATGGGGAGAGTCAGGGTGGCACAGGTCCCGTGTCTGCACTGCGCCGCAGGAGAGACAAAAGTATTCTGAAAATTTGCTTTCACCTCGCCAAGTGTGAGGAGCACATCAAAGCGAGCTCGCTTTCCCAGAGTTTGGGATCTTCCTCCCCCAGTTCCTGGGGATCTCAGAGACCATAAAACAAGATGGGAACAGCAGAGTTCAAAGCAAGAGGAGCATCAAGATGTCAGTTTAGTTTCCATCCTCCCTGGCTCGCGCTGACATAGGAAAGAAACCTGCTACAGAAACAAATCAGCAGCGCCTTTGAAGGCTGGGGATGGATCAGACAGCCTAAATTCTGCTCCGAAATCCAAGGGAAGACACTCAGTCTGGAAACAGGGCCTAATTAGGCAAACTCGTCACGCTGGACGCAACCGAGTTGGTTACCGCAGTCTCGGGGCCCGTCCCAGCGTGTCCCTCCTGGGGCAGGGGCTCCCGGGGGCGCGGGGAGCTCCCGTCGCTGCTCGCCAGCGCTCGCTGCGAGAGCTCCTTGGCTGCAGATCACAGGGCTGCCAAAAATAGCACCGGGGAGCAAACAGGTTAACAGCACATAAAGATGCATTTACATGCGGAAATAAACGGGATGCACATGAGATTATCTTCCCCTCCCCCCCTTTTTTTTTTTGCAGGCAGGAGGAAACAGTCTGAGCGCGCATGTTAAAATGCTCTGTTTTCTTTTGAAAATGCAGAACCTGTCTGTCAGTGGCAGAAAACTGCTTCCCAAGCATGGCAGAGCCCTGCTCAGCTATTCCAGGGCTTGGGAAAAGACTACAGCAAGTTATCTGCATTTCCCCAAACATGCAAACATTTTAAGAAGCACCATTAGCTACACTCTGCCCACTTAGGATCAATGTTATTTCAGTCACTTACAACTCTACTTGGCAACACAGGCATATCATCCGTAAAGTACAAGTGAAGTACTTCCACATCTAGAAGAGAGGAACAACAGATTTAAGAAGTAGGAGAGAAACAGCAATTTGCAATTCAAAGCTCTTGCAGAACAGCAATCTTAAACTCTCTCAGTAAAAGGACACGAACAACCCCAGCATTTTCTGTTTGTAAAGAGCTGTTACTGCTGCCTGCGGAAGCCACCCTAACACAGAGATGATGGCATCGGACCAGCTTGCTCATCAGCTCCTCCTTGGCAAAGGGCACAGACACAAACTCCTCGAGCAGCTAAGGGGCACCAGCAAGATTAGAGGAACCAGCAACAACACAACCAGCAGTTGCACCGAGCAGCACAACACAGAGCCCAATGCCTGCCAGGGAGAGGCCCTGGCAGCGTCGCTTCTGAACCAGGCGACGTTTCTGATTTCCAGCCCCAGGCAAGTCACTCAAAAAGCAGCAGTCGCCACAGATCTTGCTAGCACCAGACAGGAGAGGACATAACTTCCAACAGCACTGCAAGAGCGGGACCCCAGACTGAAACGGCTGCACCTGGGGGAACACGCAAGGATCTCACGCAAAGTGCTGCAGGAGAAGCTTGAAAGAAAAGAGATTTCCAGGCTGGTGGGTTAATTCCTTCAAAAGACAGGTGTGAAGCCCACACAGCTCGTCCACTGTCCCCTGGTGTGGGACTTTCTGCCCCTGCTTCCCCCCGTCATTTCTGCAACAACATCCCCCAAAGGGCTGCCGGCTCCATTAGTCAGCACTGCCACCAAAGCCCCCCGTGTCCCTGAAGGGGCGCCTAGGAAGTCACTAAATGCTGTCAAAAAAGCAAAAGAAACCAGCCTGGTTTGAAAGGCAGCCCCAAGCCCATTACCAGATAACATTCAGCTCCACCTTTCTTTGCAAGCTCATGTTAAGCCACTGATTTTCTTCCCCCTGCAGATGCCTTAATTGGTTGCTTAATACAGATTTCAGCGCCGCGCTTATCGCAACGCTCGGGGCGGCCGCGCGAGGAGGCCGGGAAGGCAGGAGCCCCGCTCGTCTCCGTGACGGCCGGTCGTGGCTCCTCGGCACGCGGGGGGAAGCTGCTGCATTGGGACGTTTCTGCAGGCGCAGCCGCGGTGCAGCAGACCTGGCCGCGGGCTCCCAGGCAAGACAGCACACGCATCCTGACCGAGCTTACGTAAAACTAACGCGGGAAGGAAGGACCAGGCCCCAGACCTGCAACATTCCCGGGCACGTCCTTTGCACTACAGTCTTTAGCCTTAGCTACCTGATGAAGGGTTAATTAGCAAAACGCTCCAGAAGTTCATAAAGGCAAGTGTGAACACTCATTTATTCTTGGCTACAGCCTTTTTTTTTTTTTTTACCCTAGGGATCAGCCTCTGTAAAAGAAAAAAACAAAACAAACCAAAACAGTCTGTAGCCTCCGCGATCAAACACCGGGGAGTGTCCGCGTGAGGCAAACACGTCTAAGGCTCGAGAGGCAGCCTGGTGAGTCACGGCTCGTCGTGCAGGGACGTGCTCCTCCCGGAGCAGCCCTGCGCCTGCCGCCGGGGCCTGACTCCGCATCCAGCTTCCCAGCCCAGCCGGAGGCTCGGGATGCTTCCGCCTACGACACGCGGCCCGGGAAAGACAGACACGATCGTATGTTATGTAGGACGGCGATACGCTGCGTGGGAAGCGAATCCTCCTCCAGAGGAGGAATCTGTAGATACTCGACGGAATTAATTGCAAAAATGCGAAGAGAGAGGGAGTTTAAGGCCCTTATCCCATTGAAAGCGTTAACAAAACACACAGCACCAGCCGGGGAATACTGGGAACGCGCAGGGAGCTGGCGTGCCCGCGGTGGGCGCTGCAGCTCGGGGCACACCAGGCTCCTCATTTCTCAGCTCTCACCCGCTGCTGGCACATCTCGCTGTTCTAGATCTCACATGAGCACCAGTCTCCACGGAGAAGGCTTAAACCTTCGCTTTCCGCAGCACAAGAGTCAGAATAAAAACATAAGCCTTAAGGTATGTGCTTCTCTCTCTCTCTCTGGGTTTTCTCCAGCATCTTGGAATGAAGGTAAAATCCCGCCGCGTTTCTCGAGCCCTCGCCCGCAGCCCTCAGGAATGCTGCGGGCGACTGCCTGGGTTTTGGAGCAAACCACAAAAGCTCTTAATGTGCATCCCTAAACGTGGCATCTTGAGCCAGGTAGATACCAAAAGAGTGGGGGGAAGGAGGAGAGGAAAAAAAAAAAAAAAAAGGCAAAAAAGCACACAAGAATTTCAGCTAACTTCCTTGCCAATATAGCAAAGCAAAGCCAAGACTAAAACCTACAAATGGAGAAAAAAAAAAAAAACAGAAGGGGGGAAAAAAAAGGCCTGGCTGACAACAACTCCTATAAATGCCACCAGCGGGATCATTTGCTAGCGCGTCTCTGTGTGTGGTGGCTGCTTCAGAGGCAGGGCACAGTGACAGGAGCCGCTCGTGTTGGCCTGCAGCAAGTGGCCGAACCAGGGATGGACTCGCCCCGGGGCCCGGCGGCTCCTCACGGCCTCCCAAGCAGCAGCCAGGGCTGAGGAGCCTCTTGCCCCATTCCCGACCCTGCATCCCATCCTGTCCCGGCCACGATCCCACAGGCTGGGCAGAGCCAACCTGCGGCCCCAGCGCTCCGCACGCAGCAGCGGGAACCACTCAGGCCGCCCGTGGCACTTTCCAAATCCTCAATGATGCTTAAGACCAGAAAGCCTTAAATAAGAGCACTGAAGACTCTTCCCACTGCAAATCCTAAGCTTTGCTGCAGTTTTATTTCTCTGATGCTTTTCAGCCACATCTGGTCTAGCGTTTGGGAATTACAATTGACGGGCACAACAGCAACAAGGTTGCAGGGAAACACGGATTTCCCTGGCCCGCCTGTTTTTGTCTGTGGCCACCAGCTCACACGTTGCCAAATCAAAACAAGGCGGCCAGCTCCAGCACGAGGGGGAAAACGGGAGGGCAGGCGACTGACCTAGAAATGAGGCTGAGGCTCTGGCACGAGCTTGAAGCTCTGCGGCAAAGGCGAAAGAAAAAATAAAACCCACAGGCACCATAACTCTTTTCAAGATGGAGCGTGAAAAGTTCATGAATGGAATGGTGTGACGTGGTACTTGCAAAAAATAAAAATAAAAACAGCACACAGGCTGCACTCGACTGAGGAAATCTTTCCAACCAGAAAAAATCATTCCCTTAACCAAACAGAAGAAGTTCTTGTGCTAGAGAACACGGGACACAGTTATTTAAGGTCCTGCTGTAGGAAAACTACCCCCAAGCTAATGAGTAAGGAAATTTCCCCAGCTTTACATACCAGACGACACCATAAAACGTGCGGCAGCAGCGAGGGCTCGGCGCGGCGCAGACGAAGCTCCAGGGCTGCCGGCAGCAGCGGACGGGCCACGCTGCAGCCTCGCGGCCCTGCTCCACCACAGCCAGGTGTTATAACCAGTTGGTTAGGACTGGTTCGAGGGGCGCGCTAACGAGTTGTCTTTGTCCCAGCAAGTTTTAGGCTTGGCCAGGCAACGTCTGCATCGCCGGCGTGGAACCGAGCGCTGATGTCTCCGGAGAAGTTTCGCCGGGAAAGGCGGCCGGACGCCAGCAGCCGGTCCGGCCTGCGCTCGCCCCGCTGCATGACCCAGCAGAAAGCCCCGCGGCTCCCACCGCAGCCAAACCAGCTCCTTGCGACACCGGGGCGGGCGCGCGAGCTCGCTGCGAGCGCCGAGCACAGAGCTGCCGCCGATGCCCCCGGCGCCTCGCGGGCCCCACAGCCCTGGAGCTTCACAGGAGCCAACGGCGGAGCCTTCTAAGACAGGAGCGAGCGCTACAGAGGCCCTGTCCTATAAATACACAGGTATCCCAGTCACTTTATAGGGTTTTCTGGTCTCTCGCAGAGGGGGTTTAGCCCCTCGTGCTGCAGGGACCAGGCACCGGCTCCTTCGAGGCCACCTAAGGCTCCCTCCTTTCCAATTCTCCTCTGCCAACACGGAAACGATCCCCACAGAGGAGGAAACCCGGCCGTCTGGGAGAAAGGTCATTCCCAGGAACGGCGGGACGACCTGCACCCGGAACCGTCCCGGCCCTCGGCACCCGCCGCCCACAGGCGGGCGCATTCCTTTAATGTTGCTCGTCTGCACATTAAAGAAGGCAAAGGCAAAGCAGAGCCCTACACAAACCACTCTTCTGCCCTAACACGCATGGGACAGACTCAGTTGTGCTGCTTAGGATGCCAGGGAAAAGCACTCGGATTGCAACACTGCGCAGCAGCGCCGAGCCTGCAGAAAACAGGGTCTAGACGGGAAGGGCCCCAAAATTTTACAGCAGATAGACCTGTCTCCAGGGTGCTGGGTCAGTTTGCAGCCAGTTCACCCTACAGGCAGGGCACAGCACACACAGAGGGATGGTAAGGGTTAAACTCACATGTATTTGGATCGAAACTGCATTTCTGGGCACCAGCGCCCTGTCCAGGGTTACGCCAGACACGATGCTAAATAAAGATTATGCTGAGTGGTATTATGTAAATAATTCTCTTCCACAACGAAAGGCTACAGCCAGGCTGCTTGGTTAGTTATTAACTCGAGTGCCAGCGCCACGGAGAGGAAATCCTGCTGGCTGCGGGTCTCGCACGGCCCCTGCCCGCGCTCCACGCTGCTCCGCGGCGCTTCCCGCAGGGACCAGCCGCTTCGGACCCTCATCTCCTCCCAGAGCTGCGTTCAGCCCTTCCCTCCTCCTCCTGGGGCTGCCGCAGCACGCGGAGGCTCCGGTCCCTGCCGCATTGGCAGGGCTGCCCTGTCCCACACGGTGCAGAGGGGCCAGGACGGGCACCGGCTCCTCCCGGGCTCTGGGTACCGGTACGGCCACCCCTCCATGGCACGAGGGTCACAGCCGCTGCTCCCGCTCGGGCCCCGCACCACGAACCCCCCAGTGCCGGCCCCGCCGTCACCTGCACGTCTCACTGCTGCAGACAACCTAAACCTGCTCGTTTTCCCCTCAAGGAAAAGCCTACCAATTTTTCTCCGCGCTTTCCAGCCCCCACGGTGCCGTCCGCAGCCCTCCTGGCGTTCGCCTTCTTCCGCAGTCCTCGTGCCTAAAATAACCTCTACCTTCCCGTCTCTGCCTCCGCCCAGCCCTGGCTCGGGCCCGAATGCTTATGTTTGTCATTCAATTTTAAATCTGTCAGCAATTCAGGCATCTGCTGCCTCCGAGGGCTTTAATGCTGCGAACCGTTCTGGGATACAGCCTTGCATAAAACTCTCTACGGAGAAATGAAGCTGCATCTTATTTAAAATGGAAGAAGCTTTGAGATCGTTGCTTTCCAAGGTGTTGGGCTGTTTCGAAGCCTGGCTGCTTCCTCACAGCTAGCAGAAAAGCAGCGATGCTATCCGCTCTAAAATAAACATTATGGGAGCGGCGATAAGGGGAAATATTTCAGCTGACTAAGAGTAATGTGGGTTCAAATCCAAGCGTAAGCTGATATTGCTTGTAATTTGTTCCCAAGCCAAAAAGCAGACTGGGAGTGAAAAAAATGGAAGGCATTAAACAACAAGCAGCACACTCAGCGGCTCTGGAAAACTTCAGCATTTCCATTTATGTTATTATTTTTTTAAATAACCTTCAGTTTCACGGATCATAAAGTTAATCTGGAGTTAACTTCCCTTCCCTGTAACTAGACGAAGCTGCCATCCTCTACGTGTGGCAAGGCTTGCTCGGTGCTCTGGAGCTCTACGGCGCTCGAGAGCGCTGACCGTTCCGCGCTCTCCGTTGCACCGCAGCGCCCACGCACCGGGATCGCTCCATGTCCACCTCCCTGTCCCCTTTCCTGGCTCTGCTAGCGCTCAGGGGCAGGGGCCTGCTCTTCCAGCTCCATCTTCCCGGCTCTCCTCCGGCGGTCGTTGCTCCCGCTTCTCTGCGGAGATCTCCAGGCCTCGGGATTTGCTCCCACTGCGGCGCAGCTGGACAACCCCCCTGGGGACAGTCAAAGCGGTGGCCAGGCCGGGCAAGTCCAGCCCAGCCGGCTCCGTTCAGAGCAGGACTGTGGCACCCAGTCCTGCCGGCCCCAGCTGCATCCCGGCTCCCTCCGGGATGGCAGAAATACCCCCTTCCCAGGGGCTCCCGCTATCTGTAACACAAGACAGCCCTCTGCCCAAAGAGCCTTTAAGCTCACACAGGCGAGTAGCAGGGTAGGAAGGAGCCTCCGAGAAGGGAAGGGACAAGTGGGGGGACAGCAGAACCCAAGATGTGACCCGGGTTTCTCAATTCCCAGGGCAGCCCCCGCTGCCTCCCAGGTCAGGGCTCCCTTCCCACCACCCCCCAAATGACTCCTTTGCTCGGGCTCCGTCCTGCCCTCCACTCAGCTCCCTGCCTCGCTTGCAGCGGGCGCTTACCCAGGCGCTTGGCGCTTCCGTGCCCTTCCTCCTGCAGCCCCAGCCCTCTGCAATCCTCTGGGTTTTTTCTGGAGGCGTTCTGGCTGTAGCCACGTTCATTAAGCGAGGGGCATTTTCATTTCCTACTATCCGTCAAAAACCCAACCTTCAGACAGCACCGGGTAAATGGGGGGCCTCAACACCCGTGTGCCAGCACGAGTGTGGGCACACACAGCAACTCCCAGCGCTGCATCCACTATTCAGGCACATAACCAGGCCCTTCCAAGCCACACAAGGGCCTATGTCGCAACCCCCTAGATGAGAACCCACGACCTCATGACTCCCAAATCCTTAAGCGGTTGCAAAAGCCTCCGAGGCAAATGGGTGCTGGAGTGCATGGCTTCTGCCTCCATTAGAGCTGCTCCCGCTCTGCGCTGCTCCCTCTCAGCACAGACTCAGTGAGTCGGGGCCACACGAGTGCAGCTGCGCGGGATGAGCACAGGCCTCTCGAGCACACGCTGGATTTCCATCCACACGTACCCCACACGCAGGGATCGCTGCTCGCAGGAACAAGCACTGCAGGCCCTGCTCCTCATCACCAGCGCTGCGGCAGACTCGCTCCGACACGCTGGACTCCGTGTCACCTCCCTGGCCTTCATTTCAGATGTGCGTAGCAATTTGCTCAGGATGAGACACCAGGTGAGCAGGGGTGGTATCGCCCCCAAGCACAGGCGCTCTCCATCCCAAAGTCCTTCACTACTGCTGCAGTCAGCTGCTCAAATCCTACAGCTGGAAGTCTGCCACTTCAGTCCTCATTTGCTCCTACCCCTAACTCATCCAAGAACTGGGAAGACGCAGTCTTCTTATATCCAAAGGAGCTGCAAAGTTGACAAAATCTGCAACGTCCAAGCTAGGGTTAGCTGGCTTCACGCAGGCTTCTCCCCCGGGAGCTGTTTGCAAGCAGGTCGGTATCTCAGCAGAGGGAGGTTCCCTGCTCGCCAACGAGCAGCAGGAACATCAGCCAGCACCAAGGGAACGTGCATTTGACAAGCACGTCATGACACATGAAGACATCCTGCGCGACCCAGGGCAGCCCAGAGAGCTGTTGTGCACAGGAGAAGAGCAGCTCTACCCGCGCGTAGCTGCGAGCACGACCACGGGCATGTCCTCCTCGCGGTCATCAGAAAACTGCCTTCACCAGCCCGGATTGTCCAATTACAAGCCACAAAAACAGCCCGAACCAAAAGCTCTTCGGATTTAGCACAGGATGGCTCCAGGGACTGGTACAAGCCCCACTCTAAGCAACTTGGTTCGACTCCAGCCACAGCCATTAGCAAATGAAAGCTGCTTGGTGGCTTGTGTGAAACAAGGTTATGGTTTCAGTGCAGATCCCGTCAGGAGCAGATGCCAGTCACCTCCCTGGCACGCCACAGCGTGAAGCAAGAAGCTCCTTCCCACTCGTCCATCCCAAAAGCGCCGGGTGGGGAGCGCTCCGGACCGGGCCTCGCAGGGACCCCCCAGGTACCCGGCCCCGAGCTCGGGAGGGCTCTCAGGACCAGGTTTGCTTTGCAATTTGGCAGAAACACGCAGTGAAATAACAGAAACCACCACCCACATAAAGCCAGAAGAACAAAGTAGCAGTGTCTGCCTGCCCCAGACATGTGCCTGCCCCATCTCTTCTCTCACACCAAAAATAACTTCTACTTTTTCCCTTTTGGCAACAACAAACTAGGTTTGAGTGCATTTGCTTTCAATAAACTTAAGTTTTGCAAGAGTCTCTCTCATACTGAAACTTACTCAATTGAAAGTTATAATATGTTGTTGCACGCAGAGCTTCCCTCCTAGGGCACCTCGGGACTCAACAGCCTCAAAACTCTCTGCAAACATCAGTGTTCACCGTATTCCCTGCACGGGGCACTGAGCTGACGCCGAGCTAAGTCCCAAAGCCACCAAAGGAGGCAGCAATAAAATTTGGAGAATTAAGTTGGACTTTGCTAAAGCCGTTCAGGAGCTCCACCGCCCACTCCTGTGGCAATGAAAACACTAATCCAGTGGTCCCAGCTCACACTCCTTCCCTCTCTGAATTAGTCTTGTTATCTCCACAGCAAACCGGAACATGCAGATGGCTTCTCCTCGCCAGCACAAACCCTGCGCCGAGTGCCAAAAACTCTTACCCTGCGCAGCCAAGGAACAACACGACATCTAGCAGAGCCAGGTCGAAACCGCAGGAGCCGGCAGAGCCTGGGAGCCTTTAAAGCGTTTGGAGGATACAGAGGGAGAGGTCACAGAGTTCAAATCACAAATGCGTGTGGAGCAGAAGGGTGGTGGTTGGAAAAGGGATTTAAAAAAAGATCATTGCAGAGATCACCCCCAGCAGCACCGTCCTTGCGCTGCCTCCAAGCGGGGTGCAGGGAGCAGCCCCGGCAGCACCCGCAGCCCCTCGGGACGGCCCTGCGCTCGCAGCGGGGCGGCTGCAGCGCGGGGAGCCCCGCGAGCGCCGGAGCCGGGCGGTTTTTGCTGCTTCAGAGGCTCTGGCAGGCGCCCACGCGGCAGCAGGAAGGGCAGCGGGAGAAGAGGGAACAGGAAATTAGTAAGAATCGACAGAGAGAGAAAAAAAAAAAAAAAAAGCAGCAATCTGTTCCAGAGATTGCAGCTGGGGAGGCGGGCTACACTTGTTGCCTGCAGACACCAGCCCAGCCCTGTTTACCCACCGTAAATATTTACGTGTCAACCGCTAAAGCGCCGCAATTCCGGGGAATTCGGCTCAGCCGCTTTTCCCTCCACGCGCCGCGGACCTCGGCCCTCTCCCCAGCGCACGGTACGGGGCAGGACGCTCCCCAGCGCTGTAATCCCCCCTCCCGGTGCCGCCGATGGATTTTTCCCGGTCCCCGGTGGCAGCTCGAAGGCTCCGGCCGCGGCCCCGCGGGAGCGGCGGAACAAAGCGGGGCGGCCCCGGCCGCTGCCCCCGGCGGGGCCTGCGGGGAGCACGTGCCCTTCGGGCAGGAGGGGAAAACAGGAAAACAACGCGGCGAGAAAAGTTTCTCGCCCGCACGGCGGCTCGCGGGCGCGTTTTCGTTTTTACGTAACGCTGCCCTGCAAACCCGCAAAGCGGCGGCGGCGGCGGCCCCGGATCGGGCCTGGCGACGGGGCGGGGGGGGCTGCGGCCCCCCTCGCCCCTAGGTAACACATACATACATATATATATATATATATATATATTATATACACACACACATAAATATATACACACACACCCGCGGCCTCTCCTGCAAGCAGGGACAGGACCCGGCGCCGCCGCTTCCCGCAGGCCCCTCCCGGAGCGCGGGGACGACTCGTGCCACCCCCGCCGCGGCCGGGCAGCGCCGCGGAGCCTCCCGGGGGGCGGTTATGGGGCTGGGGACAAGGGGGACCCGCAGGGGGGCGGCTATAGGGGGCACAGAGCGCGTACGCGGCGGGGGGGCACAGGCTATGGGGCGCGGGGGGCACGGAGGGCGCTGTGGGGCGCAGGGGGGCACGGGGGCCCGCGCGCTGCGGGGCGCAGCCCCCTCGTTACCTGCTGCCGCCGCCGCCTCCTTCGCCCATGGCCGACGCCTCCCGGCCGCGCCGCGCGGGGCCCGTTAGGGCGCGGGAGGGGGGCCGCGCGCCCCCGCCGTGTTTATAAATCCAGCGCCATGGGGCTGCCGCCCCCGGAAAGGCGCCGCGGGGCCGGGCCGGGCCGCCCCTCCGCCGCAGCGCAGCGCAGCCCAGCAGCGCCCTGCCCTGCCCGGCGCTGCCCTGCGCCGCCCGGAGCCGCGCGGAGGCAGGAAGGGAGGCGCGAGGCGGCGGCGGCGCCTCAGGCCGCCCCACAGCCGGCCCGGCCGCGCGGCGAGGGGCGGGGCCGCGGGGCGGGGGCGGGGCCTTCCCGGGGGGGCGGGGCCGCCGCGCGCCTTAAAGGAGCCGCGCCCGCCCCACCGCGTGCGCGGCGCCCGAGCGGCTCGGCTCGGCTCGGCTCGGCTCGGCTCGGCTCGGCTCGGCTCGGCTCGGCTCGGCTCGGCTCGGCTCGGCTCGGCTCGGCTCGGCTCCGGGCCTGGCGGGGCCTGTGTGGTGTTGGGGGCCTGAGCCGCGCTGGTGCCGCTGGTTAGTGTCACTGTCTACGCTGGTGTCACTGCCTATATTGGTGTCACTGGTTAGTGCCCTTGTCTGCACATGTGTCACCAGTTAATGCCATCATCTACACGGGTGTCACCAGTTACTGTCACCATCTCTACTGCTGTCACCATCTATATTGGTGTCACCGTCTATTCGGATGTCACCAGCTCTGCCTGTGTCATGTCGCTGGCTGAATTGGTGTCAGCAGCTGCCTCTGTGTCACTGGTTACGCTGATGTTGTTGACTACACCCACACCACCACCTGCTTTGGTGTCATCGGTGCCACCAGCTACAGTCATGTCCCTGGTTATACTGGTGTCGCCAGCCAGCAACACCTTTCCTTCTGCATCTTCCAAAAGCCCCAGCTCTGGCAAGGAAAACCCACCCGATCCTGGCAGTGTATATGGTAATGATCCCAGCAGTGTATATAATAATACGAGAATATAATAAAAAAGTAGACGTTGGCCGTGGTGGAAGGGCCATGGTTGCCAGCGGGTGGATCCGCACGGCCCGGTTCTGGGCGCTTCGCACAGAGCTTTATTAAACCAATATTAATTCTCAAGCTTTAGCGCGCAATTGTGGTTATCTCCCATGCAGAGCTACCCACCTCTCCAAATCTCCCATCTGACAGGGCTATAATTAGCTTATTACCGGCCATACATCTGCTAATAACTTTTCCTTTAGCACTGCAGAGTGAATTAGGGCACGCTAATAAACCATGGCTGTTAATCCCTTTATGTGGCTCACACTTTTGTCCAGGCACCAAAATTCAAGATACAATAAAAAAAAAAAGGTGGGGAGGGAGGTGGATTTCTCTTATCCTCCCTCAAACCCAAATGGTTCGGAGCTCGTGTAATGCCCCTCTCCACCCTGCTGTTGTGCTTGCCACAAGTGCACTGAGCTCTGTCAGGCCTCAGCACCCCCATGAAGAGACTCTGGGTGCCTTGGGGCCAGTGGGGCCATCACTGTCACTGATGAGTTCTGCTCCCACCACGAGGAGACCCCCATGGGACCTGGGCACACCAGGAAGACAGGAGGTCCCCGGCATATGGGGCGATTTGGGCCATGCTGGGTGGGCAAACGCCATGGTCTTGGTGGGGGGACCTGGCTCGTGGACTGCAATCGCCACCAAAGCTCAGCCAGGCCCATTTCGTCCTTTTCTCTGCATCACCAGCGTTGGGACTTCTTTCTGATCTGAGAAAGAAAAGCACTGTCAGGAATGCATTTGATTTTCTGTCCTATAAGATATCGCTCCCAAGGAACTGCAAACACCAGCAATGCAGCCACAAGTGCTTATGAGAGCCAAACTCATCGCCTTCTGCTCAGAGATGTCCCAATTGCCCAGGGAAAAACTGCTGGCACCAAACAGGCTATGGAGAGCCCAACACCTGGGGCACAGGATCCTGGTGCAGCTACATCATGGCCAGGGAGCACTGAAGTCCCCTGTGCCACTGCCCTGCCACCATGGCGGGTACCTGAATGTTGGGTACAACAAGGGCAAGTACCACTACGTTGGGTGCCACCATGTTGGGTACCATCGTGGCAGGTACCACCACGTTGGGTACCACCCCGCTGGGCACAACGCTGGCAGATACCACCATGGCAGATACCACCCCATTGGATACCACCATGGAAATGCAACAACCCCAGCAGCATGTGGGGCTGGAGCAACCCCCCCGCTCTTCAAAAGCCTCTCTGCTGCGGGAACGGACCTTGGCAAGGACAAACACTCTGCCTGAGGGAGGGAGAGGGGAGAAAACCTGCAAGGCGCCCCTCTGCTTCCCTTCCTTATTATTATTTTTCATATTATTCCTGTTGAATTTATAGGAACGTCTGTCTGGGAAAATGACTTTACCTCTGGTTCCTTCATAAATTTTTAATAGGGCAGAAATAGAACCAAGAGGGATTTAAGGGGGGAAAAAAAAAAAGCGTTAGCGTCAAACTCTGGCTCTGTTCATAATTAATTATACTTTCAGGGGGAGGGGAGGGAAAAGAGGAAACATAATTACAAGCTTCTAGTGAGAACATTCATTATCATGCTAATGCAGCAATGAGCACCGCTGCGCCGTGCGCGCGCGCGCTCTAATTACTCTGCAGCGATGTGTGTCGCTCCCGCACGCTCCTCGCGGGCTCCCGGAGCCCGGGTCAACACGGAGCTGCGGAATCGCAGGGAATCGTGGCTGCTCCGGGCATCCCACGGGATCCTGGCACCGGCTCCAGAGGAAGGAGGTCATTGAGGACGGATGGCCTGCACGGATGCAAAGTGTGTGTGGGGAAAAGGAGGTGGGAATGGGGCAGAGACGCTTTCCCCCGAGTTAGCACCCAAACCAGGGGCCACGGTGGGGACTGGATCGTAGATGTCCTCGCACATGAGGATGTCACGAACATCCTTGCTCCATGAAACCCGTCTCAACAGCTGAGCTCCATCCCAGATGTGCTTGTAGACGTAATTTATCTTAATTCCATGAAATCTTCCCCAAGGTGGACACTTAGGGGCACATCACCTCCAGTGGGGCCCCTAGAGCAAAGGTCCTGCCAGCAAAGAGGGAGCCACCAAAGCAAGAGCATCCTTGGCAGCCAGTGCCAGGGACAATGCGGCATGGGCAAGGTATGGAGTGAAGGGAAAGCAGCGCAGGCAGCTTCAGAGCAAGATGAGAGGCTCCTTCATTCACAAAATAAGTCCCCTGGCCTGGGCATTGCAGGGAGCTGCTGCAAATTCCTAACCAAAAATAAAGGGCAAAAAGGAAAAATGGGCTGTCTACACAGTCCTGGGCAAACCACAGTTTTAGGGGCCAACAGGGCTTGCGCCCGCTCACTTTTGCAGTCCAGGGTGCAAAATACTCAGATGCCGCTGCACCTCCCAGGCACTTTCCCAAGCTAGAAAGCAGATTTTGGGGTTGATGGGAGAGTCTAAAACGAGTTCTCGCTCAAGCACAAGAAGAAAACCCCGGCGCGCCGTCGCCCTGCCCACCCAGCAGATGAAAGGGCCTCCCTGTTCCTCAAAAACGATGCTGCAAGAGCCAAATTCCCTGAAAGAAAACAGATGACCTCTTGTTCTGGGAACAGCTGCAATCCCTCCCTTTGACTCCAGCATGGAGTGAACCCAATCCAAAGGCAAAGTGATAAGTGGTGGCACCAGCAGCGTCTCAGGGCCAGGGAGCCCACGGTGCTTCCCGAATCCACGCGACATCAACGCTGGAGCTGCTGGAGCTGCTGGATGCTCACGGCTTTAGTTGCATTTTTATTAGGATTGCATTTAAATTAGGATTGCATTTTTACTAATATTACATTTTTATTAAGGCTGCATTTTGATTAAAGCAGCAGGGCTGTGCGGTGGACCTCTTCCTCCACCAAAGCAGCCCCAGAGGAGGGTTTTTCACATCGGGCAAAGCGCTCAGTTTAGTTAGTGTCTAGTTAGTTGGGAATGAAGGAAAACAGGTAGCCCAGGAACAGGATTCCCCCAGACAACGAAACCAAATGGCCTCATGGCGCAGAAAAAATATTATCCTTAATACTAATTTTTTCTTTAATATGTTCCAACCGGCTTCTGCTTCCACAAGCACCCCAAAGTGAGCTGCTTTCCAAAACATGTTTCCCCAGCAGTTCTGTGTGCTGCCCTCTGTGCTGTGCAAAGGCTAGGAAATGAATAGCACTTTTTTTCCTCCTCTTTTTTGCTTCTTTTTTTTTTTTTTTTGCTCTTTCTCATTTGAGAGTTTTCTTGGTGAGGATGAAACCACAAAACAGAAGGCAGCCTAAATGAAATTATTAACCAAAAGAAACCACTAAAGGAACTTGATTAATTTGCCAAGTAACAGAGCCCAGTGTGTTCTTTTAGGCAGCACATCCTGAAGTAATTGAATCACCCCTTGGAAAAAAAAAGAAAGCAGTGGATGTCTGAGTGCAGGGGTACCCACTCGCTATCCTCAATAAATCTCTCTTATGAAGGAGGTAGCTTGCTTTTCTCACTAGGAACCTGTTAATTTCCCCCCCTTTTATGCAACTGAATACAAAATTCAAAATCTATCAGCAGCATCCTTCAAGAAAAAAAAAAATCAAAGCTTTATCTCTCATTTCATCTCGGCACATTAATTATGCTCTCCAAAGTGAGTTAAACCACCAGCTTATTAAAAATGTCGCAAGATTTATTTCTACTCTAGGAGGTACCATGAGCCCCCAGATCTCAGGCGGACACCGCACAGGAAGAGCTGGATGGTGCCCTGCCCGCTGGAGCAGGACCCGGGACGGGACTTTGCATTCGCTTGGCATAAGGAAAACTGTGGATTTACCTTTTGGCTCCTTTCCTTTTCCAAGCAAGAGGATGGGAATTAGCACAACCCTGTGCAAAGCTGCAAATGGGCGCAAAAAGTTTTTCCCATGTTTTGCCATGTTTTTACCGTTTTTGCCTTTTGTCTGGGTGGAGGTGGGTGATAAAACACTGGATGCCACCAAGGCAGAGCAGTCCCAGAGAGCTGAAGCTGCAGCGTGCAAGGAGAGCCCCTTGGAGAGCATCGAGGGAGACGATCCAGGGTGGAAGAGCGCGGGAGCGAGCGCCGCTGCACCCGGGGACAGAGGCAAGCGCTTCCAGCTCCGGCGCTCCTCATCAGCGCTTCGCTTCATATTTTACCCATTCAACTAATTCCGCTAATTCTAGGGAATTACAGAAATAATTGCTATTTTCCGATAGATACAGGCCTGCCTCTCAAGTCAGGAAAAAAAAAAAGGGAAAAAAATCAATGAAGCAGTGTTTAAGGGAAGTCAAAATAAGCTATTTCCATCTCCTCGTTTGCAATTAACTTCAGCGCATAACGCAGTGGGAGGTGGTGCCTGGGAAAAGCGCCGCTCCTCTCCAGCCCTCCTCATTTTAAGTGGTGAGATCAGCCGAGATACGAGCGCGCAGCAGCGCTGTTCCGTTCCCGAGTGTTTCAGTGTTGTTCCCAAAACACCTGGGCCAAGCAGCAGTTCAGGGATTTGGGGGCCGGAGGGACTGGTTTCCCCGCATTTTCTGCCGGGGCCTTGGGGTTTTCCCTGAGCTCCATGCAAATGATGCCGCTGGGAGGAGGTTTGGATCCAGCCTGGCACTGGGAAGCTCCTGGCAGCCTCTGCCTGCAGTGGCAAATCCTTGTCCCACACCCGTCCTGGAGGGACAGGAGCAAAACCAACTTGTTGGTGCTGCCGCATCCATCTGGAGACGGGTCCTGCTCCTCCCGGCAGGCCAGAGGATGCTCCATCCTTGGCACTCATTTTGCACCCTCCACCTCACAGCTTTCAAGGCATCGCGGACATGGAAACCTGCTGACGTGCATGGAATATTCCCCCCCACGATGCTCTCTTGGAAGCTTCTTCCTCTCAATGGTGCCATTTCCATCACTATCCCCACCTCTCTGTAACACCTCATCTTTGGTTCAAGTGTCATCTTCGGATTTTTTTGTTCCCAATTAATATTTCTATGGCAACTGCGTTTAATTTTGAAGCTGTAGCATGCACTCTGCACCGCGATCAGGCTGGAAGGTTTCCCAAGGTGCGCTCCTTCCATGCTCGTGGGAGCTTGCAGCCCCTGTCCCCACATCACATCCGAAGGGCCAAGGTTATTTCCCGCTGGGAAACGTGACAGCATCTGGGAATGGGGAGCACAGGCAAAGGAGCTGCTGTGCTGGAAACTCCATCCTGTCCCATATCCAGTGTTCGCAAAAAATACATCCTTCCTTGAGGATGCTGCTGCCCAGAAACGAGCCAAAAAAAGATGATGTAAGGCAGTGAAACTGCAAAATCACAGCCCAAAGGAGACTGGAGAGAAGCAGAGACGACGTCGGGAAGGAGAAGCACAGACTAATGTGTCCCTTCAATGTCTCCTCTCACCCCCTCCTGATTTTTCCAAGTTATCCCTCCTCCTCACAATGCCCCGTGATGCCAAGTGCATAAACCTGGCCCTGGGGCCCATCTCCTGCCTGGAAGTCCTCTGTGATGGGAAAACTTCCTATGGGAACCAGCCAGGAGTGAGCACAAGCTGGAAATGCTCCAGGCAACGGGCCTGGCTTCTTCTCCCTGCTTCTTAACCTTCCCCTGGACTAGTACGTAAGGAAAACCCTGACATTCGTCATGAGAATTTCCTTTGGTTAAAACCAGAGACTCAAAGTGACTAATAGCTGGGGCTAAAGGAGAGATTATCATTACCCAAAGCGCCTGCAGCACCCTCATGTCACGCAGAGGCAGAAAACCCACTAACCCACTGCAAAACTGAACATCCAGCCCTATAACTGGAGACATAAACGCTCTTTTCTCCCCAAGAGCAGCCGTCCTACCAGTGCCCACGTCCCGAGTCTGCTGCAGTGATTTGCAGTTGAAAACTTTGCATTGACGGTGCTGAGGCTCGTTAAGCCACACACCATGCACTAATTACGGCGCCTGGGGCAAGACTGGCAATCCAAAGAGCATAAAATTATAATGACTGACTGCATAGAATTAGACTGAGCAAGATAAACAGTCCAAACAGCAGCAACGGTGCAAGTCCTTCCTGCAGGGACACAAAGCCAAATTGCAGCCCTGGGGTGGAAACTCCAGCAGGTTCCTGGGAAGCTGGACTTGCCCTGCCCCAGTGCTGGTCTGTGAGTTGCTTCTCATAGCACCAGGGTGAAACAGGGATGAAACGGGGCTGGAATGGAGCTGGAATGAGGCTGGAACGGGGCTTGCATCTGCAGCTGCTGCCAGCAGAAAGTTCAGGCCTATCTGTTTAAAATGCAGGTGGGAGAAATTTCTTAGCCAAATCTGCAAATACTCACAAGTAAATCACACTCCAGAGGGGAAAAGCCAGTCCCTTGCTTGTCCCCGTGATTAAATCACCCTCGCTGCAGAAAATGAATCCGCGCGCCTGTGCTGGCTCCTCGGTGTGCGGCTCTCGCCAGGGGCTCCCGCAGCCGCACGGCCACTTCCATTCGGACTAAAGAAAGTGGAACAAAGAGCAGAACAACATCATGGAGAAAGCACCATCGGGATGCACCGAGAAGGGGAAGGCACATTAGAGATGTATGACAGCAAAACTTTCTTAAATTCGCTATCTCTGCAGGTACAAACCACCCGAGGAGCCCACCGTTTGTGCTTGTAGAGATAGAAAGAGGCCGACACAGAGGTGCTAGCAGGAAGAAAAGTCAATCCTGAATCCTGCAGGAGTGCAATGAATTGCTCTTAAAAAAATCTAATCAAGAACTTTTCCTCTCTTCCCCTTATTTTTTTCTAAGCAAGTACAGCATGTAATGTGTATAGTCTCAAAAGGAGATTTACTAGACACTGCTGTGACTAAGGCAAGATGTAATTAGGAGAGGGGAGGAACATTTATCATTTGCCAGAGTGAATTAGGTGTTTCGACTTCTCAAAAGAATTGAGCGCAGAGGGTGAATTTTTTTCCAATTTCTCTCACATCTCCAATATTATTAAGTTCAGCTAGAAAACACTCGAGACAAATTGACTCATCTGAGCCCATCTCTTTATAATTGTTACACATTTGAAATTGGCTTAGTTAAATGAATGCTTCACGCGCCGTTTGACAGACTCTGTTGTCTAGATGCGATATTAAAAATATCAAAATCAACATGAGAACTGGAGCAGAGCTTAGGGATATTGCTTTTTTTGAGCGGTGTATATTGCTTTAGTTGAAACGCAGCTTATACTTATGACTTTAAACACGGCTGCAGGCATAGATAAAGAGATATTATTCCTTTCCTATTAAAAGCAATGCATTTTTCTCCTTTCTTTCTAGTTAGCAAGAGGCTTGCAAGCTGCATGCTGTAAATCACTGGGTGGAGCAGCCGTGACTTTGTACACAGAAATCATCCGTGTGATGTATCTGCACAGCGCGAGCCTGCACGGAGCGCGGGGGCTCTGCGCTGCTTTTGCAGTCGTTTGCATGCAGCGCATTAATCTTCTTTCACAGCGGTTAGGGAAAAGCAGAACTGCCTGCTGCAAAACGCATAGGTCATGAGTAAGAGCCCGCTCGAGCCCCTGGAGCTTCTGCAAAGGGTCGAGTGCGGCGGGTGACGTGAAGGCGACGCAAACCTGGCAGCACGGGAGCTGCAAGGCGGCTGCTTCTGCCCCGCTGCGATGAGGGGACGGAGGGGCTGGGGACGGTCACGCGTGGGCCACGTCCCCACTGAAATGCAGGGAGGGTGACGCTGGGTGCAAGTGGCAGACGGAAACCAGAGCAGCTCCCGGGAGGCTCAGCTCCTTCCAGATGCTTCCCAGTGCGTCGCTGTGCGCACAAAAAGCTTCGTGGGGCTCATCCAGCAGCTCCCGAAGCCCCAGGAAGGTCTGCGGAGAAGCAGAAGGGAAGGAGGTGGGTCTGTGCACAGCCAGCTTCATGTCACATCCCATTTCCAGGGCTCCAGAGTTTTGCAAAAACCCAAGGCCAGGCAGAACAAATGCTGAGGTAGCAGACTCCGGAGCGGCTCCGGCATGCATTAGAGACAGGATCTTGTTTCTTCTCACCCGTTCCGGCTCTTGGGCTTCCTTTCCATATTGCTTCATCATGAGCAAAATAACCAGAGAGACAGAAAGACAGAGGCTGCCAGCTTGGAGATTCACACCAACTTCAGAGCTGAACGCTGTGCTAAAGCCTTAAAGCAGGGGATGAGCACGAGCAGTGCCAGGCGAGCAGATGTGCACGTCCTTGCACGGGCAGTGAAGCCGGGGTGGTGAAACAGAGTTCGAACCTACAAGAAGGCAAGAGGGGAGCAATCTGGGCTCTCCTCATCCCAAAATCCCTTGATTTGAAACCACGGCGGCTTTGCGACTTCCTGGCACAACTCGTCACGCAGTCGCACGGATCAATCATGTCAGCAACGCTTTTTTGCAAAACCACACGCAGAAAAACACATCCTGCGCACCCGCTCGCTGGGAAGACAGCAAGGGAGGGCCTCACTTTCAGTGTCGCACGTTGGATTCAGCTTCCTGGGGCTTTTACATTCGATTCGATGCATTAAAGCCCATGTGGTTTAACAACTATGTAATGGGTTATATATACGATCTGTTAAGCAGGTGTTTGAGGTTTGGCAATTATCTAATAAGAGACTCATACATATTACAGTAGATAAACTTCAATAAATATGTTCTTAATCAAGTGGAGAGCGCTCAGTGTACAATTACCATCCCGGCCGTGTCACGGTTTGGTGCAGGGCAGGATTTCCCGCGCGGTTCCGAACCCGGGTCCCTCGCTGGGGTGACTTGGCCACGGGGGCTTTTTACATCCTCACACATGGCCTGATGCCTCTGGGATGGGCTCGCACACAACTTGTGGGATTTATCCTTGCCCTCCTCCACGGGATCTCCAAGACTGACGGCTGGGTTGAAACCACATGTATGGTTTCTATCCATCCCTACGGATATACGGCAAGCCGCCGGAGCTGCACGGGTCTGCGCCGCAAGGCATCGGTCCTGCAGCAAAGCTCGACTCGATGCCCCCCAGGCTCCCACCTTTGTGGCCGGGCTGCATCCCAAAATCACGCCTGGCTGCAGGGTAAAGCACCTCTGCCTGGTAATTAGCCACTTTCCGAGCAGGGCTGGGAAATCTAATTAGCACATTAGCGCTAGCTTTTCCAGCCATAAAACAGCGGGGTCAGCGATGCACGCTGAGCCCAGGCGCACGCACGGGGCGTTCCTGGACACAGTGTCAGCGGTGCCAGCGCCCATTTCGTATTGCTCTAGCGCTGTATAGTGCTATATTTTCCCACCATTACCAGGGTGATTGATTGCTGTATCACAGCCTGTTTAATTACTCCCTTTTAATGCCTGGAAGCCGAAGAGACAAAAAACCCACAGTCTCCCTGCCTGCGCTCAGAGCGACTCCGGAGCATCGCGCTCACGGAGGAGCCCAATGCCAGCCTGGATGAAGTGTCCCAGCCAGGAGCACGGTGCCAGGATGCCCTGAAATAACCAGCTCTGATGCTGGCCAGAGCATCTCCTCTCCGGAGCTTTGTGCGTTTGCAAAACATGAAAATTGGACCAGGCTGCGTTTCGACCAGTGAGCTCAGATGCATGGAAAAGACCTCGGCCTCTTCTCTTACACCCGCACCGAGAAGCTGCACCATCACCGTGCGCTGATAAATAATTGAGGGGCTAATGTGATTTCAAACTGAGCGCTTATTAAATGGAAACGTCCCTGTTGACAGATGAATTCCTGTAATTTTTCTCTGGTTGAGCTCCGGTGCCCGCTTTCAGCTTTGAAGCCGATGAGGTCACCCTTGCTGTAAAGAAAACGCTGCGGTTGAAAAGGATCCGGGCTTTGGGAAATAAAATAATAATAATAATAATAAAACAATAACAACAATAACAGCAGTAATAAAGCACAGAGATTTTAAAAGCTAGAGAAAAACAAACCCCAGCCTCGAGCACACATTTGTTTCCCCTCTTCTCCCAAGAGCAGGACCCACGCGGTCTCACTCTCGGTGCCACCAGATCCAGGCAGCAATAACATCCACAAGATCCCGAGGATCCCACTGATTCGTCCAGGAACATGGGAAGGGAGATGTGGTGGCCAGAGCTGGCGTGGGGCTGCGTGCCCTCCACGCCGTCACTGCGTTTATGCTCTGCCTTCCCTCAATTATAATTAATAGCGGTTCATTATCAGGAGGGGACCGTTTATAAGATTCAATTAGACGCCATTTATTTTAATGCTTTTGAACACAAAATGAGTTTGATCTCAGGAAACATTTCATTAGCATAATCTTCCTGTAACAAGATCATCTCCTGAGCTTGATGTATTTGCAAGTCGGTACCGGGGGAGCAATGCTAGGTCCCAAGATGCTGCAAGTGGAGAAGGGCAGCAAGGAGCTTATCCCAGCGCTGCCATCGCCTTCAGACAGCGAGGAGCAGCGAGGAGGAGTCACCAGGGGCCTCTCTGGTGCAAATTCGAGCAGGATTTGGGTGGCCGGGTTTTCCTGTCCCCTGTTGGGAAGCAGCCCGTGGGGCTGGCCCAGCTTGGCCGAGCCGGGAGCCGGCAGCGATGGGCACCGTGGTGTGAGGCTGAGATCATTCCTCTCGGCTGCTCAACCTCGGAAACTTAGTCATGAATCAGGAATGAAAACTTGCATCTACTCCAAGCAAAAACACTCAATACGGCAGGGCTGGTTTTTTTCTCCCCTCCAGATAATAATCTCTGATTTGTTGCCCATATGGAAGACGTATCGGTTTTCCATATACCGGATGAGTTATACATTTCATAAGCTAAGCTGTCCGTATAGTCCAAGTAATATGAAATCACTCGCATAAGCTGTATAGTGCACCGCCGTGTATTCGGGGTATACAATTACACCGTGAACATATTTTTAAGTGCTTGGTCTTCACCAGAGCCCTGTCGGGAACTATTGCGTTTCCGAGAAGGATCCTGTGACACCCAGGAGCGTTCGAGGTGGGCGGCGGGGGGGAAAGACACCGATATGGAGGGAAGTGTTGCCATTTGGCAGGATCAGGTTTTAAAGCCACCTAAAACGCACGGAGATGAATCTCCTTTGGCCGCCTCTGGAGATGAAATCTGCTTTGCTGGTGCTCCATGTTATCCGCTAATAAAGGCGGCAGCTCCCAAGTGTTTTTAATGCATGGGCCATACAGTCTGTGAAACATAATGCACAGAGTGAAAAACCCCCCTGCTTCCTCATATGGCCTGAGCGGAGCCCTGGGTGCCAGTGCCGGGGCCAGATGGCCAGGGCCACAGTGCAGCTGAGCGAGGGCCAAATCCACCCCGCTCACACCATGGTTTCACATTGCTCCTTGTGTTTGACTCCTGCAACATGTGAGTTATCTGCTCTGGGAAGTGGTTTCATTAGGGGTACCTGGGAATCTTGTTCCTGCAGTTGCTCCAGTCGCTCTCCTGTTGCAAATCCCGGGTTTGAACGTGCAGTCCTGTGTGGGAGCAACACCCAGGGCTGCTCCATGAGGATGCACCGCCGCAGCCGTACTCCTCCCGTGCAAACCCAGCGCATCCCTGCCATGGCTGGACACCTTGCCGAGATGCATCCGGGAATGCGGGAGAGCTCAAGGGCAACCACGGAGCAGGTCTGGGGAGCCCTGGCTGCACTGAGCCCTTTGCAACCCCATAGGGCCTCCCGAAACCTTTGCAAACCTCGTCCAGGCACACGCAGACCCTGCAAGCCAACGTTTTAAAACATAAAAGAGGAGGTGCGTGCCCAGCACTGAAGGGAACGGCCATTTAAGCAACATCACTCATAGCGGGTAAATAAACGATGCAGACACGGTATTGATTTTGCTGCCCGCTCTCCTGCATTCAGCTCCTAAAAACCTGCCCTTGTCCCCAGGCAGGGCCAGTGCGGGAGCCGACAGCCCCCGTGGCCACAATCCCTCCCTTCTGCCCAGTCCGACTGTGGCACTGGGGAGGATTAAAGGGAAGGTTGTTTTAAAGCCCGCCCAGGTCTGGGTTTTGGGGTTTTCCAGCTGCTCTGGCTGCTGGGGGAAACCGCCTTGTGCTTTGGGTGGAAAGAGCTTGCCCTGGAGCCTGTGAAATGTGAACGAGCATTAAAGTACAAAGACAGATTGCATGAATACATATTTTTTTCTATTCAAGGCAGCAGACTAAAAACACAGATGTGTCAAGAAATCAGAGGGCGGCCTTTCCTCTTCCCCGTCACAGCCACAGGATTCTTTTTATAGCCCCAGTATTGATGTAAAATGAGCCTTTCCTGCAAGCTCTGAAGTAAAGAGCCTCTCTCTGCAGGGAAAACGGCTCTTCCAGAGCCCACAGGGCACGGGCAGCCCTGGGAAATACCCAGGGGAGTCCCGGGGACAGCGGCCTCGGGTGCACCTGAGCACACACAATAGGCTTGTGCTGTCCACCTTTGCTGGGCCTTAAAAGCCACTGAGGAGAGGGAAAATAAGGCAAATACATAATTTTTTAACTATGCATATACAGGCCTGGGAAGGCCGGGCTGATCCCTTATCTGGCGTCTGCACCCTCGGGAAACTCCCACTTGCACTTGCCGTTTTCCAGGGGAGTTTCCATGGCTCCAATTTCAACCCTCTGCAGAGGTCCGGCTCGCGATTTGAACCAGAAACACCCATAAATGGTAGGAGAGGTTTTTAAAAGGCGCAATCGCTGCCATCGCAGGCCGAGCCAGCGCGCGGTGGAGGGAGTTTGGCACTGGGAGCATCGCTGGGAAGTGTTTGCACCAGGCAGAATGCCCCGGGTGCAATTAGCATTTTATAGCCCATCAATCATAATTTGGATCTAGGGGTCCAGCGCACTGCGATTTGCATTCGTGAGGAGCTTTGATAAATTAGGGAGGATTACCACGCTGCGCTCATGCAGATTCGGGTCTGGCACGAGGGGAAGGTTTTAAAATGGCAAAGTTTCTGCCTCCGCGGCTGAATACACCGGGGGGACCGAGGAATTTAAAGCTGTTTAGTTCTGGGAGAGAAGTGGGATTAAAGCCGCGGAGAGGACAGGGATCTCTCCTGTACTTGATTAGGAGTTTTATGATGCAAAGCAGCTTTGGGGAAGGCTCCAGCTCTCCGTGCACGGGATTATAGGCGCCGCGGCGTTAATTACCTGCGGTGCAATGACACCGCCAAGCCCGGCGGAGCGTCGCGCTCGTGGCACGGCACAGGCTGCGTTAGGCCCAAATCCGGCTAAAGCAACATGGGATCTGAGCCCGACTCGAGCCGGAAAGCCCAAACCTCCAAGGGTTCGGAGGGCTCAAATCTGCCGCTGCTCCGTTGTGGAAAAGCTGGGATGCAGCCACCTGGGGCTGAAACGCGCTCATCTCCCAAAGTCCCTTTTATTGGCACGATTCATAGGCCAAAGGGAAGGGGGAAATAAAGTGGAGCAAGGGCTGCAAGTGGCAGCTGGAGCCAATGGTTTCACAAGCTGGGGATCCCCGGCCGGGCGCTGTCTGCAGGGAGGGGAAGCCGCTCGGCACCAGTTGCACCCAATTTGTGCTGGTTTTGTCATGGTAATGGTGGCAGCCCGGTCTGGTGGCGATAATCTCCCCATTCTGTGCTGTTTCCTTGTGGCGGTAAAAGATCACAGCACACGAAGGCGACGGATGCGCGCTCTGAACCAGAGCTGCTCCTGGAGCCATAAATCAGAAGCGGCCACAGCGGCTTTGGGAATCAATCACCCTGCTGAGGAGGACGAGTGGGGACCGGGGTCCATTTCACTTACCTATGGGCCACATCAGACCTGCACATGAGCCTGCGCTAGAGATATATCCTCCTGCATACATCTGTCTGCATATATATATGCATATATGTATGCAATTTCCTTCCAATAATAAAACATTTAGTCCTAGGTCACTGAGCAGAGGAGATGGAAGAGGAGCTGCAGAGACGGATCTAAATTGCATCTTTTGACATCCAAAACAGCCCCCAGCGCCTTGGTTTTCCATCTGCCAAGAAGGGCTATGGCATTTTCCCTTCCTGCCAAGCTACAAGGATAAATTAATTCAAGACTGCCACAAGAAAGGGTATTTTTCTGATAAAAGCCAAGGAAGCTGCTAGATCATAGTGTAGCGCAAGGGCATGAAACCAAATCCTGTTCGGCTCCCTGGGCAAACACCGGCATCAGGGATGTCCCCAAAACATCCTCCGAGTGCCAGCTGTGTCCCCATCCCATGGCACAAAGTGATGGGCATGGGAAGCTCCGGCCCTTGTGGATGGAGCAGCCAAACACGTCTGGCTCCTGGCTCGAGAACCGCAACAAAATATGATTAACGAGGCGCTGCAGACACTTCTAATTGCAATCGTTTCCCCTGGTGAATCTAAATAGCTCTCCTGAATAACAGCCTCTCCGTGATCAATAAAGTCGAGTTACGGCTTCAGCAGGCGGCTCTGGGGCAGGGGGGATTGGAATTTATTGGAGTTTGAAGGCGTCCATCGAACACGCTGGCACTGGAGGGGTTGTTCCCTCTCGGATTTGCATCCCGGGCGGGATTCATCCCTCTCCCAGGAGCTCAAACATCCCAAAGATCCAAGGAAAGGTTTAACGCCCAAGGCCATAACTTTGTGCTAGATCCGCCCCAAATCAGGGAGCGTGAGTGCCTAAATTCCACCTGCACCTAAACAAGGGGCCAAACGGGGTGGGAGCTGCTAGCCAGGCTGCCCATGGCATCAGCACGTGAGGCTACAAATCATCTCACAGAGGGCAGCAGCTTCCTAGGGAGGCAGCACAATCTCCCCAGAGAGAGAGTTTTTATCATTTTTTTTAATGCCAAACCAAATATTGATTTTTAATATATATATTTTAAGCTGGTTATCTCATTTCCTGACCTGAGACAGAAGCATGCACCCCGGTAAGAGGCAAGTTTCACCTTTTATTATTCCCCACAACTTGCTGACGCATTTACAAGATTTTACGGTCAGATAAAACCTCCTTTTGTTTCCAAATCCATCCCTTCAAGAGAGCCTCTGAAGTGCAGAACTTTTCCTTTTAATACACAGGGCCCTACTTCTGCAGGAATGCTCTGCTGGAGCTCTCCAGGGAGCAAAACCACCCCAAAATTGGGAAGGAAGAGCAAGAAACTCCTAAATCCTGTACCCTGCGGAGCTGGATGCGGCACCACAAGCAGAGGATGGGAGAACAAGAGGCTAACACAAAATTGGGCTCCACCCGGAGCCCCCTTTTCCTGCAGGTTTCTTGATTTCATACCAGCACATGACCTGCTTCCAACACTTATACATATATATTTAAATAGAGAAGTGAGCAAAACATTGCTAAGCTGGAGAGCGGGATGTTGCTCCCGGGCAGCCTTTACTCCCACCGCACGTTTAGGCTCAGAGCTACAGACACTTCCCGCTTCCTCCTAACGTCTTCTTTGGCAGGGAAAAAAGGATTAGCGCGCATAATCAAATTGCAGTTTTAGCAGAAACCACCCGTTAATTCAATCAGCAAGGATATTATATGAGCGAGGGGAGAAGCTGGTACATGGGGACGGTGCAACTAGAGAGCTCGGGTGGTTTGGAAAGAGAAGGGGAGGAAGAGGCTGCTTGGGATAAGGTCCAGGAGCTGGAGCTCCCTGCGCCTCTGCAGCTCCCCAGACACCCACGTTTCCGCACGGACATTGCGTGCTGGAGCCGAGGGGGATATTTTAAGGAAAACTCAGCACCAAGGCACAATCACACTTGGAATGACAGACAAAAGGGATGGAAATGCCTGATGGATCCAACGACGAGCCCTGGGGGACGGGTGAGAATCCGTGTGGGAAGGGAGCAGCCATCCCGGCGCAGGGGGAGCTGCAAGGGCCCCCGAGGAGAAGGAAAAGCCTCTGGTCCGAGCCCAAGCCAGGGCCCCTCCAGCAGCTCCGCGGAGCGGCCGGCACAGCCCGGCTCCGCTCCATGGACGTTATCCAGTAAAACTCGGGTGCCGTGACGAGAACCAGCTTCTCCCTTCCTTGGCTCTTGCCTCGGGCCAGCGGGGAGGTTTAAGGTATTGCCTGCTATATTAAGCACAAAATGCAGCCTGATGGTTTGGCCTTCTGCCTCCTCTCCCACCCATGCTCCCAGGGCTTTTTATTCCAGCGGGTTTCCAAGCACGGCTAAAATCCACCGCTGGTGCTTATGGAAAGCGAAGGAGGAGGAGAGCGACAGGCTCATGCAAGCACTCGCCAGTGCAGGCTCGGGATCGCACTAAATCTGTGCAGCTTAAGCCCTTTTGAAGCTCATCAGCTTACGTTTAATAGAAATTAATGCCTGGTGGCCCGGCTCAGCGTCCCTGCGGGCAGGCACTGGCTCTGGGGAAGCTGTTGGCGCCGGCCGTGGGTTTCCCCCTCCTGAAGCACTGCAAGTTTTCCTCATCCGGAGCATCCCTGCAGCGGCGCTTCCTCCCTTTGGTGCGGGAAAAGCCAGCAGAGGATGCAGCATCGCTGGGACACGAGGGGAAGGGATGGAGACGCTGGGCTCAGGGATTCCAGGAGCAGGAGGGTGATTTGGGAATCTGCGCTAGCCAAACACCCTGCTGGCATCAGCCCCCTTCCACAATCTCCCTCCCCACGAGCTCCTGGTACCTGCATGTCCCAAGGGACCAGAAATACCCACGACCACATCCCTTCCCCTAAGGCACACATGCAAGGAGGTGACTTTACAAGCCACACGAGCACCAAGAGCGTGTCATCACAGCAGCATCGTGCAGCCCCAGCGCCAGGGACAAGCCCCACACTTGAGCAAGTCGAACAGAGCAATCTGTGCAAGAGCAATTTAACAGGGGAAAGGAAAGGACTGCAGATAACCCTTAATGACATAAACACGTCCTATAATTAACAGTTCACATGCAGGGGAGATAACCCCGCGGCAGCACCGCTGCTCGCGAGCAGAAACGCCGTCATTTGTACCCTGCGGGGCCTGGCAGCGGCCGGGAGGTCTCATGTAAACGACAGCACGCCAAGGAGGGAGGCGACCGGCAGCAAACGAGAACTGGTGCTCGCTCGAGTAACTCATATTTAAATAGCATGAAGTAAGTGGTGCACGAGCTCTGCTTTCCCTGCCTGGTGTGTGCAACCAGCAGCTGCAAAAAGGGATTTTACATTTTTCCCCCCACAAGCTGCACGTGCCGCGGTGCCAAAAGCACCACGAGCGCACGCAAAGCGAGCCCCGGGGCAGAGCCGCCAGCCCGGGGCAGCGTTAGGGACTCCTCAGCACAGGTGGAAAGGTTTGCGCACGGCAGAGAAAGAGTGCCAGGCTCGAAAGCGATTTATAAGGCGCGTAGCAAGAGTCTTTTCCTCCATAAGCGCATTCAGAGCTTTCATTGCCAAGCTAAACATTATTCTAACTGTGAAACCGAGACCATAATACATGACACAGTTGGAGACTAGCAGGCTTTTATAACCAAATCTGGAAAACAACAGCCACACACTTGGTTTTAATACATCGCTGCTTTTCCTTAACTGAATCTTTCCACCAGGTAAGAAGAGGAAATCCTTCTCCGGGGCCCAATAAGCTGCTTGGACACTGAAGATCCCTAAGCAAATCTACCAGCATTTAAGAAGGACACCGGACCAGCACAGCGCTATTAAGGTTACCGTACTTTTCCAACCACTAAAATCGCAAGTAAGCATTAAATATCTTATTGGGACTATCAGCACACACCATTTGTGGTCACGCAGTGCATTCCCTTTATGTCTCCCTGAGGCTGGAATAAACCTTACTTTTGGATCATTTGCAAGAAAACTCTCCAAAGACTACAAATCACCTGCTGCCAGCACCATAAATCTTTAAAATTAGTTAGTTGACTGTTTTCTAATGACCATAAACATGTTCACTAATACAAATACTTTTTAATTAGCTCACTAGCATAGATTGAAGTGTAGCTTTAATTTTTTTTCTTTTTGATGCAAGTCGATATTATCCCAAGATCCTTAAGGGAGCACAAGTCTCCTGTCTCCCTTTTCCTCCAAATCCATCAGGATGGGGCAAAGGCCAAAGGGAGACCAGCTCCCAATCCCCTTTTCCCAGCAGGAAAAATAGCAAAGGGAAGAAGGCTCACGCCATTCGCCTGCCCTGGAGCTGGCTCTGCATTTTGCAAGGAAGACGTTTTAATTTAAATCAATGAGTTATTGATTCATTTCTCATGCTGGAAAGAACGAGAACAGTGTGTATTTCTGCCACTCGATCTGTACTCCTGCTGACCTCAGGCTTAGAGTACAAACCTGATGTAGAATATTTCCTTTCCTAATAGGGGAGTTTTTATGGCCTTGGACCTGAGCTAGCAGAAAGTCACCGGGGAAAGGATGCCTGAGTAGGAAATCATGGCAAGGAGGGTAATTAATGTTCAGCACATACGCTCAAATTAGCCTATCCCTGAATAGGAAGGAAATGAATCACGAGTTGAGCTTTTATAGAGCCTCGGGGTCTTCTCGGGAACTTACCAAATTTCCTGGTGCACCAGGACTGATAAAGAGCTCGGGAAGAACACGGAAACATGCCACGGAAAAGAGCCTGCTAATGAGCACGTGAGACCCTGCCCCAGAGACCTCAGCACCTTAAGAACCACAAGGAACCGCTGGAGAAAGGACATGGTAAAACCTGGAGGTCCAAGAGGTAAAGAGCGTGGAGCTGCAGCATCTGCCCAGCCGTCACGGGGAAGCCATCCCTTTCCCAGGCATTTTGCATTTGCTTTTCTGGGACAACTTTCCAACAACAGGCCATTTGTCTCCCATAAATCCATTCACTCCATCTGGATATTCATGACCCTAAAGCTACAATCCAACATTTGAAATATCACTGTTCCTTCCATGGCAACTAATGCCATGTCATGGAGGATTACGATGTCCCACCAAGGCAGCAGATGACCACAAGCACCAGAGATCATGTTTTACTGTAGCTCTTCCCCAGAAATAATGAATTTCAATTAAAATAACCAGGAATACAGTCTAGTTGTGTAATGGGTTCTAAAGTGAAGGGGGCTTTCTGCAGTTTTCCGTGAGATACAAGCATGTCTTGGAGTTCGTTTCGCCCAGCCTGTGGAATTGCATCCTTTGAAGTTTGGCTCATTATAAAGCATATATCAATTTAATGTCTCTAATAAAGCAGAACCATAAAACCATGAGCAAGCTTCCAAGAAAAGCTGCTGCATGAGTCAGGGTGCTGGCCTGGGCGTTAGCTGGTTGCACAGCTTCAACTGAGGAGATGGGAAGACCCTGGAGAAAGCAGCTCCTGATGGAAAGGAGCACGACTGGAGGGACTAAATGCCGGGGCAATGGTGTGGGGAGCAAATCCATCAGAGCAGGGAGCACCCCCGGGCACAGGACTCAGCTGCCAAACCCTCCTGCAGGGAGGAATAAGATCTGGGTACTGAGGGAAACGTCTCCAAGCGGGACAGGGAGGGCAGGGCACAGGGCTGGAGAATCCCTCATGCAACATATCTTATTGCAAAGGCTCGTGCATGGGCAGGTATCGCATCCGAAGCCTTGGCTGGCTGTTAATTAAGGTGTTTCAGTGAAGAAGACCACACAACGAGGGCGGTTTTTCTCCTAGGCATGATAGCGGCCACAGGGAGACAGGCAGAGCTTCAGGGAAGCCAGAAGAGCCGCTCCGGGCAAACGGAAGAGCTTCCCGATATCGTTCGGGTAATAATTTTGAGACTGTTTGTAGAAATGGCCATTCTGGTAGTGTTAAATGACAAATTATGTTCCAATAACTTTCACAGCATCCATCAAAAGACACTTTGGTGACAAGGAGGAGATGGGGACAGTCCAGACAGTGACAAATTGGAAGTGCCGCCCTTTGCAAGCGAGCCAGTGATGCCACATGTCAGAGCCTGCAGATTAAACCTGCACATGGCTGTGAGCATCCCAGTCACCACATGGAGCCTTTGGATCAGCAGGAGCCTCCCTCCCAAATGGGCAGGACTCCGGGCTCCTTTGCAGAGTGAAACGCAAAAAGCCACGTTTGTCCTATAACAGCATCCTGAGCAGGCAGCAGTGCCCTGTCTTCAACCCCTCGCTTATTTTTTGGGATAGTTTCCCCAGGAACACGTGCTGGGGGCTGCATTTTGACCAAGGCCCTGCAATTCAGCAAGGGTGTGATGGTGAAGGAGGAGGTTCAGCAGACAGCACTGCAGGACTGCAGTCCCTTGCTCAACCCAACACCAAGGGTGCAAGATCTCAAAGCTCCGAAGCTCCCAAGGGGACAACCAGGGGAATACTCCCAAAACTGCCCTCCTGCTGAAAGGAGGGGGGTATTTCTCAGCGTAGAATCTGAGCTTTGAATCACGATTAAACCAGGCAACAGGAGCAAGCCTGCACCGTGCGGGGTGAAGGCTCCCGCACACCTGCGCTCGCCGCGGAGCAGCCGGCCCCTCGCGCGGCCTGACCACGCTCCAGAAGCCGTAAGCAGAGGTTTGCCAAAACGAGCCCCGCGGAGCAAACAATGGGCCTCTGCAGCGTCCAAATGCGCCAGATGGCCGGCGTGATGATGATCTAACTTTAAGAGCTGCATTAATCTGTCGTGGATGAAGAGCAGGGATAAGGAGCGGTCCAGCAACCCCGCGCTCCGTGAGCGCCGAGCGTGCAGCCGCGGGGAGAAAGGCCTGGAGGTGGCTGGATGGAAAGTCCTCCCTGGCTCTCTGCATCCTCCCTGCCGCTCCGGGCCAGCCCTCGTCCTGCCAGGACCGCCGAGGGCGTTCAAAGCCGGTCAGCGTGGTCCTCAAAGCAACGCGGGAGGAAGCGGCGCGGAGACAAAAGGATCTGCCAAAGTCCAGAGGGAAACGTGCTTCTGGTGCCAAGGAAAAGCAAAGCGTAGAGATAACAGAAGGGTACAGCAGAAGAGGGGGGGGAAATTAAAATAAAAATAGCAGGCGCTTGTCCCTAGCGTACTGCAGAGAAAAGCCTCTCGCTGAGACAGCCCTGTATGTGGCACCCCCTGCAAGGATGACAGCAAGAGAAACGATGCCAAAGTTAGCAGAGAGAAAGGGGAGGAAGCAGCGAGTCCCAGAAAGGTTTTGCCTATAGATAGTAGAAATAGGGCATAGGGTGCGAGTGGTAAAGGGGGCAGGAGCCGGGCGGAGGACGCCCCAAGAAGATGCACAGGCCACTGAACACCAGCTGCAAAGCAGGGTGAGCAGGGAGGTGGCCTAAAGACCTTCGTGTTCTGGAAGGAGAGACAGTAAAACTGTAGCCAGCAAAGCCAGAAATCTGCATTCTCCAGCGCTGCTGTCATCATCCCAACGGGCGGTATGAATCGTAAGGAGAAAACCAGAGAAAAGGCAGTTATTTTATAGAGTACAAACCAACAGCGATTTCAGCTAGAACCAGCTGAACTCATGAGCCAAACACCTCCCAGTTGGGAACACGGAGCTCCCGCAGAGTCAAAAACCAGGAGTTCTGCCCAGAGCAGACGGAGCTGGGGGGGTCCCAGCCCTGGGGAGCACAGGCAGGGCAGGACTCCCAGGCACCGAGCCCAGGGCAGAGACTCAGGACACCTGCGCCCTCGGCTGCTCCTCCAGCCACGACGCGAGAGCAGCAGCGACAGGAGGAAGCGCAGCAATGAAACGGGGGGGAGCAGGTGTCGTGCCCCAAAATCAGAGCCCCCGCGTCAGGTATCAGTGGGTGACAGAGAGGCGCAGGCTGCATTTGCATGGGTGGCAGAAACAGGGGGCCAGCAAAGTCCCCATCTCCATGGGAAGGGCGACGTCGCTGCCTTGCGTGAGCCCATCCGAATGCCGAAAGCTTAAGTAACACATCTAAAAACAAGAAACCACTTGTGCCAAGGACAGCAAAAGAGCGGCATCAACTTTCTGCGCACGCGAGTCTGCCGCCCTGAATCATCTTCCAGTGCCGTGGGCCGAAAGGGCTGGGGACGCGCGGCCGGGAAAGAGCCAGACGCACTCAGCACAGCCCCAGTGTGCAGCGAGGCAGCAGCTGAGAACAGAACAGAAACAGGCTATTTTCAACTTAAAAGCACCAAGCGAGGCATGAAAGTGCCAGTTTCTAGTTCCTGGCTTGAAAGACTCCAAGATCAAGCTAGAAAGGAGAACAGGCATTGGGTCAGCCTTTGATCAGGATGTCCCTGGAGAAGGAGGGAAGAGGGGGGTTTGCTCTCCTTCTCCATCAGCCTGAACTGCTGGAGGACTTAGTCCCTGCTGGTCCCACCAAAGCCCTTTTGGATCAAAGAAACAACAAAATACGAGTCACCTCTTGGGTGATCCTCACTCACCAGTCAGCAGTCACGCTTGCTTCGGGGCAGCCTGCAAATATTTTGTGTGCAGATTGCAAATGCGCTTGGAAACCTGCCTGAACAAGCGTCCCCAGACGGAGAGATGCTGCTGGACACCACGAGGCGCCAGGCGACCGTGCAGGAGCTCGCAGCGGGCGCGAGGAGGCCGCCCTGGGCTCTGTGCACGGCCAACGCCGCATGCCCCAGGCTGCTGCGCGCCTTGGAGCCCGGCCAGCACGAAGCTGTTTCCACTCGCTCATACCTGGCACCAGGCTGAGCTCTCGGAGCAGCCTGGAAAGAGTTTAACGTCTCCCCGGCCCGTGGAGAGCCGCGTGCAGCCTTGCACGCTCACATCCAGCTTTGCACATTCGTGTCCAGCTTTGCACACTCACGTCCAGCCTGCTTGCATGACCCACAAAAAGGATGCGCAGCAGCTCATCCTGCAGGTCTTATCACCTTGCAAGGGGCAGAAAAAAAACCCAAGCTGTTTTCAGCTTGTTTCCTAGCAATTTGTGTGATCTGGGCTCATGCAGCACATCGTGGACGTGCCCGCCGGGCAGGACAGCGTGGGGAGCCGTGGATGGGCCGGCTGAGCTGCATGGGATTTGCAGCTCTGGCTTTCGGGGGCTGCTCCGGACCCTGCGGATCCCCAGCAACGCTGGTCTCGAAGCCGCCGGTCACCGGAGGACACCGGCGAGGTTGTCCTGGGACATGGCAGTAAATCAGCACCTGGCACCCGGAGCGCAGCTCCGAGCACGTTTCCGCAGAGCTCAGGCTCCCCCGTCTCCCCTCCCCGCATCGGACGCTGCAGATTTTCCAGGCTGAACGCTTAGTCCGGGGAAGAACTTCTTGTGATTTATTTCTCAAGCCACAGTTATCCCTTTCAAAGGAGGATCCTTACGCCAAGTCCTAGCTAAAAATAAATAAATAAATAAATTCACGTTCATTAGTCAGCTCACTTGGCCGAAGCTGCAATAGGAACGTAATAAACTTTCCATATGCCTCTGATAAACGGGACAGCTTAAGTTATGAGCAGAAAAAGGCATCAATTTTAAAATGTCAAAACTTACCATGCAGCTTGGGCCAAGCACTTGTTCGGAACGAGACGGGGGAAGGAGCTGGTCCAAGTTTAGAGGCAAAAGCAGCGGCGGAGGACACGGCAGCTCAGCGCTCGTTGCTCCTTTTAAAGCCCATATTTTCCCTAGCAAAGCCCACTAGCTGCTGTATCACCCCTCTGTGCCCATTCCCTGCCTGGGTTTTCATGTCTCTGGCCCAGCGCAGCGCTTGCTCCCTAAGCAAAGCAGCCCTTGCTCTCCTCTCCGGGAGTCTGTCCTTTTCCCTGGGTGGCTTTTGACTTTTCAACGCCTGTTAAAACCATTGCAGCCTTCGTAGCAAGTCAAGGGAACTTGACACACGCATTGCTGAATTATGGGCTCTCCATCATTTCCCTTCCTCACCTGGCCTGTCTGTGAACGACAGCAGAGGAAGCCTGGAGGGATGAGCCCCGAGAAGAGGCTGCTGTAGCATCATTACCACTTGTCATGTGCTTTTTGCAGCTTAATTTGGGCTTATTTTCAGAAAAGACCCAGGAGGCCACCTCAGGTGAGAGCCCAGCGCTCCCAGGTGCGGGCACAGCCCTCGGGGAACCGGCCCTCGGCGTCAGCTTGGGGCATCCAAACAAAGCCAGACTTTGCCCAGGAGAGGGAATTTGGGCATTATCTGCCTTAAGGAGCAATATTCTTTCAGCACTTTAATTAGAAAGCAGCAGGCAGGAACAGCGTGTCTGATGTTCAGCAGGAAACCAAAGCACAAGAGCGAGTCAGACGTATTCCTGCCCAGCTCCCTTAGCAACCCCGGGAAAGTTTCCAAACTCCTGCACCATTAACATTTAAGGAATCATCTCTGAACTCAAGTACTTAAAACAGTGAGGAGAAACGAGACGCTGTAAATGGATTTGTTCAGCGTGGGTCACTTACTGACAGGGTGTTTAAATCAGGCCTTGCTGCTTTGCCGTGACAGCAAGGGCTGTCAGGGCTGTTTATCATTTTAAGTTTTCCATTTTTTTCCCCTCCTCTTTTAAGTGCATTTTAGCAGCCCCCACGACATGCGGGCTCTGCCCGATGCTGCACTAGAGCCCAGCTGTGGTTATAGGCTGCCATATATTCAGTGCCAGCGTTAATCCCGGATGAAGAACCTGGACTCGAGGCAGCTTTGGAAAAACAGCCCCTCTGCTTGGAGAGGGCACAAGGCACTCGCGGCCCAAACATTTGCTAGATGTGTAATTCTCTCCACTTGCAAACCCAGGGAAAAAAGCATTTCTGGAATAAAAATCACACTTATTGATGCAGAGCCACTGCTCCGCAATTTACTACCAGGTATTTCAGCAAGTCAAAATTCACCTGGTCACTGAGGGCACAACGAGCCCGTCATTGAGCGGTGCCCTCGCTCCAGGCGCCGTGATGCATTGCCAGCAATCACGGAAATAAAAGCGCTGGAATATTGTTGTCCCAGGATTAATGCCTCACACTGCAAAAACAAACGTCCCGGCGTCACCGCAACGTTCGGTTGTGATAAATGATTTGACTTTGCCTCCGCACTTCTGTAGCGGCAGGAGACCATTATCCTGAGACAATGTTTTATTCTATTGACATTATCTCTTAATTATAATGTGAGCGATAGCAAAGGGGGAGAGCGCGAGCGGGAGCCCTCCAATCGCTCCCGCGGCCTTTCTGCCGTTTATCCTGTCAGGGGATCCGGGAGAGATTTTACTACAGCAGTTTATTGACCCGCCAGACTCCAGCGCGCAAAGTGCCCATTAAGGCGGGCGCGGGATGGTCATGGCAGGTCATGGATTTTTATCCTGTAGCAATGGGTTTGAAAAAGGGGAAAAAATAACAATTTTCGCAGAAGCGGGGTGCTTTCTAGAAAGACAGAAAGGTCACTTGCATGTTTTAAAATGCAATTTCAGCAAGATTCAGAAGGCGCTTGGCATTTATAATGCCTCTGATTGTAGTTAATATTCAGATGAAGATTTTGGAAGGGATAATAAACCTTATGCTTGAGGGATTAAGCCAGTCAGTAGCTTTCAGCAGTGAGGATGCAGCTTGAGAGGAGAGCTATGCCCTCACCTTTGGGATTCAGGGCTGGAGTGGGAACCATGGGGCACCGGAGTCCGCACGGTCCTGCCTGCACCCCTAGAGCTGCTCGTCAGCCACGAGGCCACCTGATAGGCTTTAGTTACCTGCAAGATTTTGTTTTGCAAAACTGCTTTGTCCATGGCAGATAAACGGCGAGGCAGGAAAGCAAAGCACTCGCTCATGCTCATGTTCCCAAGCTGGAGAAGCCACCGCAGCCGCTGCCTTCTGCAAGCAACAGTGGGGAGGCTGGACCAGGAGAAGCAGCCGGGGGACGCGTGGGGTCAGCCAGGAGGCCGCTGGATGGCCCTGACATCTTCATCCCTATTCTCATCCTTTAGCAGATAACGGGATAACCTGAGGCTCCCGCAGCACCAGGGTGGAGGGGACCCAGCCCCGTTTCAGCTCCTCAGCACCCTTTACCACCCCTTTTCATAGGCATATTTTTCAATACGTAGAAATAGGGTTTCCCAAGAGCGGTCTGAACTCCCCATTGGGAGCGCACGCTTCTAGGTTTCACTCTCTCCGTTAATTACCAGGTAAACGAGCTCCCTGCGCGCTGGGAGGGCTCCTCGCCTCGTTAGCTCGGGCCGGCAGCAGCTTCGGGGCACTAACGGTGTCTCCACCATGCGATGTGAAGCCCGACGGGGCATCCTTCCTGCTCCGGAACGGGCCCTTCTGCTTCACGTCACCGTTCCCGCTTGGAATCGCCCCCGTCGACTCCGCTCCATCCCCGGGCGTGCGGGAGAGCCTGGAGCTGCCCGGGAGAAGCACCCTGCAGCCCGCAGCTCGCACCAGGCTGTGCTAATGCACAGGACAAATTGATCACCCAGGTATTAACCTCTCAGCACTGCAGCCAGCCTCTTCTCCTGGAAAGCCAATTAAGTGCACATAGCGCTTGCTCTGGCGGCTCTTAATCCGTAATTAAAGTCAGGCCGTGGCTGAGCAATAGCTACGTTTATGGGGGGGGTGAAGAAATAACCTTTGATTTTTACCCAGAGGGGAGTGAACGCGCGGTCCGACCGCAACCGGGCCCTGCAGAGATGCACAAAATTCCATGTAAAAACCCAATGCATGGCAAAAAGGACACAAGGGAACCTGGAGCACCTGGCTGCAGCAGCCCCATGCACCTCCCAGGTGGAGCATTCCCACCCTTGGCGCTCCCTGCGTTTCGGATCTACCGGTGCTGCTTTCCCCCAGGTCAGGGAGACGCTTCAGAGCAGATGAAGGGGCTGGAGGTGCCCATGGGCCCTCATGGTCACCGCATGCGACGTGTCCTGGTGATTTAGAGACAGGCAGAGGGTCCACGACCAGCCGCGGCTTCCAAGGATTCCTTACAGCGGGTGGAGGAGATCAAATGCAAACGGGCGGATGGTATGTGAACAGCTCCAGCCAGCCCAGGCTGCTGAACCCTCTGGCTTCTTTCACAAGGCTTTGAAATGGGGAAACGGAGCTTCAGATAATTTATTTGCCAGGGGCACCAGAGAGAGCGGGGGAATATTTACGAGCCAAAGAAAATCCACAAGGTATGTGTCGGCGGGGGCACCCGCCGGGGCCGGAGCGCCGGCTGCACCGGGAGCCTGCAACGCGATCCCAGCCTGCGGCACCGCGGGAAGGAGTCCCCGCTCCCCAGGGATTGATCCCGCTGGAGACCTCCTGCCCCTCTGGGACAGCTCCTGGGGCAGCCAGGCCCGTGGCAGCCCCAGTGTGTGGGAAGAGGAGCTGGGGACCAAGTCAACAGCACTGGGGTCTGCTCTGTACCACAACAGCACTCCAAAAAATCCTGATTCCCACGATTTTCTGATAGCTCTTAAGGCAGCTGTGCTGCTCCTAGAGGCACGTTACAAACGCGGTGGTCACAAGGGGATGGCCAGGAGACAGCAGCTCAGCACCTTGATTTAAAGCATTTAATGCTCCTCCGGATAAGAGCTGTGCACTGTGATCCCAGCCAGCACCAAGCTCCGGCCCCCAGCGTTCCCATGGATCTGCTGCGTTCCGGTTTCTGCAGACATGGCCCCATGCCAGAGGCTTACTTGGAAAAGCAGAAGAAGGCTCCAGCAAGGGGAGAGGGTAATTCCTTGAAATTTGCTCTTTGGGGAAAGCATCTGCAGTTGCTGGAAATCCTGTTGCCGGAAGCAGAGGCGCAAAGCGTCGCTCTCCTGCTCCCGCAGCCGGAGGGATGCCGGGACCATTTTATTATTTTCCCATCTCTCTAAAAGAGTTTTTTGTGCCTGCATCCCAGCCCCCAGGAACCTTAGGCTGAGAGACCAAACCCTATTTCTCTGGGGACTGATACAGCCGTTGGTATCAGTTTTCCATGCAGCTGCTCCTTTTTAGGAATTGTTTCTCCTGCTCTGGAGAGCACGCGCTCCCAGGGAGGCCCCAGGCACAGGGAGAACTGGCCGGACGCCTGTTCCCGGCCGTGCTCCCCAGGGATGCTCCCAGGTGGGAAAGGCCACTGGGGATGCAGGGCCGGGCTGGCTCCAAGGCCACCTGCAAGGCTGGGCTCAGCAGCAAACCCAGTGCAGGAAGGCAGCAGCCTGGGGACTCGGGATCTGATCTCTGTGCCCACAGCTACATCTGGGCTTGGCAGGGCCAAATCCCAGCTGGAATGGGGCAGTGGGCTCCCTGTGGAGGCCCCTCCTGGAGCCAGGCGACCAGCAGAACACACCATGTCAGCTTCAGAGACCGGGGTAGGACAGCAGCAGCTTCCCATCCCACCTCTCAACCCGGACAAGAGAACCGCCAGAGAGCCAAGACACATCAGTGCCTTTCCAAGGGCTTCTCTCTCACTCACCATCCTGAAGGATTTTGCTGCTGTTGGAAGGTCACGGACTCCCTGCACATGGGGACCTGGAGTCACCGCATACACGAGTAGGACACAGCAAAGCACAGCAGCTACATGGTGCAGTGGGAGCAAGGAGAGCCTTGAGCCCTTGTTAAGGCTGCACTTGCTCTGCAGGCTACGACCCAAATCCCCTGCAGCTGCTGGGGCTCAAGCCCACTCCCCGGTGCCACTCACCTGGGGGCACTCACAAGATGCACGGGCGCAGGTGGAGGCAGCAAAGCAGAGGCAAATCGTGGTGTGAACGGGTCTAAGGAGGGTTAACGTCCCTCAGTTTGCTGCCCCAAACTGAGCTGAGAGCCGCTTGGAGGAGCAGGAGGGCAGGACAAGGCTGGGGAAAGGGAACAGGGACAGCTCACAGCTGCGTTCCTGCACGGGAAGGCATAAGCCATCCCTTTCCTGGGCACACCAGGGGTGATACCAGGGATGCACCAGGAAGGTTGCAAGGACAACTGCACCCAGCCACTACCTGTCCCAGGGTGGACACCCCAGGTCTTTCCCTGCGAGGTCGCTTGGGCAAGGAGATCCAAACGCAGACACGGGACCACCCTGTCCTGCTTCCAGCGCTCACCACAGAAGGTGGACGCACAACCTGTTTCAGCGAGCAGCTCTCCACGGGCATGGGAGACAGCTGTGATAATTACTGAACTCCTTGAAGCGAATTAAACCCATTGGGAGAATGGAAATGACTTCAACCTGTAGCAGAGGAGGGAAAGGCACTGCGGGCATTGGCTACTTGTGCTGGTGTTTTGGGCTGCAGCCATCCTCCTGTCAGGGAAGGCAACCTACGAGTCCGAGAGCAGAGGGGCCTGCCACGGGAGCGTGAGTCGGGCTCGGCGCAGGACAAGCATTTTTAAACCGCCCGGGGATCTTTGCAGGGAAAGAGATGCGACGGGAACGCTCCGAGAGGGGGAACTGTCTAACCATAATATTTTAACTATAATATCCCAAACGGATGGGATCCGGCAGAACAGTGGCCGCGGGGCCCCTCCTCTTCCTCCAGCTCCTCCTCCTCCTCCCCGCTCCCGCCACGGGCTCCACGTCCCCCCGCTGCTGGCGCGTCCCCACGGCGCCCCCCAGCGGCCGCGCGGCGGCGCAGCAGGTCCCCCCGCGCGGCCGGGCCCCGCTGTAACGCGGCCTGTCCCCCCCGTCCCGCCGCAGCCCCGGGCGCCCGGACCCCCATTTACCGCCCGCACCCCCGTGCTACCCCCCCCCCCAGCGCTCTTGCACTTGTGCGCTGCCATTCAGAGCTTAAAATGACACCAAAACCAGGTTTGCAGGAGCTAGTTCATGTTTTACCCGTACAAAAGAGCGATTACCACCTCATCAAAACCTCCACCAGGCGAGCTCAAAAGGAGTCATCCTGGATCAACCCCTAGTCTCTCCTTGTCCATGCAAATCAGTGCATCAAGGGTCCTGTAGTGCCTTCGGTGAGATGGTGCCTCCGTTGTGGTCCTGGTTTGGTCACTGCTTGCTGTAGGTGCAGATTGTGAGACGACGTTTGCTGGTGAGTAATTCCGGATTCGAGACCGGAGAGCTCTGACAGGGGCAGTTCAAGCATCATCCTCAGCAAGGACCATGTCACAGAAACCAGTTGCAGAAAAGGCTTTGCCAGCCCCAGCCTGCCTACACGATGCTCCAAGGGCACCTAGGTGTAAACCAGCCAACTTGTGCCTGTGGAATAAGTGCTTGGCAGCTCCTAGCTCCTCCCTTTGCTGTCTGTGCTGTACCTAGGCTACCTCAGTGGCAAGACAGCCCGAACCCAGCTGCGAGATGCAGCCAGAAAGGAATGCACTAGTCTGGAAGCTGCTTAGAGTGGTTTTATCTCCTGTTCTCTTCCTGTTTGCTGGGGATTTGGTGGCACAAAAGCAGAAGATAACACTGCTTACCCCCCTAGAAGGTCACAGAGCTGCTGGAGGTAAATGCAGTGGTTTCCAGATTGTGGCAGTATCCGTCTTCCACACGCAGCTGCAGAAACAGGCTTCCCAACTCTACACTTAATCCTTGCAGAGGCAGCAGCTTTGGTCCTTGCAGCCTCTCAAAACACTGCTCAGTCTCCCGCAGGGCAGGCAGGGGTGGTGAACAGCTACTGCTTGATAGTTAACCCTGGAACAGCCCTGTGACCCCAGCCCATCCCTCCCAGGTAGCTCCCAGCCCCAGATCCTACAAGACCTCATTTCAGAGGTCCGCACTACTGCTGGCAGATCCTACCAAGGACATCGTTACCGTTGTCATCACACACAGCTTCCTCTATCTCAAAGGCACAAATATCTCTGTTATTGCTCAAGGGAGGGTAGAGGCACCCTCTCCTGCTGCCCAGGCAGGGTGACAGAGGCACCCTATAGCACCAGTGATGCACAGTAAAGAGCTGAGCCTGGGTGGGTGAGCTGGCAGTAAAAACACCGGGTCTGCCAGGAGCTAAATGACAGGTCAGATGTACCAAAATCAAGTTTTTTTTGGCAAAGCTTATTTCATTTGGTCACCTATATCGAGGAGAGAGCCAGAAGATTAAGTAAAGGGACTTTGGACTGGAATCACCAGACCTCAGGATTATGGCACAGATTCAGGGTTTTTAAATCATCACTGTATTATTCAATATACACAGAGGCAGAAGCAATCCTGGGCAGGTGCCAGGTACCATCGAAAGCCTTTAAGAAAGTTATCACTGAAGCGACAGCACACAGCACCAATCTTCAGGATAATCCAGTTCTAAGATGTATCAATAAAACTGTGGGGTAGCAATCCCCCTTCTTAAAAGGATGTAAAATTGCAGCATTTAGAAAAAAAAATCACTATATCCCATCATTGCTTTATGTACAAATCTTATTTGTTCTAAAGGATCTTATTAGAATGCCTTGAACTCCCGGCAACAGGCAGTTTTAAGCAGCAAAATAACTCCTCAGAGCAGCCAGGGACTGTCTTCATTCTTGCCTGCCAGGCGGTAGCGAAGAGGCCACGGCAAATACGGCGCCGCTCCGACGGGTGTTCCCGAATCCCAGGGCGGCTTTGGAGGGCGCGAGCCTTCGCCTCGCCGGCGCAGCGGGGCCCGGCGCCGTGCGGCAACGCGGCTCGCGTGGCTTTACCTTCCCGGGCGCTGCCCGGATCCAAAGCGGTTCTTCCCCGTCGCGGCAGCTCAGGCGTCGGCGGCGTCCCGGCTCGGCGCGCTGGGGTCGTGCAGGAGCGGGGTGGTCTCGGAGGACGGGGCGGGCGCGCTCTGCGTGCCGGGCGCGCGCAGGCTCTTCTCCGCGGCGGCTCTCTGAACAGAGAAGACAGCAGCAGCTATGCACGCAGCAGTTGTGGCGTGAGGCAGAGCTCAGGGCTCCTACACGGCAACGCTTGGGGCCTGGTGAAGGCCCCGGATCCCCACCGCGACATCCTGCTCCCAGGCACATCATCAGCCCAGCTTGAGGCGGGCGCTGTTAGCGGGCTGGGACAGACCTTTCCATATAACAACTCGAGCAGCCACAAGGCATCCAGAAGTCACTCTGAAGCATAGATTTCTTTTTCCACTGTCTCCAGTGTCTCTTGGAGCATGGCTACCCCTGAGCTCTGCAGCCCTTGTGCCAGTTCCCCAACACAGAACAAAGCCACCCAACTCTGGTGGGTCCAGAGACCCAGCAGGAGGATGGCAGGGTACCATCATCGCATCCCTCACTGCACCCAAGACCTCTGTTGTTGTTTCTGTGTTCGAGAACTCTTGTCTGAAGGCTTCTTAAACAGAACATCTTCGCATCTCCACTCGCCAACAGAATGAAGTTGTTGTCATGCCTGCCCACCAAAATCTAGAGCACCAACTAAACGCACACCCAGATATTTGATACATCAAAAAGCCCCCATGGAAAGTCTTTGTAATCAAGGTTTTAGATACTGAAGGAGAGTGAAGTCCAGGAGGCAGCTAGCTGTTAGCCCCAAGGGCTTTTGCTCTTTTTAACTTACCCCTGGATCTCACCATCACTTTGGAGAAAGGTGAGAAAACTGTTTCCTCACGTCAGCCCTATTTTTTACCCTGCTCCCTACTGATCTTATTATTAGGGCTGCAGATCAGGTGCACGGGAAGGAAGAAAAGCATCTTCTTGCAGTCTGGAGAGCGGGAGCCCTGGATATTTGCCCTGGATAAAGCTAGGAGGCAACATTGTTATGTCAAACTTGCCGAGAGGACATGTCTGGAACAGGAAGCATTTTCTTTTGATTGGTTTCAAGCAAAGTTTAATCAAATTGGGATGAGAGAAAAGCATGTTACCTTGGCTGGGTACCCACCTACAGTCTGGCTTCCCGCAACACCGGTCCCTTAACCGGAGGCAGCTTTTTGGCAGAAGTGGCCTCGTCGGCCTTATTAGTGTCTGAGTTCTTTTTATTGCTACTCCAAAATAAAGAGCATTTTTCCTAGAAGATAATCAGGCTATTTTATGGTGTACTTTGACATGAATTCCATGAGGGTTCCAATTTTAAGATGAGATTTTAAATAAAGTTTTAATCACTGTTTAACTACAATCTACTTATTAATTGAAGATTGCAATTTGGAGGATATACTAAGCTATCTTCTATTTAAGATTTTGGTCAGTGTTAAGCCAGTTTTAAAATGGTCCATTTGCAGTTTTAAATGAGTGTCACTATTCATGTTTTAGCCCATGATTTCAGAGGAGATAAGTCATGTTGTATTTGGGCACATTTTTTTTTTCTAAGACAGGAGATTCACACATTTTAGAACTGTAGACTCAACAGATGCATTTTAAACCGGCTCCACTACAAACTAGACTAAAAATTTTAGTGTTTCACTTGATCTGGATGGAGTTTAAGAGCACACTGCTCCCTCTGGAAGCCGGAGAGGCAGGCAAGAAATTCCAGGAAGAAATTTGGTTGAGTGGGACCTTTGCACTGGATGACATGTGACAGCGGTGGACAATGCCCTTGCTCAGTGTCCCCTGTGACGTCCTGTGGCTTCGAGAGGGAGGACTGTGCACGATTAAGCAATCATCACTAGATTAGCAATCTTCATTCAAATCAAGAACACACACTGGCTGCAGATCACTGTCTTCCAGTTTACAAGTTCTTCTCCAATTCATGTGTTGTTGAATAGATTCCTTAGAGATTTCTAAGATCATTAAGGCTTTTTAGCCACTTTCCAGGTAGCCAGGCACTTCCTGCAGTTGACTTTAGTTCCAGCAGTTCATGGTACTTCTGTAAGCAGGAGCTCCTGAGCCTCTAAACACCCACAGCTTTGCCTGGTCTTAGGATATTCCATAAGCATATATTCATTTGACTGAAAATTAAGAAACAGCTTTGCTTCCTGAGCTCTTTTGGCATGGTTTAGTTCTTTGATACTGGCAGTTAAGACTTGCATGAAACAAGATGAATCACTAGCCCAGGGCTGCACAAGGTTCTGGAGAAACAACTGCCCCACGACTCCAAGTTTGTGTCAGATTTGCTGGCTCCAAGCAGCACAATGTCGTGGTTTGCCAAGCACCACTTCAAAGGTTCATGCAGTTCCCAGCAGTCAAGGCCACCCCCATTCCTATGGGAATGCTTGTTCGTGCAGCCTGGCAGCGTGCTGCAAGACTCAAGTGCCCAAGATGCAGACAGCAAGGAGCCACTTGTGCCCAGGATGTCTCTCGACCACCACAAGCAAGCTGCTTGCTCAAACGTCAAGCAAGGAGAAGACTGAAGGAGGGAGTGATAACTGGAAGATGGCAAGTCAAGTTTCCTGCTCAAAAATACCTGGGAAACCTGAGCCATGTCCTTAGCTCCAGGGCTGCAGTTTGCTGGTGGGCAGCCCCTGCTCCCTGGCAAAGGTGGCCTTGCCAGTTCAAATGTTTGGACAGGGCAGGCAACTGTCTGTTGAGGCAGCCCTACAAGCGTTAAGGCAAGACACTGCAAACTGGTTCCAAAGAAGCACTCTCTAAGAGCATCACGTTGGCCATGCAGGCAGGAGTCAGGTGCTTGCACGGGCAGCCTGTACCACTCAATCCACTTTATTTGCCAGGCACTACCTGCACTGGTACAGTGGAGGGATGCAGTACGTCCTGATGGCCTGGAGCACAGCGGAGAGCTCCGCGTGAGCTCTCGCCCAGGCACCGCTCCCACATTATTACGGAGCAGGAGGAACAAAGAGACTTGGAATCATGCACTTAAGTCAATTATGCTGTTGCAGGCTCGGTTAAAATCCAGTTACATGACACTTGGAAAACCCTGGCAACCACTTAAAGTGAGGTTTGAATTACTATTGCTGCAGGGGCAGTTAGAAGAAGCCCAATGACAACAGCCTCTTGCACGTGCTCCCACCTGAGCTCACTCCTGTCCCTAAGCATTGCCTTTTTATCCCCACAAATAGCCTCTTGAGCTCTTAACTTGAGAGCCAGCTCAGGTTATCTGACTCCCTGCTAAACTAAATAGGCTTGTTTTGATCAGTTAGGGGAGGGAGTTAGATCTCCACTTCAAGAGCTAAAGCTTACGGGAGCTTAGCGTTATCAGATGAATGCTTTGGAGCCTGAGCCACAGGTCTCCATCCAGTGTCTTAGTGTTTCATGCCCTGCCCTACAGCCTCAGGCACAGGCAGGTCAGGTTCTCGCTGTGCCAGGCATTGCCACGTCTCCCCTTCATGGGCCAGCTGTGGGGCAGGCGCCAGCTTCCCACAGCTTCGGAGAGCTTCACTTCTCATTAAGTCCAGATCCACTGAGGGTCCAACTTCCAGAGCTATTCAGCATAGTCTCACTTGCAGAGAAGCAAATTAATTTTTGGAAAAGATGAGGGTCCAGGCTGGCTTCAGACAGGGGCAGAGAACCCATTCCCTTTCTAGAAGCTGGCAGCTACCACGTTTCTCTTAAGAACAACCTGCATTTAGGTGCTATATGACACCAAAGGAGGAAGCTGCAGGGACCCTGTTCAGATTGGGAAGCCACTGGGACCCTGCAGAGGCATTTGGAATTGAGCAAACATCTGCTTTGTAACAAGACCAGACTGAAGAGCTTGTTCCTTCGTTAGCTGTATGAGTTGAGGAATGTTTTCTCCTATAGGAATGTGATTTGTCTCTATCATGTATTGAGATGGCCAGAAATGCTTTTGCATTATCTAGCTGCAGACAGGTTTCTAGATGGCTGAGGAAGTCCTGCTGGCACCTGGCAACGTTTGGACAAGCTTCACGACATCGGTTCAGGTTTCATCAGGAGTGTTAGATTGTCAGCCCAATCTAGGTCATCTGATTAAGTCTGATTTGAGTAACAGCATCTACCGTTAGCCATGGGCAGGTTCTTACCTTATTCCTCGCCATGAGTACAGCTGCTGTGATAATGAGAGGGATACTCAGCCCAAGGAAGATGTACTGCAGATAATCCAGCACGGATGGGAGCAGCACCAGGGTGGTGTAAAACTGATTTAAGACTGAGCCTTCGATGGATCCACTCTGCCCAAGAAAGCAAAGTGGTCAGTGGCATTTCCCTCCCACCAGTGCCAAGACAGACCTATTGGGTAACTCCCAGCAGGGATTAGGGAAATTCCTAAATAGGATTCAGCCAGCCTAGAAGCTTTTACCAAATCATTGGAGTGCCCTGGCCGTGCACACAGCTGCAGAGGACTGGCACGCACCGTCCCGCATTAGCGAGGGCCACGGGCACAGACCCATTCCAGGTGCTGCTCGCCCCCCATGCACCAAAGCAGAGGTGAACCAAGCACAGGGCAGGCTTTGCTCAGCTCAGAGGGATTAAGCATGCAGCCAGAGGGCTGCAAAACCCTCTGTAGGTCCCCTAAGTAGTCTGGCTGGCTTAAAGCTTTGTTCACAGCAGAGTTTGGGAAGTCATGTAAGAGCCCTGACAGCCCCACGAGCACAGCGGCTTAGGGTGAGGGATGTGGTCTCCCCGCTCCTGCACGAGACCTTCTGCAGGAGGAGGCAAGGAAGCAGCAGGGTACAGCTCACCTCTGCAAACCACAGCAGCGGCAGGACCACAGGCTTCATCTTCCCTGTTTGTCTGAGGGGGAGAAAGACACATTTTTGGTTAATCGTTTCGCAACTCCTGCCTTAGCTCTTACTACAGGGAAGGGTCTGATGGACTGAGAGTGGCCAGAAAAACAGGGCAAGGAGGCAACATCTCCTCCTGCTTCAGGGGGACCAGGTCTAACTAGGGCCTTTCATACAAGAACAGAGCTTGCGTTTCTACATGTGTTTAACTGCCCGAGGGCAGCAGTAAGTCCTCGGGCCTGGAGGCCATCCCAAAGGGAGCTCCAGGTGTGTTCACTCAGTGAGCTGGAAAACTGAACTTGCAATGCCAAGGCATCTCCGTGCTTGGCAGCAAGGGCTGTGCAGCCAAGTTCACAGCACTAGGGCTGTTGTTGGTATACAGCCAGTCTATAATGCAGCAAGTTCACGCAGGTTCCCACTCCTGCAGGTATTTAGCACTTGGCATCACATAATGTTGTTGCCAAGCCCTTCCAAGGAGGTTCCCATTTGCTTTTGTGGCTAGTTGGAAGAGTCTTTTTGGAAGTAAAACTTCAGCTTTCAATGCTGCAAGCAGAGCGTGCCTAGCCTCTCTGTGTCGGGTCTAACAGCTTTGGAGCAGTTGCACAACAGACAAAAAGTCCTTGTGCCTCCCTGCTAGCAGTGGAGCAGCCAGCGCATCTGCATTGCTGCGACTGCCCCATCAGCACAGGGGACCTGGGAAGGCAACAAAAAGGGCAGCCACACAGCGTGCTGCTAAGGGAGGGCTGCTTGAGGTCACAGGAATAGCTGACATTTCAGCTCGTGACCCAGCTGGCTTCTGCAAGAGCAGAACCGTCGAGGTTAGAGCTGCCTCTCCTTCGGGTCAGCAAACTCTCCCGAGACCGCAGAGTCGGCAGCACTTCAAGCTCTAGGAAGACAGATGGTCAGTTCCAGAAGCTACTCACAAGATACCAGACACCTGCTTTATGTACAGGTTCAGCTGGAGCTTGATGGAGCAGTTCATGGGGATGCCCGTCATCTGCAAAGGGAGAGCACAACCTCGTCATCGGCGTGGCCAGAGTTTGTCTCTTGGCAGAAGAGCAGCCCCTGGCTTTTCACCAAACTCCCTTTGGGTGCAACTCCCCCAGAGCAGTCAGTGAGATCATGCAGAGAGCCCTGCTAATCTGCAAAAGCACCCAAGGACTTCAACAGACCTCGATGCTGCAGAGCAGCCCCTGCACAGCCTGCAGGTGCCCCAGGCACAGCCAAGGGCCCACAACACTTCCCATAACTATGACTAGACATCAACTGCTGTCACTGTCCAGCAACAGACTAAGATGGTGAAAACAAACTGCAAAGCTGGTCTTGCTGCCACCCATTTCTCATGACCCTGCAGTTATGCAACACATGTTTTTAAGGGCATAGTTTTTGTTGGATTGCCCTCTTTGCAGATTCATACTCAGCAGGCTGCAGCTAGATAAGGATAAAGTTAATTGTACTATTATCAAAAGTTGTTTGATACTGTAATAAACTTAATTAGATTTTCCTAGCTCTGATAAAAAAATAAATAAATAAAAAACAGAGAGTCCAATGCCTAGATAATGCACTTGCCTTACCTTAAGGGAGGGATTGTTTCCCTGCTTGAATCAACCTGACTAAACCTTTGAAAGGTCTGCTCACAGGCAATATAAGACATAGGAAGAGCCCAAAAAGGAGCCCAAAAAGCCCTTGCCCACCAGCAGCTGGGACTGCAAAAGAACAGCTCAACTCCCAACTAGTCACCATCGGGAAGGTTCCTTCCCCCTTATGCTTAAATCATGCAAGAAGCACAGCATGAGTGGGCCCAGTGCAGAAGCAGTCAGCCAGGAGGCCAAGCTGGGACAGCGGGAAAAGCTAGCCCAGGAACAGCTAGAGTGGTCTGTAGACTTGGTTGTTCAACTTGGTTGTCGTGACAGTACAAGCTTTCAGATCTTGGGCACCTAGATTGTCGGATCTAGGGTGCTGCTAGATGCACCTCTGGGCATTACGGGCATTCCTGCGTCAGTGGAAAGCATGCTTATCAAAACAATTACGCTCATAATTAGTTCTGCAATTCTCTATAAGCCAGATGAGCTATTTAATTAGTTTATGGCTTTAGCATTTTTATCTACACGTGTCCTTGCCAGTCTTTGCACTATGGAACCTGCACAAATCGGCACCACGAGAGCCGAGCGAGCCCACCGGGCAGCGGGTGGGAGATCCCAGCCCACGACAGGGACTCCTCTCCTCAGGACGTGGCCTCGGCCGCGCTCGCTCACCGGGTGCACGTCGAGGAAGAGCGCGTGCTGCTCCTTGCTGGGGTGCAGGCCCTCGACAGCGTCCACCAGGAAAGGGTCGGCGTTGTAGAAGTGCGGGTGGGAAATGAACATGGGTGCGTCTGGATGGGAGCAAAGCAATCTTCAACTCAGCCAAGGCCATGGGAGAGCATTGCTGACATTTTTGGTCATGAAAGCACTGGTTCTGAACAGGCTTTAAGATAAGCTGTTCCTATCACTCTCCTCCCAGCAAGAAGGTTCCTTCCCATCCCTCCAGCAACTTATCCCAATGCTCCGGGAAGCCCAAGACCTGGGCTTAAAGATCCTGTCTCCCTCCCAAACACACCATTCAATGCAGCAGTCACTTGCTGTACCCAGACATGGGTCAGGACACTGATGTCCAGGTCCCCTCCTGCATAACCTGCACCAACATTTCATTTTCACACAGCCTGCCTTTCCCCACCCCAGCAAGTCTTGCTCGCCTGCCTGCTCCCTCCTTCCCCAATTTGGGTGAGGAGAGGCTCCCACAATAACCTTTGGTGCTCCAGAGGATGCAGGACTGTTGTTGGGCCACAAGCAGATGGGCTTTGGCCTCAAGGACTTTCCCACTTCCCTCCTCATCCCAAGGCTTGCAGGAACACAGATCAGAAACCAAACAGACCCCACAGTATTCTTCAGTGCCCCAGCTTTCTGGATAGAAGACTTCATATTCCTTCCCTGCAGCTAAAAATGAGCATGGCAAGGCTAGGGCAGGGAAGAATTGACACATGGAGGGACCAGAGGAGGGAATGACATACTGAATCTGCAGGAGCTGACGTTCTGGATCCCGGACTGCAGGCAGGGGCAGAAGCCTTCGTTGGGTGGGTAGTCTGTGCCATTGGCAAAGAGTGTCTTTGGTGCCACAAAGCGATAGGTGGGCACTCCTTCAAACTCCCCAGACTGCTCGTACACCAGTTTCATAGACCTGAAAGTAATTCAGTGGAGAGGAATTAGGATTAGCCAATAGCAGAGAGGCTCCGAGAACAGAACTGGGTTATCTTAACTAGATAAGATCACAGTTTCAACGTAACTTAGACTTTGAGATCAAGATAAACACTCAGAGCAGCGCTTTGGATTGGGAACGAGCATTTAAGCCATTTGTTTTCCATGTTTTAAGCACAGATAAAGGGTTGGCCAGGACTAGAGAGACATGCAGATTTATGAAGCTGTTTGCACAAACCAGGCGAGATTTGTTTAAGGGCATGTAACAATCCCTGCAGATGCTCTCCAGAGAGATAATACCTTCTTTGTGCAAGCGCTGGCTCCAAGGCAGAGGGGCTCTGTCACAGAACACTAGCTGAATCTCTGCTTTTGCAGCATGACTTCGGTACGGGGGCCACCACAGGAGTGGAAATTAGGCACTATATCATGCAGACAGATTTTTCCTGGGTACAACAGACCCGTTTTGTGCTGCACCATTCAGAGCAGCAGGTCAGGGCAGATGAAAGTCTTCAGGAGGAAAGTTTCCCTCCTTCGCACCCAACCAAGCCTTGTTAAGATACGACTTGGTTAGACTAAGGAGGCTTGTGCCTATAGCTGCGTTCCAGCACCCAAACCCAGGGCATAGGATTCAAAGTGCATCAGCAGTGACAGTCACGCTTCTCAGCTCTGGTGGCCTTCCAGTCTACCTTGAGGGGACAAACACACAGGTGCATCCCAGTCGATTCGTTGCATGTGATGTGCAAACTGTGAGGAAACCAGCCACCTCCAATGGCCCCATCAGAGAGATGGATGGGCTCTTACTCTACCTCAGGACAACCAAGCTCCTAAACAGGTTTGCTTTTTTAGACACCTTTTTTTCCTCTCTCTCCTAAAAGAGGCTAGAGAGAAGGGTATATTATTATTCTTTTAGAGCTGATATTTGTGATTCCTCCCTAGCCAGCTGGGCCAGAAGAGATGCTGCGAGAGTGGCCCTGGGGACAGCCAGCAGCACTGATTTGTGAAGAGGGTGTCTGAGCTGCTTCCTCCATGGGACCCGCTTCCCCTACATCATGTCCTGCAGGAGCTTCTGCACTCTAGAGCCTCACCACAACTTCTTTCACTTCACTTTATGCCTTGCCAGAAAACACATTCTCAGTTCCCTTGAAGATTTCTCTAGTTTTACAGACAGGTTTATTTAACCTTTGATTACTCATAGAATTTCCTCTAAGTCCTTGGCTCCAGGTTGTTTGGGTGTTTGCAGATGCCACTTGCACAGCAATGCCTGCCTCAGCTGGCTTGGCTGCTTAGCTGGAAGGGGTCACTGTTCTCCATCCCACCCAAGCACTCTGCTTGTTTTGAGGCACTAAATGCAAAGCCTGAATTCACATTATCTCCACCAAGCAGGGAACAGGGCTTTGTGCCACGTCCCGCCCCTCCACTTCCCCTCATTCCAACTTTAGGAAGTTTCGACATGAACAGGGCAGAATCCACAGGGTATTTGAACCCCTGCTTGATCTGCTATGATCAGTGGTATGCAAGGCAGGGGGCTCAAACAGAGCCGAGGCAGCCTGGAAAGAGCAGTGGTCGCTCCTCTGATATGACTTCTGCAAGCAGTTAGTCAGCAGCGAGTTCTGCAGACCAATGATTAGAACTAACTTTCCATACGACAACCCTCAATTCTCGATCAAGTGCAGGAGGACAAACGCAGATCACTCATTTCCTGCTCATTCACCAACCCCGGTTCGATTCCTCCAGTGCCTAAGGGAGATTCGTGTGACTCTCACCAGACGCAGCTTATCAGGCAGTGACATTGATTGTGCAGCTCAGATGCTGCATAACTAGATGGTGGCTGAAGCCTTAACTACCGAAGCCGGTCCCTGGTCCTCTCCATCTGTCCTGGGTTTCCAAGCACCTGCATGGCCAACAGGAGTGACTCTTGCAGGGCACCACAGGCTCACCTGCAGGCATCAGGACTGTAAAACTCCAGCGACGTTGGGCTCATGAACGGCGGCCACATCTCCCCAGAGGTCCCGTTGATCATGTTGCACTCATTGCTCCTCCAGTATTCCACCTGCAGGACAGACACAGAGGTGGAGCTCAACCAGATGAGCTTGCTGGACAGTTCACTTCCATCCTTGCACAGGCTGTTTTCTCCTCTAAACTGCTGTTTTAGACGAACCACCACTCTAACATCTTAACTTCAGCATACAGCTAGAGGGAAGACCTCAAAATAGCCAGGTTGCTACATTCAAACACTTGCCCTGTTAATGAACAAATAGGGTAAGATCCCCCTGCCTCAAGTGATCATTTAGCTGTTGACCTGCAGATTTTATTTTAGTTAGGAGTGAAATTCCACAGAAATATCAGAAATAAGCACTCCTTTCAGGAGGATATTGGAAGATAGACCTTAAAGAACCTTGAAGAACACAGGCCACCAGAGCCTGCAACTTCAACCAGACGCGAACATTGGTGAAGGCATTTCAAGCCCTGGTCAGCCAGCTGATGGGGGGAGATGGACAGTTCATGACAAGCCTTTTAGCAACCTGAATTGAGGTGGTTGAAGCCCTGCAGAAACCTACCTGCCAAGCTACAGGGCAGAAATCTCACAGTGGCCCTAACGGCCTTCGAGTAGTCTAGCTTTAGAGCAGTAAGTAGCCCGATATTAGAGACTTGCTACCCAACACTTACTTTTCTTAATCCATTCCAAGAATCCACCATGTGAACTCTGCTGATGTCCTGCACACCTGTATTCACTGTGAACAGTCCCGAGTGGGAGTCATTGAACTGCAGGGAGAAGAAACTAAATTTTAATCCACTCTTTGCAGCAGCACTACAATATGTCAGCACCTCCACAGGTTCCCTAGCTTGCTGGGTCCTCACATGCAGTAAACTGCTGAGCTCTGCTTATTTCAGCTGTTACAGTCTGGCAGAGTTTCCAACCTGTCAAGTTTCTACCTGAGGGAGAATTATGGAAGATTTACACAACCATCATTAAGTGCACCTGAGTGCTCTGTTTGTGAGGGGGGCCGCCCAGATACTTGATCCCACACGCAGAATCGGTGCAATTTCAGTGTTCCCAAGCAACAGTTCACTTACTTCTACAAACAAGCCAAATTTTCCCTTGAAAGGGATCAAGCCAGGCACAAGCACATTTATTGTCTCTATAAGAGGGTCCTCATAGCCCCACATGATCTCTCCTACGGTCCGGTTCATGAAGGCCTCCTGCTTCAGGCCAGCCAGGGCTCCGCTCAGCAAGAGCTTCACGAAGTTCGGCAGGTTTTCCATCATTACAGCTGCTCCCTGGGGAAGACAGCAAACCTCTCAGACAAGAGACGCCTTTATTCAGAAAAAAACTAAAAACACATAAACAAGATTTTAAAAAGCAGCAATACATCTTCAGTGCTCAGCAAGGTTCCTCTGCTGCACTGCTCTGCAGTCCTACAGGAGTCCTTTAGGGAAGCTGTTAACAGTTATTCATCACTATGACTCATTCGGCGTTTTTCTTAAATTTGGAAAAATAACGCGGTTAGTGGCAACAGCCACTGTGGGCTCATAGGTGCCACTTCAGAGGAGGCTTGGGCAAGATCAGACTCACATCCAGCCTCCTTGCACGTCACCCCTGGTCATGCTCTCGCTTTTGGAAAGGCCTTGCAAGAATCACTGTTATGGGGCAGAACTTCCCAAATGGTGACACACAAGTCACCACTGCTGCTCATCTTACCTTGCAGCCCCTCAATCTTGAGGGATTACTTTGGTTGCGCTGAGCCTTCCCACTAACCAGCACCAGCTCATGCTTTTATGCACAATTTCCCCAGACCTGCAACACGACATGATCCCCAACACGATCCCCAACAACCAGAAAGCAACACACCGTGTTATTTAAGCTGAAACTACATCTTGGCTTAACGGGCCTCCAGCCCAACAAGTGAGCAAGGTACAAGGTGTTACTGGACACCGTCCTCCCCCTGGCAAGCAGGGAGGATGGAGCCCCTCTGGGAAGCAGGTTACCATGAGCAGGATGTTGGGCACGACGATGTAGTCGTCCTCGCTGCCCGCGGACAAGTCCGGCTGGAAGAAGAGCCTCCGGTACTCCAGGAAGGAGACGGTGCCATTGTCGTGGAACGTGATATTCGTTTTATGCCTGAACTCTCTGCAAAGAGAGAGGAGATCGTGGGAACCCTCTCCAACGCGAGGAAGCCCTCAACCACTTCATGAAGATACTGGGTTATTTCTGCCCATCTTGGAACTTGGCTGATGGTTGGAGTTGATGACCTTGAAGGTCTTTTCCAACCATAATGATTCTATGATGGGTATTTTGAGACAAAAAAATCATCTACTGCTGATGCAGGAATGAATGAAACCCCTCTGGCATTTCATCTGCATTTGATGAGAAGCTCAGTCTCACCAGAGAGATGCCCAGGTGTCAGACACACAGGAACAGCTTTCAAGACACAGGAATGCTGAGCAAGAAGAGACCTGCACTGCTGACAAGCCCACACACCAATCTGCCCCGATTTCCCTGATCTCTCCCAAGTCGAGGGCAGCTGCCACAGCACGATGCTCTGCACTGCGTGGGGACCATCCTTCTCCTCAGAGCTTCAGAACTCACGCCACGTCCTGCACGCTGCCGGGCAGCACCACCTTGCTGCATGTGGGGCAGGGCAGGGGTCTCGAGGGGGCTGTGATGCTCGGCAGCCCTCCAAGGGTTGTCCCCAGCCTCACAGGCAGCCACTGCTCAGCCCACCAGCAGAAACAAAGTCCTTCATTGTGGAGCCTCCATTTTATGGCCCACGTTCGGGAAGGGCACTAATCTTGCTCAGCAGAAACTTAAGGACACTAATAAGCTTTGCCTCTTTGTTCATTCTTATTTACTGTAAGGGAAGCCTTTTTTTTTTTTCCTCCAAGCCTGTGACTGTGGACACGGTCACAACATACAGAAGCCACATGGTTTAGTGCTGACCTGGCAAGTCCAGGGGAAACGAGGCCATATACGTACTGCCAGGTTCCCCCCAACACTGCTCAAACAGCTTTGGATTAGCCCACTAATCTCCCACATGAGCTTGCTTAGGCTGCTGAGCTAACCTTGCCTACATATGTAGGTGTTAACACATTGATTACAGCTACTTATGGGTAACTTCACACATTCAACTCAGCATCTCCCATCACTTGGGTTCCAGGTCTACAGAGGCATCTGAGGGTTCAACCACCATCCTCAGCCATGGCAACAGACACAGCCCTGCTATAACTGGGCCAAGTTCTAGTGCTCCACGCTGGTTCTCCTACATGGAGCGTTAGCTGTAGGCAGACTCTTGGTCTCAGATGAGACATCTTGGAAGCCTGATATCAGGTGAGGTGACTTCAGCCTCAGATCTCCAGCTCTGGAGCTGCACTGTTAAATGAAGAGCTAAGATGGAACTCAGGTCCCCTGTGAAGGTGAGGATTGCCCACCACCACGTGGTCAGGTTTCAGTAGCCAGAAGTCCCACATTCTCAGCATAGGTCTGAGCTCCACAGCCCAAACCAGGATTGCCAAGCCTTACAGGCTCTGCTGCTCGCAGGCCTACCTTGGCATTAACAGCAGTTGAGCAACCAAACACCCTCTGTGATTGCTCCAAAACACTGCATCATTCACTGTGAGCGCCAACGCCGTGCCTCCTCCCCGAGGAGCTGGCCAGGAGTCCAGCCAGCAGCACCTGACCTGTAAACGTAGGGCCCGCGTTGACTCACAACCGGCTTCGCTCCCTGCAGGATCTCCTCGGGATTCATCACCTCGAAGAAGTACACCGAGAAGTAAAAAGGCACCGGAATGTCTTTCCACATGCTGTAGGCAATGCTGCCGGGGTCGATCCGCACATTCTATGGGAGGAAGGAGATTCCACGTTTAGGGCAGGCTCCCTGGGGGAGCGTGTTCACCTTGGGAGCTTGGAGAGCCCGTCCAGAGCACAACGCTGGCCAGAGGAGCGCTGTGTCAGCAAGCCTGCTCCGGCGGATCCCGTCGCATCCTGCCCAGGGAAAAATCACCAGACCTAAAACAGGAACTTGTGCACACAGAAGCATCGAGTTCATGCTACAGGATGTCTGCAGGCTTATTTATCCAGGCTCAGCTTTCTGGATTCCAACCCACAGGCTTTCAAAGCTGTTTTGACGTGCTGGAGGCTTGCAGCGTGCCGGCCAAGCCAGCGCTAGATGATTTGCAGCTCTGCGTATTTGACTCGCCTGGTGCAAACAAGCCTGCCCTGAAGGCTTTAATTCATTTGCCATGTTTGGCTGCTCAGCACGGCTGGAGCCAGGCCTGGGAGAGGAGACACCAAGCAACCTCCAACCGCATGACTGCGTGTGTCATCCCGCAGTAAATTATAGCAGGACATAAAGCAGGTTAAAGGCAGCGGATAATTGTGTTCTTCATATCACTTAATTTAGTGGTAATGCCTCCAAGAACCCCCAAACCACTCACAAGCCTTCATTAGGGTTCACATTAGGTGTGAACCCATCTTCTCATCAATGCTCAGCTGCTGCCGCTGGCTTCAGAGTTTCAATCCTGCAAGCATAAAGGATTTTGAAAAGAATCCAGAATCCACTGGACGACAATAGCAACTAAGCAAAAGATAACCTGTTTTATAACCCTTATTAACCTGTTTTATAACCACTATCAGCCTGTTTGTCCAATAAAGTCTGAACAACATCTGCTTTCTTTATTCTCTGGATCTTACCCCTTTGCATACAACTGCCCACATTATGTGGGACTCTCGTGTTCTGCCTTGTGTTCACTGTACCCCTTGCTGTGCATATATCTATAGATATGGTTATTTATGGACTATGTACACAGTCAGACAGAGCTGCATCCCAGCTCCCTGATACTTCCTCAGCCCTCTCCCATCTGTGCACAAGAACTCTAGCTTCTCCACAGATGCTGCTAAGTAAAATCTACTTAATAGGGCAGCCTTAAAAATAAGCTACTTGTAGGTTCACATGAACATGGTCATATGTCTGAAATAGGATGGCTTTAACTAAGATGGGTTACAGAACAGTGCCAAGAGGCTTGCTGTCTCCTGACCATCTTGATTTTAGTTCCAAAGGAGCAGAAAGCTGCCAGTCTCCTCTGGACAGGACCAGGAAAGCACAAGCTCCGTGAGCAGCACCTGAATCATGCTCCTCCGGGAGGAAGGCGCAATAAAACGGCTGCTGTTTCGGATCGCTAGAAGAAACCTCAGCTCTGCTGTATTCTAGGGCAACTCTAAATATGAGATTTTGTCCTCTACACCCACTCTCACCATGTTCCTCTTCCTTTGCTTTTAGTCTTATCCCAGCTTTCAGGTGTGGAAGTAAGAGAGCTTCCAAATGGAAGAGGTGTCAAGCAACAGATATCCACCGAACACAAAACAAGCACTTGGCTGTCTGCATATGTCCAAGGATGTATTTGCATGGATTGGTGTGGCCTCAGAGCTGGTTATATTATGCAGAAAGGGACAGTTATTTCTTGCAGCCAAATCATGCACCATGCTGCTGTCTTCCAGAAAAGCCACGCCACCGACTTCTGCTGAGCCAGGTGGCCCTGTCACCAGGGCAGTGAGTGCAGCCTCCAAAGCAGATTCAGTTTCTGCACATGGGGTGGGAGCTGGGCTCCACAGCTCCCATCTCTGCGGTGCATTTCTCCTATTGACGTTATCCATAAGGACAGTCCCAAAGCTGCTGTCCTAGCAGAAGCCACCTGAAGCCCAATCTAGGGGTTTCAGTAAAGCCCTGGAATATTTCTGGCCATTCCTGACACCAGTGCTCCACTGTTATTTCCATTTCACATTAAGCCTCACAAGGACCACCTGTATCGTGATGAAGACTTGGAGCCCAAGTGCTGGAGATGAGCAGAGATCCGAGGAGCAACTCTACGCTTTTCCTCCTCTTTAGGTCTCACTGCAGAATACCAGGACTTAGCTAGAGGAATCAGGGAGGACGTTCTCTTGCAGTGAAGATGCAATTTCTCATTCTGTGGCAGCCATTCAGCTCCTTATTTACCCACACCAGCCCCTCACGTGCACAGAGACCATCTTTCACCGATACAGGACCAAGCCTGCTTAGCTTCCCTCAGTCAGGAGCCGAGCGCCTTGCGGGGAATGAGCTTAAACAGAAGTTTACGTAGAAGGTAACCACAACCCTTAGCTATCAGGTACTCCTCCACCTCCTCAGCCAGAAGGAGAGGGGAAAAAGAAAAAGGTTTTGCTAAAACCAGGATTGAGCAAGCCACGGGACCACGCTCTCTCTGCACAAGACAGGTCTTCATGGGGGCAACTGCTCTCATTGCTCAGGCCAGGAGAGAGGAGGACTTGGGCCGCAGAAGCCCTCCGTGGGGGTTGCTCCTCGCGCAAGGCAAGGGCACATCACCCCATTGAGAACAGCGCGTGCGCAGGCGGGTCGAGACACCTTGTACAACGAGGTGGCCTCGGGCAGGAGGTGCGGGCTGTTCCCCACCACCCTATCACGGGGCCAGGGATGCAGCCCGGAGCTGCAGCGACCCACGCAGCGCAAAACCACGTTACAACGGGCGTTCCGCCCCCCCTCCCACGGCGGGGAGGGGAGGAAAGGCCCGTTTGTTGCACTCGCTCCACATCTCTGAGCACCAGGTAGTGCCTCCACCTCTGCGGGAGACGTGCTTGGGTTTCGAGACATTCAAGGAGCCCCTCGGAAAAGCAAGCTTGCTGCCAGGCAGCCACTTATGTAATCGCCTGCACGTAGCCTTTGGCCAGCTACATAAGCGTTATTAACCGTCATCCTAGAAAATTCATAAAATGTGCAGTTAGCGCAATCTCTCCCTGCGGAGCATTCCACTGCCAGCTCAGGAAGCATCTCGCCAGGCTAAGCCGATGCCTGGCAGCCCACACAGGCGTTTATGCAAGGAGTGAGGAGCGCTCCAGGTACAGGCGGTGCAGGGGGACCAGAACAAGCAGTGGTGCTGCCAGCGCAGAGCGCGAGCGGATTCGGAGCGCGAGCACCGGCAGGGCTGCGGCAGCATCCCGCACGGATTCCCCCGCGCTCCCGGATTGCAAAGGTGCCCCAAGGAAGCAGACGCTCTGCTGCAAGGTCGCAAACGCCCCAGATAACCCCACGCAGGGAGAACTTCTGCTCGCACGCTGGCCCCGAGCGCCGCAACCCCCCAGGCTGCCCGGACCGGCCCTGCAGCAGCCCCCGCCGCCCCGTCCGACGCCGCGGCGCCCCGCGCCCACCTTGGCCACCTGCTCGCGGATGATGACCGGCCCCGCGAGCAGCAGCGAGACGCCCAGGACGGCCAGGGCCGCCCCGGCCAGCGCCAGCCCCAGCGGCAGCCGCCGCCGCTTCGCGGCCATGGCCGCCCCGCGCAGCCCCCGCGCCTGCGCCCGCAGCCCCCGCGCCTGCGCCCGCCGCCGCTTTAACCCCGCGCGCGGCCCGGCCCCGGCGGCGGGCGGGGAAAGGCCGCCCCTGGGCGGGCGGGAGAGGCCTGGGGAGGCTCCCTCGGCCTCGGGCCCCGTTTCTCTCCTTTTCTTCCTTCTTTTATCTTTTCCCTTTCTTATTTTTACCGTTCACGTGGCTGTCGCAGGCGCTTTTACAGCCACTCGGACGGCGGCACCCTGCTGAGCCGGCCGGTCGGGCCGCGCGTCCCGGCGCGCCGGTCCGCGCCTCACGGCTTCGGCGGGTTCCTCCCCGTGTCCCGCGCTCTGCAGCGGGAGGGCTGCGCGGGGCAGCGCCGCACGCACGCGGTTGTTCGGAAGGGGAACCTGCACCGGAGCACTGCCATGACCCGCCCTGCAGCTTCCCCTTCGGAGCCCACCAGAGCCGCGACAGGACCCGGGAGCGGAGCTGCCAGGGCTGCTCCAGGAGGCAGGCGGGCAGGTAACACCCCAAACTAGTCAGCACTAGCAGCGCCGAAAAGCTCTAGTTTAACACACATCCTGATAAGCCAAACTCGCTCCTTGCAGGTTGCCAATTGCCACAGTTAACAACTCACTACCAGGACCACAAAGTCAAATTCTGTATATACCTCCTTTAATTCCCACCCTCCTATTCACACTGGAATCAGCAACAGCCTTAAGCCCTAATGAAGTCAGACATCAGCTGAGCTTTCACTCCATCTGCAAGCACATCCCTTCCAACAACACCACCACTTCTCTTAATGAGGCCAGGTGTATTTTCTTTTTTAAAACCCTAATTTTCTATCCTTTCACATTTCCCAGTGCAGTGCAGTTAAATACCTACTAAGCTCATTTCAGAAGGCTTTTACTTGATGACCTCCAGCCTACTGCTAGTCCTGCAGACTTCCCATTTCTCTCTTACTGTATATTGCCCAACACTGCAGTTTTAGCTGATTAACTTTTTCCCCCACTTACCACAAAGGCGGACAGGTATTAAGCTATTAATCTCAGTCTGTTAACATGCTTAGGATGCCCAAAGAATAAACGTGGTAACTGAGCAGCTGGAAAACACACACTAAGCTGTAGATGCAACAAAGGTCCTTTGCATGGAGCCATCTCACCAAACACTGAGAAGGTTGAGGCTGGCTGAAGTGCCCTGACAATACTTCCAACCCAACTCACTCCCTACCTTCCTGGGAAGTGTCCCAGTATCAGACTGCAGGTGCTTACACAGCAAACCAGAGCTGTACTTTAGCCAGTGCTTTGGCCAGTTAAGAATCCTGCTATCATCTCTGGAGAACCATGTCCAAGAGCTCATCATGGTTGCCAGACACGGCTCAGCTTTCCACAAGGAAGTTTTTGCTCTATCTTTATAGCATTTGGAAGCTGGATAATTATCTTAATGATCTCAAAATATTTACTCAAATAATTTGAGACACCAAGTTTTGTGGATGCAACAACTTTATTGGAATGAACAAACACAGTGAAACATTCACATGTATGCAAGTAGCGACTGACTAGTTCAGTTACCACCCCTCAGGCGCAGCACCAGGTGCAGGGTGGACTCCTTCTGGATGTTGTAGTCGGACAGGGTGCGTCCGTCTTCCAGCTGCTTGCCAGCGAAGATCAGCCTCTGCTGATCCGGGGGGATGCCTTCCTTATCCTGAATCTTGGCCTTCACGTTCTCAATGGTGTCACTAGGCTCAACTTCCAGGGTGATGGTTTTCCCTGTCAGGGTCTTCACAAAGATCTGCATGCCACCCCTCAGGCGCAGCACCAGGTGCAGAGTGGATTCTTTCTGGATGTTGTAGTCGGACAGGGTGCGTCCGTCTTCCAGCTGCTTGCCAGCAAAGATCAGCCTCTGCTGATCCGGGGGGATGCCTTCCTTATCCTGAATCTTGGCCTTCACGTTCTCAATGGTGTCACTAGGCTCAACTTCCAGGGTGATGGTTTTCCCTGTCAGGGTCTTCACAAAGATCTGCATGCCACCCCTCAGGCGCAGCACCAGGTGCAGAGTGGATTCTTTCTGGATGTTGTAGTCGGACAAGGTTCGTCCGTCTTCCAGCTGCTTGCCAGCAAAGATCAGCCTCTGCTGATCCGGGGGGATGCCTTCCTTATCTTGGATTTTAGCCTTGACGTTCTCAATGGTGTCACTAGGCTCAACTTCCAGGGTGATGGTCTTGCCAGTCAGGGTCTTCACAAAGATCTGCATGCCACCCCTCAGGCGCAGCACCAGGTGCAGGGTGGACTCCTTCTGGATATTGTAGTCAGACAGGGTGCGTCCATCCTCCAGCTGCTTGCCAGCGAAGATCAGCCTCTGCTGATCTGGGGGGATGCCTTCCTTATCCTGAATCTTGGCCTTCACGTTCTCAATGGTGTCACTGGGCTCAACTTCCAGGGTGATGGTTTTCCCTGTCAGGGTCTTCACAAAGATCTGCATGCCACCCCTCAGGCGCAGCACCAGGTGCAGGGTGGACTCCTTCTGGATGTTGTAGTCAGACAGGGTGCGTCCATCCTCCAGCTGCTTGCCAGCAAAGATCAGCCTCTGCTGATCTGGGGGGATACCTTCCTTATCCTGGATCTTGGCCTTGACATTCTCAATGGTGTCACTAGGCTCAACCTCCAAAGTGATGGTCTTCCCTGTCAAAGTCTTCACAAAAATCTGCATTTTTGCTCTGCAAAGGAGAACACAAGCATGCCTCAGCGTTCGTCCTTTCCTGGTGTAAAGGCAGTTGTAACAGGGCCTGCTTCACCCTCCTGTGAGCCCCAGCAGCCCCAAGCCAGCGCACGGAGGGGCGGGGCTCCCCGGAACGCCCTGCCACGTTACGTCACAGCACCAGGACCGCCCACGTCACCAGAGGGCGGGGCCACCAGCCCCGCTCCAGTTCCCGCCCAAGGAACGCGCCTGTCCGCCATCTTGGCGGGTTTGTTGCGCCTGCGCGGCCGCCATTTTACCGGCTGCTCTTTGTAGCTTCCCCATCGCCGCCGCCGCCGCCTCGCGCTGCTGCCGTTAGGCGGGAGGAGAACGTCCCGCCCGGTCCCCGCAGGCCGCCATCTCACCCCACACCCGCTCGCGAGCCGCCCTCTCACTCGCCAACCTCTCCCCCACCCATCTCGCTCCGCACCCCCTCCACCTCGCCCAGTCGCGCTCTCTCTTCCCCACACACGGCCCCTCCGGCAACCATCCTATCCGCTGCCGCGACGAACACCCTTCCCGCTCCCCGCGAGGCGCTCACCGCGGGGCGCGCACACCACGCCGACAACACAACGACTCCGAGACCCAAACGGCTCCAACTGCGCCACAGAGCGAACCTCCCGCCCCTTATATAGCCTCTCCGGCCCCGCCCACCGCAGCTCGGATCACTCCGCCAGGCACTACTTTCTCTGCCGCGCCGCCCGCGGGCCCAAGGTAGAGGCGGAGCGCGAGTCCCGGCAGCGCGGAGGCGTCAGGGCGGTCCGCGCGGTGCTGCGGCCCCGGGGCGGGAGGGGCGGGGCGGGGCAGCGAAGGGACAATGGCGCTGGGGGTAAAACCCGGCCTGGAGCCGCTGCAGCGGGACTGGGGCGCTGAGATGACCTGCCGAAGCCCCCCAATTTTGCGGGCGTCCCCGCGATTTAAGGTTTTTGAGGGGATTTTTAAACCTTCTTCCGGCAGTTTAGGTCCCCTTTTCAAGCGCGACTCCTGACTTTCCTTCCCGTGAGGAGTGAATTGCCTTGCAGGCCTCACTGGTGTGTGCTTGAGGAAGGGGTGAAAAGGATTTATTTTATCCTAAAGGAAGCTGCTCATTTCTGTGTGGAGGAAGTCTCATAGTTTTAATGTGCCACAGCAGAGCGGCAGGGCTGTGAGCTCCCCTCTCACAGAACATAAATGATATGGAAAGGCAGCAGGGCTCGCACAAATAAAGCTAGGCCCTGTGTGCCACCCTTGTTCGTATAAACATGTATATAAATATAAATAAAGATGGAGGAATGAAGCCAGCACCCAGCCCCAAAGCAGAGCAAGGAGAAAATGAAGACAGAAAGATGAAGTGAAAGAGAAAGGAAGCTTGAGAGAGACAGAGATGCACATCCAGAGTTTATAGGAGGAGAACACGCTGGGGACATTCCTGGCCTTTTTGCGTTTGCATTAGAACTCAATGTTACAATAATAAACAAACAACAACAAAAAACCCTCAATCATCCAATGGTTTCAGCCATTTAGCTGAAAAATGATCCCCAAAGGTCTTTGGGTTTCTGTGCATGCTGAGGTTGGAGCAGTGCCTTGTGCTGTGTACATCTAGAGCTAGGTGGACACGAAGGGCTTGGAAAGACTTCTAGGGTTAGAAGGCCTTTTGTCTGGTTTGAGAGTAAACAGCAACACTGAGCTTATTCACTTAGTTACAGAGCGTGCATTCAGCTCTGAAAATGGCTGGAAAAGCACATGGCAGGCTCTCCCACAAGATGGAGTTTGGTATTGCAAATCCATACGGACGCTGCAGCACGGTCTAGGCGAGGCAGCCTGCCCATGGCACCATCACTGCGTTTGTGCCTCCTGTCTGAGCCCCGTAACCAGGCCGTGAAGCCGCGCGCCCCAAAAGCGGCAGAACTGTGCAACGCGCAGGCTGCAATGCGGACGCTGGGCTCTAATTTAATGCAGTCCTTAACATGGCTGACCGGCTCGCTGGAGCGCAGCGCACCCGCGCGTGGAGGAGCTCTCAGCGGCCGCGGTTTGGTTTTCCGCCCGCGTTATCTTCCCAACCGGCCGCGGGGCCAACACCAGCGCGTCCCTTCGCGGGGTGCAAAATGGAAGGCACCGCTGGAGATGCCGGGGATTGAACCCGGGGCCTCATACATGCAAAGCATGCGCTCTACCGCTGAGCTACATCCCCCTGCCCCGCGCCCCCTCCGCGGCCTGGCGCTACGTGAGGCCCGGCCGGGGGGCCATGGCGGACCCGCGAGGGGCCTGCGGGCGCCCTGGGGACACGGGGACGCGAGGCGGCTGCTCTGCGGCTCTGCTGGGGCAGGAGCTGCCCCGGCCGAGGCCTGTGCTCGGCCACAGCGCTCCCGCCGCCTTCCTGCTCCCCGCTATCCCGCAGCAGGGAGGGCTGCGGGGCCCCGGGCACAGGTGGCCACAAAGGACGGGTCTTCTCTAGGGGAAACCTGCCGGCCTGGCCGGCTTGTGGGGTGGGATTGTACAGTGCCCGTGCTGGGTATGGGGCAAGAGGTGCAGTGAAGGGGAGCTCCTGCCTTGGAATGACACAGAGCCGAAGCTGTGCTTTGTGCACAATAGCAGCAGGAAGAGAAGGGAAGGGTGGGAAAGAGAACGGCGGTGATACTGATACAAACCCCGTGCAGCCAGGCGGTTCTGGGGCCCGGATCCCGCTGCAAGCGCCAGAGGAGCAGGGCCCTGCAGTGCACAGAGGCATGTGCGAACCTCAGGGACCCTTGGACACACAAGGGCGTTCCTGTAGCCAAACCACAGAGGGTTTGTTTGTTTTTTCTCCCTCATAAATTAGAGGTTTTGGCCACAGCAACCAAAGCAGGAAAAAAAAAAGAAAAAAGGAATAAAAATTAATTATCCTCCCCGTCGGGGAATCGAACCCCGGTCTCCCGCGTGACAGGCGGGGATACTCACCACTATACTAACGAGGACGGACCCACAGTAATCGCCCCTGGAGGGCGGCCCCTAGGAGCGCCGCGCGGGTCCAGGGACACGGGGACCCGCCCGCCGGGAAGCGCCAACCGCAGCGTCACCGCGGGACGGACTCGGATCCCCGCTCGTCTGGGAATCAAAAAACCGTAGTCACCACGAGGGAAGAAAAAGCAAAAAGGAACCACCCCACTGCCGAAACCCGGGATCGAACCAGGGACCTTTAGATCTTCAGTCTAACGCTCTCCCAACTGAGCTATTTCGGCGGGCATGAAAACCTTTCTTGGCCCCAGCTACCACGGCCCGTACCACGGGCGCCCCCAAATGCGGCTGCGTTTGCCCGTTACCTGCTGCAGGAAAAACCTCCACAGACATTTCCTCAACTTTAACAACTTTGCGTCGGCGCAAAACACACAATTCTGCAGCATTTCAGCATCCAGCCTTGCTTGGCAGATCCGTGGGGACACGGGAGAGGAGCCAGCTCCTCACCCTGATGCCCCCTCAGGAACGCTCTGGGGCATCTTGAGCTTCCACAGGGATTCGTAGGTTGTCAGGGAACACTAATTCCTCAGCACTGGCTCCACTTCTCGCTTTAATTCTCCCCACAGCGAACCCCGGGGATTTGTGCTGGCCTCGGTGACACGCTGCCGCAGGGAGGCCGGCACAAAACGGAGGAAAACGGGCAAAACGCCGCGGCTCGGGGAAAATGGCGGCGCACCGCAAAAGACGCAGACCTCCCCGTCGGGGAATCGAACCCCGGTCTCCCGCGTGACAGGCGGGGATACTCACCACTATACTAACGAGGACGGGCTTGGGAAGATGTTGCGCCCGGTGCCGCCACAACCGTGCGGGGCGCCGCGCGCCAGAGCGGGAAAAGCCGGGAATGGCGGGAAGGGGAGGGAAAGGAGAAGGAAAGGGGAGGAAGGGGCGTCGGTCCCGGCCCCACGGCGGGACCGGCCGCGGCCCTGCGGGGCGGGTCGCGCGCGACACTGTCTGTGCGTGGCGCAGTGGTAGACCGTAGAGCGGGGATGTAGCTCAGTGGTAGAGCGCATGCTTTGCATGTATGAGGCCCCGGGTTCAATCCCCGGCATCTCCACTTTTTTTTTTTTTTTCCTTTCTTTCTCTCGTGGGAAAGGCTAAAGCTTTCTGTGGAGCAGCTCTCTTCTTCCACAGGGCTGCCCGATTATTATTTTGCAGTTTGTTAATTAGCGCGAGATTTCCCTCCTTCCACCTTTTCAGAGCGGCTCCAGAGCACCACAGCTCACAGAGCAGCACCCATAAACCACGGAAAAGCCCTGCACATCGGATCACAAGGATGAGGCCAGGGCTGGTAGAACCTGGCACATTTCAGATACTTTCCCTACAAAAATGACTGCCCAGCACCCCACACTCCTTGCTGTGCTTGCACTGCATGAGGAGCACCAGGCTTTGCAGTTCCTGTTCTGATTCTCTTCCCCTTTACAAGTCAATAGCATGGTTCCGAGACAAAATTTTCCCTGGAAAATCCACAGCAAAATCCTCTCAAATTGTTTTCCTGTGTGTATTTCCAGTCAAGAGAGGGAGCCCATGTGTCTGGGCACAGTCCCAAGGTGTTTGTCCTTCAGGAAATTCCTGGCCGAGGTCTGCCTTGGCTATAGTTTGGCACAGGAAGGCTGAGCAGTTTGTTCAGGCTCACATTCAAGGGCATAAAAATGACTGTCTGGACTGGTTCAGAGTTAAGCATCGTGCCAGGTCTGAACATCGCCTCACACTGTCCTTGGATGCTGCAGCTAACGTGGAATAATTCAGCACGATGCCGCAGGGCTCGCGAGCACGGCTCGCTGAGTCACCCCAGCGCCAACCCGAGGCACTGCACGAGCAGGCACCCAACTGCTTGGCCTCATCTTCCCTCGGCACTACAGGAGAACAGAAAATAGGGTCAAAGCTTCTCTGGGCAAAGCCCCTTCTGCCCTATAAACATGTATATCCATGGGTGCATATATCAGGGATCAGGCCTAGGCTCAGCTAAGAGTTACGGCCTTGTTTTAGAGGAGGCAGCTCTCTGCCTTTCTATGGGTGCACAATGACGGCCTCTGCCCCAGCTCTTTCACCTCTTAAGGCTTCTCTCTTCCCCCCTGGTTGTTTACTTCCTGGGAAGGCAACGTTCATGGATACTCTCCTCCAGTGACAAATTCCTACAGGGGGCAGCAGAAAGAGATCTGGGGCCAAAGGTTGAGCCAGGGTTTGGAGCTGCAGTTGTATGTGAGGAACAGTCTAGAAAGTTCTAGAATTTTGTTTATTACACTAGCCCACACAGAAAATATGTCTCCTGTGCAAACCAAGTACTCTGCATACACCGTGTAGCTCGACTAATATAGTCCAGAGAGAAACTTTAGTAATACATAATCAATAAAATAAAATGGATAAAATTATCCAAACATTTATATTACAAAATACCAGTGAAATAGCTGGTAAAGCTTCTGAGAATACAGAGGACTTCCCAAAAGAAACAGAGTAAAAACCAGTTCATTTCTAAAAAGGTATGTGCTAGCAGTTATTAGCAAGTCCACTTCTGTTCCATGGTATTTCCAAGCTCTCAAAGCACCTTGGAGAAGCAGGACACTTCACAGTGCTACAGGAGGCCACTTCTTGGCTAGATCAGCATGCATAACCTCAGGGATCCATTGGCAATAGGTAGTGAGCAAGTCTGCAGAGAAAAAGCCACATTTTCGTCACCACAACAGTGTCCGGCTTTAGATACCTTATAATTTGGTAGCCCGATATTGATAAAAAATGACTTTGACCTGACACGGAATTATTCCTGTATGCACTGACAGTATCATCTTAGAATCTACTCTCTTAAAACCCCAAGCCCAAACAATTTAACTTTTGACAGAATTTTTTTTTCTTTATATTTCTCAAATATAAAGAAATGCTGTTTGTTTTCTAAAGGATAGAAAGCTCCACAGCTCTTCACAAAGAGCCCAGCCTTTAGTGCTTGCTTCTAAGAAAATAATATGAAACAAAATAGATCATCTTTTTAACTACACTTCAAACTACCAACTGTGCTTGAGATATCTCAACCCGCCACTACCCCACTCTCCAAAATGACTAATAAGCAAGCAGGACACTCACATTTAGGATTTTTCTTCCATGCAGCCAGCAAAGCATCACGGTTATCACAATTTTCTGCAACGAGAGCCTGCAGGAGGGATTCTGTTCTGGGCTGAAGCCTAAGTAAGTCCAAAATAAAATGGTACAACAAAGCAACATTCATTAGCTCAAGGACAGCAAGGCCAAATACATCACAACTTTCAGCCTGTGCATGTCTTAATGGCTCTAATACTGCTAAGACAATAAATGCAGATGTGTAAAAACACATGACATTGGGATACAGGAACATGCGGCTAGCTTAAGAAAAGTTCATTAGAGGTCATTTATTACCCTACCTTTATTATTTTTTTTGCTAAAGAAAAATTTGCAGACAACTTATTGCTGATGGCATGAAGAGGCAGTGAGAAACTAGCTCACACTGAGAAACAGAACTACACAAAAGAGCAGAAAATAAAGCCAGAAAGAATCCATAGGTCTCTGGTTCAGCTCTTAAATGACTAAGAAAGGGAAACCCTTTGTAAATGTAGTGTAATGTTTGTGCCTGTTACATTTAACAAAGTCTTTCAAATTCTTCTACCTACCAGCTCCACAAAAACTCACAGAAAACTAACAAAAAAGGCTTATTAAGGTAAACAAGAGAGTGCAGCACTGCAAAGACATGAAAAGCAATAGTTGACTTCTTTTGAGGGTCACAGTTTTTAAATGTCATCAAAAGCATCAGGAAAAAAAAGGCAAATATCCTTGGTAACCTATTTTTTTAGTACAATTGGCTCAATTCAATAAAACATTAGAAAAACAGTTACTTAAATATGTGAGCAATTTATCTGTACAGATCAGCTCACAGAGGTCAGTGTGACCAGCAGGCTGCATGTGTGCTCCCACACTTGTCCTTCAACTAGGCCAGTTCTCCTGAGACAGAATTTTTCTTGCTAAGGAAATTGATTTTCCTCTTTCCACAGCTACAACCTAGATCATTATCTAGAACACCCTCCCCAGGATTGAACTTTTTTATTTTAAGGCAGGTAAAAACATTAATTGGAGAGAAAAAGAAGTAAGTTTGTTGTTAACCACTTACTTGGACCACGTCTTCAGCATTATGACAGGACTGGACAGCAGACACCGGCTATAAGAGGCCAACTTTTCAACAACCTGGAAGATTTGTTAGATCAAGTACATAATGAACAAGGTAAATTAATTGTCCTGTGGAAATAAACATTAATGAACACAGACTCCTATAGGTTTCAGTTCCATAGTCCCTATTATGCTATCTCTTTCTCTCATCTAGACACACAAAGGCGGCAGCCACCAGGTTCACCTCTAGAAGCTGGGCTAAAAACATATTTAATGTCAAGGAAGTTGGAATATCCTTACCTTTCCTTCCAGCAGGAACCTGGCAAAGTGTTTATAGCGATCAATACCTTCTGGATAATCAACTTCCACAGCAGGGAGCGGCCAGCTAACTCGATCTGGAAAGAAAGATCACACTGGGTTTCCTAAATGATCAAAGAGGAGGATAATTTTCCATGTGAGGTGTGACAATAAGGTGCTAAGACAACTGGAAAAGTTACTGTCGTCACCCAGACAGCCTTGATCCTTCATAACAGTGGGAAGACATGGACATAAAACAGCCAGGCCAATGGGAAGATGCTGGTATTTAAACCCTGTGAAACCCATGAAGCTACTCGAACCACTGTTAAGTCCTTGGAACAGTCCAAGCTGAGATAACCCTTTTGGTGTTCTTAACAGTATTGTTAAATAGCACTACCAGGTCTAACGAGCATCTTTTACATAAAATTACCGAGCACGGTGTTTCAAGAAACTTACAGAAAACACTTGGCCTGTGGCATCGAATTCTGCCTGTTTCAGGGCAGTAAGATGGAGGAGGATTTTCCAGGGGTTTCCCAAAGTGGCAGTAAGGCGGCAACAGAACAGGAATCCACTCAGGTTCAACAGCAGACACACCTTAGGAAAGAAAAACATGCTGCAAAATGAAGTCTTGCTGACAAGAGCCAGGCACGAGCCGACGGTTCTATGAGTAAAGCACGCACACAGGCTCTTATCACCCACAAAGGTTTATTTATGGGCTATTTTAAAGTCAGCTGCATGGATTTTAATTTCTTTTGCTTGTGCCAGTGGTTAAAGCGCAGTTACTGCTGACTGGGCTAGTGCAGAGAAGCTGTTTCAGAAATACAGCTTCCAGTCTATTTTACTAGGGGAAAAGGGAGGAATACATTTGGTCCAGTTTTCTTAGGTTAAAATCTAGGAATTAAAGGATCAAAATATCTGTATATGTCTGTAGAGTGAGTATAGCCCAATGAAGTGTTACCTTTCATGTATAATTTTGTAGTCTCAACAATTTCTTGATAGACCACAAACTCTGGGAGTTGTTTGAAGAGGATCGAACTTGGATGGATAAACACAGGGTCATCTAGGAGAGCAGTCTTTGAAGAGAGCAAGGAATTCAAGCAGAGTAAGACAAGTTACTGACAATCCAATTCCTTTACTGCATCAAATTTCACTCTCTCCTAGATTGTTTGTATTGTTTCCATAAGTGACAGAAGTTTTAATAACACCACCCTTTCCTGCTTCACTTTCTCTCTGGAATCAGGAAGAGCATTGCAAGATGCACTAACTGCATTTCCTAGCTCCTCCCTACATGAGGGCTGGGAAACTGCAACATAGGAAACTTAAATTCTGTGTAGAGAAGTCGGAGAAAGCCATGAAACGCTGCCCCAGTACTGAATCCACACAGAAATCCAGGCTTTGCACAGGAGTGTTCCCCTGAGACATAGACATGAGGGAAAGGGAATTTGGTCAAATCAAGCTGCTTACCTTGTAAGCGTTTTTCCATTTGTCATCCAGGAGTTCCTCTGCTTGAACCCGTCGGGCTACGTGATCCCCTAGCCCTGCCAACACAATCTGTCTCAAGTAGGTTGCTTGGGCTTCCGTTGGGGGCTTCATTTTTGGATCAATGTATAGTACAGCATCAGAGCAGATTGAGTTAACTAAGGAGGGTAAAAATCAATAAATATATTTATTGATTTTACACTCAATAGAAAGGAAACTTCAACTGTCCAGTTGATTTGCTACCCCCCAGAAGGCAGACAAAACCAGCAGTTCCTGCCCAAATCCACAGAGTTCTACCTGCTGTTGTCAGCTGCCCCCGCAAGCGTCTGATTTCCAACATAGCTTTGTATCGCAGCCCATTTTCTTCACAGAACTTAGGAGTGCACCCTGCATATTCACAGGCCCCCACTGCTCCTGCAAGTGAACAATCAGGTGGACAAGATAAAAAGTCAGTTTATCAGTTTTCCTAGCACAATATTAAGCTGTGGGACAACACTGTCACTGGCCCACATGGACATATCATGGTTCCCATTCAGGGGATTTTGCATCCCCTGCATTCAGGGGTTTTTGTTAGCGTGGGACATGTGGAGGCTGCCTGGTGCACAGTCCAGAAAATATTCCACTAGACTTAGCCCTACAGCAGGAAGATGACTTTGGTTATGTAAAGCCAATAGCTCAGGGTCACAGGAATAACAAAATGGAAAATAACAGTACAGGGAATCGCTCACTGTCATACCCAACATCACCATGAGGTCTCCTAGCTTTTGCAGCTGCCCTTGCCCAGCCCAGATCTTTTGCATCTGTAAGAGCCTTGCTTTCTTCCCCTTCAGCTTTGCTGTCTCTTCCTCACTTACTGCTGGCCTGAAAGAAATACGAAACAGCACACATCAGTATCGTGCCTACATGCAGACTGATCTCAAAGCAAGAGGGACCAGGAGTCAGCACCGCCTCGTCGCTGTGCTGCGACAGGGCCATGTGTCCTATAAACAGGACCTCAGGCTGCTTTACTCACCTGTCATACTCCTCAAAGAGCTCCCGGACAGTCATTGCAGACACGATGGTGATGGTGTAAGGCAGGCAGTCATGCTGCCTACTCAGTGCCAGCATCTTTGCATAACGTGGGGCTACAGGAAAAGTGGCCATTATTCTGCCCAAAGGACTAATAGGGCAACTCAGCTTCGCTGTCTGCTGCTCCTTCAGCCTGGAGAGGAGAAAAGGCATGAAGTTAATCCTGCCTTAATACAAGTTTGGGTTTCTGGTTTGGGCAGCTTAATTTATTTGCTTTTGATGTAAACTCTGGTTTTGTTACATGCAGGCCCGAATGCCTAGATGCTTCTCTTGCATGCAACTACCTGCCCTACACAGGGCACTTCTAGCATTGCCTTCCCCTGCCTGATCCTTGGGCTGTGCCAGTGGCTACAAAAGCCCATAGACTCTCCCGTGCTGCAGAACCAGCAACTTTCTGCTTCCTGACAGAGGCACAGCTGCTAAACAGCATCTTCTAACTCCTCAGACCAGCACACAACAGAACACCATGGCACTTCTGGAGTAAGTGGTTTTTCTGTACAGAGCTGTAGTGAAAAGTGCAATAATAGCTGCACCCTAATAGCTCTGACAGAGGCATATTCCAGAACTGAAAACACACTGAGGCTCCAAACAGGGCAATAAACACAGGTGAACTAAAAGCTGTTATAATGATGCCAGTTTATACATAAAGGTACATTCTGAAAAGTGGAAGATGCAATGGAAATGGGAAAGCTGCGCTCACTGCCTTGGTAACTGGTGCTTTATCACTGAGAGTGTATTTGTGGAAGACACTGTTACCTTCCTGTCATTGGGGGCTCCTTCAAGGCACCCAGGGCTATCAGCAATTCCTCAGCTGCTGCAAGTGCTTCTGCCGGCGGCGGCGTTGGGAAGGGGAAGTTGATTACCTACAGACATGAAGATAAAATGCCTGTCAGTGCTGAAGAGCAGAGTCCGAGGGCAGTAAGAACTCCATGCAACATAAACCTCCCCTTTCATTATGTTCACCAAAGGAAAACACTTAGGAAGTTTTCCAGGGACAGCAGGAAAGGAAACATAATGGGAGGAAACAAAACAATTAGGGAAACAGGAACAGCAGTGTTACTCTTAACTGCCACTGCCTGGGTCAGGCTGTTCTTCAATATTTCGTTCTCTGGACGGTTCAGCAACCCCTATTTTGTCAGGGCAAGGACTACTATTCCTCATGCAGTTCTGGGACTTGGAGAGAAGCCTGTGAAGTTAAAACGCATATGCAAACAGCTTAGGCCCTCCTCCCCCTGCCCCTATGAACTATGAGACTGTTATTTTGGTGATATTTAATTAGCAAGAAACCTGATGAAAAAGCTCTGTTATCTGAGCCAAAAGAGAGGAAGTTGCAAAGTCTATTAAGATCTGATGCAACTTCTGCAATTTATTCTGCAGAATCATAATCAAGTCCCAGGTCCTCATTTCTAAATGAAGACACAGTCTCAAGCAGTGAAGATAAAGGACAAATTCATGTTTGTTTCTGGTTCTTACGGACAAGCATTTTAATGAGTGCAGCACCACAAAAAAACAGTTTTAAAGTTCACCTTTTCTATATTCAACGCCTTCATTTGCAGGATCAAGTCCTCTACTGGTCGCTTTGTTATTTCTGGAGCAGAAAATTTTTCAAAATCCATGAACACTGCTGAAGAATATAACCTAGTGGAATAAAAGCAAGGCTTAGAAACTTTAAAATATATCCTAACTCAATAGATATGCATCAAAAATTGGTAAGAAAAAAAAGGCAGCAGTGGGATAGTAACAATCCAGTAACAATGCAACTGTTTGCATGCTTCAGGCATATTCACTACCTTATGGACAAAACAAAATAAAAAAAAAAAAGACAGCTGATCTGACCATTAACATAAGGGCCTGAAACAAGGAAAAGGCTGCTGCAAAGCCTAACTATCAAACCTACATCATCTGTGACAGTGCATGTTCAGCTTCATCTCTCCAATTCGGATGAAGAACAGACAAGAGGAAATTGTTTTAAGTAGCACTGCACTAGTGCTTTGTGAAAGGGGAACAGCAGGACAACTAAAGGCAGCAGAACAAGAGAAACTATCAAATTCAAGGGACACTGGTTGGGCTTTTGTTTTCCTAACCCTCGCCAGGGCAAGTACCTAACCTGTAACAGTGCCCTGGTTCAGTCCGGCCAGCCCGACCTGCCCGCTGGTTAGCTGAGGCTTGAGACGTCCAGGTGACTCGGAAAGAAGAAACCCCAGTAATTTTGTCGTAGAAACGTTTCTTGACCTTTCCACAGTCAACCACATATTTGATGCCAGGGATGGTAAGCGACGTTTCAGCCACATTGGTGGCTACAACACAGAGTCTGGTTCCAGGAGGAGGAGGCCTGAATACCTACAGCAAACGATTGGTGACATGTAATGCATGGTCAGTAAATGAAGAGAGACACTCAGTTTATACGAGAAACAGAGAGATTACAATGTGTACAGTACAGCAAGTGAAATAAAACTAAGTCAAAGACTTACACTTTTGGCCCCAGCCCTGAAGCTCTCTATCCATTTCTGTTAATCCCTCAGAGAAACAAGCAGGGCACATGCAGACCCCAAACAGTCTAGATGCCAATGGCTAGTCACACCTAGACACACTGCTGTCACCTCTGAAGTCCCAAGAGGGAGTATAAGAATTTGCAAGTGTTGTTGGATAGTAGTAGGATCCTGTCTGGCCCCACAGCTATAAGTAAATTTAACAAGCTATAGGACTGCAGCTTTTCATGTCTTCCAGCTTGCTGAACTGTCACATTAGGGACAACGCAGCCCAAGCCAGACCTGATCCCATCTCAATTTGCCCATTGGCCCATTCAAGTATGCCCACCAAATTTAAGATGTAAATTTTAACCCACCAAACACACATGGCTTAACACACAACACAGCTACACATGAATAAAGGTCACCTATTCTTGTGACAACAAATATTTACCTTTGCTTGTTTCTCTGGTGCTAGTAAAGAATAGAGAGGGAGCACGTAGAGCGGAAGGGAAGAATCTGGTTTCTCATCTGTAAAGAAAAAAAAACACAAGATTTTGATACACACAGTGAGTCAGCTTCCAAAGCTCAGCCACAGTGCTGAGCCACTGACTCAGCCTCATTTAGAAGTCGCACCAAAGTATTGGTATAAAGCTGAAAATGGAAAACCTTAACAGCTTCTCCACTACACAGGTTTGACATGCTATCATACCAGCTTAGCAAAAGCCAGCTAATTTGTATCACACGCTTCACATGGGACTGTAGATGGGCAATTCTATTTCTTAAGTGCCAAACCTTCTCCTGAGTCTGCATCTCCTAAATCAAGATCAAGATCAGATCCTGCCATGTCATCATCAGTTTCTGCATCCCTGTCTTCATCTCCTTCGTCCACTGGTATGACAGAGTAATTGTCCAGATCGATTTTGGGAAGTGACTGAAAGACAGGAGAGGGAGAAAACAAAACAAAACAAAACCACAAAGCATTAGGCCTTTCCAAGCACAGTGTTATCCCTTACATAACTGACAAGATCAACAATTCCCATTGCTTTAAAATCAAAACTGAGTGCTTATTCCAAACTTTTGTTGACAGGAAGGTCATTAAGTGATTTCATTTATACTTTAAGACTGAGATGCTAATTCAACTGTGCTAACTGTGAGAGTTAGGGGGGAAAAAAACTGAGTAAATAATAATAAAAAAAAAACCTTCTGTGCAGAGCCTTTTTTTTTTTTTTTCTCCAAACGGGGACTCTTCCCCATAACTGTCCTTTACTCAAGCTACCAAGATCTGATGCCAGCAGACAGTTTATCCGTAGCATCATGAATTCCTGCTAACAAATTTCACGCAGGACTTGGTCAGAAACAACACTGCTCTCGTTCATAGACACATCAGTCCCAGTTTTGGATAACAAGTGATGAGATGAGAGCAGTCCTGGAGCCAGCAAGTCTAGAACCACTTCCATTAAAGTTTTATTGGTCAGTACTTAATTGAAATCAATCTCCTGCCTATAATATCCAGGGACACATTTTATAATGCTCATAATGGAGTATTTGTCAGTGTAGATAAACATGTTCCCTCTGAACGCTGGAGAATTCCACCAAAGAAAGGACCTATTGGAAAACATTTTATTTTTCCCTACCAGAAAACTTGAAAGAAAAACGAGTATTTTCATCTTGGACAAAAAGCAGATGAAAATATTCTTGGAGGTTAAGAATAAACCATAGGTTTTATATCATTTAATTATGCTTTGCCCAAGTCAGGATGACTCTGGCCTACACACATCCCTGAAAGGATATATTCCCTCAAGGAGAACTATATAGGACACAAGGCACAACTAGAACAGAGTTTGGAGAGAAACGCAGCTACTCAGGACTACTGCTTTGCCTGCTCCTTCCTGTCTCTTGGTGAAATTCTAGCCATCACACATTACCATAGCTTTCTTCTTCCTCCTGGATTTCTTAAATTTTCTGATTTCTTCCACTGATTCTTCTTTGTCATCATTTCCTATAGAAATATGAAGCAGAATTACTATTAGCTCAGCTGCCCTCCTCTACAGTGAGTGTGGAAGCCTGGCCATACTCTTCATGTGGGATCCACACAATCTTGCCTGTGATTTAAGAAGTGTCACAGTATAAAAGCAGCAGATGGTCATGTTGAGGACATGGGTGTCCCAGAAGTTTAACATTAAGGTTCACTTTATGAATCACACAATAGCTGAGGATTGACAGCGATACACACAAACACATCTTGAGGTTTAGGAGAGGATTAGCTGGGCATATCAGAATTGAATCTAAAGCCACTTGGGAAATTCAACTATCCTCAAAGCAAATAACCTCCAAGCAGCAGCAGTCCTTCCACTTGTAACTCAGCCAATACAATGGCTGAACAAATGCAGTGAATGCCAGGGAATTAGAAGATATTGTAGGGGTGTATATATACATATAAATATATATAAAGCATTTACCCTGAACTCAAATTAGCACAAACTGAACAAAATCATCTATCTTGCACCTTTGTCCATTCCTGGATTTTGAGGTTTCTTTAGGTGCAAAGCAAAGCTCACTTCTTGGTGAAATAAATTCCAACTTTAACAATCCTTTATTCTGTAGCATTACCTGCAATGTTATTCTTTTTGAAAGGAAAAGCTTTCCTCAGCCTTCTACAGAGTGAGTGAACTTCAGCCTGTCCTGTCAAAAACACCAAAATCCCACCTGCAAGAGAAGAGACAACTCTAAACCTCAGTGTAGTTATCTCACCTTGGAAAGTTTCAGAACTCATTCTTGGTAAGACACATATTGCAATGTAACAAGGAGAAACAAGAAACATACTAACATAACAATGACTTAAGTAAAGGTTAATTTTCACAACAGATATCTTCCAGTTAAAAGCAGGTAATGTATCATTATGTTCCAATGTCTTGTTAGAAAGAGAGAGAAAAAAAAAAGAACAAGAACAAACTCGGAAGGTTTGAGCCATGTTAAGTGTAAAGAGGTTTCCAGCAGTGATCCTACCTGAGGGCAGCATTCGATGGATTTTACACACTTTTCTGAAGCACTCCCCACTATAGTCATCTAGGGGGGTTTTCTTGTTGAAGTGAATAGTCACAGGGTATTGCCTTGCATCTACCTAGACAGGAAACAACAATAAACAGAGAATGTTGTATAACCCAGCACAATCAGTTCTTGTTCTCCCACAAAAGCTGCAAACTCATCTCAGTGTTCTCTTCAGGTCTTATTTTTGGGAACCTACACAACACTGGCCCCACACAAGTCAGTTTTGTCCATTCAGAACACCTAGAAACCAAACTTCTCCTTCAGATCATCTCCTCAGTTTGAGGCTTTCTAGTTCTCCCAAGCTGTAATTTCCAGTCTTTCAAGATAACCCATTTCCTGTCAGGTAAACCATGCCTGACAAAAATGGAAAGAAAAACACCCCAAGAAACAACAAACTAAACAAAATAGGTAAATAGCTAATAAATAGCTAAATAGCTAATAAATTGATAACTGTCTCAGCACCAACTGGAAAGGTTAGAGTGTCCGCATTTTATAAAGAATGTTCTCACAGTATTTCAGCCATTACAACTGACACGGATCCCAGCAAGAGGGATGATACCTGAATAACAGGAGGTACCACAGAAAACAGCCTCTTGTTCTCAGTGAAGTCTTCCACACGAAGGGTGGCTGACATGACGATGAGCTTCAGTGGTAGCCCTTTCTGCAGGGACACAAACGTGCTGTGTTATTCTGTGCCTGAATCCTCATGCTACCACTGACTTGCCTGTAAACCACTGAACTCTCTCATCTCCGTGTGAACACACACGCATATCCATAAGTAAAACAGGTACCAAGAACTGTTGCATAGTCCACCAACCCTATTTCCAGGATCTGTCAGGACTGAACACTTCAAGGTGTCTGCCAGGATCCCAGGAAATGTCTTATCCTCATCACTGTTACTAGCTGGCTTATTTCAGCACAGCACTAAGCATCTCACTTCATAGTAAATTTCTAACGTAAAAGTCTTGTGGCACTATGAGTCTGGAAATGAAATGGATATTAACTGGAAAATGATCTCTTGGTACTGATATGTGCTATTTTTACCCTCTTGTAGATCCTGTGCTGATTGTATCACAAGGGAAAAACAAGCGTGCATTATCTGTGCCACTGCTTTTTACTGCTTTTCGTCACATTCCCACTGACTCCCACAGCACAGAGGCCCTGTTCCTCCTCACACAAAGTCTTTTCATGTCCCGCCCCAGTACGTCCACTTATAGCACTGAGAACACTGCCAGGCTGTGCAGTTATTTTTGCTTCTCTTACCTTTTCACGAAGAGGCACAATGCGAGACAAGAGGCCTATCAGGATATCCGTGTACATACTTCTTTCATGGGCTTCATCAATAATAACTACTTTGTACTTTGAAAGCAGAAAGTCCTGAGAAGAAAGAGAGAGAAGATCAGTGATTTCAGCACATGAGCTCTCATCTAAGGTCTCATCCTCACTAAAGCAGTGAGGAGCTAAGAGATACGGATATAATCCTACACGAAACAAGCAGCCTATAACCAAGCTGAATCCCAAATTGCACATGAAGCGCCCTACTTCTGAAGATGCTCTTCCTTGTTCTTGTTTTATAGAGCAAGAAAACCCAACATTTAGGGTTATAATCCTTGGGCAGGATTATAAAGGGTTAACATGAAATACAGTTAAAACGCAGAAACTGGTTTTGCTTTGAAAGGCTGGTAGAAAATCCATGCAAACTGACTGGTATTTCCTTCTAGCTACACAAATAATTTACATCATTGAGGACAGCAACTTACCTTCTGAATTTCTTTCAGCAGCACACCATCGGTCATGAACTTGATTTGTGTTTCATCTGACACATTTCCTTCATATCGTATTTGATATGAAACAACTCTGTAAGGAAATATCAACATAACCACAAGAAAAGCATGGGGAGAATCATAAAACTCGTGTTCATACCAGGAAGCGGCCTTTAACCTAATTAAATCAGAGCTTGACATCAGCACAAGCAAAATCATCAACTCCCCAGAGCCTAAAATGCACAAAAGTAGAGGAATTTCACTCTGAATTACATCACTATTGTGGTACACTCTCTCATGGAGACACAAATTTGGATTGTTCCCAACATACCATCTTTGCAAAGCACTCTCTAACTTACAACCATTAGGAGCACCAAGTCCGTGGGGGGCTCTTCCCACGGAAAACCCAAAGGGATTATAAATAAGCTCCCTACAGTTCTTTGCAGGAGACAGAACAGCCAGTAAGTAAATCTCCATTGCTAACACATACACAGCTCATCTCAGTGTTATATTCCCAGCAAGGTCCCAGCTTTATCATCTCCATGCTCCTCACCTGTGCGACAAATTCATTTCTTTAGCAACTCGCTGGGACATGGATACAGCAGCCACACGCCGAGGCTCTGTGATCCCAATAGCACCACTGGAACTAGGAAAGAGAAGTGGAGAGAAGGTTATTTTAGAGAGAAGCATGTAGAAAAGATAACAACATGATTTCTGCATAATAGCTCTGAAGACAATATTGATCGCTTAGAAGCGTTTTCAATTAAAGTTAAAAGGAAAACAGAGGAAGCTTTGGATTAACCCTTATACCCATTGGTATCACAATCTATGTATCAGTGATTTTTTCCTCCCCAAATTCTTTTTTAGTTTCATTTTTTTCCTGAACACTACCCCTCTGGGCAGCCTTCTGACAGTTTCGTTCATTTCAGACGAAACTCAGGCTGGGGTCACGGCAGCACAGGAGGTAAATGGACCTTATTACAGCCCACAAGAATCTTATGTCCTGCCTAACCTTGTCAATATAAGCAACAGCACCAAGCTAGCCATGCTGTTATTAAGAGTGAAATGTGCATATTTTCTTGCAAAGGTGAAATAAACCTCTGTAAGCAGAGGTGATCTCTATATGCTATGGGCAGCCAATACTGTCCCTCTGCAAAGAGCAGAGCAACAACTTTAAAGAAAACTTTCCCCATCAAGATCTTAAAACATTACTTATGTGAATAAACTTTTGCAGTCACAACATAAATTTATTTACTTCAGATTTTTTTTTTTTTATAATTCCACTCCACTCCCTTTACATAGAGGGAAGCAAGTTTGGTTCAGTCACTTCAGAACAAAATCGGAATTGGCTGAGCTAGCTTGAGTTTTCATAATCATGTTTACTGCGTATAAGAGAAGACTCCTACCTGGCATAGCCAGCTTCATACAGAAACTGAGGTACCTGCGTGGTTTTACCGCTTCCTGTTTCTCCACATATCACCACGACGGGATTCTCGTTAATGGCTTCCATGACAGATTGCTCTTCAGCAAGAATTGGAAGCTTTAGCCTTGCTTCCTAGATAAAGGACACATTTTACTTGCCCTGTTTTGTCTCCACTCCTTTTCCACTCTTCACCAAGACTGTAATCAGTCTTAGTTTATAAAATCCCTGAACAGGAATCCTGCAAGCTCTATGGCTTGAAAAGGTCCAAACTAGCTAATATCCCACTGCCATGTTCAAGAACCAGACATAGGAAAACAACTTGTCAGAAAACACCTGTCAAAGTCTACACTTTAATTTTTTAAATTCTAGAGTTTCACAAGTCTATTAACAAGGTACTTCAAATAAAAACCTATTTCAAAACTCTGCCTTGTTCGCTCAAACATGAGCAGAGATTTTCCTCCTTCTAAATACTACTCTGCCTACATCAAATGGAGTAAAGCTACCCTGACTAATACATTGCGTAACGGAGAACAAAAAGCAACTTCACAAGACTTTTGGTGAAAAACTGCTAATTGATTATACATTTAAAGCTAAATACTTACGACATTAAGCAAAACCAATTTTCTTTCTGCACAAGCTTAAAGCTCACACTTGTGCAGGCATAATTTGCCAGAACCAGTGCTATAAAAGCACATTAGTGCAGTGCCAGGAGTATTGGTAATGGATGCAAGACAATGCTGTAGTGTCTGCGGTGAATTAATTTCACAGAAGATACTGTAATTTCCATTCCCCTTGATGGGCTTTTTACTGTTAACAGAGCCTCACCTGAATCTCAGGAGTCCTGTCCACAGGAATGAAAACTGCAGGCTTGCAAGAGGGTTTGTTGGATGCTGTCTGACAAACTGTTGCACTAGGAACAGCCGGCTGGGGATTTGCTGTCTCCTCAATGCCTTCCTCTGATTTTTCAGCTGTATTCAGATCACCGCCTGAAACCTTTTCAATTTCTTCTTTCTGCTCTTCCTTCTCCTCTTCAGAGCTACTTGATTCTTCCTCGGGCTCCGATTCTGAATCTGAGCTGTGCCTTCTCTTATTTGCCCCACTGATGCTCCTGATCTTCTCAGGTGCAATGGTCCCTGGCTCCTGCACCATCCTAGAACAAAACATCAACACATACATTCTCCAGGCCAGACACTTCTCACACACGTAAGTCAAATCAGTAAAAGTCACCGCCTGAGCCTAAATCTGGCTTTTATTCAATTGGATAAGCCGTTTGTGTTTGAAACAATCATGATTCAAGCAGAAGGCTGGACCTGATAACCTACAGAGGATCAACCAACCAATACTCCTGCAGTGCTACTGCCCCCAACTTTGGTCAGGTGTAGACTTCCCTGCAGATAAACTATCACGTATTCAAGCAGTTGAGTACAGTAACTGCTTCCCTGCTAAATTAAGAAAGAGAAATTCCCTTCTTCTACTAGAAACAAGAGAGTTGCAAGAGTAGGTTCTGTACAGTGACTACAAAAATCAAAACAAATCCATTTCTCCCCTAGCAACATGTATTCTTATCTAAGCATGCTCTATGTTGATATCTATTCATTTCTTAAAAACCCATATTTGTAGTTTAATTTATTCCGACTTCTGTCCATGTGAAACTCTGGGTGATCTAGTTGATTACAGACTGTAGTCAGTCAACGTTTTCCAATTTTGGAAAAAAAAAAAAAGGTAAATATTTTAAATATTTATTTCACTAATTGCCTAGCTTTAGCAGAATCTATTATTAGCGTTTGCACATATAATTGTTATTCATCTTACACATCCTTAGGGTCACGTTACTTTAAACATATTGCCAGGTGAAAGTGGAAAATATTTAAATCAATCCATTTTGAAGAATATGTATGCAGTAAGAATATGGAAAAAAACGTGCCCGTTTCAAAACCACTACAGTTCACCCAGGAGGCTCTTTCAAAGCAGTGCTTTACCTTTTGGTCTGATACATTCGCTCCCCAATGCCCAGCTTAGAAGTGGTGTACAGAAGCTTCATCTCTGCCTCGGAAGCCTGGACTTCACTGAGTTTGCTCAGCAACTCAGCTTGCTATGTGGGAAAAACAACCAAAATCAGGATTTATACTTTATGAGCAAATAATTTTGTATCAAGAGTAGCCCTTGAGCTTTACAGATGAATTTGTCAGCTATCGGTGTGGGGGTTTAAAGATATAATAGAAGCATTGGGAGCAGCACGCAGTTAAAAGTCCACTAAGTGCAGTATTTTGCAGCAGGGCCACACTTCTCATACACTCTACTAGATTTTAAAATATGGGGTTATTTACTTTGCTAGTGAGGTATTTTGTGTAAACAGTGTCCACAACAGCAGTGGAATGAACTTCTCATCACATTTTTCCTAATCCTGTATCATTTCTTTTATATTGTAAAAAAAGAGTTAACATGTTGAGACAAAAATAAAAGTATATAAAGGCATACACCATTTTATCACTAACACACTGCATCAGCAACAATGAATCTTCTTCCTATGAATTATTCTTAAAGAGAAGAAAATGACATCTTGCCAAGATCAAAGACAGAACAAATCGGGCCCAGAAATAGTGAGTTCTGACAGCCTGATGTGGGGTCAGGGTGAAGGGAATTTTATTTCACCCCTGGAAGTTACACTGAAGGCACCATGTGTGGCCTCATGCTTTTGCCAGAGCATGCAGAAAATACCTGGTTGTAACACAAACTTCTAAGCTTCGGCTCGAACGTGTCCTGGAGATGCCCCAGAGCTCACGTTCACACCAGCAGCCTACGAGGGACACCCCGCTCAGAGCTGCGCCGCAAGGGAAACCTCAGCACTGCCCATTAGCATCAGCTTCTTATGCACACCGATAGTATTAAATTTATTTAATCGTGGCAGAAGTCACATGGCTGGAGTTTCACTGCTGAGAAACAACATACCTGCTTTTTCTTTTCTTTCTGCTCTAAAACTTTCTGCAGGTTTTTCTTCTGTTTCTTGCTTAAGGGCTTTTTTGGCTGTTGAGAAACACTTGATACTTTTTTCTTCTTTGCTTTTTTTGAAGGCAAGACCAGGGCGTTACATCCATCAACTCCTTTCAGCGTTGCTTCATCTGAAAGCATTTGTTTGATTATTTACCTGTGCCAGGGAGGTTGCCTATTTTCAGCATATTGCTCAATGGGCTTATTGCAAACCTGACTCGATTTAGCTCAGTTTTAGACTGAGATTTAAACTCAGTTTTAAACCAGCCAAAACAAACCCCAGGTTTCTGATAAGGCCTGGAAAGGAATATGAAATCAAGGTCTCAGCACAACTGTGTTTTTCCTGGAGTTAGGTAACACTTATTGGGCCTTTTTTCAGATCCCCCTGAAAGTGAAGGGCAACTAGAGCAGGAGGGACTGGGTGCCTTGGCATGACCCATGGTCTCTTGCCACCCCCATAAATATTTAAATTACACTAACAGAAATTTATATTAGAAAGGTTTAAATAGTAAGCAGAGGATTAAAAATAATTTAAAAAAGCCATATGAATAAAATAAAGTTTAAGAAAATAAGAACATAATTCGCATTAACTTAAAAACTGTTCAGGAAGTGAGTTAAAATAACTAATTAATAAAATATTTTAAACTGTGTACTAAAACGGTTATTAATAGCAAAAGAACGTGACACATTAGTTTTAAATAACTGAATAACCATTGTAATAAACCTAAATGAAGTATCACTAAAATAACATGGCAAAGGTTCAGGAGCGCTCTGGCAGCTCTACTTTAACGATAAACATTGGCAGTAACGGAGAGAGCGGCCGCGAAGGGGGCGGCCCACGGCCCGCCGGTAACGGTCCCGCCGCACCTCCCAGCTCCAGCGGCGGCGGCTCCGGCTCGGCGGCGGGCGGCGGCGCGGAGCCCCGCGGCTGTCGCGCCTTCCAGTTGTGCCTGCGGCGCGCCCGGCCCATGGCGGCAGCCGCCGGTTCTGGTTCTAGTTCTGATTCTGATTCTGGTCCCGGTCCCCACGTGCGGCTCCCGGCGGCGCCTCAGCGCAGGCGCACGCGGAGTCTCGCGAGAAGGAGGCGGCGCGGGATGGCGGCCCCGCCTCGCGGGTCCTGTCGCCGCCGGAGCCTCGTGAGGGGCCGCGGCCGCCGCATGTTTGGTTCCCTCCGTACCTCGAGAACCCAGCGCCCTCCGCCGCGCTCCTCAGCTCCGCGGCCGCCGAGTGTTTCGTTCCCTCCGTACCCCGAGGACCCAGCGACCTCCGCCGCGCTCCTCAGCCCCGCGCTGGGAGATGTCGCTGCGGCCGCCGTCCCTCAGGCGGGCCCGTGTTGGCGCCCAAAGTAACGGTCGCGGCGCCGTGAGGCGGCTGTGGCGGCCGCGCCGGCTCCCTCCCGGCCCAGCGAGGCTTCCCCACAGCGAGGCAGCTCTCAGGGCAGAGGCTCAGGAAACGTTTATTTTAAGCTTTGTCACAACACGGTCGACTCGTGAAACTGGTCTACAAATGCCTAACTACATCGTACAGTGATGGGGTGGCCGCATAAGTAATAAATAAAGGCATGTGGAGCTCTGTAAAAAATAAGTTGGATATATTTGTAACTACTTAACAATATTATCGGTAGAATCTAATGTTTCCCTAAGGATCATAGGTCAAAAGTATACATAGACCATTTCTTCAGACCAAGTTATTTTTACAGAAACACAACAGTTGTACAAACTTAAACACTATTAATCTTGAAATCTGATGTACAAAACAGAATGTGAAATCACTAACATCAGTGCTGATAACGAGTGCTACCATAGCAAATATAATTTCTGATTAAAAAGAATATTTTTATGTGCTAATTGTCATCACAGTTCAATGGAATTATCCAAAAGTTTAAAATGCATGCAGATACAATAAAATCTTTTATTTTCCAACTCCAACAAAGAGAACTTAACGGTCATTTACGTCGTTAGCTGCCAAATACAGATCAGTATGTGAGGCAAATCACACTTAAAAACTTCTACACCATCAAAGAGATAAGATTTATACTGGTCTATTTTCCACATTAACTATGCAACAAGTCTTTAAAAGCAAATCACAATTTGAAGGACGCACTATTAAGTACAGCATTGAATTACATCAGATTTTACACATTGTACTCTGATACCCAATATCACTTTTAAAAGCATTATTACATTCTTAATACAACAGATCAGTTACCTATACAGGTGAGGTGTGCACTTTCAGAGAAAACTGCTACAAATGTAAGTTGTTTTGCAAAAATGTCAATGCAAAAATGTCAATATACTGAGAATACATTGTCCTACAGTGGCTTCAAATATCAGGTCTTAAAGCATGAAGCTAAAAACACTTAAGACCTTACTGGAATTTCTGGTATCGGACAGTTTGAAGTCCTTCTTGAGCAGTTACATGTCAACCAGTGCATTGAGGTGACACTTCCAAGTAGCTGCTGGGAATGGGCTGGTAGATGGGAAGAGTTGGATACCATCAGCCTTTGGATCAAAGGACAGGTTTAGTGTATTTACACACGTGTAACTGCACCTCAGATAACCCAGGAGCACTTTTAAAGTCACTTGCACCAGATCAGGTGCAAAAGATAAACAGAATAGTAGAGGAATGCATAGGTGCCACCACCCAGCTCTGAAGAACAGGACAGTGGTCAGAGCACAGGTCTGGGAGCTGCGAGATCTGGGTTTTGTTCCCCTTCCTGCCACTTGCTGCGTGGTCTTGGGAAAATCTGTCAAGTTCTGTGCCTCAGTCTACCCACGTGTCAAATGGTGATAACTGCACAGCTCTGAATTAATTTAAGGTGCTCCATCAATGGCAATGTAAAAGCAGTGCTAACACTTTCACTGGAATAAGTCCCTAAAAGCAGAGCAAAAAAATTCATGGATAAACTAGGTAATTCTGCATGGAAAAATATATGTAAAAGGTATTTACAAAAGTAACTTGAAAGAGGTTAAATACAGTGCCACATTCAGGTCCCTAAAGCATTTTCACTATAGTGCATGTTTAAAAACACAGAACATTTTTAAAAGTATCTCTATATATTGAAGATTAGACTGCTTACCAAAAAAAAAAAAAATCACTACTTTTGAATTTTACTACAGTGAAAACTGAGCACAAGGAAAAAATACTGATTAAAAATACCCAGTTTTAGATATACTGCTTTTCACATAACATTTGGCTGTACATGGGATGTAAGTAAATACAAAAATAGTTTTTTCATGCAGCAGGGTGATCAAAATTAGAAGATCATTAATACAGAAGGGCTGATTTTATAAAACTAAAAGACATGACTAAAGAGACAGGGAGAAACTATAGTCCAAATTAATTTTCATATAGCATTTTAAAATAAATCTTTAATAGACGACTCATAATATATAAACGATTCAAATATTCTTAACTTCAACATTCAATATGGATTACATAAAATACTATCTATGCAAAACTGACTCATGCACATAGTCCTATTGAAGTCAGCAGAGTCGCTTACATGAGCAAGGTTTGCAGGCTTTGGTCCTCAGGCCTCAGACTTAGCCCAACACTTCAAGGCTGTACAAGATTTGCTAATCAATTCCTAATTTCCATGGTGGTCTTTTAGCCCAGTCCTCTGAGCACAGCAGAGGAGGGAAAACATTATAGGGAAGACTATGTAATACTATGGAAAATGAGCTGTAAAGAAAGAAATATGAATATTCAGCTATACTAAGCAGAGTATTTGTTACAACAGTACTCTGTTTCTACTCTGTACTCTCTACAAAAAAAATTACTCATGAAAAGCAGTTACTTTGCCACTCTAAACATATTTCTTCAAAAACAGAGCCAGTAATGTACAGACGATGTAAAAAAGTAAAATGGATTACAAGAGTGCCAATTGCATATGAAACCATTACACTGAACTTAAGGAATCACGGTTTGGAACAAGTGCCATAAATATGGATTGCAAAATAATCGTTTGTGCAAATGTCACATACAGACCAAAAGGTTAGGCAACTAGTACGCATTTAAAAAAAAAATTCTCGAACTTCAGCATACAGAGAAAAATAAATTCTCCCCAAAGTTACATTCAGTTAAGTGTCACATCCAACAGTTCTACCTAGCAAGATAAGAAGTCCAAGCCCAAGTGGCAAACGTGGCCAGTCCCGCTGAGACGGGCGATCACAGGCGAAGTGAAAACACATGGATCATCGCTTGATACTTGTTCCCCTTTGCTTTTTGCCAGTATCCCTGACTAGATTTTATGGTAATCGTTTTTCTGTACTCATTTAGATTATTAGGGAAAACATTTCTTATCTGCAGCCCATTTTACGTCACACAGGATTGATTCTGTGCTCATTACTATGGCGTTAGATGCTTTCCACCTCTGCTCTCCTTCATTTATATCCTTGAATGCGATAGGTTACTAAATTAATTCACCCATCAGGCTTTCTTCCCTGAGGTTACCTTTGTTTCAATGCATTTCTGCAATCCTTACAAAGCCAGTGATAATCTACCAAGCTAGTTTAACATTGCAAATACATGGAATTCTTCAAAGTAAACTTGCTTCAAAGCTTCCACATTACTTTGGAATACAACTGTTCAAGATACTCTTCTCATAAGGTGACTCACTTTCCCCAAAACCCGATGTAGTGAGGACACAGACTTCCAACAAAAAGCTCCTATAAAACTATTATATTTTTAGGAAAAAAAAATCCAGATCTTCCTGAAGGTAATTTATTGCCGCTTATTGGTCCTGAGAAAGCTTTAAGCAATAATCCATTTGCAAGTGTTTTATCTGCTGCCTTTTTTTTGAGAAAGTACATGGGTCCTGAGACTAAAAACCATGTTTTATCCTATGCACTTATGCTTGGAAAATGCTTCGCTATGAAGATCAAATATGAACTATGATCTGCCACACTACATCTCTTTCCTTCAGGTCAGTTTCTTAAAATAGATTTTCTTTCAACCACTTAAGCTAAATTCTTGATACAAAATGCAATGAAGTAAAACCATATATCTACATTTAGGAATTCTTCATATGAGACCGGCATTTAAGGACTTGAAATTCACAAAATCTTCCTTCTCTCCTTTTTTCCTCGACTCCTATTAAAAGCTATGGTGTGAATTTTTTGGCTTGGATACCAGAAAATTCTTCATATGATACTCTATGAAAGGCAACTTCAAGGCAATGAAATAAGCAAACAATAAAACAAAAACATTGACAACTTCAAAAAAAAAAAAAAAAGTGGACCCACAGCAGTTACTTCTCAAGAGAAGTGTTTGGTAGCTTCATTTTTTTTTCTTATTAACATTTTAAAGTGTCAAATTTGCATATGTTTAGCTCAATTTAAATATCTGAAATACTACTCAATTTGCTTTTATAAAAACTTTACAAAAGATGTTTTTAAATGCTTGTAAAAGTAAGCGTTTATCTACTGAGAAAATTCTAGTACTGGATAAAACTCTAAATATACAGCTGAAATCTTTAAATGTTTCTTTCCTTACAAGTATAATGGCTGAGTGTATAATCTAGATAAATTAGTCTTACACATGATGAAAAGTTTTAACCTTGCACACTTTTTACCATGTGATGTTTTGCTGCTTTGTAACTTCGAATGAGACAGTGCTTAGGAATTTTCTAGAGAGCTGGTGTACAGTGGTCTATAGGGGTCGGTTCATTGGTCACTGCCTCTGTCCAGGTTTTCAATCACCCTAGAAAGACGAATATTGAGAAGTCTGATCTGGCTGTCAAGGTGGTCCATCTTCTCCTCCAGGCTGCTGTTGCTGTTTCTTCTCCAGTAAAATCCAACAGGCCCGGTCATGAAATAGACGGCTACAACAAAGCAGAGAGGCAGCACCGCGTGTTCTGGATCACCTTCGTACTTCTGGAGGATGTACACACACGAGAGGGTGAAGAGGGCAACCCTTGCAATCCAGAAGAAGCGACCAAACATCATATGCAGGAGATAGAAGAAGAATCCAAGGAATAGAGATAAAAACCAATAGGCAAGTAAAATGGCACCAATCAGCAGAAGAGCACGGGTTGGGTTGTTGGCAATTGCTGCTGGGCTGAAATAATGAGTCAGGTTGGAGGCTGAAAAACAGAGGAAGAGTTACAAAATGTGAATTCGGGCAAGTGAAGGTGACAAAGGGTAAAGACACAAGCACAGCTACCAAAGGGCCCTGCGCTGTGGTCATGACTGTCTTTGACAAAGTAAAGGGAAAAGCTAGTTCCTCTATTTCTGGATGGACCTTTTCAAATCACTGGCTCATCATGTTGCAGCTGAATTAATTCCATTTAGAGATGTTAAAGATTCTTTATGGAAAGACAAGCTGCCATGGGGCATAAGATGAAGGTTAATATCAAGGACCGAGGATTTTTCTCTGGAAAAGTTGTATTGTAAAGGCTCTCATATTGTATCTTTCCTTCATGTAGCTGTTCTTACTTCCCTTTCCTGCCCATTTCCAGCCATGCAATGATGATCAGCAATAAATCAGCAATGATCTCTGTAGGGAATTTTAGAGAGATCCAGCAGATATGTATACAGGAACGGCATGGTTGTTTTAGTGCTCTTGTTTAAGAAACTAAACGCAAAAATAAAGCCATATAAAGTGGACAGAGATACCACTGACAGATGCTTTATGAGGCATGATTTAAAAAAAGCAGTTATTTTTCTGCTCAGTCTGTGAATATTGCTATCTGCTGATAGGCTTCAAGGGTAAACAGGCATCACACTCACCATCAATCCCAAGAACATCTAACAGGTCAGTCCATATTCTCCAGAATGTGTCCATTAATATATCCACCCCATTCACAAACCTCTCAGTCAGCCTTGAGAAGAACTGAGAAATAAGATTGGGGAAAAAAAATAAAACAAAAATCCTTAAACACATTTTGCAACTTAATAGCTACAAGTATTGCATATACAAATTATCTATATTACATGCACATGTAATATATAAGGCTGTGGGAATTGTAATTCGGAATAGCAGAATATTTTGAAATATACTCTGTACAACGGGTCATTCTTACTCCAGGCAGTTGGATATGCAGTTTTACACATGCTAATAGCATTTAAAACACGCAGTTTGCAGTTAACCCTGCCTGTGCCCTCTCTCCGCAGCGGGAAAGGGTCCACGGCGATGTCCTCGCTGGGCACGCAAGGCCGCAGCCCCTCTCGAGCCCCCTCCAGTAAGTTTATTTTATGGCTTTATAGATTTTATGGTTTTCTCGGATCTCGCTCCCGCCCAGCCTCGCCTCCCGCTTCCTCCCTCTCAGCGCCCCCCCGCCCGGCCTCCCGCAGGCACCGCGGCCGCGCGCCGAGCCCCGCGCCGAGGCGAGGAGCGAAACGGCCCCTCCGGCCCCCGGGGCGCAGGCAGGCGGCGGCCGGTCCCGCTGCAGGAGAAACGGGCGCCCGGTGCGAGGGGAGGCGGCAGGGAGGGAAGGCGGTAGCGGCGGGCGCCTCACCTTCTGCAGGGCCCGCACGTTGTCCTCGCCGAAGAGGCCGCTGACGCCCTGGTAGAGGCCGCTGGCGGCGCGGCGGAGGCTGTTCTGCTTCTCGGCGCCGCGACCCCGCGCCGCCCAGGCGCCGCCCAGCAGCAGGGCGAGCAGGGCGAGCAGGGCCAGCAGCCGCAGCGCCGGCAGCCGCCCCGCCGCCGCCATGGCCGCCCGCGCTCCGCGCCGCGCGCCGCCCCGCGCCGCCACTGCGGCGCCCCCTGCCGGCCGCGCCGCGGCAACGCGCCCCGCCTTCCCGCCCTGGCGGCAGCAGCGCGCGCGGCACGTACGGGATATAGGGCGGCAAAGTATATATGGCGGTGGGGGATATACGGCTGCACAATATATAGCGCTGCATGGTATATACGGGTGTCCAACCCTCAACGCGAAGGGAAAGGCTCCCAAATCAGGGATGCCTGGTCCTTGGCGCGATCGCTAGAGTGGTGGGTCTAAAATGCCCCCACAGATGGAGATAGCGCAGCCGTCTGGGCAACTTGTACCACCATGTACTCATCCGCCTGATAAAACAATGTTTCCTCACACCTATCAGAATCCCCGGTGATGGACTGTGTCGTTTGCCTCTTCATGGTGCACTTGCAAGAAGAGCCTGCCCTGTTTGCAGCCATCACGGAGTCGGGTCTTGCCCTTGATCCTCCCTGCCCAATAATCCCGGCTCCCCCAGCCTGGGCTCCAGCCACCCCCATCCTGGTGTCAACAGCCTCCTTGTCCTGGGAGGCCGAAGCTCGACACCTCCCTGCGAGGGGGCAGCTGCTCTCAGAGGCCACGTTTGCAGGTGGCAATCGGACTGTGCAGGTCGAATGTCAAAAATTGACACTGATCTTTGCAGTACAGTAACGGCACCAGATCCAGAGGTTCCTATGTCCTTCACCCTTGACAAATTCGGCCTTGGAGGAATACGCCAAAACCGGAAGGATTACGCCAAAACTGAGTGCACTTAATGGCATGACTCCCTCTTCTGGCAGGTTTGTACGGCTCTTTCCTGAGGAGTTTGAGCCAAAAGGTCCGGTATCACTATTGGCTCCTTCTGCACAGCCAGGATGTTGGCAGAGTGATTCACACTTGGATTCACTTTTTATGTATGTATTTGTTTATTTTTCCCTGAGTTAGAGAATACACCAACACACCCACAGCGATAACAAACTCTTGTTGCTTAGTCAAGTAGATATGTGGAATATGTAGAATGTAGGTATGTAGAATGTAGGCTTCTTGGTCTCATCCCCCCATTTTAGTCTGGCCAAAATGCTTCTTTACACAGTTAGGAGACTGGCCCTGAAAGACTTGGGCCCCGATCCAGGAAAGTACTTAGGCTCCTCTTGTATTCTAGTAGGATGTTGAGGATTTGCATCTCTATAAATCTTGCAGTTGGCGCTTTCAGATTCTTATAGGGAGCCCTTGAAATTGCTGATGTGCTAATATTTGTGAATCTTCTCAAGTGTATTTCATGCTCTTGCAAAGCAATGTTGGTAATAGATATCAAAATCACTTCTGCAAAGAATTTTGTCATTTCTTTCTGTATATTCTGTACAGAGGCTCGGAGGCCTATTTTAGTGGCTGCCTTTAGAAGTCTGTGCTCACAGTTGTCCTTCATACGAGGTCAGGATAATTTTGGAGTCTTCCCTGGTATTTAATTGACTTCCTGACATGTCTCAATGGGCCTATTTCAGGTAAGCTAATTTCCCCATATCCCCAGATTATGCAGTATTTTACCTTTCTGTTGTTTACATAGATGAAATCATGTTTGCCCAAAGAATGTGTTGCATCATGGCATGAAATATTGATCTAATATTTCTTTAAGCACATTGAACTGTCTAATTAGGAGAGCTGTGTGGCTTCTGGAAAGATCCTAAATTGAGGGTCCATCCTATTCTGTACACCCCCTCTGCTTTCCAATCTAATCTAGAAACTCAATAGCTTGTTCAGACATGGGAAATATAATAACATTCTGAGTAATACTAGAAATGAAATGCGGCCTTCCAGGCATCAAAAGAAAGTTTCATCAGAGCACAAAAGCTTCTTACTCTTACACAGCTGTTTTAACCAGCTTGTGGCTACTGTGAATATAGGGCCTTCCTAAATCTTTAGGTTTTCTAATCGTGGTCAGCCCTTAGAATACAGCATAGACTGCCACAAGGTGTTACCATTAAGTTTCTAACTCGCAGGGACATGTTTTACTGTTTGTTTTCACTTCACACACTAGCTACAGATTAATTACTTCTTAGATCACAAATGAGATGCTGCTATCATCATCGTTATTATTAACCATTTCTTAAGTGTCTTTTGAAAGTATCTTAATTCAGTCCAGAAAAATAAAAAGGGGGATGATTTTTATTTATAAGCTATTATTAAAATTATTAGATACAAAATGAGGATTAAAGGGTCTGAAAAAAAAAAAGTGAATTCCAGTTAATCTTACTCAGGCTGTTTCTCCCCAGTTATTCTAATCCACATTCCAAACCATCTTTAGTAGCTGCTGCAGTCCTTTCAGTGCCTGCATTCCTGTGAGAGCTTTATTTCTTTTCGTTGTTGTTTTTCTATTATGTTTTTATATTCTAAAGCCAATTCTGAAATAAATTTCGTATGAGGAAATAAAGTGGAAACAGGTAACAAACACAGAGGAAGAAAAGATTATAACAAGGATTTAATGGTAAAACTGCTGCTAATAAATTAGAAGCTTGCTGTCAAGCTTTCCTAAAAGCTCAGATTGTAGCATCAAATTCCCAGTGCGTCTCCTACCCCTCCAGCATTAAGTGGGTCAGTTCATTACCTACAGCTAAGTGAAGTGGAAATTTGGGTCCCTTCTCTGGAGATTGGAATGTATTTTTTTTTTTTCGTTTTGTGCCCTTTTTTAAAATGTAGGCATTGTTTTGGGGTGGGGGAAGACTGCCGGTCTCATACGGATCGTAGAGGTTTATTTATAGGTTTATTTATACAGGTGACAGGTTCATTTAGGTTTATTTGGCACCCGGCGCTGCCGCCGCCTCACGGCACCTCAGGCCCGGGGAGAAAGGGCAGGCCGCCCCCGCGCCGCGCGGTCACTCCCAAGGAGCAGCATGAGAGCTGCCCTGCGATTGGGCGCACCTCCCCCTGCTGCGGCCGCTCATTGGCCGGCAGAGAATAGCGCTTCCCCAAGCTCGGCGCCCATTGGCTCGCGCCGGCGTCGGCTCTTGCGCGGTCAGCCTAGCGGCGCGGAGAGCGGGCTCTGGGCTGATGTGGGGCCAGGCGCCGCTCAGCCAATGGGGCGGCGCGGGGCGGCCGCCGCGCGGATCCGTCCGCGCCGCCCGCCGCGCCCTTCCCGCCGCCGCGCGGGGAGGGGGCAGCGCCCGTGACGGGGCGGCCGGGGGAGGCCAAGCGGCACCGGGGAATAACCCGACGGGCGGTTTAATGCTTGGGGGGAAGGTGGAAAACACAACCGGAATGCTGTGGAAACAGCCTGGCCGCAATATTGAGGTGTTAACATGTAGTGGCCATGGTGCGAAATGTCCCCAGCGCTGCCGGGAGGGCAAAACGCAAAGCTTGGATTATCCCTGCCATGGGAGTGTGGGCAGGTGGAGCCTAAGCGGCTTGTTCTGGGCATGGAGCTGTGGGTTGCTGTGTGCGAAGCTGGGAGAGGTGGCGAAACACACGGCGGTCGGCCCGGACACGTGTGGGTCCTGCTCCCCTGCATGGATCCATGGATCCCACATGGATCTCCACGTATGTGTGGCACTGGGGAGAGTTCTTTCAAAATGACACGGGAAGGGTATTTCTCGGGGAAATGAGAAACTCGAAGGTGGGCCCAGTGATGTCCCTGTGACCTTCAAGTTTAATAAAGCGATTGTATCCTGACAGCGTAAAAATGAAATGTACACTCAATATGTTATCATCTCCATACATTTACTTATATATTTATGCTCTGTGGTTGTACCACTTGCCATCAAGTCCAAGCTATTTTTTCAAAAAATGGTGGCCTTGCAGATACCATTGTGTAAATACCAAGGTTACTTGCGTGATACTCTTCAGTACCAATTCTTGTCCCAAATTGGCTGTGGCGATGTGCTGGCTGGTGCCGATAGGAAGGTGCAAAACGTTGCGAGCCGTAAATTGAGCGATTTGGACCCAAGGAGCCCACATGTGGGCAGCACGCATTGCAAAAGGCAGGCCGGTGTGAAACCGAGCGCGTGAGGCAACGCGCTTCTTGCCTCACCGTTGGGTCAGAGACGCTTATCAGCCAGGATTTCCTCCAATCTCTCTGGAAAAACCAAACCAAACAAATCAGGCCGGGCCGATTTCGCGGGTCGCGTTGAAAGCTGTGAAGTGCAGGTTCCTCCGTTCGATGACCCCAAGCCGAGTTGCAGGGGCCAGGGCCGCGTGCTGCCTGCGTGGGGCGGCCGCGAGGCGCGGGTGGCGGCGCCGCCACGGAGCCGCCACGAGGGCAGCACGCGGGCACCGCAGGGCCGCAGCTGCGGGCAGGGCGGCCTTGGCAGGGTCCACCGCAAGGGCTGGATGTCGTTGATGCCACACGGGGGACACGGCCACCTCCCCCGGCCTCCCGCCGCGCGGACACTGCGGGCGGGGGCGGGCCGCGGGCCCCCGCACTCCTTTTCCTCCGCGGCGGAAGGTTACGCCGCGGGGGGCGGGCGCGGTGCGGCTCGCCGCCCCTTAAAGCGCCGCGCCCGGCGGAAGGGCCCGCAGTGCGGGCGGGGGGGTGGCGGTGGGAGGAGGGAGGGTCGCGTTGCTGCCGCTCAGCTCGTGGGGAGGGGACGCTCGTCCGCCGCCATGTCCCGCGAGCCCGAGATCATGGAGTCGCAGGTGATGTGGGAGCCCGACACGAAGCGCAACACGCACATGGACCGGTTCCGCGCCGCCGTGGCCGCCAGCTGCGGGCTCCGCCTGGGTGAGCGCTGGGGCGCGGGGCGGGCTCGGCCTCCCGCGGTGCCGCTAACGGGGCTCTCGCCGCCGCCCCGGCGCTGCTGCGGGGCCGGGGGTGCCCTCGGTGAGCGGGGCCGGGGCGGGGGCCGTGCTTGCAGCCTCGCGTCCGGGAGACGCTGCTTAATTTAATTCTATCTCGGTGCTGGGGTGGAGGGTGAGGTGTCCCCGTGATGGGAGCCGAGGGGCTTTGCTGCGAGTCTGCTCAAGCCATGGTGCTTTAAGCTATGGTGCTTCAAGCTCTGCTTCATGGTCATTTAGAAATCCGTATCCAGCTGCTAATAGGCATGCAGTCATCTGGGTTAGCTGAACAATTCCTTGGCTTTGGATTTCACCCTGCTTGGAACAGCGTGGTGGGAGCAGGCTCCTTCCAGAGGTGTCTTCTGACACAAACTATTCAGATTTCTGACTGTTAACTGTGACCAGGGTGTCCAGGGCATCAGGAATTGGTTGTGTGGGCTCTTCCACCCTGTGAATCAGGTGGATTTGGATGTGTGCAGGCATCTGACTGCCAGCTTGCTTCACACTGTGTGAGTATTTGTGTCCAAAGTGTTTTGTGTTGCTTTCCTGTGCTCCTAGTCTGTCTGCCATAGGATGAGTGATGCTAGGAGCAGCTTGTACATGGCCTGGCAGGCTTGTCAGCCAGTGCATATTGACAATCTGTGGAGTAGACTAAGGCATTCTGGGGTATTGGCAAACTATGTGATATTTCTATCAATTTGTGTTGAGGAAATAAGCTTTCTCCTTGATGAGAACTTGAGCTGGTGGTAAGCCAGGTCATTGGTTTGGCTGCTGGGGACTTTCCCACTCAAATGTGTAGTGCCCAAGAGCCCTGCTGCATAGGAAGCAACTTGCTGCAGGGTTTCAGCAAACTTAAAATGTCCTGTAGTTTGCACTCATGTGACTAAGGTTGTTTCTGTAAGCATGGGCTACCCTCTGAAGCAGCATTCAGAAGCCTCTTCATGCTTTTCAGATGTGCCTCAGTGCACTGAGTGCACTCCCCTGTGTCTATAGGAATTTCTGTGCCCTACCACTAGCTTCAAGCTGATAGTTGCTGGTCTGTGTGCTATTTAGAAAGAAAGAATGGATTCTTTGTAACATCAAGATATGGACTTGCTGAGAAGACCTAAGGGCAATGCAAACATTTTAGTAGCATGGCTCTGTCCAATCCTGAAAATGTAATAATGAAATGCAGTGTTTCACTGCCAAGTAACAGCACTGTGTCCTGAAGGACTCGAATTGTAAAGCTCATTTGGGCGCAAACTGTAGAGACAAGATGGAACAAGCTATTCTTCCTATTGGAACAAACCAAACTAGTGGTGGTTGTAGCTTTTAGCAGCTATCAAATGATTTGGCACAGATTTTGCAGTTGGTTTTTGAAGGAGGTGACAGCTTGAAGTTAGTTTTAGGGAGCTCCTTTTCCCACATTACTGTATACCATGTGCAAATAACAGAGCAACTTGGGTGGAGTGTTTAAAAAATGTTGGGGGTTGAGATTAAGTATGTAGGCAAAAAAGAGTAATGGGGATGTCTTTGAATTTGGAATGGCAGAGCCAGAGACAAATTCCTGATGAACAAATATCTAGTGAATGGTCTTACACTTACTGAAAAGATTGAGTGGAATAAGATGTGACAACAGACTGGGTAGAGAAGCAATTGTAGTGATTGAGAGTGAATAATAGTAGTGTAGGCCTCAATCTTATTTTTTTAAAAGTGGAAGATGTCCTACGTGTACAAAGACTACAAAAGATGACTTCTGAAGCCATCACTTAGGTAACAAGATGCCAAACTAAAGGTAATTGGGGGAAAATGGCTTCAAATGGCTTAGCTAAAAGCATCGCATAAGAAATGAAATTGGCAGAGCAGGAAGGTTGCTACTGTCGCTGATAGTGGGTATTTGTACCTAGTGTGGCTTTTGACAGAGCCCCAGGCAACATGAATGACTTTAATATCACCTGTTAAGTCAGTAATAAAATGCTTCAATTGTTCATACCCAAAATAACTTTAACCTCCATTTCAGTATTGTTTGGATTTCTGTTTTTGTATGTTATTCTGTCTGCTTCACTATAATATAAAACTTAAGCTGATCACTTCTCGATACCACCTCTTGAATGTAATATCTAGTTAGTAAGCATCTCATTTAATCTTACTGGAGTTGTTCATGCAACTTTAGTTTGCAAAGGACACCTTAGTTTAAAGTTGTAACTTGTTAAACTTTTTCATTTACAAAGAATCGTTCATGACTGCTTCATGGTGGAGCTGCTCAATATCCAGTGAACCTCTTGTCCAAGCTACCACACCATCCACAAAGGTCTTTGGTCCTAGCCTAGAATTGGGCAGTGACTATGCCCTGTCACAGAAACTTTCCTTTTGTACCCTATTAAAGCACCCTGTTGATGGGGAGTAGGGATGTTGTCAGCAAACAGGATTCTATTGTCCAGCTCTTGAATTTTGGTGAGGGAAGGCAGATGTTCTACAGATGTACTAGGAAAAGTACTTTTCTCAGTGCATTGGCTAATGGCTTGTAAAGATGACATATGAAATTAGCCCATCTGTTCAGGTGTTCAGACAGGGTGTTTCTCATGCTGTAGTCACTTAGTATGAACAAAAATCATTTATAATAATTATGATCAGAATTATATTCCTGGGTTTCAGCCACAAGTGTTGAATGGTGATGTCCCTACCTTTAGTTTGCTCTCTGACAATTCTCTGCATTGCACTAATAGCTTTTTGTTGCCTCCAGCCAACTACAATGACTTATACCAATGGTCGGTGGAATCCTTCTCAGACTTCTGGGCAGAATTCTGGAAGTTCAGTGACATTGTGTGCTCTCGCCTGTATGATGAGGTAAGTCAGTATTTGTGTTGCATACAACTGTTTTAGACAATGAGAATTTAGTCTTTTGACCTGTGCCTGGAACCTTCTAAGCTGCTACTGAGTAAGCACTTGTGAAGGTAACATGAGGAACCTGCCATGTGTACAGTCCTGAATCCACTTCCGAAGGGGACTAATGTTCTGTTGCTGATGTATTTTTGTGCAGTGAAATTAAGATCTGTGATCTTAGAGCAGTTCTTACTGTAATGTCCTCAAATACCCTGGCAGTCCTTTGGCTGCTTATATGAGGATGCTACTGAAACTGCTTTTGATTTATGATGGAAGCTTTTGAAATACTGGCAGGCAGCCCAGTCTGCTTGTTCCCTGAGCCAGCCTACCTGATAAGCACTCCTGTTCCACTCCTGCTTTGTGGAACTGGTTCTGGAAGTCTTGAGACACATGGAAGCTGGAAATATCTTTGAGGCTCCACATGAGTGGAATGAGACATGCCACAGCACTTCTGGGGTAAAGGTGACTTGACCTTCCAAATGGAGGATGAAGCTGGGATTCTTGCATGTTCCTGCCATTGGATATCAGCATCAACCTGCATTTTCTCCATCTATGAATTGGCTGATCACTTCAAAAGCGTGATACAGAGCAATCTTCCTGAAACTTGGATGGACAAGGGCCTGAACTTGGTTCTTAATCCCTGGAGGCCTTCTGTTCTCGGAACACTTGGAGTGCACACTTGGAATACCAGAGGTTCTGCAGAGGAAACTGGTAAGATTCCCTCTACCTTGTTAACTTCTATTGTTTGATAGATCAGCAGTGCTTCCCTTGTGACTCCTGCCATGAAACTGCATCCTTAGGTAGAAGACAGTCTTTCTGTCATCATCTGTCCCCCTCTTTAGTGACTAAAAACACCAAGAATGGAAGAACTGGCCTATTCCTTAAATTGTGTAGTTTAGCTGTAAAAAGCTTAATAGCCCTTTTCCATTTTTTTGCTGTAATTTGAATTTGGGATACTTTTCCCCATATTCTTTGATTAGCAAGGCCATTTTTTGAATTACTGTACAAATGTAAGTCCTGAACTGCTGGCTTGGGGTAACATTGAACAGTGAGTAATACCATTTGTTCTCTTGTCTTGCAGGATGGGCATTCTAGGGCACCTGTCCTTGGAGACACCACTAACATGTTTGGTGACTGGACACTTGAAGGGGGCTAAACCAGACAATGGTGGCCAAAGTGAGCCTGAAGATGAGAAGGAAGAAGACAGGCGTGCTTGGGAAGGCTTTAATTAGAGTTGGTGTGGAAGAACTGGGATGGGGTGGGTCTAGAAGCTCAGAGAAGGACCTGTTGTGATTGAGACCCTGGAACAAGAGACAGTGGTTGGGGCACATTCTTCTGCAGAACTTACTCTTGGCCTCTGTGTTCCTTTAGGGTCAGTTTTGAAGTATTGCCTTCAAGGCTTGACTCAAATTGTGTTGAATGCAGGTGATGTGCTTGGTCATGAAAAATTGTTGCCCTTGAATAATGTGGATGACAGGAGCAAAGGCTGGTCACAGTAACTCTTCTGTGACAGTGGAGAGCTTGAGGCTTCCACAGCTTAGTGTTTTCTCCCAAACAATGAGGGAATCATACTTGGAAGAAAATAAAGCTTTTTGTGAACCAGATTTGACTGTTGTGTTTCTAACTTGTAAGACATCCATACTTTCACAAGTCAAGTTCTTGGAATACTGGTAACTTTGCATGTGATATGAGCTTCTGCATAAGTCTGAGTTTGGAGTGGGTGGAAAGATTCTCCTTTTCCTTTGTGAGCTATGTAGACACACAAAGCCTGTAAGTTTGGGAAAGATGAGTTGCAAGTTCCAGCTGGTTGGGAAATAGGGCCTAAAGCTTTGCTTGGCTCCTGAGGTGCACCTGACCCCTTTCCTCTTGTGGGCTGTGTGGGAGGGCAGGGGGCTGCTTTAAGAGACCAGCTACCAGAACACTCAACTTCTCATGCAGTGTGCAACTTCTGCTTCAGCACATGCAAAACACATGTAGCACAGATCAGTGTAGGGATTGGCTTTCATATTAGTGGTAAAATTTAGTTGTCAAAGATGTAGTGCCTAAGGTAAGCACACGTTTCCATGGGCATGATAATGCATGTTAGTAGCAGACAGTGCTGTTATCTAAGCACTTGGTTACAACTATGGTATCTACTACATGTATTTTAATAGTAGAGGGAACTGCTGATAAGTGCAAGTTGTTGATAAGTCCAAGTTGTTTGTTCCTAGCTAACATGGCTAGGGAAGTGGTTGCTGTCTGATCAGCTGCTGTAAAAAGCAGTTGTAGGGCAGCAGCTCGTGATGTAGGAGCACACTGGATACCTGGTGTGTTCCTACTGCTGCACACACTGGCCTTGTAGGGCTCAGTGCTGCTGTGAGTAGGAGTAAGCCCTGTGCATCTAGTGAGTGCTCATGTCAGCAATGCCACTGCCTGCAGCAGTTCCCTCCCTTGCTCTGCAGAGCTGCTGAGCCCTTGTGTTGGCCTTGTGGCTTTTATACCCTTGCTGGAACTAGGAATGATCTGCTAAACCTTTTGCAGGCCTTGAGTTTTTCTTGTCTTCCATGATCTTCCCTTTTAAAGGAGAGACTAATTTGTATAACAGGCCTTATTGGGATTTCTGGGTGTTGTGCTAGCAGGAGAAAAGAGGAGCATTAAGTAGGTGGATTTTGTGCCATACGCTGGTAGAGCTCTTGAAAGGGACACTTAGCTTCAGGAAAAAATAGAGTTATAACAGAGCTAGCCCTGTGTGGAGCTTAAACTTCTTGTTTTCACTTTTGTTAAAGCTGGGGAAGTCACCAATAAAGGTCTGTTTAAATGGCTTCTAATGAATGCAGTAGCATATTGCTAGAAAAGAGTTGAGCTGGGTAAGCATTAGAATTTGATAATAGCTATTTCTGGAGTGTAGATCTACTTGGCACTTTGACCTTAGGAAGTTTACTTGAAATACCTGATAGTTTCCATATAAAGCTTTAACTTTGTCTAAAGACAGTTTTAGGTTTGCCTCTGGTAATAGATACTGTACCTTGCAAAGTACAAAAACATTTTCATCTGATTTGAATGAGGTATTTTGAGTTTTATCTGGTTTTTAGAGCCAGAGCTCTGTTTCCAGTAGTGCCCATGTAGCTTTATTTTCTAGAGCCTAAGGCCATAAACTGAAGCTTTCAGAAACACAGATGTACAGTGAAATGCCCATTTAAAGGTTGCAGAACGTGTGCTGCTGGGTAGCTGAATCTAAACATGGGAGCTTTTAGGATGGAGGATACAAACTGTAGTGAATTCTACTAAAAGCCTCTTTTCCTACTAGTACTTTTAAAAATACTTTCTTAAATATGACTTACTGGGGTGACCTTAATTCCCATTGAGAGCATTAGTTGGTTTTAAAAAAAAGTTTTAACTGAGCTTGTTTTACTAACTTTTCATTGTACTTAATTCTTTTCACATATTAGTCCTAAATGATAAAGTATTTAACATGCATTTATCAAGTTGAACTTTTTTTTCTTTTAGAAAAGAGTAAATCAATGGTAGAAATTTGTACTCTGATATTCTACAGTATAGCCCTTTTAGCTGTAGAGGCTGGTAGCAGTGCTCTTGCACTCTAAATGAAGCTATGGTGTCTTTGTGTTTGTTGTAACTTAAAATAGGGATGATTGGACAAAAAAATCAAACTTTAGTTATGAGTGATTGTGCAGGTAACTAATTTAGTTCATGGATTGTTGGAGTTGCTGCTGCTGATGTTGATTTCTGCACTTTGTGACTTGTGTTGGGCAAAACTGGATGCTGTTACCATCATGCTTTGGCCCTCCTGAAGGGAAGGCTGGCCTGGCAGAGCGCTGCTCCATTCTGTGGCCAAGTCCCTGCTCTGGATGATCCCAGGACCCAAACCTTGGCACGTGCTGTGCTTTGCAGTCTGCATGTAACTGTAGTGGTTTGCCTCACTTGCATGTTTGAGGCTGGTCTGAAAGTAAAACTAGAAACTTTTTTCAGTCTGCTTCTAATTATGACTTTGCTTGTGATGGTTGGCAGGTTATTAATCTTTCCGGGTCTGTAATTGCAGGATCTATTCTGTTTGCCACCTGCAAAGTAGAGGAAATGGCTCTTGCCTGACAGAGTGCATTAAGAGTATAACATTAAGTAGCTAATAACTGTATAATGATCTGAAAAGGAAATGGTGTTATAGTTTTCCAGAAATGTATCTTTTTTTTTTTTAATTCAGGTAGTTGATACATCTAAAAGCATTGCAGATGTTCCGGAGTGGTTTAAAGGCAGCCGTCTGAACTATGCAGAAAATCTTCTAAAGCACAAGGAGAATGACAAGATTGCACTTTATGCAGCAAGTAAGTATTAATTGGCAACAATGCTGGATTTACTTTTAAGGCTAAGTCCTGTGACTGCCAAACACCACTCAGTAAGTTGACTCAAATCAGTTGTGTCAATTCTACATAAGCTTAGTCTTATTCCTGACAAGTATTAAAAGTTAAACATCACTGGAGAAAAACAGTGGAGTTCAAATATTTGTCCAAATTATTGAAGAAATGCTTAGGAACTTAGTGAATTAGCTGATGACTATGATCATGTTGTCCTTTTAAATATTGTTTCTTCTTAGGACATCATTTGGTACATTGGAGACTCACTGCTTTCTGTAGCATAGCCACAGGGTAAAATACCAACAGGAGCAAAACTATTTTCCAGTTTAATCAATGCTTGAGTAAAGCAAATGAGTAGTATGTGAGGGAAGGCCCACCTGCATGTCTTTCCTGACCTGCTGTTGTGTTTAATCTTCTTAGGTTCTATTGACTCAGTGTGGTATGTGTTCAATTTCTCACTGCTAGGGCAGAGTAGGGCTTAGGAACCTGTGTCAGGCTCCTGAAATTACTGGGGACGCATCTGTGGGAGCCCTGGGATACAAAGAGCACAGGAATTGTGTATATAGCTTCCCTTAACCAATTTCCTAGTTACTGACTCCCACTGCGATTCTCTTATTAGTGATCGAGTACAGCCCCCTTAGCCAGGGCACAGCATCCTGCTTCCTGTTGCTCCATGGGAATGCTATCTATGGATAGGCTCCATTCAGGGAACTGTTACACACTGTTGCTTCACATCACCTGCTCTGTTGTTCTGTGTTGGTCTAAATTTACCTGGGTGCAGGTAAAGAAGCAAAGAGAAAAAATAACTTCCCTTGCTTAAGGAAATCATTCTTATTACAGTTGATCAGGAAAGACAGAGTATGTTTTTGTTGCCACATCCTTGGCATATGTGTTTTCATGAGAAATGATGGATCCTAAAAGTATAATGGGCCAAATGGTTTGCAGGAGTCAAACTGAGGCAGTACAGGACTGGACCTTTAAGAATGCAAACCTTGCATTTCATAACATCTACACTTGTTTTCTTTTGCCAGTTATTAAGAGCTTACGTAACATTTGACATTCAGTACAAAAATGAAAACTCCCTGCAGATCTTTTCAGAGATGAATGTAGTCCAGCATGGTGTATATGTGTTGTGGTATCTTTGCGAAGACGCCTGTTTAGAAAGGACACTGAATTTGAGACCCTAACTATAAGAGTTTTTCTAGTCAACTGTGCCTTGCCCTGAGACTGCAAAAACTGAGCAACAAGGGAGAATGAGGTGGTTCTTTCCCTGTTAGGAAGATGCCTCAATGAGTGCTATCTATTTATTGTGAAAGTGCTTTGAACACACATTTCTTCAATCATCAGCTTGCATTTTTATGTTACTGTCTTTGGAAAAAGCCCTCGTGTCCCAGTAGAACACTACTGATTGATTAGTGCTGCATTTCTTTTATAAAGAAAAGCTTTATACAGCCTAAGAGCAATATGGGAAAACAAATATCAAGGGAACTTTTTTCACTAGAATTGTTTCATATTCTCTTCCAGATTTTTTTGTACTAGATGCTAATTTCTTAAGTTGTGGTGTGCAATTTCTGATTGGATGTACTTGTAAATCTTTTTTCCTCAGAGGAAGGCAAAGAAGAAATTTTGAAAGTTACTTTTGAAGAACTGAGACAAGCTGTGGCTCTGTATGCTGCAGCTATGAGGAAGATGGGAGTTAAAGTAGGAGACAGAGTTGTGGGTGAGTATCTATTTCTTGAAGGATACAATGTGAAATTTTCTTGAAATATATAAATGGTCAGAGCTATAGGAACTTGAATATTAAATAACCTTTCACAGAAATATTCTAAAGAAAAGACTCTTGTGCTGCCACATTTATGATGGTGTGAAATATGTTTTAGAGGGAAGGAAGCTGGATTAGCCTGCAAGTTCTGCAAGCACTGGAGAGGGAAGGAAAACATTTCATTCATTGCTTCACTGAAGCCTTTTATGAGCACTCTGCTGGAAGCAGGAACGATGGAGGTTTTGTATCTCGCTATGCTTTGAATCATGAGGTCTGGCAGATTCAAACTAGGGCAGCGTTGGGAATTAGGGTACCCAGTTTTGTTCCCCCCTGCCAGCTGATACTTTTCTGACATACTGTTTCTTTGCAAACAGATTGTACAATGTGCACTCAGGGCATAGGCAGGAGGTAGCCAAGCTGGCCCTAGCTCTGTCAGTGTATGTTGTTTCTGAGTTGCTTTTTTTTTTTGATTTTAAGTCATTTTGTACCTGCATTTTACATGCTCTTTAAAACACTCTTTAGTTTCTTGGTGTGGTGCAAGTCAAACCTAATCTCATGGAAGCTCCTTGACTCCTACCTAGTTCTACTGATATGTGTATCCATCTTACTATTGGAATTGTGCTCTTTGAGCAATACTTGGCAGCTTTCCTAAGTATGTGTAAGTTCTGATGTGGTGAAAACTCAGTGAGCAAAGTACTTGCTATGTCTTTTGCATGCTGCAAACCAGCACTTGATCCTGTGTCTTCAAAAACAGAAGGTTGTGCCTTGTTCTTACTAAAACCACCATAACGATCTGCAAACAAAGATGGAAAGTATGTCAAGAGATCTCATGCTTGTGGTATACGTACATGTGGTGCATATACATGGTACAAATATTCTACAGAACTGATAACTGGACTTTCGATTGACAGCTGTCAGTTTGGTGCTTTGCATTGACTTAGAGCCAAATTCCTGCTCATGTAGGAGACAGGGGAGGATTGCCTGGATGAAGACCTTAAGCTAAGATGCTTTAATTTTGTTTCCAATTTCCATCTTAACACTAGTAAATTCCTATCTGGCAATTGGTTGAAGAGTAACAGTCTGTCTGTAACCAAACAAATGAATAAGAAAGCTTATATTCTATAAAGACTGAATATTTAGAACTTCAAAGGGTGGTGTTTTTACTACCCATGCTCTGTGCATGTCAAATGGTGAATGTGGGTTATATGTATCTAAAAGCTGCCACAGCTATGTTGGTAAGCTGTATACAGTTTCTTATAATGGGAAACCAGGAGATCATGAAACCAATCCAGGTAGTGTTCAGAGCCTCTTTTAATGCTTTCTGTGAATGTTACTTGTTTTAAAGTACACTTGATGGCACTTTTATGTGTCTTTTGTAGTGAAATTTCTCATGATATGTTCAAAATAGTGAGTTCTGTTTTGTATACTTGTGCTTTTGAGACTTAGTACATCAAACTATTGTTACATAAATAAATGCATGAAAATGCACGGTATACAGACTTTTCCATGCAAGATTTTCATGTATGTGTTGGAGGCAGTATCTATAAAAAGTAACAGCAGCTCCAGCTGCATCTCTGATCTCTGTGTGAATAGATAGCTGATGTTCTCTCCTGCTTTACTATTTTACAGGTTATAGTCCATCTCTTAGCATGAGCAATCAGTATAGAAATCCCAAATGAGACTCTTTAATGGAAAAAATAAAGTGCTATTCTCTAGAATAACAGATGGAACATCAATGTTTAATATGACCAGATGCAGTCATGTCAACTGGAAACATTCCTTGTGAGTTAGGATTAAACCACTTTGCATGAAATTTGGTTGTGTTCTGAAGTGCAAATTACTCTTAGTCTTGATTAATATTTCTAGAACTATTCTTATCAAAAGCATCAGAAACCCTGTCTTAGAAAAAGGCAAAAAACAGGGCCATCGTTTTGTAGCAGCTCTCTAAGATGAGAAATCTGCCCCATAGCTGAAGAGCAGCAACTCCAGTATTGAAATACTAGTAGTGATAATTATGCTAATTCTAATTAATTTTGATGGCAATTCCTTTTAGTTAATGACAGTGTTTTACTCAACATAACTGCCAACTGGCTGACCCTGAATCTTACTTGCTCTTGGTGCTGGGCTCCTCAAACATCTCAGTAGCTTAGGCACACGTTTGTTGGGAGTTACAGTTTATTTGTGGAAGCAGACATACATTGCTTTCAGAGTCCTTAAAAGCTTCTTTATTTTATCTGAATAGAAGAGATTAATGAATCTAGGCAAAATCCCTTTGTTTCCTTAAATACTAAGTGTTTTTTGGGACTCAGGTAGAGCCTTTTCATTTACCCAGTGTCTTCACTGTGCAGTGAAGACTCACCCGGAGTCCTGGTCTCCTGACTTCAACAGATTGTTTTGCCCTTGGCAGCAGCCCATGTCTAGGGCGAACTTCTCTTATGAGAGAAATCCAATAGGATTTTTTAACAGCAAATATATATATATATATATATATATATACACATATTTGATTGAGTCTCAACTTGTACTTCATTTGCTTCTCTCTGATGCCAGATGATACTGGTGGTCTCTGGAGGGGCTGAAATGTGACTTAACAGTTGGAGGCTGAAGCTGCTGGCGGTTCTCCAAATCCCAGATGGAAATGGAGGAAGAGATGTTAAGTGCTGGGTGGAAGAGCTTGAGTCGTGCACCCGCTTGTGGTATCAAAGAGCAGGTCCCCCAAAGTTCACCAGTGCCCACTGGGACCTAATTTGCTCCAAAGCTTATGGCAGAAGACAGAAGGAAGGATCATGCTTCGTGTAGCTTATTCCTGTGGTGATTTAGGGCATGATTTTACTGCTTCTGAAGAACCTCCTGCTTATCTATTTTATTAATTTTATTAGAGTTGCTTAACATCTAGCTTGCTGGGCCCTGGTCCCCTTCATTGCAACATTTTCTTAAAATCACTTAAGGTCTTGAGCTATTAGAATCTTATGCAATACCACTTTTTTTTTTTTTTTTTTAAAAAAAAAAAAATCTTTTTTTCCTGTGAATTTCATTCCCATTCTTTACCATATCTAAGATTATCTTTTCGTTGCATTTACCCTATCTTCTAGTTGGCTAAATAGCTTTTTTGCAGTTGCATCATGGCAGTAATGTGCTTAAGCCAGAGGTGGGTTAGTGTGGGTGGACAAGCAGCATCGTCAGCACTTTAGCAGTTTGATTTCTCCCTGGTCTTTCATTTCCATTGCTGAGGAGATTGCATTTGTTAATAAACATAACTGAAGCAGGTGTGTGATGAAACACCTTTTCTTGTGAAGACAGTTCGCAATACTGTTGATGCTTGAACAGTTGGGAGAGGGATGCAATAGCTAATCCAAGCTGCACAAATCCAAGGGCGAAGTGGTCTCCACTGGCCATCTGTTTGGTGCTGAACCGTGCTGTGAGAATGGAATAAACCTGGGAGTGCCGCTCTTTAATCTGGGGATAGGTTGTTTGTATTGTATCCCTGTAGGCAGCTTTGTTCTAGTACAAGTCAGCAGTTAAAAACAAACCAATCTTTCCCTGGGTTCCCACACACCCGCCTCAGCAGAGCATCCATGAATTGCATTGTTTAAATCTGGTATTTTATCTATAGTAACTGTATTAGCCCTAGTGCTTACGTGGGTTTTAAAGCTAGCTTTGTAAGAAGATTAGCTTGTTACTAATAGTCTGAGGCTGCAGTAATGCTAGGTAGGATGACCACTGAAGAGATCCTGCAGAAGTATGAAATGCTGTATTAATATCAAACAGGAGCAGGAACTCTGATCTTTGCAACTGTCGCCTCTTTGCTTGTGAGCCAGGGTGAATCAACAGCATTAGCCATTGAGAGCACATTTTGATTCCAGCTTCCTGCTTTTCCTTTTGCCTTTAAGGCTTAAACTTAATCTTTGCAGGGTCCAAGATTGATTATTTCAGGGTGCTATGGATATGTGGGGAACCCTGTGTCTGCATACACATTTCTGCTGCTTTATGAAGGCATTAGCTGTTTTCAGGGAATCTGTTTAGTCCTCTGAGAATGAGAATTGCTGTAGTTTCCATCAGAACTGCAGGAATTTTTGGACTGTAGTTCTCCCTACAGATGTATCTGTGTTGAGATTAGCTGTGTTGAGACTTATCAATTCTGATTGCCAAAGTATATTGAGGAACGTAGAGACCCCAGTTAATGAATAAATATAGAATGGGCAATTGAATTAGTTATGCCGCTTATGTCCTATAGCATGGAGCTCTTGTACATAGGTCATTGTTCTGTGAGCCCTAAAATGAGCCCAACTAGAGGAGAAATGGCTTTTCCTCCTCTGTCAGAACATGTCTGCTTAGCCACTGCTAGCCATAAGTTTTAGCCACTTGTGACCTGTGCCAAACTCCTGAAGGGTCTGAAGACTCAGTAGCTATCTCAAGGGGCACAGTGAAAGGCAGTGTTTCACAGGCATGAAAGTTTTATATAGTTAAAAATATTTTTCAGATTCTCTCATGTGAGAATGGAAGAAAACATTTTCATTTCCAAGAATCCACTTCTAATTTTGAAATGCCAACAGAAGTAGTTTGTAACTTTTGAACTTGGGAGCTACTAAGGGACAAGTAACCCAAGATGTTTTGTTGCAGTGTTTTAGGGGATCTTGTAGAGCACAATGACACTTACTCATGATGTGTGGTGCTGGAGATTAAAGCCATGTGAAAACCCCAGCAAGCTGTTTGCCTTCAGCGATCAGATAAAGGTGTGGAAATGCAGAGTAAGCTGCAGTACGTGTTTTATACCTTTTGGCACTTTAGGCTGATGCTCTTTATTCAAGCACAACCTCAAAGCCAACTGACAAATAAAAGTAATTGATTTAATTGTCTGATTGAAAAGAATAAACAGGCTTGTGTATTTACCTGGAAGGTTTTAGTAGGAACAGAGCAAAGGAGAACGTGCGTGTGATGGAGCTAAGGCTTCTAGGCTATGGGCAGGCAATTGCACTGCTTCAAAGCTTGAGGAGATATGCTCTAGTCTTCAGTGCTATCTGACCTGTTGATAACCCTATCTAAGAAATGCAGACTGGAAATATTTGTGAGGAATTAAAGAACTGCTTCCATCACGCAGTTCAGGCTGTTCTGCTCTGTAGACTTCAAGTAATTGTTCTGGAGGAAGCTTACCTTGAAACAAGAAAAACGGCGTCTTTGCTGCCTCTGGACTTGCAGACTTCATTGAATGAAAGTGAAGAAAACACCACAAACTGCAGGCAGAGATAGGGATTATTACATGTAACAAGATTTTTTTATTTTTTTTCCTCCAGAAGTTGCTGGGTATAAATAGCTATTTTCAAAGGAGCAGAAGCTGATACTCTGCAAAGCACAGGAGTTTAGAGATTAGCTGAATTTGGTTGAACCTGGTTAATAAAACCAATTTCATTTACATTGAATCATGATGAAGAAAAATCGCAGTCCAAATTAAGGCTTGCTACTGTTCCTCAAAATTAAAAGATCATATAAATATCATAGACCAACATCTGTGGGTTTAGTTTCTGTCCTATAAAAGTGCTTCTCTAGGTACCTTTCAGCTTGGAAAGAGCTAAACACTGGTGAGTTTTTGCTGCCTGGTAGGAACTGCACAGGACCTGCAAGCTGCACTGAGATCTGACCTTTGTAGAAGAGATTTGAAAGCTTTTTTATTGCTTCTTAAGCCTGTTTTCAGAGTTCTAATTAGATGTCCAGATATGGCAGTTACACCAGTCATTGTCTGTCTTTTTAAGTACTTAGCCATCACTCAGTTACTTAAAAAGGCTGATCTGAAATTCCAAATCTTTGATGTAATTTGCTGAGGTTTAAGTGTGAATTTTGGATGCATGTTCTTAACTTGTAGGTTGGATTCTGGTCAGTTGAGAGGCAGCCTCAGTCATACAGCAGGCTTTCTGGAGAACTGCTTGAACTGAGTCAGCTGCAAATAGAACTTTTTGACATTGTTTTCTTCTGTATGCTTTGATAAGGTGAATTTAAATCTTGAGAGCTTATTGCAGGCTAGTAATAAAAGTGAAGAGCTAATTTGGGGTAGGAATGTCCCAGAGCTTGTCCCACCATATTCCCTTTTCAGCTGAGACACTGGTTTTGCTTGTTTGTGGTTAAGATTCTGGCAGTGCCTACCAGACAAGCTTTTAACTATGCAGAATTAATTCTCTGCTTGGAAACCTTAATATACTTAAAGTGCAAAACAAAAATATGAAGAAAACCTTCTCCACTCTCCTGCTCCAAGTGTCTGTGCCTAGAATATTGCTTTCAGAGGTGCTGCATATGTGTATGTCAGCATGCATGTGTTGATTGCAATTAGAGCAATGAAGCCAGTTAAGTCACCTGATCTTTTCAGGTTACTTATGTCATTTCTGCTAAGCAAGCAATGAAATGTTTATTTTTCTTCCAGTAAATTAAATATATGAGTACAGAATGTATTGAAAGGGTGCGTGAGAAAGGCTTCTTTTTGATGTGACCTAATTGCATAAAAGAACCTTATGAAAGATCAATGATTAGCCAAACTTGCCTTTTAAGATCCGTGCCATTCTAAATACTACAAAGTATTCCTAATCTTTTCTTCCAAATATTTAGTCATCTTAATGGTCATGGCCAGTTGCTATTGCATGTGCTCTATTCTTTGTGCGACCTGTCCAGTCTGTTCAGTTACTTTCTCCCAGGCCCTCTTCTCCACGTGCCCTCTTATCCTGAGAGTCTCGTTAATAAACAGAAGCATTTGTAGACGGAGTAATTTTGTGGATGTGAAATCTGATGTAACTGCTCTTTTTGGTGGAATAATTTCTGTCACTGTTGTCTTTAGACTTTAAATTATGACTTTATGATTCAATGTGGCAAACTTGCAGAGTTATTAAGCGATGTTTCAATCTAGAATTTTTGTGTAATACAGTGAAAGTATTGATGTTTGGGAGGGGATTTCTTCCATACCTAACCACACAATTTCTGCCATAGGTTACTTACCAAACAGCATTCACGCTGTGGAGGCAATGCTGGCTGCTGCAAGTATTGGTGCTATTTGGAGTTCAACGTCACCAGATTTTGGCATTAATGTGAGTAGCTTCGTTATTGTGTGCACTAGCAAAGCTGTCGTGGTCCTGACGATTGCAATGCTGACAAATGAGGGTCGTGAATGGATTTTGTTACTTTTATTCTTCCTGCCACCTCGTGGCAGAGCCGAGTATCATATTTTATTTTCTGTCAGCAATTAAGTTGAGATTATTCACAATTGCCAAAGGACCTGAAAGCCTAACTGCCGTTAATCAAAATGAATTCTTTTGGAAATTTCTTACAATGAGCAGTAGCAGATGAGATTCAGTGCTCTGTTTTAAATTTTTATTTCTTTCACCTAAATGTTTGCATGAAAGTATATGGAGAATGAACTGTTTGTATAATGCGGAACACAAAGAAAATACTAACCTTTTTAGGCATTTTATGTCCTCCGTCTCAATGCTTAGCCATTTATAGTGGCCGAGTACATGGAAGTGTTATCCCTGGATTAGCACTAGAGGGCAGCAGCATTCTGTTTCCTTGCAGTTAAGATTGTATCATTTGGGGGAAAAAAGATTTAAAAAAAATCATTATACCGGCTAATGATCAGTCTCTTCTTCAAATATTTTCTGCTTGCTCAGAAAATGGCAGTATGCAGTATTTTCTTTACAATGTGATTTGATCCCTCCTCTGGAGGAAGATTGTTCTTTGTGCTTATATTAGAGTATCGGCATGCAATCTGTCCCTGTTGATGTGCTGTTATTTTCAGTGCCCAGCTTTATTTAGCTTCTGTGATAGTTTGTTAATGAAACTTAGCCTTGGAGCAGCAGTGCCATCAATATCATTTATTCTCCTTTAGTTAACCTGCAGGGGTTGACACGAATTCAACACCTAAAATTTTGAGGGAGATCAGCAGAGGTCTGCCAGGATATCGGCTTCCACCTTAAGGAATAGATTTTGCTCCTTTTATGCACTTGTGCTAGTACTAACACAAATGGATATTTCACACTGAAGTATTGGAAACAGTGTATTGTTTCCAGCATTTAATTTCCAAGCTAACTGCATGTAGATGTTTTGTGCAGTTTGGAAATGGCACTTTCAGAACTGCCTACACGTTGCGGGCTCTGAATCCCGTACCTCTGCAGCAGGAAGCCTGTTGTCAGAACCAGCGAGTTCCCTCCCACGCACAGTGCCACCGTTGGCAGCTTTTGCTTTGGTTCCTTTGGTCCTTATCTGTGTAGGTATATTTGTGTAGGAAAATAGTGCTTTTCAGCCTTGCATAAGAGGCTGTTGGGTACGTCAGTCTAAGAGGCTCTGCTGTTAGGAACTTGGTAAGGCCTAATGAAGTTCAGCTCTGTTCATAGGACCCTGTACAATTTTTTAGGACAGGTTTTGAGGCTCATCATGTAAAATAAGCCATATCTGGGATACCTGAGCTTTTCATGGGAGCAATTCCTTGCTGAGCCATCCGACTGGATTGAAGTTCCAATGCAGCCATGCTCTGTCTGTTTGTATTCCTTGTGCATCACACCAAGCTGCCCTGTGGGATTTGATCCTGCCAGTGTTAATGATTCCAGGTGGCTGTGTCAGCAGGATTAATAAAACCATGAGACCTGTAGCTGTCTCAGTTTCCAATGCACACTGCCCTTCCTTTTCCTTCCTTCTGTTAGGAAACCCTTACTCCTCTCCTTGTGTCCTTTTTTAGCCTCATGCAGGAGGGATATGCTCAAGGTTCATCATGGATGGTGAAAAGGATACAAAGAAGTGAATATGAGAACAAAATTAAAGACAGTTGGAAACTCAACTTCATGCTCCATACTTCTGGAGTAGACTCTTGTATCTGTGATTAGCCCAGCATGGGAAAGTGATGTTTAATAGTTTAGTTGATTGTGATTTTCTTGCATTGGTCTCAATTTGGCTATAATCACGCTCTCATTTTAGCTATAAAGTAGATGAACCAAGATGCAGATAAGGATATGGGGTTTTAGGAAGAAAAAGCACATGACTAAAGTCTAGTTTTGCAACACAGTTAAGGAGACCCTGTTCTTGAACAGCTGACAGTTTTACAATACTGAGTAATCTTCTGGTTCTTAATGTTTAAGTAATACAGCTGGAGAGGAATGAGCATAACTGTTGAGAGCTTTTATTAAGAGGATTTGACTTTTGCTGTTGAATACTAAAAGATCCATTACTGGAAGGCTGTGGCAAGCAGTGTATATAAAAAATCAAAGAAGTGCCCAAACAAAATTCTCTAAAATGTGGTAATAGCTGTGGTAAGCGCCTAAAGCGGTTCTCCTGCTGATTTCTATCCTTGTTCCTTGCTCAAAACAAGATTTGCATTTAGCAACCAGTAGGTTTTCCTGTGTCGACAATTCATTTTTCAAGCTGTTTTTCTTGTTTTTCCCTAGGGTGTGCTGGACAGGTTTTCCCAAATTCAGCCTAAGCTCATCTTCTCTGTTGAAGCTGTTGTATACAATGGCAAAGAACATAACCACTTGGAAAAACTGCTTAGTGTGGTAAAAGGTAATTCATTGCATGCCCTCTCACCTCACCTGTGCTGTGCTCAAAGCTTGTACTGTCATGGAGAGAAATCCCACCTCTGCTCGCCCCTGTCTGTCCTTTACACTGTTCCTGTGGATAGGGATGCTGCTTAGAAAGGCAGAACCGATTCTGTAAAAACTAGCCAGTCTTTTGCTTGATTAATTATAACAGTCTGCTGCTAGTTTGGTTCAAATATCAGCGCCTGCAACAGCAAAAATCAGTGGGGGAACGAGGAATAGTGCTACTTGAGCTTTTCTTAAGGTGATGTGAAGTGCTATTGAAAGCTACTAAGGGGATCATGCAGAACTAAAGCTTGTTGATTTAAGCATGCCTTTATTAAAAAAAAAGGCTAGCAATAATAAGGAAATCTTATTTAGGTAAAAATATAGTTTTGGGGGGTTTCTTCATATTTAAAAATGTCCATTACTCGGTGTATTACACTGTACAATCAAATCAGAAAAGACTTTTGGTTTATGTAAGTGAGAGTAGTAAGTTTTTTTTTCCTTTTTTCTTCTAGGACTTCCAGATTTAAAAAAAGTGGTGGTGATTCCATATGTCTCATCAAGAGAAACCATAGATATATCTAGGATTCCAAACAGGTAGTTGGGTAAAATGAATTTTTAAGCTGCTACTGTGCCAGCTAAAGATGGGATAGACATTTACTGAAACTTTCTGACCTCTTGAATTGTGAAAGCCAGAATTTAGCCAAATTTCTTGATATGGGTCTGGCTTCGTACTGAATAACAGAAATTTAACTGTAGGTGTATTTTTTTTCTATGAAAACCCATGTCAGAATTAATAAATCTCCACTGAGTCCAAATCTCAAGAGGTGTCCAAAATGAGTGTAGCACTTGCATGGTCACCAGACACAAGGTGGCCGGGTTGGAACTGAAGTATTTTTGTGCAGCAGCAGTTGGCTGGACAGCAGTGCGAACTCTTCCCGTGCCACCTCCAGATGCTCTGATCAGTAGAATCCTTTTCAGTGGTGCTACAGGATGGCAAGAGGAGCTGTGCTAAGCCTTTCCAGGAAAGAGGCATTGCTAGCCTCTTTCGTGGACTAGAGTGAAGCAAGTGTTGGTGCAAATAGAGGTAGAAGAGCATCTGTTGTAGGGAAAGAATGCTTGGTTTAGTATTAAAACTAAAATTGTATTAAACACGCTTCAAAGCAGAGCTGCATCTACTGTGGAACGAGTAGAGCAGTGCAAAGAGTTTTGGTTTAACTAATTATGAGATTGCTATGTACTGTGGTTCAGCTATAGGAAAATTCAGTGCTTCATTGTTGCAATAGTTTGGGCACAGCTGTTGAGTTTGATTTATTGATTATCTCAAATAACATGTTTTCTCTTTGTGAAATACCCTATCAGGGAGGATATTTTTTGAATTCAATAGCATGCAGTAGGAAGAAGAAAGTAGCCTTCAGAATTGAGCAATGAATAATTTAAACAACAGTTTTAGTAGTAACTTGTCTTATTTACTGTTGTGGAATAGGTCAATTAGGTAGCTTTTGGAAAGTGGTTGAGTTCCAGGATCGAGGGTAAGATTGTTCCTCCAGATCCAACTCTGTTAAAATTGATTTTACTGCCACACCATTTTCAGTTGTACCAAGGGACATTGCAGTTCAGCCGTTCCCCGAGTCTGGAACATTCTGGTTGCAGTGCAGGGACAGCTTTTGCCACACTGCTTTTGCAATTGCTGTGTCTATAGTGCAGCAGGGAAAGTTGGCCTGTAGCTTTTGAAGACATGATCCTGTATTCCAAAGTTCCTCAAGTCAGTACAGGCAATTTTTTCCATCTAGTGATGGGGCAAAGTGAATCTCTGCAGTAGGAAAAGGTGAGATGGTGCTGCTGCTGGGTCTGAGTGCTGCTCATTTAAAGCACACTCTGGTATCTCTTTTTTGCATTCCTGTGATTGCCCTCAGAGCTTGGATGCTTTGGTCTATGGTATTTGCAGGGACAGAATCAGTTGAGGTCTGCTACTGTGCCCAAGCTAAAAAGGCCTTGAGGAATCAGGCACACAGCACAGAAATGCTTGGCTTGCTCCAAGCAAGCTTCAGCTGATGCTGAGCCTGAGCTTATAAGCTCTTCTGGATCTGATTTGGCTGGGTATGAAACAGATTGTAGACTTTGTATCGTTTGCAACTGTTTTGATTCTGGGAGCAGAGTGCAGACACCCACGTTGGCTCTCTGTCCAGCCACCTTGAGTCTTTGGATCTGAGTTGGCTTTAACTTGTGCATCCATGTTCGTATGGCACCGAACCTCAACTAATAAACCTTGTGGGATGAATTTTTCTCCCCATTTGTGGCCTGATTTGTAAGCAGGCTGCATGAGCCACCTGTGGGTAGGAGGCCTGTGTATTGTATAGTTTCTGCCCAAAAGTGAAACCCCAGTGACCATCTGCCCCTCTGGTCAAGCCGTTAAGGTTAGCAGCTGGTTATAGGTGCAGATTTGCAGCCTTGCTTTTGTTGTGTTACAACTTAATGTTGTACTAATGTTTTATTTTAAAATAGAAACAGGAAATGATTTAGTGATTCAAATAAAGAGCAGAAATAGTCGGAGTAAAACTAATATTGAGTATGTAGTACCTTGTTACACAACTTACATATGGAGATGATCTTATGTATGGGGTGAGGTAATGCTTTCAAAGAAAACTGAAATGTTCTTTTCCCTATCCCCTTCTTATGCAGTGTATTTTTAGAAGATTTCCTTGCTATGGGGAAAGGAGACCAGGCTCCCCAGCTGGAGTTTGAACAGCTGCCTTTCAGCCATCCTCTCTTCATCATGTATTCATCAGGCACAACGGGGGCACCAAAATGCATGGTCCATTCAGCAGGGGTATGTCCTTCCTCCTGGAGCTATACTGTCTTATTTATAACTACCTGAGTTATATTTTTTGCCCTTAACAGTATTTAATATCATAATGGAATTAAGGAAGAATAGATTGCTGAGAAGTTTTCAGTGACTTGAAACTTCTGTTTTCTAAGTGAGTGGTTGAAGGCAAATATAGATTAATAAGGATATAAACTAATTTGGAGATCCTTCAGAGACTCCAGCAATTTCATAGGGACAAATATCTGACACAGGCACAAAGGATAATTGTGTCAGAAAAGCCCCACAAAAAAGGGTTCAACTGATTTTTGGATGCTTTCTGATTGAGGTCCATTGGCAAAGGAACTATTAAAATGATTACACTATATCCACAACATTTCTATTACTAAAATGTTTCACTTCTCAAGGCTGTCAGTTCAGAGCATGTCACTTTCAGCAATCACTCTTTAAAGAAGATTAACAAAGTCTTTTTGGGTGTAAATTTTGCTTTGTTTTAGGCAGTGTCTTGTTTTGACTAAAGATGCAAAGAAACTTAGTCAAATGTGCTTGTGTGCTTTTACTATTCATATTCTAAAGTAAAGTTATTCTAGGCAAATTATTAAGTTCAGGTAATGACTACATCAGTCGGGTTTAGCATTCAAACTTTAAATTTGCTATTGGCATAGTCCATAAAAAGAAGCTTCTTAAACTTTAATTTGCCTTAGGACAGGCAGAAAGTACAGCATAAAACATTTGTGCCAGCTTGTGCAAATTAAACTGCACAACTACTATGCAGTGTCGGTTGCCTTAGCTGGTTGCTCAGTGTCAGGATGAGGATCTCATGGGACAGGCTAGGGCTGTCCAGGTAGCCTTAGCGCAGAGTCCCTTTGGTTTTAGCTCCACAGTGTGGATGATCTTGCCCCTGTTTGATGGCAAGAATTGGAGAATTTCCCCACAGACATTTCCCACACTGCCTGTAAACACTCTGCTTTCTATATTATCAATAAGGGATCATACCAGGCGTGTGACATATAAAACGGTCCCTTTGGGACACAAGTCTTGTATTTGTGGAGAAGAAAGAAGGAAGTGTATTTTGAAGTTTGACAGCTGTTTTGAAGCTGTGCTGGCTTTAGACCCTTTGGTTGAGTACTTTGGGAGATGGATTAGCAAGAAAAGGGCAAGTGTTTTGTTCAGTGGTGCATGGTAAATGGTGGGGAGATGAAAAACACAGATGTAGAACAGGCAATGGGACTTAGGTGCAAAGTTCTTTATTTCCATGTTCTCTAAGGCTGCTTAGCTCGCCCTTAGTCATGTCTCTGCTGCAGTTCTGTAGCTCCTTTACTAAAGGGTGATTTTTTTGTTTTGCTTTTCTTAAGGTGAGGTGCATAACTGTGGTGACTGAGTTAAAGCAAAATGGTTTCATCATGGACTTCCTTGGTTTGCCTGCTCTGTATGTGCCAGTTTGAATGGGCCTACAAATAAAATGCAGGGGAACCAAGTGCTTAGACTTACCAACTTGATTGGCCTCCATTTGTTTGTTCTTGGGTTTGGTTGTTACTTCTGTTTCCATCATAACATAAATAAGAGGGTCCTCATTGATTCCAGCAGAAGCAGAATTTGCCCATGGTCTTCATTTCACTTTTTTCTCAGCCTCAGATTAATTGAAGTTTTGATAATTAACGCACAAAAAAGGCAGCCTTGCAGTGAAAGCTTTAAATTATTGCCTGTTTGCAGTACATTTTAATGGTGCTTTTTTGTACTGATTATATTGATGTTAATATGCAGCTTATCCTAAATTTATAACTCCGGTTGCATTCTGTAATATATTTCTAGTCTGTTTTCTCTGCACATACTCTGTTCTCTTGTGGCACATAGTGAAAGTAACATGTAAATAATGAAAATGAAGACGGATCACTGAAGATGTAACAAGCAGTGCCTCAGAGGGAGATGTTTCTCTGGTTTTGGAAACAAAGCTCTATTGTGCTGAAGAATTGGTTGTGCTAAAGAAACGCTTTTGAAGGGTTCCTTAATTCTGCAAAGATTAGCAAATAGTTGCTCTTCCTATGTTATAGGAACTTGTCCCATTTTCCCTTTATGTCACTCCTATGGGCCCCTTTTCACATTCACTTTGTAGCTTTTCACATTCAGGGCTGTCTAAAGAGATGATCAGTTCACTTCTGTGTATCTTAATGACTCCTAAATCCTGGGTTCATATAATTGCCACAGGCTTCTTATACAGTAGTAGGCAAATTACTATGCCTGAATATGCCTTATTTTTCTGTCAGCCTGTGGTATTTCTGCCTTCCCAGAGTGTACACTGTGTATTCCTCCTAGCTCCTCAGGCCTGAGTTCCTTTCTCTAGTGCAGCCTGGCTTCCCTGCTCTCACGCATCATCCCTTTGCCCCATCCTGGCAGCTTTGTGGCTCCTAAGCATGAAGTTCTCTGCTGAAAATCGAGTTCAGCTGCTGCTTCAAATGTTGTGGGAGGGCTCTGCAGCTTGCTTATCCCCAGCACCTCTCCCTCCAGGCCTGCCACCCTGTCCTCGTCCTCTCACCAGGGTTTTTCATCCCAACCCTTTCGGATGCCGTGCAGAGAGCGTAGGTGGTTCAAGAGCAGGATGTGCAGCCAGGAGGTCCTGCCCTCTCGGAGCGGTTTGAGCCCTTCGCATGGATCTGCTCCACGGTGACAGAGTGGCTGAGCAGCAGCAGCACCTCATGGTGGTTAGTTTTGCTGCTCCCTGTGCTCAGCCCTGTATCAGCCATACATTAAGCTCCACAAAAAGAAGCAGGCCAAGAAGTTCTTTTATCAGCTGGCAGGTCTGTGCCGTGGAGTGCTAAATGCCTAGGATTTATTCCGAGGGTCATACAAGTCCTATAAATAAACTTGAGAGAGCATCTTAGGCTTTAAGCTCTTTAGAATGGCTATGCCTTCTACCACAGCACTTTGCAGATGGAAATGTTAGCAAGGTTTGGCTCACATTGGCATAGTTCATAGCCTCTACCAAACCTCACTGATATTTTTTTTCCAACTCTGGAATAATAGCAATTAAATGGAGAAGCCAATGCTTACTTTAATTGAATTTGACTTTTAAAATGCAGCCTCACTCTTTTGTGACTGCTTTAAGATTCTCCTGCAGAGGCAGTGTGCTTACTTTTATATGTAGAATAATTGTTCAACACATTCTGGCAGTACCTGAAATTAAGTTAGTCATAGTGTTTTTAAATCCTGAATTTAAAAATTCAAAATGTAGGTGGCAGCATGTAGCTAGATGGCAGTATTGCAACATCTTAGTGTATTGAAACAGTAGCAGGTAAATTCAAACCCAATTCCTTTGAATTTCAAAGAAAATAATCAATATATTCCTTTATTTTTGTTTAACATTTTTTCCTTTTCTCCCAAAGCATTCAGCAGACTTTCCTTTTTCATTTCAAATGTGTATATGTAATCTGTTTGCTTTCGACATATTTTTTCTTGTTTGTGAGAGTCTTAACAGTTCCTCCGTAGCTCCTCACATGAATGCAAAACACCTTCAATATAAATCAGCCATATTAGTATGTCATTCAGTGAAGTGACTTAGTGAAGCAGCAACATTAGTTTTCAGAAGTCTTAATGTGCTGTCAGAACTTTTCATTTAGGTGAACTTACGCTTTTCTTCCACTTTTTTTTTTCAGGGTACATTAATACAGCATCTGAAGGAACACATTCTTCATGGCAACATGACCAGCAGTGACATTATTATGTACTATACAACGGCAAGTGTGGCTTAGAGGCATTTGTGAAAACTCTTTAATATATTTTTCTTGTAAAAATTGAGAGCCTTTTCATGAACCTAAAAATGTTTATATATTTCTAATTCTTATTCTCTAAGGGATCATCCTGCTAAACTGTATTTGTTTTAAAATCTCATCAAACTACCTTCCTGAGTCATGCAAGGCCTCACCACGCTGAAGGCCTTATTTTCCTGATCCCTAAATAGAGTAGGGGTTGGTTTAACAGTTTCTTAAAGCAAGAAAACTTTTGGGCAAGGAAGGTGGGGTGGGGGAAAGATGACATGTGGACAGGGAGAAGGTGATTCTGCTGAAAAACCTGCCTGTCCATCATGTTGTCTAGTTGCCTGTAACTCTTCTACCACCATTTGACAGCAATATTCCTGGCCCTGTGATGGAGCTGCCAGCAAAGTTGACAGGTGGCTGACAAAGATAGAAACTAATGTAGGTATTTTCTTTTCCAGACTGGCTGGATGATGTGGAACTGGTTAGTGACTGCACTTGCTACAGGAGCTTCGGTGGTTTTGTATGATGGATCTCCTCTAGTTCCGTCGCCCAATGTGCTCTGGGACTTGATTGACAGACTAGGGTATGTAAACAAGATTAAATGAAAGGTAATGGTCTTTGCTGTTGTTACAGGGGCCACGTGCAACCTCATTAAAGATGTCATTCGCGTGGTCAGAAATCAGTTTGTGGCATGACAGTTTCTTTTGGCTTAACTTTAAGCACACTGCTTTTTAAATTTTGTGATAAAACAGCTTTTGAGAGAGACCAGAAGAGACAGAGCCAATTGTTTCATAATTGGTTTAAGCTTTTGGATTCCAAGCATACAAAGAATTTTGGTTCAATAGTCAGTTTTCAAGAGCAGCCTTTTCAAAAGGCTGTAATTGGGAGTGATCTGAAGAATAATTTCTCAGTGCACTCAGAACTTGAAAACGAAGAATGCTTTATTTCAAATGGCTCAGCCAAGCACTGAATATAGCACTTTGATTTAAAAGACGTGAATTGACTGGAAATGCTTGGCAGGGTTTCTTGTATTTTCATATTTTGCTCTATAATCTATAATGCCTAATTCTCTCTGCTAAGCTATTCATTGTCTTATGCAGTTCTTTGAACAATGTTCACAGTGCCCTCTTTCAAAGCTTAGAGAAATAGCAGCTGTCACATAAATAATTGTAAAATCCTGTAGTGGTATTTTAATATTAGTATACAGGATAATTTGTTTTTTTTATAATTTTCCCAGTTAACTGACTGGGTGTAAGGAAAAGAGCTGTATGATGTTGCTCTGTTAAAAGATGAGTATATTTTTTTAATTACTTGATAATTAAAATTAAATCATTTGTGGTGGAAAGTGGGTGGCAGAAGATTGACTTCATGACTCTTACAATTAATAATTAAGGCTTCATTCTTTTGTCCTCTGTAGTAGTGACATTTTGGCTTTGGCTGTTATGATTGAAAGCCAGTATCTATTCAGAATGCTGCCAGAAAAAGGGGAAAAAAAGGCTTTTTTAAAAAAAAAAAAAGCCCCTGGGCAAAAATTTGGAATCAAGAAATAAGACAGCTTATTTTTAAGCATTGTTTCTACATGCCAAAAGCAAGTGAAGATAACTCAAATGTGTCTGCATGTCACACTTTGGTAATCTGGTGCTAAAAGGGGTGGCCATCTGTGTGGTACTTCATAATGCAGTCTGTTCCCAACTCAATCATATGTTACATTAAAAAAGAGCTTCAGCATGTTTGGGTACTTTAGTTGTAGACATCCTAGGCTTTCCTCTGGGTATCAGGTTTGTATGGTATCATCAGGATAATCTCATGCTGAGGGACAGTCTCTGCTCGAGTAGACAGTACTAAGGTTCTGTACAAATGAGCTGTATTTAGCCCCTGCCCAGCAGTTACCACAGGGTTGTGTAGTGTTCGGTAGGAAATAGGAGCCTATCTTCTACATGTGTTGTAGAGGAAGTGTCAACGAGTTTAAAAATAAGCAGAGAAGCATTGATGAATATTCCATCTATAAAATCAGCAATATTCTGGAGCATGGAAGGAAAGTAAAATATTATGCCAGGATAAAAATGGCTCATATGTTTGTGGTACATAACTGAAGGAGCATTTTACTTTAGGGGTCTCTCATTGGGCTTTTCTCATGTGCTAGATAAAATTGCTGTATGCACTGTGTGTTTATGCAACTAGACTGTACCTGTCTTTGCCCAAGGGTGACAGCCTCATAAGTAAGTGTCATGTGCCTAAATGGCCAAGGAAAACATCATGTATTGATGTTTTTCAAATATTGTTTCCTTTTCTGAAACAGTATTACTATCTCAAGCTAGTCTACCTTCAGTCTTGCTCTTGGAGTAGAAGTAAAGATACCAGAATCTTGTTTTGTCATTTTTGTTGCACTTGCCTGTGTCCTCTGAGCTCAAACTCTTTTCCTTGTTTGTATCTACAAATTTTCTTCAGTGATCTTCCTGTGCTAATATGAAATGAATTAGCAGAAAAGAAGGAAAAAGATTTTTTTGAAGGTCGACAAAGATATCAGATTAGCACTTTGACCAACAGAGCAGGGAAGGGAGAGAACTTTTGCTTCAAAGTCTGACTAGTCTTGAAAAGATTTTCTGTCTCCTTCCTTTACTTCCTAAGAGTACTGAAAATTACTTTGTTCAGTGATCTTGAATTTCACTTTTTCTTGACTGATTACACCCAGAGCATTTATGTTAAAGCATAAAGCAAATGTTCTCTTCGAGCTTTGTGATTTCTTCTAAATTATTATAGATGAGGATTAGACTCTGATTACTCTAAATAGGTTAATATTTACAAAATGAAATACTTGTTTTTTTGTTCCCTGGGTTATTAGGAAGGAACATTGTGATTTTCTGTTTTTTGAGAGTTTTCTTGGAAAGGTGTCTAGCAGTGAGAACAGGATGCTTCCGAGCTGCATTTCCTCCATAGGATTTACATCACTTTTTTAAAATATGCATTTGACCACATAGAAAAACAACATCAGAGGGGTACTTGGCTTATATAAGGGTCATAGAAATACTAATGTTTCTAGTAACTAGAAGAGGCCTTACGATACAGAATTACCAAAATAATTTTCTTTCAGTTAGAAAGCCAGGCTTGCAGTCCCCGTGTTCAACAAAGACTGATTTCCTTGTGCATTCGCAAGGAAACAGACCTCAGGGTCTCTGAATTTTCCAGGATGGGGGCATCTTGGCTTTGAGCAGTTTGCAACAGCTCAGCTGAGTTGTGCAGTGCTCACTGTGCTGCTAATGCCCAAGTTATTCTGCACACTGTTTAGCTAGGTACCAAAATAAGAAATGTCATGTTCCTAATATCTGAAATGTGAGAAATAGACAACATTGAGTTGTGTTTTATTTATTATGCTAATTGAAGTATTCATTTCACACTGTGCCTTCAATGTTTGCGAGTGCCCTATATAATATAGTGTTTTTTTCCTGGGGCTTGCAGCATTGTCATAAAGACCCGTGATGTGTAACTGGGAGACAGAATGGTCTGCTCAGTTTTAATGATGCTAGCTGTGATGTCCCAACATTAACTCATGCAGTGACTGTGGTAATATAAAATCACAGTATTTCAATGAGTAGCCAAACGGGGGCTCTCACTGAATCTTCTCACCATGCTGAATTCAGTGTGCAGCCATATATTGAATACTTGCTCTGAATGTGCTCTGTGCAAGGTCAGCAGTCATTTATTCAGTTAGCTGGGCCAAATTCCATGTTCTACATCTGCAACTCAGACTTACAGCAATGGAAACTGAATATATATCTAAGAAAATCATTGGATGCTGTCTTCAGAACAAATTATTCATTTTTTTACACATGTTCTGAAATGGTATAATTTTGATATGTGAAAGTGTGACACGGCAGCAGTTTTGTGTTAAACAGCTCAGTGGCAATTATGGCCAATTAATCAAGTAAATGTTATAACATTCTGTGATGTCTTTGGAGTGTTCTGCAGTTATATATTTCTGTAAATGAAAATGAATGTTTTGTGCGAGGTGGGAAAGCTTTGCTTAATATTTAAAGGTAGAATTAAATGTTTCAAAGCTTCAGAAACATGTGATTTGACTAACTCTGACTGCTGAAAAGGAACTTGCCTTGCACATAAGAAGCTTTAAGATGAAGTACTTGATTAATCCATGTGCAAGTGCCTGCAGCTTCTGCTTACTGCAGTGGGAGTTGCAGGTCTTCAGAATCTTAACACATTTAAAATTGCAAAATATTTTAACTTTTTCCTTCTAGGATCACCATCCTTGGAACAGGTGCAAAGTGGCTGGCTGTACTAGAAGAGAAAAATTTAAAACCATGTAAGCTCCAAAAAGCTATTAAGTCCTCTTTGCCTTCCCCCTTCCCCCTTGCCTTTCCTCTGGGGTTCTAGCTCCATATCTTGATCACAAGTAATAAGTCAAGTGCTTTATGCATTTTTTTTGGATTGTAATGATGAATAGTTACAAAATATTGTTTAAAAAGTGAATCTTAACCCTTTTCATTGCTTTCTTCCTTTAAGGTGAAACACACAATCTTCAAACCCTCCACACTATACTGTCTACAGGATCACCCCTCAAGTCTCAAAGCTACGAGTATGTCTACAAACACATAAAAAGCAGTGTCCTGCTGGGATCCATTTCAGGTGATGCTTTTGGGCTACAAGTCTCATACTAATTTGCTCCTGGCCTGTGCATTTTCTCCTTGTTTGCTACTGTGTGTTTTTTAGGAAGCCTAGGCTTGGATCATTGATGCTTGGTTATAGTTAAACTAGAATTAATTGTCTCTCTTGAGTGTGCTGTAATGAAGCTGGTGCACTCAAAGGCTTTTAGGTGGAATGTTTCTGACAGTAAATGTTTGTGGGAGGAGGCTTAGACAGTTTCATTTATTTTGACTGGCTGTCCTTAGGGATAGCAAAGTGAAATCAGGGAAAGTCTATTAGCCTCCAGAATACACTATTCTACAAATAGCTGACTTCAACAAGAAATACCTCTTGGAGAGGTTTTTCCATGTTCCCATTTCAGTTCTTTTGTGGCAAGTAATTGGCACTGCAGACAGATTTTTTTTTTTGTAAATTACATAATTAGAGAAATATCAAGCCCACATGCTGTGCAGTTCGGGAAGAGTGCTAACTAAGGCAGCTTCTATTCACATAAGGTCCCCCACTGAACTCCTCGTTCTGCTGTGCAGTGTGGATTAACTTTTTCAAAGGACTTTTTAACTTGATCTGATTTAAAAGCTGACTGTTCTGCTACTGAAATCATCTCTGGCTTTAGTAAGAAAAGTGCTAAATCTTCATTTTGTTACTGCAGATACGAATAGTCTCCAATGTGGAGGAATATTCTTCTAAGTAAAGCTAAAAGGATTGGTCTTGTTTCTTACTCTGCTTTTCTGAAACAATACCACTATACTAATGGGAACAAGAGATGCAAACTAAATACTGAATAGAATAACTGGGCTAGTTTAATGAAAACAAAATGAACTGTAATGTCACTTCCAACTGATCTTAAATATGCACATCTGTAAGCAGGGGCCTTATTTTCTCTCTCCTAAGTAAATTAAGATTTCCTTAAATATAGAAATATGTATTGATATAAAACTCTTGTAAAAAGCCAAACCTTAAGGAGTATATACAGAGGGTGTACATCTCTTCAAAGACGCACAGAGTCAGAAATGAAATCACTCTTTTATTACAAGCTATAGACCATCTTGGATAATACTGACTGTATATTCTGTGCTATTTAATATGGATTGGATGCATTTGTCAAATGTGCCAGTCTACTGTTCCAGATTCTCACATAATTTTCCATTTTGATTTTCAGAAGAGCACTGTGTTCTAAATGGGCTTCCTTTATTGCAGGTGGAACAGATATAATTTCATGTTTTATGGGTCAGAATGTTACAATTCCAGTTTACAAAGGAGAAATTCAGGCCAGAAATCTTGGAATGGCTGTAGAAGCGTGGAATGATGAAGGTAATATTTTAAAACATTACTTAAACATATGAAACACAATGGTGGTTAGGTTCGATCCATGATATGAGACTTGTATAGGGGATATAAACTGACATTTCACGCATCAGATTACTAATATAAAGGAGTGGCTTCGCTATGAAAAGATGTTCCACAAAACCTGATTTTGGATCCATTTGATCTAGATTTTGTAGGACTGCAGTGAAAATAACCACTGTGTAAAAAAGCCCTTCTCTTTCCTCTGAAAGAACATTAGGACAAATTCTAGCCTCTGGTTTGTGTGCTGGTCAACTATGTTGCTGTGAATGCCAGGCTGGCTTCATCCAGTGGTATAACTCTCTTGAAATTACTGAGATTGATAGAGATGAGTTTAATAATTGAATATCAGCTTTTAAGATCATTGCTCTCATTTCATATCTATACACAGCATCTTCCATCTAAGTAATAACTACAGATGCTCTTTGCTTTATTATCCTACTGTTTACAGCAGCAAAAATGCAGAAATTACTCTTTCTTTGTCAACAGGCAAACCAGTTTGGGGTGAAAGTGGAGAACTGGTTTGCACAAAGCCAATTCCCTGTCAACCAACACACTTCTGGAATGATGAGAATGGAAGCAAATACAGAAAAGCCTATTTTTCAAAATTCCCAGGTATGTAATGACAGGTTTTGGACATTGCTTGAACTAACTGAGAATGTAAATTGTGGTGCTGCTGTTAGGAAGGTGCAGGTTTACTCTTGGTTGCCAATAGCAGCCTTGCACCTGGATTTCTAGGGTTGAAAACTTCAAGGCATGTTTGACAAGTAGCTCTCTCTTCCAGTGCTTTGTGTTGAATTTGGGTCCAGAGCAGTTTAATAAGAATCTCTACAGAGCTCCCATCCTGTTCTGCTCCTGCTGTCCTTGGACAGATAGGGTTAGCATGAGGCTGGGTTCAAACGTGTGCCTTGTCAGCAGTGCACATTCTGCCTTTGCAGAGTCTCCCAGTGCTGTTAAGAGTAAAGGAACTGATGATACCCTGGGGACTGGTGGTTTTCTTCCTCACTGCTGTGTAAGATTCTGCCTATCCAGAGCCTTTGCCTTGTGGCACAGCAACACCGAGCTCCCTGCTGCCTACCAGGCAGGGCCTTGCAGCAGCCAGACCTCAAGCTGCTGCTTTGAGGGGTTGGGGATATTTTTTATAAATAGTAGCAAAACACTAGATTCACAAGAGAAATGGGATGTACAGCAGGAACTGGTAGTCATACAGGAAAAATGAAGAGTCCGATTTAAATGCCTCGAGTGATTCCCTCTGCTGTAAATAGTAGTAGAAATAAATAGTAAAGGTTTTTTCATGTCCCATTCTTTGACTCCTATCTTTCTAAGCAGTTGAAATATTTCTAATGCATAATTCTAGCAAGTGTTGTGTCCAATTGTTTATGCTTGGTAGCTATTTCTTTTCAAAGGGAAAGAATTTGGTGTCGGAATGCACACAGAAGATCACTTAAATCTGGATTCTACTACCAGTTTATCTTTCCCTGATCTGGCTTGCTTTATTAGCTGATAAGATTCTTATGTCAGAACCTTGATACATTTCAAAATGTTTTTGACATTTTTTTCACACAGATTTCTCATTCACAAATGAAAGTACAGTATTGTGAATTTTCCTGCTATTCCACAAATGTTGTAGGACTGCATAGGAAGCAGTGTGCACTGTCTCGCTGCGGTAGCGGTTTCCAGCACACAGATGCGGTACCACTTTGCAAGCTTGTGGTGTAGGATTGAGCTTTACATCAATTTCCTCTTTCCTGGGTATTGTCAGCTACAGTCCACGTGCTCTAGTGGCTATCAAAGCTACAGGGGTCTTTGAAGAACAGAAAGAAATCATCACATCCATGGGGAAGCTGCAGCCTGCACCTGAGCCTGACAGCATTAGCTCTAAAAGGAAAAAAAAAAAATCACTGTGACAATTGTTAGACTGAGATCTGTGTGGCTGGGGATGCTGCTAGAAACTCTTTTTTGTTTTTTTTTTTGTTTTTTTTCTCCTATTTAATGGATTTGAAGCTGTTATAGTTCAGATGAGGAATAGTGTTATGTGCGCATGCACCTAAATAATTGAGAGCTATTTTCTTTAGGAAGATTTAAGTAGAATTGGCTTGTGGCACACTACTGTAGTGGTCTCAATCTTTAAAAAAGAAATTATGCCAGCTCTGAAGAGTCAAATCAGATTTGACATTAATACATATCAAGAACAATACCAGCAAGCACATAAGAAGTCCTCTAGGAATTGGTCAATTGAAACCTTCTATGCAAACCCTGAGGTTGCTGCTTTCACAGCATTGAACATCGTAACAGTGGGTCAGGAAAGGCTGGAGTACTTTCACTTGGGTGGAAAACTTCCTGCTCCACCAAAATACTTAATTCTCCTGCTGTATGTGTGCCAGCTATGCATCATATATGTAGTGTGGATCGTTTGCAGAGTGAAGCAAGGACCACTTCATTTGCTCTGGGTGGTTCTCAAGGGTAGCTGATGTGTTTGTGTTTATGTAGTTTACAGCAAGAATCCCGAGATAGGAGAGTTTGACAAATGTCTCTTGTAACTGGAGGAATAAAAATCAGCTGCTTAACCTTTGTTGCTTTCTAATAGGTGTTTGGGCCCATGGTGATTACTGCAAAATTAACCCCAAGACAGGAGGAATTGTCATGCTGGGTCGCAGGTATGGTATTTTGGTGAAAGCGTTCAGAGGAAACGGCCGCCAAGGTTTGCAACCGTGGCTTTGGAACAAAGTGTAGACAATTCTTCATCTTGTCCCTTAGTATGAGACTTGTCTTGGTAAATTCAGTATTGAAGTGAATTTCAACCCTTAAGTTGATCAGAGCAGCTGAATTAGAGAGGAGGCTGCACCTTTCAAAGCTGTACCCCAGTTCTACATGTGTGAATCCAAGGCAGTCTTGTAGTTGATTTTGTTTTGCATGGTTTGCAGCGATGGATCATCTTTTAGAAACATCAGAGAGGCAGTAAAGCACAGCGTAGATGGAGGATGAGGAAACTTCTCTTGCTCTTGGCTTTGTCATTGATTTGCTTTAGAGCACAGCAGCTTATTTACAGAAGGTCAAGTATTAGCTTGTGCTTTGCTTAAAAAGGTCAGAGAAATTCAAGATCACATCTGGGGCTAAATTTTATGCTTGCGTTTCCAAGCTGCAGCTCAAACCCAAGTTGAGCGAATGTCTTAGCTGTGACTAGCAATGGCACAAACATACTTACGGGGTGAGGCTGCTAGTTGAGACACTGTTTCCAGCTACAAGACTGGAAAGTGATTGCACACAATAGCAATTTGGTGTACTGGGAAGTCTTGGCTTGTGTGTGTGTTTGTGGACTTAAATGAGAAGCAGCACTGCACCCATTGGGGCTGTTGCAAGGAGGAGGGGGTCGGAGAGGTGAAAGAATCATGTTAAGGTTCTTTAAAACTTAATTCTATTGAGCAAAAGGGCATTTGAAATCAATTAATTTTAAAATCCATTTCTCAAGTGACTGCCTGTATATTCACTGCATGAAATATTAAGAGACTTGTTTAATTGCATCATTTTTTTTCTTTTCATCAAATTCTAATTACATTTTAATGCTTCTTTTTGTTTGTGTGCGATTTTCAGTGATGGTACATTAAATCCAAATGGAGTAAGATTCGGAAGTTCTGAAATCTATAACATAGGTATGAAATTAACTTTCCATCTCTTTCAACTATGACATTGTAGCTGTTAATGTGAAATGTAAGCATTGTGAAGGTGACTGGAAGGATTAAGTAACGAAAGACTTGCAATTTTCCAAATAAAATTTATTTAAGGGTGTATTAGTGTTAACAGTAAAATTCTGTTTTGTAGACTTGAAGTTGGTTGCCTTCCTACAACATCTGCAGGACTGGAGATGACCAGCTGAGATGTGTTGGGTTAGATTTTGCTTTAAGTAGAAAGGTCTTGCAATTCATGTCATGCAGCTTTGTAAGAGCAGGCCTAACTGCTGAGGCTCTTTCCCAAAACAGGCTCTTGACACTGTTTGTTTTTTCTGTGTCATTGCTGATGATTATAATTTACGTGGCTCTAACTTAATCCATGAACAGAGGGATTTCCCGTGGAGCCAGGAAGAGGGTGGAGGGCTTAGACTGCACTGCTGTAGCCTTTTGAATTGAAATGTTGTTCTCATGGGAACACCATCTTCTCTGTGCTGTTTGGGGTTGCCTCCCTAGTGTGTGGCAGAAACTGTTTGAATGTTTGTGGCAGCTGCCCTGGGTCGTGCTTCACTTCAGCACTTTTGTGCTTAACTTGGGGCGGGGGGAAACAGTTTCTCTTGGTGTTGGAACACACACAAAGGCCTCAAGTTAAATTGGTAAAATTGCATCTGGTTCTGGCTCCCTGGGATCAATGGTGTTTTGCAGTAAAAATAGCAGTTTCAACTGGGACTGTGGTTTGCATATTTTTAATTTAAATCAAGTACAGCCTCCATGAGATGCCTGAGCTGCTCAGTGCTTCTCAGCTCAGAAGTTCTGTCCTAACAGCAAAGGCTGTGAAACTGCAAGGTGCTAAGCTGAGATGCAGGCACCAGTTGCAACTCGTCGTTCTCAAACTCTGTTCTCCTTTGATCATCTCCTATGATGTTTTTCTGTTTATGCTGCAGTGAAAATAATGGCCTGGCCTTACCTCAGTGGTTTGTGAGAAAAGCCAAAGAAAATGCTTTGTGTGAAAGTGAATTTTGAATATCCTAAGGCAAAATATATCTAGTCTTAAATATGGATTTTCACGTGAGTTAGAATTTCTGAGTTTTTCAGAGCGCCCAGAAGAAGCTCCTTGAGAATAGTCTGGTCATCATTTCTTCCTTTCCCTCTAGGGAATGTGGTTTACTCCCTTTGGAGCAATTAAAGGTGCATCCAGAACAAAACACAAATGCACATGGCTAAATATGTGCTTTTTTTCCCTTTTTCTCCAGTTGAAGCCTTTGAGGAGGTTTCGGATAGCCTCTGTGTCCCTCAGTACAACAAAGATGGGGAGGAAAGAGTGATTCTCTTCCTGAAGATGGCCTTAAACTGCGCGTTCAGTGAGGACCTGGTGAAGAGGCTCCGCGACGCCATTCGGAGGGCGCTTTCTGCCAGGCACGTTCCAAGCCTCATCCTAGAAACCAAAGGCATTCCGGTATGTCATGGAAAACGCTGCCTACTTTTTTCTTTGTCACCTTGAATAGTAATTAAGGAGCAGTTGTCATTGCTCTTCAAACCCACATGCATGGAAATTTTAGCATCTCAAAAGTGTATTCGAGCTTTATAAATAGTTTGTCTGTGTTGCCTAGCAACTTCATTTCTTCTTTTCAGCTAAGCATGTTTTTGTTTTTTAACAATACCTAAAAATGTCCATTCTCAGGTTATAAATATACGTGGGTTAAGTATATGTTCCTGAGAATACACAAGTCTTAAATCATCTTTTTAATATTTTTCTTTAACTTTGGCTTTTCAGTAAGCTTATTTTGTTTTTGTTTTGGAATAGCATTCTTGTGCAAGCTGAGAGCACTGAGCAAGTGTATGAAATCATTTCATGAAGCATTTCACTTCTGTGGCTATTTATCCATTTAAATGTGGCTCTATCACTGTCTTAGCAATAACTGCAGTAAAGTGTGTGCAGGTGAGAGGGGGAGAGGTCCCAACACACCCACAGCTCTGCGTACTTGGCTCATGGAGCTGCTGTGCACGGTGCTTGGCAGCACTCGGCCTTCCCGTATGACCTCGGAGTCGAGGTGCCTGTTTGTGGCTCCTCTCTGATGTTAGACATTCCACAGCAGCTCCAAACCCCTCATTCCCTCTGGAATCGGGGTGCAGAGGAGTTCTCATGTCCATCCACACAAACTTTGATGCTTCCAGAGAAATGCTTTGAGAGTTCAGACCAAATGCTTGATGTTCTCATACCTATTTACTTCCCAGCATGTGTTTCTCTGTGAAAATGGCCTAGTGTTCAAGTGTACCAAACCTGTTGGGTTCCCTCAGCCTCCTCCCTAGGGCGCACGGAGACAGGATTCTGTCCATGGGGTGGCTGCTCTTCCATGATGTCCTGGGCAATAGTAGTAGGCTCTGCACACACAACTTGTGTGTGAGAACCCTGAGCCTTTTCAGTGGTGGTGTTGGCATCTTCTAGACTGCAGCGGAGCTTCTGCATGGAACGCTGAACTTGTAAAATGCACAAATCACCTGAATGTAGAGAATAAAGTTGATGGCAGTGAGGTGTTTATGACAGTCTGCCCCTCAGGAATGCCTGCTTAGATCATTAATTAGTTCACACTTTGACTGAATTTACAATTGAATGAATTTTAATTACATTTCACATAAAATGTGCCATGGCAAAGTGATCAAAGCTGTCTCCTATCTTTCTTTGAAGGTTTTGTTTGGAAAGGAAACCTCTTTCTATTTTCTGCTGCTTTTAGAAATGCTTTTGAATCCCCTTCTAAATGCGGCCTCTTGCTGATGATAGTGTATATTGGCAGAAATGGGGTTAGCTGTGCTGAAATTAGAGTGTCAGTGACACAAAGCAGTTTCACTAGTTTAAACTGAAGTCTGGCCAGGTTCACAGCATTACCATTCGGAGTAATAAATCACATATGAAACTCTTTGTAGTCCACTTACTCCTCGAGTGATGCACCAAACTACTTCCTACGTCAAGTGTAATAGGAAAGGAAGGATGTTATGTTGCACTTTATGATTGAGTTCCAAGGTGGCTGGTGGGGTAATCTTTCTGTAAGCCAACTACATCAAAAAATGTAATTCTATCATTGCTGGTTTTGTTTTTCAGTATACGATAAATGGAAAGAAAGTGGAAGTAGCCGTGAAAGAAATAATTGCAGGGAAAGAAGTTGCGCAGCGGGGAGCTTTCTCAAATCCAGAGACTTTGGACCTGTACCAAAATATTCCTGAGCTTCAGAATTTCTGAAGCCACTTTTTTCCCTGCTTTTTGCATCTGTTTTTGTTCTGTGTTTGTTTTTGTATATACCAATACTGTATGTAAAGAAAAATACTCTATTTAATACCAGTGGTTCTTTTAAAAGAAAAATATTTCGTTAAGTGCATTATGAAAGGCTTGGGTCAAGTGTAGCTCCCTTTTATTGGTTAAATATGCCATATATCTTGGAGTTATTCTTCCAGCCTGGAAGGAGAAACCTGCCTGTTCTGATTTTTATATATATGATGAATGCATCTTTTCTGGTTAGATTTACGTCAGCAGCCCATCAAACTGGAACGCCAATAGCCAAAATTGCAGTTCATAATAGAATATTTCTCTTTCATAAAGCATTCACTTTTCTTTTTTTAACTGGATTTTAGCTAAATTTAGGGTTTTTTCAAACCATATGGTTTAGAGCCAACTACAAGGAATATGTGGCAATTTATGTGACCATGGAACATGAAAATATTCCATACATAATGTGCATTTAAGTGCTTTTATTAAGCCAAACCATAATGCACAGCATCCATTTGACTTGACTCCAAATTATTTCAGTCTTCAAATATCTCATGGTACCCCTAAAAGTAATTACTGCTTTATTTTATGATGTATCTTATTGTTTTAAGCTTTTAGCTCACTGACTTTTAGGGATGCAGAAAGTGAGAGAACAGTTACCTCCATAGTCCTGGTGGAATTCAGATTATTTATACTGAATTTACTGGAATTATTCTGGATTAACATCACTGTAGCTGTGGACAGCATTTCAGTTCCCTATATCAAAGTTCTTTTTTGTCTTTAAGACAACAGTCTAGTGTTACATTAGCTGAGCAGTTCTGGTGTGTTCATTTATTAAAACCTGATGGGTTTGTAACTTTTTTTACTAAATGTCATGTTGGAAGTGGAAGACTATAATGTTTTCTAGCTCTGTATCCTTCCAATTTATAAAGGGAAAAATACTGTTAGGAGTATATTAAAACAGTAAAATGGAAGCACTAAACCTTGTTTCGTTTTTCACAAAGAAAATACGATTGCAGTAGTTGTACCAAATCCCCAACACTCTCATCTCCTGCACTATGTGAATATTGTGGGTTAAGTATTTAATGCATTAAAATCTTGGGTGTCTTGATAATTGTGTTGAATGCATTCAGCACTGATAAAGAGTTAACTAAAATAAATTGATTCTTAATATAAGTGTATATGCATGTGTGTGGATGTATTTGTTTCCACTTTCACTTAATGCCTTTTCCTTTTGGGTATCATGGGATTATTTGTAGCTTAATTTGTTATCTGTTGTAGTATTTTTATGCAAATTCACCCCAGAACTGTTGCTCTGAAAGCTTTACCCTGTTTTATAGAGCCCAGGACATGTGGGACGTTGTTGCAGTAGTTAAACTTGCACAACCAGCTGGTTTTGCAGGTCAACAGGATTTGCTGTCCACAGGAGTGGAGGGAAGTGTGCTGGAATCCTGCCCTGTATTGGTGTAGTGGTAAAAACTGTGTGTTGGGGTATGTTCCTGCTGCTAAAACGGCCACATCTGAGCAGAGAGGCAAATACTCCTTTACTTGGAGCAAAATCTAGGAGCTGATATGTTGGTTCGGCTGGAGCTAGTGGAAGTTTTGTATTTCCCCTCTGCCCTGTGGCAGCCTCCCGCTGGCCAGCTCCGGCTGATGGCAGCAGCAGAACTCGAGTGGTTGTATAAAATACTGCTGCTAATAATTCAGTGAGAGTAAAACTGCCCAGAAATGTGGCAGTGCTGCCCCTCCGATGGTCTGTGACCGAATCACGGGCACCAGCTCCAGGTCTGCCGCAGGATGCGGAGATGCCTCATTAGCAAATGAGCTAATGAATAAGCTGGTTTCCACCTGACCTTTCCACTGTGCCAACTCAGACAATATTGCATGCTGGGATCATGTATGTTTTAATATCAAGACCAAGCACTTGTTACAAAAGTACAGGAATGAGCTACCCAGCTGCCAATAACCTGTGATTAAAAGTACTTCTAAATTCCTTTCCCTTCTGGCATGCTATATATAAATTTTACATTAACTGTGACTTTGTATTCATTAAAACTTGATTATATTGTTCTTTAATTCATGCGAAATGTCTGAAGTTTACAAAGACTACAGTTCCTTATTAATAAGTAATTTTCAAATATTTCATTAAAGATAGTTTAGAAGCACAGATACTTCAGGAACACACGCAGTGCCTGAAGGCTAATGGATTTCCTTTAAATCCTATATCCTCCTTGAAACACTGCACAAAGTTTTGTTAGCAGCTATTATATGATCTTGACGAAGTTTTTCCCAGGCTTATATTGACAAACCACAAAAAAGGTAGGTGTAGCGGTGCTGGATTGTATAATTGTGTTTGTGTGGTCCCCCTTGAGGTGGCTCAGGTGGTGCTGGGGCTTGAAGTCAAAGCCTGGACAGAAAGTGTCCTCGGGTGCTTGGGCGTCCCCGGGGGTGACGTTGGCTGCTCCTGGCAGGGTTGGCAGTGCCAGATCTGCAGGATTAAGAGCATTTGGGCAGGGTGGTTTTCTGACAGGGTCCTCTGCAAATCTGGGAGCTGCTCCGTTGACCTGGGTGATGGGGACAGCCCGTTCGCCCTTGACTCGCTGACAGCCGCTGTTTTATCGCTCCTCTCTTGGAAACCCGCTGTTGTCAGTGTCTCTTAAACAGGTACTTTCCCCTCCCACTGCCTCATGATTTCAATTAATTTCCCTGGTTGGTGGCGGCTTGTACAGAAATAAAACGAGCTAGAACGCAGCAGCCCAAGCAGGACAGAGCTGATAAAATTGTTTATTGTTTGTGTGCAAGAGAAATTGGTTGTGTGCATTACTTATTCAGTGCTTTTAAAAACACAGGTAATTGCCTGATGGAACGTGGCTTCCCCGGAGCCGTTATTGTCTCCCAGGTTAATGTGTGCATATTTAAAAGCATATTGCTTGCAAGGCGGAGCAGTCAGCACCTAATGGGGTGTTTAAAGCAGTATTTGAAAGATATTAACAAGGAAGCAAGGTTTGGTTTTGAGAGTGAGCTGTAGAGTTGGGTTTTGGGGACAGCTGGGCAGGTAGCTGGTGTACCAGTGAGCTGCTTTGGTAGAAAGAGAGGGCTAAATGTTAATTGTGTCAGAGTTAGGATGGGGATCCAAATCACAGCGAAGTGTTAGCGCAGTCTGGTACAGCAGCCTCCCACCCAGGCACGTGGAGATGTGTTTAGGCCAGAGAACAGCATTGGTGAGGGTGCAATGTTTGACTGGCTTGTGTAGCCCATCAGTGCAGGCTGAACTGCACCTTGTGCTCCCTCCTGAGAAGACTTTAATGAGTTTAGGACTACCTGCTTTTGACAAGTGGTTTTGCAGAGTTTGGGAGGGTTATCAGCAGTCAGCACATGACCTGATTGAAACAGCGAGGTCCTTGGGGAGAAACGTCATCTCCATTAGTGTTAATGAGTTTGCAATCGCATATTAAAGACAGTGTGTGGAGGTTCACACCACTGATGGAATCTGCCCAGAGAAACCCCCTCTTTCTGTTTTGTTTTCTCTTTTGTAATGATTTAAAGGGGTGAGAATTTGCACTGATGAAAGGAACGTTCCTCCTGTCTGTTTAGTTTTACAATGAGATTGTTCCTGAGTGTTTCTCAGCTATTGGTTTACAGTCCGCGTTTTGGATTATGAGGATCCGTAAGGATTATGAGAGTATTTCTTCTCATTTTGCCTTGCATGCTGTTAGAAACACTGATTCAATTATGCTGCATTATATTCTCCAAGGCTGTGCTACGTAAAGCCTCGGTACAGTGACATGGATAAGATGACCGGGGAATGCCATCCTTTGGAGGAGGAATTTCTTTGGGAACCAGCCCTATGGTAAGAGCTGGTCAAGAAGGGAGTCCAAGTCGGTGTTGTTGTGAAGATGCAGGAGTCCTCGATGTGGCCCTTCTTGCTGGAGGCCTGGCTGAGATGGCTGCGGTTGGGGTGAGCACACGGCAGGCCGAGGTGGAAGATGGGCTGCAGGAGCTTGTGGAATTCCCGAGCTCCTGCCAGATTCCACCTTCCTTCCCGCGTTGACTCCAAGATTCCTCAGAGACGCTTCTGGCTGAAGCCCTCCACAAAAGGCATCTTTCACATTTGCATTGCCTTTGGCAGGTTTCATTTGCTTTCCCTCCTCTTAAGAGTGTCATCTTGGGCTCTTCTTCCTAGAGCAGCTGGAGAAGGACAGTCCTGCCCCACTGAGGCAGCTCATCCACCTCTCGGGAGCTCTGCTGAGGTCTGCAGCCCTTCACTGCCCAGAAAAGGTCAGTTTAGGAGCTCCATAACATGCAGAAATGCACTGATTTCCTCTGCCCCGGGTCTGAAATGGTTTCAAGGTGTCTGGTGCTGTTGCACAAGACCCTGGGGCTGGCTGGGAGGCGTTGTAGCCCCTTTGGGTGCTCACAGGTGGGTGGTCAAGTACCCAGAGCTCTGGGGCAAAGCATTTATTTTGCTGTAAAACAGATGCTTGTCTCTGCAGCTTAAATTATCCAGGAAGAGGTTAAAGCTAAATGGAAATAAATTGCAGAGGGAAGCCTATGCAATAGTTTGTGCTAGTTGGACTAACTTGGTTTAAAAGGTGACCTGAGTTTAAGCAGGTGCGACTTCCAAGCCTTGGCGGAGCCTAAGGAGGCGGCCTCGAGTGTGCAAACGTGATCCTCGACCGAGAATTTTAATTTGCACCGTTCTCATGTATAATAAAATATGCCAGATACATGACACTTCATGAATTAATGCAGGAGCGTAAAGCAGGCCGAGAGATTCCTGCGCAGGGTTTGTTCTCAAAATGCAAATACCGAGGCAGGTTCTGCGCTGACCCGGCTACCTGGAGCCGGGAGCCCGATGCCAGGCTCTGCTTTGGGGTTTGCTCGTGTCGTTACTGGAGCGTGTGCTCACAGCAGTGTTTTGTTGCCCTGTTTTGTCCAGCTGCTTTTCCAGCAGGGAATTGCTTTCATGCACAAATGGGACTGACTTGTCAAGGCGGCTGGCTCTGCTGGGGCGGCTCCGCTGGGTGCGGCGGTTCCTGCTTGGCCCTGTAAATGGAAACGCTAAAGGGTCCCTGTCTGTGTCTTGTCAGGGTATTCAATTCACTTCAGCTGCAGGGAGGGAAAGGAAGCTGCAATGAGTTTAGCCAAATCTCTGCAGGAGCTGAGCGTGAGGAAAGAAACTCTGTTTTTTAAAAATATTTTTAATGGCACTGAGGGCCCCTTCTTGCCTGGCTCCTCCTGGGAAGGAGCTGCTGCCTCAGCCCCTCGTGCCACAGGATCCTCTGTCAGCCCGAGAGCGTCTCAATTTTAGCATCAGAAACGCATGTGTGCAGAGGCTCAGACGTACAGACAGCGACAGCAAAACGACTGAGCTGCGTCTCCACAGGGCTCCTTCCTGGAGACAGGATGGTGATGAATGGCATCTGTGTGCATTGAGGACATTAATGTAATTAGTGATTAATTAAAACAATGCCAGACCGACATAACTTGGGGATTGATGGTGGGATGAGAATTACTGATCCTGGGGAGCATCATTTTGGGGGGACTAGTGGAAGGAGTTCCCAAAACCCCCACTTGTCCCCCACATGCCTCCTGTACCATTCATTGCCTTAAATATCCTCACAGTGAGTTTTTCTGAGGGTCTAATTATAAACTTCATTATAATTGTTCATTAGTTTTATTTTCTTCAATTAGCCTAACAAGTTGCCAAATGAAATACAAGACTGGCAATTAGCTGAAGCTAACCGTAATGAGCCCCTCAAATTGGGTCACCAAATATGTTCTTTTATAGCACTATTTTTTCTTTTTCAATCAGTGAACAATAACATAAATATTCAGAGTCTCTCCCGCTCTTAAGCGGTGGAAATTTCCCACTCTCGTTTATTAGCTGGAGAGGAAAAGGAATATATCACTCTGCTGATGCTTGTTCTTGCTTTGGAAGCACGTGGTCCAAGTGAGGGCATCCTTATGTTCCATCCTGGGACCTCCTGGGGGTCTCTGCTGCCCCGCATGGGTCTGTTCCTCTGCAAGGGGTAGAGGACACCGGTTTTCTGAGCACAGGGGAATGTTGCAGCAGAAGCTCCTGGTTTTATGGTCCGGGGCCTTTCCTGCAGCTCTGGATGGTATGAGACGTTATTGGGTATGACTAACTTCATCCACAAGCCGTGGAGATGAGCAGCACCAATGTGGGTCCTCCGCAAGGCCAAGTCCTGGCATTAGCAGGACATGACCCTGCGCTCAGACTTCCCTGGGATTTTGCGCCACATTTGACCAATGAAAGCACAATAAAATATTAAACCACCCCAAAGATGACAGCGCTCCATAAGCAATTGATAAAAGGCCATGGAGAGGGTGAGTGTGGAGCGATGCAGGGCTGAGCCAGGGCAGAGGATGGGGCTGTGCGATTGCAAGGCACCGTCTCCCCAGCCCCTTGCTCTGGCACATGGATGAGTTTGATGATCCGTTAGCCCCAGGGAACCGGCTCCCTGCAGCACTGCGAGGAGATGAACAATCTTTGTGTCCTGGAATGATGCGTACACCTCCCTTCTGGAACTGCCCCTTGCCAGGCGGGACGGGCGCCGCTCTTACCACATGAGAGCGAGGACCGGGAGCACAGGATGGGGCACGTTTGGGCCCTGCCTTCCCCCTATTCCAATGCCCCCCGAGGCAGCGTGCAGGCCTGGCAGCTGCCTGGGTTAAAACACGGGTGTTTTAGGCACCGCTTTGCCCACGCGAGCGCCCAGGCTGGGAGCTCCGCGCGCGGCGCTCGCCTGCTCCATTTCTGTCTCCGAGCCGCCTTTGAAAGGGGCCCTTTGACAGCTCCAGGCGTTTCCCCCTTCAGCGCTGTCGGGAATGGGAGAACATGAGAGAAGAAACCCGAAGGAGTGACAGGCCCCGTGTGCTTTACGTGGAGCACAAGGGCTGTTTCAGCGAGCTGCTGCGCGAGCAGCTCTGCTCCACGGGCCTCCTGCTCCGCAGGGCTCTCCTGCCACCGTGAGTGGCGCGGGCCGGGATTCCCGGGAGCAAAGTCCCCCAGCGCGTGGGTTTATCCTCCAAGCCTGGAGAACCACATCTGGAACGCTGGAGGAGACGACTCCACCCTCATTTGCAGCTGGTATCCTTGTGCTCCTTGAGGCTCCTCCGCGTCGTTGCTCAGGTTTGCCCACAGCAATGTTGCAAACGCCGCTCTGGGAATGCAAACCTGGAGCTTTCCGTCTCCGTCCGAATGCTTCTACCCTGGAAGTTTACACGTGGTCTCCGTTGCAGACAGCGGTGAGGACGGTGGCCCCGGCGGGCTGACCCCCCTGGTGTTTTGTTGCCACCAAGCCATAGTCCTAATGGCAAGTGGGGGGAACAAGCTGCATTTTCACTGATTTCATCAGAATTAGGGGACTGTGTGTTTTGATCAGCTCAAAGGCATCAAAACAATGATGCACCCAAAATACATTCTGAAATAATTTCTTTTTATTTTGTCATAGTTAAGGGGTAAAATCAGGTTCCTTGTAATTATGCAAATAACAGCATTTTTTCATACACAATTGTTTCCCTAAAATATGTTTTCTTTTTGACTGGCTATTATGAAAAAGGGACACAGAGTAATCAAAAGAGAGTTTCTGATATGAATTTCTACAAGGTACTGACCTTCTGCTTACTCTCCTTGCTTGGCAGAAAGGTTTTTACTACTTTTCCCACCTCTGCTTACAGAATTCCTCATTTTGGCAGATTCCTGGGAAAACACTGCCCATGGGCCTCAGTGCAGAGCTGGTGAGGAAGCCTCATGCCCTCCTCTCCCTCCCTGCTCCCAAAGTCAGTAAGTGCAGTTGATTTCAAAGCGCATTGTTCAATTTTTCAGCTTCAAAGTGCCCAAAATATTTTGATTTTTTTTCTCCCGCCTCTAGCTAAAGCTCTTAGCTCTGGGGAGCTCCCAAATGCTGTAGCACATCCAAAAGGGCAATGCAGCGTTGCTCTTTGCTGTCTGCATGAACTCAGGCAAAGATGGGATGAGCAAATGCTCCCTGCTCTGCTCCTGCAGCAGTTGCTCCCTCTGCATCGCTGCTGAGTGCAGCCACTTTGTTGGGTTTTGCATGAACCTTTGGGCCAAACACATCGGGGAATTAATGCTCTGCCCCCCTGGAGCACCTCGCACCCGAGGGCTAAGAGCATCACAAAGATGGGAACTGCCCCAGTGTCACGGGATGTGGGGCCAGGGCAGCTCCTGCTGCTTGTGGAGACCTTTTGGCCCTGGATCTGCTGCAGTTTTGCTCCTGCTTTGGCTCTGGGGTGGCTGCGTCAGTCAAATCCAGCCCAACCAGCAGCTTTTCCTAAATGCTCCTGCATTTGAGGACCCCCAGAGACATTCAAGTTCCTCATTCCTGGCACCCTCAGGCCCAGCTTCCCTCCTCACAGTTGGATTTTCCTCCCAATACACAAAGGGATGTGAAAACATGAATCCCCCACCGCTCACCTAGGTCCTTGTGGGACCTTTAGAATTGGCATTTGAGTGATTCTAGAAACCATCGGCTTTCAATAAATCCTGACCGCCATGTATTTAGTGTGTGGATGGATTCTCCCTAGGAGTTCCCCATGGAAGGTGCATTTCCTTCCCCTCCATGGAACATGAGCATTTATTCCCTTTTGTGGTTGCGTAGAGTGGTAAAATATTAGGCTTACATTTTTTACGACTTTCATAGGAGTGGTTGTGGAGGCAAACAAGATTACATAAAAGCTGGTTTATGCAGGGAGGGGAAAAAATCAAATGGGGAGAAATGTTTGCAAAACACTGCAAGGCCCAAAGAGGGGAGCGGAGGCTTTTTCCACCTCAGCTTTTCTGTTGCCATCACAGGAACAGCTCCCAGCTGTGTAAATCCCATCGCACCCCTTGCACCCCGCTTTGCTCGGACGTTTTTCACGCAGTTTCCACGCCGTTTTCCGCCGCTCCGCCGGTCGCCGCCGCCAGGGGGGAGCCGCGCTCCGCTCCCGCGCGGCACCCGCGGCCGCCCGCGCGGCTGGGGGCGGCGGAGGCGCCTCGTGTCTCCCCACGGCGCAGCCCCCCGGCCCCACGTCCCGCGCGGGGGACGCCCTCCCGCGCCTCGTCCCACGGCCCCGCAGGTGCCGCCTCCTGCCCGCATCTCCGAGGAGCGGAGACCTCCAGCCCCGCGGTGCCCTCACAGGGAAACCCCCCTGCCCGCCGCGTCCCCGTCCCTCGGGGCGGCCCCTGCGCTGTCCCGCGCGGGTGGCCCCGCGTCCCCCGTCCGGGCAACCCTCCCGCACCGGCGAACCCCGAACTGCCCCGTCCCAGGGGAACCGCATCCTCCGGCCGGGGACACCCCCGCCCCGCCGCCCTCCGCGGCGCCGCCCCTGCGCGCGCGCCGGCCGCGCCGCCACCTCCGCGCCCGCGGGCGGCCAGCGGGGGCGGCGCGGGCCGCGCTGGGGGCGGCCGAGCGCGCGGGGCCCGGAGCGCGCGGGGCCGCCCTGGATGGGCCCCGGGCCGCGGCGGCGGCGGCGGCGGCGGCCCCGGGGGCGGCGGAGCGGAGCGGAGCGGAGCGGGGGGGAGTGGTTATCGCCCCCTCCCCGCCCGCCCGCCCCGTTAAACCGCCCCTCTCCCCATAAATCAGCACCATGACTACTCCCGGGCATGGATCGAGGAGGATGCTCTCCCGGGGCGCCGCGCTGCTCCTCGCGCTCCTCTGCGAAGGTAACGCGCAAGTTTCCGCGCCTGGTGCCTCTCGCCGCCGCGTCTCGCTGCTTTATTTCTAAACTCGTTATTTATTTATTTTTATTTTTATTTTTTTCCCTTCGGACCCGTCGGGGCTGTGCGTGCGGATCACCCCCCCCTTCCCCAGGCGTGCAGTGTGTCCCCCCCCCTAGTGACATTGGCCCCTCTGCCCACGCGTGTCCGTGGGGCAGCCCGGGGGCCCCGGGCTTGCACTGCTCTGTCCTGGCGCAGCAGAACCCGGCAAGGGGCTTGGGGGTAAAAGGACAAAGTTTGGGTCTCCCTGCAAGGAGAGGGGCAGTGGGACATGTGTCCCCAGGGCTCCCCACGTCCTCTCGCTCCTCAGGAGCTCCCGTCTTCCGCAAGGCAGAAGAAGGGGGAATATCCTGAAGTTCAACCTCTTGGGTCAGATAATTCTTGTGGTGCTTTTCCTGGGCGTAGCTGGAAGCAGAGCAGGTTTCCTTTGGTGTGTGGCATGAGATCGGGGCCCTGGGTGAGCTCAGGAGAGTTTTCCTAGGAGTGCTCGGTTCTGAAGGACCCAGAGAAACGTCAGCCCCAAGCCGGCTGTTAGGGGTTTGGTCTTGCTGTGGCTTCTGGTGTTTTTGTTTTTCTTCTTGCTTGTGTGTTTTTCCTGCAGCTGAACTTGAGGGCAGCCTGTGGGTCACAGCTCGGGGTCTCTGCAGGGACCCGGCTCCAATCGGGGATGCCAGCCGGAGTGCAGTCCTGAAAAAGTCTCTGCAGGACTTCTGTCCTGGCATGTTTCCCTCCTCTCTGGAGTGGGAGCTCCCTCACAGGTGCTGTTTCTAATAAAACAGTGGTTGTTTTCAGAAAGCATCAATCCAGGTGGATCGGTGCTGAGGTTCACCCCCCTTTCCCACTGCGTGGGACGGTGCTCGCGTTTGGCTGTTGCAGGGAGCCTTGCACGGATGGGGGGAAACTTCCCGGTGCTTCAGGCATGTGCCAAAGGGCCAGGATTTTTGGAGGATCCCTGAGAGGGGAGACGGCTGCAGCTGTTGGTGCTGGGGATGTAAGGAGAGCGTTGGGGCAGGGACCCGCTCCAGCTGGGGACGGCAGCGGGAAGGCACCTGCGCTGGGGCACAAGGGGTTTCCTCGTGCTGCCTGTCCCAGCCCGGGAGGCTTTCCCATTGGAAATCCTGTTGTGCAGAGCAGGGATGCGGAGCGGGGCTTGAGCTGCCTCGGATCAGGGCTGCCCTGGGGAGCGATAGCTTTTCATCGCCGGTGTAAGACCTGTTACTCCATGGAGCCTCTGCTTTTATTTGAGGAGAGAGTTCGGAGCAGCAAAGGAACAGTGCTGTGCCTGCCTCTGTGTTATTTTTTTTTTCTTTCCCTTTGACACATTAATGATAATCTTTTCTGTGATATTTTCCCCCCCCTCCTGTGTGGGTAGCTACCATGGTGAGATTGGGCTGTGGGTGTAATTTTTCCTGCGCTCTGTGTGCTTAAACATATGGAAACCTACTTTGTAACAGTTAGTGGCAGCAAATCTACCGTGGGATCGCTGTGCCGGTCCTTCTCCCCTGCTTGCTGAATGGCTTCATGAGCAACGTGCACTTTGGAGATGAGCAGCGTCTGGGCTCAAGCTGCAAATAATGAATCCATCCACCATTCTGCACCTCTTCTATCCCCCCAAGGATACGACGTTCTTCTGGTTTTGTAACCAAGTGTGACGCTCCAGGTGCATCCTGTGGGTTGCAGTGATGCCTGTGTATGGAGAGGGGTCTGGGGTCGGGGGGAGCCTCATCTGGGTGCTGCTTTGGGATCTGCCTCTTCCAGCAGTGCTTCCCGAGGAGCGCGGCTTGCAGGATCCGTAGCCATCTGTTGCGCAAAGCTGCGTTTCCCCCCGGCCGGGGGTGCTTACGAACCAGACCTGGGTCCAGGGCACTGCAGACGGGCACCGCTGTGTCGCCCTCCTCCTCAGCACCCAGCTTGCCCAGCCCGTCCCCTTGGGCTCTTGCCGTTTCTCTCCGTTCTCCTTCATTTTGCCCATTTGTGGGGCTGCCTCTGGCTGTTTCCCGGGCTAGGAGCGCCGGGCCGCGGCCCTCCCGCCTCTCCGGAGCGGCCCTGAGCGGCTCTGCGAAGGCCCAATTAAGAGATCACTCTTGATGTCTGCAGTCCCGTCTGCCGCGGCTGCGAGCAGAGGGTGCCCGTGCTGGCAGCCCTCGCGCAGCCTCCAGGACGCGTCTTCCTGGCAGCGGCCCCGCTTTGTTGCTGGCACCCGGCAGGGTTTTTGGCCGCCTTCCTCGCTGGCAGCAGCGGGGCTGTCTCTGAGGTTGTATCAATAGGTATCCGGTGAACGACCTGTGTGAATTACCTGCGTCTCTGCTTTCCTGCCTGCCGCTCCTTCCTCCCGAGCTCCTCGGCGTTCCCGGTGCCATCCTGCAGCGCCCAGCTCGGGGATGGACGTTTTGAAGCTTATTGGACAAACCGGCAACTTCAGCTGCTGTAAAAGGTCCTCGAGCCGCCCAGCCCTGTCTATGAGCAGGGACCTGGGACTTGCTTTTAGCCCGTGGCTCTAGGGCGTGTGGGTGGAGAGACATTATGCTTATTTTATTGTGTATCCCTGTATTACTCTCCATAATATGGAGGCACTTTTTATGCAGAGTCTCTTCAGGAACAAAAATGAAAGACCTGTATTATCTGCAGTACAATAGATTGGCAGAATATGATCATACAAGCTGTTGAAAATGTCGGTTATTTCTCCACATTAGTGCAGTCTTCCACATTTTATCTAATGACTGCCCAAACTGATGCGATTTGGGGCATGGAGGGTTGGGGAAGAAGGCTGAAATTATTATCCTGCTGCTTGCTCAAGGTGCCATTAAAACAATAATACACTTCAGATATTCTGGTTTTACTTCCCATCAGTGTAAATCTAGAGCAGCTCTTCTGGAGTCAGTGAAGCTGCTCTGGATTTATGCATTGCCACTGCAGTTGGCATTGGACTCTGGGAATAGAAGGAAAAGTGTGTGACTTGCCTGGTGCAGCATTTCTCACTTCAAAATCCTTGGCCAGTGATGCTGCAGTTTACTCTGTGCATTTCAAATCAAAAAGTCCCCATCACTCATGGCTTCAATTTTTCATTATTTTCTTCAGGCTTGGTCTCCAAGCGGTGCTCCCTGACACCTGACTTCAGCTGATCAATGGAGTCTCTTGGGGTTTGGATTCCAAAATAGTTACATTAAAATCAATAAAGTCCAGTTAATTTGCTGTATCTTATTACTGAGAATGATAGGGGCTCCAGCGCTCTTGCTCCAAGCATTAGCTCGGTGTTGAAAGCAGCTCAATGTGGTGAGGAAGGTACGAATGTCAGGGTGGCTCTGTGAGCCCGAGCAGAGGGCTCTGCAGCCCGGGATGGTTGTGGACAGCATCCTGCATCCAGGGAAGGATCAGAGGATCAGGGATGTGCTCCTGAGCCAGAGCTGCTCTCCGTGTCTGTAACGGTCGGGATGTTTTCCAGTCATGGATTTGGTGGCCTGTGTGACAGGTTGGTGCCCACAGCACCTGTGGACAAGGAGGTCCTGGCAGGAGGTGTGTGTTCCTCTAGATGCCATTGGAAGATGCTTCGTTTTCCTGATGCCAGGAGTTTCCCACCTGGTGTTTCAGAGGAGGCTGTTCCCATCTGAGAAGGGGCAGGCAAAAATGAGAAGCAGAGAGGACCCCAGAGACCACCTAGGGGATGGGTGACGGCTGCCGGGTACCTGCCCTTCTCCCCGCTCCTCCCCTTGGCACCGAGTCCTGCAAAGCCAAGTCACTAAAGTGCCGCTCCGAGTGCTCCTGGCCAGGGAATTCACTGCAATTCCTGCCTGAAAGGCTCTGCCCATTTCCGTGGATTGGGGACTCTGCCTGCCTGGACTTCAGTCCCAAATGCAGTGTAATTATTAGCGTTCCTTTCGCACTATGCAAAAACTCTCTGGCAACAGCCTTGCAGCTTTTCTTTGTTTACATAAATGTGTTTGTTTCTGACAGCATTCAGAAAGCTTCATGAATTTATGATGTGCTCTAGATTCTAGCGCACTTTTTTTTTTTTTTTTTTAAACATGCTTTCCACCCGAATCTTGTGATGAAACAACATTTCAGCAGGCTATTGAGGGGCAATGCAAGCATCGTCTTTTATGGAAAATCAGTTTGCTGAAGATCAAAAGCAGCCCAACCCCTTTCCACTTGATCAATTTACCTGTCATAGGAATCAATTTTTAAAAATGGTGATTAAGACCTATCTTGATTCTTGCAACTTTGGGGAAGGAGAAAAAAAATGAAATGTAGCATTTGACTTTTATTTTTGTTTTTATTTTTTTGGTCTTTTTTTGTTGTTGTCTTTATTTTGTTTCACCTCTACTACCAAAACCCACAGAAAACTCCTTGTGGGAGTCAGGGACAGCCAGGAGTGGAGATGTTTCCATTAGATTGCAGCCCGCTACATAGACTAATTGGAAACTCCATGCAAAGAAACTCCGCTCCTCTGGCTGTGCCTGCTCCAAATGGCCTTCCAGATCCTCTCTGTGCAATTGCTTCCTCCACAGTGCAGGGGGAAACCTGCAGCTGCAGAAAAATGGGCTTCTGGTGATGAAGATGATGATTCTTGGGGAGAAGGGGCTGCATCCTCTGTTGTGTGTGTGTGTTGCAGCCTGTTGTGCTCCCTGTGGGCTACAGCCTGCACGAGAACGGGTCTGGAGTTACGAGAGTGGTGGGATGAACGCGGCTGTTGTGCAGCCTTGACAGCCGGTGGTGCTACCATGGTGGTACCATGAGGCTGCCCTAGATGGAAAGGGAAGAAAAAACAGAAAAAAATAAACCCCAGATATCCTTCAGGTGGGACTAAATGAAGAAATAGCGAGTGAATTTCTTATTTGGGGAAGGCTAAGGGGCTTGGGAGGCTTCTGTAAAAATCTGTGTTGCCATCGAGGAGAGCGTCACCACCGTGACCTGCCTCGGGGTGGTGTGGGAGGTGGGGTCCTCTCCTGAGCCCCTTTCCCCTCACAGGCCCTAAATGCGCAATGTTTGGAGAGGTTTGTCAGCTACTGTTGGAATTCTGGAAGGAATTTATGGAAGAAAAACATTTTTTACAAAGGAGAGGGTAAATGTCATTCTTATTGCCCAAGAAATAAAATCCTTCCAAACATGAGAGGTGATGATTTTTTTTTCTTTTTTTTTTCCCGCCTTGTATGGGAATATTTCAAAAACAGATGGCAAAGCAGAGATTTATATTCTGCTAAGTGCAGAGGGCTGGTGCACGGGACCTTATCTGCTTGTGGGCCATGTAATAAACCTGCCAGTAGCTGATTTAAATCCAGTTTCTCTGATTGGGAGAGCAGTGGAATGAAGAGTGTTTGTTATTTATGAATTTTATGAGCAATGTTAGATTTTTAAAATTCGGGAATGATCAGGGCATGGCATTTAGCATGGGAGACTGATTTCTTTCCTAAAGAATCTTCCTTGATTTAGAAGAATGAACTATTCCACGTTATTTAGCAGTGGGGCTGCTGAAGCCAGATGTTTGCTTAAGTGACAAGCACATTTATTTTATATCTCACCTTAGTTGTTGTCAACTAGGCCCAGCTCGTGCTTAGCCCCAAGACCTTTGCTACAAGGGGGAAAGGGCACTGTTTGATGGATGCTACAGCTCTTGAAATGAACAGTTATGGTACTTCGTAGAAAAGAAGCAACCAAAAAAGGTGGTCTCTGTGCACCTTGGAAGGGCAGCCTTGAGCACGTGGAGCTGGGTTGCTCTGCAGTGAGGGGTCATTGGAAAGCCAGCAGAGCAGCCAAACAGTCAGTAGCAGCTACTCATTCTAGTTTTTTAGTCAAAAGACCAAGGCCAGTAAGAGTTTTGGAAGGAAGAGGTTTTGTGCTTAGTGTGCGCAGGAGGATCCCAGTCCTGTGGTGCCTGGGCACCTTGCTGGAAGGTGGGACGGGCCCTGTCAAGCTCCTGATGCCTCTGCTCCCTGCTCTGGAGGACAACTGGAGCCTAAAACTTCACTATTGGTTTTGAAAAGCACCTTGGTGCTTGGAGGTAGAGGACCAATAAACACGAATTATTGTTGTCTGCCGCTGCTTAGCGGAAGAAGGAGGGAATGTGTATCCATACAGTGAAACGGGCTTTTAAAGTGTTGAAATAGGGGCCTCCAGAGATGCTGATAAAAGCTCCCTGGAGGCGGCAGACCCCTGTCAGGATGAGCTCGGATAAGGTGCAAGAGCTTGTTGCTTCAGCTTGAGATGCACGGGTACTGTTGTGCCTCGGCAGCCCAGAATCACAGGAATTAGGGCTGCAAAACTGGCCAATAAGCCCATCTCTTCCATTTCTGACAATCCTGGATTGTTCAGTACAGTCTGTTCCTGAGTGTAGCTGATTTTTAAGTGATGCAAGCACCAGGACTTCTGTTGCTTCCTTTGGCAGAGTGTTTCGCAGTCTATTAGACCTCTCTGATTTCCCGCCTACGTTTTTTCTTCTCCGCTTCGTTCCATGGTGTCTGACTCTATTGGATGACCTGAATCTACAACTTCCTTCCTTATCACCCTTACAAAGCCTAACTAGGCAAATTTGCGAAACAGGGGCAACTGGTAAAACAGCGAGTGGGAAACCTTCAGAAAGAAGGAGCTGAGCGCAGGATGTAAATACATTTACAGTTGGAGGTTATTCAGAGAATAAAGGGCAGAGGGCTCGAGCTGCATGTGGTGATGAGCCATAGATTATGCTCTGAAGATGCTAAGAAGGCAGTTACAGTCACACTCTCTAATTTATCTTGCACTAAGACATTCTCCTCCAAGGTGTTTTGAAATAATGGAGTAGCTTAGTTACTAACATTATTAAATCCTCATCTCTGACAGCTACTGGAATTAATACACAAAGGTTTCCTCCTCTCTCACTCTCCTTTTTTTTTTTTTTTTTTAGTGCTGCTCAGTTACTCATTTCCTATCTTTCGCCTAGGAATGGTCCAGTGAAAGTTTTATTAGTATGAGTATTGGTGCAAAAAAGGCTCTACTCTAATAATAACAAAAAGGAGCAAGTTAAAGCAGGTGATAGCATGAATTTTAGATGGAGATAGAACCATCTGTAGATGTTTCTGAAAGAAATGTGGCACTAAGGGCCCCTAAGCTTTGATTTTTGGGGAACGGAGGGGCTGGGGACTGCACTGGGTGAAGGTGGGTAGTGGATTTGTCTTCATAGCCCCAGTCTGTGACGGCAAATGGGCTCCCTCAGCCTGTGGGAAGGTTAGTCCCAACCTAAGGATGTCCTCTGGAATGGGACTCTGTACCCTTGTGGTGACTGAATCCTCAGCCCTCCAATGTTCGTTAAAACTTGAGGTAAATTATAAAACCCGAGGATAAGATTTAAAACCCGAGGATAAATGGCCGAGCTCCCAGCACTCCCTGTGCTTGTGCCGTGGAGCCCTGGGAAGCCCCGGACCCCGGGAAGGGCCGTGGTGAGCAGGTCTGCAGCTGCCTGGCGTCGAGCCGAGCTGCAGAGTCCAGTGCTAAAAGCAGCGGTTGTGGTGGGGACGTAGCCGTGGCCACTGCACAGAGAGGAGCTGGGTCGAGGGCTGAGGACAAGGACGTCCCCTGGGCTAATCAGCTTCCATCTGGAGTATCCATCAAAACGCAGAGCCCGGTCGGATGTACCGGGGTCTGCGAACTGCTCTGTCTGCCTACGGTCTGTGGGACTTCATCATCTGAGTTATTATCTCCAAAACAGTTATCTCCCCGAATGGCAGTTTTCTATTGGAAACGATCTCTTTCAGCAGGGCACTTGCATTTATTTACTGCACAGCTTCTCCCATTAGTATAATCATTACTCCTTGGACTGGGTTTGAATTCAGAGCATCCCACTGTGGTACTTAAAGAATTAATTACAGCAATGAAAGAATTCCTCTAAAGGCTTCTATGAATTGGTGTGGTTGAAGTGTTTTAGCTTTGCTTCAGTTGGTGCAGCTCTTGTCAAAGGATTGTGAGAAAGCGCATGGGTCAGTGATTTAGATTAGGCAAATTACGTTAGAAAAATTGATTTGATTTAGAAAGTGAGCTTTCAGATCACAGGGAATTGGCTGCTTTATCTGCTGTGCTGCTTCTCCAAGAAGATGAGCAGAGGCAGATAATTTAGGGTTAAAGTAAATGGCTATTGCAAAAGGTATGTCTGAGAGCAGGAGAGATGGGTTGACACACATCTCCAGATAAACGATTATTGACCCATATACTGCTATCTGTGCATCAGCTGGGGATACAGATGGATTGGGACATAGATGGGCAGCTAAGGAATTGGGTCCTTGTTTATAGCTCCGTGGCTTGGTTTTATTTATTCTGTTTTTTCCCGAAGCTGCCTTTCGGCACGGCCTACCTGCAGAGGCTGCGCTCGTCCTGCAGCCCGTGCTGGCTGGCTGCAGCCTCCTGCCTTGCCCGGCTCTCTGCTTAGTCATCCCCATGGCTGGGAGTTTGCTTTTCATCAAAGTTTCATCTCCTCGCATCGAATCGAGCGCTTCCTCCTCCCGTGCTCGTGTGAAGAGGCGCGCGCTGCCAGCTGCAGTCCGTGGGCTTCAGTGGGACGATGCAGACGTGTCTGGCAGTGCCCGCTTCGAGGACTAGTTCCTAAAAAGCACCCTTTGAATGAACAATTCCCTTCCTTGCAGCGCCAATGAGCTTCTTCCCAGTTCTCTTCCTGACCGACTGTACTTTGCTCTGGATAATGAAAGGATGGGAATACAAGGGGCTGCCAGGCAGAACCTGGAGGTGTTGGTGACCTCTCGGGAATCGCTGCCCATGCACTGGGCTCATGGAGGGTGGCACTTGCGGTAGGGAGGGGAGGTTTGGTAGCAACCATTCTGCAATGATCTCTCACATAGACTTTGAGGAAAGGGATTGCGTTTGAGCAGCGATCCTTACGGAGCTCCGCATGCCCTGCGGTGTTGCCAGCTCACCGCGAATCTCCATCTTTTAGTTGTCATGCTGGAGAATTCTCATTTTTGGTCTGGCTAGCTTGGGGGGCCTGGGCTTTTCCCCATAGCAGCCTCCCTTGGCAAGAAAACACCAGTGTGGGGCTCCGGGGTGCTCAAGCCATTCCCTGTGCCTCCAGCATGGACACATGAGGGGTCTGAGGCCCCAGCAGTGCGGACGTGTCCGGGATGCACCTGCAGGCTTGGCACGCGTGTGTGATCCTGTGCCGTGTGGGTGGCATCCCGCATGTCCCCAGCCTCCGGCTGGGAAGCGAGTAGGGAGTGCAAGGGAGGAAGCGGCGCTGGAGCGGAGCCTGCCAGCAGCTGAACGCTGCAGAAAAGAACTTGCAAAAGTAGCAATCCATCTGCCCACTTAGTGGGAGAAGCCTTAGATCATTTCACAGTAATCAGCCCTCTGGCATTTAAAAAAAATAATAAAAAAAATCCTGTGTTATTTTTTCTTTAATGTAGATAACAGGCAAAATCTAAAACCTATTAATGTGTTTAGAGTCTGAGGAGCTTTTTAAACGCCTTTTGGCAAACAGAGACTGTATGAAATTAAAATATATATATAGGAAAAAAGTAGATTGCCTTTGCTTTTTAGATGCCCTCTATCTGCCATAGAATTTCAGAGCTATCCTTTCCTCCCCAAAACTCTCCCTAGTTAATTACCAGCAGAGTTGCATCAAGCGGATATTTTTCTTCGCCGCAGGTACAGTTGGATGGTGAATATTGTCACCCTCACGTATCTCCTGGTAATACATTCTCAAGGTGATGCATTATGCAAGTACATTCGCATGCTGTAGTTGCTTGGCTATATCAGTGTTTCCATTAAAACGCACAATATTCAGAGTTTTTAATTTGGTTGTAAAAACTTGCTCCAGGCACTACCTCAGATGACAAAGTCCAGGAGTGTTTTTCTGTAATCTCATTTTACTTTTTTCATGCATTTCCCATTTTTGCCTTTAACTGTAAAGACAAGGAGGAAAATTTCAAAAGGCATTCTTTGATTCTTGCTTATCTGAATTAATAGACAAGGAGTTGAGGTAAAGTCATGAAGATTTCTGCCTCAGCACGTTGGAATTCTCATAGAGATTAAAATGAGGGCTGCAGAAGGTGAGATTTGAACCTGGTGAGCTCAGGTGTGTTGCTCGTGTGGCACTGTGTTTGGGAAGGGCTGGCATCCCTGCATCCCAACGTAGGGGGTCTGTGTTGCTCCGGACGGGAGTCACGGAATTGCAGCAGATGCTTTGCTGCTTCACAACAATTTGTAATTAAAACAAAACTTGCCATCATGATTAGACTAAGCAGTTAAATTAATTTACAGTATTTCCCCCTGCATTGTGTAATTAGTAACATACGATGCTTACATTAGCTCAATTAAAAGTTATAATGATTAATTTGCACATCAAAGCCTCTCCGTGAAGCAGACTGGTGCAGCGAGTTCAGTGACGCTGCAGCCTGTGCCCGCCCGCATGGACGTGGCCTCCAGCTTGTTCCCAGCTCCCGAGGTCTGCGGCGACGGATGCGGCAGCTCCTGGTCCTCCTTGGAGGGAGCGGTGGTGACGGAGCCTCATGCTGGGGAAAAGCCAGCGTTGGTGTCACCCGCGATGCCACTCCAGCCAGCGCAGCATTGCAGGTGACACCAATTGACTCGGTTAGTGATTCAACCAGGACTGGTAACTTGTGCCAGGTCTGACCTGGAGTCATGCCTCCCATGGGCCTTGAACACTTGGCTATCTTTAAAAAAAAAAAAAAAAAAATGCTGCTTGAGACCTTGTTGATGCCTTGTGTATGTGAGTGCCACACGTGTTGGCCAAATCCTGAATGTTTTACCCAGATTATTGCAAGTTTTGCCTGAAAAGGACTTCCTAAATAGGATTAGGGCTCTAACTAGTAAAAGAAATTCAGTTTAAAAAGCTAAAACTAACAAGAAAACCGCTCTAAGCTAATTATAATGAATTATTTTTTCTTTACTGCACAGTCATAATATTGTCTTTTCTTTCCATCTTTTGCTGAGCTGTGAAATATTCTACAAAATGATATTTTTGAGCTGATGGAAAAGTACACCCGTCAACAATATTTCTTTATTGTTCATCAGAGACAGACTTCATAACAAAAGAGATCGTGTTTGAAAAGTACGTCAGCTGCAAGCAGTTTATACAAAGTCTTCTTGAATAGCAGGGATGTTTTATGAGTTATTGCTCCGACTGGAGATGAAACATGGAAAGGAGCTTCTAATCTTTCAGAGAAATGGACAGGGCAAGTTGTACTAATGTATTGCCATTTTTGCAAAAGATGGATTTTAAATTAAAGATTCCAGTGGCAAAAGCTCTGGAGGTACCAGAATATTTATATATTGTTTAAGTAACTGTGTAAAGGTGCAGTCTCCTTCCTGACAGCTCTATGGGGATTGCAGACACTCAAAGAGGGATCTCTGTGAACGGAAAATTAGCTCCAGCTTTTTTCGGTCAGCGTACGTGTCGGAGCGGCCGTGCACATGCATGCACCAGGGTTAAATTGACAGTGTTAAATGTTTTGCTCTTCCAGCCATCAATTCCTATTGAATTTCATACAGCCATTAAAGTTCTCTGCCGCGATCTTGGCTGTTGCAGTTACGTGAGCTCCAGCCGTTTAGCTGCAGGTCCTGGGGCATGATTGCTCCATAGAGCAGCGCAAGTAAATTGGTTCCCAACGTTGCATCTTTTATTTTAATGTCTCGAGCTCACTCTGATGATATTTGACTGGTGTAAATCTTCAGGCTTGGCTTTTCCTGGTCCCTGTTTGTTTTTCCCTGTTTGTTTTTTCTCTTGTTCCTGGTTTGTGGCAACATCTATGTGGAGCGGGTGGATTTCTTGTGCTGTTCAGATATTTCTCTTTAATCCTCGTGGAAAGGTATGACTGGTTTTCTTTTTTCCTGTAGGAAAGGTTGGTATCTGGGAGCATTATGGACAGTTACAAAAATGCATTTAAAATTCTGGAGACCTGTTGCACTTCTATGGGCTTATTCACAGAATCACGGAATGGCTGAGGTTGGAAGGGAGCTTTAGAGATTATCTAGTCTAACACCCCTGCTCCAGCAGGGTCACCCAGAGCACGTGGCACAGGGCGGCATCCAGGCGGGTTCGGAAGGTCTCCAGAGAAGGAGGCTCCACAGCCTTCCAGGATTCCTTCAATTCCTTCAGAAGGACAGACGTGCCTGCGGTTCCCCTCGCTGGGGACAGCCGCTCACCGTGACCTCGCGAGCTGGGCGCTCGGTGAGATGCTCCCAGGCAGGGAGGGTAGATGGGCGGCTAGAGCTTTTGCTGTCGGAAACCCCTAACAAGCCATGCTTTTTGGGCCGAGGAAACACCTTTTGGGAGCTGTTTTCAGCAGTGCTTTGTGCTCTAGAGTGGGCCTTGTAGATGCTGCCAATGGGGCTGATGGTGCTTCAGACCTCCCTGCTGCCCGGAGTGGGGAGAACATCCCTCCTTCCGAGCTCCCTTGCCATGGGAATTGATCCCTGAGGTGAGGGGCGCCCTTGACCCGGCAGCGTTGCCAGTGGACACGGGTTCTGCCGTGGCTGTGCAGCTCGTGCTGGTCGCTCCTGCACCGCTGGCTGCGGTGCTTCATCCAAGGAGCAGCTGGAGGATGGTTTAAAAGGTTTATTGAACAGCAGTGAAAGTACTGTAAGATTTTTTTTTTTCCTTTTTTTTTTTTTTTTTTTTTCTCACCTACCAAGTCTTCCAGTGCTGGCAGGAGGCAGAGAGGAGAGTGTGATTTCTGTTCTTTAATTAAAACCTGCACTTTTCTGGGCTTGCTGCTGCTCTTGCTGGAGCTGCTGTTTCACCCTGGCTTCCCTGGGAGCTGGCTCAGGCCCGTGCAGTGACTTGAGGCTTTCCCTGAAGGCTCTGCCACCTGCCAGCCTTGGCACAGGCGTCGCTGCCCTACGGAAAACCCGCTGTTTTGCTGGGGTTTGTGTGCTGCTCCTGCTGCTGCGGCGGGGCCGCTGCATCCGCTGCTCCTGCTGCAAGGCTGCTGCATCTGCTGCTCCTGCTGCGGCGGGGCTGCTGCATCCACTGCTCCTGCTGCAAGGCTGCTGCATCCGCTGCAGCGGCTCCATGGCCACCCTCGAGCTGTGGAAAGCGGCACAGAGGGGGCTGGTGCACCCACAGTTTAGGGCATCCTGATGGCGCATCCTAGAGCCTCTCCCTGCGGCTGTGGAGGTGCCTGGAGCAGGGGCTCGTGCCTCCCGTGAGGAGCCCCATCAAGCGACGCGCGCTGTCCAGCGAGCAGGACCCGTTACTTTGGATGCGGGCGCTGTGTCGACGGGGCCGGAGGAGCACCTGGACGGCGCTTCCTCTCCCCGGGAGCGTTTCGGGAGGGCAGGAGCCGCCGTGTGGGTGTTTTCCAGTGCGGATGCAGCTCACTTCTCCAGGGAATGCCCGTAAGTGGCAGGGGTGGCTCCGCAAGGAAGCGGCCCCTCGTGCTGTGCTAAACGCCGCCCTTGCCGGGCTGGCTCCCAGCCAGACCTGTTGTGCAGTTATCTTGCTGTGTGAACCCAATGCTCCTTCAGTTGTCTCTGTATCTTTGGGACCATATGGTTTGGAGGGAATTTTGGAAAGCATCGCGTGGTGCTGGCTCTCCTGGTCACCAGCTTGAACCTGGCGCAAGCCAGTGATGTCTCGGGGTTGTCACCACACGGCCACGGTGCCTTGGCTTATCTGAAGTGGGCTGCTAGTCCTCGAGCGCATAGATCTCCATTAGTAGTTGGCAGCTTTGATCAGAAAAAGTGGATGGAGCATCAGTTTATCCTCTTATCCCAGGAGGTGGTCACTTCAGGCTAATGATAAGGGACAGGACCTGCATTTTCCTGGCTTTTCCCTGGCACCTTTCACTGTCTGGGAACACAAAATCCTTCCTGTTATTTGGGACTTTGGGACTCCTGCTTGTTCTAAGACAGGCTGTGTCCTGCCTTGACTTCCAGGCTGCTACACGGACGTTTCTCAGCCTTTTCTGTCTGCAGCCAAAGCAATTGAGCTTTGCAGGTGGGAGGTGAAGAGGCAAATGCAGAGTCTTCCCCGCCAAGAAAAGAGGAGGAGGGGGGAATTGCTGTGAGTTTGACGAAGTACAGCCTCCCAGATTGAGGTGCAGCAAATGAGTTGCAGTGAATGGAGACCAGGAGAGCATCCAGGGCCGCAGGAATGCGGTGGTGCTTCTGTTTACTCAACAGCACAGAGTAGTGTTTATTTTTCCCCCTAATTAGAGGGAAATGAGAATGGTCTAATTTCCTTATTTTAAGTGATGGGGAGCTAAGATGAGGGGTTGCTACCAGCCAAGCCATGAAGGAGAGCTAGAGACAGTGTTAGGGCTATGAACGTAACTGTCCGAGGAGTCTGCCAAGGATCCAGGTGCTGTAAATGAAGGAATAACTTCCATAGTCCGGGATCTGCTTGTGAGCCAGGGCAGGAGGAGCAAGGGGAATTCCATGTAGGGCTGGGGAATGATTATTCCAGCTGCAGAATGGATATTCAGAAATATTTGGTTCTTTTTGATATTTCTGGACCCATGCGAAAGCCAGGAGAGTCAACGTGCCTCTCCTGGGTGGTTTTGACTGTGTTTTGTGTATTTGGTGTCTGCATTAGGTGCTTGTTCAGCTGTTGGGAGATCTGGGTACTGAAATAACATGGTAAATGAGAGATGTGACCATGGCTGAATTTTTAACCTTGGGGGACCCATTTCTGCACATAACTATAGGAAGATCTATTTCTCACGCATAGACAAGTTCAGCTGATTTTAAAATAAGTGGCTACACGTGACTTGTCTGAGGTCAAATCATGCCTGGCAGTGCTCTAGTTTGAAAACAGAACTGAAAAGCTCTTGTTACCTTTCTCCCCAATTTATTTCTCAATTTCTGTTAAAATAATTGCAATCCAGCAAAGGTAAACAGCTAGGTTTGAATTAATCGGTCCATAAACAATCCTCGGTCATTTACACAGCATAAAACTTCCCTAACAAAACACATTGCTGCTGAATGCATCTTGAAAAAAATAAAGGTGGAATAAAAGCCTTTGTGGGAAGGGGAGGAAGAAATCAACTGGGGTCGTGTTCTGTGTTTAATGCCTGCAGATAACAGCATCAGTGCCCATAACGGAGACACAGGGTCTTTTTGCCTGTGCTTGGACCAAGCTCCTCAGAAGATGGTGGTGGGAACAAGGCCGTGCATGGGCCATCTCCACAAAGTGTCGCAAATGGAGCTGCCCTCTGTGTGCAAACACCGCCTTTCACAGCTGGGGAAGTCGAGGCAGGAAGCAGCAATTAGAGGTAATGGGGGAAGCTTGTGCAATTCCAGGCAAGGGCAAGGAGGATATCGCTATTTTTCAAGCTAGCGGAAGGCTGCGGAGCTTTGTTTGTGGGTTAGGCTTTAATAGCCCCTTATTTTCTACTCTTATTTTGCTTTAACCTGTGGAGAAGGGAATCAGCAGCGCAGAGATGGTGCTGGAGGTGGAAGCGAGACTGAAGCGCTTACGGAGCGGTGGGGAGCGAGCGCGGGCCGGGAAGCGACTCCGGCGCGGAGCCGGAACGCGAAGGGGGCCGGGAGCCCGTTTAATAACACAAGGCTCTCCCAGAGCTGGTGCACGTGCATCCACGTCTGCAAGGAGCTGCAGAGATATCCCCTGCAAATAACAGTGTTTTTGCGAGGCAGGGGGGAGCCCTGTGCGTTTCTGCCGCTTGGGGACAAAGCAGTATGCAAGTCCAACGGCCACGTCATGTTGAGTGCTGAATGAGTCTGCTTATTAATATAATAAAACAGGGGAACATGCTGTCATGACAGTCTTGGCAGTGAGAATCCATGGGGTTATTTGAACCAAGGCAGTATTAAATCTTTCTGTCTCCTGAAAATCGTGCCCTGGAGGTATGTGCTGGAGGGTAGGAGGGTAGAAACATTTAACAAGGATTTCCATGAGATTTTGTGCATACTGTGCTCTCCAGAATATTGTTTCACTCTCTGAATTTTTACAACTTGCTTGTCACTACGCTTGAGTTCCGTGGATGTGATAGGAAACAAAGCTCATTCTATTTTTTTTCCCCTCCTTTAGTTTCAAGATGGAATTTTCTCCATTGTTAGCACTAATACAAGGTGGTACTTTCAGATATAATACCCCAAGACATGCTGTCATTCTTTGCTTTGGGAGATATATATATATATAGTGTGTGTGTATTTGTTTTTCCCTCTGCGTTTAAAAGGTTAAGAGACCTTTTTCATGGGGTGTTTGTGGGTGATGGAGGATCCAGTCCAACCTGGAGTCCCCCATTGGGGTCAGTCCCCTCTCCCCGGTAGCTCCGACCTGCAGGATGTCTCCAGCTGCCCTGGACAAGGGTTTGATGGCTCCACATGCAGGAGCAGGTTTGTTTAACCCTGCTGCCTTCCCTCGGGTCTTGTCCCAGGGCGCCGCTCGCGTGGTTTGGGCCCTGCCATCGCTGGGCCTGCCCTCACGGACCCAGGCCCAGCTGGGCTCGTGTGGAGGGAGACTGTGACAAGGCTTCAGCGGGCCTAGGGCACCTCACCGCGGAGAAGTCCCTTCCGATGGGGACATTGGGCAGGTCCCTTGCTCCGGCTGCAGCATGGAAGGAAATCCATGGAGTTAAGCTAGCGGGGTGGCCCTTTGGTGCTGCCGGTATTAATTTGTGGTGGGAATCACAGTAAACCAGGAAGGGTAGGCGTAAGCTGCTCTGGGATCCAGATTTAACTCATGGCATCTTTTTTTAAAGGCTCTTATGTATCCCCAGTGCTACAGTCACCATTGCAGGTTTCCTTGGGAGAGCGATACTGGAAGTTGCACTTGATCTCCGCCTCCTCATGCCTTTCCATGCGCCGGCACGGAGCCAGCACTCGCCTCCGACCGCTCCGCTCCCGGGGCGAGATCCCTGGAATTGGCCCTACCGGGGCCGGAGGTTCCTGGGAGGCTATGATCTCTTCTAGGGAAAAACCTGCAAGTGTGAAGACAAATTGCTTGGAGAGAACAATCCAAAGGGAGTCTCTGCAGACCCCTCCTAAGTACTTTGCATCAGCAACTTGCCAAGCCCTGAATACATTAGGCTGATCCATATTCCAAAGCAGAGTTAGAGCAGCCTAATAGAAAGGATTAAATGCTCTTTTCCTTGTGCTTTACCAGCCTGTGGTGGGGAAAAAAATGCCTGAATCTCCTAGTATTTCCTCAGTGTTGACTTGATGCGTAGACAGCTTCTCCTGTAATCACGAACAGGGTTCAATACCTTGTCTGGAATTTCTCTTTGGCCTCAGCAGGGAGGTTCCTGGAGGCTGTAATTGACTCTCCCTTTCAAGCCCTGGTGTTTTACCTGGGGAAGGCAGCCAGGTGCTATTTTCAACACAGCATAACTCTGTCTAGGGTTAAATGGAACTGGTTCCAGATTGTTCTTTCATTTTTTTTTTTTCTTCCCTCTTTTACAATAATCCGATGTTTTCCTTCACCATCCTTTCCAGTCTCTCCTGCTCCCCTTTAGGAAACACTCTGATCAGATGGATACTGCTTTAATTCCACCGAAGCAGCTGCTGTAGGATCAATAAGCGAACAATTTTGAATCCTCAGTTACTTCACAATGAAACACTGGAATCTTTTTCCTTATAAATAAGAATTTATAACAACACTGAATTTAAATGGTAAGAAATCTTAAGAGGTCAAGAAAGAAGATTTTTTTTTTCCGAAGCAGACACAAACTATTCCTCATTTTTAGTTTTTCATCACAATTTAATGTATTTGTGAAAATTGGTTAATTTAACTTCAGGGAAGGAGATGAACTACAGGCATCGTGTGTCCCATTCAACCAGGGGTTGATATCTGCACCCTTCTGGGTATTGGTTTTGCTTTTAGTGCTCTCCCTCCTCTTCCTTCCTCCTTTCTCTGTTGTTAATCTGTCCACACTCAGGTGGGATTTAAAAAGTGCTCGCTTGGCTTTACACAGTGGAGCTGGCAAGTTCTTCTGAGGTCAGTGAGGAACATAAAAATGCACTAGAAGTCTGGCAAATGCTGTTTTCTTTAATGCTTTCTCTGCAAGCGCCATGTAGAGGCCCAGCAAATCAATGTTAGTCAGTGCTTTCCTAGCCAGATCCTTTCTTTGGCCGAAATGGTAGGAGCTGTGTTGGCATCTAGAATTTTTGTGAATTTACTCAGAAATGCCTTGTTATGTATCAGGACCAACCCTCTCTCCTTCCTTCCTCCAGCAGCTGCAAAAAGTGAAGCTCTGGGATCACATGGATACCACCCAAATTCGTTTTCCTTAAGATTTCAGTGCTTGAAATGCAGGGACTGGGTTTCCCATGTGCTATCTGAAGCATGGAATAATCCTCTACAATAAACTGGCTTTCCTTCTGCTCTGAAAATGTTTAAGGAGTTTTACTGTGCGTCTTGTGCTATGCCTCTTGCGTACAGACTGAAAGCTTCTGTATCCAGGCCTGCTGCATCCGCCTCCTGATTTTTAAGAGTCATTAAAAACAAGTATAAAGCATCGAATTTCGTAGCTGCTTCTGCACAAGGGTGGCCGTGTCAGGGTGAGGATGAACCTGGTCGTGCTTTCTCTTAAGCACTGGTCCTGCGTCTTTCTTATGCAAAGGCATAAAAGTTTGCAAGATGTGGGTTAGAGTTTTTAAGGTCTTGCAGCCCAAAGGCATGTTTCTTACTTGTCTTTGCAATGTTTCCCATGCTGTCTAAATGTTGTCTTTGAGGTTTACCGGCAGCTAACATTGTGTGCTTTCATTTAGGGAAAAAAATCAGAATGCCTCTTTTATATCTGTAAGCGAAGTATAAAAAGCCCCTTTTGCAGCATTGAAAGCAAATGGAGATTGACAGATCCTGGTTTGTGATCTAACTGGCCTGACATTGTTTGGCGCAGAGGGGTTTTCACTTGATGACTATGAGGCATCCCTGGTCCGTGCTCCAGAAGGAGGCTGAAGCTCTTGTGCTCTGGCCATTTACTTTGTCCCTGCTGGCTGTCATTACTTCCCAGGGCGCTGGGAAGGTACCAGGACTGGGGAAACCGGGAATGGTGCAGAGCAGGAGCCTGCTCTTCCCAGCAGCAGGAAGCTGTTGTGCCCCATGCTCTTGTTCGGGGTTTTGCTCTTGTTTGCTCTTTTTTTTGGGAGCTAATACAGAAGAGAACTATGTTGAGCACATCTGCAGGTCATCTTTAATAATAATCACTAGGAATTTAGCACCCGTCTGATACCTCTACATGAAATATTTATTTAAAGGGTTTAATCAGAAAAGTAACCAAGAAAATAACCTGTTGGCTTTCTGTTGAGCTGCTGTTAACCATCTCTCCTGTATGAGGCAATTCCTGCAGGTCGCATAGCTCATTTTACCTAGCTCTAAGGAACGCTGGGGCTGCAATGAGGGTTGTGGCTCCGTGGATGTTGTCCAAGCCACGTTCGTTAGGCACAGTGCCACTTCTAGCAATGCTGAACACTGCTCCAGAGCTCTGTCATGTCCAGCGTCTGGCATTTCAGCCCTTAAATGTTGATGGTTTCCATTTGTCATATCTGTCAGCAACTCGAGTCAATCTTGGCTGCAGTTAATCCATCTTGAGTGGAGACCCCAGCAGTGTTTTCTGGGGGTGGGGAGCGGTTTGCTGCCTGCTCATACATTGCTACAGGAAAACACAAGCATGTTATGGATCGCAAATGATTGTGGATGTAGCTGAGGTTCCCTATTCCCAGTGCAACCCGCTTTCTGGGCAACAGTCAGGACTCGCTGCAAAGGCCTAGGAAGCCGGTATGGGAAGTGGGAAGTCCCTGGGATTAAACTGCCCCTTCCACTCTAGGTCTGCTCCGCTGATGCTGCGGAGAGTTAGGAGTTAAACTTGAGCAAATCATCTTGAAAACGCAGGACACACATTTATTTTGCAGGCAGTTCTTCCTCGTGCTTCTCCTTGCTGGTGTCGCGGTTGCTGTCGAAATCCCGCTTCTCCCGGGCAGCCGCATGCGGACGGGCTTCCATGGGCTCCATCGCGGAGCAGCACGGAGACGGCACCGGGCGCCTTCCCGGCCTCGCGCCCCTCTTCCCTGTGCATCTGTAGTTGGTGCCTGTCGATCCCGCGGACCTGTCAATGCCATTGATTAGGGGAGATTGCGGCGATCATAACGCTAAGCAGAAACTGCCATCGCCTATTGCTGGTGGGAAGCTGCAGTGCAGAAATGCTGTTTGCAGGGAGCTGATGCTCATGGCTATTGATTGGCAAACACTTTGCATCGCATTGAATGTCTGTCTAGTTAGTTCATAAATTTATAGATGTCACTCGGTGCTTGGCACAGACTTCCTGCTTTCTGCGTCATTTTGTCTTGAGAGTTTGTCCAAAATGGCAACGTGATCAGTTTTGAACAAAAAGGAGATAGGGGAATAAAATGCTACCTCCGTCATTTGCATTTATTCTACATCTAGAAGACCAGTGTTTACCATACCTCTACTTTTTAATTCTTTTTTTAACGTGGGCTGAAGCCCAGGGAGATGAGTTATGTGTGGATATAATGATTTGTGCAGTATTGGTACAACATTTATGTTTGGAGATGGCTGGGAGATAATATTCATTTTCCGTGCACAACTGCATAGTAAATATGCAACATTTACCCAATACTTTGGGGACAATTTCAAGTCTTTCAGATATACACTGGATAATTGAAAACAAATGTTAGCTTCTCTTTAATAGTGCTTCACAGTAGTCACAGTGCAGCTTGGCTGAATTTTCATTTTAGTATTCTTCTGAGATGCTTGACGTGTGTGGCTGCTTGAATCTGAGCTGACTTACAGAGGGAGGATCGTTCTCCCTGTAAAATCTGGAATTGTAGCAGTGGGAGGGACAGTCTGACCTGAGCAGCTCCTGCTCCCTCTGCCCCCTTCAAATTGGATGTGTCCTCTGGCTCCTCCTGACTTTCTAGGCTGCAATTGAAGTAAATAACTTTAAAAGGTTGAGATTCCTGAATGTCATCTCTCGGTCTGGGCTGTGCCAGTGGGAGTCTCGCTGAGTGTCACGCTGGTGTTTGGTGGTACGTTGGGGACACATGGGGTCTCCTTGTGCCACCACCAGGCTGCTTGTGGACCAGCTCCGGCTCCTCGGATGCTTTCACTGCCTGTGGTTGTGTTCCTGCAAGCAAGCAGGCTGTTTAAACAAGATGCCCTGTGTTCAGAGCAAAGCTGAAGCTGCTCTGAGCGTGTGTGTTGGCAGTAGATCCCTTGTGTCTTGTCCCTGATGGGCTACTTTGCTCAGATGGGTCTTTCCAAAGCTTGGTGGCTTCCCCGTGTGCTTGGAGTTGGCTCGGCAGTGGGGTCCAGTCTTTAGATCACTGCTCTGGGATTCTTCAGGTAGTCAAAAGATAGCGATGCCTTTGGTCACCCCCGCCACGTTGAGGTTGGGTTGGTGATGCAGAGAGGGGATGCGCCACGGGTGAGATTCATCTGGTCCATGCTCTCTAACAATCCATTGTCTAATTAGGTCACTGTGCCTGCTTGTTAATCACTGCAGAGAAGTCATCAGCATCAGAGGTGACTTGTCCTGCTTTGGTCTCCATACCTAGATAGGTGAGCAGGTTTTTTGGGGAATCTCTTGCCTGCTCAGGAAGGGGAGGCCGGTGCAGGCATGGCCAGGGCTCCGTCTCCAGCTGGAAGGAGGTTGGTTTTCCACCTCGTGTGCGTCACTGCCTGGCCCTGGAGTCAAGATGCTTCCTTTGCTTCCTGCTGTGTCGTCACAGGAGTGTTCCTCGTGGGAGAGGGACAATCAAGGCTCCTTTCTGCTCTGCCTCCTGTGGGAGATGAACCACCATCCTCCTCTCCAAAACGTGACATTTTTGCCTTTAGTAGAATAAACTACCGCTGAAGAATGGGATCTAATGAAGAGAATTTGAAGTGCATTTATTCATTGAAAAGTGAGTCTAAATATAGCGTTGAGTTGAATATCTGTCTCTCCAAGACATTCAGACCAAATGTACGCTGAGATCTGTGGTGTGATTTTTTTTTTTTTTTTTTCCTTTCTGTCAGCCCAACAGATACTCCTGGGAATTTAAATTCCAGTTGAGTTCCTCTGGACTCGTGCATCGCTTCCAGTTACAAAGATGCTGCGGTGCAGCTGGGACGCGGGTGATTACGTTAGTGTTCTGCAAGCAGAGGGAAGCCCACCTTGCTCCTCCCTTGCTGTCTCGGGAACAGTAATAAGAATAGCAAGACGAGAGCCCTCGTGAAAGCCCATTCCTCCCAAGGGCTTCCCACTGCTCTGCAGGTCTCCGCTGTCTGCGCTGCCTTCGGACAAGCTGGGGCTTTGACCAAGCAGCAGCTTCTCTTGGTGCTCGGAAAGGCCCTTCTCGTATCCTGTGCAAAAATGGGAGTTCATCCCTAAACATTCACGTTCATTTGCAGAGCGGTTAAGAAATGAAAACTGTCAACACCTGAGAGTCCATCTGGCCTCCTGAAACAGCCTGATTTTCCCCTTACTGATCGGGGGTAAGAATATAAATGTGATGGAAAAATAGCACCAGAGGTGCCCAGGCTGAATTCTGTTTGAATACACCCACTAGAGACCTCTTTTCTTCAGGATCTGGTAGGCTCTTGAACTGTTATCTTATCACAAAAAGGGAAATAAATCCCTTTGTTTGCCCTGTGCAGTTATTCTCCCAAGATCTATACCAGTATTGGAAAATTCTCTGCCTGTCACGGTCAAGTTTGAAAAGCAGCTTAACCTCTGTCTTGCCATGCATCCTTTCAAAAAGATGTGCTGAAGATTGTTCTGTTTGTTCATTAAATAAAACTAACTGAGAAAGTCTCATTCAAATGTGTTATTTTTTCAAGTGAGTGACATACGCTGTTGACTCACACGGATGTCTCCTCTGGAGAGTCCCTGGTGTAAGAAGTCTCTGAGCACTTAGTCTTCAGTCATTAATGATTTTTTTTTTCTTTTAGCAGAGCTATTAAAAACTCTGATCTTAATTCTCCTAAAATGCAGTAGATGTCAAATTTTACAAATGCAATATTTGATGTGTTAATGACTAAGTTATGAGGGGTAGGGGGACAGGGGGTTTAAATTTACCCTGGGGAATGCGTTGTCTTTCTGGTGGTATTTTAACCTTGGTTGCTCGATATTACCATCTATGTTATCTTGGCAGCAATTTCCTACCTATCCCTGGATAATAACATTCCCACTATAGTATGAAGCATATATGTAATAGCAACACATACTGGGGTAGACAAGTGAAATGCATTTTGTGTGTGAGTTTGTTTTCTTTTTCTTTCAATATTCCTGAAGCCAAAAGCCAGGCTCAGAGCTGGTGTCGCCTCTGCTCTAGGGAGGCTGGGGACAAGAGTCGTGGTCCTAGCTGTAGGGACAGGAATCACTCTGTTCTCCTTAGCTTAAGCTGTCAATGAACATGCAGCATTTTGGATTTCTATCTGATTTATATCATCTTCGTTATTGGGGGAAAAAAAAGGCTCTAAGGTGGCATGCACTCAAATGCTTGGTTGGTAAGATACATGAGCAAGGAGAGGCTTTGGAGGTCTTAGGTTTTGTACTGCTCCTGGTCAATCTTTTCAAATAAATTCCTGGCTACCAGTTTGGGTGCTTTAATACTGTAGTTTGGCAAAAGTTAGCAAGTGTTTGCACCTTGGGTCTCTGAGAGGTGCAAGGCCATGTCTAAAGGGATGAGTTGGGGGTTTCCTAAACTGGATTTGATCTTAGTGGTTTGGGGGGGATTAGCCTAAGTGGAGTGAAACATTTCAAATCCTAACCCAAACCCATTTCTCAACCCAATGAGATAGTTCCCTCTCCTGCCAGAGGGAATTACCATTTCAGCAAGGCAATTCAGAGCTATCTTAGTCAGGGGTGTCAGGGCTGTTCAGTGGAGGCCTTGGCTGGCATCGTGATGATGGTTTTGAAGGTTCAGGTCATATTTATAGTGCCGTACTAAATTGAATGGAAAGCAGTTAGAGCACAGGAATGGCAAAGGGCATAACAAAAGCTAAAATCCATTTCAAAGAGGTATGAAATTCCAGCTACAAATTTATTTTGCTCACGCAGGAAATGCTATTGCAGTGGTGATGAGTCCCTCCAGCCCTGTGTACTGACCATCAGCTTTCCCCTTTCAAGGGGAGAGGGGTTTGCTGGAGATATCTGGGTGCTCTGTGATGCTGCTCACGAGGACGGTGCTAACGAGCTACGTTGGTGCTTTTCTTGCAGCAAATGCTGTCCCTTCTCTGCACGCAGTGCACCTTGGCTTCCTCCACTGGCGTGTTTCTAGTCCCCTGTGGGTATCTCCAGGCCTTGTGATCTCTAGCTCCTCTCTGGGACACAGAGCTAGAGTTTGAGTTGGAAAAAAAAATGCAGGATTGGGTGCAAATAAGGCTTGGATGGATTGCTTTCTGAGGTTGCTTAGGGATTGGTGGCTTTTTAGGAGCTTTCAATGTGCTTGCTTTAAAGTTCTGTATTAAAATTGCTGCCTTTTCTGTGTTGTGAAATTTCATGGTAAATGGAGAAAAGAATTAATCTGTCGGCCCTTGCTCAGGGAAGTTGTCTTTCCCAGCAGTTGGATGTGGCAGGGTTTAGCTGCTGGTATCGGGATGGTTGTGCAAGGGCTAGATTTGCAAAGGCTTGCCAAACTCTTTGGGATTGAAACTCAGTCCTGCAGGATGCTGAGTTTCTTTTATTTGCTAGTGGAAGGTCTTTGCAATGACTTTGCAGATGTTCAGGTGCTCCACAGCCCCTGCTTCAGCTGGATTTTTTTCAGCTTGGTGATTTTACCCATTGAAATCTGTTCCCATCATGGGGAGAAGAGAGGGACCTTATTTGAGTGGGGAAAGGAAGGGGAACCCATCTTCAGGCTTGGAATTGTGTTTGATGCATAGACTTGACAGCACCCTGACACTGTGGTGGTTTTTACAAAGCAAGACATCCGTTTTCTGCAAATTGCAATGGATGGGGAATTTGGGGGTTTCTGATTCTGGTATCCCTTACTTTGCTGCTGTTCTGGAGTTACAAAATACTGTGCAAATGCTGGCAAACTAATGACTTAGAAAACAAGCTCTCAAAAAGGAAATGTCGGGTCTTGGAGACCAGCTTGGCAGGTAGGGACAGTCCTGTGTTTTTCGCCATTGATTTTGAAGGTGCTGGAATGGCTAATTTTGAGCTTTCCTCTGCAATATTTTATGACACATTATATACTTGGCAGAACAAATCGGGTCACTGCTTTTGCTATCCGCTTGTGGAATGTGCAACTCCTGGGACTGAAGGGCAACTTTTGAAATTTGCACAGAAATTGGAATTTAGCTGTGAGGATTCAAGGCACTTATTTTCCTTGGATTATGTTCCTGTTTATCAGCATCAGGAGGTATTTGAGCGACCTAAAAATTGAATTTCTGCTTTTGCATTAATATATATATATATATCTGTTAGAATGAATTTTCTTTTGTGGAAGTTGGATATTGAGTATAGATCTGACTCCTGTGTCTGCAGAAAGAGGACAAAGGATGAATCAAGCTTATTCTTAAAAGGCAAGCAGCAATAAAAGAAATAAGAGTTAAAAATAGTGTATTGGGCTGTTTTGAATCAACAACTCTGAGAACTTAAACTTTGTCAAGCAGTTTCTCTTCTTCTCCATTAAATAAATAAAGAAAAATAATCACTAATGACAACACTGAGGCAACTATCAACTTTTTGATTAAATCATCTAGTTAGAGACTGTGAGAGTTGGCTTGAAAATAGTCGACTCTCATTATTGTTTCAGTGCTTCATTATAATACCATTTTTAAAGCAGAATATGTCCTTTAGGTGTTAAATGCTGGGAAAAATAAAGAAAATAAAGGTCCTGAGTTATGTAATGTCACAGAAATTATATTTTTGGGGTGATCACTGTCTGCTGGTGAGAGTGTAACTGCTAATATAGGCTGGCTTTCCAAGCTGAGCTGGCGTAAGAGGCAGGCCTATGGTGAATGCTCTGACCTTGTGTAATGCTGCTGTGTCCCCTCTTGGAGCTGGTAGCATTTTGTGGATCAACAAAATACAACAAAAATCCATTTACATAAAGACTTCTAAACTCCTCTCTTGAATATATGATTCACTTCAGAGATGCACAGTTGTCTATCAGAGCAATGGCTCTTGCAGCTAGTAATGTATTTTGGGATCTTTGAGATTGGAAGATGCTATCAAACTCTATGATGTCTGTTATTTTAATTTTATGTTCTGCTCTATACAGTCCTGAAGCCCAATATATCTTCTATTCTGCTAGAGGGAAGTGGTTTCTTTTCTAAATTTTACAGGCTGTTTCTGTTGTGCTCTGGAATTCAAATTAGGAATTATTCTGTTCTATTCAGAAAAGAAAATCTGGTGTTGGATGGGAATACGGGCAAGGTTCAATGGCAATAATACTGTAGGGGAACTGAGTCGCTGACTGTTAGACAGCTCTGTAAGGCCCTTTGCATGCAGATAATAGCTGGGAATTTCTGTCTGTGTCTGAGTTCGTGCCCTTTTCAAATTACTTTGTGTTCCTCCTAAATAAAAATATTTATCATCAGCGCCTGCGCTCTATTCATACAGAGCAACATGGTTTTGTCAAACCGTGCCCGTGCTTGGCCCCACTCACAGGGGAAAGGGGGAATGTTCCTCCTGTGTGTTCCCCATAGATTGCTTTCTCTAGGGGTGATGGATACGTGCCTGCCGGGCTGCATCGATACGTATCGATCACAGAAAACCGATCAGGGAGCCACGCTTGGGTAGTCCATGTACACAGAAGCAGCAACAATCTTATCTCGGGGTTTAATTGATTATCGAAGGCTGATGTGGCTTGCAAGCGGGACCGCGTTCCTATTGGGTTTGGCCTTTCCTGGCAGCGGGGTTTGGGCTCCTGCGTGTTTGCAGAGCCCCCCTTCCCTCCCCTTAATGCTGCTCAAGGTGACTGTCAAATCCACAGAAGGCTTTCCTAATGAAACGGAGAAAAGGAGCAAATCTGTCTTCTGTGCACACAAGTCTCTCCCCCACCCTCCGCCCTGTTCTTTTTATCTCCTAGTAATTGTTCCCCCTAGGATTGGCTGCATATGATATTAAAGGATCTTTTCTTGTTGTGCAATTAGTTTCAAAATGGCTTATTCTGCCTGTGCATCAATCTTGTTCTGTATAGGTAGGCAGCCGTGGGCCAGGAAAGACCTTGGCATTACATCTGTAGGGTCTCTTTATTTATTTACTAATTTATTTTGTACTTGCGGATTCTTTTTAAAAAAAAATAATAAAAAATGCACGTGTGGCAATGAGAGAGATTAGGCTGGGATAGGGAGCACCTGTGGCAGGGGGATGTGGTGCCCTGCAGCTCATGTGCCACCCACTGCCTTGCTGAGCTGCAGACCCAACCAGGATTAGACACAAAGCTCCTGTGGATGGACCCAGCACGAGCTGCTGAGTGAATTCAGCTGCATCTGTTTTTCAGGCAGCACGACGATAAGAGATTCTGCTCAAATAAGGATATTAGAGCTCTCTCCTAACATTTTGTATAGTTTTTTTTATGACCGCAAGCTCTAGATCCTCTTTTGGTTTCTCTGAATATATCCTGCCTCTTGTAAAGCAACCTAGAATTGTTTTAATAAATACTACCTAGCTGCATGCTGTAGCTCGAAAATAACAGAAGAAAAATGGAACAAAATATTCTCAGCTCTCAGCAAGCCCGCAGGGTGGCTGAGTTGCTATGGGTTGTATTCTTGCATGCAACACTGAAATTAAAATACTAAGATGGTTAAAAAAGAATCAGCCCTACCATCTTCCACGCTAAGTTGCAGGAATGTCAACTGGAGAGGATCTGTCTCTGTCTCCCATTAGAAAAAACAAACATATATATATATCTTTAAAGAGTTTTTTGTCTGTGCATGTTCTCTCACATTGCTCAAACTTTCGACTGCCAACCGTGGGAAAGAATATGTATTTAATAAATTGTCTCCAGTGGAAAATCTCTTTGGACTTATGGAAAAGATGTATAGAATAGAAATGAAGCTCAGCAGAGGTAAACAGAAATTTAATGAAGTTCTATAGGAATTCCTGTACAAACCTAAGGAGTTTAATAAAACCTAAAAAGTTTAGTAGAAAATGAGATGTTATTTTTAATCATCCTGCAGAACTCTATAGCAAGGTTTTAATTAAATTATGTAGAGTGGGTAAAAAAAAAAAAAGGAAGGAAAGATGACTAATTTTCTATTAACCTTTATTCATTTTTTTTCATAAAATTAAGTTAATGACTCATTTCTGTTTGTTGTCGTGGTGAAAGCTCATATTGACAAAGTTTAAACTTGTTCCAGTGTTTTCGGTATGTCCTTGTCCTTCCACACATCGTTTGGTTATTCTGAGCCCTTGTGTGAGCAAACAGTAGAAGGAACCCATGGAAAAACATGGGGCTGTCAGGCCCTAAGCCCCTTTGATGCCCCATCAGACTGCATGGTCCTTTTCTACATCTCCTGGGGGTTCTGAGTCAGATAGAGAACAAGGAAATGGAAGTATCGAGAGCTGGGGGCTGAGCATGCTGAATATCACAGGGTGAAAAATGCAGGAAGGGTTTGGAGATGGAGTCTGAAGATGCCCTGGGGATCCAGGGATGCTGCTTGGCAGCTCCAGGCCCTCCTGGCTACCCCTGCAGATGCTTTCACTTGGTTTAGGAGCCACCGTTCCTGAGGTTTGGAAGTTTCAGGTAATTCAGGGAGATGAACCATGCCCCAAAAGAGGGTTCAACACCAAAAGAGCTACCAGCTGTCTGCAAGATTCTCTTCCTTGAAAAAAAGATAGAGTTTATAGAGATAAAGAAAAATTCCAGGTTCCTTCAGTCTGTCTTGAAATGGGTATTTAAAAGAGCTAGCATGGTGCTGGCCCATGCTAAGTCAGAGTGGATACATAGGGCATTTTCCCCTCTTTGTTAGTGTTGTTGCAGTTGATTTGCTCTGCTTCCTTAATAGCTCTAAAATGAAGTAATTAGGGAAACTTGAAAAAGTGGTCAACCTTTTAGACATCTGTAATTTTTCGCTAGGCCGAACCTGAACCCAGTAATGACTGCACTCATATAGGCCATTGGTCTCTTAAATGAAATTTCAATCTGATACGTTGAAAAATGTGTGGTGTTTCCTTTAGTATAAAGGTAACCAAGTTCATAGATCCCCCTTGAAAATGGCTGTAGTAATTAAACCCACGGGGCTCATCAATGTTGCTAGTGTCTCCATTAGTTACGTTCAGAAATAAAGATAAATGGCTGTTGTTAATAGCCCCCAGAATGCATAAATCTTGCTTGTTTATGGGAAAAGGCAACACAAGGAGACATTATGTTACAAGGGTTTATTTTTGTTGGATTTATGGCTTGATGCCTGCTTACATGGCTATGGATTTAAATAAGAAACATGTAGATAAGTACATTATTATGCCTTTTTTCTTTTTCTTTTTTTTTTTTTTTTGGTTAGTTGGTTTTGCTCTTTGTCCCTCACACTTTTGGGATCTTGCTGGTCGGAAGGGCCTTCTGGACGTCTCCTGCTTGCAGCAGGAATATTGCAGTCCCGTCTGGGTCTAGCTGAGCCCTGAAAACCCCCCAGGATACCTGGGAAGCCAGTTCCTGTGCTTACTCCTAGTCAAGTGTTTCCTAATGCCCTATCTACATCTTTCAAGCTGTGAATTGTGGCCATCACCTCCTGCTTTGACCTTCTACGTATAGAATCTGGCCTTACAGTTAAGATCTCTGAGTGTCTAATTTGGGCTGAGCTCTCAGGATTTCTTGAGAAATGGGTCAAGTCAAAAGTCATTTCAGTGTTCCTCAAGTTGTCCTCCAGCATGTGGGTTTGGGAAAAGCTGTGTGAGGGAGCAGTGCTTCGTGAAGCTGGATGTCTTGGAACATCACTAGGACAGCAGGAGAGGACTCTGCCTGTTCCCACTGTCACTGGTTTCTCAATAGCACAGAATATTGAGGAATTTCCTTCTGAATTTGAAGTAGAGGAACAGCCACTCTATTAACTCTGTGTAGTTTGTTTTAACAGTTGATATAATTAATTCTGCTTTTTTAGTAAGGGCTGCTATTTTTATCAGCCCTGGACTTGTGTATTGCCGTAGTAACAGCTCTGGGGCAGACCTCCTGTTCTTCAAAATCCCGAGTGTGAGGTGCTGCTCTAATTATATTTACAGTTAATTCACAGTTCACTGAGCAGAGCTCGGGGCCAGTTTCACAAGTGCTTTGCTTTGTTATCAAACTGCTAATAAATACTGGGAAACGTTTCGAGTGAACACGGGCAACAAAAATCCTAACAAGGGTGGAAGCTCGTGTATCATTAACTGTGTTGCAGCAGCTGATGAAAGGCAGAGCCTCGCAGGAGGAGGGTGCAGGATGGAACAGCATCCGTCACAGAAGTGATATTTTACTGAAACCCGGTTTAATTGGTGTGTAGGCTTTCCTACTCCCTTTTGAATCTTTAATGATTACTGAGGTATTTGAATCAAAAGGAGTAGGAGATGGCCTTGTGTTTTTAAGTTATTAGGCTGGGATCAAGAGATGTGCGTTGGGTTTTGTGCCGCGCCAGGGCTTGGTGTTTTGCAGGATGCTCAGTCTGTGCGTGTCTCGGTTCCCTGTCGTCACACACCCTGGCCTGGCTGCTCGCGCGGCAGACGGAGGAGCTGCTGCCTCCGGCCGAGCGCTCCGGCTGTCCCTGCGCTGCTCCATGTCCCTGTGTCGTTTTATGGAGCGTGTTAAACCCCTCCTGCCCCACGTGTGGCTGTGGGCCTGGGCCTGCTGTGAGGCCGGGCCCTCATAGGTGTCCTGAGGGGATCTTCTGTGGCACAGACAGGGTGGCTCTGAGGAGCCTCCCTCATTCGCTCCCTCGAACGGTCAGCATGCCGCAATTGCCCTTCCCATGCCCATTGCTTCCAAAACCATCCATAGGGATGGAAAAGAGTGGGAGAAGAGGCTTCGGGGACAGCAGAAGACTTATATGCACATCCAGCTTACTGACTTAGCGCTTCCTCCGGACATCTCGCATCTGAGCCCTGCGGTTTCTGCCTTTCTTTCCGTGGCTCCCTAAAGCTCTCCGTGTTTTGCTGGTAGGATTTCTCCTCCCTGCACCAGGTCACGAGCTCAGCCCTTGAGCCTGGCGTATGGTCAGACTGGGCTTCAGAAAAAATTCTGCTGCCCTGTGTGGCTTCTTGGAGGGATAGGATGTTTTGGAGATGGTGCTGGCAGGGCCGGCTGGACTTAACCCTGGTCATTCCACCACAACCTTCGCTATTAAGGTCAGGCACCCAAGCTGTTACTACCATATTTCAGGCAGGTGCAGAGCCCTGTGTAGGAGCAAGGAGGGATGGAGTACTACAGCCTGGGGTTCAGAAATACTGTAAATCATTGATGTGTCCAGCTCTGGGATGCTAGATATATAACATGAGACACTATACTGTGTCTGTGTCTGTTTTCATTCCAGGGAAAGACAGCATATCAATTGGAAGTCCATCAATATTTTAAAATATCTAAGCCAGGTTGCGCGTGTCAGAATTGTCCAGTGAGTATGAGAAACTGGCCCCAAAAGTTATTCTGTGGGTTACATGTTCTCCCTCAACCAAGATCCCCTCCTGCCTTGACATCCTCTGTGATTTGGGTGTTGGTGTTTGCATTTTAACTCTATTTTTGGACTACTGAGCCAGATCAAGGAGAGAAATTGGACATAGGCCATGAGCAGGAGGCCGTCCATTAGGAGATGGGGAAAGGGGGCTGCTCTCCTAGGCTGAAGCTCTGCAGGAGGTTTGTGCACCTGGTAAAACACCAGTCCTCTCACCTGGCAGCAGGGAGGCACCAGGATTGAATTCACCTGATACAAATTTGGATTAACCAGCCAGGTGGTCCCTATTAGCTCCTACCCAAGTAATATCTATTGCATTTATTTAGTGCTCGGATGGGGTTTGAGTGCCATTGCTCTGGACATATTTGCTAGAGAAAGGATGGATGCTGTAAGTGTGCTGGCAGCCTGTTTTCCAATGCAGCTGCAGGTAGATTTTCCTACCTGTGAGCTATCCCAGAGCACAAGGATCAGGCTGGAACAGCTGCTGCTGTCTGCAGACAGCTGCTGGTGCTGGTTGACATGTGGTGGTTCCCCATAGATCAGCCCTAAGCAGATCTCGTGTGGGTAAGAATGACCTTTCCTGATTTTCTTTTATTTTTTTTCCCCTTCTTTTCCCTCTCCAGTCCACTCTAGGAGCGGATCACTGCAAGGCACTAAAAGGATGGGGCTGACATCAAACCTTACTTTCTGTATCAGTAATTTTAATTAGCTGTTCCAGTAGGAGCTATATTGGGAAGGTAAACTCAGAGACCAGTGAACTCTTGCTATTACTTAAACTTCGTAGGTGCTTGTGCTGCTATCGGGAGCAGGTGTTGGGCTTTTAAATCAATTTGAATCCTTTTTGGATAAAACACTCGGCTATTAGTGCTGTGTTCTTTTTGTTTTGTTTTCAAAGGCTTGTATATGTGAGATAGCTCCGTGATATGCAGAGGGCTTTGTCGAGGTGCTATATGTTTTGGTGTCAGAGGTGTGACCGTGATTAATAGCTTGGTCAATTCACTTTGGCTCTTCTCCTTCTGAGGCAGCAGAAGAGCATGGAAAATGCTTTGAAGAAAAAACAGTGTCTCTGGTTGTGATGCTGCATGGAAAACCGTGGTACATGAATGGTGTCGTGCTGCTTTACTGAGGCTTTTGTGTAGCTGCAAACAGAATTTGGGAGTTGCATAAAGGCCTCTTTAGGAAGCTGAAGCCCTTGATTGTAAACTGTTCAGCCCTGGAACTGTCCCTATGTTGTGGGAGTAGAGCTGTAGGTTGTCATGGGTGAACTGTAGTGACGGTGACAAGGTGCTGTGGGTGCTGAAGCTGTGCAAGGTGAAAAGCATGGGTGGAATCTGGGAGTTGTTTCAGAAAGCCTCCAACCCAGACCCGCAACTCTGCAAAACAGGCAATTTTGTCGCAGCGAGATCATTGCAGGACCCTCCCTGGAGGCAGGGACAGTATTGCGGTGATGGCTTCTATCATGGGTAGCAATTACAGGATATTAAGAATATTAATACATAATTAATCATAATCTTTCTACCGCTTTAGGTACTTAAGCTAATAATAAAAGCAGAGATCCATGTGGGCTGGTTTTGATGCTTCCAATAACGGAAACCAGCAATCAATTTATTCACCACATAGTCTGATTTTTTTTCCTTGTATGTGAGCATCAAGCTCAAACAATTAAAAATTGCCTTAAAACATATTTCCATTAGAAATTGCACTGATGAGACTGCAAAAGAAAATCAGTGCAGGCTTTCGGGCTCTGCTCTCCAATAATTGTTTGCCTCTGAGCTGCTGATTAAACTGCAAGGCAGATGTTTGAAAGGGAATACAGAACTTTTAATTTTTTGTTCGTGTTTGTTCACAATCTTGACTTAGCAAATCACCAGGAAACTGGCTGAAAAGAAGTGATTTCTTAGTAAATGAATTGTTAATTATTGAAATCCTGCGAATTCCTGTAATTTTAAAATCATGTTGGCAATGGATCAAAAGAACATGTGGTGCCACAGTGTTAGAGTATTTTTATTTATATCTGATTCACAATTGTCTCCATGGCAATGGGAGAGATGAAAGCTGAAGAAAGAAATGAGTTATCACGGTATTAAATGACCCAGTGGAAAAAAAAATTAAGACAGGTTAAGGATTAATTTAACGTTATGGAGCTGCCTGGCAAGCCATTATCATTATAGTTAAGGATTTGTTAGCATTTCTATTATGAACGTGTTTTTTGAAGTGTTTATTACTGTTTTAATTTGCATTGGGCTGCAACTTTGCACACAGGTTCTCTGAACAGAAGCAAAATGAATTGTAATATTAAAATGCACCAAGTAGACCAGTATATTAATTTTCGAGCACTTCAGCGTTCTGCTTCTTGTAGAGAGTGATATTTCCCCACTCTAGCAGCCAAATGGTAGCTTTTTACTTGAAAAGAGAACCCCCACCCTCCCAGCTGGAGGAACACCCCTTGGGGCTGTTAAAGGCCTTGGGAGCAGAGGTGTTTGTGGCTCCTGGAGAGGAGAGCACAACCCAGTGCTTTGCAAATCTAGCTGTTTCTGCTATGCTTTTATCACAAATACTCTGAGTGCATTTAAATGGGACAAATAGCTGGTAGAGTGAACATCTCATAGAGGACAGTTTTTGTTTGCTTTGTGTCTTTTTTTTTTTCCTTTTTTTTCCCTCCTCCTTAACAGAGGGAGAAATGCTCATTACAGCCCACAGTTTATGCAAAATCCCATTGCTCTTAATGGATTATTGCATAATGCAGGACAGCATTTTCATGCTTGGCTGGCAGTGATTAGGAAGCTGAATGGAAGGAAAGAAAAAAACCTTTTAAGTGATGTGGATTTGCACCTTCCCCTGGTCGTAGGTGCTGAGCAAGTAAGAGGAGAGGAGAGGGCTCGCAAGGCCTGGGCTCTCTCCTCCCTGGGCTGCCAGGCTTGATCAAAAAGGGTGTTCTGAGCAAGAGGTGTCTTACCTGGCCTCGGGGTACAGTTTGCCAGGGCAGTGTTGATGATCCGGGGTCTCTAGGAGCAGGACAGACAGACTTCTGTCTCCAGGGTTGCCCCTGGCCTGCATGGTGCAAGGGCTCTGCTTCCCAAGGACCCAGCCTCGGATCCTGCAGGAACCAGGGTCCGTAGGGACAGCTTGGTGCCACATTAATCTCAGGATGGGATTGGTGGCCCTCTGGAAGGAAGGGAGGGAAGCAGCCTTGTCCCATTGGAAATTGCAAGGCAATTTGGGTAGACTAGATGCCTCTGCCAAGACCTTGTGAAGAGCATGCTTCATCCTAGGAGACGTGCTATAAAACCCTGGACTGCAGGAGTGCTGATCCTGGCGTTGTATCTCCTCTAGAAGCTGTGATGTCCAGCTGGGCCGTTCTTGTTGAGTAAAAGATTAGTAATATAACCTATTTCTGCAGCTCATTCATTTCCTTGGAGGTATCTGTTCTGAGCACTGACCTAGCTTGACTCTGCTTAGATTTCACCTTCAATTTTTTAAAAAAAGTTATTAACAACGTAACGGCAATGAGGAGGACAGAGCTTGCCGAATTCCCTCTCTGAAGTGCTGCTTTCCTTGATTAAGTCCATTGACATCTTTGCGTTCAGCTAACTAGCTCTCTGCAGGTGACAGAAAAACTAATCAGAGTAAAAACATCACATGGAATATAGACTGTAAACACCATTCTAATTAGTAACTCTATGGGACTCTGTCAGCAAATGCTCATGGAGCAGATTTCTTGCTTTCTGTCTTGAGAGTGTTTGGGGCCTTGGTCTTGGCTGAATTCTGCCTGTGTCCTCTTCGCTGGGGCTTAGGATGTCTCGATCCTGGTTTTCTGTGCAGGCCTGTGTTACAAAGTGCTGAAATTTGTCCTTGGCCTCACACTGATGCTTGTTTTTGCCTTTGTACCAGTTGAACATGCGGATGAAGTCTTTGCTTGCTTCAGTATAAGCTGTTGATGAGATGTCATCATTCTGCGCGTCCAGCCTTGATCCTGGTTTTCAGCAAACATGACCCATCTCACAGGGTTTGCATGGATCAAGTTAAGCTGGGGTTGGAAGCTCGAAAGTGAAGGAAGCAGGAGAGGTGATTGTGCAAGAGGCACCATCACTGGACCAAAGCCCATCGCTAGGCTGCTTGTTCAGGATGTAGGAATTCTAGGATCAGCCCATGGAGTTTCCTTTCCAGCCTTGGGCTGACTGGGGCATTTTTAGTCTCTTTACCCCCTGAGTTGGGGCTGCTGCAAAAGCTCAGGGCTCTGGAGCCGATGTGCTCAGAAGTGCCTGCAGGAACAGGGATGGGAGAGCGGCCGGTGCCTTGGGCTTGTGGAGATCCCGGCGGGTGTCCTGAGTGCAGCTGTTCTCAGCAGAGAGTCTCTGTGGGTGGTTTGGGCTTTGAAATGCTGGAATTTGAGCACTGCTTTTGTTCTGCATGTGGTGCTGGTGACACCTTGTAACCCCTACCTTTCTATTGATTGCATTAATGGAAACACAGCTGAACTCAGTCTGCAGCATTTCACTTACATTCAGAGCACCTGTATTTCCTCCTCCCCATTTTGGAGCCAGTTCAGGCAATATAGACCTGGGTCTGCCCTCGAGAGGGCAGCCTTGGACATGGGAGTTTGTCAAGGGTGATTTTCAGTAATTATTCCTCCAGTCCGAATAAATGAATCTTTTGTCTGCAAAATTACTTCCATTTTATGTAAGCAAGATTTCTTTTTAAATGCACTAACACCTTGCCTGTATATATACATATACAGAAAAAAAAACGGTGCCTGTGAATGTGCACTGTTCATAGCTGATGTCCCCTGAGGTGTAAAGATGCTGTAGCCCTGAGAAGGAAACAACTGGCATAGCAAAACTGGCAATCACTCTAATGTTTTATTATGGTTGTGCCCAAATACCCCAGTTAGGCAGCTCGTGACGTGCCCCAGAAGTGCAGAGGGGAGCTGTGATGCTGGCGAGTTTACAGGCTGCTGGAGCCCAACTTCTGTGGCCCAGCAGAAATAGCTGCGGGACCTGAAAGGCTCTGCCCGTGTTTTGGCAGGAGAGGTGCTGGGGCTGGCTGCTATGAGGGAAAAAAGTGATAAAAAGTGATAAAGCAGGGAGAGGGTGTGTGTGGTATTGTTTTTTTAAGTGCCTTTCAGTAAGATGGAGAGAAGGATGATTTCCATGACAACAATTCAATTAGGGAGGGGAATGAAGGCTCCCGCAGGAATCTGAAGGGAAGGTGTCACCGAGAAGAACCTGGAATGGGCTTGGGGAAATGCAAGGGATAGAGTAGTATGAAAAGCATTAAGCACAAAAGCTTGATTATTGCTCTCATGAATCCGCCATTTCTAGGGGAAATAGGTGATGGGAAGGGCAGGGTGAAGTGATTCCACGGTGGGATGGAGGGATGGCACTGGGGGGACGAGAGGCAGGCTTGTGTGGGGCTGCCTCGCAGCCCGTGGGTGAATGGAAATGCTTCCTCCCTGGTGCAGCACGGCTGCCCTCCGCCTCTTATTTCTTATGTATTTTCTGTTCCCTTCTGCACACGTTGTCTCCGGGTTGCTTCTCCCTCTTGCCCTGAAGCTCTGTGTGTCTGTTCCAGGTCCCAGCAGTTTGGTGCAAGAGCTGCTGCTTGGGAGAGTCTCATGCTTTTGCTCTTGTCATCAACTGATTAACTGATTTTGCTCTTGTTAACTGAGGAGGATGGTGCTGGCCTCTTTTCAGTGGTGGCCACTGACAGAACTAGAGGAAACGGCCGGAAACTGAAGCATCAAAAGTTCCCCAGGAACTTAAGGAAAAAATTCCTAACAGTGACAGAGCACTGGAACAGGCTGCCCAGAGGGGTTGTGGAGTCTCCTTCTCTGGAGATCTTCAAACCCGCTTGGACGCAGTCCTGTGCCACGTGCTCTAGGTGACCCTGCGTGTGCAGGGGGCTGGACTAGATGGTCTCTAGAGGTCCCTTCCAATCCTAACCATTCTGTGTTTCTATGAAAATAGCATGAATGGCATCAAAACTGAATTTTGTTCATTGAGCTATTTGAATTCTATGCAGCAAGAGCAGGCTTGAAAGGTACTTGGATGTGTTCTCCTGCCATAAACCAAACAGGATGTCATCTTGAAAGGTACTTGGTTATTGCTGATAAAAAGATGTAGCCAGTTTAAAAACAGGAAGATACACTGGAAATAAATAATCTAGTCTATAAACAATTGCTATTTGTTGCATGTCTTTGTAATGCAGTATTTTTGCAGACAAGTATACAGAAATTTCAACTTATCAGATGAAAAAGGGAAAAAAAAAAGAATAAATTCTGTTTGGGATGTGTGAGATAGCATTCTTCAGGGTAATCCCTCTCCAGAAGGGCCCCATGGAAATGGGGAAGCATGAAATATAGGGAATGTCAGCCCTGGGCGCTGTGGGTTTGTGCCAAAATGCCCCAACATGGGGAGGAGGCAGCAGCAACAGCTCCGAATTGGTATCGGCCAGTCCCCTTTGCTTCCAGTAAGTGTAGATATCAGCACTACTTATAATTAACATTCCTTACCCCCACCCGCCTGCTCAGGATCTGGCTTTTAGCTCTGCCAGTCATTAATCATTTGGGCTGGAATGATCCATGGCCATGGGTATCGGGCGGAATAGATTGCCGTTTAATTACGGAGCATCTCTCGCTGCCATCGCCGCCACTTTTTTTGTGATGCCAAGTAATCCGTGCTTTCATCGGGGGTCTCTAATTGCTTGTGCTTTGTTTTCTGGGCCACCTGCACGGTCCTGATCTGCAGGAGTGCTGAGAAGCACCTTTGGAAGTGTAGGGAGGGAAAGCTGGGATCTGAGCATGGACAATGTTATGTGCCATAAAAGAAATCCAAGGCATCCTGGGTCACACCCCTTGGATGGTGGTGAGTGTTTTGGCCTTTGCCTTACTCCAGCTGTGGAATAGAGCAGCAGCCTCATTTGGAGCTGCATGGAGAAAGTGGGTTAAGGTTAGTTGAGCTGTAGGGTGTTACTGTATTGAGAAGAAAAGCTAGGGAAGAAACGAGCTGTTTTGTGCTGTCCTGAGCAGCCCGTGCTGTAAATGCCCTGAATGGCACGGAGCAAACGAAGGGGACACCAGACCTGCAGCGTTCCTTGGGCTAGGAGGGCTGGTGGGAAGGGTGGAATTGCACGCAGCTAAGGATGAGCAGTCCATGTCCTCCTGTCACTGCAGTGACACCCCCTTTGCTACCTGCCCTGGCTGCAATATCAGCTGTTTTCCCCCCGTTTCTCATTCTACCTGTGGTTCTGCAGAGCTAGATTCCTACATTTTCACTCTTGACTTAGGCATCCTTGAGGGTTTATTTATGTTGTTGTTGTCTTAATGTCACCTTGTGTGAAATACTGATGTGGCCTTAATTTAGGAACAGAAGTTGTCGCGCGATAGAGTGCGGGTCCTGGACCGGTGTCAGGTTTTTCAGCGCAGCATCTGCACGCGATTCTCTGCCATTCATTTGTACTTTGGCATGATCCTGCAGGGGCCGAGTCGAGTGCCAGAAGCAGCAGCCAGAGCATGTTTTCTCCCTTTTATTTTTAACTGATATTTACATACAAGGAAGATTTTGCTGAAACCCAGGGGTTTTCAGCAACCTTGTATAAAGTAATCTGCTCTCTAGCATGTTTGTGTTGTCTCTGGGAGCTGTGGGGGAGTAATAAAGCTCTGTGCCCATATGGGGAGGCTTTTGACCAGAAAAAAACTGCATAGGAACCTGTATGTAGGACATGAGAAACATGTTTCTCATATTTTTATCCCCAAACTCTTGGGGGAGAGCAGCAGAGGAAGGAAGGAGAGCTAGGTTAGTCATATTCAAAATGCTCTTCAATTTTGAGAGGAAAAGCAGGATCGTGTTGTGATGCAGAAAGCATTAGGAGTAACCAGTAGAGTACTTGAGCCAATATAGCGCAAAACATTGGGGGAGAGATTCTTGCCTTAGTTTCCTGACTTATGGGTGCTACGACTCATTTGTCCCCTAGTCACCTTTGTGTCGCAGTTCTGCGTTTAGTCATGGGACACCGTCCCAGTAACCTTGGTGCTGGTGGCAGATGGATGGGCAGAATGATCCCTGGCACTGCCAGCATGGATCTTATCCAGTTGTTCTAAGTGGAATCATTAAAAAGAGGATTTCTTGTAGATACATGTGCAATATTGAAACCTATCAGTGACCCATGCAAGACTAGGAAGGTTTTCCAGCAGTTGCAGCTTTAGTTGCATTGAAAATGACTCAGGTTCTTTCACATGTTAAAGCTGTGAGAGCAGAAACTTGCTGTAACCCGGACAAAGTCAGTACTTTGTGTCCTAACTCCTGCCCTGCTGAGTGACAGAGAAGTTAATCTGAAGAAAAAGAGTAGTTGGGTTAAACCGTTATATTTATTCCAAAGGGCTAACACCCAAATGATCTCATTACTAAGATGTGGCAATTTGCAAATAAAATATGGTGCAGTTTAATACCTTTTTCTTGTTCCTGTGGAATATTTTTGACCTTTCTGCCTTCTGTTTAACTCGGGGAAAAAAAATCTTCTTCCTTTTTAAGGAAATTGTTAACGTAGGCAAATGAGGGAGAATTTTTTTTCTTAATTGATGGTTACAGACATTGCTTTTGATCCAAACTTTTGATCCAAGCTAAACTTTTGAGCCAAGCTCAGATTCTTATAGAGATGAGTTTGTGAAATTCTAAAGAGGAAATCAGCATTATAATAGCTTTTGTAGAGAAATCTTAAGCAAAATGTGCATTTTTTCAGTAAAAAGTCTTTGCATCATAAATTAGCAACATCTGTCCTCCTATTCTATATGTTATTTCCTCTCCAAATCCCCTCCAGAATCTGCCATTTTTGAGAAGTATTCTTGGATACATTGAACCGTGGTTGAAGATGCTTCATAAAATATGCATAAGCACTTGTCACTTGGATAATGCTTCTTAGTACGTGCCACTTGGCCGTATTTTAACAAATTAACCCTCTGAGCGTGACTGACACCCACGGCGAATGCTCGTTTTAAGGCTGGGAGAGCCTGAAGCGTTAGCCGGAGGGAGGTTAAACGGCTTCCCAAGGTCGGAGAGGGGATGAACTAGATGTTCTTGCCTCTCAGGCTGTGATTTTGGTCTCCTTTGGGAGTTTCCTCAGCCTGCTGTGCTCAAGGCTGCCTTCTTGGGGGACACGGGTGTGGGCTGTGCGCAGGCAGAAGTGTTGGGGTGTAGGCAACATAGTATAGAAAGATGAAGTGTTGGGTTTCTTCACCCCTTGGTGTCTATGGAGGGTGGCACAAAGTGGCTGAATCTGTCCCTTCCTTTGTGGTGGCTGTGGGGCGATTCTCAGAAGGGCTTCTAGCCCTTGCCCCACTGTTCTGAAACTGGGGCTGCTTTTCCCTTACGTGAGATGGGAGCTGAATTTCTCCAAAACTCTGGTGGCAAATGTCCATCCAGGCTCCCAGGTGTGTTCATAGCGTGTCCTGGGAACACCAGCTAGAGAGAATTAGGGCCAAACCAGATGGTTTTGCAATCTGCTGGAAGGGCAAGGATGCTCTTTGATATCATGGCTTGTGGAAATAAGAAGGGAAGGGATTTCAGTGGGTTGCAAAACTCGGTCCCCAAGCTAGAGAAATATAAGGAGTTAGGTTTGAAGAAAGGAATGAAGTTGCTTCCTTGTGATGAAATTCCTTCCTCTTGGAGCTGAATGAGGCTTTTTAATCTGTCTTTCCCTTGTGTCATCTTTGGGTTATCTTCAGTTCTGTGCTTACTAAAGTGTTGGCACTATTCTGGCATATTCGTTTTATCGTGTATCATGAAGGAATGGCAGTCTTTTTTTTTTTGCATTCTGTATTTGTGCATTAAATCTTTACATTTAATAATATGCTAGCAATACACCTTAAAGTCTGTTGTTTTGTCTTTCTGAGTCTCAGGTTTGTGTACAGATAAGTATATGTGTATTTTCAGTCTTGAGCTGAGCAGGTCAATATTGTGAACAGACTATATCAGATGCAGAAAATACTGCTCTAGAAATGTGTCAGCTTCTGAAGAGGTGCTCTTGGTTTTGCACAGTGTATTGTGGTGACTAGTTAGACCTGAAAAACTCAGTGTGTTTTATGGATCAGCTTTGAGATCAGCCCTGAGATAACCAGATTTTAGAGAGATGACCAAAGGTGAGATAACCTCTCATCTTCCCAACTTCTGAGATTTTGCCGGTGTTTCGGAGGGCCAAGATTAACGCTTTTAGTTCTCATAGGTGCAGAGGGCGGTCATAGGAAAGCAGGACTGGAAGGGAACTTAAAGGGTTATTCAGTTCCTCCATCCGCCCCAAGGAAACCCCAGCTGTACTTACACAGATCCTCATAGACATTTGTCCTGCTATCCTTAAAGACTCCTAGCTATGAAGACCCTACAGTGCTCCCAGGCAATCTATTCCTGTGTTTTGCTGTTCAGATAATATTGAAGAATAAAGTCCAATCCCGGAAAGCTCCTAAGTGTGAATGAAAACATTTAAAAATCAATGCTGAGCTTTACAAGGGGCAAATAGGTGTGCAGTGACACTGGAAAAAATGCGCCAGGCAGATTTACTGCCTGATGCAGAGCTCCTTACTCAGGCAGAAGTTTCATTTTCTTCCTAAATTCTTTTATTTCTGCTTTACTGATTTAATGGCTGCATCTATATATTAGCAACATATCCTGCATCTTTCTCAGTAGTGATAGAAAGCCTTAATTTAAAAAAAAAAAAAAAAAAAAAAAAAAAAGTGTTTTCTGCAAGCTTTCTGTAGTTCCCAGGTTGGACCAGGAAGGGGTGATCTGATGTTAGGTGGCAGAAGGGAGAAGTCAGCTCTGAAAAGTCATGCTCTGTGTTTTGGAAGATGGGCTGTGACTGCTGTAAATCAACGAAAAGAAGGTGAAGAAAGTGCAGTTTGCTCTAATGTATGCTACACTCGTCACTGAAAGGTCAGCCTCATTCATGTACATTAGTAACATGCATGAAAAATTAATGAGCCTCACTAATTGGTTTGTTGTGGTGGAAATTTGTTAAGGAGACGCAATCAATTTTTACTTAAGGTAAAAGCGTAATAAAGCGCAGCGAAAACTGGTTTTTAGCCCCTTTCTGGTTCTCATTGATAAAACGACAAGACGTGGCGGCAGTGGGGGCCGAGCGCTCGGGGTTCCGGCAGGTCCGCGGCAGCGCGCGGGTTCCAGCCTTGGCCGCCTCATTCCCCAGGGCTGCTCCCATCCCCTGAGCGGTGCTGCAGGAGCTGGGGCCTCCCAGACTCCGTTTCGTGCTCTGGTGGGATGTTTTTACACTCAAAAGATGAAGCTTGATTTATTCGCTTTAAAGGTTTTGTGATGCTTTCTGCTTTGGGCAAATAAACTCTTTGGGGTCTTTGTTGCAAGTTGTATATGCTAGAAACAGTGCTTTAATCAGCAAAAGAGCTAGATGAGGCTATTGATCAGTTAAGTTTCTCTTTCTTTTTTACTCCTATACTTGCAAGAATGAATAGATATTTTTATCCATTTTTATATTGGTTTTATTAGAATCTATCCAATTAACTGCATGAATAAATATACCACATTTCTGAAGGCTAATACTCCTGAAGAAAACCACAAACACGTTCTGTTTCAAGTATGATCATCTCCTGTGGATCTCTTGCCTATTTGTGTTCAAGCAACAAGCTCCTGAAGAGACTGTGCTGGGGAAAACGGGCCACTCCATGGCCAAATCTAGGGCTAACCAGATGATTAAATTGATTGAGACAACCTTATTGTGGCCCATGCCAAAGGCTCAGTTAGAACATGCAGATGTGAGAGGAGACATCTCCTTTTTCCTGCAGGCACCAATTCCCTTGCACGTCCCTCTGGAGTCGGTAGAAACTGTTTGGGGACTGGGGAGTCCTGGTCTGGGAACCTGACATTCCTGGCTGAAGTCACTCCAGATTTTATGCTTTTCCAAATGTGCTACAGAGCTGCTCATTGGACAACTCAACTTCCTTGGAGCCCGAGGTTGGGAAAAACCTGGGATCTCTCTGTGCAACCTTGTATCCTAGTAGGATCTAGTGGGACTAGTGCTGTATTTCTTGAGAAAGCATTATGGAAGCTATATCTGTATGTTAACCCTTAATCTGTGTTGTTTCTTCTCCAGGGTTTGATTCCTGTTAAGAATTCATTTGGCTGCAGACTTTGGGAAGCCTTGATGGGTGCAGAATACTTAGGTGCATTTTTTTCCTTAGTTTTCGAGAGACTTTTGCAGGATCCTTGTTCTTCAAAGCAGGTTGCTGACAAGCAGTCAAAGTGCCATGCTCTGACGGGTGGTCACTGCTAAGGTTAAACCTGAATTTCGTTGGGGTTTTTGCATTAAAAGCTTTGATTGACAAGTTCCTCCTCTTAGGCTGATTCACTTTCCATGTTTAAGCTTCAGCTTTGCACATTCGTGAACTGGAAGGTGTGAGGGGATGTTCATTTATAGTCTGTTGCCTGTGACTGTTTGGCTCTAAGTTTCATCAAAAATTCAGTGGAGATGGTGAGGTTCAAAGGGTGTGTTTGAAAGGTGGAGGGTAGGATTTTTGCTTTGTATCAAATAGGTCTGTTTACTAAAGCAAACAATGAGTAAGAAGTTTGTGTGAAGCTTTTCTAAAGAGGTCTTAGAAGCGGTGACTCTCAGAAGGGGCTGTCAGCAGATTTTTGGGCCTGGTGGTGGAATTTTCCATGTCAAGCCACAAAGGATGAAGGTCTGAACCACACAGTGCACAGCAGTATTTCCCTGTTTCCTTCCTGCTCCTGCTGCCCCCTCTTTTCTCTCCACTCGTCCCGCGCTCCCTCCTGCCTGTCCCCAGCACCTTCTCCTTGCCGGGAAAGTTGCCACTTTCCTCCCTATTGTGGGTTCCCACGCAGGGATCCAGAGCTCCAAGGCCCCTTTCCCGGGCATCCAAGGGAAGCCTCCTGCTTTGCAGAGGTGGGAAGCCTCTGTGCTGCCCTGAAGTCCCTGCTGGCTGCAGATATTCGGGCTCTTTGCAAACAACTTGGTAACACTTTGGGTTCTCTTCTAGATTTAATTTGCTTCTGGACTGAATTTGATTTTACATACTGGCATTTGGAGTTTTTGGTCTTCCTGCCACATGTTTGTCAGTGGAAATAACTATAGGGGAGCACTTGGAGCAGTATGTCAGCTGGCCAGGGGCAAAGGTTCATGAATGCTGACGGCCACATCTGGAGAGAATCCTGCACTGATGTGCTTGAATTCTTCACTGTAAAGATTCAGCATCCAGTGTCAGTCCAGATTCCTGGCAGCTGCTTTTTGGGTACAAACTCAGTGATGTCGCAAATAAGCGCTGATCCAAATTGCTCATCCTGCAGGTGTAAAAAGCCATGAAGGCTTTGGCTCGTGAATTCATTACCCGTCAGAAAGATAATTATCAAAATCAATATTTATTTCTCCTTTTTGCAAATTTATCCGTGTCAACAGCTGCTTGAAGTCTATGCTTGTCACCCGCTGAGCCTCTTTGGCTGTGTTTTAAGTCCCCGTATTGCTGCACAGCTCTGCAGCGAGGTTTGTATCCCCCTCTGATGGAAAATACAGACCCCGTTTTAATAGCAGTGTACAACTGTACCAACGTGTCCCAAAGCCTGGGGAAACCTGTCTGCTAAAAATTAATAGAGTAGGAAGTCCTAGCATGAAGTAAAGCCTTGAGTGAAAGTCCATGGCTTCATGGACTGTTAATTCTTTATTAGGTTTTCCTAAGACTGAGATAAAAGGCATTTTATCTTTTTTAAGGTTTGCATTAACATGTCATTGAGTTTTATAGATACATTGATCTTCATTTGGCTAATCTAGAAAGGGTAATAGAAATGTGTGTTATATGCTAGAGCAAAGACAACTCGATAATACTTCACTTTTGTTATTTTTATTTATTTAGTTTTCTTCAGATACAGAACTGCAGTCAGTGTCCAAAGTTTAGAAATTCAGCTAGCTGTGTATTTTATTGCCTGTCCTGGCTGGGTTTCCATTTCTTCCTTTCCTTTTTATTTATTATTCTTTTTTAAATGCCTTTACTTTCTGGCTAATTTGGTGGCAAGGTTGAGGTCTTCCCTGAAAGCTAATAAAGAATTTTTGCAATATTTTCAGAAATAGTGTGTTTGCGATAGGTTCTTGGCTTTCTTGGTTACCTAACTTTTTAAAATCTGTGTGTTCCAGGGTGAGGAGGAGCCGTGAATGTGTCTGAATTCAGAGCAAAGACCCACATCTGACTGGTGTCAGTAGTTTAGTGACTCTCCTGCCCAGGTTTCTCTCTCCCTTTTCATGGCAGGGACCTTTTAATTATGGCTGTTTCTGAGGGAAACAAATTGTTGTCACCAGAGTCAATTTGTGCGTTTATTAAAGGTGCTTCTATGGAAAAAACTTTGTAAATAACTCTGTCTATTAATGAAGAATGGAGGGTAATCTGTGTATTAGTGCTGTGTATGAAAGTACATGCAAAGGGAACAAACTGACAAGTGATTTTTGGCTTCTCTAAGTCCAATCTGTGCATCCCTTCTCTAATGCTGTATCTGCCTGAACAAGATTAGGGGAGAAAAGGGCTGGCTGCAGCTACAGCCTCCTAGTCCCTGTGTCGAGGCTCGTCCTGCATCCTGCTCTCAGCTTGACAAATGGGGGACAAACCAAGTACTGAACTGGGTCCCTGTGCAGCACTAACTGGTGACAACCTTCCCCTCTCGTTAGCATCTCTAGGTGGAAAATCTCCTCTCGCCCCAAGTCAGCTCCAGAGACTGTGCTCAGACCTAAACAGGTTGGTAGATTTGGGAAATGTTCCCCTTCGTATCAGGGATTCAGACAGTCTGCCAAGCCAAAGTCAGAGCACGTTACGTCTCTCTCCCTTCTCATCTCCTCCTCCTGCTCTTGCAGCCTCTGGCAAGTGCTTATTTTAGCACCAGCTGGCTGTGATCCCTTTGAACTCTCTGATACGAGATCAAATGATAATTTATTACATATCATTATACACTTATATGTTATCTCTAGGATAATGGAATCTAAGTTTTAGAACTGCAAGTTTGAAACTTTGTGCTTGCATGAGTTTTCCTCCGCTCCCAAAACGAGAGAAGTTGAAGGTTTAAGAGTAAGAAAGAGGTAGATTAATCTTTCTGATGCCAGCCAGCCAGGAGCTCAAGTCCTGGAAAGGTAGAGCAGAGGTTCATAATCATCTGTAAAAAAAAAAAAAAAAAAAAAAAAAAAAAAAAAATATATATATATATAGGAAAAGAAACCTTTTATTTTTTAATATTTTTAGACAAATAAGTATGAGGAAGTTGTTGTCCACTTGGAGAGCTCCCAGGGCTAAGTCACTTGGATAAGTTACGCAGTGTGAATTACGTGCTCGGTTCTAGTTATAAACAGCAGACAAAGCAGAAGGTGGAAGGCTGCTGTATGCTGAGTTTCTGCAGGATTTGATTCCTGGGCAAGGGTGAAGGTGCACCCGGGCACCTCCCTTCCTGGAGAGGTAACAGTTTTGGGTATAATAAGACTGGACTTGAATTGACTCAAACTTGAACCACGCTGGTGGCGTTTCCGTACGTAGCTGAGCATGGGCAGGAGAGCCCTGCTTCCCGCTGCTCCCCTGCAGTGCCTGCTGGCAAATCCCGATGTTGGCCCGTGCTGGAGCGGTGTCACCAGCACCTACCGGCCCAGTGCCACCTCTGTCTGTGGCCAGGGCCTTTCCCAAGGGAGCAAATCCCACCTTGCAGGGGGCCGGAGCCGTGGCGGGTACGACTGTGCTGGGGAGACGATGCTCCCGCCTTGGGTGCAAGCAGGACAGGGCTAGAAATTCATCGGCCTTTCAGCTGTGATTGAGGTTGAGGGGGTCACGTCAGATTTACACTGGTGTCATTCAAAGCAAAAACTGGGCCCACAGACATGTGTTGATGTGAGGATCAGCACCGAGGAGCTGGGGGCCAGCGCTTTGGCTTTCCAACCTCTGTGCTAAACTATTACTGATCCAAACTCCACTTGTATTTCTTACGTGTCTGCATTTTTGTTGAAACAGCTGACAAGGACTGCCAATGTGGTGTGCAAAGGTTGTTCTTGGACTTTCCAGGGGTCTCAATCCTCGGGATTTTTACTGGTCTGCTACCTCTTGGTATCTGTGAATTGCTTCAATACAAAACTAATAAGTCAAATTTGGAAATGCTGCTGTAAATTACCATGCATCTGTTTCATGCCCTTGCAATACTTTGGCCAGGTAGGTGAGTGCTTTCTGCTTCGCTCAAGCCCCTGATGTGTGTCCATTGTTTTAAACTAATGTCACGTTAATGAGCTGTCATTTCCTAGCGGGTCCCTTGGGTCAGGCCATGATAGCTGAGCATCTCAGACCCTCTGCCCAGCTGTGTAATTGCCTTGTCACCAAGGAAGGAATTAGATCCAGCTTCTTGCCTTCGTGGGCAACCTCAAATCTCATCCAGTTCACTTCTCTCGACGCTTGAAGAGTTTGAAAATGCCGTCCCTGATGCTCATTATCTTTTATTGCCTCAATATATTAGCACAAGTGAACACACATCAAGTGTCACCTCATCTGTGGAGACCAAACTTTGTTTTTTTTTTTTTTTTTTTTTGGCTTGACAATTTTTATTCTCTGCCTCTCGGTTAATAATTGTCTGCCGGCAAGATAACCGTGTTTGGTGCTTCACAATATGTAAGCCATAATAATGTTTCACATTTCTTCACCCACCAAAGTTTTGACAAGAGCTCCTAGGGCGTCTTCCTCCCGAGCAGTTGGGAGTTGGAAGTTGAGCTCCAAGCTTCCCATAGGCAGAGGCAGCAGCACCCAAGAAGTCCTGGTGAAGCTGCAGCCCGTCCAGCTCACGAGGAGTGACGGGCTGCAGCCTTTGAGCACCGCGGTGAGAGGAAAGCGCTACCGAGGGATGGTTATTTTGTCCTTTCTGACAGCATCTGCCATGAATTTGTAAAATATGTCAAATGTGCACTGAAAACTTAAAATAATGCATTCAAGTGTGGAAAAAATATGCTTTGTTCTGACGCCGGGATGTGCTTGAATGGGGCTGGTTCAGTAAGCGAGGGAGCAGGGGAAGAGGTCAGGAACTACTCTAGGAATGCAAAGCCCTTTTACTGCATCACAAATTAATGGAATTGCTTGAGGCTGTTGTCATTTCAAAAATAGAAAGTTGAATTAAGTAAAGGCATATGAGAGAGTACAGCAACTTTTGTTCTGGCTATTTTGGGTAGGAAAAAAAAACAGAGTTACCATTAGAGAGGAAAGAAATGATGTGTGTGTGTGCTGCTCTGCTTTGAGAGGCAGTTATAAATTGATAACTTAATGATGTTTGAACTGCAGAGCCAGGGGCGTGCGGGTGTTCCTAGGAGAGTCTGAGAGCACATATTGCTTTGGGAGCCTAGTTAGTGTAATACTGGTTGCCTCTGAGAGCAATGCAAAGTGCAGGTTAAAGATTGGGTTCAGAAAATAGGCTCGGCTATCACTGAGCTAATAGTGGGTGAATCCGTAGATCCACGGAGCTCTCGTTTGCCTTTGTTTTCTAACACGGCTAAAAGGCTGCACGGCCTCACGGGCCTCTGTCCTGAAACTGGACAGGCTTGTGCTGAAATTTCCCCATGGGAAACGGCAAGTAGAGCTTAAACCAGCCTGGATAGCCCAGGTGTTTGTCCTGGCGAGCCGGGATTGGGTTGCTAAGGGCAGGTAGAACAGCGTGGGGCAGAGCTGGGGCTGGTGGCCGCGCTGCCAGTTTCATGCATCCCTTTGTGGCATGGGTGGCCATGGGTGTCACCCACTTTTCCTGGGATTAAAGTCACGGGGGATATGGCTGAGTGTTGGTAAGACAGAGGATTTTCTGTGTATTCAAGACACATCTGTGTTCGTAATAACTTTACAGGGGTTTTATTGTAAGCTGCTTTTGTAGCTTCCCTGGGCCTTTTGGGCCCATCAGGTTGGAGCTTGTTTCCTCCAAGAGCTTCTAAACAACAGGACGAGAATCTGGTGAAAGCCCAAGGCTCTGGAGCGACTTTATCGTTTTCACGCCGATTCCTTTGGAGAATCAGCTGCCAGCATTTTAATGTTCTTTAATTTCTGTCTCATGCAAAAATTTTTTTTTTGGTGTCATCAAAGGCAAAAGCTTCTGTGGGGAGAACCAGAAAGGCTCTAAAATGATGTGTCTGTATGATATGTGGGAGTGAGAATACAGATGTATCTAGGCTCAAACTTCATTTTACTACTCTGTGCTTCATTTTTTAACATAATACTTTGGCCCATTGACCACTGTCACATATTGGGGTTATCAAAAACCTAAGCTAAAATGTGCGTGCCCTGGTCCAGAGGGAGAGCTGTGGTGGAGCCCACACACTGGGGCTGAAACCTGAGGGAAAAGTCAGAAATGTTGAGGCCAGTTTAAGGATGAATCCTTAAGACACAGTATATATAGTATATATTTTCTGGTCCAAACAGAAGGTGAGCCATGCAGTCATCACTGCATTTCTCCCTTATGATTATTTTACTGGTGAACTCAACCTGGGAGCAGGATGTCCTGCTGATGGGCGGCCCACGGCAGGGGCTGGGGAGCAGAGGGGGGTCCCTGGTGCTTTGGGGCTGGTAGAGAGCACAAGAGCCTTTTGGCCAGTTCTTTGCTGCTGTACTCCTGAGTAACTTTGTGGGAGATGGGGCTGCACTTGCTATTCAGCCTCAGCTGCTTAGATCAATATCTGTAGCAGGAGAGTGATTTTAATAAAAGGGCTCTCTCAGCCTTCCTATCTCTGTGACAGATAGACCTCAGCTAACATAAATCCTCACCTTTCTCCTGTCAGTCTCTTGGCTTTGTGTGACATCGATGTTTTAACACTGAATACAAATATTTCTCAGCTTGCTAATGGTTTAGAGCATATACTTGAGATTTACTTTTGCAATCACCTGGTGCCTTTAGGGGATGTGCTCCCCCTGTAAGGCCCCTTTCTGTTTGGTGAATATATGCATGCGTTCCATACACACATTCATTTTCTGATGTTTATGAAATATCACGGGGGAAGATGGATTTTGCTTCACATAACAGCCATAGGGAGCCCTCTCCTAACCTGCTCCGTAGCAGCAAGTCCCACCAGTAGCCCTAAGGCCAATTTCTTCGGTAGCGAGAAGGAAGAGCAGGATTTGGCAATCCTGGGAGCTCTGACATCCTCCTGGAAGCCAGAAAGACCCTGCACCGGAGCCTGTTCAGGGGCAGGATGCACAAAACGTGCAGACAGAGGCGGCTTCTCCCTGCGGGCGACCAATATAGAAACCCTGGCTCATCAGGTGTGTTTATGCTGCTGTTTCACTGGAAATAGTCCCTGCATCTCAGTCCGTTCAGCTGCTGGATTTGTGACCTTTCGCTGCTGTGCTAATGGCCCTAATTTCACCTGGCAGGACCGTTTCCTGGTTGCCGGTGGATGCGATGCAGGAAACGCTCTCCTGGGCTCCTAACAACTGTATCGCCCCTTCTCGTTGAAGCCAAACTGGCAAGCGGGCCACAGAGCAACCCAGCCAAGCAATCTGAGCAGTAAAAATAGTCCTGTTAAATGACAGAGCTCTTGGGGGGCTCCAGCATCCCTGCACCCTGCGATGCAGGGAGCGGGAGCAGCGCCGCATGGGCTCTGCTGCCGGTGACATCGGAGAAAACGCCGGGAATTAGCGTATGGGCTGAAAAAACCTTGGCTCTGAAAATAGCTTTATTGGTTTAGTCAGAGAAGGGGGAAATGGAATGGGGTTGTTGGTATCTCAAAGGGGAGACCGTGCAGATTTTTCACCGCATTTCTGATTCTGCGTTTTGGGGAAAATGTTTGCTTCGTGCTCCAGCCTTCTCTGTACAGATTCACCTTCAGCGTCTATTCTGTGCCCTTCATCCATTGGAATGATCCTCTTTTCCATAATGGAAAGCAAATAGTTTAGACCTAATAGATTAGGGAGAGAATTCAGAGGACCTGGGAAGTCATGAATACCTGGCTCTGCACCTCCGTTATTCTGAGCTTTGCAAAATCTGCAGATGGGACCACAAAATACTTTTGCAGAACACATAAATAGCGTTAGTGGAATATATTTTATGTTTGCTGATCTAACTTCTAGCTCTTTCTATCAGACACGTTTGAATAAATGTTTATAACACGAAAGACTTTGGCTAGAAATGTGTGTGAGAGAGCAAGATAGAGACTACTAAATAGAATACGTGATGGCATAAAGATTTTATGGGGTTAGGGGATGGCCACATTACGCACAGATAGTGAAACCACCTCCAATATGTTTCAAGAAAACCTACTTTAGGCATGTTTTAGAGAGTTTTAAATTTTTTTTTATTGGGACTGTTTTTTGTATCACTGTCCCCCATAAAACCAGTACCTTAAGTTACCATGTTTCCCACTGTGCAGGGTTCAGAAAGAGTAATAAAAACCTCCCAAACATAACCCAGAATAGCCTTCCTACACTTAGAAATGCCAGAGGTTTAATGTCCTGTATCTCAGGTCCTTCCAGGGCTTGACACGAGGGTAGCAGTTGGAGGAAAGGGGATCTCTTCTCCATGGTGAAATAAAGTTTCTGTTCTGTAAGCTGCGAAGATGCTAGATTTCTATGTTAGTAGTAGTGAGAAATTTAACAACAGCTGCTGTTTCTGGGCCTGGGTTGAGCCTGGGGGGTTTCAAAAAGCAATGGGTATTGCAGTGCTCAGGAGCAGGATGTCCCTGTTCGGGAAAGTCAAACCCTTGCGCCGTGAACTGAAAGTGTTAGAGCAGTCGAAGACATTCCATATATACTCCTATTTCAGCATAAAAATATTTTCTGGTTTTAGACTGCATCACCTTTCAGCTAAAGACAGTCATCTTCAGAAATAAATATCTCCTCGCTTGCCGAACTAAACTGCTGGTGTTAATAACGATGCAGCTGTGGCTTTATAACTGATATATTTTTCTTATGCAGGCAAATCAGATGCCTGCACGTGGGATCGGAGGAAGGAGCACAGTAACTTTATTGCTTCGTTTTGCACGCTATTCCCTGGCTGGATGGATATACGGCCTGTTTGATAAGCATGTCTGAACTCCTCCTTTTCAGTAATAAAGTTATTAGCCGGCATCTTCCCAGAGTGGGTCAGATAATGAGGCAGTGCCTTAATGAGGCACTTCCTCATCCTTTTGTAAGTGGAGTCTCTTTCCTCAGAAAATAAATAAATCTCTGATATGCCATGTATAATGCTGCCACAAGGCTTTTCATTTCTAACTAAAAAAGCCTAAACTCTGCATATTTATTTGTTTGATATGTTTATCTTCTCCCATTTTGTGTGCGTGCATTACATAGCATCGGTCTGTTCTGCAGCGCAGCACTGAAGGACCGCAGAGCGGGTAGCGGTGGCCAGCCCGGGTCGGACCCCGAGCCCCGTAGGGCCGTATCCCATTTTTCCTTGCACCCGAAAGCCGATGCTGGACCGCAAAGGCAGGGAGAAGAGGCTGGCGAGGAGGGGGCTCCCCAGCCGTGCGCCGGGAGTCGCGTCTGCGCGCGCCGATTTGGAGCCGTGCTGTCCATGGAGACCAGCACTTTGCGCTTCCCTTGCTGGGTAACGGCATTTCTGTGCCTTTTGTTTTAGTGTGTTTCTCCCAACTTTTGCTGATAGAGAGTCCTGAATTAATCTTCAGGCCTTTTGGGTATTGGATTACACTCTGCCACGCTCCTTTCTAGGCCAGGAGCGCTGGAGCTGGCCTGGGATGCTAATCCTGTCATGCCTATTCATGCAGCCATTGAAGCAAGTGTATGGAAACAAATTGCTAGTCCAAGCTAAATTTAGATTTATTCAGTTGGAGTTAATTATAATCTTTATTTAGTCCCAAGTGTTGCCTTCTTATCATATACTTATTATAGCTGAGAAAATTAATTTTTATTTTACCATAAAGGTGAATGTAATAATCTGGATTCAGGGAGGGGATTACTTTAATAAGATTTATAGGCAGCCTTTCAGACAGTACAGTTTTATTACTATCTGTAGGTGGCCTTGCTATGTGCATGTCTTTCAGTATGGGTGACTGTGCAAAATGAATGCAGACTAAAAATATAGTAAGCGCCAGCTCATAAACTTTCACTCACAATATTTTTGCTAAGATGTGCGGGCAAAGCACTTGACTTGTTTTGGAACACAATAATACAATTTATTAGTGAACTTGTGGCTTCATCGGGGTTTCATCATACGCATGGTTTAATTTTGCATTTAAAAATATGTATTTTAGAAGATGAAGGATTTCTGGGAAAGGAGATGTTGCTTTCATGCTGTTCTGGAAGCAGAGGAGTGACGGGCAAACAGACATGAAGCGTAGGAGGAGAAGAAGCTTCAATGAAGAAGGAAAGGGCCAACAGTCCTTTGCCCTTAGACACTGAACCGCCAACATCGGTGTCCAAGCAGGGCCCCCTTCAGTGCTCTGGAGTCTGTGGAGGTGGAGACTCCTCCCAAGGGTGATTTATCACCTGCTAAGATATAAGTGTCTAGGAGAGGATAAATGAACTCTGGAGGGACCTTCTTTGTGATTTACTAGAGGGTATCCTGGAGCGTGTGCCTGGTGTAGATACCCATGTCCAACACGATGGGGCGACCGCTGCAGAGGGAGGCCGCAACGCAGAGTGCAGGGAGAGCCAGCAGCACAAGTTTGAGGGAGGCATTTCCAGATACGTGTTTGAGACATTGTCCAAAACCTGCACAATTTAATTAAGTTCTCTTCAGCTTTGGATGCTTGGATTGAACAGATTTTTTTTTTTTTTTTTTTTTAATTGCATCGTTTTTCTTACCTTGGTCTTCAAAAGCTGCTTGGCCAGCAACATTTTGCAAAGTGAATCTCTATCTATACAAATGTGTAACTGAGATTGAGAGTATGGACTGTAAAATGGCTCTGAGTACTGTTCCATCCTTTGATCAAACGAGGATAACTAAAAAGGGAATGCAGTAAGTTTAAAGGGGTCCTATCATCTTATCTTATGCTACAGTGTTTTATATGTTGACAACAACTGGTCTGACTTTATTGTTTAAAAAAACAGTGCTGGGAACCTTTCCTAGCTATTTATTGCAGTATCATTTGTATCTTCAAACTCTTTCAGTGCAATTGGAGTGATGCTGTTATCAGTCCCTTTCTCACCCCTGTGCCAGGGTGATTCACTGTGTAACTAAGTTGATACTGAAAGGAATAAGGCTGCTTCTGGGCGCTGGGTGATAGAAGTTGTTCCTTGGTGGGATGATATTAAGGAGAGGCAAAAAAGCCCTGCCTAAAATGCACAGCATGGACTCTGAATGCAGGAGGTAGATGGTGATGTGCACCCAGCCCATCCACCCTATGGTTATTTTATTAAATGCTGAATGAATCAGAGTTGGCATGAGTGGGGCATTCACCTAGGCATCCTAAAAACTTGGCATAGCCCAAGTTTGTCCTATTTGTGGTGCCCACATGAGTCTCATCTCATGGTAAATTTCTGCAATGTCATCATTTTTTGCAGCAAGGTTTAAGAGTGGAGTAACTTGCACGTTGCAGTGTCACCAGCTGTACCTGGGCAAGGGTTGCGGGCAGGTGCCATCCTGGACATCTCCCCATGGGACGAATCATCTCGTGTCTCCTCCCGTGGCTGAGGCCTGTGGCAGTAATTAGCTCTTAACCCTTGTGTGCATAAAAGTGACCTATTCCAGAATTAATTAGTCTGCTGTAATTTAGTAGTTCTAGAATAGCTTTCCATGTGAAGAGGCTCTCTTCTGGGATATAATATGTTTTTATTCTAGGATAATGGCTGCATTTCCAGAGCAAAATAATTGTTATGAATAGAGCCTTTTTTGTATTGGAATAATGTACGTGTATAGTTTGGTCTTTATGGCCTGTAGTGAGGGCTGGTGGGAAGGGCTGGTGATTTTTCTCCTATACAGACAAGCCATTGATTGCTTCTGCGTGAGTCATGGATAACATCACAGCACTTACTGGCACCACATTACTTGAAATTATTCCTCTTTTTGAAAAAGAGGAGTGTCTATATGATCTCATGCTGCAATTCTGATGATGCTGCTGCAAAGACAAATTTTCTCATATTCAGTTTTCACAGGTGCAGGGCTGGATTTCTTGTTTGTTTTCAGGAAAGAAAATATTGGAAAAGTTGCATATTTTAAGCACTTCCTATTTCTCACACCTCCCACTTCTGAATTACTAAGACATTAGGAACTTTGTTCCTGGTAAGTAATTAGCTGAACTGGGGGTAAGATTTAGATTTGAAATTTGGTTTTATGCTGCAAAAAGAGTATTTTTGTCTTCAGTTATGGAAAGATAAATTTTAAGGTCTTCCCCCTCCCCCCAGTTATAGCTTAATAGAGAAGCATTAGTTTATAATGCTGACCTCCCATTGCCACTACTATGTTATAGGAGACTATTTGTTTTGCTCGTTAGAGTTTATGAAATCTGAGAAATGTAGCATGGAGGAATCTTTGTGTTGGGTGAGTATCAGGCTTTTATTGCACAGTGTGATCTACAGCCAGGGGCTTGCATGTGCCCTAGTTTTGTGCTGCATTTTATGTCTTCAGCCCAACTGGCGTATCTGGATTTAAAACAAAAACGGTGGATATTTTTTACAGTTAAATAAGAACCTCCAAGACAACAGAAAGCAAGTTCTATGTAAGGGATGAGCTGATCCGGAGGGGAGATTCCCCCTGTTGCCAGCACTCTGGGGCTGGTTGTGCACTGCGATTTCTTCCCTCTGCATCCTCAGAAACACCAGGAATGAGTTTGCTCCTCCATGTGCAGGCTCCAAGTTTGCAGGGTGGTCCCTGGCTGGGAGGTGGGGAAGGGGGTTTGGGCACAAAACGAGAGGGACAAGATCTTCTGGAAGCCGACCTGTCCCTCCATGTGTTTGGTTTTTCACTTAGTCCAGATAGAGGTGTTTCCAAAGGGGCGAATCATCCTCTGCAAACCTGTTCTTAACATCCCAAGCTCTGGTCGAGCCTGTGTTATTCCGCTCAATGTCCTGATCCCAAAGGAGCCTGAGAAGCAGCCGGCCTTGGAAGCAGCTCCCAGCAATGGGGATGCTGGTGTGCGGCCTCCATCCCCTTTGCCTCCACTCTTGCTCTTCTTGGCCTCACAATCAGGAGTAACCCCTGCTCTGATCTAGTGCTCTACCCTCTGTTGATGTTGCTGAAGTGGTTATTAATGGAGCAGGTGATTTATCAGTCGCTTTGTTGCACATCAGAGAGCTGGGAACGCGGCCTGTTCCTGGTTGTTACTGTAGGGAGATTGATGCCGTGGCGCTGACTTGCCGAATTAAAAAGGCGGGTGTTGGCCTGCCATTGTGTGGAGTATTTCTTTTTAGATGTTCCTACAGCATCATAAAACGCTACTAAATTCAGATATCATATTTTGTTGCAGGCTGGTTCTAGGACAAAGCCTAGCCCTGTCTACTGGTGTTTATGGCCGCCCATATAAGCTTTCAGACAAAATTTGTGTCTCATTTTGTTTGAGTTATAGAGGGCTGATATCCTAGGCCTCGTACCAGTTCTCAAAAAAAGGCCAAATGTTGCCACTGTAATGAAATCGAGGGAAGGGAAAGCCATCCCTTTTAAAGTTCCTGTAAATCAGTTCCCGAGGGAAATAAAATATCTGCGTAAAGGAGGGGAGGGGGGAAAAGAAAGCTGTAATGTAAATACAAATGTATTTAAGCTTTGCCTCACTTCCAGTTTTTCTTTAGTCTCTGGAATGATGTCAGTGTTTAAATCTCTTCCTCAATCTGGTGCGTTTTGGGAGAAGTCAGTTTTTGCTCGTGTAGAGATCGAGGGTTCTGCTGCGGCTCCAGGTCCTTGGCTTATCTGTATGGAAGCCCAGTTTCCATGATAAATGAGATGTCCTGGAAGTATTGCTTTCAAATGTAGCCGGATTTATCTACAATTAATTAATCTGGGAAGGTGCTTGTCTGCATTTGACTTTTCAGCACCGAAGCAGCTGCCCCCATCCCTGCCTGAGCTTTTACGGGATCCAAGTTTGGTCTCGGCCCCTGCGGCCGTGAGCTCTGCCGGGCAAGCCGGGCCATGGAAAGGGGCCCTCTAAATACCAGAACCGTAAGGGAGCTGCCAAAACTTGGTGACTTTGGTGCTGGAATTGGCACCAATCCACCTCCGGGGGAGGCAGCAGCACGTCAGTGTCGGCCGTCGCTCCCTCGTTGCTGCTGCACATCTTGGGAACGCTTCCTTTTAATTCATTTTGTTTCTATTTGTTTCTTCTGTGTCAGTCTCAGGAGCTTGCATTCCTGCTTGTATTTATGTAATTGTTTATTTTTTCTCTGTATTGTGTGAATTGTTAGTTTAAAAGACCCACCATTTCTTTCTGTTAGAATTGCAGCCCTGGTAGAATAAATCTCGCTATTAATTAGAGATAGACCCAAGTTGCAGACTATTTGATACATCCCTCCCTCTGGAATCTTTGTTGCCCAGGAAAAATTGTTCTAGTGCTGGCTGGAGGATTGACCATTGTGTGTTAGAGTAATGTCTGTGAGCTCCAAATGTGTTTCATTCTCTGCTGGAATTAACCCAAATATCCTTCTATGCCTTTGTGAACCTTCTGCACATAAAATATTCCTCCTTTGCTCAAGTTCACCCTTGCCTGTAAGTCCAGTCCACTGAGACCTCTATCAAAACCTGTATTTATTTTGTATGAAATGTTTTGGTTTAAAGAATATGAAGTTTCTATCTATTTGCAGTCAAATTATCCATCCCAACTTAGTTTTGCTGTGACTTTGCAAATCTCAGCCTATTATGCATTGTGTGCTAGTAATGTTAGTCTAAAGAAAAAACATTTTGTTTTACTGTCTACTCATCTGCAATATGGTGGTTGCTTTTGCAAATTGAAACGTGGATGGGAACAAGCCTTAGGTTAGATTTGGCTGTAAAAGAATGAAAGCCAACCAGAAAAAAGAATTGGAACTTGTGCAAGACCCAGTGTTATCACTCAGTCTCCCCTTCCTGCTTCATCCTGGACTTGTTAAATGACTTTAAAGATGGTTTTAGATGACTTTAAAGATGGTTTTAGATGGGGGAAGGTCGCAAGGGAGCTATGCAGCCAATATAATAGGAGATTTTAAGTGTATTAGCTTTTAGTAAAAACACTTATTCTACTGTACTAGCATCAATTTATTTCATATTTGTTGCTAGTGGTGATGGTCTCTGGCAATACGCTGCTTTTTAGGCAAACGGAGGGGTTGCTAAGCAAGCATTCGAGTTGGCTTTCTGTTTGCTCTTGTTTTTGGCCTGCAGTGGCGGAGAGCCGAGGAGGGATCATGGACAGCGTGCAGAGATTTTCCAACCTGCCGACGTATCTCCCCGCGAGCCCGCACATCTGCAATGCTGACGTCTCCTTCTTCCTCAAAGAGGCCAACCAGGACATCATGAGGAACTCCAGTTTGCAGTCTAGGGTGGATTCGTTCTTTATATACAAAGCCAAACTGCCACCTATCTTAAATGCCACGTATGGACCTTTTTCTGTTGAACAGCCTGTTCCGTTGGACCTCATGCTGACTACTGCATCTTTTGGGTTCACAGATGAATTCACTTTTAACTGGAAATTAAAATCGCACATACTTGACAGCTCAATATATTCCAACAAACCTAAAATACAAACCTTGTTCTATATCGCGGGGAAGGACTGGGATGACTATAACTCCGCGGAGACGTTGCCTTGCGTGAAGATGTTTGCTTTCCTGGAATCTAGAGAAGTTGTGGCCAGCTGTAGGTTGAAAGGTCACCTCGGATTATGTGTTGCAGAGCTGGAATTGTCTCCCAGCTGGTTCAGCTCCCCTTCACCGCTGGTTTCAGAGCAAATGGCCTCCTTGGAAGGGATTACTGTGGAGCTCTTCTATCAGATTTATGCAGCGGATGGGGAATGTTCTCCTGAGGATGCTGCATGGGAAAACAATATCCATGCAGGTGAAGATAATGAGCACAAGGTCTTGCCAGCTATGGAGAGGATTGGTAGCATCGTTGTTTACCCAAATCATGACAAATTAAAGCAGTCTGCACTGAGGCTGGATGATAACATCATGATCCACTTACCGCTTAGTCCTGTAAAAGAAGGCGACGTTGTTACCTTTCATGTTTCCCTTGCTGAAGGCTCACTAGCAGACCAGTTTGTATTAAGGTAAGTGAATCTGAAGTGTTGTGTACTAAGTAGCCTACAAAGAGGGACTAATGAATGTTTAAAGTAATTTCTTTGACTACATTCTATGTTTTTTGAGAAAATGTCATCATTTGCTCTCTGTTTGGGGAAAATGGCAAACGGTGTTGAGTAATCTGCGTATTTCTGGAACATGGAAATGTAAAGTATGAGCTATTAATTTTTGTATGATATTCTTTGTTTTAATTCTGTTTGCTTTTAGCGATAATTGTGCCTTTGTAAATTATGCCTTCGTAAGTCACTCGGAATAACTGTTATGGTCCATTTTGCTAGACAATTGATCTGGTGTTTTCCACTGTGTTGGTGAAGCTTCCCCTTGTTTTATAAAGCTTTTTAATAGTATTTGGGTATTTCCAGAGCATTTGGGATACTTCTTGCCATGGTCCTATACAATGGTGCGTTTATTTCATGGTATGAAGAGAAAGTGAGACGTGCTCCTGGCTGCGTAGGAAATCTGTGACAGGATTTACATCTAGATTTTGAGAGTCCCAGTTTGGTTCTGCAGCAGGGCTGCCTTCATCGTGCTTTTGACTGCCTGTTGTGTGGCCCATTTCCGTTTTTAAGTTTTGAAAATTTCTGGTGACTTTTACTCGTGAATCTCCTTGTCATAAGAGAATTCCAGCGCTTCCAGTCACCTGGAGGGTTAGGGTTGCATATTTATGTCCTTAGCCGTCAGACTCTTGGCTCAAAGCTACGTAGAGAGCTTATTCCCCAAGAAATGGGAGCCAGACTTGGGCAATAAAAGGGCCAAAAGGTAATTGAAAAGTGTCTTATGCTGTGAGAACGTGAGAGGCTGGGGAGGGAAGGAGGTGCAGCACCCACGAGCAACCTCGGAGCAGATTCCTTCCTTCCTTCCTCCTAACTTTGTGATCCGAGACGACGGGGGCAGAACACAAGTGCACTTCAGGGACAGATGTGGAGAAAACAAAAGCAAACCTTATGCAATGCTTCCAAAGCATTCAACTTTTGTGAAAGAGCATTTCCATATTAATAAACTTACAGATTGCAGTCTGAATCAGGGAAAGCTCTTCAGTGCAACGTGCAGAGAAAGAAGAGGAAATGGCTCTCACATCCTATCTCACGTCATTGGGTTTAGCCAGACTTCAGATGTTTTGGGTCAGGAAGGCCCTTCTATAAAACTAAGTTATTTTGTAATTGCCTATGCTTGAGTTTGCTGGGTTTTATTTGATAAACTTCAATTTGGCTAGCGTCAGAAAACTAGATGGACCAACATCATGGGTGGCTGGACTTGCCCACTTGTTCTGTTGATTCACAAAGCTAAAACAGAGATTGGAGAGTCTGCCTAGGGCTGTGCAAGTATTTTACATGAGCTTTTATGTTCTCTTTGCCTCACTACAGTTAAAATATTGGCAACAACATAAGACCAGGGTTTTTGTTTAGTTGGAATTTCTAAAATATTTTTTTATCTTGGAACAAACAGCACGAGGGTAGAGTTTTTGCCGTTCAAGCAAAGAAAAACCAAAGGCGTGTGCGGAAGAGCTTTTGGAAGCTTCCAAAGAAGCTCCCAGAACCAACCAAGGGTTTGGAGGAACCGGCAGCTGAGGCAGCCAAGAGCCTTGAGGCAGGAGAGCTTTGAGCCAGGGGCAGCAGGAGCTGTGGGAGCCTCGTCCTGTCCCGCTCGGCGCGGGGACCCTCGTGCCGCTCTCCCGGCGCCGCGGAGCGCCGTGCCCGGCTCCGGAGCTGCCAGCAAGGCAGGCAGGTTTCCATGGGGATGTCCCTCTTTGAGAAGCGTGTGGAATCAGTTCATCTCCAGGAAATGCTCCCATTATAATAAATGCACATGGTTTATATGCACAGAAATACTCCTTAGGAAAATTCGTTATCGGCTCTGTGTAGCTTAGCCTGTCTCATCTTATGTTTTGGCTTTGTTTATATTTTGCATCAGATTTTTTTTTGTATTTTTCATCAGATGAACTGCAGGTATTTTTATTTAACCTTCAGTTAAATGCTGAAGGTAAGAAGCAGAATGCAGCTCTGCTGTTTGCTCATCCTCCTGGGTGGAAGGGGCACCAGCAGCTGCTGCTAGGAGTGCTTCAAATTGCATGCTTTGTGCCCATAGAGAGTTTATCCAGCTGAAGTTTACCCAGTAAGCAGGGAATTATGCTGAGGAAAATACAATCACTATAGCACCTATGTGTAATTTATGCAGTTTGCTTACCAGGCAGTCCCTATTTTTCATCTCGTTGCTAATGTCCATAAAAACCCACAAGGTTTTTATATACATAGAATTTTTGTGCACTATAGCCAGAAAAAAATATATATTCAAGTGAATGTTTGCCTTGGGAAATATATTTTTGCCTAATATAACTGGTTAGTTTTAACCATCTTTTATACATGGAGCGGACTGTATTCCAGGGTGGCTCGTTCCTGAGACAATAGATCCAAATCAAGTCATTTTCAAACCACCTTGGATGCAGACCTCAGAGCTCTGACATTGTGCAAAAAGAGCAGATACGCTCAGTTTTATGCACTTCTTTACTATCACATGGCAATATTGCTGCATAGTATTTTATGTTGGATTTCGCTGTAGGAAAATGGACTTAAGTGAATAAAGGATTCTTCCTTGGTTAATTCTGCATTCTGAATCCAGCCTGGAAATTGGGAAGCAATTGGGAACAGTTTCTTGGTTGAGAATGCTCTCTGTGGAAAGAAATAACGTGCAGCAGATTGGGGTTAAAAGGGAATATATGAAGCTCTGTAAATTCCGGTCCTTACCATCAGATCAAACTAGTTTTACTCTCCTTAAACCGAAGTTTTTGCTTTTAATACAATAATTGGAATTTAAGATTGAGTTGCAGCTTCAGTTTTGCTATGCTTCAGGGAAATTTGTTTCTTTTTATGGTGCAATTCAGTCAGCGTGGACTGTTGTAATTGAAAGACTTGTATATGTCAAGGGCAGAATTTGGAGGCTAAGCATGTGTTTGATGCTTTTGCTGTGTCTGATATTCATATTGCTCGTTTTGTTGACAGATGATCTTATACATGTGTGTAATGAAATTCTTATGACACCAGAGATTAATTTGTGGCCTTGCTGGTCTGGTCCATACTGTAAAATTCGCCATCTGTGAACATAAATTCCACCTGTTATGTTAGGTAGGCTGCCACTAAAAATATTTTGCCATAAAGATAGGCGAAATGGGCTATGCTGCCATGATTAAACTTTCTTTTATGGGCTAACCTAGTTTAAAAAAATGGTAGAGGAAACACAGCTTTGAGAATCCTACAGAACTAATGGAGCTACCAGCGTTACGAATGGTGGTTCAGCTTTGTCTTTTGATGCCTTGGGGTATCTTACTGATGCCTTCCTCATTGACAAGAGTAGATAAGAGATAAACAAGGAAAAAATGGAAATTATGACAGAAGAAGGCTTTTGTGCTATTCGCTGAACAAAGGTTGTCTCTTGATATACATGGAGGAGGAGCAGAAATGGGAGAGCAAAATAATCCTTACTTAACTGGAAGGACAGAAATCTCACCAAATAGTGTTTGGGAATGGTTTGCATTTATTATTATTTGTGTGTGTGTGCTACTATTTAACTCCATCTGGGGACTCGAAAAGTAGATGAAAAAGAAAAAAAAAGCCATTTTGTACAGCAAGAAAACACCTACTGGAAGACCTGGAAGCTGGTTATGAGGAAAGAAAACATGATTCTTGTTTATAAATAAATAGTGGAGTTTTTGTCCCGTTTTCCAAGTCATCCTGTTTAACCTGTTAGCAAAGATATAACCGTAAAGTAGCCTGATCACTAATAGCAATTTGTTGAGTCCTGGGTAAAAACCAGGTTTGTCAGCATTCATTACACATCCCTGATGCCAGTATCCCACATTCCCTATCAGAATAGACGCAGGAATTGGAGATATTCCAAGAATAATAGGAAGGGGCAGAAATCAGGTAATGAATCCTATGCTAGACAGATGAAAGAGGCTTCGGCTGGGATGCAACCTGCTCCATCTGGAGAGGGATGGTGGGACTGTGCAGAGGAACGTAGCAGTTTGGTGCCTAGGCAACCCAAAGGGAAGAGATGATGTGCATCTCTGTGCCATGCGCCACGTATTGCAGAGATTCCTTTTTGATTTTTTTTTTTTTTTTGGATGAACCAGTACAAGGTGTAATACACATGGGTTGGCTTTTACTGATTATTCTCACTAGGAAAAATGATATTAAGGATTTATATTAATAAACATATAGCCATATGGAGGAGGCTGTGTCTCCTGCTAAGAAATAAAAATTGCACAGGCCATTAAAAGTGACTTACAAGGCTTCTGCGTTAATAATGAAGGATCTGTAGAAGTCTGAGCAGTCGTCTAGAAGGCCAGAAAAAGATCATTAAGAGGATGTCTCCTGCCAATAGCTGCCAAGAGCAAGCAAGGGAAAGAAAACAGAAGGTTTTAGATCTGGAAATGCATAGGAGATGAGAGCACTGCCAGGCTCCTGCAGCCGGGATGAGGAACGGGCTCCGGGTGGCTTCCTCGCTTGCAGCCAAACAGTTAGGAAGCGGGAAGCAGGGTGGGACTATCACTGCCTAGTGAGATATAATGATGAATCGAAACTTTACTTCATGATGAAAACCCAGCATAAGTGAAAGTACTGACAAGGGAAAAGATGCACTTCTCAATTAATCATAAGTGCTAATTCAGATTTAGAAATAACTGTAAATTAAATAATTGCTGGAGCCATGGGAATATTTGTTTTTAACCTGAAGATGTTAATAAACCCAGGATGAATATGGAAGTTGGTTATTTTCCTCTTTCCTCTGCATCAAACTAAAAATATAAAACAATGATTAAAAAAACGCTAATCATTACAAAGTCTAAAAATACTAGAGTTGTCTGTATTGCCTTAGCTCAGTCTTCATGTCTGTGTGCATTGGAACATATTCCTTAAAGAGATATTCCTATTACTTTTTTCCAAGGTCTGCTGCCTCATTCAGTGCATAGATGATCTTGCTCCCACTCTTTCCTTCTTTTCATCACTGAATGGAAGAGGAAATGACATCTGCTCAAGACCCTCTTCCAAGGAAAGGTGTGGGAAAGCGTTCTCCAGCTTTTATTTTGTTTATTTGAGCTTGTTTCAACCATTCTATAAATTTGCTTTCAGAAGCAGTTGAACCACTACTTTTTTTTTTCTTATTTTGATGATGGGCACCAGGCCCAGAAAAAGGCTGGCCGGATGCTTGGAGCTTGACAGTGCAGTAAGACTCTGCTCATGTGTCGTGACTTGGCATGGAGCTGCATGTTTCAGGAGGATGCGCTAGGGAGTAGCAGGACCCAAATTTGTGTTCCCTGAAGGAAAAAGGAGTTTTTGGAGGCCACAAGGCCACAGGGGGTCATGGCACTGCACTTGGTGCCTTGGCCCTGCAAAGCAGCTCCAGTGTCCTGCGTGAGCATGACCCCAGCGTTGAGTTGTCGTAGGTCCTGGTATCTCAGCATGAGCCACTAGAGCCTCTCTTTAAAAACGCTATGAGAAATTCCTTCAGCATTTTGCTGTGGGACTTTTCCTATTTGTTGTTTTAAGGTAAGGGCGGCTGCCCTGAGAGTGCTGGAGAGGGAGGAGTGAAGCCACCCTCTCCCACAGTTGGAAAAACTGCTTAAAAAGTACAAAATAAAATAGCTCCTTCCTAAAATCAGAGCAGTCCTAAAAGCTTAAAAAATGATGGATTTCCAACAGGGAATAAATGACCAAGGGTGTCCGACAGAGAATAAATGACCCAGTGAGTCCTGTAAGACCGGAAAGGGCCCCCAAGACTTCAGTCAATAAAGCTTTTTAATGGAATTTTAGATAAAGGTCAAGTATCTGCCTCAGGAGCCGCCTGGCGGTGACGGCTCCTTGGAGGCAGGAGCCCTGCGGAGCAGCAGCCCCATGTGCCGACTCCGAAACGCTTCCAGGAGCAGCCGCTGCATTATGGCCATAACGTGCTCACCCTTTCTAGCCACATTTTCTGACTTCTGTCGCCTTGCAGAGGTGTTGTGAGCATGCTGCTTTATTCAAGAGCAGAGCTAGGGGATGTCATTATTTAATTAAGGTGGTATTAAGGTAAATGAGGCTGGGGGGTTGATTGGAGGCTGCCCGGGCTGGGTTTTGGTGGCCGTGGGCAAGTCACTGAGCAGGCCTGACCCGTTGTTGCCACCATGGCCTTGGCGTTAATGATGCCCCCTTCTTCTGCAGGGACTGGGCTTGGTGTTAACAAGAGCTAAAGGGCTGGGTTGGCTAAAATGCAGAATTAGTTAACTAAAATATTTAGCGTGCCTGTGCATTTCACCAGAGGGTTTTCCTCTGAGAAGAAAAAAATCACTAGGAAAGTCTAACTAGAAGAGCCATACTTTGACAGTTTTGGGACATTCCACATCCACGGTGGGGTGGGAGGAGGGTTGCTGAGTGCCGTGGAATCAGAGCAGCACCCGGCTTTGTGCCAGGAAGGTGCTTGGTGTTACCCAAGATGGTGCTTCCTCCTTCCTAGCCGTGCCAGTGGCCTTCCTTTACCCATCAGTATCTGGGAGTACTGGGGGATGTAGCTCTACTGGGTAAATTAATCTGCTGTGCTTCATAATCACAACTGTAAAGTGGAAGAGGAGAGGGTGGCGATGGCTTCTACGTGTCTTGATGAGGAGGCAGCTCGTCCCCACAGCGCGGAGCGCGAGTGGCGCCGCGCGCCTTGTTTGGCACAGGAGCCGCTTCAACACGCGCGTAGCAAACACGGCGTGTGGTGGAGGCCCTGTCAACCTCCTGTCTACTGGGGCATTAGCAGGCACCGCTATCAGCGTCAAGCGGGGAGATGATGTGAAAAGCCCGTGCCGCGTGTTCGGAAGGTGCCAATACGCCACGTGGCTTGATGTGAGCTGAGTCTTGTTGACAGTAATGGAAGGAGATGGTACATTTTTAAACGCTTTGGATTGTACAAGCCTGTTCCTCAACCGATCCTTGTCTCCCAAAGTTTCGACATGACAGCTCCGGCTAATTAGCACCAGGCAGCCTCCACTTAGCTTCATGTCGCGTATGTGAGCGTGGCGGGATCCAGAGGGCTCCGTCGGCAGCAACCGGGCCACAAGAGCAGGGACAGCCACAGCAGAAACGCTCATAAGGTACCTGAAATACTCAGGATCACTGTTGTTATTTTTTAAGTTGTACTTGAATTGGGAAAACAGATCAGAGATTGTTCTCTGAGAAGGATCAGGGAGGCGGCTGCAGTTTTGGGTGATGGGCTGCGTGTGCTTTGCTTTGCGCCGCCAGACAACGCCGGCATCGATCAGCTTCTCGTTGAGCTCTTCATTAGCCGGTGGTGCAGTAAATCACCGCCTTGTTTAACCACGTCGAACGTGACGGCGATTCGTTCATGGCTGAGGTTGGTTCTTTTGTGTGAAGAATAACGTTAAAAGGAAAGTATAAAAATGTCTGCTTCAAAATTTGCTTTCTTCCTAAATTAAATGTTTTGGGCTGTCCATTGCTGTCATTTTATCCTGGTCAAAAGCAAGTGAGTAGCACCACATACAGTTGATGAAATGCTGCTTTGAGCGAGCACACTGATTATAATTTCTTCACGTCCCCACTGGTACAGTAGAGTTACTTTGGTCCATGTGTTCGCCCATCGTGGCATTTGCATGGTACGATATAGGAAAGCCAGTGTGATGATTAGCTGACAACCGTGAGGAGAGCTCACTTTCAAGAAGAGCAAGAGACAGAAAATTGCAAGAAAACTGTAAAAATGGGTTTTTTTTCCTCTTTTTTTTTGTGCACCCCCAGTTCTACCAATAAAAAACTCATAAAAAGCTTTTTTTTGTTTTTTTTTTGGTTTTTTTTTTTTTTGTTTTCTGAGAAAAACAGAAGGGACCTGGGCTTTGTGTGAGGTTTTTAATGCTCAGATGGATGCTGCATGTGCCTCAGATGCTGAACTCGATCAGTGCATGAAGGTAATATTATTAACAAAGTTATTGGATCCCAGATGAATCAAAAGAGCTGCAGGAGAAGAAAACAGTGACAAATGACTCTGCCATCCTGAGGCGCAACAAATGGTGCTTATAGTTAAAGCTATTTCACTTCTGGCAGTGTTTGGCCTCGAGCTCTGAGGAGCTGTGTGGGCAGAGGAGAGGTTGGGCTGAGGGCTGCGGAGGCTTGAGGAAGACGATGCCACTTGGCAGCAGAGCTGCAGACACATCGCTCTGCATCCAGGAGCTGGCATGGGGGCTCTCATGCACCCAGGGAAAATTCGTCCCCCAAAACACCTTCCTTAGGTGAAGATCCCTGACCCTGTGCAGATGCTGTGAGTATTCCTAGCAGTAAAAGAATTGGTCAAGAGCAGCACAAGCGTTTCTAGAAGCATCAGAAGTATCAGCCTGCCCTTTGGGAGGGTGGCATTCAAACAAACAATGTTTGTGGGTACATTTGTAAGCCTTATTGCCCTGGGCCACCAGGCATGGCCCCAGCAGGTCCCCTTCCACTCCTGCCGTGCTCTAAGTTGCTCAATGTGACCAAAAGATATCTCCCTTCCCCATGTTGCTCTTAAAGAAAAGAAGAAAAAAAAATCCTTTTTCAGATGCTTTTTTTTTTTCTCACTGTGTAGCCCAAACTTTTATGTGGGTTAATGAAGGACTAGTCAAATGTGGTAACACCACTGCATCACCTGTTCTAATTGCATGGGTTCTAGAAGATGCTAAGTGTGAAAGGAAGAGAAGTAGGAGCAAGGGATAGATGGTGCCTTGTTCATGGGCTTTCTAAGCATCTGCTCAAGTTAATGAGGCTCTGGACAAGAAACGTGCCAAGTGGCCCCAGGAAGCACACGTATGGGCTCTTTCATAGAGATCCCTTGTGGAAAAGGGTGATAAAAGGCACCAAGTGATACTTGTGGACAGTCTGAAAGGTTTGTCCCAGAGACCGAGGGAGAAGGGGTAGCTAACTATGAGAATTTGGACCAGGATCCAAATGCTTTGTGATCAGGAGTTGTTTTGAATCTGGGAGTTTGGCTCAGCCCCATCTAGGATTTAATTTGCCTGGTCAGATTCTTCTCTCCTTTAGACAGAAAAGGGTAGGGGTTTAATTGACTTCTGCAGAGTTGTCTAGCATTTGTGGCGATAGAACTGCTTGAATTTGGTTTTATGCAAGGTTTATGTGCATGTCGGTGTTCTAGCTGCCTATTCTCATAATTCCTGGGAAATGTGTTAGGGCTAGTTGTGCCATTTGAATAGATAGGGACCAGTCTTGTTTGGAGAACTGTTTTCAGTGATACACGTTTACACTAGTATTAGAGCCTTAATTAGGACTCTTCCTGCTGTGCTCTCTATAACTTGGCGTAAGTAACTGGGCTGTTCAGCTAAGATGACTTTGGACTCATTTGCCAAAACTAATAACCCTTTAAAAATAACTTAAGCCTTTCAAAAGAATTGCAGTGTTGCTCTTGAGACCAGGACTCCTGTATTTGCCATGGAGCAGGTACAGAATGAATAGCAGTATTGTGGACTCACTCAAACAGGAACTTTATGTGAGATGTAGTGATTACAGCAATTACATCCTCTTTGTCAAGGCAACTAAGGCTTTATTTCAAACTGAAGTTAGCTTTTTTTTTTTTTTTTTTCCCAAATGAATCTCTCTTCTGCATACATTATTCATTTTTCTTTGAGATATTCAGCCTATAGGACTTGTATGAGCTAAAATTCAGTATTATTGTGTATTAATTATTGTATTGAGGTAATGTCCCAGGCAGCCTGCTCGAGGGTCAGATTGTGCAGAGTTCCCTGTACTGGCTGCTGTCGAGAAACGGGACCAGGCCGTAACCATCATCTCGGGCAGGAGCAGCCCAACTGCACGTCCAGAACAAGCCGTGAGGAGTTTGTGTTCTCATCTTGCTCTGTTCCGTAAGCTGCCTCAAAATTTGGGGCATTTTGGTCCAGTGAATGTTTGGGCCAGTGCAATTTTAACCATACTCTTAAACTTTTTTTTTTTTTTTCTATAGATATGTGGGGAAAAAACTAGGTCATGTCAGCTCAGGTTTTCTAAGTCCAGCTAACTTTGAGTGATTTGAGCAGTGTGAACTTCTTGCTAGCAGAGTTTTCATTCTGCAGGTTAGTGCCCAGAAGATACGGTTAAGATGGACCCTTTTCTTTAACAATTTTGGACGCCCTAACTTAGGCTGCTTTTTCTATTCCTTTCTTTAATGAAAAGAATGATAAAGAAGTGTCTATAAGCCTTGCCTTGAATATGCTACACCTTCGTTTTAAGATTGTGAGTTCATTGTCTGTTTCTGCTATTATATAAATAGCATCGTGATTGACAAGAAAGCTAAAATGACTCTGTTTAAATGTGCGCTGCTCTCCTAAGAAACCTACATTCATTATTCCCGGAATGACTGAAAGACCTACAATAGTTTATAATCTGGCATCATTTCATTCTTCTTCATGGTATTATTAATCACCTTGCCATAAAATGTCAGGAGAATTTTGTTCAGCCAGCATGATTTGGGCTGAGAAAGCCGTATTTTTAATATTAATGTATCTAAGGAAATTGGGTAGATACCTTTGCATTCTGGGAGCTATAAAATGGATGAACGATGTCCTCTGAGCAGACATGAGAAGCTTGCAGTGTGTTGGCGTTGAGGAGCGGTTGAACCTGCAGCTGTGGCTCCTCGGGACGGAGGAGGCTCGTGCTGGGCCCGTGTCCTTCAGGCCGGGGTTGGTTGCACCTTCTGCAGCGGCGAAGCCCCGCGGAGGCCGCGGTTCCTCTGCGCTTGTGCTGGAGCATCTCGCTGGCCAGAGATGGGAAACCCAGATCCCAATTATTTGGTCATTTAAAGATTCTGTGCTGCATTTCACAAGCCCAGGGGCGGCCAGCCAGGATGCTGGCCAGGTTTCAGCTTCAGTAATTACGTGTCAGCTCAGGTTGTGCGGCCTCTTAATTCACATCCACTGTTTTCCCCTTTCTTTCCTAAACTGCTGTGTCCCCGATGCTGTTGATGATGATGGCGGTTGTAATGCTTGGCCTGTTTATATAACGTTATTTTGTCTACATTTCACAGGGCGTTCATAGAAGCCGTCTCCCACTGCTGTCATTTACAAATGACAACTTTTATTGTTCGTGTTGCGCTGCCGCACCTTGCATGGGAGCTGCCTTCAGAAGCAGGAAGGCGATAACCCTTTTGCCCCCAAATTTGGCTCATCCTTGACCGAGGAGGAGCAGGGCCCTATAGGGCTGTCTCCAAGGCATCCGTTTTGTGGCTGTTTGTCCCTGCAGCACAGAGGGGTTTGGAGACACTGCTGCGCGTGGTCCCAAACCGGCGCTGCCCAGCGGGGCTCTGCGTCCTGATGCATCCCCTGCCTGGGAGGCCCCGGCTTTTTGCAGCCCACCTGCAGGTCTGCAGCTCCCGCCAGCCTCTGTGCGTGCCGGGGAGCTGACGGGAGCAGCGCAGCCGCTCGTGTCTGCGCGCAGGCCAGGAGAGGGCAGAGCCGACCTGCGAGCGAGGCGGAAAACCCAGGCAAGAGTCAAGGGTGAGCGGCAAGAGCCCCCGTCGTGGGCAAGGCGCTGGGGCGGCGCGCGGGTGCCCGCCGCGACCTGCTCCCCGGGTGCCAGCACGTCACGCGCTTGGCACTTTGCCTCCAAAAATGCCTCCCGCTGCCCGTGGACCCGCTTTTTTAATGTTTTCTGAACGATTCCTGAGGGCTGTGTGTTTTCTCTTTAGGAATGACCTGTAGCCCTTGCATATACTGAGCATTGCAAATGCCCTTAATGCAGCAAAACTCCTTGGGGGTTCCAAAGCCATGGGTAAGCTTGGCTCTTGGCAGAAAAACGTCCTTTTTGGACTTGAAAAACAGTGGAAATGTAGTTAATGCCCAGTCTGACAGAGTCTTAGCAAACACATTAAGGGCTTCGTTTAGTAAAATCGTATTTCATTTTTGTAGACAGGAAGCAGAATAGATTTGAGTCTTTCGTAATAAATAAAGTCCTGGGTAAGACATTTGCAATCCTTCTTTATGTGAGGCTCATACTCAGCTTTGTGTTTTAGGAGTCACGGAGATATAGTGCAGCATTTTCTAAATGGTCCTGATTCTTTTGGAACACACCGGAAAGGGAAATGTATCTTAAACAGATATGAAGCAAAAATGTGTTTTTTTTTTCCCTGAAGAAAAGTTAAACATTTGCAAGAAAAATGTTCTTCACAGAAATTTCAATCGTGTTAGAAATACATTCCCTGTCAGAAAATAATGTTGCTGGATGAGCTCTAATACACCAATTTGTGTGCACCGAGGGAATGGACCTTTTCTGTCTCTTGCTGTAAGTCATGCTGGAAGGGCTGCCACTGGGCTACAAGAGCAGAGATATTTTCACACTGGGATTTGTGTCTACTTGAATTATGTGGATAACTCAATTGAAATACAGCGGGAAAAATCCGTCATGTGGCTCATTATGAAAATATTGCTCTTTACTCCATTCGGGAAGATTTGGTGACCAGCTCTTGGTTTCTCTCATTTCTTTTTTGTCCTTTTTTTTTTTTTTTTTTTCCCTCAGATAGCCCCTCCGTGCAGTTCTCAATACCATGTACCAACCACGCGCCTACCGCATCCCGATATCCGCAGGTACCTGGATTACATGAAACGGCCCCAGCGGGCTGCGTGCCGGAGCCGCTCTCCCGGGGCTCTGGCGTTGCACGGCGCTCTCTGCTCCTTCATTGAGCCCATTTGTTGAGATCAGCAGGTGCACCAAAGCATGCAAATTTCAAATTTACTTTGAGGAAAATTGCGCGGCACTTTCCCGGAACGAGCTGTTTCGCTGAGCAGCTCTTGCTTGGGAGAGCATTTGTAGAAATGGAACACAAAAGTGATGTCTGAACAAGGCAAAATTGAATTCATTTGCAAACATAAAAGGCTGGGCTTTTTTGAGGTTTGCAAAACTCTTTGGGGTGAGGACTGTCACTTCCTATATATTTGTAGTGTCCTGCGTAATAAGACCCTAAACACATTGGCCTTCAGGTGCCACCACAGTCTAGTGCATTTAATAACCGTCACGGCAGCAGGGCTGGTTACACCCAGCCGTATCGAACGGCGCTGCTCCAACGCGGTGCAGGTACCTCTTATCCTCTGGTCTGTAGTCAGTCATGCTTGGTAACAGCGTGGAAATTGGATTTGTCAACTTGTAATTCCTCAGTGATCAATAATTAGTTGTAATTATGCACTGTTTAAATGCTAGGGAGAGAAAATTGAAGTCTGTGGCTGGAGTAGGGAATGAAGACTGGCAGGTACACCAACCTGCTCGGCATTCATTTAAAGTAAATCTGCGCTAAGAATGGTGAATTAAAATGCCCCCCTGTATCTGGAGTGTCCCACAGCCATGTGCAGAGAGTAGGAGGTAGTGTTGCAGCTAGTGTTTAAGCCAAGAGGGCCAATATACTAGTTGATGAGCTTGATGACCAGGGAGCATTGCAACTTGGCCAACGGGGAGCTTTGCTTTTAGTTTGTGGTCTCCCAAAACCATGGCCAATGCGAAATCCTGGGAGAGAGCCCTTAACTGGGAGGAGATGGCCTTTGTAACTTGCACCGGCCTTATAACTGATCGAAGCTTTCCCACCCGCTCTGCTTCATGTTTTGTCAGATTTGTCTGTCATGAGAAAGTCTTAAACACGCGCTCCCTGGACTACGTTGTTCTTTTAAGAGGCACTCAAAATATATCTAAATATTGTTCTCTCTTGAAAAATATATGTGCCCTTTGTGTATAGTTTAGTTTAACGAAGAGATGCTGCCTTTAATTCTCACAAGGGAACTCCAAATGGGCTTTCTGGATGGGCAGGGACTAGATTCCAGATGTATCAGTAGAGGAACTGAGAATGCAGCTGCTCCTTGGGCTTCTCTCTGACCCGCGTGGCTAAATCTGCTCCTTCTAATCCTTCGTGGTCCAGGAGCAGAGAGCATCTTTGATTCTTGGTTTGGACACCATTCTTGGTGCATCTTTGATTCTTGGTTTGGTGATTCCCACTGCTGTGCATGTCTGACGGTTGTTCTCTAAGCAGACGTGTGAAATGGAAGTGTTCAAGGAGGAAGGTTGGAGGGTAATATCTGGAGCAGACGTGTTACCCAGCTGTGTTTGAGAGAGAGGCAGCGAAATTTATGGGTTCTGAGAGCTTGGTGTATTTTTAAGCTTTTTGTATTCCTACTCTTCATGTCTAAGATTAGCAGATTGTTGACAGCTCCATGATATATTTGCTGTCACCTGGCTAGAGTCTGAAGCAAGTGATAAATTTTTAGTCTGAATGAGCTGGTATGACATGAAATGACAAATATATTTTTGTTACTACAAGAATGTAGCAAATCCTATGGTTTGGGAGGTTTTGGCTCTATTCTTGGAGTGGCCTTCAGTGATTTGTTTGCTTTCCTTGCACTTCTGTTTCACCGCCCAAGAAAAAGATGGAGAAAATGACACATTCCTCATTTACTGTGATGGCTCATTCTTCTCCTGCGACGCTTGTGCCTGACACAGGCTCCCATCATTTTCATGGAGCTGAGTAAATCCTGTCTGCTGCCAGGACATGGTAAGTGCTCTGCAGCAAAGAAACCAACGTTTTGGGTTGCTGTTGCTAAATTGCATATATCCTGGTGATATGTTCTTATAAACCTGATTTTTTTTTTGAAAAAGAATATTTTGGAGTGAAATGTGATCATACTATATGCTGGGAAGATTTCCTTCCACGAACACGTGTTCAATATGGGAGAGTGGAAATCATGAATCAATTTTGTCCTCCCAGGGCTGAACACCTAGGCTAAGTGAATTTACAGATTCTTGGCATGCTGGTAAAAATATCGTGCTATAGATTGGCAAGTTCTGTTTAAATGGAGAAGAAAGATAAATGATATTTTATTGGATTCCTTCACCTCTGTAGTTCCTGGCATCTAAATTTGTCTCAACAAAGTAAAATCTGTCTTCCCCAGGCCCTTTAAAAAGGTCTCACACACATCAGCTTTAATAGGGGACTGCCTTGATGCCGGTGCTCCGCTGTGTGAGGGAAGTTGGAGCCGGGTCAACTGGGTTTGTTTGCAGCAGGACGGCGGGGAGACGTGGGCAGCGTCACGGGTGTTTGCTCCGTGGCTGGGGTGGCTGCTCCCGTGACGGAGCAGAGGGAAACGGTGACACAGAAAGCCCTGGAGGCTCTTGCAAAGGGGACCTGAGTTGACAAAGAGCAGCTGAGAACAGAGGTTAGTGGAGGTCTAGAAATTTGCTACTATTGCAACAGCCAACTGTTGTCATTTTGAAAAACAAAGATAAAAGCCTGTAATCACTTTATTCCCTGGAATAGGACTCTTGATTTTTCTTTTCCCTCGAAGATCATTTAGGAATGAGCCTACTTCAGTGCTTCCCGTAGAGAGTAAAAGCAGCCGTTTCCAGCCTGGACAGCACACAACCATCAGGTGTGCCTGCTAGCAGGACAGGAGCACAGAAAAGAAGTTCTCCTGGGAGGCTGCTGAGCCCGCAGTGCGTTTCGAAGGTGTTGCACACAGCAGAGGGATGCAGGAAGGTGTCCCATCCCTTCGGTCAAACGGCCAAGCAGGGCTGCTCACCCTGGGCACACAGCACGGGTGCCAAACACAGCCTTGCAGGGCTCCGCCAGCTTCTGCTGTCTCTCCCAGAGCTGGCAGGTCACAGAGCCCTTGGCAGCTAACAGTTCATTTCAGTGGAAAAACAGAGCCCTATAAGGGAATTTTATGGATTCCCTGGATCAGGCCTTATTAACGGATTTGGCCAGAAAATGGAAGGGGGCAGCCAGTTTGGGAAGTGGTGCTGCTGTCCATGCGAGAGCTCCGAGCATCTCTGCCTTCCAAACTGCCAAGGATGGAGCGGCAGCAGCCTGAAGAAGTGGGGAAAAGATGTGCTACCCATCAAAAATTCCAGGCAGCAGATATGCATTTAAGAGAGCTAAGCTTCCACCTCTAATATATTAGACATTCCTACCCTTCCAGAGAAAATTTCAAGCTCTGTCTAGAAATGGGTCTTTCTGAATTTGAGAGTAGTTTAGTGGTAGAAAGCAGCATTCAGACAAACAAAAAGCCAATATACGTAAGAATAATGCAAACTTAAAACTTAACGCTGTGTGGATTTAGATTTCCCAGGTGCATTTTCTGAGATCTTAAGCCCTTGATGCATCTAGAGAGCAAGGGATTTGTTGTCTCTGCCTTTTCTCTTGTACCTTGGGGAGAAGGGTCCAGGAATACACAGAGCACAGGGAACAGTTTCCTTTGTGGCTGTAAGTAGTGCAAGGTAAATACTTGAAACAAAAGAAATGCCTGTGTCTGTACAACCAGTCTGCTTCGAAGCAGCTTGGTTGTTTATTTAAGTTTTTTGCCTTTTCACTAACGGGAAGGGAAAAAAGCTGGAGTTGCTGGAAGAGCCAGGAAAGGATGCACCCAGATTGAGCTTGAAAGCTTCAAATTTTGCAAGTGGCATCTGAGAAGCATCTAGAGACAGAAGTGGCCTCTTTGCAGCTGAGTACATGGGGCACCTAAAAAAAAAACCCTTTGCTTTCATGCAGCCAGAGGAAGGAATAAGCCCAGGAGAAAACCTTGAAGCTCGCACCTGGTTTTGCAGGGTATTTTGCGATACCCGACCAAAGCTGCGGCTGTGAAGCTGACATCTCCTGTGTTGTTTTAGTGCAGTCCTGTGGGGAGGCGAGGGGCAGGAGATGTCCCGGGCGCTCCTGTCGGGTCCTGCTCCATCTCCATGGTGGTTCCTTGCCCGGCTGAGCGCGGGCGGCTCCGGTGAGGGCACCAGGGGCCCTCCAAAGCATCTCTGCACCTGGGCCGCGCGTCCGCATCCGAGGTCAAGGTGCAGCTCTTGCTGCAGAGAACCGTGGTGATCGCTCAACCGAGGGGGGATAGCATATGTGCAGCAAACGGACACTTATATAACCCTATTAGCCTATACTGTGTGGTTTCTGCTGTTGGTTTGACGCAGGGAGATGGAGGGGTAGAACTGGGCGACAGAAATAGCAAGGTGACATCCTGCAAAGAGGCCGTCCGGGACGTGCTGCCGCCCGGCCTCGTGGGTCAGCGCCGATGAGCAGATCTGGCCCGAATCCCGTGGCAGGGCAGTGGAGCGGCCTAGCAGAATTGGTGGGGTCTGTAGAAGTGGCCGCCAACCCGATTCCTGCCGTCCGCTGCCGTCGCTCCGACTGCAGCAGGCAGCTTCTCTGGGGCAGAAACCAAGGGCCAAACTAATTTTGAAGATGGGCTGTTCCCTTTGGAGTGACTCTGCATGAATTTGTCCCTCACTTGCCTTAAATGGCAAGTTGCTCAGAAGTGCTCCTGCCAATGCTTAAGGTTCACTTAAAATACTCTTTTTTTATTCCTTTTTCTTTCACTGATTGGGTTCTGGTACAAATGCAGGTACTTTAATTCCTTGCTGGGTTTGCATGCTGTCTATTTAGGCTTGCAGGTGGCGTTGTGCAAAACATGAAAGCATTGTGGTAATGATCAGGGCCAGGTCTTCTGCTCTTGTTCAGGTATCCGTCAGGAAAAAGTTCTGTGATGTTTAATTGTGCTAAAATCTAGCTAAAGACTAATTAAAGGGAGGATTGGGGCTTCCAGATTTCGTCCATAGTGCTGGGTGGCTTTTAACAACATCTAGGCAGTGATTAGGTGGAAGGAAGTAAATAGGAATGGTCGAAGTGCAAAAGAAGAGTTAATAGTATTGTCCATTCACTGCCACAAGGAGCTATTGCATATTACTATACTTAAAGCAAAAAGAAATACATGAACTTTTAAGCTAATTCTTCCCACTGTTCTTTTCATGTGTCTTGTGAATATTCCGTGGGGCTGACGAAAGGCTTTGTCTGCTCCAACAGGGGCCTCGCTGCTGCCTAATAGCGGAGCAGAAAGTGAGGCACAGCGCCCTTGTTTGAAAAAGGAGTGTTTAGAGAAACCTGGGAAATTGTGCTTTGACCCAGGCTTTAAGAAAAGCCACATGTGTTTCGCTCATTGTACCTCTCTGAAAGTTCACACGTTGAGAAGCACTTCCCACCGTGAACAGACTGCCAAATGCATTTGAAAGGGAAAATTGGGATTGAAATGGGCATCTTGGAGCCTCCAGTTGCTTGGAACTGTATTGCAAAACAGTTGCACCGTTTGCAACCTCTTTGCAGAGGCAGTTTCTCTAACAATCAGGACAACTTTAAATATTTAATCAATACCACTTGGTTTTAAGTATTGATGAGCATTGTTTATTTATTTATTTATTACCATCTTTGTCTAATTAAAATGGGATGGAAGAGGCCAGGAATACCATTTACACATGTTATGAGTGCTGTGGATAGGTCATTTCATGGTCTTAAAAGTATCTGCAGAAAAGGCGTTAGGAAATGCTTGGCTTTGTTTGGAAGCTGTGGCTTGAAGCCCTTAAGGAGACGACTGTGGAGGGACCATGAGTGAAGGAAAACTCTGCAGAGGTGTTTCCATTCACAGCTAATGACAAGTTTAGCAGGGAGCAGCACTCTGGGACCGACTGGTGGCCAGGACACCGGCTAGAGCTGGGATAGACGCTGACTTCAGGCTGTGCCACCTCCTATGTCCCCTGGGCTCCCTCCAGTTCTTTGGCACAGAGGTTTGTACCCAGGGGAGGTCTTGGTGGCAGGAGCAGGCGAAGGGGGAGCTTCAGCCCACGTTGGGTCCCAGCTCCCCTTTCCTGGCTCCAGTGGAGCATTTCCATCTCCAGGGTTGCATGTGTCCAGCTCTGGAGAACTGGTGCTGTGCAAAGCTGCTGACACGGGCTGCTGGTGGCTGGGAAGCCCATCTCTCTAGGTCCATCTGCATCCCAGAAAGCCCTCTGCCAGCAAGCCAGTGTAGGACTTATCCTTACAAGTCCTTCTGACAACTGTTCCTATTAGAAACTCAATCACTAGCACATTGTGAATTCAGTCATTTTCCCTTGTCACACTGCAAACGTATTAAGTGATGAAATGTCAGTCAATCAAAGCAACTCTGCACTTATTCCATAAAGAAATCTGAATATGTAACTTGCAGAGGTAATGGGATGAGCGGAGGTTTTCAGTCCTTTTGCTGCGTAATGAAACAGTATCTCTACCCCTGCATCCATGTCTTCCAGTCCAGAGCTGCTGCAAGGGCCTCCCTTGCAGTGATAATCCTGCAATAGCCAAAATGTTTATTGTTTCAGCCTGGTTTTGTCTGATTCCGAATGCTGGAGTCTGTTTGGCTGGTCCTGGTTTGCAATGGAATGATTTAACCAAAGGAAGGTGCTGCCCCTGTGTGCCCTCTGCAGAACGGCCTTCCGGAGCTGCAGAGGAAAATCTGAGATGAGAAAGGGGCCTTTTGGCCCCGAACAAACCTCCTACTGTTTGAACAAACCGCCTCTGGTCTCAAATCACCTTGAGGACAGGAGGCTTTTCAGTAAACAAAAGGGAAAATCTGCTTAGTGCGTTATTGCTTTTAATTAAGACTGTAACTTGCAGCAGGCTCTGCTGCCAGCCTGCTGGATGTAGAAACGGGCACCTTTGGAGAAGCTGCCGTCCAAACTATTTTGTGTACATGCGTTTGCTCCTTTGGTGTTTCAGATAGTTGAGCCTGGCGGCTTTGCCAGCTGGGGAAGAGCAGCCCGGGCCCATTCCCACCAGGACTGAGCGCATCCCGGCGGGGAGCGCGGGGCTCTCACCCGAGTGCTCGGGAGCTGCTCCGGGGCCGTCAAAAAACGCAGCCCAAAGGTGTCCTTCTGGCATCCAGGTTCTGAGGTTTGCTCCATTTTTACTGCTGCTAAGGAGGTTTTGCATGGAAGGAAGAGTCTTGGGGCCCTGCTCTTTACCCCAAACGCAGCCAAGGCTGCAGGGCCGGTGCAGAACGGTTTATCTGAGCACGATCTGCAGCGTTTGCTCCTTTTAGTGGTCCCCCATTCCCCTTCCCCCAGCACAGTGCCTAATGCATTCCTAGCACTCCCTGGCCATTTCCACAGAACCCTGATTCATCGATAATTGCACCACTTTAAATCTATTGTTTGTTCACTTTTCGTAAAAGTCCTCAGCTTTAAAACTTGCTTTTAAGCTTTTATTTCATTCAAACTTGCATTGGTCTCCAGGAAAGCAGGCACTTTTATTGTCTTGTGACATCTGTTTCATTTATCCATTATATTCCAATACTTATTTATAACAATGTAGGCATGTAAATGTTGAAACATTGTGCAGAAAGCTAAAGGAACTACCAGCAGTAAATAGCACTTTTGATCAATTTAATCTTTTTTTTTTTTTTCCAAATCAATTGTAAATATGCCTAGACTTTCACAAGTTTGATTGCTCTTTGGAATTATTCAGTAAAGAGATTACATGAATTATTTTGTGCTAGGTGGGTTTGCATCAGCTTTTCATCTGATCAGCCATATATAAGTGTGATGATGTTTTTTTTTCCCTAGGAGTAACTCTTCTGTTTATGAGTGCACTTTGGCTGCCTGTGTGGGCTCTCCCAATGCACTGACTTGCACACCTTGTCTCTCTCAATCAGGTATTTAAGGGCTTTTAGGAGTTAAGCAGATATCAATTCTTGTGGCTGTTTTATTCCTAAAATTGATAAAATCCCAGCCCTTTGGTCTTTTGTCTGTTTTAAGAAACAAATTCCTGGTATTTTGGTGCTTTTTTTCAACACTTTCCCATCTGTGCTTGGTAGGCATGACTTGCCCTATCTGCTAGTCTATTCTTTAAGAGAGAAAATCCTTAAAACAGCCCACATTTCACCCTTCACGTGTACAAAATGAGGCCCTCAAAACTCTTCTGGGAAGAGCAGGTTTCGCTTCAGCTCTTTTCCCCATAGAGCACAGCTGACTCATGCACGAGTTCCTCAGATCTACAGAGTTGTTCCTTGTGAGATATTTAATGAAAGTGAATTCTCAAATCAAGGGTATCTGCTAATACTGCATCTTCCTAGAAATTTAAAATTAGTAAAATGTTCTGGTGTCAATACTTGAAAAATACTGGGTTTTTTTTTGTGACTGACACCTTTATGTAGTGGTCTTGCGGATTCAAGGAGTCTTGTGTAATTTTTCCCATTATATAATACTTCATCTGTCTGTGTAGAGGTAGTCTAACATCAAGTGTCATGTTCAGTGTAAATCGACAGCGTGAAGGAGGCTGCACTTTGAAACCAGCGGCAGGAAATCACATTAAATTTGATGTAATTACATTGTTCTAGAAATGTGATTATGTGTTTCAACTACCAGCCTCCCACTAAATTACTTCAGATCAGTCTCAATCTGTGCAATGAAATCTGCCTGGTTTAGGTGTAAAAAATGTAATAAATATGAAGTGCGTTTTGCATTTCTGTTTGATATTCACCTGCTACTGTATATTATGTTCTCCAGCCCTATCCTTTCCCAGTGCATCAACCTCACCTGCTGCTTGCAGGGAACTTGAACCGTGGTTATTGTATGGATTGGCCATTAGCAGCACTCCCTGAACGATGTTAGCTGCTGAATGTCACCTAAAACCCCAGCGAAGGCATGACTGCAGGAATGCATGGTGAGGAAGGGATTTCCCTGTGTGAAAATCAGGTAAAATGTTCCCAGCAGTGCGTTTAGCCTTGATTCTGGTGGTACTGCTGAGGTTGCACAGTTCTGCACTCTCACTCTACGCTCGCACTACCTGAGTTTGCAGGGGGGAAGGAGGGATGAATATTGGGGTTTCCAACGGCGTTAGCTGTGATCTCCAGAGCGGCTTTGTGAAGCTACACCGTGCTGGCAGGCACAGTGTTCCACCTGAAGGCGGTTGTGCCTGGAGTTAGCTGGGGATGGCAGCTGGACAGTGAAGAACCAGGGCGGGAAGGGATCCACAGCAGGCAAGAACCCAGCAGTTCCTCAACGTCAGTTCCAATCAAAGGAACTTGCCCGTGTGTTTAGTGCTTTTGAGAGCGGCAGTTTTGCAATTTGAGCTCTTCATCAGTAAACCAGATAATTCACATTCTAAGCATCAGAGTAGGGAAAAAAGCCTCAGCCCAGCAAAATACTGGCTTCTCTTTTCGTATCCTCAAGCTATTGGCGTGCGTAATTGAGAACATGGTCTTATATTAGCAATTACTTGCCCAGGAAGATATTGGCACTTTAATGCCTCAGTCCTTGACTCTGGGGCAGGGTTGGATATGGTGATAGTAGTAGTTGGAGGTGACGATTGCCACCACAGTAATGCAGGCATCAGCATGCAGCCCTGCAGAGCCTGCTCTGAACGCTGAGCCTTGGGGAGCCTTTGGAAGATGAGAGTTTGATTTATGACAAAACCTCTGCCTGGCTTTCTAACTTTGTAAGTACCAGATAACTTTAACCCTCCCTCCTCCCGCTCTTTCCATCCTAAGTCTCAGTGAATGGGAATTTTCCCCAGGTTTAATGAGCCTTTGAATATCTCTGTGGTACAATGAAGAGAGCCCTGGAAGTAGAGGTGTCGCGGCTGCAGAAGCTGCTGAGATGGCCTTGCTCGCTAAGATGAGTTAGGGAGGAGCGTAGTTAAACTTTCTATCGTCTTCGAGATGTGCTAAGATCATCCCACGGGATTTTTCCTGCATAGCTGGGGAAGGGCAGGGAGCGGGAGAGAGCTGGTGTCCCGCCGATAACCTCCTGGTCTCCGGGATTTGCCCTCTGAGAGCGGATGCTGCAGGAGAGCAGGGCGCTGCGCTTGGCGCTGCCGCGTTCGGTGCCCTCGGGAGCAGCGTGAGGCTGCCGGAGGGTGGGAGCAGGTTTGGGATGTGTTTTTGTGACAATGGTTTCTAGCAGTGCTATGGTGAAATGGATGCGTTCATGAGAACCGTGGACACCTCGATGAGATTTCACAAGAGAATGGTGGGATAGATGTGACAGAGAAGAAGAAAATCCCATGTGGTACTCCTGAATGACAAATTGTTATTATTATTTTGCTTAGAATATGTTCTTTTGCACATTTGTTCCACTTTGGTGTTATCTTGTAAATTATTACAAACATAATTAAGCTCCCCTTCACCCCCAAGTGTTTCCGAGTATTGATGGGTACATGATGGAGGATTTCATTTTAGGGCAAATGCTGTCGTTTTGGTTTTCATTCCTTTCCCAGATTTTTCATGGGCTGAGAAACGCACTTGCTAATGTTGACACCAAGGCTGGCTCGTGAGCAGCCCGTTCGTGAGGCTCCTGAGGCCAGGGTGAAGCCTTGTCCTACCCATGTCCTGTGTCCCCAGCCGGGGAGGAAACCTGCTCCTGTAGCAGCCCTGGCAGGGGAAGCCTCCCTGGTACCTCCTCCCTTAGGACTTCAGAGCCGTCAAGGGACTCGTTTTACTTGTCCCTCTGGAGCAGGAGAGGAGCTGCTGTGGTGGTTCTGCTCAAGCATAGCTAGTGGTAATTACCTTAGCCCTAGGTGCCCGGTCCCACGCTTTGCTATATCAAAAGCGGACGCACACGTGAGCGTGTTTCTCCTAGCCCAGAGCTCGGGTGGAAAATCACACTTGCATCCTGCTTCTTTCAGTCAGAGCCGCTTTCTGCCCGGCCCCAGATTCGCAAGCAGATGTTCAGCATCCTTAATGCATGAAGATGATTTCGTCCCTCGATGCCAAGCTGTGACCATCGCTCGGCACCTCCGAGCGCGGAGCGCAGCGTGCGGCCCCTTGCTGGAATGGCTTCACAGCCGACTGCTTTTGCTGAAGGATTGGAAACCCCCTGAGCACAACAGATTCCCCCATTGAATGAGCTCCTCTTTGTGTGCTTAGGACCTGCGCATGAGAACAATTTTGGTATTCATATCCTCTAAACAAGGCTTATTAATTGCAAATTCATGGCTAACAGGGTTAGAGACTAGTTAGAATTGAAAAAGCAGCCTGCAGAACAGGAATGGAAAGTGCTTAGTGCTCCGTGGGACACAGCAGCTCCCTGGGAGCACTTTCCCCTGGAAGCCACTGAAGATGTTATAAAAGATCGAGCCTCTTTGTAGCTCGTTGCTTCAGTGGCCCTGGCTCCCCCAGCGTGAAGCCCTGGTTTTAAAGTGTTTGTTATTGCAAACACAGTGTCTGCTTTGAAATGCCAGAAGTTCAAGAGACTTTTTTTAGTTGCTAGCACCTAAGAAACGTGCAGCCTTCAGGAAATAGGTTGTTTTTTGCTTCCCCTTTTTGTTTGTGACATTTTGTGAAGCTGTTTTTCACCTGTTTTTTGAGGACGTATAGAAGCTTGAATGATGAAGGCTGGTCAGGGAAGCAGAGGCAAACCCAAATCAGAAGTGCGTTAGTGGGTTGTTGCTGCCCACAAAAGCACCAGGTTAGGAAGTGGATGACTCCTGTGCTCCCAACACGTGTCCATCTGCTGAACATCCATCAGCAGCTGAGAACTGCTGTATGGGAGCAGGTAACATGCACTGTATGCAGCTAGGCTGGGGGGCATGGGCTGTGCCGGGCTCATTTCCTACCTGGAGATCAGCTGGAGGTGTGGGGTGGGCCTCTGGCTTCAGCGTGTGCCTTGCTGGGAGGTGTGGATGGTGGCACCTTGCTTGGGAGATGGTGGCACCTTGCTGGGAGGTTGTGGATGGTGGCACCTTGCTGGGAGATGGTGGCACCTTGCTGGGAGGTGTGGATGGTGGCACCTTGCTTGGGAGATGGTGGCACCTTGCTGGGAGGTTGTGGATGGTGGCACCTTGCTGGGAGATGGTGGCACCTTGCTGGGAGGTGTGGATGGTGGCACCTTGCTTGGGAGATGGTGGCACCTTGCTGGGAGGTGTGGATGGTGGCACCTTGCTGGGAGATGGTGGCACCTTGCTCCCAGGTGCTCAGCAGAGACCCTTCCCTGCCATCCTTTCCTCCAGACCCGCATACCTACAGCCACCTCCTCAACTCAGGGTTGGCCCCCTGAAATCCTGGCACGTTATTTTGAAGTTAGAAGTATGACACGTGGCTGCCTTTGCTCTGTTTCATTGCTCTGCCTCACCAATGTGCCCATGTGTTGCATCAAGTTTGAATTCCTCCTGAAGCAAGTCGCTGTCTGACCAACTGGTCTTCAGCCCTGCAAAGACTAGAATTCAATTTAGAAACTGCTGCAAGGATTTAAGATTCCACCCCCAATCCTACTGGCCCAGGGTGAGTAATTTCTTTTGACAAGCAAGTAAAACTCCATTAGTTTCTTGCATTATCATCAATCATTATGGTAAATGGCAAGCAATTTTTGTGCCATGGCTGGTAAATTTTCCTGACAGTTTTGCAAGGCTGGATAAGCATGCTGAGCTGCAGCAGCACGGGGAGCAACACGCGTCCTTCTGACCTCTTTGGCCATCTCAGGCCGGGACCTGGCACAGCTTTTGGAACTATATTATGGCCAGATTGGTAGAGCAGAGGCTGGAACCCGAGGCTTCAGAGGGAAAAAGTGGTCTCTCAATTTTCCTGGTTAAAAACATTGCAGATAAATCCAAAGCTCTGGCGTTGTTCCTGTTTGTGGGAGTTTCTCTGCATTTTTCTCTAGTAGATTACAGGCTTTGCTGCATAAACTGCTTTGCTCAGAAATGGGTAAAGCCTTGGACTTGTGCTAAGTCAATCCTTGCCAAACTTGCTGAGATCCAAAGAAGTCCTGCGAGTTGGTTGGGAAAAGCTAGATCTACCTGCAGAGACCCTTCAAGAAGGGTTCTCACAAATGTCTCAGTAGAAACCAAACTGGAGCTTTCAAAGATGAAGACCCAATGGGACAGGATCCAAAGGACCGACTAGGGCTTGCCCAAGCATGACACTGGGGGATTGATAAAGTCTCTGGGAAGTGTTTGCTCTCCTGGAGAACCTTGGAAAGTTGCTTGCAGGTGAAGAAAAGTCCTATAGTGAAGAAAGCAGAGAAAAAAAAAAAAAAAAACGGGGGAGAAAAGTCTTTGATGGTTTATCGCAGCCAGAGGGCTCATTCTCATCAGGCTTTGAACATTATTAGCTTGCTTGGTGGTCACTGGTGCCTGGAGTACAAACCCCATAAGCATAATGCTCACTAAAGTTTCCACTAGCAACAGCAAAATGCTTTATTTTTTGGTGTAATATATGGTGCTGCCTCCTTAACTGAAGGACCGGCCTGCGCTCTATTGGGAGTCGAAGTCTATTTTGTGTGAAGGGAGATCATTTCCCGACCTTTCCCTGTTTGCCGTCCTAGCAAATCCTGCTCAGGCAGAGGCGCCCACCAAGGTGATCGATGGGCACACAAGAGGAGCGCTGTTCCCTATGTTTAGAATAAAGATATACAGAATGGTATTTTTTTTTTTTTTTTGCAACACAGCTCTGAATATTTTATGGCATCCATTTTCTTTCTTCGATTAAACAACATAAAACTCCATAAAGTAATCCAATAAAAACCACTGCTAGTTCAGGCAGAGTTCTTGGGGCCTTTTTAATGCTGTAAGGATTTTCCCTCATCCCTCTGTCTCCTCCAATGAGTGGAGGTGGTGAAACCTATGCCAAGTACTGAGCGAGCATGGAGCAGAAATGAAAAATCCCTTATGGACACCTCCTGCAGGCAGGCTGGTGTGGGAAGTGTCAGGGCTTGGGCCTGGTTTTGATAGAGGTTAGATGTGTTAGCACCTTTCAAAAATCTGCTCTGTTCCATGTTCTTTTCCTGTCTAGTGCAGTTTTAAGCAAAAGATGACCCTTGCTGAGTGACCTCTTGTTTTTAGTGTCATTTCCAAGGAGGAGGCGTATTTCATGGCACTGTTTTCCCATCCTTGTTTGTTGGTCATCTCCCTTGTACCTCTAAAATCACAGGAAGAGGAGCAGACTGCATGCTGCTCCTCGAGACAAGCTGCAGGATGGTCACAGGTGCCTTTTCTGGTGTCTCCTCACTGAAAACTTGGCCAGCACAACCTGCCCTGCACTGCCGGGGCTGAAGGACTATGCCACCAACAGTCCCATTGATGCAAGAAACCCAAAGCTTTATTGTAGAGCTCAGCAACAAAAAGTTTCAGCAAAGTTGCAAAGTTGGAGGCCTGGTAAAAGATAATTAGTAATTATAATAGTTTGAACTGTGTTTAATAGACTTCTTCCTCATATGAAGTGCATGTGTCTTTGAGGTGGTGAGCAAACTTAGTGGCAGAGTGATGGAGTGTCCTAGATACTAAAAAGCTTTATCCAACTTTGAGCAAAACAGTACTATGGAGCTCGTTATCTAGTTTTGCAGGAAGATACAGGGAGTTTTGACTTTGTTGTTGTTTAGGTGCTTTCAGAAACCATGATCTTCAGGTTTTCTTTTACTTGTAAAGGTGGAAAAATGACCCCTTTACAAAGATTCCCTGCCTCCTGTGAGGTCTGAACTTATTCAGGCTGCAAACATTTTTGCAGTGCTGCTTTCTGAAGGGAGTCTTTCAGTAACAGAAAACCAGAAAGTATCTTTGTCTTTGTGGGAGGAAACCTCTGACTCGCTTTGATTTTTTCATTATGTTTTTCAAAGCTCTGTTTCTGCATGATTGCAAGAATCCCAAGTTCAAATACTTTGGACACCTTCAGACTCGATAATGCATTCTCTCCTCTTCCTCCAGCCTTCAAGGAACAGCTTTATCTATTACAGCATAGCATTGGTTTCAAGGTAAAGGACACAGACTCGGTGTTTTAGATCTTCCAGAGAAAGGTTGAACAGACCAAGCAGGCTTTGATATGTGTTCCGTAGACCTGTGTTACAGAAATCATTCCAGCATTTTAGCTCTTCTCTCTACGGAGAAGGTATGTTGTGCTGGACAAAAGAGGGCACGTACTTCAATTCTGGGAGGTGCTGAAGGGTGGGCATGACGGCAGAAACTCCTGAGCCCTTGGAATAATGATCAACACGTTCAGCTTGGATAGCTGAGCTGAAGCAGGGGGAGAGAGAACGTCCTCTCCTTTCCATGGAGGCAGAGATATCACCCGGTCTTGTATGCTAACGAGAAGGGGATGTTACGAGGTTACTTGGTAGCACGAGGATCATTTAGAGTTGCAGATAGACTCACTGTCTCCTTTTGATCGATAGCAATAACTGTTAGTTAATGTTTATTGAATACTTGGGAAGTGTTGGGAGTTGTGTGCGTGTTTGCAAATTGTGAGCAGTGTTTCCCACCCTGTAGGCAGCAAAGGACAAGGCGTGATCCATCTTCCAGCACTAGAATGGCAGGAGTCACTGGAGCCCTGTTAGAGGGACCCTGGGATTGATGAGCCGGGCACCAACCTGTTCTCTTGGTGTGGAGAGTTGGGTTGAGTTTCAGCACAATTCAGAGCTGCGTTTGCTTATAACATAATTAAAGTCATTTGTATGTCAAAGGCTCAACGCTCTTTTCAGGTGGACTGAAAATGAGACTACTCTAGAGTTGGCAGCATTTTTATTAAGAGAAATGCCAATTGCTGAGGAACTCTTTGATCCACCGTTTTTAGGACCCACTGGGAAATTACCGAAATATATTGAAATGCAGTGTGCACACAAAGATTAACTGCACAAATGCACAGTGTCTCCACAGGACTAGTAATTCCTCCCTCCATGGAGGAATTTCCCAGCATAGGTGAGTAAACATCCTTATTCCCGTTCTGAAGTTCCCCAAACAATTCCATAGTTAACACACTGAGCCGATGGATTTGGGGCAAGGTCTCCTGCTCTGGCACCTATTCTCCTCCTGGAATGACAAAATTCCTCTGCTGACAAATTTTAAGGAAAACTGCATCCATTGCAGGAGGTGACATTTTGATCTCATACTGCATAAGACTCCAGATCTTCTCAGTTTTCTCTAACAGCGTTGCAAACCCATATAAATAGGTCTGATTTGTGACTGGAATAAACAAGTATAAAATTAATAGCTTTAATTTCAAGCCACTCAGGATGTCTTCCTACTGTGTTTTGCTGACTTTTTTTTAAAGCTCTATTTGCTTAGCTAAGTAGGGAAAGAGCTAATTAAAAAATGGAAGTTCTGCCCTGGTATGAAGATAAAATTTCCATTAAAAAAAGAAAAAAAAAGTGGCAAAAATGAGGATTTTTTCACTGGCTGTAGAAATACAAGATAAACTGTAAAATTTTAGGAAAAGTCCTGGTAAAAAAATCCGCTGTGCTTTTTCTCTACAAGTTATACTTGCACTCAAAATGAGGAGGGGGGAATTTTGATAAAATACTTGCCCCATCATCTCCTTTCCTTCTTTTTTTTTCATCCTATCTTATTTTGATCATCCTTCTGTAAAAGCTTCCTCAAAATCATAAGCCATCATACTCAAGGGTAGCTTGTGTTAATTTGTCTTCCCTAATAGTTAATTTATCACATGGAAAGTACTTTACTGTCAGAATCCAAATTAAAATCCTGTTTACCCTTTTCATTATTCAAAATCCAATATGCTAGTGAGCATGATGCTTAGCATATTTTGAAACATTTGGTGGGCTGAAAAAAAGCGAGGTTGATGGCTTTACCTCTTAGGGTAGAAAAGTGGTGATTGGATCATGCTGTGTCTTTGGTGTTACCCCTGTTTGCAACTGCAAACGGGTTTTCTCCTCTTGGAGCTCGTGGTCTTTTTGGCTTGTCAGCCCTTGCTCCGTTGCTCCTGCGGTGCCTCGCGCTGGTCGCTGATGCTCTGATGGACACCAGGAATAGCTGCTTTCCTTGCAGCTGCATCCCAAATGCTTGACAGGGTCGAATAAGACATCTGCAAAAGGTTATGTAAAAATAGCAGATGCAGGGAGAAATCGAGGTGTTCCAGGGGAGGCAAAGCAAATGTCCTGGTGAGGTTTGGAAGGGAAGGAGTGCTGAGGAGCTGCAGCAAGGGCATTTCCTGAGGCCGTGACAGCTTTGGGCCCTGCAGCGTGGAGATATTTCAAGGGGACGGCAGGGCCAGGACAGGAGAGCAGAACAAATCCACGTCTTGTTTGGAAAACAGATTTGGGCCAACTGTGCGTTGGACTTGCAGCAAAGGGCAGTCACTGGAGTTGGGTTTAGCCTGGATAAAATGCAGAGCTGAAATCCGAGGTGAAACTGCAGGTCTCTTTGCAAACTACAGCCTGTCCCTAAGTCCTGAGCTCAGTCCTGTCCCTTGGGCTGCCGTTGGCTCCATCAGGTCCTGCCTTGTTCTGCTGATAGCACCTCTTGCCATGGGGAATATCCTTAGGTCACATTTATTTTTCCACTCCTGACGTCATTACTCAAATCCTTTTTCTTGGAGTTTTCTGATATTTGATGTATTGCAGTTGCCCTCTGCTCTGCATTGCCATCTACCTGCTGTCTATCTTCACCTCTCCGTTGAGCTTTGTAGGCTGCTTGTTCCGCTTATGATTTATTTGTGCTTCTGCATTCGTGTCCTTTTGGAGAGGGGTTTGGTTTACCCCAGGGTCTTTGTATTATTTTGATGTGTGTTTTACATACTTAGAAAAATAGCTTTACTTATGGTCAAGCACTGAGACAAATGCAGCTGAGCTCGTGTTGCTATTTTAAGGAGAATTAGATGGGGACCTAGTCTGAACATAAATCTGTGACAAGTCTCTTAAAACGTAAAAGAACAAAGAAATAAATGAAGTTCTTGGAAAAAAGTACTTTAGAAAATACATACTTGCTTAGCTTGTGAAGATGTAGGGCCAGGTGCCAGGACGTGCAGTATATCCTGGCTTCCCTGACGGGGCGAGCGTTTGCAGGATGATCATCTTGTAGATGAAACGCTCTCATTTTATTGTAAATAAATAGCATCAGAAAACAAGTCTGCCCTGTGCTGCAGACACAGAGCAGCTGCCTGGGCATCACCGGACTCCCTGTATGAAGCCGGGGCCGGGGAGAGCAGCGTGATTTGATGCTGAAGGTATCAAAACGCTTCTTGGCAGCTCTAGATTTAATTGCTGGTTCTGTCCTGTGTTTCCTAGGTGACTTTGGCTGCGTCTCCGCATTTCCCTTCTGCTGCTGGATCCTCCGCAGGCAGCTCTGCCCGGGCGCTCTGGGGACAGGCAGGAGGGTGGCCGGGCTCTGCTCCGGTCCCTGCTCAGCCCTCCATCTGCTTCCACAGCGGTTCCCAACCCTTTTCCTTTCCGTGCCCTCGCTGCCCGTGAACTCCGGCTCTCCGCGCCTCCCTCCAGATGCCATCCGTGCATTTGGATGTGACATCGAGGAATCGCATGCTGTCTTCTGCTTATATCTCCCAGCAAACTTCACTTATTTCCTTCTGGCTCTTCCCTTCCTATACGGAAAAAAAGCTGCCTGACTCATCCATACCCCCAAGCCCCCTAGATGTTATGTTTGAATTCAGTGATTATTTTAATTTATAGTGCTTGGCTTAATGTAGCTTAAAACACATGTATTTTAGCTAGCAACTCCCCAGGGACCTTGTTCAGCACTAATTGCTTGCTGTTTGTGCAATTCTTCAAATATGTAAAATGCTCTGTAAGGATTCGGAATTACTACACTTTGCTATAGTCTAGGCTTAAAGATAGGCCAGGATGTCTTGCCAATGTGCAAGTCTGGGGCCTGGGATGGATGGGTCCAAATTCTTGCTCTGCAGAGACTGTACAGTTTTAGGCATGTTGCTAAACTGCCCGACAGCTTGGATTTCCTGCAAAGAAATATCTATATTCCCTGCAAGGGAGGTACGTGCATTTTTAACTGAACTAAAAATTCATGTTGAAGGCCGAATACTGAGATGCTTGCAAATTACAATTGAAATATCATAAGCTTTATTAGTAGTACTTCACTCAGAGCAAATTTAGTTCAGATCATGTTGCCCCCCTTTGCATGGAGGGGAGGGAGATGAGAGGTTCTCTAAAACAGCTCGGACAAGTCTCCCTTTTCATCAGCTTGAGCATGTTCCAGCTGCTGTGAGCGCAGTCCTGGTTTATTTGCTTAAATGCCTTTTCCTTCTGATTCTATTTTCAAGTGTTTTTGGTGAAGGTTTTCCTTTCCAATTACTGCTGCTGGGGGGGATTGCAGCAAAGTTTCCCTTCCAGGTTTTGCAGCTAATTGCAGCTAATGAAGGGGAGGTCCCTGCCCCGCTCCCGTTAACGGGGGACTCTAAATCCCCCGTGCAGCCCTCAGTTATCTCTGCAGCGCTGGTTGTTACTTGCACCTTCTCCTTTTCTTTTGTTGCTGTAATCGAGAGAAAAGGGTTAGAGCTACAAAATTCCCAGGGTTGGATGAACTTAGGGCTGGGGTTGCATTTTAGAATAGTTTATTCTTGCTCCATGTGGGCAGACTGGGGATGCTCCTGCTTTCCTGCTCTGTTCAGTTCCCGTTGCTGGCTCAGTATTCTCTGGGAGATGGAGAGGCCGTGCAGGAAAACACCGGTGCCGGGGGTACCGAGGGCGTTCTGGAGTCTCAGCCGGAATGAGCTCCTCCGTTCTACATTCGTCGCTGGAGAACAGGCCGGAATTCAGTCAGGGAGCAGCGATTTTATCGATTCCTTGCTCCAAATAGTCCTGACATTTCCCTCCCCGCCACCAGCTCGCTCCTGTGAAGCTCCCTGGGGCAGAAGTGGCGCTCGGGGCCGGGGGTGGCCGGCGACGTCTGCCGGGCTCCCCTCTCCGAGCGGAGCGAGCGCAAGGAAGCTCGGGCTGGCATTTCCTACTCGTTCTCATAGCCTGATTCATCAACACTTAGACACTTTTTTTTTTTCTTTTTTTTCGTGCCTGCAGAGCTTGGGGGTGGGTTTAAAGATATGAATCACTTATCTGAAGAGTAGTAGACTCGAGCCTTCCATATGCAAGGCTGGTTTGATTTGAATTTCTTGACTTTTTCGAAGTGAGAAGCTGAATTCAGTTGCCTCTTTCTTTCAAGCTTCTTGGCTCTCCTGTTATCCAAAAATGCAAAATGACATCTTGTGTCAGCCCACCAGAGCAGATGCATTGCAGGGGATTAGACTGGAAATATTCCTAAAATGCAGTGTTCTGAGATGTTTTTGGAAAACGTAGCTGGGAAGCACAGTACGTGATGTTCACTTGATGCTAACCCAGCAAGACAGTAAATAGACAGCAAGGGAAGCCTGTAGGCACAGGCACCCAGGCAGCGTTGCCAAAACCCAGAAGGCTGCTTGGTAGAGGACAGCGGCCTGAAGGAGGAGCCATGTGGTGAGCCAAGAGGACAGGCACCAGGAGAGCCTCATCTGCTGGCCACATGGGCACAGCCAGAGCCACTGCTGCATTCGGGCGCAGGAGAGGAAACAGCAAAGCTTCCTGATGGGTAGGTTAGCCCAGCCCCGGTCGAGGATGTGACGTGTTTGTGTAGGGTCGGGAGCACAGCCTGGGGTGGAGATAGCAGAGGTCAGCACGTACCTGCAGGCTCTGCGCGTGTTTGGGGGTTTGGAAACTGTTGTTGTCTCCTTCCTCTAGTTGAAGCATTCCCTCGAGTGCTCTCTCTTCTTCCTCAAGCATTTCCAGTCCATCTTGGTGGTACCCGGGGTTTGGATAGGAGCAGCGTGGATAGAGGCGGATATTTAGGGATGCTACATTCTCACCCATAGGTTTTTTAGCCGGATCGGTGGATAGAGATGAAGAGAAGCAGCAGCTTCATCACCCACGGAGGAGCAAGCTGAGTGCTGAACCCTGAGAGGTTGAAGGCTGCTCCTGTATGGCAGTGAACTGGGGGTGGTTGCTCTGCATCCCCTTAGCCTGCTTGATTCAGAGCAGAGTAGAAGAAAGGAAATGCTGTGGAGTTAAGATACTTGTGGTACAAGAGCTGCGTAGGAGGATCTATTAAGCTTCAGACAGATGGAAAATAGCTGATGAATGCTAAAATCATGGATGAAATTAAGATCTCCTATCCCCCCACTGTATCTCCAGTCAAAATTCCTTTTATTAGTCAAGGTCTTGACTTGGGTGGAATTTTAGGGTGAAAATTTGCAGACTTGTCCAGAAAAACTTGGAAAATCAAAGGGATGATTAGGAGGAAAAATTTTGAAATTTTATATGGGAACAAGAAGGGGAAAAAAAAGAAGAAAATCTTTTAAAGTTATGCTTTAATTTTTATTTTATTTTTCTCAAGAGCCATTGACTAAGCCTAAAAAGAATATCATTGAATTCTTTGCTTGATGGCCTGAGTCTCTACCTCATGGTAAATAACAAGTCAGTCTGAAATGAACCTGTGTAGATGCCTAAAAGCCTCTAGGAGAAAAGCTGGGCCTTGTAGGAAGGATTTGGTCCAATGTGTTTAGTACAAAATTAATGAATGCTCATCTGAAGAAAGAGGAAGGCATGATAAGCTTTGTGGCATGATGTTTGGGAGATAAGAAGGTAAATGGAGGAATATGAAGGAAACAATTAGGAAAATATCAAGTAAAACTCTCTCTCTACAAGAAACCTTTTCATTTCACATTGGTTATGCCAGGCATGATTTTGGTCCATCAAGTCAATATAGCCTTAGTGGGCAAACCAAGGCATATCATAAAAGCAGGCTGAATTAATTCCATTTCAGAGGAGGAGACCACCCGTTGAGTCTTTGCCGGCGCTTTGATCCAAGCCCATGAACTCAGCTAGAACTGGAAGGAAATTTGGAGCAGTGTAATAACGTGAGCCCTGACCAGCCACCAGGCATGGGGGCAAATCTGTCACAATTCACTGTTAAGTAACGCTTCAGCTCTCAGCAGTGCCGTTTCATTCCACCACACAACTAAGAGGTCCCTCTTGGCTTCGCTTTTAATTAATTAAGTCGCAGCAGTGGTGAAGGCAGCACTACAGCCGTTGCTTTCAGCCTAATTGTTCTCCAGGCAGGTTTGCAGCTCTCCTGTAGAAATCCCAGCCTTGTTTCCGGCCTCAAGCTGCACAAATGAAGTTGCTGCTATTAAGGCAGTTTGTTTCTCGTTCCTTGGCAATCTGTTCCTCGTGCAGAGCCCGCCGCAGCATGGACTTATTATTTTTTAACAAATGGCAAAAAATTAGTTTCTTTAAACAAATGGCAAAAGCATTTGCCATCTACTGAACTGCTTTTAGACTTTACCCATGCTTAAAAAAATGAGGTTTTCCATATTGGCATCGTATGAATTTCGGCAGCAGAGTTTTGTGATCGTGCTGGTTTCCCAGTTGTTGCACAGTTTGATAGACCCCACTGTAACTGTGAAATTGTTCTTGTTCCTCAGTCCAGCGTATATGATAACGTGTTCCTTTCCCTTCCTTCCTGTGTTGTTATGATCTTCTACCAACAGAACATGCTTTCTCCACGCAGGCCTCGGCGCAGTGGTTAGAGGCATCCTGCTCCCAAAGGTTGACAAGCAGAAGGATCTATTTGATACCACGGAGCTCTGGTTTCCAAGCTTAAGCTGCAGGACAGACACAACAAATTAAATCAACTTATGCTTAGTCACATCTTTTTCATTTATATCAAAGTGGTGCCACTGAAGCAGAAAACATTCGTGCTCTCTCCACATTGTTCAAGCTGAAAATTAACCAGCTTTTGCACATAATGAAACTCATACTTCATCTCTTTAAAATAATGGGGCTGGTTTTGTATTTTGAAAGCAGAGTGACTTACAGTTGCAATGTATCAGTCTATTATTGATGCAAGCGGGAATACTTCCTCTTCCATCTTCCCTGTTTCCCTCTCTGGATTTATTTGTCTGAAGTCTGTAACTAAAGCGATCGCTGTTGTTGCCCAACAGGATTAGGACGGCGCCGGGTGTGAAGATAGTGGACGTGCGAGTCAGCGATGCCGACCAGTGGGGCGTCCAGGAGGAGACGGACAGCGAGAGGACCACGGCCATCATCACGTGCATGCTCAACGACCCCAGCGCCGAGAGCAGGTAGGCGGCCGAGCGCCGTCGTGCGTCAACTCTTGCTCAAATGCCGTGCGAGACCCACCCTGACTCCTTTAATAAATGGTGCCGCTCTTTTAGTAGCAGTGTGTTATCCTCATCTTCCTTGGAGGAGCTACGGGTGATCTGACATGAGATTTCTTATGTTTCACTTCTGAGCTCCAGAAGTAGATGATTTAATTAAACGGGAGGCAGCTGATGGGTCCTGGCTTGTGTTCCCTTCTCTTGCACCTTCAGGCAGTGGGAGAATTCCTTTTGCCCAAGGTTTAACAAAAAGAAATGGATTAAAATAGAGAGATATGAAGAATAATTGAGAGCAATTTTGGACAATGCTGTCTCTTTTATTTGAAAAGCTATAAAGGTAATAGCTATTAAGTGTTATTCATTAGTGCTGCAAAACACCTGTGAGTGTCTATGAAATGTCTCGTGAATGCTGTGTGCATTTATTGCAGTAATGCTCCAGCAAGGTATATCCAAAGGAACGATAAATTTACACTGTTAGCCTGAAGTACTGAAAAATATGTAAAAGCAGTTCCTCTCCATCACTGTGCACTTACTCTACACTAAAACTACTCTGTGCATACATATGCTTTAAAATTGTACCATAATTAGGAAACCACCATGCCAAAACTTTAGTTTTGGGAGTCTTCCTTCTGCATGAGTCCTTTTCTGAAAGCTCCTTTAAGGGAGAAAAACCTGTATTGGTGGCTGTGTAGACCTAGGAAGGCTGTTCCGACAGTTGGGAGTGAACAGTAAGTTTCTACTTTGTTTCCCCCTTGATTTCTGAAGTTCTATTAGAGAAATAAATTAATCTCAATTAACTTTGGATACCTGTGATACATGTGTTGAAGCGAGAGCTCTTTACTGTGGGTTCCTTTTTGGCGACAGGGACACTGAGGCACTGCTGAGGTGGAGCAGGCCTGTGAACAGCAAGCGAGAAGAGCCTGTTTCCCTCCGGTAAAGCTGCAGAGACTGGAGGTGACTAGCTCAGATGCACAAATTTGCATTGTAAATGCAGGAAGTGAAGGGAAGTGGTTCCCAGGCTCTGTGTCTCTAGTTAAGTCAAGGGGTACAGAGCTTTCTGGCATGAAATGCCAGGAAAACACTTCAGTTCATTAGCTGCCTCATTGAGTTCCTCTCCATGAAAACAAAGAAAGAAGTTTGCTCTTGTTGCCTAAAAACATTTATAAAAGTTGTAAATTTGAATTTATGGCTGTAGGAAATTCTCGCCCGCCTTCATTTTTTTTTTCCTGGGGTTTCACAGGCTGTTACAGCAATAATTCAGAGCTCTGGCAGCGGCATTGAGCTCTGCCAGGTTTGTTTCTGAATCCTTGGTCTTTCGGGCAGATTTCCTAGTTCCTCAAAAAGGGCTTAAAGAAGCCAGGGGGTCCTGGTAGGGGGGCAGCACAGCCTCGTCCTGCCACTGCGCGTTGATACCCGACGTCTCGGCAGCAAAATCTGCACCTGATTGCCCCAGACCTCAGTGCTCGCGCTGTATCTGCCCTCCGCTGAGTGTTGTGTGTTGGGTTTTCCCCTAAAATGACCCTGGAGCAGTGTGGAAAGGTGTCAGGGTGAAAGCGAAATGCTGAGCTTCAGGGAAGGCTGGAGACCGTGGGTGCTGCGGAGGAAGCAAGCTGTCTATAGACACTCAGTTGGGATTTTTAAAGTTAGACAAAAACTAAGGAGGACACGGAAACTTATTGCCTTGTGCGTGGTTTCACTAACCCATGAAATTATACCTGTCACAGTAACTTAGTTTTAATAAAAACTGCTTTTTGCTTTGTGTTGAACTGTTAAATTGCATAAAAGAAACGCATCGGAAGTTAATTAATAGTTTGACCCTTTCCTTTGTGAGATTAGTTTTAATATTTTTGGATTAATTAAAGAATGCAAATAGAAACTGCTGAAAGATCATTTCCAGATTTGCAAATATTGTAGTGCTTAGAGTAAATATTTAGCTTTGATCTTTATTTTAATTTGCTTTTTTTGGTCATAATGGAGGCACTCTTGTTTCTTTTGAAGAACATTAAAAGTTCAACTGCTTTGCTTAAATCAACAAGGACTTGAACCTGCTTCTGTTAAGGTCAGAGTAGCAAAACCGTCACTAGACCAGATTGCTCCGTTCCTCCTTTTAGTAATTCAAGTAGCTTCATTGCAGCACCTTGCATATGAACAGGGAGCGCAGGATCCATCTCTTCCATTGTGGAGCAGCAACTCTTAGTAAGCAGAGTAGTTCCTGCCCCGGGGAAGCCAGTTTTTCCCTTGGAAGTTGTTTTAATGCTGCTGCCTTGTTTGTGTTACACTGGGAAATAAGGGGGAGCCCCTGAGCCCGTGTGGACCAGGAGGGACCGAGTTGGCACCGCGGTGACGGTGCCCTTAGCGCAGAGACGCGGTCCCCGCTCCGCTGCGCGTCCTCCCCGGTGCGCGATGCTGATAAGAGCCCCAAGGGCCATCGAGTCTGATGCTGCCAGCAAGGAGAGCACCGGCGTTGGGCTCGTGATCCAGCCCTCATCCCTTTTAGCTAGTGTTATCTCCTGGAGCCCTTTCAAATTTGCTTACTTTTCTAATCTTTCTCCTTCTCCTCTCTGCAGTGTTATCATTATCATGAGTTTTTCATCTCCATTTCTCATATTTCCTCTCGCAAATTGAGTGTTCATTAAAATGCTTTAAATTAAGACCTTTCCTCCTTTCATGCAGAGTGCATCATGCCTTTTTGTGCAAAACTTAAAAAAAAAAAAAAAAAATCCTTATCACAATGTTTCAGGCAGTTTACATTATATTCTATTAAAAATCCATTCTGTCCAAGGTTGTCACAATTCACAGATTAAAGCTTTCCAGAGTGCGTTTTGTTAGGAATACATTTATAAATTCACCTCTTTAGTAGTCCTGTAAGCTTGTATTTAAACCCGCTTTTTGATAATGTCGAATAAAGTTGAAGAAAGCGCATGGAAAGCTTTATTTGGAGCGCAGGGCCGCGTGCCGCTGCGCGGGAGCCGCGCTGCGCCCGTCCTGCTGCCGTCTCGGAGGTGGCTTCGGCAGCGCGCTGAGCAAGGAGGTGCGTGGCCGCCGGGCGCTTCCTTCTCTCTTGTGGCCTCTCCTTGGAGCAGGACTCTCTGAATCCCTTTTTGGTTGGGCTAGCGGGATCAAAAGGGTGTTTTGTCTCGAAAAGGCACAGGTTGTGCTTCAAGCACCAGCTCCGTGGCATTGCAGAGACCGCTGGGGCCGGGTCGGCTGTTGCACAAAAACTGGGTTTCTGCGGTAAGTGCTGCCTGCGAGGAGCAGAGGTCAAGGCTGTTGGACTTTGAAACCATTCAAGTTTTATCCATCTCCCGCATAAAATAACTGTCTGTGAAGGACTGGGATATGATCCTGAGCTCTAGGGCTGTATGTAGAATTGTTGAAAAAATACTTCTGAGATACAGAGAAGGCCAAAATTTGGTAGTCTGCCAAGCGCAAACCGTGTGTAGTCTCCAGATAAATGATCCTATTCTTGTAAAGACCATGGGTGTATTTTTGTATCGTAGCTGGCCCCATGCAGCATCCCAGCAGCATGAGAGATTCCCGCTGTCTCCAGAGCAGAGCCTGCTCTGCTGCAGGTTGTTCAATTAGCTGCTTTGGCAGCTGGGTGGCTCTGGAGACTCCGTGTCCATTGAAGCCTGAATGAGAGGCTTGGGTGCTCCTGGGAGCTCCATCAGCCTCTAGGCCTGGCTGGCTGCAGCTCGCCGTAGCTCACAGCACTTTGCTGTCAGCCGCGGTGTGGAAGGCACCCGGCCATGCCGTGAACCACTTGCAGATGTGTTTCTTGCCAGAGGAACTTGCTTGGCCCCAGGACATTGAGCATGTAGAGTGGCGTCAGCAACAAGAGTAGGCTGAGAGAAGATCAGCAGCTCTGACACAAAAGAGCGGTAACTGCTGAAGAGAGCCAGCCTTATTCTGCCTTATTTTGGGCCCATGGAAAGGCGATGGCCTGGGTGCCGTGAAGCTCACACAGCACTAAAGAAAAGTGAATGAGTAAGAGGAGTGGAAGGAGCAAAGAAATGCAAAGGCAATGAATAAAGCAGGTGGGAATGCCAAGAGAGAAGAGCTGGGGGGAAAAAAGCCAGAGCAATGGGGAGAGAGGAGCTGATGGCTCTCAAGCCTGTATGCCAGGCTGGTCTGATGTAAGTGAAAAAGTCAGACTTCTGAAGATTCCCATCCTATTATTATTATTATGCTAAAAAAAGCTTAAGGTGTGGGAAGAAGGGAAGAAATTTCAGCCTGTTCACCAAAGACCATGTAGAAAATGGGATTGTCCTGTAGGACAAAACCGGTTTGGGGAGAGCTGAGCTGGGGCAGGATTAATGTGTCTGTAGGCTCCCGCTTGCCACTGGGGTTTGCACAGGGGCTAGAGCGACTCCTCAGAGAGAGGATGATGCCAGGCCCCAAATTCAGGGCCAGGGAAGTCCCTGTCATGCAGGGAAGCACCGAGTGTGCAACGTAGTGAACTGGCCTGGGTCTTTCCCCCACCGCTTATGCACTTGTCTCTGTGCTTAGCTCAGAGGTGTCATGGGCAAAGAAATGCGCTTTGAATGTGGAATGGGAATGGCCTCCAGTTCCTGCAGAACTTATTTCCTGGCCTTTGGCCAGACCCCAAGACAGCACCGTCCCTTGAGCATTGGTGAAGAGAGCTTTATCCTCAGTGTGCCAGTTTTAAGGTTGTGACCCCTATTATGAGCGGTGGAGTCTGTTCTTCTTTGTGTGAGGAGTGTTCTGGTGGGAAGCATCCATGTATATTTTTCAAGCATAAATGACTTAACAGAGTTATAAAGAAAACCTGAGCGGCAAGAATTTTAACTAGCCTTTATTCTTTACATGTGTGCCTCCGTGTATAAAAGAATGCAAGCCTCCTTGGAAGTGTTTCTGTAAAATAAAAGCACCGGCATCTCACAGTAGCGTACAGAGGACAAAAATAATAGATAAATTACCAACAGGAGGAAGGACCACTTAGTGTAGAAAGCTGTAGTTCTAGGATCAAGTGGGAATATATAATTTCTGGAGCTTTTTTTCGTTCAAGGCCAGGGACAATGAAATTGTCTGTCCCTCTCCTGTAGGGAGCCTAATAGCCCGGTAACCACATGAATGCTCTCCTGGCCTGCCAGCTTTTTCTTCTTCCCGCTTTGTTAGACTCACTGCTGCTTTGGGGGAGTCCCCAGTGGAGATGGGTCACAAGGATTGCCAACTGGTAGTCCAGATAATTGCTTCCTGGCCCCGGTTCACCAGGCCAAGACAGTAACTCAGTGGCTCTTCTTATCCCATCCTTGTGCTGGTGCGATGCCTTTATTGAGGCCCAAGGATGTCTTTTTGAATGGATATACTTTTGTTAGGCAAAAGAGCTGTTGAGCGAGCAACCCCAAGAAGTGGCCTTAGCTCTTCACAAGACTAGTCTGCAGAACCTTATCAAAAACCTCCTGGCATTCCTGAAGTCTACTAGAGGCATTAAATCATACTAAACCCAGACATTCTGAATGATGTTTCGTTTGAAATATGGGTCCCAATCATTCTGAAACGAGTCTTGTTTTTTAATTTGACCTAATTAGCTTCATTTTGGATACATCATTCCTACATGTGAATCTTAATATTGATGTAACAGTTGGCAAAGTTTAATTTCAGGGTAGGGTAGTTTGCGTAATTAGGACTGTGTGAGTATAGCAGGGAGGCTGTGAGCAAATTTCCAATGCATGCTGAGTGAGCGAGTGACTGGTGAAACAGTTATTCATCCAGTGGCGTCTGCATGGTTTTCCCATATCGGATGCCAGAGGGAGTGATGACATATTCAGGAGTCAGTGGGCATCTCTGAATCCCTACCAGTCTACTGTCTGTTATTGCCCGTGCAACGTGTGTTAATGTTCATGCGGATGATAGCACATGAGTTACTATAGGAGATTTATGACCAATCTGTAGAGTTTTGGTGAATTTCTGAATCTTTACTCCACTGGACATACAGGTGCACATTCCAGCAATGCTTAGTTGAGAGCTCAAGACTGAAGGAGAAAGCCTAAGTAAGCCTGGCTGCTGACCCACTGCTCTTGTAACAGATCCTCTGGCTAAAAAGTACAAGAGCAAAATTACAGATGTCAGAGGTTATTTTTCTTCTCCCTGATACCTTAGAGAAGCCTTGTATGAGGTGTACACTAATCTAAGCAAGTCTGGATGCAGAAGAGCGTCGTTATGTAGCGAGGTACTTAAGTGCATACTTGGTTTTAAGTACCTACCTCAGTTCTGTTGATGTGGTTGCAATGATAAAGGAGATAGTCAGCAATTAGAGACAACACTATGCTGAAAATATAAGTCTTGATGGTAAGTCATGTTATATATATAATGAGAGACCACATCTGAAAATATTGTAGAAATCAACTCTGTGTAATATAGAACCTTTCTCAGTACATTGGAAATGTTGCTAAGGAATTTACTTTTTCATCAGCTGAAAGATTTAAGGTTCATAGTTGGATTGGTCTTTATATAATAGGACTGGAAGAAATTAATTCATGAATGCAAAATTGAGGAGCCTGGATTTGAGGTACGTTTAATTCCCACCTTTACCGATTTATGAGTTTGCCTGATAATGGAGCCTCCAGCGCATGTTTGGAATCCATTTGAGATCCGCTGACTTATGTAACAGCCAGTGCATTAAAGTACAAAACTGAAAGCTCATTTATTTAGGCATCTAGCCAAAATTTAAACTCATCTTGTTGTGAGGAGGAGCTGTTGCTAGACAGGCAAATATTAAATATTTTGCCTTGATTTATTTGATTACCCTGTGTGAAATCCCAGCATTAACTTTGCAAAAATTAACTTTTGCTTTAGTTAATACTTTTCACTTGTTTTTTCCTCAAATATTCCTCACCTGTGACAATAACTTACAGAGTAAAATAGTGAGGAACACATTCACTTACTGCAGTCTCCCAGTCTGAAGGAGGAGCTTGTCTGAGGACTGTTCACCACCTTTGTATGGCTGGGGCTCTAATAAGAGACGAGTTATGTCCTTCTAATCTCTGGCTGAAAATGCAGGCTACTGTTTTATAATAAACCTGGACATATTGCCTGTGGGATCTTGCACGCAGGTACTTGAAAGCTACCTCTGTTTGTTCTTTCTCTGCAATTTGCTCCATGCGGATTTTCCCAGGATACTTGTTAAGGGATTTGCTGTGAAATATTGCAGTTATTAAGCCAAATTGCTAAACCTTTAGCAAAAAAGCTTTCCTAAAAACCAACTGCCGATAGCCTGATCTCTCAGAAATTCCTTTTTTTATTGGTCTAATTAATGAGCTGCTTCTGATTCTTTAAAAGGCTTTGGGCTGATGGGACTCTGCAGTGTAGCAGGACGCGGCGCGTCCAATTTTCACGGGGTGAACGTTGTTTTGGGGCTTGCTCTTCTGTGGATATTGCGTGAAGATGCTGGGTTTCTGACGGGGGTCCTTAGCCTGACCTGAGGATCTGAAGCACCTTGCTTAGCCCTGCTGGAAATCCCTTCTTTCCCAAACAAATATCCCCGGTACCATCAGTCAACAACAAGGCTGTCTTACACCACGGAGAAGCTTAACGTGTTTCAGCTCTTTAGCTGTGAATACACTCAGCACTGCACGAGCAAAGAGAAATACTTAGTCTTGTCTCATAAGAGTTTCTGGTGCATTAGTTTAAATCCAGAAATTATTGGTCTCAGCAGTGAATGGATAGTGGAGATATTTGGAGATAGAAATTTCTATTTTCTGTCTCCCTTTAAGACAATTTTCTTCCAAGCTGGGTTTTCTAAATGCATGGCTGGTGTTTCTTTTTGTCAGATAAGCAGTCTTCTTAATGGTGTACCATTTAATTTCTTCAGTGACAAGAGGAGGAAATAAGTTATTCCTCTTTTAAAAAGAGTGATTTAAGTAGGGAATAATGAATGCAAAATGCTGTCATTAAAAATCAGCAGATAAACTGATGGATCATCTGTCATCCCAAGCCTTGCCATAAAGGAGAAGATAATGTTTTTTTTTTCTTTTTCCTTTCTCTTTTTTTTTTTCTTTTTAATGAAAATGATAATGATGACTGTGGAACATGTTGACTGTGAATGCCTTAATTGCCTTAATAATGAAGACTGTTATTTATCCAGTGAACACCACCTAGAGATTCCCTGCTGGCCAAACACATCGTAGGAGGAGATAACTTATTTCAAGAGCTTTCCAAAGCATCTAGTATGAGAGAGGGAGGATTTTACAGATTTTTAAGTCCTTTGTCCTCTCTGTATTTTTGAATTTCACTGTCTTTCTTCTGGCAGGGACTCGTTCTATACATCAGTGACATAAGTTAGATCCTATACGCTGAGGATTGGAGTGGCATCACGGGATGTGTTCGGGGGTCGGCAGTGGAAATGCTTCGCTCCGAGGTACCTGCCTGCCCTTGAAGGGCTCCCAGGTGTGATTCACCTCGAGGGCAATACCTAAAACAGGCCAGAACATTGCACAGAGGTGCCTTTTCTCTGCACTGAACATATAGGGCAACTACTGGGCTACCGCTGATGGAGACATCTGCATTAGAGAAGTAATAAATCAAATGAGATTGTTTCTTTGTTTCTTGGAAACTTTTTGCTTCTCTTTTGATGTCATTAAAGAGTTTAAAATTTGCAGGATACACCAGTTGGTCCTGTTACCTGGGGCTAAAACAGCTTTTTCCTTGCTTTATGACATGGCTTAGTTGAGTGTAAGCCCTTGGCATAAACCGAGTATTTGGGTGACTGTCATCCTTAAAACCTACCAGAAGTCCTGCAGACATGTTCGTAGGGATTTCCTTTTGCTGTAGTGCAGATGTCACAGTTAAAAAATAGTAGCTCACGTATTCATAGGTGTGAGGGAGATTTTCCCATGTGGCCAGTTGAATGCTTCACCTTGGGCTCTTCTGAGCTGAATCTTGTAATCCTGTAGTTTTCAGAAGATTTTTTTTTACCTGTTTTGGAAAGGATATGAAGTTAAAAACAGTTCTTAAGAAAAACTACTTCATCCTTACTCTCCTTGTCTCTTCTACATACACTGAATGTTTTTGAATACTTGGTGTCAAAATACCTGTGTTGTTTGTTAAGCAATGGTTGGCTTTCACTAGGGCCATATTCCAGAAAGTCTTTCCTGTCTAGCACTGGCCGTGGCAGGCACCGAGTGCATGATAGGACACTGTCTTCAGAAGGTCTCAGCGTTTGGGTCAGGTCCAAACTTATAGAAACTTCATTAAAGAGCCTTGGCCGAAGTTCATTAAGCCGAAGAGCAGCCTTCCACCTTATTTTGTATGCCTTTACTGCCTGCATTTTTTCTATTTTTTTTTTCTTTTTCTTTTCCTTTTAAATAGACTCTTTTGAAATCAGGTAAGTAATCTCGATATTAGACTGAGGGCTGCTCAGTGGCCAACAGCACTGAGAACTTGCCCCTTGTTTACTTGCATGAAATAGCACCCAACTGTCCCCATCCAGCGTGTGCTCTAGACGGATACGAATGCCCTGTTCCTCAGCACACACACCAGAACATCTATTTTTCTCACTCATTACAAGGAGACAGGAAAGGAGAAGTTCAAGCCCTCATCATGGTATATTCACCATCTCACAAAAGCATTTCTATTGACTGTGTCCAAAGCTTTATGAAACGATGCTATCACCAGGAGTAATATCCATTTCTGGCCTCTTTGAAGAGGATTCTCATATGTAATAATAATAATAAAGCCACTTTAACCCTGTTGGTGATGGCAACCAACAGTGCTTTTCCCCCCAGTTCCTGTATTCCTTGGAATATTCACTCCAGCTGCATAAAGGGGGCTCATAGCATGGTGCAGAGGTGGCTCCAAGGCTTGTGTGCCTGTGGGGACTCATTTTTCTCTTTGCCAGGGGCTTAACAGCAGAGCAGAACAGGTCACACGCAGGGCTGGGGTCTCCTCCTGTCTTGTCAATGCAACTTTTCATGTCTGATTACTTGTGTCCTGCATATAGCACTGTCCCGAGCCAGCTGAACGTGTGCGTGTTCCAAAAACACTGGTGAAGACAAAAAGCTCGAGTGTGTTCTAAGAAGCTCAAAATAACAGCAGATTTCTGTTGGTTCGGAAATGCCAAGGCATTTCTGCATTTATTCCCTGCACAGGAATTTAAAAACACTGGAGAGCTCCATTCTTGGCGTTTTACAGAAGAAAAAAAATCTCTGTGGGCTTCTTTTTGTTGTTATATGCATATGTGTGTTTGTATGCCTGTATATATACGTATAACATAACGAGCTAGAGAACCGGAGGGGCTGGGTTTATCGAAGCAGTTAAAGGGAACAAGGAATTGGTCACCTGCAGTGGGACAATTTGCGCTTTTGCCTCCTGTGATTCAGCGAATCCGTGCAGCTTTTTGGGTTGGCTGTCGGTTGGCCCTTACGTTGTATTTATTTGATGAGGGGATATCTGCTGGCCCTCCTCCCTCCGCCCCCGAGCTCCAGCAGAGATCAGCAGAACTGATGTGATGGGAGCTGTAATTCCCTTTCAGCCATGATTATGTGTCAGTCTGCTCTACACCCTAAGTGGTACTTCGGGGTTCCTGCTGGGAGTAGTTGATTAGATTTTGGTACCTTTTAGTTCTATACATAAGAATTTTTTTTTCTTTAACAGAGCAGAGGCAACACACAAAAGCCCCAGTTTATTCTTTATTCTCTTTTTCAACTAACACTTCATGTATAAAAGCAACAATACATTTTTTTTGGCAAGCCTGACCCTCATAACTCCCATTGTCCTCCTTTAACAAATGAAATTCAATTTAAAGGTTGATATTGGCCCCAAATTCCAGAATAGGTCTGTGACCTAGGTAGAGATTTCCAATGAAATATGAATGTTAAATTGAAATTGGAAGTGGGTAATGAAATCAATGCTAACTACAAGTTTATTTGTAGTCCCTCTTTTTACATTTTTCATTGTCAGCACAAGCTTTATTCCTCCAAATATATTATTGAATGAAAAAAGAAACTCTTTTATCTGCTAATGCTGATGCCTCTAATCCATTCTGTTCATTTTCTGTGCTGCTATTTTCTTTGTATGGTTCTTCTCTAGCTTATATAGCACAGAAGAACTTAATTGCTCAAGTCTGATGTAGTTTTCTATTCCTGGCAACTGTGTAGGTTGTGAAACCATTATGTAGGAGATGCCTTCTGGAATATGTAGCATGTTGCAGTTGGGATGTGGCAGGGCGAGGGCCCAGGCTCTGAGGAGCCTTTTGTGTAGCTTTTGGGGCATTTTCTGTGGCCCTGCAGTCAGATTGCCATTTCCTGAGCAATTTTTGCAAGCAGAAAGTGCTCATTCTGCGAGTCTCACGTTTTATAATGAATGTAATGTCACTTAATTCTGTGAGATAACGTGTGAACTCCCTGAATTTATACCAGCAGCTCAGAAGGCTGGAATCAACTCTTCATCTGATGACATGCGGGAAGACACCTTCCCCGGTGACTAACCACCTTTGATGTCTTGTTAATGTTGTTAATACCTGCAAACATTATGCTTGGTGCTGGTAATGTATAACACTAGAGACAGATTATGCCACAAAGGCTGGGCCAGTCTAGAGTTACTCATTTGCTCATGTTGTCCCTCCCTTAATTTTCTTCTAAATAGAGCTTTAATTAGGTCTCTGGGTGAGGCCAAATGGTACCTTGTCCAGTGAAGGCTGTTTTGGAGTCCAGACCCTGGGACTGTCTGGGTTAAGGCTGGTCCCTGCTCTGGATCTGACCCTGTAAGTTTTCCAAGTGCTAGAGAGCAGTGACTTGGGTGGTACGAAGGCTCCGTGTGAGTTACGTGCTCGAAAGTTATTTTGTAGCAGCAATTCCACTTATTCGCCATAAAATATTAAGATAGTGCTGGTACCCTGATGCACAGTAGAGTCTTGTTAAATTTTAATAGTGAGACATATTGACAAGTCTTGCAGTTTTTATTGTGTGCCCTGAGATATTTATGTTCTAAGGCACTGATTCCTGAAGCCACGTGATTGAAAAGGATTCAGCTTGCATTTAAAGGAAAAAGTGCAATTCTGTGACAACACTTAAATCTTGAGGAATCTTTAAGGTGAGTTCGTGCATGTGCAAGGTCTGTTGGTGATGCATAGGAGGGCTCTTGCTTTTTCATGCTTTAGGCATTATCAGAGTGCACACGGTGGTAGGGAGGATTTCTGTGTTTTGGGACATAAATTATCATCCTTTGCAAGTGCCCATTTGCTTTCCTGTCTTGGCAATTAATGATGGAGCAGGCAGTAATTTTAACATGAGCTTGGTCAGTCTGCTTGTTAATACACCACGAACACAAACACTGTAGGTTCGGAGGATCCCTGCACTGCTAATTAGTATTTCTGTGGTTTCACTAATCGCTTGAACTGGGAACTTGGCCAAAGCTAACAGAAAAGACTTCCAGTACAATAAATTGTTTTAATTTTGTGATCTGATCTTATGCATGGCTCAGTGTTTCTGAAAGCGCGAGTAGAATAAAATCTCATTTTCCATGATAACATATGCAAATCAGAACTTTTTGGTCCCAGATGAAGCTCTGCTTCTATTGACATGGTGCTAGCAAAATACTGTTAAGAATAAAAAGCCACTAAAACTTTATTTTGCTGATAATATTTCATTATTGCTTTGTAAGCTACCTTAACCGTAGGGCAAAATCTGCTGAAGAGATAGGATCCTGTAACTCTTGTTTGCTCTATATCATTCTCTCCATGATTTATAGAAAGCCATAGGTGTTCATGCCATTTTGCAGACATATAAAAGATTGACATGTTCCTACCTCAAAGAACTCAAAAATTTTGCAGTTTAGCAGCAGTCAGCAGTTTCTCCCATCTGAATTTTACTTTTTAACAGCACTGTATAAAATCACTATTACACAGCTGCCAAATGAAATGGCATTTTATTTTCAGTTGCAAATGTGATTTATTTTTTTTTCTTTTAATGCTTATTAAGGGTCCGAGGCTGCCTACACAAAGGACTAAGAATGTCTTTGCCCTTACGGTAATAGAAAATAGAAGTGGTGCAAAATAGCCCCGATCCGCCGACCTGGTGAGATTACGTGGGATGTCCGTGAGGCTGCCGGGAAGGGGCCACGTGGTGCTAAACATGACGGGGACTTTCATGATCTGGGTAATACTCAGTGCAAACTAGAGGAAGATTCCCAGCCCCGTTCCCGGGAGGAAGCAGCCCCCGTTGGCGGGGATGGCTCCCAGTCAGCAGCGGTTTATGTGGGATTTGCACTCGTGGCCGAGCAATGAAACGCTCCGTATCCCCTATCAAGCAGACGCTCTTTCAGCAAGGTGCTTGGGGATGATTTCTGCAGCTCTTACAGAGGTCAACCAGCTAATTCCTCATGGGCTCCCCTGAAAATCTTTCCATTAAAGCTTAAGGATCTAGGTGAGAGAATTTTTATATGGCTAATATGTCCCTGTCTGAAGGAGGATGCATTCACTTACGCATTACTTAAGCATATCTGAAACCTTTTCCCACAATTGATTTTTAGACAGTTGGATGCCTTTTTATTGCTGGTATTTGGAATGCCACTTTGCTACTTGACCCATCTTTATGTTTTGCATTATATCTTTACAGGAAAATGTGGGTAAAGTTCCACTTTAATACCTGCAATTTTAGGATTTCCAAGCAGTTGTATAAAGGTAAAATACATCTATATCCTGCCAGGTAATTCAGCAGAATTATATATATAAACATAACATTAAAAGCCATTTTCTGAGGTTCATGATTACACTGATTTTGTTTGTCACACACCTGCATGTAGTGACTTGAAACATTCTGTCACTTATGGAGTAAACTCTGTCCTGCAGCATAATGTGACAGATGCTAATGAATATGCTACAGTGCTGAATTTTGAAACAGAGATACTTGGAAAGATCTTACTATCACCTCACTAAATGCTTTGGAAATTAATTTTAGTGAAAATAAAGTAGGATTCTGGGCTTTTTGCAGCAAAGCTCCCAGCATTTAAGTGGGAACTTGAACCAGCTCTGGCTCTGGAGTCTGGGTGCATTTTCCCATGCAAGACAGCAGCAGGGTTTTCCTTCATTTGGATTTGGGGCAGTGTCAGAAGGCCCTTGTGGGGAGCACAAGGTCGAGGCTGCCTCAGATTAGACACCCAGCCTTTCTCCTCCAACAAAATCTCAGCAGAATATCTGAATTAACAAAATAGAGTTTCAAACATGGAGAACTTATTGAAAGGCTTTGGGAAAGAAGGACTATTTTCACTCTTTTTCTTAGTCTTTTAAGTGCTTACACCGTGCAAATATTCTTGCACAGAAATGTAAGATAAAAATGGAGTAAGAGCTCTCTTGTAATTCACAGATGCACGTGGTTTTAGTCCTTTTTTCACTGCAGGAGATCAGCAGCTCCAGGTTTCTCACTCTGCTTTCCTTTCCTTGCATTTCTTTGATGTTTGCCCATTGCCTGTGACCGGGAATCACCTCACCGGCTCCTGCGTCTCACTGCACAGCGCCTTTCCTCGGGGATATTATCTCTCCCAGTAAGCTAAATGCTGAACTTGTTGTCTATGGGCTCAGCCCTGCAGTTAGGGCAAGCTCACGCTGGGTGTTGTTTAAATTTCCTGGTCTCTGCATCGGTGAAGTAGCCGTTGGCTTCCAGGGACGTGCCCAGATTAGTGTCCATGCTCCAGCAGTGCATCCCGATGCCCCAGGATAAGATGCGGTCGGTGCAGCTCCATGCCGTGTTGACAAGTCTCCGGCACCACGAGCATGATTGTGTGCTAAACTACAGGGATTGTAGGGATTTCAGTCACACGATGCTGCTGGGAGGAGTTAATATCCTTCCTGAGCGAGCACATGGCCTAGAGGGACCGTTTTGTGCGCAGCGCTCCGGTAGCGCGCGCTGAGCAGCGCCGAGCAGAAAGACTAATGTGCGCTGTGTTAAATGGTGTCTGGGGTTTTGCTGGGTCCCTATTCATAAAACACAACAAAGTGGCGACAAGGATAAGCCTTGTCAGCTAAAGGAGCTACTGGGAATACGCGGGAGTACTTAACGAGTAAAACAAATCAAAATTTGAAATCTACCCTTACAAAAGGAGAGCACAGGGGGGATTTCGCTAGAGTTAACTAGAGTATTTGCAGAAAAATGGCAGGAAAATGCGACTAGAATGGGGGTAGGAGAAACACTGGGATTAGCTTTGCCGTAGCAGGTCAGAGCTCTGTCTTGAGGCTGATGTGGTGGCTCCAGCAACAGCCAAATGCTGGATGCTCTGGGAGAAGGGGTATGGAGAAGCAGCCTGCCCAGCCTTGCAAGGGACCCTCTGGAGCCATGGAGCCAGGCCCTTGGTTAGTGCTGTGCCCTTAGCCCACTTCACGAGAGCAGGAGGCCCTTTCCAAAACCCTTCTGCGTGGTAGGACCCCACTTGCTCAATGTAGGGTCTGGCCTCAACGGGTTAACTGTCCGTTGTTCATGGCAAGCCTATTTTGGTTCTAAGCAGATTCCTTTTGAGTTGTAATTAGGGTGTCCTTGTGTTCGTGGCTTGTTTCCATGTGGGAATCTTTCCTGCAGAAGCCGTTCCAGGAGTTTGGCGGCTCGCCTGGCGCTCGGGCAGCAGCTCCCTGCTGGAGCAGATGCTCCCTCGGTGGCTCTGGCCAAGTCGCTCACACTCTGTTCCTCAGTTTCTCATCATTAGGTGGAAGTGTTGACACCTGCCTTTCTTGCAAGGGACTTGCGCGCTAATCATGGAGAGTTAAACCATGTGTTAAGGAAAATGCCATATGCTCATTGGACAGAACAGCACCCCTGGATTTTCTTCTGGCTTGGACCTTGTCTTCAGCTCAGGGTGATTAGCACATCAGTTTTAAGTGTTGACTTCAGTTCTCCAGGAAGGTTTCAACTGACCCTAAGTGTCAGATATTCTTAGAAGCAGAAGTGATTGGGAGAACACTGTAAAATAAGTGCTCTTTGCTTGTGCCTAAATATGCAATAAAATCCAGTAGGCTTTTAGAAAGTGCCCTGCAACCAGCTCTGCTTGAAGTTTGCAGCAGGATGGCAGAAAGCCCCCTTAGGCCCTTCCTTATGTCTTATTTATGGCTCCTCTCTTGGGATAGGGGTTGGTAGTGCATCATTCCTCATTTATCAGCAAGTATCCCATGGTACTGGGCGACAGTGAATTTGTATCCTACTTTAACTAACTTTTCTTTTTCCTCCTGAACTAAGGCTGTAGTGTTGTATCCCCTAAGGACAGGGCTCTTGTTCTGTTACAAGGAAAATTGTCAAAATTTTCTGGGAAATTATGTTCCCTTTCGCCATTCTCTGCTGTTCAAAGACCTCTGGTGAGTTACTGAGGGGTAATTTTCCGCAGCAGGTACTCAGCTACTTCCAGCCCACTGTGTTAATCTCACCTTAATTAGATCCTTCATCCCATTCTTGGGAACAGATGGGAGGCTCAGGGCTGTGAAATACTTGGGATCTCCGGAGAGTCCTGGGCAGCCGTCCTCCACCCCCTCACAGATACGGCCGTCGACGGTGGTGTAAGATTGTTTCATGCTGTACACATACGCTAGGCACTGGGATTCAGAGGTGGTGGTGTCTTCTATCCAAATACCTGCTAAGACCCACCAAAGAAATTACCTCTTACTATTTTAACATTTGCTCTGAAGATGCGTGGCTTAAAGAATTGATAAATTGGGAGCCTCATTCTTTTCTGCTTAGCACTATACGTTGATGTTTGCAAAACTGTATGAGCCATGAACAGGTAACTGTATGAGCCATTAAAAGCAGTAACCATGCCTTACTTGATGCCCTATGTGTCAATGCACAGTCCACACTGTTGATACAAAATCCAATTAGGACAGGATTTTAGGTGACCTTCTTTATGCTTCTTTCAGTTTGCTGCTGGAGTAGTCTGCAGATGCTCATAGCCAGATGTTCCCTGCCATGTGTCCATGTTCTAAGCTGGATAGAGCACCGTGATCCGAAGGGGATGGTGACAAGGGAAGGACAAAGCCACAAGAAATCTGAGCCTTTTCCTTGAATATCATAAGGGAAGTTGTATCACAGTGGGATAGTGGTGATCGCCGTTTCTGTCACTATTGTAACTAGGTTTACTTTCTTGACTTGTCAGCTAGGCATGTGCTGGCCAGCAGCCATCCCAGGCACTGGATCCATACCTGCTGGCATCCGATATGAAACCTGGAATACGGCTTTGTTGATTTACCCCCTCCATCCTTCCTTCCTTCCTTCTGTTCTCCTTGCACCAAGCTAACCCTTTGGCTTACGTCCAAGTATGTCAAAAGAGTTTTAGAAGTGAAGTACCTGCATGCTCAGATTTTAGTCTGGAGCAGAACATCACAACCTTCATTTGGAAAACATGGAAGATTCAGACACTTTCCTGGGCCTCATAAGATTGGGTAATTAAAGAATGAGGAAAAAGCCCTGAATGAAACATCTCATGGAGGGTTTTTGTTCTATTTGCCGGGTCTTGGAGTACAGACAAACCCATTAAAATGAGACCATAAAACAAGCCACTGGTTTTGGTAAACGTGCAAGTTTGGCTAAACCTAAAGCAGAGAGTAACAAGATTTAGGGCAAGTATCCTTGTGAAATTACAGTTTCGAACCGGGAGCCCCACACCAATCGATGGGACTCTGCTTTTGTTGTGGTCACAAAAATCACCAGTCTGACTCATGCTATTACAGTGATGCACAGTGTTGTCAAGGTAATGGATTTGGGCACTTGGCGTACACAGGAAGGGTGTAAAAGGCAAGGAGGTAATCTGCAGGCCTCAAAGACCAAGCTCCATATCAAGGATATTTTTTCCTTTTTTTTTTTTTTTTTTTTATGACCAATAGAGAATACTCATTTTTTGTTGTAGAAGTGAGGTTTTTCTGCCCTGGCCTGTGGTTGCTATCAGTGTGCACATTGCCCCTGGGAATGCTGCTGCTTCCCACCTGCAGAGAGGTATGAACCTCTCCGACTGGTAGCTGAGAAACTTCCCTTCTGAGGCCTGAAATAGAAATTAGAAAGGGAGAGATACCATGGAAATGATTCCTGGCTTGGTGTCTTAGGGAAGGACTTTATTTAGGTAACACAGAGCAGTTTAAAGGAGGCCGGGGTGTGGAGGCAGCTATAGAGGTGGCTCTATGGACTGCGTTTATAACCCATGAAGGCCTCTCTTTTCTAAGAGTAGCAGCAGCCCTCCCAAGGGGCCTAATCCAAACCTCAGCAAAGCCAGTGGAAATGCTTCCACTCATTTTTAGTTTTTTGGATTGGGCCTTTGGTGGAAAAAGTCAGGAATCATGTTTTGTTAGAGGATAGAGCTGAGGAAAGTGCTAAGGCCTGTAGTTACCTGCAAGCTTATGGTTAATTCTCTTGGGCATCACGGCTGAGCATTTACAAGCCTTTCTTGAACAAAATCTAAAGTTTGTTTTTATAATACCAGCACTCCACAAGTTCTCTAAAAGCCTCTCATTTCACCTGAAATAGGAGATAGCTGAGACTGGTATTTTTTGGAGATTTTTCTTGAGGTACATTTTCTGCATCTAAAATTGAAAGAATTAAATTCTGAAGTTATTTTGAAGTGTCAACTGTTTCCATGAATTGTTAGGATTGGAAAGCATTTTTATATTATAAAGCCATTTTGTTATTTCTGGGATAAATGTGCTCTATTTGACCGTAGAGGTGTAGCCATCTTAGTCCAATAGCCCAGTCCAACATGAAGACTATTTGGGAGAGCTTCTGAACACAGGAGGGACACCAGGTAAGCAACCACCGTTCAAACAGAGCTTACAGTGATGCGAATACTGTGTGATAGCTAAGGAATAGCCTGGTTGATTCAGTAGGTCACCTCCAATCCAGCTTTGTCTTTTCCTCTATATTGGGAAATCTCAGAATCAATTTAGTGTCTTGCACTATGGTAACAGTGGATATTTCACTTTTCAAATCACAATATACAATGAAGATGGGTTATACATGTAGCAATTCACTGAAGGCTAAATAAACAGCTGCTTAAAAATAACGTGGTGGAGGACATTTAATTATCACAGTCTCACCATAAGATGTAAGTAGTAATTCTTTTGTTTCAGTAGATTAATTGCCAGAAGGAAAAGCAAAAGGAGGTGAGATTGAGACGCCATAAGAAATGTGGTGCGGTACATTAAAAATCAGCTAGGGAGAACAGTGATTCATTAAATGAAATGCCAACTCTAAGAAATAATATAACAAGTTAATAGCTTATTTATGGTCTTTTGCCAACCTATGTTCTGTTGTTTTGTGTTAGGGAATAAAGAGGCCTCAACAACTCCGGCACAGGAGTTCATGAGGTTCAAAATTTGGATTGCTTGGACAGTGTTGTTTGTCAGCTTGAGTCATTAAAAGTATTAAAAGTCAGGATAGTGCCCTGAGGTGTAAAAGCTTGATGTTCAGGAGCCACTCTGAGCTCAAAGTTCAATCAGTGATGCCAAATTCCAGGTATGTTCCTAATTAGCCTTAAAAAATGCAGAGACCCATAGGATTTATAGCAGCTGTAGAAACCCTCAGGTTTTACAGGGTGCCTTTCACAGTGTCACCTGCCACAATTTCTGTTTACTTTTAGACTCAAAATTTTTAGGCGGATGTATTTTTCTCCAGCAAAGATAAATCCTTAAGCTCTTGACTTATGTTGGAATGTCAACCTGAGAATGTATTGCCTAAAAGGAATGATGGCATACCATAATATATCCATAAAAATATCTGACGGTTCTGTTTCTTTCATTTTGAAGGATCGCCAAATCCTTGTCAGACTGACCCCCGTTTTCTTCCCTAAGGTGCAGAGTATAACTCACCACTTCTAATGAGCTCTCTTCAATACCCAGAACACTACTGGTGTTGATTTACCATCAAGATTGCAGGAGAGGGCTTTTTATATATAGGCATACATTGGGTCCTTCTCTTCCTTGGCATACTGTATGTGTATATGTATATATTTGAGCACAATAGATGCTCATATGGAGTCTCAGTTTAACCAGAGCAACGTAGAGGAATGGTAGCGGGTCTTTTTTTTTGCAATGAAAGTATATAGTGCAGCACACAGGGCTTTCCTTGCTGTTGCAGGAAGGAGCATGAAAACAAGCCAAGCCACCTCATCCTCCCTCCTGCTGCTAATGCTGCCTTTCCAGGAAAGACTAAAGTTGGCATTGCCAGCAGTTTTACCTACTGATGTGTGGCAGTAAGTGGTCTGTTATACTGGGGTGGCACAAAACTTGTGCACTGCATTCATGCCCTTAAAAACTCTGGTGATGGCTTTGAAATAGCCTCTTTCTTCTTCACTTGTTCTCTTTCCTCTGTGCTACTCTTTGCAGTGAAGTTTTCAGTGGGTATCTGTAAGCAGGAGGTCTCAAAATGAGCCTTCTCACTTGGCCATGAAGTACAGGACAGCACGATAGGTGTGTGGTCCCATGAAACGGAGGTCTAGGAACGACAGCAAGGGTTTCTGCCTGATGCTACGAATTAACAACAAACCTCAGGGACATGGTGTAATTATTTACTCTGCTAAATAACACAGAGGAACTATGGTTTAATTACAGTAGTTTAGCTATGCAATAGAATTGCGAAGACCGCAGCTTCAGTGCATTGCACTAATGAGCCTTCTAACGGTTACTTTTAATATTGGATAATGTTTCTTTTGTTTTAAATCATTCTTTTAAAATGAGTTGCATACTGATGAGAAGGAACCTTTCCAAAGTAGCACAATGAGTTGTTTTTGTTTCCAAAAGACACAACCCAGCAAGGCACTTGATATTACAGTTATTCTCGGTAAAGCCAGATGCATTTGGCTGTACTCTTGTGTCATTGCCATCCCTTTTGTAGGGCTTTTGATGAAATTTAAACAAAAAAACATATAACTGGGCATCTTCAGATGGCATTTCTGATGGTATTTCTCAATCCTATCATCAGTCCAGTCAACTCCTTTCATTTAAAGACGATTGGAGAGGAGAATAGCACACATCAAGTAATAGCTTTCTCTGAACATTTAGGGCATGCTAATTAATAAATAGTTCAGTGCAACTTTAAAGTACAAGTTTGTTTTTACTGAAGTCAGTGCCTTTCTCCTTTAGCTAAATGAGAGTAGTGCTGGACATTGCTGTGCCACATCCCGCAAAATAGATCTCTGTTGTTACTAATCTTTGCTCTTTTCTGGCTTCTTCCCCAGCTTGTCTATCCTGCTTGCTCTAAGATCAATTCTTCTCTTACAATTACAAGCCCGCAGGCTCTTCTTTAGATGTTAGTCTCCTATTGACAGTCCAGGAAACTCCCATTTCAGATTATGGCAGTTGCTTGTAGTCCGTGGTGGAGGATGCCATGCAGCCATTTGTGTTGCTGTCACCTTCATTCTTGAAGGTATTTGTGATCTGTCCTTCCTTTCCACAATAATCTGCAGCTTGTTGTTTTTACTTGGAGGTCTCTCTTCCTTCTGATGCTGAAAACTCTGCTTCTGTCATCTCTGCCCTAAAAAGTCTTTTTTAGATTATTCATCATCAGTTTATCATCCTCTATTATTTATTATTATTATTATTTATTATGGAGAAGATTTGTTTTTGTTCTTTTTTCTCTCTTCATCCCAACTTTTATTATTATCAGATACAACTTATGAGCCGAGAGTCTCCTTGCATTGATGCACCCCAAGCCAATGTGCTCTTTGCCTGATAAATTGTTGTACATTTTTGATGCCCTGTACTGCACAGGAGACCATTCTTAGCCCTGATTCAAGCTGGGAGCCCTCTTTGAGCTTGAGTCGTGCTGAGAGCTTGCCAAGGAAGGCTCTGCAATCACACTGTGGAAACAGTGGCAAAATCTTTGCAGCTGCAGAAATCAGTCATTATCTTTTAATTAAATTCACTTAAGTTCTTGACCTCAGTGGTACCTTGGGTCAGCCAGTTTCTCAGACTCCAAAATAAATCAAGATTGAACTGTGCACAAAAAAAGTCTTAAAATATTGTTTCTTTTAAGTTAAATTGCATGGTCTACGGTTTCCTTTACTATGAGTGGGAGGAATCTGGTTTGCTATTCATCTACTTGAAGTTGTTGCTCATTTTATGCAATTGTGTCCCATTCTCAGTTTTTCATACTCTTACCAAACTTTTCAGTTTTGATAACATTAAGTGTGAAGAGTGTCTGTGTGGAGCAGGAGATGCTGGATATCCTAGATCTTGGAGATCTTGGGCCTGGAAGAGAGGAGGTTGAAGATTCTTCAATCTTCAGTTGCACATGGAGGAATGGTTAATTTGCTTTTCAGTATTACGAGAGGGACTACAGAAGCATTAGGAAGAGTGAAGGGGATTATGATTAATGTGTACAATCCTGGATGTTTCTAGGCTGTGTATCGAAGTGCTACACGGGAACTTCATAGCAAGGCAGATGTGGTGGCTCTTTCCTGCTTTCCACCTCAAAGAGCTTGGCTGCCTTTCACAGACAGGCTGGTGTGAGGCCTGAAGTGCTGCATGTCCTACAGGGTCATGTAAACGTGCAAAATGAGGTTGCTCCCTGTCCAGCTGATCCAGCTGTCCAGGTGTAGTCACGCTTCATGTACTGGGAGCTGGCAATTCCTCAGACTGTCAGTTTTGGGAGTGGATGGACGAACTACCTACACATTTGTATCATTTGGTCTACAAGTAAAAATTTGATCCATTTTTTTTCTCTCTACACCTTGGAAAAGAGGTGTGTTGATTTTTTTTTTTTTTAATATATGTATACACTGTTGTTTTCAATTGTTTTCCTTTAATGTTTTCTTACTATGAATTTCAAAAGGTGCAGGTCCTGACCTCCTAACATGGGTATAAAACGTTACATTTTGGTTGACCTGAACTGAAAAAAAAAATGTGACTTTTTTTTCAGCTTCACTCTGAAAAATCAATTGTTTGTCAAGCTGTATGTATGTATTAGGGACATTTACTGGTCCACAAGTCTATTTTGAGAGAATTGAGTCTAGGAGCCCCGTAGGTAAGGCAACAAGGGCACAGTAGCAAATTGAGTGCTGATATTTCTGTCTGCTTTGCTCAAAGAAACACCAAGGGTTGTGCACAAAGAAACCTTGGGCAGGCAGGAAGGACATCAGAATTCAGCCCAGCTCAGGAGCAAATGCAAGCAACAGCAGGGCTGCAAATGCAGATGGCATTCAGACAAGAGAGTCTGAATAAAACTGCAGACCTGGAACATCCTCTAAGGCAGCAGAAGCGGATACGGCAGCCTGTTCCTCCCCAGGACTCCACCGTGTGCCCCGTGCTTTTCCCATCCTTGTGATCCACACGGGGTACGTTCAGGGCTGCAGAAGTGATGATCCGTAAAATGCATAAATATAATAAACTCAGACAGCAGCAGTGGAGTTTGAGAAACCTCCTGCTACTCTCTCCCGCTTCCCGCTGCTCGAGACGCGTAGCCGGAGTTCCGCGGATCCGCCTGGTGCCGTCGGAGATGGTTGCATGCCGCTCCGAACATATGCTCGAGGCACTCTCTGCAGGCTCTGGCTGATTGCTTCCTCCGTGCAATCATTTGTGCTGCTGCTGCTGTTCTCCTGCCCAAACGTGGCCCTGAAACCCATGTGGTGATTTCCAGCCCTGCTTAATACACCTGGTGCCAGGACTGTCTGAGCTGCGCAGTCCTAAAGGTACCACCCTGGGCCTACCCAGAAAGCAGAAACACCCGGGGGTCTGGGGACTTGCCTTTTGAAAGGTTTCTGCATTATTTTGGGCCAGAATCTCAAGAATGTAGCTTATAGCTATCTAAATAAGAATTCAAACCTTGCCCTGATTTGCTTTTAAATCTGGGTCCTAAAACTGATCTTGACACAAAAAACCTTTTTTTTTTAGCTCCTCTTCATGAATATATGACACATGAACAGCTTATGAAGCGTACTCTTTGACAACAGCTTGATGAAAAATTATATATATATATATATATATATGTGTGTATTTTCTTATAAACTTACAGAAATAGCATCATGACCTCAGTGCGCCATTTTTCCTTTCCTAGCTATGTCTGAGCTGCTCAGATCTGAGATGTGCTCTGTGATCCTAGCAGGTCTTGGAGGTCTCTTGCCAAGGAAGTTGCACTTGGAGCAGAGAACTGAGGAGTTTTGAAGCAATTGCTGCTGCTCTGCAATTCCCAGCCTCCACAGAGCAGAAGAGAGACTTTAAGCCTTGCTAAACTAAGGCCTTAATCTACTTTCTGTATTGATACTTCTTCACTTCCAGCAGAACCAACTGAACATTTTTTCTCTATGTTTTTCCCCCTTCTTTTTTCCAGAGGCCATATGGGCATTTTGGCTTGGAGTTGAAGCACAGGACAGGATGGTGCAAACAAGCAAACTTTGCATACGGGCTGCTGCTTTGTTAAGGCAGCTAATGTCAGCTCGACTGCGAGCAGAAATATGTTTAAAGAGGATATGAAATAGCAATACAGCTGGTTAAGCAAAAGTTTCCACTTTAGAAACCTCCTGAAAAGGAAGAGGAGAATTGAGGAGGTGCCAGGGGAAGAACAAAAGAATGAACCTAGCTGAAATAGTGTTATTAGGATAAAATCACTCTCTGAATCCGTTCGGGCAATGATGGATGGGATGTGTATACAACATTGATTACAGTACATTTTATTTTCCCCAGCCTGTCTGTTACCTACCACACGAGTTTACTATCTCATTTTTAAGCAGTTTCTACTTATCTATGGGAGGCTCAAATTTCATTTACACTGGGACTCTTTTCCTCTGTCTTGGCAGCCCACAAGGATCTTTCTTTGGCTCAGTAAACTCGGTGAATTTTCCAGCACCTTTTGGAGGCCTTACCAGGGATGATCCCAAGATCATCCAAGATGGTTTCTCTTGGAAAGCAGGATGAGCTCTCCCGCTTAGGTGTAAATAGAGGTTGGTTTTCCAGGCTACAGTTCTGTTGCTTTGCAATCAGGTACTTTGTCTACCAGCAGTAGACTATAGCAGATCTTTGTGTGCTGCTCATAAGCCATGAAATATAGTAGATATGACTGAAATACATTGTTTATACTCTGAGTGAAAAGAAAATCCTTTGGTACTGTGCTCTGAGCACCAGGAGAAGTGCCCATGTGTAAATCAGTAGCAAACGCACCCCAAATGTGCCCAATTCAAGTTCTCAGCCCTTCCTGCTTTGGTCTAGACAGAGAAGCACCACTCATAAAGTGATGCCCAAGTAATTACTGAATTTTAAACAAATCCAGAGCTTCAGATAGTGGTTCTGGTTCAAGGCAAAGGCACAATTACATCTTCTATTAAAAATGCTAATGACTCCAAAATGGGTTGAGGAGGGGCAAAGGCATTGTCTGATTTTAATGAAACATATTTTCCTTTTGCATTTTATTTTAATGAGAGAGATGTCCTATTAAGCCTAATGCAGTCAAACTTCTGATAAAAGCCCTTATCAAAAACCCTGCCATAGAAAAAATAAATTTAATTGTAGTAGCTAAACAGAATGGACCATTTTTTGGATCAGAAGTGAAAGGGAATATGATCTAATAACGCCACACTTATTAGTATTTCTGATATGTAAATTAAAAGCATTAAGTGAATGGCAAGTTGATCTATAGCTTCTCTAGACAGAGTAATACATGTGAGGCGGCTTTTTTACACAGAAAACTGATATAATTAGAAGGCTGTTAACATTTTTTTTTAGCTGCGTGAAATGAACAAGCCACAGGAGACCAGTTCGTCATAATAATTAAAGTTCAGGAATAGCTTTATATTACCATAAGTGAGATTTGATAGATATCTTTTTAATTTACTGTAACTAGCTGCTTGTTTCTGTTTTTTTTTTCCTTTTATTTATTATTATTTTTTCAATTCAAAAGAAGGCAGAAATAAGTATTTTCTGTAGGTGATGGTTCTGCTCATTTCGGATACTGCATAGCCTGTTATTTGCCCAGGGCATACATTAAATATCTTCCTAATATGAGGAACATATGGGTAACCACTTCACAAGCTCATGAGCAAACAGATTCAACAATTTCTTTCCCATCCAGGGTGCACACTGAACACAATCACTGCACGTTGCCAAATTTCAAAAGTTCTTTTAATTCCAAATGCATTCTTTACAATTAAGTCGTATGAAAATTTTCTGTTTTCTTTCAAGTTGGCTAAAGAGCTTCATTTTGATGCCAAATGATGCCAATGCGTTTTGCTTTAAAAGTTTTTGTTTGTTTGTTTTGGGACACTGTGAAACAAAAAGCCTGGCATTTTGGTTTGGTCTCTTAAGCTCTGGGTCTCTGAAAATCCCCTTGACCCTGGAGGGTCGTGTGGCCCCTCGGGCTGGGGGCACCTGCTTGGAAAGTGAAAAGTGTCTTTGGTGCCCGTGGAGGCAAGATTTGAAACTCGTGTTGTTCTTTCTGGATCCCTAGTTCTTTAACCTGTCTTCACTCGCGTTCTTTTAGCTTATTCACCCCTGTCTTTCCTTATTCAATCCTAAATTCCTTCCTGATACATCTCCAAGCTTGCTTTGAGTTGGTGCCGCGCGGCTCATTTAAGGCCAGCAAATAACTTTGTCCCAGCGCATGCAAGTGTCTTCTGCAATAAATAAAAACCGAATCACAGCTCAGTGGGCACCCTGGGACCTGTGTATCAATTCCATTGCTGCTTAGTTCAGATGTTATGGAAACACAGCCCGGTTGTGTCGCAGCTCCCAGTGTGCTGGGCTGATTTTCTACTTTACTTCTAATGGAGAACGGGTCATTCACTGTGCTGGGCGGGAGGCAGCACCCACTGTAATTTGTTTAACTTATGTCTATTCTGCTCTATTCACGTCTCCAACAGACTTTAAGTAACATCAGTTTTGTCCTGCAAGGAGACAAACTTGTAGTTAAAATGTTTCCCCCACAGTTGTTCACAGCATTGAGGGGTATAGTTTCTGTAAACGTATCCATTCAATTTGTTTTGCCTTTCAATCATCATTTTCAAAATATGGATCTAGGTAGAGAGCCCTATTTTCTCAGTAGTGCCCAGGGACATACATGGCAGAGCTGGCAGCATGTGTTACAGATTTATATAAATGGAACTGAAGTGCAATCTTTCTTTGTGTCACTGACAACACTTTCCAAGCTAGTGAGCAGCCTTTCTGTAGGAGCTGTATCTCAACAGCATCTTTTAGCCCTGTTGGAGAATGGGAGAGTAAAGAATAGCATAGATAGACCATAAATAAGAGGTGCGAGTTAGTGTTGCTTAGGAAACAAGGATTTGAGGGAAAGGGTAGGTTCAGGAGTCAAAGAACATATTACTGGCAGATAGAAGCTTGGAGAGTATGGATTTATCTGCAGATCATAAGCTGGCCTTTTGATCCCTCTCAACATTTTAATCTGGTCCTGAGTATTTTTCCTTAATTCCCTGAGGAGGTGTTAAGAATGTGTCTGGGCTAAAGCTGTATGCAAAGTTTGAAATGATTTGGATTAAATTCTGAATATTTTGAGGGCTTTAATGCAGCCTTGGATGCATCACTGAGTTACTGACTTTTGCCTTCATTCCCTGTCTTCACAGCTAAGTAACAGACCTTCCTTGACCGAAAGGGCTTTCATTAGAGGACCTGAAGATATGTTTTTTTTTTTTAGGCTGACAGGTATTAATTGGCATATAACCTGAAAAAAAAAAATCTCACATTGACTTCATAATGCCTATCCCCAGTGAGATGTAATGCAGCAGGGGGAATGCAGGGGGAATTGCCTCTGTGCTGTGCCCCAGCGAGCTGCTGTAGGAGAACAGGTCTCCTTGCTGAAGACCCTGCTCATCACTGGCCCTGGACATGAGTGTCCGGCTCGGGAGGCGAGTGTGGTGTTCCCAGATCTGTTGCTTTTGGCCACACCGTTTCTTGACACCAGGAAACGTCCAACTTCCATCATGGTACCTGAGCATGTTATTGCGTTGCTGCCTACTTCACAGTATGACTTTGGGATTAAATCTCTTCATTTTCAAAAAGACTGGGCGGTTTGGGCATAATGGCTGTTGCTTATGGCATTAGAAACATATTTTATTGATACGAATGCACTTGTGGGTGTTAACAATTTACTTGTGAGCTCCCATGCAAACCATCCTATCTTAATTCTGTCATCTCTAAGTACGCTAGGGAGGAGAGTAAATTCCCACAGTCAGACTGGAAAGAGCATCCCTGTCATTCTGATTTCCTAGCGCTTCCTATTAGCCCCAGCCTCTCATCAGCTCTACCCAGTTGAGAATTTATGTTTTAATGGGCAGAGCACTTTATTACCCCCAGGGTTCTGAACCAGGCCAGAATTTATGTCCCATGCCTCTGAAATACCATATATTTATTTCCCTGGTGCTCAGGAGAAGTGGAATTGTATCTGTTAAGGGTCAAGCTCTGTCCTTATGCTCTGATGAGAGGAGGCCTTGCATGTGTTTTCCATTAGAAACCCCATCCAAGTGGCAGCCCGTGCAGGCGAAAACAGTTTGTGGAGGAGGGATCATGGAAGTGAGAACGGCCTTGGGGTTATTTAGGGCTTTTTAGGGCTGTTTTCACTTTGGCTTGTTTGGTAAATGTAGCGTTTTCTAGAGATGGAGCCTTCTGGCCCTTCAACAGAGCGCAGTGACCGGCAGCTCCGGCCTGGCCGTGGATCGGGGTGTTGGGCTGGGGCTCCCTTGGCTCTCGGGCTGCGTTGGGCAAGGACAGTTGGAGGCTGGTTGCGGTGATACCGGCCTTGGCAACTTGTGCCGTGTGCCAGTCAAAACACGGAGCTCCGCAGTTAAAATGATTTCTAATCTCTCCGCGAGCCTCCGTTCCCTGAATTTCCAATTCTAACAGGTCTCAATTACAGCTCCCACTCAGGCAACGCGGCTGTTCTCTGCTTGCGGTGAAACTTCTTCCACTTGTTTCCAAGTAGCAGACGCCACTGGTTGCTTAGTTAAGTACGTGGTGGCCCAATTTCTTTGCTGTAGATGTAGAATGGATTTTTTTTTGAGATTATAAAGATATAGTATATAAAATGAATTGTAGTGAGAGTTTGCTGTATTTTCTTAGAGCCAGAATCATGACCCAACCATTGAAATGCTGGCAGGCACTTGCGAACAAGAAGTGTGTATACGTTTGTATGTGTAGAGCATGAAATAATTACTATTTCTAGCGGTGACTCAGAGATGATTGAGTTCATCTAAAAGAATATTCAGGATTTTTCTTAAAAACAGATTACATCTAAGAATAGAGAAAATTGAAAAAGTTGGAAAGACAAATGAAAAAGAGCAGAGTAAAAAGAAGTCACAAAGGAGGTGAAAAGCAAAGGTTGTTTCTCTGCGGAAGAATTTTGTGCATCCTTGCAGAAAAACAGGTAGCCACGTGGTGTTTTAAGTGACTCGAGGGCATGGATCAATCGCCTAAAACTTGGTGCACCAACTTGTCGTGTTCATGGGGTCGCAGGAGGCAGGCGATGAGTCCGTTGAACGCCTGTGGCTAGTTTGCTGTATTTTTTCTACATTTGGGAGATTGTTTGTGCGTAAATAATTGTTAAACTAGTGATTAACAGAGACCTCTGCCACCGAGACGCTGGAGCGCGTGGCCTCCCCTTGCACCTGCCTGTCGCAGCTGGGCTCGGGCAGCCGTCCGCGCCGGCGTGAACGGAGAATATTCTCTGCTCCCTGGAGTGATAGTGACTCACCAGCACAAGGAATCTCTGGATTTGGCTCTTTTTAAGACCTCCTGTCCCTGTGTCGTCACCCCAGCAGGTCCTGCCTGGTGGCACCTCGCTCCCCTGCATGGCAGTAACTGGTGCTGCTGTGATCCTGCTGTTGAGGAGCTTTGTGCTGCTCCCTACACTCTTCTGTTGGGGGTTGGATGCTGTGTATGACCTGTTACCAATATCTTGCTTTGCTCAATGTACGTACTTTGAAGCTGGGGTTAAAAAGGAAGCCAAAACCTTTCATTTCTGACACAGGATCATGCCCTTCTAATATGAAAGCATTTTGCATTTATTTAATCACTGCTGCCTGGAGGAGTTTTTCCAAGCATTTAACATGCGTTATTGTTGAGAAGCTCTTAAAGAGGTTTAATTCATTTATATTCATTTATGTTCTATCACAACAGAACATCCATTTCCCTCTAAAACTACATTGCACTGAGCACTGGAATTCTCTCCTTGTAAATGCTTGGTTAAGTCTTGCTCAGTCGCACCGTGATCACAGGCTGCATAGGACTTTGCAGTCAGTGTTACTCCGGGTTCTTGCTGCTTCAGTTTGGGACTGGATATATGCCTCTTTTTAAGAATATCAGCTTATTTTAGAAACAAGAATTTTTCCTTTTGGATTCTCCCGTGCTTTGTGAGATGCATTGCTCGTTAGCCAGCACTGTATTAGCCTTGTGTTGATACTTATGAGATCATCTTTGCAATTATAAAAATTAAAGGCCCTAGTTATCATCAGGTAGAAAGTTTCTGTAGGAGGTAAGTGCTGATATATATTCTCATTGAGATCAGTGCAGACCTGGCTGTTTGAGTTTCAAAATAACATAATTCCGGTTGACTTTAGTGGATGTCATTGTAAAATTTGTTACTTAAAGCTATTTACCTACCTTTTTTTTCAACTGAATTTCAATGAGCTGCATTACCTTAAATATACTAGGCAGTTATGAAGCTAATGATGCAGAAGGTAATTTCAATTAAGAGAAAAAGACTTAAATTAGCAGCTAGGAATTCAGCATCTGAATTCTTCTGCAGGAAAGAGAATATATCCACTGGCATAAGGTATGAATGGGTCAGGTCTGAAGAATTCAACCTTATCTCAGGTGAGAAGGGAAATTACTGTCTCTTGGTGGCTTCAGGTGAAGAAACAAGCAGGATCAGAAGGAAAGCAGGATCTCCTCACGGACCACCTAACCCATGGAAGTCATTGCCCTGGGATGTTGTAGGTGGGGAAAGTTTACCGGTTTGGAAAGAAGTGGATCTGTGCAAGCAGAACCTCTGTTCGTGTTGTTGCCTTTGCTTTTAGTTTTTATTTTTGTTTTGTTTCCTCTCCGCTCTGTCACTTAGGTCTAACAGCTGGTAACAGGTATTCATGTATGCAGGTTATTGACACGCAGTGACCATTTGGGTGCTCAACGAGACCTTGTCATTTTAATATCTCCCTTAATCCGAAATCACCTGATTTGGTAAAATCATATGTCAGCCTCTTTGCTAAGGCAAAGCCTGTACCTTATTTTGTATTAGGAGGTGGGGCCATTCCTTGGGTGATCTAAAGCCCTAGAAGAAAAGTTGCTGCTTTATTTTGCTGTGTTGTCACGGGAAGAGGTAGATTGCAAGTACTGAAATCCAAAGCATCAAAATGATGGCTCTCTTTAAAGCACTGCACGTGTAAAGCACTTGAGATGCTAATCCCTGTTTTTGTTCCCCCCACCGCGTAGCAGGCGGCTGCAGAGATGAGCAGGGTTCTGCTTGCCTTTATTTTTGGTTAGAGCGCACTGCAATCGCATCTCTCCTGCTCCTGGCACGTCTTCTGTGGGGCCTTGCTCTTCACCTGCCACTCAGGGAAACAGCCTGTCAAATCACACGACATTAACTTCCCATAGCTCCATTCTCTCCGCATTAACCCTCTGCTTTACACCCTCATTCAAAGCCCGGCTGCAATTTTCTTTCCTTATATTCCTGGGAATTCAATCAGCAGATGTTGTACAATCCCTTGCAAATATCTGTCTGCCTTTGTTTCCAGGCTGTCTTGGTCATTTAAGAGAGAGTTAAGTGGAAGCAAAGGAGAAGAAAAAGGAGGAGGAGGAGGAAGAAACAGATGGTCACTGGTGTTGCTGAACAGTATTATCCACAAAAATCTCCTCAAATTGGCAGCCACAAGGCGTAGTGGTGCCAGACTGCAGATGTACTGACACGGGCTTCAGACTTTCCTTTTAGTGTGAAGCTGCACTTGCAATAGGAGAGACTTAGCAGTAACGTGGGGAGACCATCTGCATCCTCTTGGGCGCAGAGCGCGGGCCAGGGCAGCAGCGCCAAGCGCGGTGTCACGCGTGTGCGCTGGGCGATGACACTCGGGGTCCCTGCAGTCTGGACGGAGAAATGGTAAGAGTGCTCGTGGGTAGAGCTGGTTTCTGCTCTCGCGCTGCCGCAGTTTCTGTGTGGTTTTAAGCGAGCTGTGGGAGCCACACGCTGCAGCTCTTGCACCTTGGGAGACGTGCACGGTGTTGTCCCCTGGCCATCCGTGCGCGTGCCCGCAGGGCTGGCAATGCTGAGCCCTCATCTCCAACGCTGCAGTCTCTTTGCAATCCTGTGCAAATCCTGCGGGCTCGCACCAAGTCATCACTGATAAATTCCTGCCTCAATGTCATCATCCTTTGATTGTGGGTCCACGCAAGTCCCTCCAGGAGTTAATTTCTGGTGTGCCCTGCGTGTATCAGGGATGTGCCCAGGGAGATGGCAGCCCCAGGACCGCAGGGGTGCGATATTCCCTGGAGTCCCCTCTGCAGAGTGATTGCCACCATCCTGCACTGTCACACGGTACCCATTTGGAGACCAGGCCTTTCACCACCTATTTATGCAGACATGGTTTACTGGAAAATCACTTTCAGCTACTGAGATGTATCACTTTATTTTTATTTTTCCAAGTGGGTAGTTATTTACTGCCTAGATACATGATCTCTTCATGTGTTTTCTTTCAAGATTCTTTGCTATGGCTGATGTTTGCATTTCCTCCCGATTTAACATTGTCTAATTGATAGATAGGAAGAAACAGGCAGGCTAAAATCCATTGCAAGTCTGAAGTAATGCTTTTTCCAGAAGCTGAGCTAAGTTTTTGAAACTGAGTTTATAAACTGAGCCTGTTTATGCAGCTCATTAAGGGTCTTCTGCTTAAATAATTATGTACTAAATGTCCTTATGGTTCACATTTTCTTCCAATTTTAATTTGAATCCCTTTACCAGCTTCAGAAACGTCTTGATTTTAAGATAGTAACAGGCATGTGCCTATTTTTATTTTATTTTATTTTAACAGTGTGGCAGTTTTCTCGACAGTGCCTGTTTTATAAGACAGTTTATAGAGATCTATATTTCAAGCAACAGGGATCATGGTCTATATTTCACCAGTGACCTACACCTGCAAACGATATAAAATCATTACTGAATGGCAGTCCAAACAGCATACATCCTTTCTTCAGCAAAGCTTTTTGTTCTGTTGGTATCATAACAGGTGACAAACCCAAGCATTACAGTGAGTTATTTAACATAATTTCCCGAGCTGGACATACCATTTGAAGCCGATGATTTGTTTTGCTTCTGCTTGTGTCGATTTGTCCACAGGCCCTTTGCAATGTGACCGCATTATACGACATGTGATTTGCCCTATAACTCTCCCAAATGACGTTTTGTCTGCAGCTCTGTGTGCCGGTGCCGTGCTGTGGTTTTCCTCAGTGCTGTTCCTTGCTCTCTGCTTCCCCCTGCACCAGGAACACGAGTTTGGAAAGCCAGGAGGTCTGGGGACACACGGGTGGAACCAGCGGCCGCTGCCTGTGACCTGCGCGGTGGCCACTGGCCGTGAGTGCCCTGAACTGAGCCAAATGAAAGCGTTTAAGTTCTGTTGTCCCTAAATTAAAATTACAAGATGGTTAAAGATGCTTATAGAAGACATGATTAGTTAAAGAGAAAATGCCATGAGTGTGTGTTATTAGACCTGTATGCAAATAAATTTACTCTGGCAAAGCTGTCCTACATTTTTAATTCATGACTTTGCTAAAATAGGGCAAGGTAATTGGCCCTTTAATTATAACAAAACATTTTTCAAATTGCTATTGTTATAATTAAGTGCATTCCCTTTTTTGTGCAATTGTGTGACTATAAGGACAAGGAGGTGCACGTTGGATGCCGAGTATTTTTATTTTTATTATTGTACAAGTGGGAAGGCGGGAGAGAGCTGGTATTTGGGTACCTGCCGGGAGTCCCCGTGGCCGATCCGACGTCCCGGAGCAGAGACCTGTGGCCTTGTTTTTGTTCCTTGGCAGCTGAGGACGTGAGTGCATCTATGGAGCCTGTGACCAAAGCACAGCGGCACGTTCGGAAGAGATTCTTTATGCATTTACCTTCATCAGAAGCAAAACCACTTCATTAAGCATCCAGAGAATGCAAAAACGAAGGGAAAAGTGGTTTTCTTGATGAGAAAAACACATTACAAGTTACTCATTATACATAAAATAATAGCATATACGACACGTTCTAGGGAGTTCAGGCTGGAAAGTGTGTCACCATTGCCACATTCCTCTCATTTCCTGTGTATTCATTGAGCAGGTACTGATTCAGGGGCTGTAATTGGCTTGTTATACACTTAAATTAAAAAAAAAAGAAAAAGTCTGCCTGAATCTCTAGCAAAACTCTTCAAACTTCTGCACTAAAAGCTGTGCTGTGCATTTATATGCATTTGAATTTGAATGTGAATGCAAAGAACAAGAACTTGAATTTTCAATCCTCTGATGGATAGATGAATAGATGAGTGAAGAGAGGAAGACGAGTAAATAGAAAAAAAAAGTAAAATAAAAGGCTTTTAATAAGCCTCGTTTTTGTGCACTGCTCTGGGAGCAGAACCATCTGTCCCCTTGCCTCAGACACCATCCCTTTTATTCACGTGGATCTTTCAATTTTAGATTAAAAGGAAAAAAAAAGGAGAGTTTTAGGGATGCCTCATTATCTGTATTTTCTTTATGGAAACAACTCCCAGTGCAACTTGATGTTCTCTTCAGAGCCTGGTGCCTGAGCAGGAGCTGGATGGCCCGGAAAGGCTTTTGGCTGCGTTTTGCAGCTTGCAGTTTTAATTAGAGTATTGTCATCTCTGGGCTGTTTGCACATCTCCAAAGCAACGTTGTGGCCTGCTGGGTTATTCGCTAGATGTTTGCGGGATTGATCTTCCTCCGGCTTTCTCCTCTCTTGATGCTTTCGTTACTGGGAGCAGTTTTCTGATGGGGTTTGGGGTGCTCTGTGAATATGGCTGAAGATGGAGGGGAAAAATGTGCATTGAGCGGAGGGAGATATCGGCCTTTTCCCTGCAATGCCCCCTTGTAGAGGCTCTCCTCTAAATTCAGTCTTTTTTCTCCCCTCTGAGTCTTGACTTCCAAGAGAATTTTTCCCTTGTTTTCTCAAATCTCCCATTCTTTTTTTCTTCTTTTTTTTACCACTTTTCCCCCTTTTCTCTGATGTTTAAGTGTTTCAGGATTGCCACATTTTCTAGATTGCTCCATAGCCCTAGACCAGCGATGTCATTGCTTCACCCCCAATAAGTGCATTTGTGGTTATTTTCTTCTTCAGAACAAGTGGACTTGCACGCTGGGACCGTCCGCCTCGGTGCGCGCAGTCAAGCCGGATAAAACTTGTTCACCTGATGTTCCTGTATTAACAGCAATTTAAAAACTAGCATAATTTGGAAACCCGAGGACACTGTTTAATACGTTGCAAGGAACATGATAGTGCTTCTTTTTTGCAGCCCAGCTTCAATGCTCTGCTTATGAGCGCAGCAGCACCCCCTCACGATTTGCTTATATTTGAGGAATATTTTTTGAAAACAGATGGGCTTTTTTTTTTTTTCCTTCCCCCCAAAAACTCCTGGTTTTCAGCTCAAATCTTAGTTAAATGCTGAATCTGCACTGCAATACAGGACGTGGGTGCTGCAAACCACCCCGCCGAGCAGGAGGCAACGCGGTGCCGTTTTCCTGCTCACAGGTGTGACGTCCCCTGGGCTCCTCGGAGCCACCACCAGCGTCCCGGGTGTCCTGTCCTTCCGCACGCTGCAGCAGGGAGGGACATCTCGCCCCTAAGGCCATCGCCGAGGAGCAAACCCAGCAGGGATGGAGGTCGCCTTCCTCCCCTCCTGCGTGCGCGAGTTCTTATCAAAGCAGTTTATCAGCTGATCTCATTTTCAATTATAACCTGCAGAAGCATTCGTATAATTAGCTGTGCGGTTGTAATCCTCTTGAAATCAAAGTCTGGGCATGGTGCAGCTGACAAATTGAAGTAGTAGCAAACAGCTAATATATATTTTAATAAGCAATAAGTCTCACATGTGTATCTAATGAATTCCGATGGTCTCTTGTTTTTTTTTTTAATATAATTTAGAAAAGAAGATGTAAACTTTGAACTTGATCTTCTAGCCAGAATTTATTGTATCTTGACTTTTTTTTTTTAATATATTGTCCTCCTCAAGAAAAGGAATTACCTTAAATCCAAACAGATCCTCATCTTTTGCTCACTGCAATCAGGCACAGAGCTCACGCTGACTTAAGAGAGTCCCTCGTGCTCCTGCCCTACACGCTGAGCATGAGCTTTAGGGAATAATCTTGGAGGTACTTTCTGCTCACAGAACTAGTAGGTCATACTTCATTATTCTGACTTAGAGAGATGATTCAGGGACCTGAAGGGGCTTGGGGCAGCTTGCTGCTGCTCAGCAAGTCGTGGGGTGAGCTGGGACCAAGGGTGCAGGACCAGCCTGCAGCGACATTGTGGAGCCTTTTCTAATTTCTCCTCTGTCTGGTCTAGTTGCTTTTGAGTTTTCTCTGTTTAATGAGTTACATGTTGGAGGGTTTATTTTGATGAAAAACCTAGCTTTTTTCGAGTTTTAAAGCCTTTTGGTCTTCTTCAGGGAGCTCATTATGAAGAAAAATTCAAGGTAGTTGGATGTTGAAGCTCTGGCTGACCCGAGAGCTTGTTATACCTGGTATTAAAAAAAAATTGGTCACAGCATGAGCTTTCCCTCCTCGTTTTGCAGAGGTGACATAGTAACTGGGATTTCCTCCTAGCACAGTGGATGAATTGGGTATACGGGTTCACGGCTGCTCGCGTTGACTTTGGATCCCTTCTCTTGAGAGAGTCGTGGCTATTGCGGTGTTCTTACTTATACCAGAGCTGGGCAGAGCTCTCTGAAGTAAAATCCTTCAGTAAATAAGACCTCAGTGAAGAACAACACCTAATTTTCCTTCTGTGGGTGGAATGTGAGGAGGAGAGTGATGAAAGCTGAGAAACAAATGAATTTCATTCTTCAAACAGAGTGTCATCTGGGACGGCGTTACTTGTAGGGCTGTGGGATGTTTTGTACTCTGTCTCCCTGGTTCACATTAGCTGGGAACACGGGTAGACCATATGAGGACCGTGCAGGAGGATGCCAGGATCTACAAGGTCTCTTCTGTGCTGGAGTCTCCCTGGGGACCCCGTTGGGACCTGGTTAATCTCCTGCATCCTTTCTCATCCAGCATGAAGTATTGGGCTGCCCCAGCTGGGACCCTGGGCGCTCCTTGCAGTAGCTTCATCACAGAGGTATTTCACATTCTGTTGTATGAGTTGCCCTTTGGATTCTTCCCCTCTTATCTACATTCAGAGAACAACCTCAGGTTCTTCTGTCCTGCTCTTTTGCAAAAGCAAATGGTTTGGAAAGCTGAATTCTCCCAGTTCAGTTGATTCTCCAGGAAACAATGATGAATGTGAGAGATGATATTAATAAAAGCACCACATTGCTAGGTGGCTATTCCCACTGCTGCATACAAGCTAGGCATAACCCTCCCTCACCAGTTTCCTCATCTGATAAATGCCTTGAGCCGATCTCAAAATGTCTAGGTTATTTTTAACCATGGTAGCAGAGCCATCTGTATTGTATCTGATTAAGTTCACTGATAGAGCAAATTGATTTATTCTCTCTCCTTGCAAGTTATACTAAGCTTTATGTTATAAATAAACTGTCTGGAAGCACATGATGTCATTGAGCTTGGAAGTCTCCAGATAAATTCCTACTTAAGGGCTTTGTGCTTTTTGTATGACTTTAAAGTAGTGCAGATTGTTGTATCTCTTTTCTGCCTCTCTGTCTTGTGGAATGCGACTTCTCTGAGGCCAGGCCTGTCTTTTTACTTCATGTTTGTATGAAATAGAGGGCCCAAATCCAAGACTAGTGCTCTCATATGTTAGAGTAGTAAAAATATGAACAGCCAATGAAAACGACCACAAAATTGACAGCAGGATTTTCAGAAGCACACAACGATGAGCCTAAATCCTGCTGCTTGTTGCTATAAAATACATGTTGTTAATGAGCAGCTCGTTTCCCTGGAGGGGTAAGCAGGGTGGGTACAGGTGAGCCTTATGCAATAGCAGATCTGAACAGAGTCCGGGATTGAAATCGCTCTGATTCCTGTTCCAGGAGGTAGCTGCACAGGAGCAGGATTGCTTGCTCCAAGGATCACTGGTGCTCGTGGAAGCCTGTGGGGAAGATGCTCCTGGCAGTAAGAACAGGAAACGTGGAATGAGGGAAGGGCAGTAACTGCTGTCGTAGTTGAGAATGCTGCAGAAACTGCAGCTTAGTCAAGGCAGGGCTTAGAAATGAGGTGGGCTGGAATCCCTGCCCCTGTGTCCAGGGATGCTTTTTGAGAGCCGTTTAAGACAGGAGATGGCATAATGAGCGCCATGGATGATGCAGATATCAGTGCAATCAAAAGGAAAACGAGCAATGCCTTAATTGAGATCTGAAGATTAAAAGTTAAAAGCTCAGTATCCTCTAGTGCTTATTGTCAGTTAGGAATTACGTTGCATATGTGTAACAAACCATTGCATTTTAAAAATGGAACAATAAAAAAGCTGCTGTAATTTAAAAGCAACCAATTTCCTAGGAGTACAGTTTGCAGCTCTGTCACTTGCTAATCACTTTGTTAAACATAATAGCCATTCTTGTCTTGAGGCAGTTAATCATGTTGTGAATGCACTTATCAGCACATATTAGAAATACAATACGAGACTTTCTGACAGAGGAATGGATGCAATTATTGCAATCAGTATACATTTAGCTACCATCTTATCTTACCATGTTTTTCCTTCCTTCCTCCTTTATTTTTTCTCTTTTGAGTAGTCCAGCAGTGACAGTTTGTCTCCTCGTAAATATAAAAGACACACTTGAAAGTGTTGTTAAACTCAATGGAGATGCCCCAGCGCAACCTGTAGATAGAAACGAGAGATGGCTGCTGGCTGCTGACCCAACCGTGTTGGAAGTTCCTGTCTTTAAGTGTTGTAGTGATGTTTTTTTAAGACCTTTGAGCGTTTTCCCTGGGAGGGCTGTGAATTTGCCCACGGAGGGATGAGCTGGGAGGTGGGAGCCCAAGCTGCTGCATTTGAATTAGGCTATAGGAGCTCGGAGCGTGCGGATGAACTCGCCCCCCTCGCCTTCCCCATGTTCTTCCTACATCTAAATCAATAGCAGTGAGGGATCTCAAAGTTTTTGAAAGGGGATATTGAAACAGCATGAAAGCTAATTGCTTCCAGCATGACTACCCGCCAGCAATGGGTGTAAATACAGCTGTCTCGAAGAATGCCAGAACTCAACAAAATCTAAAGATTGCAGCTAAAATGTTTCCAGGCTGAGCATATTCTTGTAAGAGGAGGAAGAGAGCTGGGGTTTGAGGGGAGCAAGAGGAGGGAAGGAATGATGAAATCCTGAAAAGATTTGGAAAATAGAAGACTGTAAAGAGAATGATTTTGTACATTCTGCTTTGCATTAACCGTTAGTGCCAGGTTTCCAGATATTTTATGTAGTTTGGTGTGATTTGCAGCACTTGCAGGAAGCTGCCACCCTTGCCTAAAAATCCTTTCATGTGACGCTTTGTTCTTGCTGGCAGCTGGTCCTTGGCTTGGGTAATGCTTTTAATTGTGGAGAGGAAGATGAAAAAAGTGCTCAGCCCTGCGCCTTTCCCGGGGGAGGGAGGGGGTCCATGTAATGCCACATCCATCCAACATTAGGGGTGCTTTTGGATGGGTTCTGCTTAGGTTCTGCTCAGTTCGTACGCTGCTTGGATGACTCTGCCTTGAGGAAAGAGGCTTTTCTTCTCCTTGCAGCCCTTTGTAGACCCCCTGAAAAATTTGCACAACTGCTTGAATTGAGACCAGAGGCAGTAAGTTATCCCTAGCATGGGGGATAATTGAATATCCTAGGGATAATCCCTAGGATTGATGGCTGCTGGTCAGCAGGGCATCAGCAGTTGTGGAGTTTGTCACTTGTTTTCTTGCAAGGAGCAGCAATTCCGTTTGCAGATCTGCACCTGTTGGTGGCTTTTTGGGAAGTTAGTGCTGAAGTGAATGAGGTTTGGCTGGAAGAGTGAAGTGCTCAGTTTGGAGTCCTCGATGGAGCTCCTTCCCCATAGCGCTTGGCGCGTCTGCCTCACTCCGATGAACGGCCCGGCCAGCACGGCTCCATCAGCATGGTGTTAGAGCCTTCTTTTCCCAGGAAATTCACTGAAATTAAGCCCTGGGAGGACATACAAAGAGGGGAGTGGAGAAGAGGGGACAGAGCACTAATTCTCCCCTTTCCATTTCTAATTATTCCTTTTCAGAGCCTAAGTGAATTAACCTCACTTACTACTCACCTATGGCCAGACTCATTTATTCATGGTACGACCTTAGCTATGAGCAATATCCCAACAGTCGCTGGTGCAGCCCATTAGCTGACACTGCATTTGAATTTGTTGTGTGTTGGGAAATCATCATCTGGTAAGTGTGACAATATAATGACTACCCTTGGAGAAGGTGACCTAGTGCCGTTACATGGTGACCATTAGGTTGACCGTCTTTCATGACATTAGAAAATAATTGTGAAATAATTTGAAAAAGAGAGAAACATTAAATCTGCCCTTCCAGTTTTTGTCATTTGCAGTTCTGGAGCAATTAGCATTCATTTGGGGGACAAAAATAGGCTTTTCAGGCAGTGACTTACATTATAACTACTTGCTGTTCTCTAGCGCTTTTAGTTTTGTCGGAGCAGATCTGTAAGCTGATCTTGGCTAGCAAGGGGAGAGGGTGCATGAAATGCCCCAGAGCAGCTCTTTTCTGTGGCTGTGCTAAGTGCAGACCCAGATCCAGCCCGTCTCGGGCAGCTGCATGAATTAATCTTTGCATTGACTAAAACATGGGAAGCTCAGATGCCTCTGTGGCAGCTTCGCTTTGAGGTTTTTAACTCTCTAGTCTGTGGGTATCAACAGTGAGAGGAAAATCTCAATTCAGTTCTTTCATAATTATCAGATTGCAAAATAAAACAATTTTATGCACAGCGTGTGTCCCGGGGAAGTGAGGGGAGAGGAGGTCCTGTCTGTGCTAATGCTAATGGGCTATGCTGATCCCTGCCCTAAGTTCTTTGAGGATGTTGTCGTGACCGTTTATTTCTTAGCAGAAGTGTGAATTAGCTGCAAGGTATCCTGCGCCTTCTCTCTCCATCTGAGACAGATCAGTGGGTTCCTTAGGTTCAAAGAAACCTGAGTCTAATTCATTAGATGCTTAATCTTGCTTAAATCTGAACAAAATGTAGGAGGAATAAAATAATTTCTGCTCGTGTTCCTATTTTGATTTGTTCTTTAATTTTTTCATGCAGGTGGTATTATAGGAGCTTCTGCAGAGGACACAGCACACTCTTAGCAAACTTTAGAAAAACAACCTGTCCTTTTAATTTTCCCTTGTCCTTGCTAACTGCTTGGCATTCTCTTACTTCTCCTTTTCACTCTCTGCCCATTAAACAGAGGATTAAGTTCAAGGTGGTGCATTAGGGTTTTAAAATTCTCAGTTTAAAATCCACCATTTGTCACTGTTTTCATGTATCCTCCAGCACATTAGGTATATTTGTGTCACAGTCTGCAGCTTGTCTCCCCATTCCTTTCATTCATAAATCCAGCGCGAGGAGAGTTTGCATCTTTAAATCCCCTCTGGTGGAGTTTTCTCCCCAGGGAGATCCAGCTGTCAGCCTCAATTGTCATTCCGACATCAAAACTGAAACTGCATTGCTAGGAACTTTTTTGTAGGTCTGTTTATTTATTTATTTATATGCTCCGAGGTGCTTGATGTATATAAATGAGTGTGATCACTTACTGCTAATGACAGGCATGTAAAAATCAAAAGATGTTAAAAATACCAAAGCAGCTTTTTGTTGCAATTATGGTTTGAGTCCTTTAGATTCCTGCAAGTCCCTTCCCAAGCCCTTCTCTCTAGCTGGGAAGACTGGGAACCTCTCTATATATTCGTAATTACATAATCCGAGTGCCTTATGTAATTGTCTGAGTTCAGGAACTATAACTTAGTGATGCTCTTCCTCACACACACAAGAATTTTGGAAGACTTTCCAACAGTATCCAGGGAAATGGAACTGTCAAACATGCTTTCCATTTTGTAGTCTGCTGGAGAAGACCAAGACCGTGACTGAAGCACCGTCAATCACACTGACCTAGTAGCCACTAACCTAGTACAAAGATAGAGGAGAAGCTTCATGGAATATTGGCCTTTTTCTTCTGCTTAGTGACCTGAAGGCAAAACACTCTTTGGCTGCTATATCGTGGCACTATAAAGAGGCCAAGAGTTTATCCCATTGCTTTGCAATGCGTCAACAAGGATTTCCAGCAGGTACCTTTTGGGCTGCTTTGTCTACACTATTGAATTCTCCACTTCTCTGGCTGATCTTAGCCATTCACTCTGTTTAATTTGAATTCAAGTGAAACAGTCACCCCTCTGATGGAGGTACCCATGCCTTCTTTGATACATCTGCAGCCCAGGCCATGGTAATGAAGCATCTCACAGGATTGTCGTCTTGTTCTTCTAAAGATCTTTTGAGAGCCTCTGCAGAAAGGGATTTTTAGGTCTGTAAGTTACTGCCTTGCAAAGAAGTTCAATAATATAAGAACTTCTTATCCTGAATTTTCAATCATCATTTGTTTAAAAATCCATCACTGCTTTATGGTGCATTACAGCTGCTTGCACAGCAATGTGAAAATACACCGTGTGATTATGGTGTGTAAATATGTAAGGATTTCTGAATAGTTAAAGAAAAATTATAAGCACCATTTGGGCTGTGATATTAGCTGGTTGAGATTCAGCATAAATCTTTCATCATAAAATCTTATCTTAAAAAAAAAACAAAAACAAAAATAGCTCCTCTATATTTGCATCCAAAATCAGCTAAACCCGGGCCCAACTTCCTATTGGATGCGTTTGTTATATTCCCCAGCAAGATGTTTTCTTGTGGCAGAGGAGCTTTATTTTAAGAAACACACAGCACAGCAATAAAGAGGTTCTAAATAGTAGTCAAAATTATTCCAGTGCAATTGAAATGCTCTTTTAAGCCCCTAAAGATAGCATGTATTTTCAAAGGGGGAAAAGTCAAGAAAAAGGAACGAATGAAGCTCTAGTGCACAGGGATACACAGTTGCTGGTGGAGCACACCAATTACACCCATATTGAATTGGGTCCTAAAAGTCCTATTTTGTTAAAGGCTAACTGAAATAGTATCTAAGGGGCCTTTTACCAGAACAATTTCTGTACACTGTCACAAAGACAGAAGCAAATAAAAATAATTGAGGCAATTGTCTCTGTTCTCTCCAGGGTTGTCATGAGGATGTTGATAAAAATCAAATAAAATGGAAGTTATTGCAAGTTGTTAGTGAAGAGCACAGTTGTGAATTGGCAGTGCAAGAAGCCAAAGAGCTTAAAAGGTTTGCTTATTATCGAGATTTATTGTTTTCAGTGATGGGAAAATGTTGGCTAAGCAAACATAACATGAATAATACCTGGTCTTGGTGTTGTGTCTTGAAAAAAAGTAATGTTTTTTTCTTTATATGGCTTTTACTGGACTACTAAAAACTGCTGTGTCAATCCATCCATTCTTAATAGGTTTAATAGTTTGACCTTATCCTCTATACCCATGTACATAGCCCATGCATTTGTGAAGAGCAAGGACCCATAGGCAGGTGAAAGAAGACCAAGACCAAGGAGTGGTTTGAAAAGGCTTGTGGTTGGTATAAGTAAACTGAGTGTTAGAATTAGGTTCCTATTAGACATCAGAGCAAATTGTAAATTTTGATTTTGAAATGCCTCAGGGAAGGAAAGAGAGGATCCTTTGTGACTCTGCAGATTCCCCTACATCCTGCGCTGAATTTGCCTCCCTCAATAGTCACGTTCGTGTTGACGCGGAAGCCTGTGTAAATGCTCAGGACATCCAAGTAGGATTTCCTCTGGCTTCCAGGGATGTTCATCCATGTTGCAGTTCTCAACACGGCTACAGCTGGGCCCATCTCCAGTGCTCCTCAGGACAAGGCCCATTTCTCAGCAAGCTGGCCGAGGAGAACAGCACAGCTGGGCCACTCTACAGCTTGATGTGCCATTACAGTGTAATGAAAAAAAATTGTGGAGAGAGAAGAGTTTAGTTTAGTAGGTTTTAGTATCAATTGCCATCACCAAGTCAAACTTAAGATGTAGCACAAGGTAGAACATTTCAGCCCTGTAACTTGGTCTCAGGTAGACCGTTTGCTTGAGGATAGTGTCTCCGGTAGAAGACATCCAGCTATAAAGGTGTTTTCTGCTGTTAGTTCCTTTGTAGAGAGGAAAGCAGCAGCTAGCAAAAGTTAAGGGCAGAGGGTATGTACATCATTGTAACTCAGAAACTGGATGCTGCTCTGTTAGTAGCTGTTGGGTCTGATTTCCTTTGACTTCTGGAATCTTAATTTCTTCCGGGGTAGGACCTTTAATCTAGATCTTTTTCTCCAGAGGTCCTAACCATCTGCTAGTTCATTTGACTTCAGCAGGAAATAGGGCCTTTGAACATTTCCAAAAGTCTGCTCTTGTGCTTGCTCTTCAGTAAACCATACTTATGAAATTAATGCCCATGAGAGCAATGGAAGGAGATCTGTATTACTGAAATATCATATAAACTAATGTACTTTGCCTATATAATCCTGTTTGCATTGAATTTGGTGAGAATTCATCAAGGAGAGTAAAAATTTACCATTATTAGCCTTGGAAAGCTAGAAAATATTCTCCAGCAACATGACTTCAGACATTTTATTATTTTTCAATTACCTAGTGTCTGCTGCATTTTTAGGAGCTTTGTTTACACTGCTGTGTGTCTCGTAAGCAGATTGCCATTTACTGAAAGCGTTATTTCATGAATGAATGAAACTCATGATTTCCTGTAATAGGCAACTACACTAATAGAAGGTTCTGACTTTTATCGAGTCAATGGTTGATGAACTGGCTGCGGGAGCCAGCAAAGCCTCCGCCCCAGCCAACTGCCTCTGCTCCGTGGCCTTCGCCGTCCTCCTTCACATCCTGCACGTTTCCTCCTCTCCAAGGATGCACAGGGCAGGCTCTGCAGGTTGGTTAGCAGCGTGGATCTAGCTTCATAGCTAATAACAGCCATTTGTTTATTTCCCTGCTAACTATTTAGACTGTCACTGCCATCATAACATCAATCACTGGGTATCACTGCAGTATGTAATTCACTAATTCAATGTTTTGTGTAGATAGAGGTTAAGAATTAATTTATTTCAGAAATATTGCATTTCCAGGTGATTCTCTAGGACTTGCTAAGATGTCTAACATTAGAGCTATGGTGGACATTCACAGTAACCTACAAGTCTTGAAAAGAGCCTGTGCAGTTCAATGTTAATACTTAGGTAATAAATGTGGAGAAACAAAATCCAACTTTGGATTTTTTTTACATTCATATTTGAATTAGAGAAGTTTGACAAGAGTTTATCAAAACCCATGTGCTGAAACTGTTCCAGGTCAGAATTGCAGCCATGCTCACTACTAATACTACTATGTATGAAATAATGACTGTGCGTACTGCAAAGCTTGAATGGGCTGTTGGAGACCTGTATACAGAGACTCTGAATACATTAGATATGTGTAAGGCCAGACATCATGAAGGTGCGCACAAAATCTCAGGGTTTGGGGGTCCTTTGAGCACCTAAGAGAGGCAGTGTTGGGAAAGGACATAAGCAGGCTTGCAAATTGTGATTTGAAGAGGCAGGCCGACTTGCTGGAATTTGTGAGAGGAAATAAATCTAAGGCCGTGGTTTCTTTTTCTCCTCTCACCAGAAAGAAAAATGTCTAATGACTGTCTCATGTCTGAAACACTGGGCTGGATTCATCAAAGGGAGTTAGTAATTACCAAATTGAGAGAATCATGAAGCGCTTTTCTAAATTTGAAAGGCTCATCAAGAATAGATCAGGAGCAGGCAAAATTAATAGTTATGAACTCATTTCCATAGAAATGGACTTATTAGCAAGCATGCCAGCTGCCTAAAATTATAAGGTCTTTTCCTTGTGCTTGCAGGAAATAATCTTTTTTTATAAAAGTAATTTTGACTTTTTATTTTTTATTGCTCTTCTAAACTAGGGTTTGGCAAAGTCCTTCTAAACTGCTTAAAGACTTTACTGGACAACAAAAAATGTATAACTAAAAAGAGAAGAAAGATGTGGAGAGGAGAAATGATTTGCAGGCCTTAGATTCCATCAGTCTCTTCTCAATAGTGCAAACGTACTTAAGATAAGAATGGAATGAGTCTCGAGAAAAAGCTTAAAAATCTTTATAGGATAAACTTTGGTTTAGTGGGATTTAATGACTGATAACAGCATGAGTTACAGTCATCGTCTTATCTGCTTGTGGATATTCCACATGTAGCATTTCATATTCACTTTTTGGGTTTTATCCTGGATTTGTTACAGCTATAAGCAGGGTGAGGACTTGGAACAAAGGCAGTGGGTTAGTCCCTGGGGTATCCCGTGTCCCGGATACTGTGACACTTGGCTTTGCTCGAAGGCTGAATCTTTGTCCAAAAGAGGAAAAAAGGGAGACCGGAGACCGTGGTTTTAGAGGGAACTCAGTGACCTGCTGTTCCGAACGTACCTGGGGGCCCTGCTGGTGCATAATGTATTCCAGAAAGCTGGATTCCTGCTTGTTAAAGCTATACGCTCGGTGGAGAAACTCTGAAAATGCAACCTGGATAGCCCAGCTCTCTCCCCAAATCTCCACATGAAAAGAAGTGGGTCCTTCTTTAGTCAGTGTTAATATCTCATAGCACATGATTTCCTTCTGAGGTCAAGTAGGAAACAGCTAGGCTGTTTTTCCAGGTGATGGTAAAGATTCTCTGTAGAAGCAGGGCCACCACCTTGGTTCAGCTTTGCTATAGTCATCTTTGCTTTAGTTTGTTAATATAACTTACAACCATGGAAGGTTGATGCATCTGAACTGCTGCTGCGTTCTAGATCCTCAGAGATTATTTCCAAAGCAGCAGTACATAAACACGTCTGCCTTTAGGAGAAACATGTGGCTTGTACAGTTATGCAGGAAAGGTTTCTTTGCCATGTCAAAGATGCAGGGAGGAGCTTTCGTGTTTCAGGGACAGGAGTCATTTTACTCCCTGGCGATTACTCTGCTTTGCTGTATGGATGAGATGCATGTATGTGCTTTTCTTAGGGAGTCTAGGTCTTAAGAGTATAAAGCCACTATTACAGTTATTTTTCTGGTGTATAAAAAGAAACACAGGAAGGAAGTAATTGAAGGTACGATGAGCTGAGCTCAGAGAAGCGCCTGTCAATGGGACAGGTGATTTATCAGTGCAGACTCACCTGACATATTATTTAAGTGACAAATCTAAAACCAACTCATCCATCAGAGTTTGTTCAGGGTTTGAAACTATTCCTGAGTGTTGGTGACTGTTGACTGTAACAGCCTGAACATAAACTGCAGATCCAAACAGACCCTGACAGCTCTAATATCCAAATCCACAGCTGGGGTAAAGCTCGTGTTTTGAATTTTGTTGCTGGGTTGTGAACAAATCCATTTGATGATGAGATAAAACAAGCCACCAGAAGAGATGAGCACAAAATGATGAAGCTGAGTATTCCACCCTGGTGCCCACAGTGGTAGTGTTTTTTTGACAGAAATTGCCTAATTACAGCCCTAACATTGTGTAATAAAATTTGTCTTAAAGAGCTTTTGCTGATTGTCTGGTTGGCTACCCAAACGATGCATTAATAGCTTCTGGTTTTGCCTGAAGGTGGATATAATCTTCTGTCAGCATGGAAAATATTTATCCTCCAGGCATTGGAGCATATGTTTGTAGTGTTCATTGTTGGAAAGAAAACACGAAAATCAATAATTCCTCCTCTGATTTTTTTTTCCTTTACAATTGTGCCTTCAAAAACATATGGCAAAAAAACAGACTCTGCCTCTGTGCAGTTGGGAAGAGAAAAAGGATGTTTACGTCCCTGTTCTTTACAAAGCTTCTGGTGTCACTTCTTTAGGGTACGGGATGGCAAATAATGTGCCATGGGGTGGGACAGAGCTCGAAATTGCAGAGGGGCATATGCACAGGGCGCTTGGGACACGACCCTCGGTGCTCACTTGTGTGTGTACCAAGAGCACGTTGAAGTCGTTATAGAGCGGCCAACCTGCTGCAAGTTCAGGTTTTAACTCATTTTGTGAGCACGTGCACTGAAACTCGAGGAGTAGTGATCACATCAGTTGTCTTCTCATGTGAAGAGATAAAGCAATTGGGTCAGCAATCGGGTTAGCAGCCTTTTCCAAGTGCTCCCTCTTGGTGTTTTGCATCAGGTCCCCAAGCTGAGGTGTCTGTCTGAAAAATGGGGCAGGGATTTGTACACTGCTTTGTAAAAAAGCACCTTAGTTTTTTCTGGAAGAAAAGCACTGAATGAGCAAAAGTTTGCTTGCTGAACAGGTCTCAGCTGTGGATGCGCTGAGTGCTGCTCAGTAATTCTTGGTGTCTCTTCTCTGTTCTGTAACTTAAAGATACGGATATCTGTCTTTCTAACCTCAGGATTAATTATTAATATTTACATAGTATTGGACTATAGGAGAGTGTTTAGGTGCTGGTGCTCACAAAAGAAGCAGAAGTAATTTGTAAATACAGCTCTGAATACTATGCATTTACCTCCATTCCTTTACCTTTAACTTTTTATTCCCAGATGACAAATAAGTAATGCTCACCACACAATTATAAGTCTACATCACTGACGAAAAGAATGTTTTCATGAATTAAAAATGAAGATAATCTATCGCCCATTTTTTGTCATGTATAATTTGTGCAAATGCATTTTTCCCACAAAGGTAAAGAAAAGTTTGGGTTTGAAAGACTTCCCTCTCCCTCTGCGCCATGAGCTCTTCTCTGATACAGCATAAGGAATGGACCAGTCCTGTGTAGCTTCTGAACATCAATATTTGCAGGAATAAAATTATAATAATGCTATATTAAATAATTCAGCAACATCTGTGCAAACTAGTGTTCCCTGGTTTGGGGCTTATTCTGCAAGTTACTATATAGAATGCATGCCTGAGTTTAATGCCTGCATTTTCAGGAAACTGGAAGATGTTCTGTCATCTTATTTATAAAACAGAGCCGTTGCCCAATGCATAATTTCATTTAGGCTTTTGTTAGTATCTTGAAATCTACATGTTGAATTTAATGGTAATTCTTGCACTGGAAAGAAAAGAAAAATGCGTTTTGTTACTGACATCCTACAGATATTTCATTTTTGTGAAATTTTGGTTTTGCCTTTTTTTTTTTTTCCAGAGCAAACATCTCCTCCTATGAGATCCTGCAGATGGACTTTGAGATTGACAACAGCAGCAGCCTGACAGGAGCCCAGCAAATCACCTGGCAGGTGGAATATCCTCGCGATGACTCCTTGAGCGAACTCGTGGTCTCCGAGATCTTCGTCAGCCGAACTATGTTTGTGGGAATAGTCCCTCTTGCAATGGTAAGAACCTGCTTCTTTGTCTATTTTTTTCTTTCTTTTTTTTTTTTTTTGCTAAACGCTTCCTTTGCTTCTTGTTAGTATTCAAGGAAATGCGAGCCATTTTATTATGTGCTACTTCCTATGCACCTGCTGCAAGTGATTTAAATGCAAAAGAAAATACATTTCAATAATATTTTATTTACCTGATATGCCATAATGACTCCTTGGAAACTGTTTGAGTCTTTTTTGTAAATCCTTTGCCATTTGTGGATTATTGGCCTGGTACCCAGTTATAGCTCCTTGGGAGCCGTTGGTTCCCCGTGTACTAACGCGACTGCCGTGCGTGTGCTCCGAGGGTAAACGGTGCAATTAGCAGGACGTTTTCACTGCAGTAAATTAGCGGGACGTTTTCACTGCAATAAATTAGTGTGCATGTGTGGGGAACCTCACTGCTAAACCAAACAACTGGACTGTTTTCTGCTTAGTTTTATTTTTTCCCCAAAGTGCCTGCGTGCACTTGCCTATCAGAGCTTAGCGAGCTGCAAAGTGTCAGTTTAATATTTGGTTCATTTGGAGTTATAGAGAAGGGATAAAATACTTTTCTGCGGGCTTAGATGTAGGCCTGATTTCTAGAAACATTTTGAATGTTTCCTTGTGCAGAAAGCTTGAAGCTGATGGTTTACATGAAAAATATAAAAAAACAAATATCTACTTGCAAAACTCAAAAGCAGCTTTTCTTAGGGGGAGACTTTGGCCTTATGGACCTTTTGGTACTAAATGTTTAGGCTGACAAAAATCCTGTGATTTCACTGGGTATATCCTGCTATACAACTAGAGTAACTGCTGTACCTGTGTGAATTTAAACTGGGCAAATTTAAGGGTTATTTGTTTTTCTCCTGACTCCCCTTCTTTTTTTTTTAAAAAAAAAACTAAATACAAGATTTGAGTGCCTGGATCTTACACCTCTTCCCTGAGAACCCCTATGGCCAACTGGTTTGCTTTCCCTTGAAAATTATATTTTCCTTTGTTATCTTTCTATTCTACCATGCAACCAACAAACAGTGGCATTTTCCTGTGCACAATCACCACCACCTCTTGCTAGGATAACAACAAAGATGCTTGTAAAGATAAACAAGGTGTCGGCGAGACTTATTTTCAGTTCCCACTGCCAAAGCCTACACTTATAGACTGCCCAATGATAGTAATACACTCAGTGACAAAGGAGAAATTACATGGGAAAAGTCTATAGAGTATTTTTTTACGATGCTCTTTCTGCAGTGTGTAAGCAGTCGGCGTGGCCAGAGGTGATGAAACAAAACTCAAAACAAAATGAGCAGCAGAAAGTGGTGCCTGACGTGACTTGCAGATTGCCCTGCCTGCTTCAAAGGTCAGCGTGGAGTTTGGGCCGTGCAGAGTATGCAAGAAAAGCACGTCCTGCACCAAAGCTTGCTGTGAACGTTGGGTCCAAGCTTTGCTTAAAATGTCTCTAAACATCCTTGGACAAAATCTGAATCTAATTTGACCTGGAATTAACCAGGCACTTCATCATACTAAACCAACTGCAGAGGAAGGAGCATTGCTTCTTTTAGACATTTTTTTCTCTTTTTGGAATGTTTTGAAGCATGAGTGCAAAATTGGGTCCTTGATATATAGGAGCGAGTGTTTTGATGGGATTACCAAAGTCTTCTGTTTGGTCAGTGCTAACAACAGGCACAGCTGAATGAAGCATCCTGGTGTGGTGTTCTCGTATCACGGCATCACGTGCAGCTGAATGGGAGAGATTTCCTCCCAGGAAGAGGATTGAGGTGGACTCTGAAATAGCTCATTGGAAGAGAAATTCAGTGTACAATCCTGCAAAGCATTTGTGACCTTTCTTAAGAGATTTAAGTCGAATTTAAATGTACACATCTCTTTCAGTAGATACCTTGGTTCTTTTAATATGCAGACGTCCTCCCCCATATAGTTTATCTGGAATCCATAAGGAATATCTGCTCTTTCTTTTTCCCCCCCTGCATTTGATCACGAGTTCATCCTTAGGTTTCCCATGCTACTACTGTGAACAAACAGTGGCAAACAGCAAGAGCCCCCATATGATTTATTCGACCACTGTGTTGCAGTTATTCTTGAGATAGCGATGGGGACATTTTTCTCATTCCTAGCTTGGTCTTTTCCCTTGTAGATACGGAAGGGGTGGTAGACTGCATGGTAACGTTTGAAAAACAGTCTGATGAAAAGAGCTGATTTCTTGCCTCAGTGGGTTTATGAAGCACTTAATATCAAATCTGATGTTCTTAACGTTTACATCTTGTAGCAAGCTTGAAAGGCATTTTGAGTTTTCTTTTTTTGCTTCTCTGTGAGTGTTTTTAAGCAATGCCAGCTGGTTTCTGCACATTATGCAACACAAACTCTCTCTGCATTAGCAGCCAATCCTGCTGTAATGAACTGGTGGAGCAGCTTTGTGCTGGCGAGTCCTGAGGTCCCGAGTGAGCAGCGCGATCTCTGAACAGGGTCTGCAGGTGAAACGTGGGCCAGGCCACCACCGGTCACTGGGCTCTGACGTGCCCTCGGGGAAGGAACATCCCCATAACCTGTGTGTTGCCTATATACAACACGAAAAAGGAGCAGAACTTTTAAAGCCTCGGTAGGGGCATTGGGAAGTGCCTGGAAACTGGTTAAATTTATCAAAAGGACCAGATTATCTCGGGAGTGCGATGCAAATTGCACACTAGGAGAAAGGGCATTGCTTGGCAGCTTGGTCTGCACACTTTAAAGAGCAATGTTGTTTGAAATTCTGAGAAAAGCGTGATATAATCCGCAGCAGAAATAAAAGCTTAAGTTTGGGGATGCGTATTGATTAATAAGAAAGTCAGGAAAAACATTACTGCTTGCAGAGAGTGGCCCGTGCTCTGGGTGTCCCCTCTGGAGCAGGGGGTTGGACTGGATGATCTCTGGAGGCCCCTTCCAACCTCAACCCTCCTGTGAGTCTGTGTGATTTTGTGATGCTGGTTTTCTTTTTTTTTCACTCATGTTACTAAAAGGAGCTGAATGCAGCCCAGTCAAACCCTGCAATCTCAGACCTTTCTTTCAGATATCCTTTGGATATCTAGATGGATTTCCATGTTTATCTCCATCATGAAGAAGTTTGAAAGTGTATGTTGCAGTCATTTGTTTTAAAATGCGTCTTTTATTAGTTTAAACAATGAAATGTCTATCTAGCATGTACAATTAGATTAGAAATACTTAGTGTGACAAAACCAGCTGTTCTTGACTTCATTCTTTTTAATTGATAAGTGTAAAAATGCTGTGTTGGGTTTTTTTTTTTTTTTTTTGGTTTGTTTTTTTGGAGGTGGGGAGGAGGTTTGGAAGAAGAGAGGTATAATCTTGGAATATTGGGAATTGCTCAAAATAAATATTTAAATAAAGAAAAAAAGTCTAAGGTGAGAAAACCAAGCAAAATTTCATCCTGGAAAAGAGTGCGCTTTCTGCATCAGCTGGTGCAGTTCTTCTCAAATCCTTAAATTCCTTCTCACCGAAACATACAGTTGAACAGAGGGATGTATTTCCAAGGGAGCTCCGTTTGCATGGAGACAGCTCGGTCCGGTCAGTCAGGATTTGCTTTTGGAAAATTGGAGCTCCCCTTCCCGCTGGTCCGTGCACACAGTGCGCTCAGGGGTCGGTGCCCAGCAAGGCTGCGACATGAACACAGAGCATTCCAGGCTGGCACGGCGAGGAGAAGAGCATGGGAATGGGTGATCCCAAGTGCCTGTGACCCGCACGCCTCTCGGGAGCTGGTTTGGATGAGGGCTGCAATAACCCGAGTGCGGCACCGATGGATCGGCTGTTTGTGGAGCTGCTCTTGTGGCTGTGCCTGGAAATCAGCTGCCTGCTGAGAGGCTTCAGTCCTAGAGGCCCTTTTATAGAGAAACGTAGTGGGAAATGCTCCAGTTAAGCTATCCCATCATTTCCATCATTCCCAGCTGCTGAGAAGAGTGTGGAAACGAAGCGATATAATCTGTGTGCTCTACAGCCCAGGCGCTATGGGAAAAAGCAAAAGCATTCAGTTTTATTCAAAGAATATTTTGAGATGTGAAAGGACCTAAGAGGACGATATCTTCCATATCTCCCCTCTCTCTGCAAAATAGTTCCCAGTTTTTGGCTAGCCCGAGCACGGACTCCTCTCAGCAGGTGATGAGAGCATCAGTTCAGAATCATTCCCGAGTGCAAAGTGCTTGCTACATCGCTGGCCCTGTTTCCGATTCATATTCAGATGGAATTTGGATTTGAGAATGAAAGGAAGCAGTCTGTGTGCGTGTGTCCCTGTAAATACAACTTTGCAAATAATGCTAAGTTAATTTTTTGAGCTGCGTCACGTGAAGTGCGTGGTGATTAATAATATTGTCCTGTATCAGCTAGGACTATTTTCTGTCCTAAAAGTACTTGCTTACATAGGAAAAAGAAATAAATACAAATTCCTTAAATTACATGAAAATTAACAAATTATTTTTTCCATCAATAATGCTGTTGTTATGTAATATTTATATATTGTTTTATATTTTCAAAATACTTTCCAAATACTAATCAATGAGACTTGACTAAACCAAGCTTCTTAAGAATGAAAAAAATATGGAAATTAAGCCACTGTTACTCAGTTTTACCTGTTTCTGAATGATTTACGAGTCACTTTTTATACTTCTGAAAGTATTTTCTAAAATATTTAAAACAAATCCCACAATAATATTGCTTAATATCTCTGAAAACTGTTTCAGTTAGAAAAGAGGTAGGATTTATAACGTCAAGAACTAATGAGAGCACAGATGAGCGGCTTTGGAGAATGTGAATGCCGTTTTATCACCTAAAGCTGTGCATAACTATTTAAGCCAATTTAATTCAGGTAAAAATACATGGATGGAAGGATTACCCCTTTAGTTCGAAGTCTGTTTAGAAGACAGAATATTTGACTGATGGAGGTTTTGGGGGGAAGATTTCAGTTTTGTCTTTATTTAATTTTTAAACGTAATCTTTTAAGAGAAAAAATTGCTGAGAAATGTTGCCTATGGGCGATGAAGAATGAGGCTGAGGCAGTTGTTGTGGCTGTAGCATGGGGGCTTCAGCTCGGAGCCTTCCTGCACTTGTGCAGGATCCAGGGACAAACACGTCCCCAGCTGCCTCCGAGGACCCGGGTCCGGCTGTTGCCGGAGGGTCCGAGGGTCAGATGAAAAAGTCAGTTGTTTTGTTCCTGTGTGGCTCGTTTTGGTTTCTTTTTGGCAGTTAATGCCTCCAATAATTGATTCTTCCAACATCTGGTGGATGCTTTAACACGTGCCGCTAACGTCCCCAAAAGCAGAAAGGTGATCCATTTTCGCCATGGTGACTGTGGTAACAGGCCAAGGGGAAGAAACACAGAATAGCAAAAGCACCCTGGAAGTTCTTATCAGTTTCACTGTTTTATGTTCCTGAATACCAGGATTTGCTTTTTTGATGTTACAGTATTAAATACAAATGCTGCGGATGATGAGAGAGGAGTTCTGTGAGCAAGAAACCTAATGTCCTAATCTTGTGTCACACATCTCTTCTCCTTGAAAAGGCAGCAGATGACTAGGAAGAGTTCTCAACATCTTAGAGTTTTCCACCTCTATGTATTTTAATTTCTTGTCATTGGTGGAGGTCTCTGGTGCTATTGTAGCTGTTTGCCCATAGCAGCTGGCCGATGCCTCTTATAAATTCCTGTGGTTGTCCCATTATTAGTGGGAACAGCAGAGTTATTTTTGACACCTAAGGGTGTAACTCTACTGGCAATCTATATCTGTTTTTAAGTGAGTGTATGTTGCATTTACGGCATCTTTCTTTTCCCATTACCTTGCCATGGGGGCCTTCTTGCAAAAGAAGATTAAGTCTAAAAGCACCAAACAACAGTCCTTGAAACATTAGTAATAATGCCACCTCCTTACCCAAAAGAATTAATTTTCACCTTGATCAGTGACTTCAGTGCTAGGGTTTTGTTTTATACTTTTGTTAGCACTTCACAGATAGCACCATGAAAGATGTGAACTAAATTCTCTTCCTTCTCCTGGACCATCACTTACCCTATATGCTACCTAGAGCAAAAACGGTAGGGAAAAGACCCTGGGTTTTGCTAGATGTTGATGCAGCCGCGCTGCGGATGTTGTTGGTGCTCCGTACCAAGGAAGGGGTTTGCTCGTGTCCCTGCCCTCCTGCCTCGAGTGGCCTGTGTCCATCTGCAGCAGTGCTAATGGGCCTCTGTGTATAAACGGAACACGTCTGACAGGTTAATTAATTAAGAAGCAATAAAACCAGTGCTACAGTAATCTATAATGATCTTGCAAAGTGCAGAGCATATCGTGCTATTTATAGAAATCGGTAGCACAGATAAATCTGTAATGTGCAATGGTGATTCGAATCTCAGGTTTCTGCCTTGGTCAGAACAGAATCTGCAATGTGCATAGTTAAGGGAAGCTGCCAGGAGCGAGGTCACCGGCGGAGCCTTCCTCCTGGGTGCGAGAAATCAACACTGCCTCGCTGCTGCCCCCCCAAAAATATGCGATTGCATTAAACTTATCTAACTAACCATTGAGGAAAAAGAGGAAGGAAGAATTCAAATCTTTGGGAGAGTTTCTAGGCAACCAGGAACTTAGTCAAAGTAAAGAACCAGACACTGCAGAGTGGTATTTTAACTGTTTGTGCAAGAAGGCACCAGCTGAGACTGAAGGCTTGAGGAACAGCAGGCTTAATAATAGCCAAGTATTTAGTGTGCTTTTCTTATGTAGGAAAATGATAGTCCAGTGACTGGCAGTGCTGGCGTTTCAGCCCCACATGCAACAAACCCTTTGCTGTACAGGAACAGGATGGTAATTCCTGGTCTGTTGCTGTGCTAAAGTGCTTTTCACATGCAACCATCAGTATTTCCCCAGTGCTCTTAACCCCTTGGCCTGACACATTGCTGTATATACTATGAGTATTTAATCTATGTCTTCAGAAATCTTGTTTCCTCCCCAAAAATGTAAGCTCTTGGTTGACTAATGGCTGACTAATGTTGTGAATCACTCAGAAGCCCAGCTGGCTGTATATTCTCTAGTAAAGGTTTCTTTTAAATGAGAGGCTGAATAATAGCATCATCTCGAGGCGCCGCTAGCAAACATGCTGACAGGAACACCCGGAAAAATGGGCCTTAAAGATGCCCATTTCTATAACTCAAACTTGAAAGCAAATTGCTGAGTGCGACACTTTATTTGTTTCAGGAAGAGCACGAATGCAGAGCAGAGGTTTTTCTTGTGCACTTGCAGCTCTGGCTGCAGTGTAGCTGCTGGAAGGCTGGGGGAAAGCCACAAAATCCCCCTTTGTGGAGGAGGCAGCGTGTGATCCTCTGCAGTGGGGCTCCATCCCGGGCATTCGCCACGCGACCCTCTGCACAAATAAGCAAGGTCATTGCAAAGTCTGGAATTCACTCGTTTCCTGGTATTGGTCCTCTTCCTTTGTAGCTTTTTTCTTTGGGTCTACTTGGGCAATCTCCATTTCTATAATTCAGATTTACCTTGATTTCCAATTAATGGTGATTCCTGTGCCCTTATTGAGGCAAAAGATTGCTCCCCTGTGTTTGTTTTAATTCAATACGAGTGAAAGGTGTCTGAAGTAATGTGAATTTAAGTGTCCCTGTTCCTGCATTGAGCACTGTTGAATCTAACTAGTGGGAAGGGAGTGAGAAGTCTTTTAAGGTTTTTATTTTTCCTACAGAAATCTTTTTGCTAATGTCAATATAACTTGCATTTACATGCCAACTATAGATGCACAGCTCAAGGCAAGGTGGGAATTGACTCAGACTCAGAAAGAAGCTTACCTTCTCCTTAAAATAAAATAAGGAAACATCAAACTTAACAGACTCTTTTCTTGAGTCTCCCTGGAGTCAGTTATAAAAATCCAATACACTTAATCCTAGAGCATCAAATAATACAGATTAGGCAGTCAGTCAGGCATTGGTAGCAAACCCCAATGAGCTACATACAGTTTTCAAAAGATTGGTGAAAACGTATTTATGGGCAAAGTGCCCCATACCTGTTTATCTATTGCACTCGATGCATTTTTCTCACTTGAAATCATTTTGGCCTTTGGCCTTCCAGTTCCCCTTAAAATTATTCAATGCATGTCTATTTTATTTGACATAGAAAATCTTCCCAAGATGATTTTAGGCAAGATGATTTTATGTGTTAAGAAGTATTTAAAAGTAAATTCAAAATAAGAGTAGTTCTTCTTCCCCGAAACGTTGGGAATTATCATAACTCTTAAAAAATAACCCCCAAATCTGTGCCTCCAGGATCACAGATGTCAATGTGAATTTTTCCCATTGATTAATGGGAGCAGGATTGAAGCTTGAACTTCCCTTAAACCTCATCCTGGAAGGCTTTTAAACTCAAAGCAAATTAACTACTGTGGAGAGAGTGTAAGATAAGAAAAAAAGAAATTCTGCACTTGTATTATTATATTACACATGCCCATAGTGTAGTGTTTTATGTGTCTGTAGCAGAGATAATATCTTCTGCAATTATTACCATTTTGAAATTAATTGTTATGGGGATTTAATAGCTTTGTTTTGTAAGGCTGTTCTAACAAGCACAGGGGGAATTTTATGCAGACACTTGAAATGTATCGGCCAACATACAAACCTCTACAAATTTTATTAAATTTGGTCCAGGAGGAGAATTTGATTCTGAAAGAATCTGAAACAGAAATGTGTGGAGAATGCTTGCCATGAAGAGTTTCCAAAAGGGCCTCATTCTGACTGAGCAAGACCAGGAATTCAATGCTCTTTGTGATCAGACATTCCGAGAAAAGGCTATTTGAGGAGATCAAAACTGTTTTAGTGATTTTTTTTTTTTTTGGTAAACTAATGCATTTGATTAAACTTGATTAAATAATATTCAGTTCTTCCAGAAATGAAATTCTGGCCAAATCCTCTCTGTTTCACTAAGTGTTTCAATTTTGACTGAAGAGTATTTTCAAAAAAGATATATATTTTTTCTCTTTCACTCTCTGGGAATTCGGGAATCCGAATGAGGCCTTGGAGTTGCTCAGTGCCATCCTTGCCTTCCTTTTCCTGCTCAGTGAAAGTTTTCCTATGATTTAATGCTGAAAGGAAAAATGGGTGAAAGAAACCAAAGGAGAATTTGCTATTGGTGGGTCAAAAAATAATGGCATTTTGCAAGATTCCATGAAAGCAATGTGACATGGCAGTTTTGGAGAAGCAGCTCTGTGAATGCTGTTAATATTTATGATGCACTCAAGAAAACAGCTATTGTGTGCCACATCCATCAAAGATAAGAATTGTATTCAACTGTGGTGGATGATAAACATTGAATGACAATAGCTGGAGATTATATGAGGGATTTCATACTCATGTTTTATGCCTGCTTGAGTAAAACCACCATGTTATTCCACCGTGTGGCAATAATTTTCTCTCATAACATCAGATACGCTTGCTGATGCTTGCTGCTGCTCTAGTCCAAGCCCTTAATGAAGAGGCAGGGCGTGCTGATGCCAAGTACTCGGAGATCCTCCTGCAAGCTCCTGGGGATCCAGTCCTGACAGTGGCGTTCTCCACTAATCTCTCTCTTGGAAATGACTTTGAAGCGTACCAAATTGCAGTGATTTGACCACATATTGCTAGTTGTTTTCAGTTTTGCTGAGAGCTGATGATTAGCCCGTGAGGTGAAGGTCCTTTCCAGTGCAGCAAGCTGGCTTTCCGCATTCATCACTCTTCAAAAAACGCCCTCTTCCTGGGCTGCCAGGAGCGGGGCTGAGTTGCTGGCACTGTGGGAGCTCCTCCTCTGCCCCAACCTGACGTCTGTCTCCAGATAATCTGCTTAGAAGCATCATTAGACCAGCTTTGATTTTTTTTGCTCGTTGTCATCCCATTGAAAAGCAGTTTTAGCGGTGCTCCAGGCAGGGATTTGCTGGATGGATGTAAAGGGAGCATCCGCTCCTGCTTGTGGCCTCTGGCTGTAACGTGTTGCACGGGCAGCCGTGCGGCCGTGATCCCTTGTCCCATCGATGCTGCGTCTGCTCCTGGAATGGATCTTGCCAGCACGGAGCCTGCGTGCGTTGCCTCTTTCATGATCATTCTGCTCTACCCTCTTGCCCTGGAGTGTGATACTCTGGAGATGCTTCTTGGTGAAGATCAGGCTACTGATGAGTGAATTTTGCACTGCACTGCGTCTTTGGAGAGAAATTGTAGTTTAGAGGGGTTCTTTGATGGACAAACGCCTTCACTTAGGTGTTTCTCCATGCAGCCGTGCTGGGAGTTGCTCTCTTGGAGATCTGCTGATGGAAGCTCAGTGCTTCCAAGCTGCCAAGAGCAGTGGGATCTTCTACATGCCAGGACAGAGGAAGCTTCTCGGCAGAGCAGTTGAGAGGAGGACGAGCGGAGCCAGCCCAAAGTGACGGTGAAGAGCACCCGGAGCAGGGATGCACAGCACGCTGGGGGAAGCTACAGACCTGCTGGTGCTTACCTAAAATGAGCAATCTTGGTCCTTAACCACTCACCAATAATTTGGCTCGTCTGTAATTCTTTTCCAGAAGCTCATTTTGGTTTTATCGACAATTAACTTGGCATTTCAGGCTCAGTCTGCAGTTGATTGGCCTGTAATTTGAACTAAAGCCCCCATCAAAAGGGCATCTTTTTTTTCTAAAGCAGAGAAGAAATCTCAGAGATACTGAAATTACTGTTAATTAAATCAGCACATGAATATAATGGGAACACGTAGCAAGATGATGTTTGTTTTTGAACTGTTCTGCTAACTGGAGAGTAAGTCCTATTAGGACTGTTTAATTGTCAGCCTTTATTAATAAGATGTACCGCGAACTGTGTCCCTTCTGCAGGAACTAATTTTGTGCTGTGTGTCCACGTTTGAGTGATGCATTTTATTCTTAGATTATGCAGGCAGAGCCATATCCTTGCCAAGAATATGCAGCACTGTATTTCTTATGTACATATTGTTCCACTGAAGAGGTTTTTTTTTTTAAGTCATTTGAATTGAAGCTAGCTCTTGCTCAGAGCTGGCACTGACCTTAGCGTAGTTGCTTCCGATTTACATAGCCTCCCTATCCGCGCTGGGCTCCCTGACTATTTTACGTGCAATTTCTATTTTTTTAAATCAATTAAAACAGCATCATAGAGCTGGAGCAGAGCAGTGAGCAGAGAGCTCCTCATCCTGCGATGGCCACAGGGCCACAGTGACAGGGATTTTGTTCTTGCCCGCCGGCCTCGCGGAGCTGCGGGGCACTTTGCTTGTTCCCAGTCCCGGGGACACCTTTCTCCTTGTGCTCCTTCCTTGCAGATGGAAGCAAGCCATGGAGTGTTGACCTCCGAGATGCAGGGGAAGCCACAAGGCTTGAAGTTTGCTAAGAAGAAACCGCAGGGCCGTTTGGATGCTGCAGCATTTTGGTACTCCCAGCATGGGTTAAGAGGCTCATCGTACTAGGAGCTACTCGAGCTTTACGTGGCAAAAGGCAGATTTGATCCATGTGCCATTTCCTCTTCAGTCAAAATGCATTTGATCTCCCACAGACTTAAAACCACCTCTTGTTCCAGCCTCTGTTTCGAGACTGAACTTAATTTTCAAAGGGACAAATACGCTATTGCGGCCCATGCCAAGGTAGGGAGTGCATCTTGTGAGTTCTTGCTGCTTGGTTGCCGGTTCAAATCTAACCCCACCAACAAAAATCAGAGCTTTTCAACCATATATCATCCAATTTCCAGGGACCAGCAGCCTGTGACTAAAGCAGCCCTCCAGCCCTACCTCGCTACACATTTCATCCCTTGGAGGTGCTAAAGAGAAGTAAATTCGGAGTCCTTTTGGTGAAGGAGGTACTTGGTTGTCTTGTGGTCTGCCCATGGGGTTGGGTCCCCCCTCCTGCCTCTCTCAAGTGCTGCCCAAGTGGGCCCAGTCTCTTTTTCAGTAGTGCTTTTCTGGTGGCCTCTAATGCACATGGGTACCTAGGGCCTTCATCTAGCTCAGCCTGGAAAGAGCCCACCCAAGAATTGTTGAGAAACGTGTCTTTGGATGGTTAGGACAGCTAGGTCTGTTTATCAGTTTATATTTAGCACTTATTTTCAGTTGTATATTCGCCATTTGAGATTTTAGATTAGTTATTGGATAATAAGCTACATTGCTTGTTTCTTAATTGGATGATTTATACAACAAATTAGTTGCAAACTCTGTTTCTCGTTGTACAAGAGCTTTTGTGCCCTGGCTGCCATTACATGATTACATGCTCAAGCAAAAGTGAACCAATACCTTACGGTCTCCACAGATTGTAGTATGAATTTTGAACCACAAGTTCAGCTAGTTGCAGTTGGTGGAAAAGTATTTCTTTTAAAAATTTTATATTCTAATAAATAAAATAATTCTGATAAATGAGTCATTTTCAAGTTTTCCTGACTGGTCATGAGCAGCTCACACAGAGGAAAAGGAATGCAAAATTCATCAAATGAATTATTCATTATATTCGTTCAGCTATAGCTAACAGTGAATTGTCTAGACAGTAATTACTAATATTTAACCTACGTATGCTCACATTAACATTATTGTGTGGAAAGCTTCAGTATACATCAGCTTGAGATAATAGTAATGGATGTAAGTCAACTAGCAGGTGATTTTAATTGGGAAATTATATTGGATTTTTCTATTGAACTTCCATAAAACATTACATAAATATTGAATCTCTTTAATGTTTTCCTCTGGTTGAAAATATAGGCACATAGAGTTCTGTGCTAATTTAATCAGTGGATAAGCAAACATCTTTTATTTTTTAATTCTGCTCTAAAAGTCTCAAAAAAAAGTTAAATTCTAGAGAGTCTATGGGCAGTCTGATACAGCAGCTCAAACTGGAACCCCTGTGGATCTGTCTGAGCAATAGCACAAACCAGTTGTGGGGTTTTGGGATGTAGCAGAGAGAAAGTTTTTCTTTATAATCCTTTAACTTGTTTGCAGGAATCTCTTTTATTATTATTATTACAATTAATCAGAGAAGAATTAGGTTGAAAACACAGAATGTACTCCAATGTATTTGGTATCGAATCGCCTGCCCTGTGGACTAAATGCAGGTAGTACCTTTTGGGTGCATGATCGATTGTTCCGAGTTGATCAGAAATTGTCATTTATCAAATTCCTCCGTTTTGCCTAAGGTACCTCATCTTCAGAAAAGCACAGCAGAAAATCCCCGCAAATAATGGGAAATGGTGCAAAAAAACAGGCCGTCATAAAAGATGGTTTACATAAAATTTGGTTTTGTGTATGTCAGTTTAAGCTGCATCCTTTGGGGTATGTTTTATAGGGAGGTGCATTAAAAACTAACTATCCGTGTCTCCCATTAACCCTAATACAAGCAGTGCTTCTGACAGTCCTCTGTGTTCTTAATGTTATCTTAATGCAATTTGATACAATATTTAATTGCAGTAATTTAATTAATACTACTGTAAATAAAAAGGCTACACTCTGCCCTCCTACACACACAGATATGCACAGCAAGCAGCTCCAGCGGCTCCTGTGAGACTCCAGTTTATGAGCCTTAGAGCAGAATTTAACCCTCAGGAAGTCTGATAAAATGCCCAGATCGAGGAATGACCCTGTAATGGTGTTTGCATTGGAAATGTTATAGTATTCGCTCAGGCCTATAGAGGGAGAGTGGCATTTAAAAATCAAACCTACAGTTTCTTCCTCCCTGTTTCTTGTACACTAAATAGGTCACAGAGTTGCCTCCACCTGTAGCAGATTTCCTGTTCCCATTTGGTTAGAAAGACTGAGTTATTAGCAGAACTTTTATTAATGAGATAACTTCTTATTAAAATTTTTACAGAATCTAAGCAGCCCAATAAGTTACTTAGGAGCCATAGGTTATAGGGGTTTATAGTCTCCTCTCTTGATGTACGGAAAGCTCTCTAACACATGCTACTTGTGTGTGTTACACACTTAAAATGCATATTAAATATTGATTAGTCCCTTATAAACCATTTATAATAGAACAATGTAATATCAAATGTGACCTAAAATCATTAGGGTTGCATGTTGTGCAAGTTAATAGCAGCAACTTTGAGAAGTTGATAAGTATATAAATTAAGGGGACTGTACTCATAAACTGCTTTCTTAGCACCAGATATGCAGGACTCCCTTTGATTTTAGGTATTTTCCCAGAGCATCTTCTTTTTTAACTCTTTTCTAAAACCTGCTTATAAACAAGAGGTGACATAAGGCAAATTCTGATCTACCAGCTAGGCTGCATTTTGTCTCCATGCTTTTTAGAATAGATCAGAGCTATGAAACTATGGCCCCAAGTATTTGTATCAAGGAGCATCATGTATTCATGTATGGAAAAGAGCTCCACTGTGTTGCTGTAGTAGATCACACAGATACTGTATTGACGTTAATGAAATTACCCTGTCTTCCCTATATATCGTGTCACAGACGGCTATTTCTGAATCAGCCCCTGTATTGAACTAAGTTCAGGATAAGTAATTCCCCACTTCGTACTAATTGCCCACTCTTAAGCTCGGAGGTAAATCACATTCAGGCGCCACCAAATCCGGATCTGGGAGAAGTGGAATATGAGCAAGAACCTCTGCCTGATTTTGGCTTGCCGTGAGTTTGCACCGCCATTTAGCTGGGTAGTATTGCAAATCTCTCTGACATACTTTGCAAGTAGATTTTATTTTGGAAATGGCGCTTGAGCCCCAAGGGTAGCCCAGATTTGTTTGCACCACCATTCCATTGTGATTAACAGGATTTTTAGACATGCAAGAGTCAACCCAGGTCGCAGTAGTGATGTATTCTGGAGAGCAGCAGCACCCTGACATTCAGGGCAGGAATGAGGAGCACAACCCCTCCGGCAATCATGGCAATCACGGCCTTTTTGTTATGCGAAGGGAAAAAATAAGGGATAGAGGGAAGGAGCAGTGCAAGAACCAATACAAAACAGTGATTCATTGGAATTCTTTCTTTCAAAACATCTTCTGCAGTTTCCAGCTGCTTCCCTCCTGTCACATCTCCTTTCTCAGATAAACACTAGAATTTGTCAGACTCTGTCTTTGCTTGTGCAGTTTTCACTCACTAGTCAGTGCCTGGGTCTGACCTCCAGCTCTTAAAATCCCACCAATTAAGCAAATTCCAAAGAGGCTTACAGGGGGAATCAGAGGGTAGAAATGTGATTTAGCATGGAGTTCTGGCCATGACAAATCATCTTTGTGCCTGGGCCTTCCTTGCTCTGCAGTGAGTTGGGTTTAGAAATGCCAAGAACGGATGCAGCCGTGTCCAGTGCCAAGTGCTCCCATCAGCTCTGCCAAGACACCAGAGACTGCACAGCCTCTCCTTACTCACAGATTGCAACCATTTTTGCAGCTTGACCTGTATGTGCAAGTAACCTCCCAAGTTATTTTCCCTTTCTCTGGAGGAGCCTGACCCTGCACTGCAGAGGGAAGGCAGAGTGGGAGGTGGACTCTGGATTCCTAATTTCTGTGGGTAGGAGAGATGAGATATCCTGATACAAAATGTTTCCAAAGTGTGTTCATCTGTACCAGGGAAGGAAGGGTTTTTTGAACGATTTCCCCTTGTGAATTACTCCAGAAAAGTTTGTCTCAGATGCTCCCTGCTACTGACAGCTGGCTAACATTTCATTAGCAAATGAATTTTCACGCGTTGGAAAAGGAAATGATATTAATCACATGCACGTGTGTGTTTGCATGGCTCTGTGTCTCGAGTTGCCTTGGGAACAAGGGGAGCGAGTGCCCAAAGCCAAAGCAGAGTTTGGGTCTAGGGAGTGCACGTGCTGCGGGCAGAGCCCATCCAAAACCATCACCTTCCTTCAGCTCTTCCTTGAGGATCTCCCTGTGGACAGCGGCACTCGGAGTGCGTGTACGCATCCCATGGAATGACATGGAAAGCTTGGCTTTATTGCCGATCACGTTGTTGAGTAAATCAGTTGACATCCTTGAAGTTGCTAATATCATGCAAAAGAAATGCAGGCTTATTGTCAAAAATACTGGCAATGCTCCAGACGGCCATTAAAGTTAGTAAGACATGAAAAATGATGAAACTATTCATATCGCAAAACAAAGTGGACAACTTTACCTTACATATAAGAACAGCTGGTTCAGCATATTGGTCTTGAAAACTCAGTATGCTAAAACAGCTGGCCCAGTGTTTTGGAGGTTAATCTACTCAATTAATCATCTGTGCTTTCTTTTACCACGTAATATTGTTCTTGCCATTCGCGGTGGGCATGCGGACAGCAGAATGGCAGTGTAGTCTCCAGCATCAGTGAAATGCATGTCAGAAAACCTAGGTGAAACGCTCAGCTGTCTTCAGGCAGAGTCTAGGGGCTGGAGGGGTGCTCGTGTTGTCAATATCTGAGCTGTTTTCAGTGTCCTACGGTGGTTTCTAAAGTGGAAGTTTTGGTGGGGAGAGTTTTTATTCAGTCACCAGTGCGACTGGTCCATGGGGCAGGATGCACCCGGATCCCTGGGACCCCGTGGAGCAGCTGGAAGCGGCACAAGAGCGCCCTGCCCGGGAGCCTCGGGACATGCGCTCCCACCGGGGTTGGAAAATCACAGCAGGAAAAGGCCACTGCTGCTCGCGCCCTGTCTGAGGTCATTTGCTAATATTTTATGAATGAAGTCCCAGGACCCACTGTGTTTGCAGCGTATTCGCTGCTTTGGAATAACGGGTAAATGCCCAGCAGCCGCTGTCAGAAAAATCCTCTGGCAGCCCATTTCCCCAGGAATAGGTAAAACCTAAACATGATTTCCAACCTTTCTAAATATCACTGCACATGTAAAAATAGCAAAATCTTTATGTATCGTATCCCAGTCCACCTTTCATGTCAGTGTTGGTTTTTCTTAATCAAATGCAGAGTTTCTGGCTGTGTTTTCCACAAGAGACTGTGCTGAATAAGTGGGATGAGTTATCATAAAAGTTAGTGAGATATAGACTCCAACAATCTCCGCACAGCTTCGCTTAATAGATTCTAAAGCCTTTTCCTCAGAACTAATTTTCCCAGATTTTGACTTTATTCCCCTCTGGACTGAATAGCATTGCATGCAGGAAGAAGGATTTGCACATCCAATCTCTCTTTATAAGATTCTTGGCCAGCAAAGGAGCAGGACAAGCAGCAGAGAGGGGGAGGCTGCTGCAAGCTGCTGTTGACCGCTCCGGCTTCACCGATCCGGGTTGTCTCTGTGTCCGGCTGTCGTCATTCCTTGGCCTCACCGGCACCCACTGCTGCTTCTCTTGGATCTCATCCCTCTTTCCACTTGTCCCCAGGAGGAAATCAGGTTGTGGGTCTGTCCTGGGTTGCTCTCCTGTCAGACTGTGCCCTGTGTGAATACCAGAGTTCACCTGAAATGTTACTGAGGGAAAAAAACAACGGCAACAACAACTCGTACGATTGACTTCATTAACCAAAACAGGAAAAAAAAAAAAAACTTTTAATACTTTTGTATTAAAATTCCAGCTCCTGCTGCATTTAAGCGAATGTGCCCTTTTGGTAGTAAGTTAAATGTCAATGTCATTTGATAAAAAATGGAAAATGAATAGAAAAATGTTTCATGTTGTTGCAGCCATTTGACTTTAGAGGATGGAATTTGTTTGCCCAATTTGTGCCGTGCTGGCTATGAGAAGAACAAATATTTGTCCTTCTAAGCTAGCCTGCAGCAGCACAGGAGAATGCAGAGATGCATCTTTGCTCTTTTTCTGCTTTTTGTTACAAAATGTCTTTTGGCATCAGAAACAAACGCAAATCATGCTTGGACTTTTGAAAAAGGATGACCTTGCACCATAGCAAAGAAATGAAGAAGATCTGGTTATGAAAACATCCTTTTTTTTGAATCAAAATCATGTGCATCCATTTTCAGATCATTCTGTTTCATGTTCTGTTGATACCAACAGCGAGCAGTTCCACATCCCTTCTCCTGAAGAAGGTCTGCGCTGGTTTGGAAATATGCCCATTTCCAAAGGGAGAGGAAGGAGTGGATGGTTAACCCAGCCAATTTTAAGGAAGATAAATTTCCTTAATGGAGGCGAATAGCAAATATTCCTTCCATTTGAGCAGTTAGTAGTGGTGATGTGAATTTGCTTTGCCAGTGAGCTGGACTCTGGTCGTTTTTGTCTCCCGTTTAGTAAAACGTCAGGAAATGGGAGATGTTTTCCTCCACCTGGATATGTCAGGAGCAGAGGCAATGGTTGGGTTTAGGAGCAAAGAGCACAGGGTTCCTTAGCCATGAAGTGGGCTTATCTCTTGCCTCCCTTGTAGAGCATAGTTTGTCTTTCCAAAATATGAGGATTTTTGCTGTTGCTCCTGACGTGGCAGGTTGTGACGTTTGAATTGAATGATGTCTTAATGAGCTCTAACGAGTAATGACAAAAATAATATTTTGGAAGCAAATATAGAAGGTCTTTTTTCATCTTTCCTTCTGTCCTTCAGTGCCTTCTGTTAACACAGGAAACAGTCACCAACTCCTTCCATATAACTTAGGATTAAAGTAAAAGTGAAGCTACTGCAGAGTCCCTGTTTGGAATGAGCTCGGGGCTGAGGGGTAAGGATGGAGAACTGTTATTAAAATCCTTTAAAATTCTTTATCAAAGGTACATGTGGTTGTTTTGGTTGGTATTTGCTTTCATAGAATATCAAGTGGCAGACCTTTGTCTATTTACAGAATGCTTCTATCAGAAACCAATAATCCTGTCACTGTCTATTGCTCTTCCCAGGAAACACTAGTGTCATCCCCCTTGTTTCAAAGCACCTGTGGGATGTCATCAGAAGACCCCTCAGATTAGAGCACCTTGCAATATTTTCATATTAGAGTGATTCTAGCCCTCTGTGGCATTTGAGTCTATGCTAGGATGCATTTTCTGCTTAAGGCAACAATGTCTTTCTTTCCTTCCTTGCATTTTGCATTTGTTGCTCATTACTCTTTATATAGTCATCGATATTTCTTTAAAACTACTGATATTTTGTTTTGCTGCACTGCTGACTTTCAGCAAACCAAGCAACAAGTTGTTTGAGATGTTGCATATTCAGCATTTTACTTGCCATGCCAAAAGGTCATTCAGTAGGAAAGATGTGGGAATTGGTACTGAAACTGCCCAGAACCTCTAGCTTGAAGAGAAAAAGTTTGAGTGTAACCTGGCAGATAAGGTATGGACATAGGACATAGGGAATATGGGTTCAGTATCTACGTGGCCTAATGGGATTTCTTCTACTTCGGTTATCTGTAAAATGGAGATAATTGAGAACAATTATCTGTTGTCCTTTGCAAAGGTGAGAAATGTTTTTGTAGAGCGGTGTGTGGAAAGAGGAGGTACCATGAGCTGTAATTTATATAAAACTGTCAATGTGTCATTTTTGACAGACAAAAGATGAGGGAAAAGATGACAAATGAAAGAGTTTGATTCTGATTTGATAGGACTTTCACATTTGTGTAACTTTATGATCTTTGTTTACCCTTGCCCATGCCAGCGTAGCTGAGTGCAGAATCCGGTCAGTCTTGCACTGTTCTGCAGTTTGAGGGAATACGTCTCCCAAAAACTGTTGGAGTCTGGAAAAATACTGATGTTCTCAAATCAGTGATTGAACTTTTGAACCACACAGATGATACTGTCCTAGTCTGCAGGAAATACATACACTGCACAAGAGTTCACTGAGAAATTCAATCACGAAAACAACAAAAAAAGGCATTTCTTACAGAGCTTGAATAAAATTGAGGTCATTCTTTATAAAAGCTGAGCACAAAAAGCAGCAGTCAGACACAGGGGCATGTTGGAACAAGCAAATTCTTTTGAACAGGTACAAGGTGAATAGTCTGAAAAATTAAAATGAAGAGCAAAAATCAAGCTTAGAAGAAGTACGTGAAGGTAAAAAAACATCCCTAAGAAATTTATTTCAGTTAGAAGATCCTCAGCAACTCAAAGAATATTTTCTTTTGATAAAAATGGCAATATTTATTTTCATTTTTCTGAAAAGAAAATATGCAAAAAATGTATATTAAGCTTTTTGGTTTTTGTTCAAGAAGTGATATTTATTGCCTAACAGAAGTGTTTACAGGCAGTTCTGAACACGCGTGCAGGAGGCATCTTTGGACATTTAGGTTTGTTTAAGTGGAAAGCAAAAGGCTAGAGGAACTGTAAGAGAAAACTCTGCAAGCAGAGTGCAGTGGTGTAAAAAAATATTTATAATTTTGAAAAAGGGAAGTGATAGTCTTTTGCTCCACTACTAGACATCAAGTCCAAACCAGACTGCATGTGCATTTATGTTTTGCCTCCTGTGAGCATCGAGCTATAGCCCATGAAATTACTTGAGCAGGTGAAGTTAGGACATGTAGCAATCTGGGCCTTACAGATAAGACAGACCATCTTCGAGGGGGGAAAAAAAAGCTGCTCTGGGATAAGCACAGGTCTTCCCTGTCAGATCCACGTTCCTGCGGATCCTGTTTGGACGATGGATGTGAGCATCCAACATATCTCCTTTCCATTTTAAACTCCATAATGCACTTTTGAAACACAGTTAAGAGCATGCACTAGTTCTGTCCAGAAAATAGGGTTCTTTAATAAACGTATTGGAGAATTATAAACTCTGGCTTTATGCCAGTAGTTGAATTATGCTGAGGCAGAAGATAGAAAATCCCACTCTCCTCAACCCCTCTAGCAATTTCTAGGCAGCAGTGTTGTCTACAAGAGGGCTCCGAAATACGTCACAGTTGCTTTCCCCCGTACCTCGTCCTGCTTGGGACTGTGTTCTTAAGCCATAACCACTTGGTGAAGGGTCTAACGAGGCAAGTTGCCACATCTGAAGCAAAGCAGAGCGCAAACTCGTGCTTTCTCTTGAGGTTACGTTCCTGCAGCTTGTGAAGTCATGTATAGACATGCTGTATATTAATTTGTGCATTTTGCTATAACATTAAGCAGCTGTTATTACAGAAGGACATGGATTTCTGCCCAGGTAGCAGTCATGGTAGATGATGAGCACAGAGACTACAGCAGTGAACTCATGTGCATACGCAACCTTATGCTTCAGTGTCTGTAGTTCTGCACTAGTGAAGCTGAAGCCTTTTCAAGCTGGTGAGTTGCCAGCTCTGCTGTTGCACCAGTGGTGTAGAATTGCCTCCAAAACCCCTCTCCAACCCCCCAAGGAGGAGGTTGGAATGAGTGGGAAAGAAACTGGGGAATTGCTTGAAATCAGTGTTTCCAAATGGCCATCTAAAATATTGCTGAATATTCTTAAACTGGTGGAATGAAGACACAGGGACAAAATTTCAGGTTGGCCAGAAAGTTGTGTCTTTTACTACTGCCAGAGCTCAAGTGATTCCAATAGTTTTGTTTTTTACACTGGACAGAAAATGGCCTCCCTGGATTTTTCTGTGGAAAAAACAGTGCCTTTGAGGAGTGCTGAGATGACTGTTTTGTTGCCATTTGAAAAGAATTAACTGTGCTTTGGTTTGTATTGAGGCTCGTGGGATTGTGTATGAGCAGACATCTCTATCCATTTTGAATACTCTTGAATTCAGGCTTTGATTTCAGCAGGAGGTAGACTGTGGTTGTATTAATCCACAAAATGTATCAAAATTTCCTGGAATACAAAGGAAAAAATGTGTATGTGGACTTCTAAATATGTTTAAAAATGGTTACCAATCATATACTATTAAGAAATCCTGGCACAAATTTGCCAGATGCTCAGGTAATGCGTAAATTACTAGACCTGGAGTAAATTCCAGTTGAGTTGGACGGCATAATTTACTGTAAAGTTTTAGGCTGACTTTTGGTCTGCTGTTTCCTGGTATCCTAAAAAGTGCTGAAACCCAGGCCTAAAGATCTTTGTGTCTGTTCCCGCTCCAGACAACTACAATCAGATGCAGGCTACTCGCTCCCCAGCTGTGAAAATCTCCCCTTCCTCGAGCGTGCGTGTTGGAGCAGTGTCACGATGTTTGGCAGAGCTCATCTGGAGAATAAACTGCACTGGGATGTGATGGGCTGCAGCTCGGGAAGGGTCCTCTGCTCGTGCAGAAGGCCGGGGTGCTTAGCTGGAAGAGCAGAGCCTGGCTGACAGGCTGCGGTTCCTCCTGCCAAGTGCTCTGAACCTTCGCGTGATGGGGACGGATCTGCTCCAAGTCATAAAAAAATCAAACAAAACGGCCTCGGGTCATGGATGTGACAGTGCTTCTAATCAGGCTTCTCCTTCAGCAGCAGGTTTTGCTTATTCATCCTACGCAGACGTCAAAACGAGTTGAATATCTTTCCTTTAAAAAAACCCCATAGAAATAGCATAAATCTCAGCTGTAGTCTTCATGAACTCCAAGCTAAAATTACCACTCTGTCTGGCAGCGTGTGCCATGTATGCTGTGCTAAAGAAAGAACTTCCTTGAAATCTATGGTGAGCAGAAAATTTCGGAACCCGGTTTCCACCCTGGAGCCTCCGTACGACGCAGACTTGTCCTGTAGCAAATTGTTTTTGCAGCACGCGCCGTGCCATACATCCAGAATAATATTCAATTAGGCTAATAGTTGCTGCTTACATTGTTCTGTAAGAGTCGATGATGAAGGACCTCGCCATATGCTTCAGTCTGCAGTAATTAATTCCTCCTGCAGAATATATATAATATATATAGACGCCCACTCTTCCGCGGGGATGCCAGCGCGCAGCGAGGCAGGTAAACAAAGAAGATGAAGGATGACCTTTAACTCCAACAGGATTGCCTGCAGTAGCTGTGATTTAGCAGCTGTTCTAACTCCGCTCTCCTAAGCAGGGCCCACTTCATCAAAAGCTGAAACGAGGAAACGGCCGGAGATGGAGAAGGGCTAGGGAGGAGCGGGAACAACCTTTCCATGATGCGGGTGAGGGCCAGGGCAGGAGGACTCGCGCGCGGGTCTCCTTCAGGCTTCGCTCAGGACCACGGAGACCGCGGTAAATAATCCCCAAGCGGCTCTGCTGACACGAAGGCTGTTTGCAGAACACGGATTTCACCGTTCCGCCCTTTATCAAGGGTTGTAATTTAACACCTTTTGCACGTGCAGCCTCTGCCAACATCAGTTAGGGCCCGGGCAGGCAGCAAAGAGGGACAGGTCTGGGCTGCGGCTCAGCCCTTGTCTGCAAGACTAATGCTGAGAGCTGCCTGAACCCTTTGGAAGGCAGGAAATGTTTTCCAATGTTTAACAAACATATAATCCCCCTTGTACATTCTCACCCTTGGGTGACAAAATGGTAAATCTTACCTGCAAGTCACAGCCAATATAGGGGTGGCAAATAAAAACAGCTTTCTACCGACCAGCCTTCATTAGTATGTATTGGAAACCTGAAACAGCATTCGGCTATGTGGGGGAAAAAGTGCAGGAGAATTGCTTTGGATTATAATAATTTCAGCAAAGCATCTAATTTATATATTAAGCTTGCTTAATGGACTTATATTGCCTTGCTCTTTGATCTGAAGAAAAAGGTAGTGAATAATTTATCAAATATTAAAAAAAAAAATCCCCAGCCCAGCCCACGTGCCACAATCTGCCCTGTAATTTACATTTTTTAAGAGATGCCATTACCAGGCAGGAGAATGGGTTCCTAAAGATTCCTTCTAATATTACAAATCTATTTTCACAAGGTACACTCTGGGGGAAAAAAATAATAATGAAAGAACGCAGTTCTGCAGACAAATGTTCCAGCTCTCTGCCTTCCTCACTAAAGACAGTCATTTCAAGTAAATGCCAAAAGGCATTTAGCTGTAACATTTGTCAGCAGAATAGGGTTGGCTTTAGGTTTCCCTCCTGATTTACAATTGAGTGTTTATTGGGTTTACTGTACTGCAGCATGTTGTGCTAACCTCCAAAAAACCCCATCCGGCTTGTGCATTAATCACAAGGGTAATATCCATCAGGGCAGGCCTGGATGGACGGGAGAGGGACACTGGCTGCTCCTGTGGGGATTGCAGGGAGGAAAAGTGCAGCAGGGACTCCAGGCTGGACTGTAGCTATGCTGTGCCCAGGTTCTGGCTTCCTAAGTGGTTCTTGTAAGATGCTTAACTATTTTATTTTATTTTATTTTATTTTATTTTATTTTATTTTATTTTATTTTATTTTATTTTATTTTATTTTATTTTATTTTATTTTATTTTTTCTTTTAACCAGGAAGGGGGGAAACCGTGCTGTTGCAAGCTCGCGGGGAGAGCTTCACCTTCTGGGGTGCTGCTGTTTAAAGCCTAAATACCGGGACCTCCGTGCCCCGATTTCCTAGAAGGTGTGGGCACAAGCCCGGCAGTTGTTCCCCATCATCCCTGCTCCATCAGTGCTGGTGATCACAGCTCTATCATGACTCTTGACAAGTCTCCCATTCGCATTTCCCCCACATTTGTCCAAAGCAATGAGTTGTCAAACGTTTACAGTGGCTGTGCACAGGGTTTATTCATATTTAAATAAAGCCATTATCCTGGCCTTGAGTTTCAGTAGTTTTCTGCTCTTCCTCTGGAGTATTTCTCTCAGTAGTGCCATCTAATCAGCTTTAGGTTTTAATTAAACAGCTGTCATTTGCTTCCTAGTTCTGTTGCGACCTGATGTTGTATTAAATTTTAATTTAGCCTAGGCTGGATAAGAAGCAGATTCCTTCAGACAACAAAGAAATGCTATTAGCAGGTTACAGTTGTAATTAAGAAGAGCTCTGCTGAAGTGCTAATGGATTCAGGTGGAGAGAGGAACCCGAGATAAACGCGGGCGATTGTAATTCTGGGCTCGAGGCTGCAGGATGAGGTGTAGCTCTTACCCGGGCTGCTTGGACAAGCTATCACAGCTAAAACTCTTCACAAGAGAAAGAGGAAAAGCGGATTCCTGTTTTTTCCCTCTGGGACTAGAGGTTTAGGCTGGTGGATGTTGCTGCAGGTGCTTCAGGGAAGCTGTGGAGGACCGGGGAGGACCAGCCAGTAAGTCAGATCTCTTATTCCTTCCTGCATCCTAGATGCTGTCAGTAATGACCAGCACAGGTATCATAAATTCAGTGCTTTTTCTTTTTTTTTTTTTTTTCCCTAAAGTAAGCCCTATCATGGAAATATAAACCAAACCTAATAGAATCTAGATGAAATGTTATTACTTGTTGGAGATGCACTAAAAAAAAAAATCTTTGTTTATAAATCTAATGGGCAGGCAATTAGTTCAGCTCTGCCCTCATATTTCTTCCTCAGAGGAAATACATTTTTGCAGTCTATAAATAGCGAGCTCTCAGAAAGGTCTTTATGCTGCCTATTAGACTCACGCAACACTCGCTCCTGAGCCTGGGCAGCTCAAATATTGATTCCTATCACAGGATCACTGACGTTGAGGCGTAGGGTTTTGAGGCTGCACTGGGTGATTTGGGATGGGAGGAAGGTGCAGGGCCAAGCTGGCATCAAGCTCCAGGGGAGCTTATTGCAGAGCACCCATGGGTGCCTGGGTCCCTGGCGCGCGTGTCCCCCTTTGCCGCAGGCATTTGGACCCCCTTGGGTGCCTGGCAAGGGGAGAAGGAACCACAGGGCTTGTTCATCCGGTGTCACATGTGAAGGTCACCAGGAGGGTGCTGCCACGAGCAGTGCAGAAAGCCCAGGAGAAGTTGCCTCAGGTCCGTTAGTAACTTCATTCCAGGTCCACTGAAGGCAAGAGAAGGATGTCAGCCCTGGCTCATCGGGGCTGGGGTCGGATCGTGGGGTACAAATGTAGCTGCATTAACCAAAGGTGCTTTGGAAGCAAAATTAGTGGCAGTTTTTGTGACTTGGCACAAACACCGTTTCCCCGATGAACATTTTGATGTACGATTTAGACAAGGTGGCACTGTGTGTGGCGCGTGGTTCTGTGAGATTGATGGCTTGGGATCTGCAGGATATTTGTCGTTGGTCTGGTAAGTCTCACTCCCCTCTTCTGCAGATGAAGCACCCTTGGTTTGTCTTTATCTGTCTCACACAACCTCATAATGCCTGCGAGGCATCTCATTTCTCCTTTGCACATGGCACGACATTTTCTCCTTAGTTTTATTCCAAGCCCTGACTTTGTAAAAGGTTTTGCTGTTGTTCTTTCACCCTTTTGCTTCTGTCACAAACTTCTCCATCTCTCTCCCAGTGTCCCACGCTCATGGCCAGCAGCTGGTTATAAATGAGCCCATTCAGCATAAATAAAAACTAGACCATCATTTCCTATGTAAAACATCTGGTTTGCGCCTCACTGAGAGCAGAATGCAGACGGTATATTTATTTCATGAGGCATTATTCTGAAAAGCATCTCCATTCAGGACGGGCCTTACTTAAACACATGCTTAAATCATCTTGAAGTCCAAGTGTCAAGCTGAGCATGTACTTTTAGTGCTGTTCTGAACAGAAATGGACTCAAGTACACGCTTAAGTGCTTTGCTGGAACATAACTGCCCATAAAGTGCTAGTAGACTATATTAGTTAGCTGGCACTAGTGGTATTAGTACTTGAACTCATTTAATTCTGGGTACTTTTTGTGGAAGTTTCCTAATATTGATTAATAATACATCTTGCTTGCAGTTATTTATCGGTCTTCTCCAGCTGTCTTTAGCTTGTGGTCAATGCCCATTATTTTCTATCAATCTAACTAGCAGACAGAAGCAAATGATAGTGAATATATCTCTATGCCTATGCAAGCTGTTATCAAATTTTTCACTAAAATCCATTTCTCCTACTACCAATTCTAATCATGGAGTTTAAAGTCAGATTAGTTGGAAACAACTTTTTTTTTTCTTCCAGATGACAAGCAATTAGTTTTAGGGAAGTTGAAAAATGAAAAGCCAATTGACTTAAGGCAGTATTTCCTATTGCAGGCTCTTCTCGAAGGCTTCCTCTGTGAAGGAAAGCACAGCCTGGCCCCCTCCATGCACTTAGATCACGTTCTGGAGCTGGTGGTTGGCACTATTTAAGTAGAGGAAAGCTCCTCTGAAGGTCTTTGGAGCCTCTTCCCCAAATCTGCCCAGCTCCTGCAAGGCAGGGACTGATAGGAGCAACCCATTTGGAGTAATTAATCAACCACAGCCACACTGAGATGCGGAGGAAGGCTGCGTTAATGGAGTCATTAGCGTGCAGAGCTGTGGATTCATCAGGAGAGATAAATGGGCCAAAACATCTCTAGGAGGGATTTTGATGGGAAAACTTGTGTGTGGCATTGCGTAGCTTGTAGTAACTCAACCTCATGCATAGCTTTTCTCATCGTGTGTTTAAGTCCAGAACAGGAAAAGTAGAGTAAGGGTAGGAATGCTGTTATAGTAATGCTTGGTTATCACCTCCCAAATCACTGGCATGATTTGGGACATACGGTGAGAAGAGTTGCTGGCCTCCTCTCAAGATTGAGCCCGACCAAGGCTGTGGTTCTGCCAAGCTGCCGACGTGCCTATTGCCACAGCAGCCAAGCCCATACATTGCCTTGGAAAGAGTAAGTCCAAATGTCTCCTAAGGGCAAAACATGGTAGGCTAGACCCAACTTCTAGCTCCAGAAGTTATTAAACCACTCCGAAGAGCATGTGAGAGGACAGATCACTCTCTTAATACTTTTCCTGGTCACTGCCAGGGTCTCAGCCCACTAGCAGCCTTGTCTTTATGCCTCTCTAACATCCCTCCTTGTTTGTGTGTGCATGCAGGACACCGAAGTCCTCAACACGGCCATCCTGACGGGCAAAACGGTGTCTGTTCCAGTCAAAGTTGTTGCCGTGCAGGAGGATGGAGCAGTGGTTGATGTTTCCGAGTCCACTGAGTGCAAGTCAGCAGACGAAGACGTCATAAAGGTAAGGCAGCAAAGCGAGGGATAAATAACAGTGTTTTCACCTTTTTCTCCTCCGCCACCATCATATGAGCACCTAGCCCGAGTTCCATATAATGCAGTATATTGGAACAGCGTACAGCAAAGTTTTCTACAGGCTCCTGATGGCTTCACCTGCTTCCAGGCAGCATTTTCTCATAAATAAAGATACTGAACTTTACCAAAATCTGGAGGAGCAGGATAGAGAACAGAAAACGACAGCCATATTGCAAAAAATCTTAAAACAAGATCTGGGAGATTCAAACAACGCTTTTCTTTCAAATTTAATGTGTTCAGTTGGTTCTCACTCCCCAATGCTGAGATGAAAATAGCTTTAATGTGGCTTTATCATGGAATTGATTATATGACTTATGGCACTATTTCATGACTTTTTATCAGCTTTTAACTCATCATTGTTATTTAGGCATAAAAAGGGTATTTTTGAATATCTTTAGTGGATTTATTTGAGTTATAATATGTGGTTTGGGCCTGGGGATTTTCTTTTGTTTTTAAATGAACTTCATAAATGAGTACAATATCCTTCATGGAGGCATTTTTTTTAACCTCCCTGAAGGTGAAAAGAATAGACCTGAGATGATGATTTCTTTGCTCTGTTCCAGGAAAGTACAGTATATTGTATGTAAATGCTAAAAAAGTAGGCTGGCTTACTATCCCTTTTTATACCTCTCACCCATGGGTATTATTATAAACTCTCTCTGTAGTTCTCAAGACACGAGCTCTTCCTGATATTCCAGCTATTAATTGAATCATGTCTGAATGTGTTCCCACTCTGGTCACTTTTGTAATTTCTCTTCAGCTTGCATTTGAAACACGCATCCAAACCTGTCTTCTTTTAACATATCAGTGTAACTTATTTGTAGATGAAACTAAAAAGGTTCTCACAGGTAGCCTGTAGTTTGTCAGATAATTTTTCATATTCTCTCTACTAGCTAAAGAAATGCACACAACAAAGCTGTTATTTATTTTGAAGACCACATACTGGAACAAAACATTCACCTTCTTATTTTTGACAATTCTCAATGAGCTCATTGCCTTGTTTTGAAATAAATTACCTCTAAAACTAACAAAATCTCATTGCATTTCAGTTCCAACAGCAAAGAAGTTCCTTTGCAGTTAAAGATTTTCTTTTGCAACTTTACATTTTGTAGCAGATTTTCTCTCTCTGAGACCATTAGATGAAGGATCTTGTATACTCCTAGGTAGCTGTAAGAAAGGCAAAATAGGTTTCTGTTTGGGTGAAAGCCTTCCTCAGGCAACATCTACTTGCTTCCAATGTTTTTGCTGAAGACTTATCTCTATATATCATGAAGGCAGATCATTCGTAAGTAAGATTGAAGTTATTGTAGAGGGGTAGTTGTGCCACTGAATCCCTGGAGGAGTTGATGGCTTATGGGGGTTTTGTTTAGTGACAGCAATGCCTAGCACTTTACAAACCCAGGGAAAGGTCAGGGGAATGTTTCTTTTTCATGGACATGACTGATGCAAAGTTCCTGTGTTCTAGCTTCTATGTACTGGATGGCTACATAGTTTTCAAAGAAAGAGTTTCTTGATATTTTTTTCTCCGTGTACCATATTGTTATCTAATTAGTGGCTATATTTATCAGTTCATAATGAATTGCTCACACTGTAAACTCAAGAACCAAGTCATATATAATCAACATAGTGCTGACATTGTGGGGTTTTTTTCTTGCACTTGAGAAAACCAAATCCAGATCTAAAAGATGGTTTGTGTGGACATGCCTTTGTATTATTCAAGTTTCTAATATTTCTAGGACTCATTACCCAGAGAACACTGCATTGAATTAGATAGTGAGAGGTCAGGAAAAGGACTATCCCGCCTCTTCCACTGCTAAAGTTAACGTCTGCATTCTTCAAGGAGAAGAGTTGCATTTCAAAGCATTCTCTGTGTAAAGTCCATTTAGTTTAAACAGCAGTTGTCCATATGGATATACTGTCAAAGCTGGGTGTAGATTTATGCCCAAATTTAAAAGGTTCCCAAATTTAAAAGGTCCACTTTTGGACCTTGTCAAGGAGTTGACAACTAAACAAGGCTTGACATGACCTCTGTGAGCAGAGATGGGACTTCCAGGTGCAGCTGTGAATTTATACACTTTGAGAAAGCAAAGCTCTTTCCCTCTGAACACTTTCCTTTCTTGCCTTTTCAAAAGAGGTTGTATTTTTTGGGGGAATTAAATACCTGCTCCAAAGCACCCAACAGTTGATGAGTGTCTTCCTATTCCTTTCAATGACTTTGGATAAAGCAGACCAAGATACAGATCAAAAATCTGCACAGGTTTTACAAGGTTTGCACTGTGTTTCCCTTCTCTTCTAAGTGACTAATTCAGGTATAAATCAGGTCTTCATTTTCCTGTTTTGTGAAATTATCTGGGCATTAAATCATCTGACTGCAGAGAATGCCTCTGGGACTCTTTTTATTTAATGAACAAAACGAACAGGTCAGAACGTGATCTTCACTGAGTTCATCTTGCTTCATCCTAGTGATATAAAAGGTCTCAAAATCGGAATAATGTTATTTTTGTGAAAATTGCAGCATGCTTTATAATGGATTTCACTCCTAAATTACTGAAAGAGGCTATCAGACTGAATGCTGTTCAGCATGTTTTTTAACTGGAAATAGGTTGCAAAATTGAATCAGTTATAATTATTTGAAGTTTAGTACAGGGTTTTTATGCCTATATATTTTCAGCAAAATGCATGCATGCTTTACAAGTCCCTTTGGTAAAGTCAGCATTGATTTGCTTTGAGATTTGTGTTGCCTTTTCTATATAGGTTGTACCGTTAAACTTTCTAGGAAGAGTTGCTAGGCATTTTGGATATAATTTTCTAATCCTGAGCTTCTTTTCACTGTTAATTCTGGCTTTATTGTTTCTTTGTAATTGGGGAGATATTCATATTCTTTCGGATAGAAGAGAAAGTGTTGCATTCTTAACCTTTTATTTCTGTTTAATAGGTAATGATTTAATAGTAACAAGTAATTTAACAGTAACAAGACAATTCTTTGATCACTTCTGTAAGATAATTATTTTCAATTAAGCCACAATGAATTCAAGGTAGTTTAAATAAAAACATATTCTAGTCCAGGCTGTTATCTCTCTGTAGGTATTACTAAGTGTGCTTACCTGGACATCTACCTATATACTATGTTGATATAAATACTGCTCAGAGACACTCGGGTAGATAGATGATGTGTAGGTGATTTATTTGTAGACGAGGGATGTGAATCTTTCCTATTCCAAGCAATATTTTCCCCCAGCCTAACAGTTTAATAGCTTCCCAGCAAGAGAATATTTCAGTCTACATATTTCAAAGTCTATATAATTAGTGGTAAATATAATGAAATACATGGATTACTTTTTGACTTTTCATTTTCAGACCTTAGCAGGACTTGGCCCTTAAAGGAGTTTCACAGGTAAACTTGCTTGATTGGACTGCAATTCCCCCTATTTTATTTATATTCTTGATGGTGCACAGGACATAGGTTATAACATTGACTGACCATTTTAACTAGTGCCTGCCCTCTAAAAATATTAGCATTACATTACTGTGAGTTGGTGAAACTCCCATGCTTATTCCATCATTGCAAGGGAACATTTAATACTGTTGGCATTTGAGGGAAGAGATTGGCTTTGTGATTAAGGCACTAAATGCTTCTCAGCATTAATTTCCATATCTCTTGCTGATTTCCTGTGTGACTGTGGGTAAATCACTCATTCCTCTTGGAATCTTATCTGCAGACACGGCTGCACGATACATCCTGTCCCCAACCCCTGCCTTGTTGCAGTTGCTAGTGCTGCTGTTAACTCTGAATGGACCAAACCCTTATCTCCACTGGAGTCCCACTAACTTCACTGCTCTTCCACCAACCATGGAGTGACTCGAAGGACTTCTCTCCCTGTGTCCCTGCTTTTCCTGCAAACCAGTGCTAAGTGGGATTATGAAACGGGAAAAAAATGAGTGATGGAAACGTGAGCAGATTTATGCAGCAATTATTTGGCTGCTCTGGTGACGGGTCAAACAGTGATAATGGAGTTGTAAGCATGATGGAGGGACCTTTCCTGGATGTCTGCTGTGCCATCGGGCCTCAGGCTTTGTAAGTGGGGGAGAAAGATGTAAAAGATTAAAGTAGCTGCATCATGGCAGGCAGCTCCTTTGCTCATCTATCCTGCCAGGAAGTGTAAAACATTACTGAGGTTTTGCTGGCCTGTTCCCGTGGCCCTCACTGGCTCCTCGGCCTCTGCGTCGTAGCTGGAAGGAAATATGGGATTAGACCAATAGTGCTGGTGGAGAGAGATGGTTGCGTTACAGGGGAAAGCTAATCTGAGGGATCTGGGCACAGTCAGTCTCTACAGCTGCTGCAGTGCTCCAAGCAAGGTCAATGCACTGCTTCATCCCTGCAAAAGTGCCTTTAGAAGCCTGAACCACAGGAATTTCATATGAAGAGAAACTCCAGCAACATTACAGTTACATGGGAGTCATAAACATCACCCGTGACGTAGCACCGAGTGAGGAAAGGCCAGTTTCTTAGACCAAATGTTTATGTCAGTAGTGTACAAATGGAAGGGAGACAGCTGCCCAATTAATACATTCTTAGATTAGTCATATTTTTGTGTCCTTTGCAAGTTGCGCACAAATTGAGTAATGTTTCCAATTAATCCGTGCAGCAATTCAAATGGCTTCCATGCAGTTATACCATGGACTAATTTAGCCCATTTTTTTAGGTAGCAGAAAAGGCCCTCGCTGGAGCAGAAGGGAGTCAGGGGCCTCATCCTGCCCGTTCCTGCCCACATGCAAAGTGCAATACGGTCAGGCTCGATGTGCCCAGGCAGAGACACACATTAAACTTCAGTGCTCCAGCAACGCGCCGTGAACCCCGTCGGCACGAGCACGCGCTCTCTTGTTTGCTAGCTAGGGGAAGGCACTTCGGTGTTTTCCACCTTTCCATAACTTCCCATGGAATTATAATGGAAGTCAAATTCAAACCACTCCTACCCCCTACTTTTCTATTACAAACCTTGCCTTGAACTCTCTATAATTAACACTAAAACAATAGAAGACCTAATTTGCCTAGCAGCAGCCAGCCAGGCTTTATCTAGTGTGCCATAAAAATAGTGTAATAAAGGCAGGAAAGGTGAAAGATAGAACTAGAATGAATGTGAGGAGGGTTCCTCCCTCTTGGAGGTGGGTGAGAGCGGGTGTTGTACAGCAGCCCTGGGCACAGCCGTGTCTAAGCCGGGCTCAGGAGCTGCTCCAAGGCACCACAGCCGGGTCACCTGGAGTGAGCAGGGCTTAAGCCCAACCACTTTCTGGGCACTAAGCAATAGATCAGACTAGCTTAAGCACGTGTTAATTGATCCTGTCTTTCACATAACCTATCTATTTGTTGTTTGGAAGAGAGAATAAAAAGATAAGAGGGAGGGTTCTTGTGGTAGTCTAAGTTAGATGAGGCTGAATTTTTTTTCACACTTCTGGGCAGCTCTTCATGCAGGAGCAGTGAAGACGACGCCAGCACTCGTAGTCTGCGAGTCCTGCAGCTGCTTTGCCATTAAAGACTGTGACCAGGAGCGCAGAGTATCTGTACTTGAAGTGCAGATAATCTTATTTTTCTATCTATCATATTTCTGAATTCTGATTACTCCACTACCAAGCAGCTTTATTCTGCGGTCACTTGCTCAGAAATTAGCTCACTGCAGGTGTCCACAGTCTTTCGGGAAGCACTGAAAATAGTCTTTACTTGTTTATATGATGGATTTACTTTGGTGCCAGTCAGTTTATTACACAATTCGTTTTGAACTAGATCTTATTTTTTAAGTGATTTTTTTCTTCATGCTGCTCAATGCATCAAGATTGACAGCTTTGGAGGCTTAAGCACTTTGCGTGTTCCCAGAACGGGGCCAGGCCGGGGCTGCGCTGACTAGATGCGGATGTTCAATTTGGTGAGTCCAACCCCATGTCCACGCTGTCCTCTGACCTTATTAGTGCCAGTGAAGCATCATCAGCTCTGTGAAATCAGCCGGTAACAACCTCAAGTCACTGTCAGCTTCATCTGCATCCATGCTTGGGAGCCAGGAGGTGATGGACTCTGCAGTCCATTACAAATCCCCTGAAATTCCTGATGCCTGACACAGGAGAGATGTTGATGGCAGCGAATGCTTCAGCTGAGCAGAAGGATTATCCAGCAGCTGGGGACCTTGCACAGGACTCACAAGTTCTGTACGTCTCTGTTTGCTTCAGACCTTCTCTTCAGCTCCCACTCGTGGTAGAGCAGGATGGTCAGGATGCTCCTGTCTCAGTAGGATTTATTGGCACAAGACCTGCTCAAGGCACTGGATCTTTGCTTTTGTAGCCGTAGATGGGTATACCTAAGAGCGAGCAATAATTAAATGTCATTGAGCTGCTTGCAATGCACCAGAGTTGTAAATTAGATCTTCTTGGTTTCCAGTTTTGTCCAGCGAGAAATCTCCTTTGCCCTCATGCAAAGTTCACCTTTAGGAGTCATAAGAGACGGGCAGTAGAGTATAGTTAATCTCTCTACAAGGCATTGACTGCTGAGTTAAGGAGTTTGTTTTTTTCATTGAATACCAGAGGTTCTGACATTCAGGTCATCAGATGCTCCTAATTAGTTTTCTATCCAGTCAAAGCATGATCAGAAAAGAGTAACATAGCCACTCACTGCATATTAAAGAATGATCTTACAAAAGACCCGTGTTACACAGCAGCAGGTTGAAATCTATATAGTGTTTTATGGTTGTGCCAAGTAAACTTTGGGTGGAGAATGATATTTGCAGGCAAAATAGCTCATGTATAGCAGTAAGGATGCCAGTGAGGAATCTCACAAAATCTCACATATTGAGGAATTAATATTCTGTACACAGTGCACGCTGTACACAGTTTATAGCAAAATATATGTGTGTATCTTCCTGAAGCTATTTTTAAACATACACAGTCTTCAAAGCCAGCTCGAGAGAACTGTTTTGTCTGGGAGAGGATCCGCTAAGAACAGACCACGCCGACATGTGCAATTACGCAGATTTCAGCGGAGATGCTTATGGTGTCTTCCAAGGGACCAGCTGCTGCTTCAGAGGAAGAAAACAATTTTGTGGCTTGGCATTTGGCTGCTTGGAGAGCAGAAATGCAAAGGGCAGGGATCCCAGTCCTGGGAAACAGTCATTAGGCTGAGCTGCGGCACCGCTCAGGATAAACTCTGCATGGTTTATGCTAAGAGATGCACAGCCCAGGCTCATCAAAAGCAAAAAGTAACGTCAGAAAGTAACTGACTGGAGAAAATGACAAACTTGGAGGCTTTTGCTCCAAGTTCTGCAGGAAGCAAACTTTGCTTTGTGAACTTTAGTGCAACGGTTTATTTAAATGCTTTAATTGAAGACATGTGAGCCTCATGGATTCCGGGGCTTTTATAGCTCTTGAACTATCATTCTGACTGGGCAAATTAATTCACATTCCCATTGTCACCTAAGCCTTCAGGGCCAAATTGTGCTCTTGGTTAAAGTCATGTGGCCGTGTGAAAGGCAGTGGAGTGACAGAGGTGTTCCAGAGGGCAAAATCTCTTCCATGTGAAAGTTAAAACTGCTGTTAGCTGTCAGGATGGAAAGGATGAGAAATGAGTCTCCTCAGCTGAAGGATGAGAAATAAGTCTTTCCACCATCTTCCCTGCTGTGGGAGTGCAGAGATGTGGGATCGGGCAGCAAAGGATGCTTTTTGGATGGCGCAGCTCCCCATTTGAAGTAACTGATGGCATTTTGGGCACTGGGTGCCCTATAGCATCAAGATGTCTGTGCAATGCTGAACCCTTCGCCCCGCACAGAGGCTGTTTCCAAGAGCCCTGTGCCTTGCCCAGGGGCCGGAGCCCGGCGTTCCCCTGGCTCCGGGGGGCACAGGCAGCTTTGTGCAGGCTGCTGAGTTCACGCCGTGGTGATTTAATTCATCCACACCTGCGTTTTGGCAATGTGTGCTAAGATGAACTCCCTCGAGATACATAATTAGAGTTGAAGATGGAGATGATGAGGCTGACACGCCACCATCATTTTGAAGTGCAGTTAATTTATTTGACATAAAAAGCATCTACCATTGACAGCTACCAACTCCCTTTCCCCTCTGTGATAGAAGGCATTTTCGTTCCTGCTATATTTTTTTATTATCAATGTTTCTGCATTCTCATTATACAGAATGGGAAATCAGAATAGGAACTCTTTTGATCTCCTTCATAGAAACAACAACAACAGGAGGAGAAATGCATTTAGCTAGAGAGCATCTTTGTACATCAGGACTGGGGTGTATCTGGGAGCCTGGGTGGAAAGAAGAAATTGAGCAAGAAAAATACTGGCTATTTGCTGGATTAATGAGTTGAATGACTCACTAAAGTAAGGATGAAAGACCAAAATGAAGTTATAAATGATGTTTCTTACTGCATGTAAGCACAGGGAATAGTTTGTGCTTTAGGAAGGCCTGAAACTAGGGCTGAGGCTTCCTCTCATTACCAGGAGGGTAAAGCATTGCTTTTGTGAGCCGCAGTCAGGCTATTGGAGCATAATGCTGTTAAAAATCAAAAGTGACGAGCAGTGATTAAAACTTTTCATAAACATTACCTTTCTTCAGTATGAAATAGCGTTGAATTCATTCAACATTCATTCCCTGTACATTTTACAGCCCTTCAGTGGGGCAAATTTGTGATTCTGTGATGCTTGCTGGGTTTTCCACTGAATTAAGTAGGAAAATGAGTATTTTATTAATGAGACTCCTTAATTTTCCTGCTTTGATGCCTTTCTCTTGAGGAGAAGCATTGGAGGGGCTGGTCCTTCCAGAACAAACCAGCATGTTGTCCATGGGTTTCCATTAAAGAAGTCAGTGGTCAAAGAGCCACAGGTATTAATGCTCCTCCTGCAGCCTGTGCCTTGGGAGACAGAGTCTTCTTGGCACTTCTGCTCCAGGATGTTGGTCAACGTTTTTATTTTATGTTTCATCCAGATCCATTCCCACCTGTATGGCTAGAAACCCGAAGGTGCAGAGGAAGCCCAGTCGTTCAGCTTGAAAAGCACATGTGCTGCAAGAACTGCTCTCTGGCTCTGTATAATCTATGCAATATATAGAATATAATGCAAAATGAATGCTTATTGTGTTAAAGATTATGGCTTGCAAACTCTGTGGAAATGCAGTTTAGCAGCATGTGGGCTCATGAGCCCTGCAGCTCCTGCCAAGGGAGTCGCAGCCGCTGCTGCCCGTGGGCCCCGTGAGACGTGAGAGCCCGTCTGAAACCCGTCATGAGCCAGAGGAAAGGACACACTGTAATAAACGGAGAAATAATGAGCAGGGATAGAATGAACTCTTGCAAGTGTCAAGAAAAGGCTGTAGAACGAGTGTGTACTTTATCGAATAAGATGGGGGCATTTATTTGAGTTTCATGTGGATATTCCTTGCGGAGCGCTGACAATGTACTCAACCCCGCGAACTTGTGGTGTGGACACAGTGCCTCTGCTACAGCTCTTGCAGCTAACCAGGGTTACACAGAGCTTACTGCAATATAGCCCGGCGGGGAGGTAATCCTGTATTGAGCTCTTGTGCAAACACCCGGTGCGGCCGCGCAGCGCGGACGGGAATGGCATTCCCAGGGAGCAGCAAATGGAGCTTGCCCAGCGGGACTGCCAGCAAGGGGGAGTTCTCTGCTTGAGCTCTATTGTCGGAAACGGTAAGTTCCTAGCGGGAAATGCTATCTGCTATTTATATGTTTTATTTATTTGCTCTTTTCTGATTACTTCTCCTGAGCTTACTGTTTGGATTTAAGTTGCACTGCTCCCCGCTGGCTGATAGGCTTTCTCTTGATAAAGTAAGAGAAAATCCTTAAGATACACAGTCTTTCCTTAGGTCTCTTACCTTCCACATTAGCCACTGCAGAGCAAAATTAATGCATGCCCTTCCTTATTGTTTTCCTTCTTAATTCATTCCTTTCTATAGAGGCTCAGCAAGCACCAATTTTCTAAGCGAGTTTTTAATCGCCTGAGCCCAGCGTGCTTACTGTCTTCCAATCTAGTTGACATTTGATGCAATCGGTATTTCAGAATACAGTGATTTTTTTCCCCAAACCTGACTGCTGTATAGCCAGCTGGCAGCACTTGTCTGCAAATAAGCATAAAATACTCATGGCCCTGCGTGAAAGACTGTAGCCTTTGATGTAAGGTCTCCCCCAGCAGCTGCACAAAGGGGATGTGAAATGGTTTCTTTCCAGAAATAGTGTAAGATGGGGCACAAAGAAATTTATTATTTCAATACTAAGAGCATAGGCTGGGGAGGCGGTGGAGCAAGGAGGAGATTGCAGAGTGCTGAAGTATTTCTCACTGCTGGAATGTTTGCTTTGAAAGGGCCTTTCAAGAGTACATGTTGCCAGGGGAGATTTTCTCTCCACGTCTTTTATCGCCACCCCACAAATCAGAGATTTCAATACACTAATACGGGAAAACCACAGACTTAAATAGTCCCTGCCACACAGAATCTATAGCCTTTTAGACTTCCTTAACCTGTAGCAAGTACAGCATGAGAGATTATCAGTGGAAAATGAGAAAAGCCTTCCTTGGAATAAATCCTTCATTGCTGTGTTTTAAAGCACGTTTCATTCTGTGCATTACAAATGCCAGGCAAATTTTTGCAGTAACACTGAAGCAAATATGGGGCGAAAGGGAAATGGCTGCAAATATGGGGCTATGTTTCTCTTAGAGCAGCTGCCCAAAGTCGTGTCTTCTACTTCCAGCCCATCCCATAGCACCTCTCGAGCTAAGCCTCCTTCTGAGGAGCTCGTCTCTTGATGGAACATGAAGCTGGAAAGAAACCACGGAGGCACAGCTGGATCCTACATAGCAGCACTTGCTGGCCAGGTGCAAGCATGCCAGCCATGGCAGCTCCCGTCCTGCTGCTTTGATGGGCTCCAAGGAACTTCTGAAGGGGACAAGGATTGGGGAGCATGTTTCAGTGTCATCCCAGGATGAAGTGAGCCTGGAGGCCACTTGGGGCCTGGAGCTGGTCAACGCTCCCCATCATCAAGGGACTATTTGCTCCACATAGGCCCTCAAGTCTCTAGCCCAGCATCTGTGCAGCACTACCTGGTACCAAAGGGAGCTGCATCAGTGAAGGCCACTGCTCCAGGAGCAGGGGAGCAGGGGAGAGTGACCAGGGTGCCAACATTTGCCCTGTGATTTTTATGCCCAACACATGGGCATATGGGACTAACTGCTGGCCCCTGGTCAGAGACAAACCATCTCTGAGGAGTTTGGTGTTCACAGCAGCACTAAGTTGCTGGAATTGGGAAGTCTTCAGCTGCACTGCTTTCTGGTAGAAAATGCTGTTTTAAGACTCAAACTTCTGCCAGGAGCAGCCAAAGTTTTCTAGAGGTGGCTTTGCCCCTCTGTCTCTGCAAGCTTGGGAAATCTTGGGTTCATCGCAGAATAGAGTGCGAAAAATGTCCCAAACTCCCAGTGTCCTCAGGAGAGGAAGGTTGCATCTTGTCCAGCTCTAGTGCTGAGTCTATAAGCAGAGAACAAGGAGGGTGACGGGGCCATGGTGGGACGGGAAGACCCAGCCTGCATCGGTGAAGGGGAGACGTCGGGGATGCTGGCAGGCTTCCCTTTTATGCTTTTTAATAATGCAAACATTCACCATGTATGGATGTTCCCCAATATTCTCTGTAGATACCATGCGACTATAGCTATTTAAGATACAGCTTGTTTGTTTTTTGCAATGTTGTTGGTGAGGAGGGTTGTCTAAAGTCTAGTCGACAGCCATTTGCTAAGACCTTCTGTTCTCAGCAAACTTGACAATGTGGCTTGTTTAATAGCCTTATGTTATTATTGATATTTTCCATTTTCTGTAACTAATTTTGCTGAGGAAAAGTGTATTACTGCCAGCTTTGATCTCCTTAATCTTTGTAAAAAAACTGCCTCTAGCTTCGGCCCATTTGAAGAATACACAGCTGGGTCTGCACAGGAGCGGGGCTCCTTTGAGAAGGTTTTGGATGTTGATGCCGTATAAAACCACAGGATAGCAGCTGTGGCTGCACGGTGGGCTATGCCTGGGACACGTGGCACAGGAGTTGTGTTCTGCTCATGCAGAAATGTGGCAGCCACGGGACTAGAGTGCATCGGCTCTGCTTTATTTGTATGAATGGGGAAGGAGGTGCCTCCAGGGAGCAATAGTGCAAAAGAATAGAGAAAAATAAAATATGTGCTTTGCTTTAACCCATCTTTCCTATCTCCAGCAAGCTAGGAGATGAAACCACCTAGGACTTCATGTGACAGTAATTTCTGGATTTATGCATGGAGTAACTTATATCTGTTTTACACCTCTCCAATTTCTGGCTAACAGGGCCATGGCAGCCCCTTAAGTAAGTTTGCTGGGCTGGCAGTATGACTAAAATTCATCTAAACCCTCTGCCAGCTTTAAAACAACTAGTTTGCCTGTGAGCTACAGCAATGAATTCAGCTCGGGCTCGCTGACCTAAGCCGGGCACAGCCTGGCACTGAATGCTGTGCTGCTGTAAAACACTTTTGCCAAAACCTGGGTTAACTAAAGTACCACTTGATGTAAGGTATTTGCCAGAGTTGTCATCCTACCCTGTGTTAGGATTTCTTAGCATCATTTATTATTTATTACTATTTATATATTATGATTTATTTCAGTTTTGCTTTCCCCACCTGTCTCTTTTCCAAGGCCTTTTGAACATACCCTTTCCCTGTCTCTTTTCCTAGACCAGTGAACATCACTTCTAATGAGCCAGCGTCTCCTTTCCTGACATAGCCTGAAAGTGTCCTCTATTTCTTACGTTGTCTAGCTCCGTGTGCATTCAGTAGTATGATGTGTGTAAGCACTGCATTAACACCAGCAGAGTCAGTCTTCAGTGTAAATCCCTCTCTGCATCACTCTGATTTCTTCCTCTGAATGGGGAGAGTGGCACCATCTCTCCTCCAGACCCCCTGATACAGTCTCATGTGGGGGATTGGCTGTTTCTACCCTGTATCACTGACACAGGTATTAAATAAATACGTATTACCAGAGGCTTTTAGGGAATACATATGTGATTTTGCAAATGTGGCATCATTATCAGATATAAAGACATACTGATAACCCAGACAAGTGACCATTCCTGATTTCTTTCTCTGCTGTTTACGCTGTTGTTTGAATACACTTCCCGTTAAGTGTATAATGTGCCTCTAGGCCCTCTGGTTAGGAAAAAGAAATTACTGTTGCTAGTAAAATAGCCAAATGCATTCATATGGTTGCTGGTGATTCCGAGGTCTGGGGTGTATTTTTACGCTGTGTTTAGCTTTTAGATATATGTGTCTTGTGATTCAGTGGATTGGTATAACTTTAAGAAAAGAAAGCAAGCTTTTTTTTTTTTTTTTTTTTCCCTTGTTCCGTGTTTTTATATTCTTTGACTGGGGCACATTCATCTCTATCTAGGCAGCCCTAGGGGGAGGTATAAAAAAAAATCACCCAAAAGAGAAAAAGCTGAAAGTACAACAGAAAACTTAAGGCAGCGGGCTGCGATTTGTCACTTATCTTTCATGCATGAGTTGTAACGTCTGTTTTTGCCCAGATTCAGCAGGGGAACTTGAGCGCTTTACAGATCTGTCTTGGCATTTAGATAGAGTTCATGAGAGTACATGCACTACAGCTGTAGACGGAGAGAAGACTGAAAAATAGGGAGAACACCCATTTGGAGCTGGATTTCAGCAATGTCTTAATTTGCTCAGGAATAAGTTCAGTTCACCCAGATCTCATGGATCTTAAAGCAAAGCTGATCCAGTGAAGAGAGCGGTGGAGTCAGGTTGCTCTACCCTAATTCTTCTGACAATCTCTGCATTTAAATTGAAGTCAGTAGCAAACAAGCTGTTGATTCTGATAAGTCGGGGTTTCTGAAGAGCTCTGCGGAAAAAAGTAGCTTTTGTGTCATGCAAAATGTCATGATTTGGACAGTTGTTCCCACTGTGATTAGAAAGTTTCTAAAATCCTCCTCTAAAGAGAAGGCTCTGTGGTCTGCTACACGAATGTGGTATGTGGTTATTAATTAGCTCGGTTCCCTTACTGATTAAAAAAAAAAAAACAGATTGTGACAGTTAATTTTCTTTGTAAAATATATAGAGAGGACTAGCAGAAAAGCTCTAAAGTCAGGTAATGTAGTTACATTGATTGTCTTGTGGGTAGTACTTGTCGTGTGTGGTTGAATTGAATGTTTGGATAGTAATGAGCCTAAAATGTGTGGGGCAGGATGTCACCCTTGGCTATGCCGTTCTCCGTAGCTCCATCCCTCGCTGACAGTGGAAGAGAGAGGCCAAGGGAGCTTCAACACACTAATAAAAGAGGTGGGAAGGGTTAGCAGGAGATGCCAACAGCCTTTCTTAGTCCTGCAGCCCCGCCAGACGGAGCCCACCTGGATCACCCGTGCATGTAAGCGAGCAGACATCCCATCCTGAGCACAGTGTGCTCACTGCCATCAGCGGGGTGGCCGAGCAGTTGCACTGCAGTCACACCAGGCATGGTCTTGTTCTGCACAGCTGATGGAGCCAAGATGGGCTGCCTTCCCCCTTGTTGGAGTTTGGATTTATTGACACAGTAAAAGTCGAGGAACAGATGACAACAGACAGGCTGCACACAGCGTGTTCTCCCGCCTGGGCTGCTCCTCATCTCAAATCCTGCAGGATTTGGTCTGTTCCGCTCCCTGCCTCTTCCCGCACCCGAGGAACAATTCGCTGCTCTGCTGTTCCACTTGGAGAAGGCAAAATGCAGCTGTTACTGTGACTCAGACGTCGTCATATTTTCATGCTTGTAACTCAGGAGCTCTCTGTAGACCCACTGGGCAGCAGGAGGAGAGCTTGGCCCTAGGGCTCCCTATGGCTCCATTGCCATCCGATGGCATCAAGGCTCTTCCCTCTCGTCCTGAGCTTCCTCTCCTCTTATCTTGACTTTCTCCTCCTCTCATCTAGCAAGAACCCCCCCCTTCTAGGAGTAGGAGGATTTGCAGGTGTGCACTCCGTTTGGGAAGGAGAGGGAAGGGAAGGGACATGCAAGGACCTATTTTCAAAGGACTGGGTTATTTTTGAGGGACTCCAATTAACTGAGGTGCAGCTTATGTGTATAAGTATATGCTATAGTAATTCCCTCGAATTTTTATGTGGAATTTAAGTTTCTAAGCTGAAGCTAAGTCAAAACTCAACTGCACCATTTTTAGCACAGCCTTAAAATGTGTTAAGTAGAGAAACAAGCAAATCCAGGACTTTGCATTAAGGAGTTAAGCTGCATCTCATGCCTGTGTCATTCTGACATTAGACATGAAATGCTTTCTTGGAAAAGATCTGCTGTGTCATTCAGTCACTTTCTGATAATTTTAAGAAAGAGCCCCAAGATGGTAGACTCAAGTGGATCTCTAGCCATATTTTTGATAGACTGACTGTTTTCTTTCCAGTGCATTCATCTTAAAGACCGTCTCTCTGTTTCCTTGAGTGACTGTCCAAGAATATTCATTGCATGTAACTGCAGAAGCCAGAGCTGGGACAGTTGCATGGCCCCGTGCAGGACGTGGTGGGTGGACTCGCGCGATGCACGGTGGATTTGTGCAAGAAGCCCCGTTTGGCAGCAGGGCTGGTTGGATTGGACACTTACGGTTCAGGGGAGCCCATCGGGGTAGCTTAGGGCGCTCTGCAGGGGCTCTTGGCCATGCAACTCTCATCTTTTACTTTACTGCGCAATCAGAATTGCTGAAAAATCGTTTAGGAGGTCAAGGCAGGCTTGGGGATGATGGTAGATGCTGGCCCTCCTTCCACTTTATTATCACTATAGCTCTCCTCCTCTGTAGCCAGAACATTATTTCTTATACTTTCCCTGTGCTATATAAATAAGGCCACTTGTAGTATTACAATACTGTCATCATTTTGCAACTGTTTTCTGCTACACACAATACCTAGGTGTAGTGTGGTGACAATATTGGGTCTGTGGGCAGGAAAACCCCTTCCTCCAAAAAGAGTTACAGCTGGACTGTGGTAGGGCAGCACGACGTGTGATCTAGCAATATAAAGAAATTGTTTTGACCATTTTTGTGTATGTGGGGAAATTGCACCATCTTTTATGTATCTAAACTCAATTGTCTAAATTACATCCAGGGAGGTAGCTCTTCTTTCCTGTCTCCTAATGCTGATTCTGCATTGTCCTGTATTAGATGCTAAAGCAGTCTAGGAGAGGGTAGATATATGAGCAAAAAAGGAGGGTAATGGCTTAGGTAACGGTCCTTGACCTGCTCCCCAAATAACTTTATCAAAGTGCTTGGCTGAGTGAATGTTGTTTTAGGGTTGTGGGTTTTTTTTTTTTTGGGCTGTATTTACTTTTTTTTAAAAGAACATTAGTAATTAATGAATTATTTGTTGCTCAGAGACTAAAAACTATCTGGGAAGACTTATGAATGTAGAAACACTAAATGCTAGGCACAGGAGCAGTTTTCGTTGCAGAAGTGTACTACTGTGTGTGTAAAAGCTCTTTGGGGATTTTCTTTTTCCTGTTTTCCAAATGTTTCTTTGGGATAAGGATGGCGTACACTTTCATTACAGTTGCAAGATTAAATACCAGGTCAGTGAGCCTGAAATTCTTGACCTAAAACATTACTCTTAATACTGTGTTAAGCCCACAAGCTTTGTTTGTGGACTGTTTGTTGGCAGGTGGGACTATGTGGGGGTGACATGTCCTGGAGCAACCTGGAGAAACCAGGAGTCTCAGGAGCTTCAGCAGTTAAAACAGACCTGCATTTTATTTTATTGTATTTTATTTGAATTAGGCATTGTTTAGAAATGTCTATTTCCCATCTTAAAATTTCATTGGAAAAATCGGATGGGTATGCAACACATGAAATTGAAGGAATACGCATGTAATTGTTTCTTTTTCTTTTAATTTCATGGAGCCTTAGATCCTGAATTTCAGTCACAGGGATTAGAGCCATGAATCATGAACACTAAGTTTACTTAGTACACAGAAGATTACTTTTTAAGCCCATTATTTTTGCGAAGAACTTCAGTGGGACTGAAGTATGTTGTATCTGCCTGAATACTTCCCCCTTGTTCTCTTCTAAGCAATGTGTAAATTATTCTGTCAACCTTCAGCCCCATTTGTGGGAGTAATTCAAGTGCAAAAAAAAAGGAGAAAACCCCACCATGGCTTATAGCTCAAACATATGTGTGAGCTTCACCTAATTAGCAGTTTCTACAGAACAAGTTCAGTGTTTGCAATTAGAGTTGGTGCAAGAAAGCGCTGGCACCATATGCCTGGGTTTCACTAGATAAACAACTCCTAATCCCTTCTGGGACAGCAGCTGATGAATATGAAGTATGTGGATGTTTCCTTAAACCAACAAGCATTGGTAATGCCTAATCTGAGGAAGTTTAAGGATCAAATACTTAAGCAAACCACCTCATACAAACACGTGCTTAGTTTGTGCCCATGAAAGAATTTGTGCCCGTGAAAGGACCTTTATCTCAGTGGACAAGAATGAAGATGTTTGTCTCGAGCCTGGCTGGGGAGGACATGAGTTCCACAGAGGTGTCTTGTCACCTGCATTAGGGTGACAAGACAGGTGGAAACCGTGCTGAACTGCATATGGGATTGCTTAGGAGAAACAGTAACTTAGGGAGCAGGAATGGGCCTGGTGCAATTTCGATTACAAATGGACCAGGAGGTAGGATTTACTGCTCTGAGCTCTGGCCCCCACGTTATCAGCAGATGTAGTGGTTGAATGAAGAGTATGCCTGAAGCTCTGCTCAAAACATAAACTGTGCTCAGGTTTAAATGAGCTTAAACCACAGGAGATAAGTTTCATGTGCATCTACTCCCCTGCATCCTGGCAATGGAACTGCTACTCCATCAAGATAACTGCAGTTTGTCCTTGCAGCTTGAACTACACTATAAAAAGAACTCACTCCAGCCTCTCAAAAAACATTGCCTAAACATCTCCTTATACCAAAGCTATGTCACTGTTGGCTGTCACTGTTTTACGATTGACAGTGAAGCCCTAGCATCCTTTAGAACTCCTGGTCTGAGGCCAGTAAATCAGCAGAAAGTCTCGTTTACGTCAATGGCTGTTGGATGAAACCTAAAAAAAGGCTCTATTTCCTAACGCTTATATCCCATTCTTCTTTCATATGTCAAAAAGGAGTCCCATCTGCCTTTCCAACCGACTGCAGAGATGTCTTTGCTAAGACCAATAGCAACATAGCCAGCCCTACCTCTTAGTTACTGGTATCAAACAGAATTTCTCCTTGTGCTGACAATTCAACCACGATCTAGTCCAAGTAATGTCAACGAAGGTGTTCTCTTGACCTGCAGAGATGCCAGCGCCTTAATCTAGTTCCATAACAATGATTTCTGTTTCTTAGTCTGTACATGAAGATGATAAAACTAGTGCGGAGAACAGAAACGATAACTTTTAATTTCTGCAGAATTCCTTAGTTGGGTTTTGGTAGAAAAACAAAAGCCCTGCAGTTAGAAGCTCTGCTCATTAGCAACAGGTCTTTGAGTATAGAGCCAAAAACATTTTGGCAGAAACCATGTACTGCTATGAGCTGCCCCTTGCAGCAGTCAATCTACACCATGAATAAACGTGAAAACACCTGCACATCTGCCTGTCCCAGCACCGCCATGCAGGCAGAGCGGTTGTTCCTCAGCCTGAACCTTGTCAGGCGGAGCAGCAGGCTGGGATATTGAAGCTCACCCACCTTCTTCGTCCCCTCTTTCAACCTGTGCACCCTCCAAATGTCTCATCCCCACGGGAAGGCCCGTGCGTGCTGTGCCTCAAAGTGAAGGAGAGCAGCTGTGCTGCACCTGGGGCTGGATTCCTGGCACATCTCATGTGCTGTTTAATAATTTTGCCTAGATAACACTTTGGAATAGTGCACACTTCATTCAGTACAGCAGGTTTTTAAATTCTCATTGTACATTCATGGATCATTGCACCTTTTCTCAGCCACTGCAATTGTCTCTATTGTTAAACCAAAATGTTAATGTCTTCCATGCTGTCCTTTCCTCTAGTTCAGTGCATTTCAATGGAGAGGGAGGTTAAAAGGTAAAAGGACTTCAAAACTTCAAATACCCTTTCACATCATTATAAGCTAGACCTAGTTGCATCTTCTTCCCCGCTCAATAACCTGCTTTTCTTCATCAGTAATGTTAAATGGTGACAGAGAAAAACAACAGAGGCTTCTTCAATAAAACAATAGGGTATCGCTCATTCTACTGTGCTAATTGCTGCTGAGCTGGTATTAATGTGGCCTCATGTTGTCTGTGCAGAGATCTGTGCATCTGAGCAAGTGATAATCTCCATAAGCCTATTCCTCACACCACTATGTTCTTCTGGTCTCTTGAACAGGGAGTACTTCAGTTTATTTTCCACTTTTCCAAATCAGAAAATTTCCAAATATGTTTGGACTGCTAGTTTTACTGTACATTTATTTCACCTTCCTCCCCAAGCAGGTAAGTCTGGCAATAGTCCTGCCTCCTCCCTCCCTGCCCAGCTAATTATGTGTACTGGGGTCTGCAAATAGTGTATCCAAACAGTTTGAGACAAATGGTGGATCAAGAACACACAGAGTAGAGGAAGGCAAATGACAAGATACTGAAATTGAAACCAAGGAAAACAGAAGTTTTACTCCTTTTTAATTTTAGACATGTGCAGAATAGCCTTGGAAGTGTCACTTTCGAAACATTCCCTTCAAGTTAATTTGTTTTTATTGGCAAATTAGTTCTCCACATACTATTCCCTGGAATAGCTGCAGTAGTTTCAGATATAAGGGTTTATATCCCTTGAGATATATTCTAATGTTTGTTGCCTACTTAAAAGCAAGAGCAAAAGTTGGAGTCAAGCACTACACAACACTAGGGCTGGGTATGTGTTTCTTCTCATCAGTGAATAATAATGTTATACAAAAATAGTATACCAACTGCATGATTCAAAGCAGTCAAACAACTACAGCTACAAATACATAATATATTTAGGCCAGATTTGCAGAGATGAGCAGCCATCTCGCTAAAAAGCTGGAGATTTCAGGTGAGATTCAATTCTAGGTTAAAATCACTTGGGGACCAACTTTCCTCAACATTGCAATGGAGTGGTGTAGCACTCTGCTGAAACGTGTTGCAAAAACACCAGCGTGTTTTTGTTTTGCATGTGTTTGTTAAAAAAAAAACAATGAAAAGAGCCACATGACAGCTTGGTGTTGGGTACAGTATTAACTGTGACACCTCTTCAGTCACTAAATTCCTGTCTGCTTATAGACACAAGGGTTTTGCTCGAGTTCTGTTATTTCTGTTGTATCTATTTCAGTTTCCTTACTAACTGAGCGACAAGATGAGGGTAAAGCAAAAGATTTTGAATAAAACATGTCTCTAAAATTGTAAAGCTTATCCAGCAACAAGTTTTATTTGTTTTCTTGTCAATTCAGTTCTTTTTTATACCTGCTCAGCCAAAGGGTACCTAAACCCTTGCTGACTTGAGCATCAAATGGCTTCCCAATTACTCCCGTGGATTGCTACCTACTTTTGTACTTGCTAAGTCTAAAATGAGGAGGATCTGATGGGTTGTACAGGGAAAATTGTGCTTTTTAGAATTACTTGTGGGGATTGGAGCCAAGCGCCTGCTTCAAAGCCCAGAAAGGTTAATTGCAGCTCTCCTTCTCTTGACCCGAATACCAGCGCAGAGAGCTGGCCATCCTGCCCTTCTTGCAAACTGTCTCAAATAGCATTTTCTGATTCTTGCCAGGCAATTGACAGTGGAGAGTGGCAGCCTGTTTTGCAGCTCTGTGCATTTTGGGTTAGGAGGTGGCACTTGAAGGTTCTGCTGTGTCCTCTCACTGTGGAGTGTTTGCAGGAGAGAGTTCTTTGAGCAGCATTTGCCCCTTTTCCTCCCTCGGATGTACACCAGCAGCCCTATAGAAATCTGTGCCTAATGCAGCTCTCCCTAAATCACTGCTCTGCCCCCCAGCAGGTCTTCCCGTGCACACCAATGTGCTCCCCAACCATAGCAGGAGCTCCCATGAGTTACATTTCAGCATGCTCACGTGCCTCTGGAAGTTACGGGCTCACTGTAAGAGCATGGATTAGACTTCAAAGGGGAGAAAGTGAGGGGAAACCACAGTTCCTGGGAACGAGTTGGGCTGGCCTCCCATAAGCCAAATACTCTTGGAGGCCACAAAGCTCCACATCTTTCCCTCATCACTGGCAGAACATCTAGACTGCTCCTAATGTGAAGGCATCGCTTGCATCTGAGAACGGGATGAAATTAATTCTGTGTGCAAGGAGTTGGAACAGGCTACTTTTGAGTGAATTAACAACAGCTCTAAGGTTTAATGAGTGTAGGAGTTCTGAGGCTAAATGCTACAGATTTAACACAGGGAGGCTTGCTCAAGGGCGCATTAATGCCCTGGGATGGCTAATGGTGGTCACGGCTTCACATGCTTCCTCATGGGCTAGCAACTGGACTCAGCAACTGCTGCGGCTTTCATTGCTATCCTTACAATCAAAACTTTCCATTAGATTCCTAGGTTGGCTTGTACCTAATAAGGTAAACTCAAATGCTTAATAGGGAGCTGGAAAACAATAATTAATCTCTTCACATTTTCTTATCACGAACAGATGATTTTCTAGAAGATACACCTCAATGAAAGGGGGGCTGCAAACTTTACACAAGGTCATTGGGTCAATTTCTATGGCACAGTTATATGCTCTGCATTATAGTACCTCTTGGTAAGTGTAAGTGACTGGATGGCCTGTATAAACATGAAATCTGATTTGCAAGCCAAGTCTAATGATTTTTTAAAAGCTAAATTCCATATTTCTTTTCTCTGATTTAGCACCTTTCTTGCCTGCTGACAAAATACAGGACTGTTTTAAACACTAAGAGGAGACACTAAAACATTAGCCTCTGTCATGTCAGATATTAGTTATTCTCCTGATCAGATCTTGATATTTATCCTTCTCTCTTTGAGTTTTCGTAATTATTTCTGTCTTGTATTAATTCTCACAAAGCTCCCTAGATGTGGGCTTTATGATTTAGAATCTCAGCTGCTCATTCAATTAATGAGCTTGATTAATGTGCTTAAATTTCCCAGACACACTTGTGACATATTATGAGGGGGAAACAGGGATTCTGAGTGTGCTCCATCTCATTTGTGGTACTCCTGAACCTGGAGTCCATTTTAAGCTCTTTATCAGACAGCTAGATTTTTTTTTCCTTTTTTTTTTTTTTTTTTTCAATTCCTGTACTCATTAAGCATTGATGTGGAAGGAGTATCTTCTGAAGAGTGCCTTAGTTTCTTTTGTCTATCCCTGGTACCCTGGCTTAGTCCCTTTACAAAAACATAATTGATTGCAGCTTCAGCACATTAATTAGGATCTGTGAAACTGGCCTGAAAATGGCAAATGTGGAAGTGCAGCTGTTTTTTTTAATATATTGGTATTGCATGTTTCCATAGAGAAATATACCAAGCAGTGATTTTTTTTCTAAAGAGAACATAAAAGCACTTGCCAATATTTTTAGTGAGGTTATTATCTAATAATTAGCGGTACAGAAGAATGACATTAGTTGTACAGTGATGTTATAAAAGGGACAATGTGAAAAGTCTGGCTGTTTTATCTAAGATAGGTCTCACTAAGTGTAAAACAGTCACTTGATATCGTCAGTGTTCATTGGATCCATACCAACAGATAAATTAGCACAGTGTTTCCTGAATGTTTTTCCTTCCTTTCTTGGCTTAGGAGTTACTGTAACATCATCATGATAACTCTGGAAATAAAACTTGCCATTTAATGATCACCATTAGGGTTGTTTGTTTTCATTTGTTTTGAAGTAGCTGATTCTTAGCCAAGTTGCTTACAGATTTTAAAAGTATTATAGGATCCATTGAGGCAAAATATTTTTTACTTAAACGTTCTCCATATGGTAGTAGAACACGAGACATTGCCCATGTCAGAAATCTTACCATGTCAGAACACTTACCATGACACAAATATAGTGTTATTCCTATATTCTTAAATTCCTAAAAATAGTGTTATTCCACATGATGTTACCAGGGATTTAAAGCACAAAATTTCAGTCATATTTGAGAACTATATTTAAGAGAAAAGGTCTGCTAGTTATTTTCTATAATTCTTCTTTGCGCCTAACTTCTTTTAATATCAGAGATGAAGTACATTTATAGAACAAAATCAACCAAGGGTTCAGCATATTCCCCACTGAGGACTATATGACTCCACTAAACCAGGATCTAATCACTGACTTTGCCAGAATCCCTTCAGAATAGCCCTGACATGAAAATGAAGTCCATTTCAGTAACTCAACTACGTGCCAGGAGCCATGGCTTTAACAGATTAAAAAGAACAGATTGAAGGACATGGAATCTGTTGGAAACTATCACATCTTAGTTCAAAGCAGAATGCAAATCTTTATACTTTATATATATATATATATATACACACACACACCACACACAAATATATAAAAACATGCCTCATCATGAACGGAGTTCCATCTTTCCAGGATGCAGGTCAAACATCGTGTTATGTTGGATTGTTTCAAAAATCTGTGCTCCAGAGCCTTGATTTGGTGCCAAAGGATCCCTGAAACCAAGAGGGCAGACAAGTTGTAATACACAGCCCACCTGCTGTACAGTACTAGAGTTGGCAACATTTTCATATAATGACACAAAACAACTATGAATATATTTTGCTAAAATGACTACGGAGAAGTTCTAAAAATTAATGTTTCTGTTGCAATTCTGCTCATGAGCCATAAGGGGATCTTCATCTTTAAGTATTGCAGTGCTCAAAGAAAAAGACTCTGTTTTATGGTTCTGAGTCATTCGTTTTCTTATTAACATATGGCTCCATCTTTTCCAGTTTTTTTAAGCAAGTTGTAAACATAAACTCTGGTGCACATGGAGTTTGATTCATGCAGAGTTTAATTTGCCGAGTATAAAAGACTGACAGAGGTTATATAACATCCTGAGATTATTTCTGTAGTCTGAGTAGTATCTGTTGGGGAAGGCAGAACTGCTTCCCTGGGGTACATTTTTCACTGTTTGTAACTAATTAAAAAAATTGGAAATACAATATGCATGACTCATATTATTAGCACTGTCTTTCAATTGATGCATAATTCCTTGTGAATAAAGAATGTTTATTCATTTCCTAATTAATCTCCCCCCCCCCCTTTTTTTTTTAAAGGTTTCTAACAGATGTGACTCCATCTTTGTCAATGGCAAGGAAATGAAAAGCAAAGTGGATACTATAGTTAACTTCACTTACCAGCATTTCACCACCCAATTAGAAGTGACTGTCTGGGTTCCCCGGCTTCCCCTGCAGATTGAGATCTCCGATACAGAACTGAGCCAGATCAAAGGCTGGAGGATACCAGTCACCTCCAACAAAAGGTAGGTCTGCCACACCAGCACCATCCAGGGCCTCAGATTTTAGACTTTAACAAGTTTTTGGCATGCATATGCAGTTCAGAAACTTGCACCAGAGATGAAAGGGGCAGCACGTGTGACACAGGGGACGTGGATCTCAGTGCATGGAGTATGGTCACAGCCACTCATCCTGAACCGAGCAGGCAAGACATGGCTTTAGATGAGAAAACAGGAGAATCTTAGATATCCAGATACCTAAAGCTGCTGAGCTTTAAGAACAGTTCAGGGTTTCTGATTCTGTGTTTGATCCCCATAGTTGTTTTTTGGCTAAGTGCTTGAGATCCCAAACACAGTTTTTCCATCACTGAAACTGGTACTAAAACTCTTGTCTGTTTGTCCATGGTGTTTGGAGAACGCAGTTCAGCCTGTTCCTGCATAATTAACACCAAATCCTTAAGAAAAGTTCATAAAAACAGACAGATATTTATGCCTGGAAAACATGTACTTGACCTTCCAAATATCGGCATTTGCCACTCATTAAAAGGACAATATTTAGAGCACATATAATATTTCATTGCAAAACTAATCTATATCGAAACCTAGCTAAAAAAATGCCTACTTTTAGAGCTTATGCTGTCCCTTTATTTCTCTGTGTTTTACATTAGTTTAATTTAGGAAGCCTCATTATGTCCTGTTACACAGCACTCTGAAGGGGATTATGACCTTTTCAATTAGATTGCCTCTTAATCTTTTCTTTTTCAAAAACAGGAGGTCCAGTTTCTCCAACCTGTCTGAATATAGATGAGGCTCTCAGTTCTGCGGATAGTTCCAGTTGACCCTGGTTATTCCTCCTCCATTACAATAACACAGGATACAGCTTCCTTAATCAACTCACCGTCTTCCCTAGTTTTCTTTAGCATGCCTTGATATTTCTAAATTCAAAAGCAGCAGCAAAAATTCACTTTGCACAATATTGTTTCTATCATTTCGTGTCATTCGTCTGAACAATGTGCTATCTGTTTTTTATTTTTAACCAGTAAGATCAGCAAATTCAGAGCTCAATAATGTGTTCTTAAAAGCTATTTTCAAAGGCTGACTCTTAGGAACAAATTTTAGCTCTGCTTTTTTGTCCTTGTCGAGGACAGTATTGGACCTTTGTGAGTTAGGCGCACAACACTTAAAAATGACCAAAGGGTGGGATGACAAAATTTCCCTGACAATCAGCAGGCTCAGGAAGAGGCAGATGGAACTGCTAGAGAACATGTGAAATCTTCCAGACAGAAAAGAGGTGAAAGACCCGCAGGACTTTTAATGGTTCATCAGTCTCCACACAGATGCACTCTGCTGAAGAGCTTAGCAAACCATTACTTAGCAGATCTGATTTAGGGAAAAAAAAAAACTTCTTATCTTGTTAAAGTCTATGCTCTGATGAATGGGTTCTATGAAGACAACTGTGGATGGATCTTTCTCTACTTAAAACACTCGTAATTTTGACAATGTGCCAGATTAGGAACTTCTAGGAACGCTAGCGCACTGTTTTATTTCAGGCTAAGTTGAAAAGTACAGCTGCACAGCAAGGCATGACACCAGCTTAAATGTATAACACAGTGAAAAAGAATTTCTGGCAGTGACAACCATAGTGCTAAAGACAGGCACAGGTCTAACTAAAACCCTGATTTGCCCCGAGCAACATATCTACTGAGGAGCCTAAAAAGGGCCCAAACAGGCAACAGTGAGGGTAGAATTATCCAATACTTAAAAGGGAATAATACTAAGGATTAAAAGACCCAATTTAAAGGACGTTCTGAGGATGAGCTCAAAGGAACGGGACTGACTTGTATCTTGACTACATGGATAGTGACAAAGCACTAAGTGATGAGGATCTGGCACAATAGAAACTTTTGTGTTTGCTTCAGTAATAAACACAGAGTTGCCATGTGTGGAGGGAAGATATACGCAAGAGTATGAACAAACTGAACATATGCCAGCTGCTGAAAGTTTCACTTCATTTACCTTGTTCTGCCTGTAATGGGCCTGGTGCTGCAACACCTCAGCAGCAGAAAGAATGCAGAAAGAGGAACGTATGGGCTGCCTTTTTTTTTTTCTTTTTTTTTTTCCCAAGAAACTATAAAGAAGTGCAGGCTTTGCTAGGTAAGAGCAGAAAATGTGGCTCACTTGATCAGTTGGTAAATATATAGCAAACGTTTACTCTTATTCAGAGGAGAACTTATCTATGGCAGGTGCTACTATAGATATGGACAACCACCTTTTCCCCAGAAAAGTCAGGCCATGGAGCCACTCATGAGTAATGTATGGCACAGGATACTTTGGAATGTGCTGCAGAGAAGACCACAATCTCAGCAAATGAAAGGCGTGTATTTAAATTAAAGTCAAATATTAGACTGAAGAAGAGGTCCAGGCAGACTCTGATAGTCTAACAAGAACATTTATTTTGATTCCTTATGCATCTGGAAAATAATTATCTCTTTGAAGTTCTTGCACAGCCTCTATGCACAGATATTTGCATGGGATGAGTGCCTTCAACTTGCATTAATAGGAATTGCATGGCTAAAGGCTCAGAGAGCTATCTGGAAATTTAATTTAAATAAATGTTTGCCAGCTGGGGATAGCACATTGTTTCGCAAGCCCAACATCACAGTGTGTCTGCAGCATATGCCTCAGTGCCAGGCACGTCCTTTACCAGACTTTAACTAGTACCTGGCATAGGTGAACACTAGCTGGTAAAGGCATCACTAAAGCCACAAGACTGCAAACCTCGAAGCAGCGTGAGCCTTTAGAGCCCAAACATGGGCCAGGTGTGTTTAAGCCAAAGAGGGTCTCCCTTGTGGATGACAGCATGTTGGACCAGGGGTTACTTATGTGGGAGACCTACTGTGGGCTTGTCTGCTAGAGAGCAAAGCAGGAAAGCTCGCCTGGCTTAAATGAAGGGAAAAATGAGGTGCTATAATTAAATGTGTGTGTGAATGCTGTCACTCAGAAGTAAAACCATCCTTTAATGTGAATAATTAAGTGAAAGTGGATTCAAGCCATTTCATTTGTGAATAAGAACATCCACGCAGCTTGCACACACTGGAACTTCACTCTCTTAGTTAATTGAGCATAATATCCCACAGAGATAAGCTTTTTTTAAAAAAAAAAACAGGTAGACTTTTTTTTTTTTTCTTTCTCCAGGAAATGTAAAGATAGCAAATTGCATTTCTTCTTGGAACTGTAAATGGAACTATGCACAACTTATTTCAGTACCTTCCACTAAATCAACTTGATTTTAATTCTGTAACTGAAATAGTGTTTTTTTTTTCCCTCCAATTAGAGGTGCTACAAATGTCTTTTAAAATACATGCCTCTCTTTAATGGGTATCGCAACATCAAACCCTGCAAAACTGATTTCTTCAGGGGGGTTTTAAACAGAAAATTAGCATCTGGCCAATAACCTGATGCATGGTTTGAGCGTGGTGCAAATTAAAAGAGACACACTTAAACTGCTCATGGACAGTGTCTGTAATAGAAAGCTGACAGATCACTGATTAGATCAGTGCTAGCAGGCACCCTCGTAACAGGCTGCTGTTCAGCTCAGCTCTCCTCCAAAGGCTCTGTGTGAAATGTAAATTAAATTTAATTCTGGCAACTTTCATTCACTCCAGAAAAGCAAAGAATCTTCCAAGCAAGTTTCAGAAGCAGCAAGAAATAGGATAAGAAGGATTCTGAGAGACATCCACAGCTAACCTCAGAAATGACCAAAGGAAAGAAAGCACAATATGCAGCAATAACTTATATTCATGAAGACAGGTCTTTAAATGAAAATGAGTTCACTGCTTAAGGAAAGATTTTAAACCTACTAAAAACACTGTAACAAGAAGCTTAATACTGTAAAGGGAACTTGGTTATTCAATGTATTTCGAACATTTTTACTGAAATGCTCTGTCTGCTTAACTGAAACAGGGATTTGTGGCTTTGAAATGGAAATGGCTATCATTTGTTTAAAAAAAGAAAATTGAGTTGGTACCTGGCAAATCAAGACTTGCAAGGCTTGTGTTGAAAAGTCAAACAGGTCTCTCTTTCCTTTGTGTTGATACCAAGAAGCTGCTTGGCCACTCCATGGTTAAAGGGCCTGGCTGCCCTTCTGGGTTTGCATAGCACTGAGCATCTCTGAAGGAGAAAGGTACAGATGTAAACAACTATAAATAGTTCTGTAGTGAAATGGAGCCCTTATTTTTATCTGTCTGCAAGGAAGGGCTCAGACTTCATCATATTCTGATTGGCAGCCCCCATAATCCAAATCGTGGTAATAAGGAGAGCAGTGACCCTCCTCTGTCCTTAGGCCTCACCCCATCTCCAGCCACTCTTTGCATCACTCAGGTTTTCAACTGGGGCCAAAGCATTCCCTAAACTATCCAGCTAATCCAATTCTACAAGAATAACTTCTTTTGTGTAGTGTAAATTCTCTTTTAGGATCCTGTGGGCTTTTTTTTCTTAACAATTTATGATTATGTCATGATGTTTTATACAGTAACTGATGACAGACTATTGTTCTAAATGCACATACAAAACCAAAATGGCTGTACGAAATGCCATTTACTTGAGACTGAATGTGTGTTTATATATATGTATACATACATATATATATTCTGCTATCAAAAGATGCATTGAAAATATATTTCCAGTGTATTAGATTCCATAACATCAAGACTTGCTAGCATTTTGAAGAGCACAAGGATATTTATAGATGTATTTTCAGCTTACAGTTTGCCAACTCTGTCATAAAATAATCTATAACAACAGCAATCCTGTTTTATAATAGTTTTTCATAACTGATATTTGGAAAGAAAAGATGAAGGAACACAGTAAATGCAAAACTACTTTCCAAAACACTGTGAAGAGACTTAGCCTGTATTTCACACCCTTACCATAAAAATGGCTTCAAGCTCAATTTGAATAAAAGAAGGAAGGCAAAATATTTCTAAGCAATGAATTCCACAGTATAACGAGCAAAAATGTGACCACCTAGTGCTTTATATCTGACTTGCAAGAGGTAATTTGTCCTAAGGTATAATTTGTATTTGTCCCAAGGATTAATTAAAAAAAATGATGAGAAATTGGGCTTTAAACCAGGGGAAAAGTGCAAGGTATCACTGCTGGTGTTACTGCACAAGTCACCGGGATGCTTTATAGAAGACTTGCAGAATGCTTTTACTTTTGTCATAAGTGTATTTTGCAGGGAGGGCCTAGACAGTTAGAAAACTGTTAGAAGTGTCACTAATGGTGCCAGAGTTCATAAGAGTGCTCATCTAACCAGTTTGAGATGATATTTGTACATCAGGGTAACTGATATCTTGAACAGTAATTTCAGTGACTAATTTGGATTTTTTTTGGAAGCCCTATGTGGTTATTTTGTGACTTCAAATATACCCCAGCACTTGCATGAGCTGTGTGAGACCTGTTTCTCAAATGCAGAGGGCTTAACGAGCCTGTGAGATACAGCCAGGATAGGGCACAGCAGCATTACCCACACAGGGAATCCTGACTGTACAGTAATAATTTGGAGAAGTTAAGCAAAGGAATAGAAATGTTCAGGGAAGGAGGGATGGAGGAAAAGATCGGTCATTTTTAAGGAGTAACTACCGTGCAGCTAAAAATTCTTCTTCTCCCAGCACAGCTATTACAGGGATTGGTGCCACAGCTGCCCTCTCATAAAAATTTCATCCTGCTTTCCTTAGTCCTCTGCAGGATTTGATTGCTGAGTGAAGCCAAGAACAAGCAGGGGATCCACGGAACGTCAGCACAGACAGACATTGCAAGTGGCTGGGTGGTTGCACTCAAAGGATCACCAACAGACATGAAAGTAGCTTCTAACTTGTACAGTGCAAAACCAGCTGTGCAAACATGGCACTCAGCTCGGCACACCCGGCCAAAATCTGACTGTTCATTTTGCAAGTTAGCAGAGAATGATTATCTAATCTAAATTAATCTAATATTAAAAATGCCATGCAAATGGAGCTTTGCAAAGTTGTAGGGAGATAATGGCAATATAGCTAATGAACCTGGTTTTGTTTACAGGCCTACCCGTGACAGTGAGGATGAAGATGATGATGAGAAAAAGGGAAGAGGTTGCACTCTTCAGTATCAGCATGCCATGGTGCGGGTCCTGACACAATTTGTAGCTGAATCCTCTGATTTTGGAGGCCACTTGACCTATATGCTAGGTTCTGAGTGGCAGTTTGACATCACTGACCTTGTGGCTGATTTCATGAAGGTAGAAGAACCCAAAATTGCTAAGCTGCAAGATGGCCGAGTTCTGGTTGGTCGTGAGCACGGCATCACCACGGTCCAGGTACGGCCCAGAGTATTTCTATAGATCCAGCAGAGTTCTGCAAGCATACAAATAATAGTTACTTGCCATATAAAAAGTCCAATTTTCAGAAAAATAATTGCTGAAAAAATGATATACTAAACATAAAAGAAGTTTGAAGACCTTTACATTTATGCTGTTTGTCATTTTCATATAATAAAAACACTTAGGTAAAACTGCCAAAGGGATTTGTACATGTAAATGTGACTAGGAACATTGTGGGATTTTCTGAACAATGAAACAGGTTGCATGATCCACACAAGTAGCTTCTTTGGATTTAAGTGGGAGCTTAAAAATCTAATCTGTTAGAAAATTTTACTAAGGATATATTTGCCTCTTTACATGCCTCATTTAAAAATAATTAATCCGGAATGTCATGCTGATTAGAGTCTTGCCTTATAGCACAGAGTCAGCTGCTGTTTCCGACAAAACATTCGTTTTCTCTCTACAGGTTCTGTCACCTCTTTCTGATTCCATCTTGGCTGAGAAGACAGTGATAGTCCTCGATGACCGTGTAACAATTACAGATCTAGGAGTCCAACTAGTTTCAGGCTTGTCCGTCTCTCTGCAAATTAGCAAAGGAAACAAGAGAGCTATTGTTTCTACCACCTCTGCTTACGATATCCTGCACACTCCAAAACAGGTACAATACAAACAGTGATTAGAATCTGTGAGAATCCAGGACAAAGCTATCTAGTGAAAAATGTAAATGGCACATATAATATATGACTGCATGAGAAGCTGTAATTTCATACAGCAAAGACTGTTCATCTTCATGACCAACTCCTACACCTGTACAAAATGATCATTAAACTCTCCACAGCTAATGTGGAGAACAGCACATCACAGGGGCACTGATGTGTCTATTTGTGCATGGAAAATGTTGTAGAAAGCATGCATATGCCTCTTAAGATACTTTTTCTCTAGAAAAATATGGTGTGGCTACTTAAGCAGAGGTATAAATCCTATGTTTTAATATATTCAGAGAGCCAGTTCTGCCAAAAAAAACCCTTTAGATACATCTGCAGAATTTTTCATGATGTGCACGGCTGAAATCTTTTGATGGCTTTGTGCTTACTGTGGATTCAGACCATATAATCTGAGAAATTAAATAGCTTCAGATGCACATGCTTTTTTTTCCATTGTATTTACTAAATAATTGAGACTTTGTCACTAGAAAATTTGCAACTACCTTTTAGCACTCAAAACTTTCCCTAAGAAAAGAAATCAGTTTTGTCAAGCCATCATTAAAATTTGGCAGTCTTGTATGTGTTTCTGTATTTTCCTGAACAAACTACAATCACTTTTGTATGCTTCATATAATATATATTTGAAAGCATGACAGCAAAAAGAATAAAATATTGCATTCAAATATTTTCTTTTTTGTGTCAGTGAGCTGAACAGCATCACCATTCTAACCCATAACACTGCACATTCATTATATGCACCATTAAAACTGCAGAATTACAGAGATTCCCCATTATAGGGAAATATTTAGTTTTCTACAAAATTAATTAACAGGGCCTTGGGAATATAATTATTTACACTATATGGACCTAGTATCAAAAAAGAAAAAAATCAAATTCTTACTTCAGTACTTCAGCCTGAAGAAAAGGCCTTTTCAAAATGTCAGTGCCTTTTATCGAATGTAGATGACAATTTCTTTGATAGTTCCTGAAGAGGAGGTATATGCCTAAGTAATCTAGAGAATACAAACCCACAAGCAGTAAATAAGCAGCGTAGAAATTTTGATTTCTTTTTTGAAAAGCAAAACAAACTGTAGTTATAGTATATATTTATTTTACCAGTGATGTTGAACAAACCTAAATGACTGCAGGTCTGCTGTGTGGTCTCTTACCTTTCATACTTTTTCCTCACTTATCTTCCCCCAGGAAGCCATAGTCAGTGCTTGGGTTTTGTTCAGCGATGGATCAGTGACACCTTTAGATATTTATGACTCGAAGGATTTCTCAGTCACCATAACCTCACTGGATGAGATGGTAGTGTCTACGCACCAAAACCTTCAGTCAAAATGGCCTAGTGTAGTAGCAGAAGGAGATGGGCAAGGACCTCTGATTAAAATCGAAATGGTCATCAGTGAGCCTTGTCAAAAGACTAAGAGAAAGAGCGTCCTGGCTGTCGGAAAAGGAAATGTCAAAGTGAAGTTTGGTCAAAAGGATTCTGATCACAAAGGAAGTACCAATGATATTGAAGAAATGGATAGAGACTTTAAAAGCCATGCAAGCAATTCTATAGAGAAGCCTGCCGAACAAGAGCGGACAATACAAGAATGGTCTAAAAACGGAGCCTTTGGTAATTATGAGGACAATGTAAACAAAAGCACAACTGCCAAATCTCCCATTGAGCAGGAGTCACTGGAGGAGGACCAGCTCCAAAATAACCCAACTGCCTTCACAGGTTTCCCAACACAAGTAGAACTACCAGAGCAAAACAATCCGAGTGATCTTACATTGACTTCGAGAGGATTAACAGATTTGGAGATTGGCATGTATGCCCTGCTCTGTGTCTTCTGCTTAGCAATCTTGGTCTTTTTGATTAACTGCGTCGCTTTTGCTTGGAAGTACAGGCATAAAAGGTTTGCTGTGAGTGAGCAAGGCAACATCCCCCATTCCCATGATTGGGTCTGGCTTGGCAATGAGGTGGAGCTGCTGGAAAACCCAGTTGACATTTCGCTCCCATCAGAGGAGTGCACTACCATGATTGACAGAGGAATGCAGTTTGAAGAAAGCAACTTTCTTCTTAACGGAAGTTCTCAGAAGACTCTTCATAATCATATTCTCAGATCTTCTGAGTACGGTTGTGAAAAGGAAGTTAAAAGTGAACCTATAAATTCTGGGCCAAAGCAGAAGCGTGTAAAGTTCACTTCATATACAACAATACTGCCAGAGGATGGAGGTCCCTATACCAACTCAATTTTATTTGACAGTGACGATAATATTAAATGGGTATGCCAAGATATGAATCTTGGTGATTCCAAGGAACTTAGGGACTATATGGAAAGACTGCAAGACAATATGTAAAACTACTTTCTTATGTTTGTAATCACCTTTATGCCTTCTGTTTACGGATGGTGGAACAGTCAGTCCAGTCAGCAATAGGAACAAGAGAGTCCACCTTGGAATCACTGAGCTAACCTGATATCGCTGAGCAGGTACAAGAGGCTGGCTGAGTTAAACTCGTTTCACCATAAACCAGGATGTGCCCCTAAAACAGCTACCTGTAGGTGTTGGAGGTGTCGCACGATGGCTGTTTTTGTATACTGCCTGGTACTAGCAAAATGCTAATACAACTACGCTCAGACTCAGAGGAGACTTCGTTTGTTTATCTCTCATGACAAATGGTAAATAAGAAAAGAGAGGGATCTTTGCATTGATTTTTCTAGTCGTCGTCCTTTGTAAAGCACAGTGGACATTTCTTGCTTACAGCCTGAAACATGGCTTACATTAAAAGGGATCTGAATGAATCTAATTTTATTGCTTATGCGCAATACAGCCAAGTAGTCTTACTATTTTTTTACACATATAAAAGTCTCCATGTGGTTCTTCATATTGTTTATGAATTTTATTTGACTTATGGAACACTAGCTATTTTCTTTGAAGAGTTTTTTTTGGTTGTACCAAAGTGTAGTACAGTAATATTTATAATGATTCAAGTTTTCTATTCGTGCACATCAGCCCACAGAGATACCTCCCTCATCTCTTACCATCTTTCTCCTTTCCATGTGGGTCTTTAATATTTGAAACATAGGAAGGTGTTAGAGGTCTTACTGGAGAAGGTTTGTCTCTTTTTACAGGGAACTGTAAATACAATAATAAACCCTGGAAAATAAAAATCAAGGCGTAGCCTTGGGTTTACTTTTGTCATTGATGATCTGAAAAGGTAACCTGCAACAAAGCAGCATGTATTTCAGAGAAAATGCTTTTGCTGAAACAGCAGCTCGATTGGTGAAAGATATCAGCCTGAGAAATTCACATGTGGTATTGAAATGCAGGGAATAGGAAGGAAATTTCCTGACAAATGAGCAAAGACCTGGAATCGGTATTACCCTGTACTGATAAAATAATACATTGATGGAGTTTACCAGTATACAGAAGTCTATATATATAAGGGCTAGCACCCCAGATGTTGTCTAAAATATCTCCGGCCAAAAGGCTGCTTGCTGAAAAGATCTTTATGTCGTATTTAGTTAAAAAGAAGAAAAGACAACACATCCACTGGACACCTTAACAAGTCACTATTCTCAAATCTAACAAAGAAAACACTATGCTGGAGATTCAAAGCTGCTGTTTCATGTACATGTTTTTCACATGGAAGGATGAAATATCCTTGAAATATGTTGAAAATTCCAGTTAGAAAAAAGTCAATCTACAAAATTCGTAACAAAACCAATATAGTACATATTCTTGTGGCGGATCCTGTGAAATAAACACATGATCCAAACTACAACTGCCTTACATATCCTGCTTGCCACTTTAAGGTAGATCAAAATCAGATTTGAATTTTATACCCCAATTTTGACTTTAGAACAGGCCAGACAACCCATACTCTGGGAAATTTGAATCCTGATTGAAAACTGGGAACACTGTTAGCATAATTACTGTTCTAACTTTGATGGTGACACCACAAAGGACAGTGAGGATGTCAGGCATACGTGAGTGATTAGACTTATGCTTGCTGCCACTGAACTGCATAGTAAAGGATGGCATATACCGTAATCCAGTCTTAAGTAGGTCAAATAACTGACCATAAAGATGCTTCCACTTGAAAAGGGACGTGATGTTTGCAGATCAAATGAAATCTCAGGATGTTTAACAAACATTCTCTCCTTTCTAAATGGTCCAGGCCTCATAAAGAAATAATTATTTTATACTACAATTATTAACAGCAGAAAAATCCTCTTGCATCTCTTCCCACTGTGTTCTTTTGTATTTGGCCCAAGCATAAACCACGTGTATAGTTTGCACACGACTACATGACTATAAATTGATTATAAGTAAATTTAGACTAGAAATCAGAGGAAACCACCTCCTTTTGGTAGTTGCAGAGGGCAAACAGCATCACTATTTCCATGACTTTACCAGCGAAACTGTACGCTGACCGCAGTGTGCTGGACTTCACGACCAATATCTTTTGGTGGCCCCGTTCTGCTAAATACACCAGTAGATGCCGACCTGAGGCTTTGTCAGCATTTATGTGGCTTGAAAACCCCATGTACTCTGATATTTTTACCAAAGAGAGTTACAAATGCAGGATTTCAGAACTGAGTGGTGAACCAGAGCTTGTTTCATGCCAGTGTTTGTATGCATAGAAAACACTCTGCCTTAGAAAGGTAAATAGGATCCTCGTGAAGTTCCAGCTCAGTACAGCACCTATTAGCACAGTCAAATTAAAGGTCTTACCTGGCTCAGTGGTTGAATATGGATGGTTACGAGCCATATTTGCACTCACAGGCCTCATACGTGAACCCATCCCTAAATTAAAAAACAGTCAATTAGAAGGCTAAGGAGTAGGGCCACTGCTGGTGTATCATTAAAAACAAAAAGTGTACAGCCTTCCACAAAAAATACCCACTCTCCCTTCCAAACCTGGCAATGGGGGAAAAAAAACATCTCTAACTGCAGGGTCATAAAACACTCTTCTTTTTAAGATCACATGTTTTTACATGGAAAAATGGCAATACATGAAACATTATAAGTAAGAAGAAAGAGTTCTTTTTCTCAGCAATGCTAGGATAATGCCACTAAAACAAGTGGCTTTATTCTGGATTTATGCTGGTTTAAGAGCTTATGTTACTTTGCACAAAATCAGATGGAGAAGAATTTAAATGAATATATTTGCAAAATAATAGTACTGAGTTGATGTACAACTATAAAAATATTGAAATGCAGTCAACTTAAATGAAGTAGCCCAATTTTTAGTTTTGAAATTATGGCATATTTTAACTGTGAGTATAATGAATTAAAAATTGAAAACGAAATAGAAAACATTTCTGATTCATCTGATTTTTTTTTCTTTTTCTGGTTCAGTCAAAGAACTTTTTTAGAAGCCTTTCTTTCACCCAGTTGTCATATTCAATATTTGGCTATGCTGTTAAATGACCGTCACTTGTATCTTAATTAAAGAACCTCTGCTTCTGAGATTAGAAAGCAAAGGAAGCAAGGGGATTAACAGGCAGAATATTTATGTAAGCAAGAAACTAGAATTGACTAAAAAGAAAACAAAAGTTATATTGATGGATTAATTAGAATTATGCTTCAGTATTTTCCCAGGGAAGCAACCTGTAATTTAATGCTGCATAAACAGTACACCTTATTTATGGCACGTATAGAAAGACATTGTGGACAAGTTCCTCTTCCTGCTATTGAGGGAAGAGAATATGTAGTATCAATACACATACCAGGAGATCTGCAGGAAAAAACGTATATGCAGAGTGGGTTAATGAAATACAGGGAGTTTGTGAACTTTATAAATAAAGTTGATGCCAGACCTCAGCTCTTGAAAATTAGAACTGAGTGACTTAAGCCAGTTGAAGATCTGGCACATAATGAATATAGAAGCCAGAGGTAGTTTTCATCTGTGCAGAACTTTTTCTTCCACTTGGACATTACATGGCCTAGTGCCATGTGGCTTGTCTACTCATTCTTTGTCATTAAATAAGAAGTTAAGAAACCAATGCCCCACTCTCCTCTTGATGTAGAACCACATAGACTAACGTTTTGAGCTGCTCTTTCTTAATTCATATTGGAGAATGTACAAGAAACTTACAGCCATATGACACAGTACAAACAGTCCATTATATAATGGAAAATATTTGTATTTCAAGGTAGCGTACCCTATGAATGAAATACCAATTCTTCATAGAAGATATTCTCTTTTCTGAAATATAACTCATGTGCACTACATTGAAATACACTTTAGTGTATTGTGAAATGCATACATTAATTGCTGAATCTATAACACTGAATATGTATATACATCACACCCCAAATATTTATACAATATACTAAGTCTTAGATGTGTAACATAATGAATTCTGTACAAAATAAACTGTAAGTTAAGACAATGAAAGAGAACTTTTATATCTGTGTAATTTGTATGATAAGTTATTCAAGCCTCAGTTTTCATCTTTAAATGTGCCCTTTAAAAATGTTCATTTTCTATAGACAGATCTCTGAAATAAAGTCTTCACTCTTCAGAAAAGAAGCAATTGAAAGACTGTGAAAAAAACACAAACTCTGCTGGAGAAATAAACATACTGTTGATGTGATTTTTAAATCTGACTCTAAACCACTTTGCATTTATACTGATAAAGGTGTTCTGCTGGTCCGGTTGGGAGTGATGCATCATGCAGGTGACCAGAAAATGTTCAGTTATTGGGGGAATGAAATCGAATTGTCTTATTGATCAAAACAGCTTATTTAAGAAGTTAAAGGGAAGTAAATGATGTCCTGAGATCTCTTTCACTTTCAAAATGTATAAATGTGTTACCTTCCAAAAACAAAAAGTAAGGATTTATAAACCAGTATGAAGCAAGACTTATATCATTTGTTTGGCTAAATCTTGGGTTATTCTACTTAAAAATAAATGATGTTATACAAACCATGCTGACAGAAGTTACCGAATGTTCTAAATAGGATGTAATTCTGGTCCCACGGGAACCCCAATAATGTCAATAATGTCAGGATTTCCTGGTATACCAGTGCTGCTACTAGCAGATAACAAAGTTCCCCAGCCGTTTTCTCCTGGCCAAAGTCTGACCCTAATGGCAAGAGGGGGACACACACACGTTCTAGTCCTTACAATATGAGCACTTTCTCCTGCTTATTGTTCCATACTTACTTTTTCCCTATGTTTATATGCTGGTGGCATTTATACATCCTATATTTTGAACCACCAGTCTGGGCACAAGTCTAATGTGGATTAATACTAGACTCCTCACAAGGAATGAAATTCATTCTTTAGGTGAAGTTTCTGACCCATCTTTGCAGTGATTCTCCACAGATAAAAAAAATTTCAAACTCAGAAATCTCATATTGAGCTTAACATCTCTGATACAATGTGGCATTACTGTCTAAAATTCATTAACAAGTTATAAAAAAATTTCGAAACATTAACAGATATTGTATAAACTGATGCCATTTCCCGTACTGCAAGCTATAAATCAACCTTTCATTTTAGGTAAATACTCCTCCTTCCATGGAAAATTAATTTGGTCACAGTGCTTTATTTTATTTCCAATAAATAGCTTAACAGTGTGCTTTATTTTCACAATTTAATTTAATTTTGGAGTGCAATATGTGGTCAGAGCCAAAACCTAGGCAAACTAAATGAAGTCACCTGGTTAGTGCAAGGAAATAAAATACAGAAGTGAAATCTTTGTCTAGTTATTTGTTAATATTTCTCCTTGGTTTGTATGAGCTGGGTGTAGGTATCCATTTTAATAACAGCCACAGCAAATAAGACAGACTTTTACTATGCTACATATGCATAACAGGTGGCATGGACCATGTGTTCCATAGCATCATTATTAATATCTAGCTGACAGCACAAATTTGACCAATACAAACGAAAATGTGGATTTTTTTGAAGTCTAAATTGCTTGTTCACTTCCAATAGTCTGATTTACAAAGACAGTTTCTAAGCATCTCTATTCCTAGAGTGGTTTCACAAGGACTAAAGAGATTGCTACACAGCAGGGTATAAATAGCAAAATCCGTAACTTTATCCAAAGCCACATGATGATAACGGGGAGTTTTCCACTCGTGTCTGCTATTGCACAAAACAGGCAGCTAGAATCCCCCATCCACTCCACTGCAATCACAAAAGGCCCATTTTGGCAGCTGGTTTTCCTTTTCATTTAGCACACTAGTATGGAAACCACACACCACAGAACCAGGCTAGACAACAAGAGGAGTGCTCAGAGGAAACATAGACCTGATTCTCCTCAACTCAGGGTCCTTATGGCACTCATCTGACTGGGTGCCACAAGGAGTCTTCCTCACAGATTATCCACATGCATGGCTTTGGTTTTCCTTACCTTCCTGAGCCTTGGGATGAGCCTTGCAATTGTGCAAAAGCAGTGGCCTGACCTGTCATTTGGTTATGCAGTGAGCGCTGCACGTGGCAGTGACACGGAGGAGCGCAACGCTACATGTGCCTACGTGCACAGATATGCACCAACCACCCCACCACGCTCCTTGGCTCTGTGTCTTTGCCAGTGGAAGCCTCTACTGAGCAAACGTTAAGAAAAAGTCACAGCACAAATGTCTGCAACAGCCTCCCTGGCACTCCCATGTGCAAAGATAAAGCCAGTTTTCAGCCACTGCCTCATTAATACCAGTTGCCATCCAAAATGATAAATAGCGGCTGTCATTCAACAGAGTAAATTCAGTTATTTTTCTAAAATCATCCCATAAAGTAAAATCATGGAGATAGGTACACTTGTCTAGGTGCCTGGTTACATCATTACCAGAAATTAACGTATAGAATTAGCTCCTTTATCTGCCATATCAGTAAATATTGTGCATGGTGCCTATGCTGGCCGCAGGTTACATTTGGCCCATTGCAAAACAGCATTGTTCAAGGCTATTTCTGGCTTTGAACTGTCTCTAACGAATACGTCCAACAAGGCAAATGCTTTAAAAGCACCAAAAATGCACAACCAAAATGGAAATAGAGAGAATTTCAGGTTTTTAGAGCTTTTGTCAAAGGCAGCTGAGTGCAGAACTAAAGGCATTTAATGTCCCACAGAAGCTGCATTCCTCTAGATAAGGTTTACTAGAAGCCATAGTTTCTAAGGGCATTCCCTAATTTCAAAAGAATCCAGCTTATTCCTTCTGTATCACTTTTCCTTCTATTCATACCACCAGCAGAAGGTATATTGAAAAAAGAAAACTTGGCAGGATACCTGCTCACTGGAGGGATGTAATGAACCATTTCAGGAGTCTTGATTACTTCTCAAGCTGGAGGATGCTCGAGTGTCTCAGGTTGAGGACCAGGCGACTGCACCACCTCCTGGACCCAGTCTGAAGTGGAAGGGAGATGAGAACTTCCTTAGGGCAACTTGCTGGCACCTCAGTGCAGAAGTAAAATAAACCGGACCACGGCAGCACAGCAAGGGGAAAAGCTTTACAGTAAATGCAGAAGTCTAATGTTCCTGAGAGGATTTTGCACGTAAGTAACAAAGGATAAGCCAGTCAGCCCTTTTCTTAATGAGTTTATTATACAGCCAAGAGCTACCGTCTCATTCTTAAAACAACTGCTTCCACTTTAAAATACTCTTCCTTTAAATAAGGGCACTTGACATAGGATTTTCAAAGGCAAACCATAATCAGAGCAAGGACTGTGCTGAATGTTCAGCTGTTATGTTATTGTGCTACTTTTCCTTTTTTTTTTTTCTTTGCTAAAGCTTACTTTGTAAGGCTTTTAGCCATTGCAACTCATGAGATGCAATGTATTTTTAAAAAGAAACGCTAGTGATTTGAGTCACAGCACATACCAGCATGTGAATAATAGAAGTATGCATCTGTCAATATAATATGCTTCATAAATCAGCTAGTTCCCCTGACTTGCCAGAAGGTGAGTGGCCCTGCTAAGAGATGTACAAGTACCTGGTGCTGTTTTCTGTCTTTGTTTTCTGCCATTTTAAAAAATATATGCATTTTGAAATACAAGCTCTTGGAGTCATTCAATCTAGCCATTAATTTGGACTCATTCTTAAAATGAATCCAGCTGCTGCTAATGTTCACGAGTGGTTGTTCTAGAAAGTTACAGAACTCGGCTACAAAACTGAAATTCACCTTCTGCCTAGGACCTGCATTAACCTCTAGCAAGCAACACTCCTCTTATTAACAAAAATGCAAGCCAGAGGATGGACCAGGTTGAGAAGAGCATTATTGACTTACATATCAATGTATTACAAGTTACATAGGCACCAAGGTATTTCTACAGTTACAGGACTGAAAATTTTCAGGAAGGGAAAAATAAAAGATCTCCACCATCTTTCTTGGAAATCCCTTTCATGGAAGGTAAGAATATTTAGTGCTAAAAATGTATTTGGACCTTCTTGGAAAGACACAGCAGAGCCTAGAACCACTGAGGTTGCCAAAAAGTAAAGGTGGTGGCAATATTAGAAATTTTCTCAGCAAAACCATCATGTACTCTGAGATACACCATGCAGCTAGCTGTCTTCATAGTGTGAAAAGAGAAAGCAGAATACTATTTTCATATCTTTTTCCCCCTGGATAGGGCTAATTTGTTAAAAGTGCTGCAAATCTTTTAATCACTTGGAGCTATGTACATTTTTTCTTTTTTTTTTTTTTAATATCTATTTCTGCCTGGTTGAATCTCTTTTAAACACCATTTTCATACACTAAACCTAGCACATGGTTACAGTGAGACAATTCAAGACTTGTTGCCTTCACAGCCAGAAAAGAATGAATCTCCCAAGCCAAGTCTCTTGCCCTGGAGCCCCAGTGCTTGCCTAGAGAAGCAGGCAGGAACAGAAACCTTCTGCTCTTCAGGGGGAAAGAAGAGGACACAGGAAGGAGGAAATAAATAAAATACTAAAACATGCAAGCCCGAACCTTGCTTTAGGTTCTCAGGTCCAAGAGGGGGCTGAATCTCTATGAAAAAAGAAGCTGTTGAGATTTTGAAATACTGTTTGGCATCTGCATCCATTTTGACAATATCCAAATTGCAATATCCAAACACCTCTGATGAATTCTTTAATTCCTAAATGTTTATGACCTTAACCTCCCAGTCAGGCAGCAGGATTTAGTCACATTTGCCTTTATTTGCTTAAGCATTACAGCAAAAAAAAAGATTGAGAGCCACAAAGACAGATACCTCTCACTCACTCTGCTAAATATATTGAGAAAGATTTGGTCCAACTATTGTGATATTAAGCAGTATTAGCTTTATTCTGTTTTCTTCAGAAGACTGTACTTTTCCATACATCTAAAGCTGAAAATACATACTCTGACATTTCTATTGTAACCACAATGTAGTGACCCATTAAACATGAACCAGTTCACTGAACAAATACACTAAAAACAACCCCCAAAATTAGTAAAAAAAATAAATGCCTTAGGCAACAGCTTTTTATTTTTAGCTGCCATCTCAACTAATAAAACCCATTAGTTGCAAAACAAACCATCTACTTCCTTCTTTTCTTCTTTTTTTTCTTTCCCCATTGACTAGAGACATCTTTCCAAAGCACAGGGAGATAGCACAGATTTCTGTATTCCACGCACGTCAGTTTTCAAGATTAGTGAAAGAAATTATGCATCCTATGCTTGCTACCCACAGGATTAGTGTGACAGAACTTAACTTTTCTGCCTGAGAGTTTTAACTATTTCCAGGCCTTGCAGGGATCTGGGAAAGCTAGCTGATCTCCAAAAGCTGTCTCCTCCAAGCTGTGAGCTCCAAAAAACGTTGTTGCAGGCATCCCTATGAGTGCTCAGTACCCACTGAGCTGCATCAGGCTTACAGTTCACACACACGTTTTAATTTTTCATTTCTTTTTTTAGGTTACATGATGGCCATTCCGAGTCCAGGCTACACATGCATACAGGGGAAGCCCCTCTGTGCACACACACACACACGGAGGCCGGGTATGGCTAAATCCATTTAAGGGTGTGAATTCTGGTTCCTGCTCTCGGGTGTTTGAAAACTGGCTGAGTCATGCAGGGAGCACACGAGCACACAGGAAAAAAGGGAGATGATAAAGGGAGCATGACTCACTGCCAGGCAAATAGCTCCACTTTTTCTTTAAGGGAGCAATTCTGTTCAGCATCTGTTGAGACAAAGGTATCTGAGGAGAGCGCTAACAAAAGATGCTATTTTAGAAGCCAGAATCCTGATGGCCTCAATATGAGAGCTCTGAACAAGGCTGGCAGGACTTGTTGCTGCTCCCACAACTGCTGACACTGAAGGTACAACAGACATCCCTGCACCATCCATCCCCGGGGAAAGCTGCAGAGCCCTCGAGCGCACGTGCCCTACTTTGACTGTGGCCCTGCCTTTGTAGACCTGAACTCGTGCCCAAGGGAGCAAAGCCTTGGCTGGCCACAAACCATCTGTTTTCTCTTGGCTGCAGACTCTGCAGCAGCAGAGCAGAACCAACATTAGGCTGCACTGGCTGGTTCTCCATAGCATGTTTTGGCAGGTTATTTCCTTTACGTCAGTTCAAAAGGGATATCTGTAGTGAAATGTTTCGTACACTTCCCAGATTCGGTACTTCACTGGTCCTGTTCTAATGCTGGAAAGCACCTTTGCTGTCCCTTCTGCTTTTGTGTGTAATTTCAGGAGAAATTAGAAAAGAGGATGTTAAGTATTTGGCATCCATATGTCAAATGCATATTGTCTGAGTTTGCAGCTGTGATATACCACTGACAGAGCATCTTTTGCACGGTTCCTGCTTTCCTGTGCATTATGCCCAGGAGTTATCATGTACATAGTGCACTGGGAAAGTAAGCAGAATTTTTTTGCCATCTTTTTGCACTGATTTTGTTGAGATAAGGTGGTGGCCTTCTATCCCCCATTCACTTTTTTTTTCTTTGGTTACTATAAGATGGATAGCAACTTTACGAATTTATTTGCAGAAACCATTGAAGATTACATCTACTGTGATCAAATCCCTCTAAGCGAAATAAAAACCTCTACTTCTCTGAATGTAAAGCCTAAATCAATAATGGACATGAAATCATCAAGTTTAATCTCAAACACAGCGAACCCAAGTAATCACTCTTCTTGATATAAAACTAATTCTGTTTGACAATAAAATACTACTAGTCTGTGCCATAAACCAATGGAACAAATAACTTTCTTAACCCTGACAGCTGCTGTCCAGAATCATTACATCTCCTCTCCTTAACGATCAAACATTTCACTGTAGCCCTACTTCAGTTGGATTCCCTTTCTTTGAAAGACATCATATGCACTAGAACTTTGAAAGACCATCTTTTTAAGCAAGGTGGTACAATATATTTTTAATTCTTCTTCCTGCTAGCCAAACCTAGCACAGGTTGTAGTGGAACATACAAAACCAAGTGCTGGCTGTGCCCTTGTTCCCGGTCATATTGCTAACTGTATTCTGACATCAACATCATCAGTAGGATGGGATCTAGCACACACACAAACCATTCAAGAAGAACAAACAACACTTTAGATGTTCCTTGGCGTAGAACTAGACTATCTCTCAATTCGAACTGGCAGTAATGAATTAACCTGAGCCCCAAATACGAGTATTATGAAACCAATAATCAATAGCACTGACATTTCTTTGAAATGTGCCTCAGTGCAATCTTTCCCGGAGCTGAATGTTTGCCTCCCAGGTTGGCAAGCAAAGACCTGAGTGGGCTTTGCCAAGGGGTTCTCCCCAGGGCTGCTTGGTGCCCAAAATGCTGCAGCATTAGCTACTATGTAGGAGTCCAAAACACCTGCCAAAACCCAGCCCAGCACATCTGGATGCCTGCAGACACACGCTAACAGTACCTGGCCATATTGTCTTGTTTCTCATAGCAAGAACTTCTCAAGTAATTGTGATATAAAGCCCATAAACTCCTGGTGTTAATGATAAATAACACTCCAGACAAGCAAAATACAAAGAAATAAAAGTTGTTCCAGCTGCTGCATGCTCAAAGGCTTGTAATTAGAGAAAACTGAGCCTTGTTGATCTTTGGGCTGATAGCCCTCTAAAAGCCAAAACACTATTACTCCAGGAAACAGGAGTGTTATCTAAGTAATAACTTGTCCTTGTCGCAAAATGAATGATGGGCAAACAGAATGGGAACAAGCAACGGAGGAGCTGACATCCCCAACTAGGGTGACAGAGCTGGCACTTCTGCTGCCCTGCAACAGGGAGACTATGTACCAAAGTAGGCCAAGGTGTTTGCAACAGAAAGACCAATTATTATGCAAGAAAACCTTAAATATGTATCATTAGAAAAATTCAGGGGGCATCAGCAGTTCTTTCCATTGAATTTCCTTGCTGAGAAGTCACTGAATCAAGAGATTATATTTTATAACCGATTAAGAGAGCATCAGTGAAGTGTTGCTACACTGCGGAAGCTTTTTAAAATATGCATTTGTTTTGAGATGTAGATATGCATCAGTGTCTCGATTATTTAAAAAGCAACAGAGTGGCCTAACCCCTTTTAACTGTTAGTATTTAATCGCTGGGTTGCCTATAGACAGTCAGAAACCACATCAGGCAGCAAATCTGAAATAAACACAGCAGGACTCCTGACCAGTGATTCCTGCTTCATAGCCACATCCACAAGAAATGAGGTGAAAGTGATCCAAGGCACTCTCAAGTTTTTATACTGCTGTGCATGCTTGTAACACTATTTTATAGCATGGCAAACAAAGCCACGCCATGCTTTTCAGGATAGAGGCAATGTCTTATTTCCCCCTCTTTAACAGGCAGAATATTTCCTTTTGAGATGAGCATTTCACTGTGCTGGGCAGAGCCCTGGGTCTCAGAGCTTTCAAAGCTCTGGATTTTCAAGAACTCTGCTGACATTCGCACATCACACAAGTGCAGAGTGGGACAGGGACCTGGCTGTATTTCCCTGTCTGGCACACAGTCCTGCTCTTGAAAACATCAACCTCGGTGTTACTATTGCTGTCAAAATTCTTCAGCAAGTAACTCCACATAACAGCAGCCAGGCCAAAGAGCAAGGTCTTTTCCTAGCCAGATGCATCCCCGTCTAAGTTACTAAAAGCCTGATTATTTCTCTGCTTAAATTCTGGGATGGAAGTTACTGAACAAGAGCCAGGAGCTGTTATCATCTTGTTAAGACAAAGCCTGATTTTCCCCTCCCCTCAACTTCAAGATTTCTGAAAATTTATACCCTGTCACAGTCCTTGATAAGAGTTTGGCATATGTGGATCTGAGAAGTTTTTTTTTTTTTTTTTCCTCTTCCTGGCACTTCTTTATTTTTAAGAAAAGCTTTATCTGATATGGTCATTACATTGTGAGAGGAGGAAGAGGAACATTTATTATTGTGTGAGTGAATGACACATTTCAAATGAGACATATCAACTCAAAGTGCTGGGGGTAGCTTTAACGGGAATTAATACCTTTGAAACAGATTGGACTTTGCATCCTCTTTAGATAGGAGTTATTTCTTTTTCATTGTTGTTTGGGCTAGATATCTTCAGAAAAATAACCTAAATGGAATAACACAATAGTCTAGTCAGAATAAAAGAACAAACATTTCCTACACAGACAAATGTGTTCAGAGTAATAGTTTATATGCATAATTATAAAGATTTCAAAAGATAATATAGTATTTTAAACAACATGCTAGATTCTAAATGAGAATTACGGCTTTCTGTGGTTCAAGAATCAGCAGGCTGTTTTTCTTCTGTTGGATAAATACTCATCAGCACCATGATGGCATTCTGGCAGTAATTATTTAGAGCTTAGTCAGAAATAGATTTCCACTATTACCTATCCCAAATGATGCAAAAACCTATCTTGCACTGAGGTATGAAGTTGAATCCACTGCCTGAAAGATCCCCACTCTTTTTTGCCTCACTGGACTATGTCTCACAATCTGTAACATAATCACATAACAGTGTGCAAACACCCTGATGATCAAAATGATCCTATTTGCAGGAGGAGATGTTTATTCAAAGGCCTTTTTTGAACTGGACCTCTTGGCCTCCAGCTGCCCATCCTGACTATCAGACTGCCCTGTTCTACTTGAGCCACAGAAACATTCTTCTCTGTCACTTCATTTTTTACCTGAGAAGACATTTCCCCAAAAGGTTAATTAAAGTGGTTTGTTCCTGAAAACCCTGGAGTGTTTCCATGAAGGGTCCTAAGGAAAATGACCATAAGAAGTATCATGGGCTCTATGTGATTTCTCTAGAACTGCAGCAGGAAGCTCCAGTTATTAGCTTCCAACAAAATCTTTGAAATTTTTTTCCTCAAATTGCTACATGCCCTAGTCTGAACTGTCACAACACCCTGTTATGCACCATTTCACACCATGCCCAGTTAGAAAATTTGATGCTTCTTTGGTGCTTCTAATTACTGGTGTTGATAAAAACAATTAGTTCTAGTGGGTGGAAATTACATGTAAATGTGTAAACAAATGGCATGGTTACTCTACACAGTCTATCACTGTCAGCCACAACTTGCTCTCTTGAGAGGAAAAACAATTTTAAGAGTGGTCTTCTGTCCTTAGCAATGGTGTGTATTTCCTCATTCATACGGATTAGCAAACCAACTGTGGTAGTGTCAAATACACACAGTGAAAAAAGGTCTCCCTTCTACATAATCACAAAAAAATACTTGAAATGTTTTAGTTACATCTCCTTTAGACATAGGAATAAAACATACGTTTAAAAGTCTTTTAGAAATTAAGGTTTTGTTTTGATTTTTGAGTCTCAGATTTTGTTCTTTCCTTTTTCCTTCTCCCAGTAAATTCTCAGAGGGGGAATATTTCGGAAAGAAATTTCCAAAACACGTTATTTTTTTCCCACTTTAAAATGAATAGAAACATGGAATTGTCTGAAGTTTTTGAAGAGCCAAAATTCTGAGTTTCATTTAATATTATTACAAACCTTACTGCTAATAAATTAAACTCCACCTGTCTAAAACTGAACTACCCAAGTCTTGCAAATGTTGAGAGAACAATCACCTGTCAGAGCCTAATACAAGACTGGTTGCACAAGACTAAGCAAAATAAGCAGACTTCATGAGTTTAACTGCTCTTCTGAGACTGCAGACATGCAGTGCAAAATATAACCCTACTCCAGGGCACCCAGTATCTGCCCAGTAACAGCAGCAGCACTAGGAGGAAAGACTTCATCTCCCATCGGATGGGATTCAGCCAACAGTTGTTATGATTATCATTCAATTGCTAGCATTAAGAAAAACACAAAGCAGAAAAAAAAAGTTTAAAAATGGTAATCTTGTAGCAATTGTTGCCAAGGTCTAGGAAGTCTATGTCCTTTTAATTATTGAGCTGATTTCAAAACCTGGTGTAATCCTGTCACAGAAACTGAGCTACGGTAAGAGTGGAGTTGATTCTAGTTGCCTCACCCAAATGAGACAAACTGGTAGAAAAAATGTTACTTCTACTTCCTAGACTTGAATATATCTATTCTGCTGGAATTAAAAGTAGGTCCTGACAGAAGATTCCTGCCTGAAACAACTGCCAGGACCTTGACTCATGGACCTGCTGGCCTTGGAGAAGGGAAGCTGTGCAGGTTATCCACCTGTGATTAAGTGTATTCTAGCACCTGCTGAAAGCTCTGCTCTAAACAGGATAAATTTTTAATTTCTCCAAATTGCCTCTGCAGCTGTAGAAGGTTTCCCTTTCTTTTCTAAAATATTGATGAGGTGGGAGCAATGTTCTGAAGGGAGAAAAGATCAGCATTAAAAATGGAATCTTGGCCCCCTGAGCAGCTACCATTTTCCTAGGAATTATTCATGAATTATCTCCAAAATCTGTCTTTGTGTTGGCCACACATTTCTGCTGAGTGTCTGACTTTTCGCAATGATGACAGGTGCATCCTTCTGTGGACTTTGAAAGACCATGAAAACACACGAAACATCCCGTGAAAACATCCAGAAGCCCTAAAGTTATCAACTCTGCTCTCAGCAGCACTAGGGTAAAATCAGCATTCTGATTTCATAGGAGCAACTTTCCCCTTCTGATTTGCATCTTCAGGTAACCCACTGCCTTTCTAGTGTCTGTATGGACATGAAGCAGGTAATCAAGACATACCAAAGAACTGCAGTAGATGAATTTCGCTCATATTTTCCAGCGTACCAGGAAAGTTAGGCCCAGATTTTTATTCCAAGCAGAACCTGCAGATTTTTTTAAATTTCATTGTAATTATTGTTTATTGTTAACACCACAGTAGTGTCCAGAGTTTATTGACCTCTTTTCAAAAAAAATGCATTAAGTAGAGTAATTGAAATTGCAAATTATCATGAGAGAATGTTAGCGTTGATAAGTTTTATGGGAAGCCTGGCCAACCGTAGGATTGAACTTCTGGCCAAAACACCCAGCAAAATTATACCTGGGAATATTTCATATCACCTTACAAAGCACTCATCTTGAGCAGGGCCTTCAACTTTCCTCTCCGATACCCACATGGAGATACAAACTTCTAAGATACCAACAATTCTAGGGGAATTTTGCATGTAAAATCTTTAAGTATATCTGATTCCTTCTGAATTAGAATAATTTTTGCTCTGTGTTTGAAATCTCAGAAATGTTTATGGCACAGCAGAACAACTTTGTAACCAGAACAAGCCTAGAAAACCCAATAAACAGTGTGATGGGATTGGACTAAGTACTACAGAAACACACAGGACTCAGTCTCTGCCCTGAACGTTGATCATCTTCATATTATACATAGAGAACGGGTTAACTGCCATGTGGTCACACACAGAGTGTTAGACACCACAGAACCGAAGTCAGAACTTTAGGATCCTGTTCAATATCTCTCCCATATAATAATGCCTTTACAGCATCATTATATAATAAACTATAAACACACCAAAGGACAAAAGCATCAATATTTTAGCTCTAGTTTTGTTACCTGCTACCTTCCATAGTTAGATTTCTGCTTTCATTGTTTTCTTAAACAGCTACTTTTTTTCTTTAAAACAAGTATTTTCTCGTTACTGGTATAACATTTTTTAGATTAATGTTATTTGAAAAGACCACAGATGGGTGAACAGGCTCAGAGAAACCAAAAACTGACCTCTACCAACATGTCCAAAATATGCAATGCAATTCTGTCTTTATTTTGATGTTAAAATGTAAGCACTCACTTCTCTCAAGTAGAGCTTATTAGAATGCTTTTAATTAAAAACATCTGAAAAGATTTTGATTCTCTGTGGAACTGCTAAAAATCTTGAAATGTCATTCAAAACTATTATACTTAACCCTTCTTAGCTTCCTCATATTCATCCATTCCATTTTTTCATATTTATATAATATAAACCTATGTGTTATTTAAGTTGTACTTCTCCTTTACATTTCAGGTCCAATTACTGAGACTGTGCATGTTGTTGAAGCAGATAAAAAATTATATTTTTGTTTAAGAAACATAGAGAAGGCTTAAGCATAGATCCATCAGAAATTCTTCTGTCAGAACCACTTTTCCAGTGTAAAATTCAGATAAAAACGATATGCCTTTTTTGTCGAAGACTTTGGTATTTTACTGAAAAGCTGAACCTTCAAAACAGAGAATATTTAAAATTCTGAAATACTGTCATTACGAGAACTGTAGTTCACTTGCCTTCCTCCTGTTCTCGTCTGTGACTGGAGCATCTCCCAGGATGTGGGCAGACTGTTGGCTCACAGGACTCATTACCTGTAGTCATGAAGGGAGATGCGTGACAGGACCATGGAACATGTTCTTCAAAGAATGGAAAATTAACAGTCACCATCTTGACAATGCCTATGAGGAACCAAAGCTGCAACAAAACACAGAAATAATCCTTTATATAAAAATACAATAAAAACAGAAATAAAATGTCAAATTCATGATTTCCATTCTTGACTGAACGTTCTATATTTGCAGCATCTACCTCCTGACTGAATGCAGTTAAAAATTCACTTTACAATCTCTCTACAAGTCAGCAGTAAATTTAATGAAATTGAATGCAATGAGATTTTGGCTTGTTTTGGATGCATTTCTATTGCATATTCCTGTCTTCAGTACTTAATCTGCCTCCTGCTTTCATACTGTTGAAATCTTAAATATGGGGTTGAGTACCTCAAATTCTGGAACTTGCTCGTCCCTCAAAGGCCAGCATATGAAGATGGCATCTAACCTAAGTCTACATGCCCTTGAGTGACCTCATCTCATGTCATGACTTCCTAGATGGTTGTAGGTGTTTATGGAATTTTCTCTAGCACTCTGCAGCTGCCACCCGCATTTAGCACTGAGTAAAAGAATTTCTCACTCTAAGCCCTTCTCTGTTTCTATTTCACAACTTCTCAAATTTAAGCAGTGAGAAAATAATTGAAAATCAGAAAATCTCTTGGGAGTTTTATTAAATGTAGCTGAACAGGTAGTTGAAAATTACCATAGCTGTGGCCCTGCCACAGACAACAAGAATTAACATTTCATTAAATATTACAAAAGACCGATACTCTAGCTATAAGACAGACTTATTAAACATCCCACAATTGGACACAAACCAATACAATTCCAAGCTTCTTTCAACATCTTTTTTGGCTAACTCTGGTATAGTCCACTAACAGCTAAGCTAATCTTTACAAGGATAGGAAGCCTTGCAGTCAAAAGCTATTATATAAAAACATTCATATTGTTTTCTAAGGTTAGTTTCCAGCTGGATCAGTACCCTCATTTCAAGGGAAGCTTTGGGGCTGCACAATCAGGGGCAGAAAGATGGGAAATTCAGCTTTACCTACCAGGGAAACTGTACTCACACATTGCTAGTTGTCCTCCCTCTCAACCCTGGTTCATATCATAAGATCTTTTGATACAGGACTATGTTTTGAGAAACATTTAAACTCTGTAAACTGTTTCAAATGGCCTGTTTGCTAGCAGAAACATGTAGGGTAGTATGAATACTGCCAAAATATCAGGATGCTGCAGCACAGCACTAGCAACATTTATCCAATGTAAACTACATTGCAAAGATCGCAGGAGATTTTCTAAATGTTAAAGTTCTTGTTAAAGCTGCTCTAGCAATTCTATTTCACACGGAAAACCCTAGGCCCAGCCAGCTAGGTCCTGTGAATAACACAAACACTTTTTGAGACAACAGCTGCTTTGCCACTGCTTTCAGCGAGCCACGGTTTTATTCTAGATTTGCAATTTTGGGGCAAACTGGGCATGTGTATGAGCATCTGTCAGCTACTATAAGTAACATTTCACTTTAGGCAGGTGAGTATATCTGCTAGCAGGAATCTGCTCTGATATCAAAGCAGTCCCCTGGGTTGGAATGACTGGGGTTCAGTACTTTATTCCTCTGTAACAGGCTTCACATCTGCCAGAGAGTCCAAACTTTTCTTTCATCTATTGTGTGGGCCAAAGGAGAACAATTTCCCTCTGGTCTAGGGCATTATTAGGACATCCTGCAGTCACTTCTCGCAGCTGAGCCTGGCCCCAATCAGTCTGTATCTGGAATCAGAAAAGGAATATTCAGCCACCGTTAGCGGTGTATTAATTATTAAAGGACCCCACAGTTATTAATATTACAATGTGAACTTCTCTTCCTCATTCGGGGAGGACAGGAGACTCTTCTGTGCTATTTAAGAACTGACAGAGGTAGTAATGCAATTTGGCTCATTCTCCACTGTTGACACAGACACCAAGATAACTGTATCAAATGGAAATAAAAAAAAGGACTTGCTTCCTTTTATTACTAAGCTTTCTTGAAGGGTCCACCGCAGCACTTAAGAACAAAAGCAGAGTTATGTATCCTTGGACAGAACATGGGAATTGCCATCTTCCTCTGGGACATCCTCAGGTCCTTCAGTATGCCCTGATCTAAAAAAGCATTTATGTACATACCTACTTTGAATATCCCTACAGTATTTGTCTTGGCCTAATAAGGTGTCTTGATTTCAGTGAGATGACTGCATATGCTTAAGTACTTTTTATATGGTGCTGCAGCGGTGCCATGCAGTCCAAAGAGAGGTGGACTAACCATAGCACTCCTATAGCTATAATTCATTTACAATTAATAAAGAAGTACATTTAAGGAAATCAGCCCATTCAGAGTTGGGCAGAAGCCAAAACCTCCAGAACATATAAAATTCAGACCTTAAGCAATGAATCTTTGTTCCAAACCGGGAGTTAAAGATGATGTTTTCCCTGGAAGAGCATTTTAAAGACTTCTAGTAATTTCATTTTTACAAATACTAGAATGTTTCCTTTTCCATGAAGTAAGACCATTTGATTATGAGAGTTCAAGTTATTGGAATAAAAACCTATAAAATTTAAGAATTATATTAAAATTGCATATCCACATAAACCAATAAATTGAATCAATAAAATAAGGGAAAACAAGCTAAATTGAAATTATAAAGTCAAACAGATTCATTTACATTTTTCCCATTAAAAATTCATTGAGAAGAGACATGTGCCATGAAATGTTTCAATTTTGACAAAGCTGCTGTTTTCAATGGAAAACTTCCATCCAAACATTTCTGAAGTGTTGCCTTTTTTTTTTTTAAAGTTTCTTTGCAACAAGAGTGCCACCCACTGGCTGTTTCAGCACTATCTAGGCATGTCTTTTGTACAAGAACACTTAAAACTTTATTTTCTCTAGAAAAATAGGGGTTATGGTGTTGCCTTGCAACAACCACTGCCCAAAATACTGCAGCTGAAGAGCTGGCTCATCTGTTCTAGACTCCACTGAGTAGGAGGAGGGTGTCAAGCAGCTTCTTGCAGCAGCAGTTGCATTGAAGAAGTGTCTTGGCCACTTTCACCACCATGGCCACAGCAGAGGTCTGCTGCCTTGTCTCCACCTGTACTAAATGATGTTACCGAATGTGAAAGGTAGCTGGAATGTCATGTGCCAAAATTCATTAGGATGTTCCAGCTTAACCTCTGTTGATCAATTGCTGCCCCAAACTCAATGATGGCTCATACCAGTAAATTGGAAATGTGAGCTAAGAACAACATAACATCCACCTGGCTGTTCCAAGGAGCACAGAACAAAGGGAAAGCTGGAAGTTATGCCATTTTGATTTACAGCTCCTACAAGCAAAACCTCCTTTAGCTTTATCCATGACCTAGACAAATAAGTCTCAATGGCATTTTCAGCAAAAATCACCTGGCAGCGTTTTGCAGGAGTTGAATGAAGCATTCACTGCAAACAGACAGCAGGAGTGGCAGTGCTGGTATGCCTGGTATGCCTGCAAGGACAGGGAATCTTTTCGTTAAAAAAAAAATGTTTCTTCTTTCCAAATGTGCTTTTGGAAAGCACATTTCTGTTCTGAAACATTTAAAAATTTTCAGAAAAACAAACACCATTAAAACAATACTGAAACAGCTCACGTGGACAAAATTGAAACACCTCATTTTGCCTTCCATTGATATCACAAACTAATCAAAAGAGAAATGATTTAATCTGAGAAAAATAGAGCCTTTAACAGCCAGATATATTCAATTTTCAAGATTTTATGTTTTATTTCTGAATCAGGTAAAGGAAGCAGTTCCAAATTTTCACTTTACTCTATTGGAATTCAAGGTTTTGCTCAGCTCCTGGCAGAATATCATGAAGTTGCCCAAGACCATTTCTACTTTGGGCTTTCTACAGCAGCTTCCTGAAGCTAGAAATTTAATAATACTTTGTATAAAAAATTAATTCCTCTCATCTGCTCTAAACCAGCAGTCTGACAATGTCACTGGGAACCCCTGCATCCTGTATTTACCATTTTGACTCCACAGAGCAGTGAGCTATACTCGTAGAGCTCCCTTCACAACAAATCTAAATCAAGTGAATCCTGAAGCAGGTATCTGTGGGTGTTGAGAGATTCATGACACTGTTCCTTCTCCTTTGGATTGTGCCATGTCCTTTTTTTTCCCCCTGCTTTCTGAACTGGTATCAAACAGCAGACATGAATCTGCATTTCCTCTGCCTCCTGTAGCTTTCTGCATGCGCTATAACCACGTCCGTGCCATAACTCTGCCTTCCACCTGCCGATGCCAACAGCCTGGCTGGCTCTGCAGTAACTCTCCAAAGTTGTAGAGGCTCCTCAAGAGCTCTCTTCTATTGCAGCCGCTTATTAAAATGATCTTACACAGTGTTTTACCTAATTTTCCTTCTCATCTGAAGCCAGAAACCAAACTGAGAAGAGACATGCATGGAAGCAGTATTCCTAAAAGTGAAATAAAAAGTGTGAAGTGCCCTTTTTTTGCCTTCCCTCTCAATATTCCCATGGCAACCCTGCCCTGAACCCCCAGCATGTTGGCAGACAGCAGCAATTTACAGCACAGTTTACACCCCTGACAAATACACACTGAAATTCTCATCTAGGCCACTTAGCAGTGAAGATTTTGTGAGTCAACCCCACAACATTATTGTTAATACATAATTCATGCATCAAGAGCAGCCCACCTGAGATTCAGACTCATTATGGAAAGCACAGCAAGCATTATAATAACCAATCCTTGTCCCGCAGAGCCTGGCAATCCTGATGGGCAACAGTGGAAGAGAGTAAATAGAAACACAACAAGGGGAAAGGACGGTCCAAGAACTACAGCATTACAATCTTGCCTTTACTACTGCCTTAGCTCTGACTTTGATGACATTTGCTTTGATTCTAGCCTATCCCTTCAATACTGAAGGCATTAATATGAGATATAAACAGATAGCACTCTGTGTGCCATGGGAGTTAACTATCCTGACAGCTTTAGGAGACCCATTACTGGTAGCTTCCTCTCAAGTTTTCTATGCCATCCTGTAACGCAGAGGGAAATTACTCGGCAGCAGCCTACTTTAAGAAGTCTCTGAAGGCAACTTGTGGGTTCTCTCCTTAAACCAGAAAAGGTGGTAACCTTTCCATTCAGGGCAGCATTGGAAGAGCAGGTTTATCTCCAAATAATAAGTCATTCAGAAAGGGCTAGATACGTAAGAATCTATTATTGCCAGTAGATAACAATAAATAATGCTTCAGAGCCCTGCACTAACAGCATCATCATCAGTCAGTTGCTTGGCTGGAACCATCAGCTTGTTTGGATATTGCCTAATCCTGCCTTTTTTCCCTCTTTCTCCTCCTACGCCCCTGATAAACACACATGCTAGACAGGTAGTCCAGGCAGCCGCGTGCTGGTGTGTGAGCTTGTACCCAAACCCATCTCATTTATTAGCACGGGTGCAGGAAGGAGTCCCAGGCAAGAGCCTGGATGCACGCGTCCCCCTCGGTATTAATACCGGAGACAGATAATTATCTCACTGTCTGCTGGCTGCAAAACAACAAATCGGATTCTGAAACATGCTCAGCACTTGCAGCTGGGGTCAGGTTTTTCAAAAGAGCTCTTCATCTATTTAGGTACTAAAATAAGTGATCAGCTTCTCATAAAACATACTGAACTCTTTTGAAGATTATTTCCAATTAGAGACATGATGAACATGTGAACATCTGCCTCAGAGTCTTCAGGAAAGGATCAGCTTTTCAGAGATAGTCGTAACTGTAAAAAATGTACCAAAACGTAGCCATTTCCTTGGGATCATACACGGTCTAAAATCAAGAAGTAAATTCAATAAAGGATAGAAAGAATTTGCAGGAAATAAATTACACTGTTACTTTTGAACAGAAAAGGGGGGAAAAAAGGGGGAAAAAAAAGTTGTTATATTATATGAGCCAGATGGAAGAAAATGTCTTTATGAAGAAAAGAGCAGATACAGAGTAACTTTTAGGAATCTTAAGAACCATTTGTCCCCACCAAGTTTAACGCTGTCACCTTCAGCTAGTAAAAGTTTCTGATTCTGAGTAGCAAAGAATCTGTATTTAATTGGAAGCGTTCTTCTGCCAGTTCTGTCATAAGAAGCTCAACAGAGATTTTCAAGCCATTACAGAGAGAATAAAATGCAGTGCTTAGGTACTGCCTTTGAACCTAGGTCCTTCCATTTGCTTTTATTTCTGTCTTTAAAATTAATGATATATTGCACATGTCTGTGGAATAATGGGAAGAGAAGTTAAAGAATATAGTTGTTTCCAAGCATTCACTTGCTCTAGAGATCCCAACTATCCATCTTGCCATAATTGCTACCCTGGTAAATAGTCTTCAAAAATATTGTGTTAACTTGCACTACTATGAGCTTGCATGAGCATATTCATTTTAGATACTTCTGATGCTGAGTGCCTGATGAGTACTGGCCCAGCACTGCTTTGGGGAGAAGGTTGTCACTCACTTCCAGGTAAGCAGGATCACACCTGGGACACTTCCTAGCTGGCTCTGTGACAGGATGACTCCCTGCCATTTCACTTGTTACAGGTAAGTTCTGTCTGGTTCCAGGAGGGAGGCTAATACTACAAAATTATTCTGAAAATGCCATCTTGCATAGTCATCACATCACTGGAGACACCAATCACAAGACCTCCTAGTGCTCACTGCCGTTAATGCAGCAGAGATTGAAACCTGCCCAAAATCCTATACCAACATTTGCAAAATAGTTGCTTAAAGCAAACAAGACAGGAAATTTGTTGAAAATGGTGGTAACACACTATATTCTGAAAAATATTGAGAAAAAAAAAGGACTATAATCTCTTGTTAAGATAACAAGAAAAATTAACTCCTCTCTAGCAAATTATATAGTGGTGTTCAATTTGGCACTAAGCAAGGTGTGAAAGCACATAATATAATTAGTCTAACACTGTGATTAGCCAGTAATTAGCACTGGCCTATCTTCCATTAGAATCCTAGCTTTTTGTAATAAACTTTTATCTTTACCTACATTCATTTGGTACAAAAGCTGAGACATGCACATCACTGCAAATAATTAGGGCATAGATTTCAGCTCAGTATGTTTTAAGGGTGCACTACAGTCCAAAAACCAGAAGAGAACTTCCTTTACAATATAAGGGCTAATTCACATTATCTATATGCTAATTTGTTTCAACACCATTTAATTAAAAAGCTAAGTATAAGACATTGCCATCAGTAGGAAAACTAGGGCTCCTTTATCCCATGGAACAAGGGCTTTTGTTCTATCTGAGATACTTCTCAAGAGGTGTGGAACGGGGATGCTCCTGGAGATTTAGATGATCGGGCAAATTTGAGCCAGCCTGCAAAAATCAGCTGCAGATGCACAGGGAAGCTGATTGCACTAGCGCAATTTCTCTCTGACACTGAGACATTGCCATGGGCAACAGTGCTGAAAAAACACTGGGGATGCCAGGGGGTGAAGAGAGGAAAACTGGAACTTGAGCTGAGTAATGAATTCAATGTCTCAGGCAGCAAGGTGTGTTTGGTAATGCTGTGATATGTCAAGCTGCCATCAAAGTATCTATTAAAATAAATGAATAGCAACAACTTTCAAATCAATGAGTATTCATATTTTCATTGTTCTCCTGAGGAAGTTGCTAAAGCAGCAGAGAAAAGAAACAGAAATCCCAGTTGCTTCTGGATCTTAAAAGTGATACAAAGCACTGGAGGATGGGAGAAAACCTGTCCCCTTCCCTGGCTGCAATTCCATCATCACTAAGAGAACCTCATATTGCAGTAGTCTAAATCTTCAGCTGCTACAGACTATTCTGGCTCCATCGAATTCACGTAGCGACTTCACCAGCTCAAATTTTGAAGTCACAGGAAAGTTTTGTGCTCAATCTGTCTCTCTGGGAGTCCCTGCTGTGAGGTCCTTCCCAATGATGTTTTTTGGTGGGTTCAAAATATTCTGGGGAGCTAAGAGCACACATTGTACTCTGGCAGTCAGGCAAGCCCAGTAATGCTTCCCACTGCTGCAACACTTTGCATTGGATTTTCCTAGCATTGCATAAACACATTTGCTTGGCCAATCCAGCTCCCACCTCAAACACTCTGCCCTTATTCGTCTCCTCTTTCTCTTTTTTGGTATATGGGTCGCAGATGCTCAAATCTCTGTGGCTCTAGCATCCATGTGACTTACTGTAAGCAATGAAACTTATGATGAAACCCTCACGGTTTCTATTAATATACAAGGCAAAGAGAATTCGTGACCCAGAAGAGTAGCTATCATTTGCTGGCAAATCCTTTAAAACAACTCATCCTCCTAACGTAGCTTTTCTCTAAGAATAGAGCAGTACTGAAAACAAGTTCTGTCAATCCACTTTTCCAGTGCTGCCGGTTTAAGTTGGAAATGCAGAAGCACAGCTCCCAAAGCACAGCCTCATTGCAGCCATCAGAGAGGATACCTCTCAGTGACAGAAGCAGCATGTGCAGGAAAAAAACCTCATGTAAGAGATACTAACAGTGACAATAAAAAGCTCAGCTAGCGCAGAACATTTTTGGCCCACGTGCTAGGAACCATCCAACTACATATAACTATTGTAATGTGACTGGAATTTATTTTTGAATAAGTGTTTTAATATTAGACATCAGGAATTTCCACTAGGGTGCTGAAAAATAAAACCTCAATGCATTAAAAAAAATGCTACTTTTGATGACAGTCTTTAATTTCCATTCTGTCTATTTTGTGTTTATCTCCACAAACACCAGGCATATTGGCCATTCAGCCTTTGCTACATTTTTCCCTGAAACACTTTTTTTGTTGCACAATAAAATGGCTGATAAGGGGGAGAAAAAATTGCAGTGTTGCTCTAGGAGAATAAAACTTCCCCACAGCCCTCCCATGTAGAATCAGGTCACCGTGGTGAGTATAGGAAAAAATGTGCCCCCATGCAGAAAGAATGTTAATTATATCACTCATCTAAGAATGATGTCATTTCCATTACTTTGATAATATGAGTGGACATAATCAAGCTGTGATCTTATGCATAAAGCTGGGTCTTTTTTTTATTTTTTTGGAAATGACTAGTGGAAAAGGTGTAGGATTGCAAGAACTTCATTAGGACAACAAATGATGACAGCCCAGACAATGACACTGCCCTGAATGCAACTTGAGCTGCTCCTACCCAGGTGGTTTCCAGGATTCTACCCGTTATTGCAGAAACCCAACCCCTCCTCATGTCGGCCAGTTAAGCACATGGTGAACAGCCTGTCTAGCCTATCTGCACACAGAGTATCTTCATCATATGGGAATTGAGGCTCGGGTTAGAGGATCACCATTGCCTGTGATCTCCTTTAGGCTTTCATTGACATTATCAGGGAGGTTTTAACTCTTATTCTTTATTATGATTATTAAACTCTTATTTCACTCTTTATCACTTTAGTTCAGCACTCTCATTCTTTCTACTACCTACATATTACCATTACTACCTACCATTACGCATATATGCGTGTATATATTTGCATATGCTTATGTTTGTATGAATATATCTCTGGGAAAATACTGAATAATCCCATAATATAGCAATTATATGACTACTGATTTTGGAGACACTTTTTCTGGGTTAACTTGAGTTACCTAAGAGAGAGGTTACCTGTTAGAAGGCAGATATTCTGTCCTTCCAAAATTGCAGGTTCCTTTCCAAGTCTTTTAGGGAAAAACATGGAATTGAAGTACCCAAATTCCTTATCTCTTTCCTGGTTTCTGCTGATGTTTATGCTCATGGTCACCATCAGGAGGATCAGCCTGAAAAGCTCTCAGTCTCAGATTTCAGCAGTGGGAAGTGTTCTGCACTGTTCTGTTCCCTCTGCAAGGAGGTGGTGAGAAATTTCAGCAGCTCTCAAAAAACACATTTGCAAATTATGATCTGGCTCTAGTACAGCTCAGGCACAACAACATTTCTTGCTGCAGTCCATTTAGCATGACACTGCAAGCTGCAGGAAAACAGGTCTGGAAATTTCATTATCATCAGGATCCAGCTATTTGGAACAGATCCTGAAATAATTACAAGAGTATGTGAATAATAATATCAGGAACAGGTTGATGAAGTGTTTCTTTCTTGCTCTCCTATACAAGAAGAGAAAGTATTTCCAAATACACAGAAAGCCAACTGAAACACAATAGCATGCACGAATCTTGGGGATCATTTGGAAATCCCTGGTTTTGGTGACCAGTCAGGACATTTTTCCACACAGACCTTTGTTCTGTGCAGTCACTGGTGACATAGAAACTCTAGTGAACATGCAAATTAATGCTGTAGTTGCAAATACTCAACATAGGTTTAACCACAGAAATCAAGGCATACTACTGCCTACAAGTTGACACAGTCATTGATTTATATCATTCTTAGACTTGGGCAGGGAGCCATTTACCAACAGCAACTTGTTCACCCATTCCGAGAGCCAAATCTACTTGCACTCATGTTATGAAGTGCTCTTGTTAACTCACGTTCTGAAAGTTTGCATTGTGCTACGTGTTGTGCAAAGCAATTTGTAGACACATCCCAGCTATACTTTATACTTGCTTTGAATATCCTTACTAGAAGCAAAAGCATGTCTGGCGTTTTGTGGCAATGAATAGCAGAAATGCAGTTATCCATTGACAGCAGCATATAGAGTTAAAAGAGCTTTGCATTTAACTTTACAGAACACCAGTCTTTGCAGTCAACAGGCAGCCCTGAACTATTAGATGTCCAGATGCTCTTCCAAACATATGAGCAGAGATAGCCAAGAAGTGGATGAGAAAAGAAAGGGGACAGCACAGCTGGATGTACAATATGTAAAGCCAAAATTTCTAGATTCCCTCTCTCTACTTAAAAATTCTATTTCGGATGGATGAGAACATAGAGCAAAACAAACTTAACAGTCAAAATCTCCCAGTCTCATCAATATATAACTTACTTCAGAGCAACCAAGCAAGTAATTCTGCTGAATGATTCCTGAACCTGTCTCTTCTCAAGGACATTTTCTTTCCTTGATATTCAAATTTTAAATCAGTTGGCACTGGACATCTAGGTCATGTGTTCCCATGATTAGATAAATCTACAGAGAGGCTCTTAGCATGAATACTTATGGTAGCAAATGCAACACTTCTATGTCCTCCAACCTTTTCTACTATAAAAAAGAGAAAAAGAAAACTAAGCAAGCATTCTTGTCATCACCTTCAAATATAGAACATTAGCAGAAAATTAGAGAGTGAAAAATAGAGCTAAAAACTGATTTAAGATTCAAATATGTACTAGCCAAGTTTTGCTCTGGTTCAGATTCACAAACTATCAGCGGAATAGGAAGGAAGTGATGATGGAAGCCAGCACAGAGAGTTGGGTTCTGCAGCAATGACACTCAATTTGGCTTGCAAAAAGCATCCTAGTGTCCAAGACAGCCCTGGGGCAGTCACTGCTGCAGAGCCATGGACAGTCACAGACTGACACAGCTGAACCCTGCCAGGTAGCCAGTGAAGGGCTCTTTTGGGCATCTCTTCAGAGGGTGACAGCTGCTGTAATCCAGTGGGGTGAGGATAATTTATACCGGCTATGGATCTGGCTCATCATACTTAGCATTTTTGAAAGCATTTACAAAAGCTATCAAAGCATATGGCAGGCCACCTAAAAGAGATTTTGCATTTTAAATGGTCTTTGCAGCAGGAAGCAATAATAGAACATTGAACTGTGATACATTCACTGGTCAGTGAATGCTAACAATTAAAAGTATACTGTGAAGTTTTACTAATTTTTTAAAAATTTATCAGTTCACAACATATTCCATCACTTCAAGTCTAAATCCCCTGGCAAGAAATCAATGCAGCATGAGTCATGACCTTGAATACATCAATCTGGAATAAGGAACTGAAAAACTGTGGCAATACTTGATTAAAAAATGCCAATGCTACGCTGCACTTCTAATACAGCAGAATATAGCAATTAAAGAACAGGTGCCATTTCTTTGTGTGGCCTTGACTGTACACAAAATATACATTCCCACTTATGTTGCAGCCCGTGACCCTGTCCTGTTAGACCTGTGTGCCAAGGTGCAGAGATGATTCTGTGCATCATATTCTGCACCGATCCTGGCAGAAGCTTCTAAGAGGATGGAGAGGAACCGGCCACCTACCCAGATACCACGCTGAGAGCTGGGGAGCAGTCAGTCATCTGTGCTTTTCACTTGGACTTGAACGGCAGCAGGCGGAACAAGAAGGGTCAGGCTGGGCTCAGCTTGCTCAGCTCAACCACTTGTTGCGTGTCTTCATTCTGCACGCAGGCTTAGGCATTGATAGCTACCTCTACCCCTTCGGAATTCTTAAGTTACCCCATGGCTACAGTAAACGCCAAGGAAGCCCTGCAAGGGCAGCCAAGTGCCACTCTCCATCTGGCTGAAATACTTTTATTTTTAATAAATTAACTGGCTGCTTTCCACAAAGGTAGGGGAGGGTGGCCATTCAAATGCTCTCTGCCCTCAATCTTTTGTGTGTGTGTGTTTGGTTTTGGATGACTGTTCTGTGCAACCTGAGTTGCTCTGGCTTGCTGACAGCTATACAATACACGGCTAAATGGCTGTGGGCAGGGATGAAGGATGCCAAGAAATTAGATTTGTATTTCAGAGGTAGAATTTTTAAGGCCAACTCTGTAAGCATATAACTGCAAACATTACTGGAAAAAGGAAGACCTTATTCCAGTAATACCAGGACAGGGCAGGAAAATGCTGCTTGAGGAAAGAACTGGAGGCTGAGAACAAAGTCTCTGAGAATCTGTAACCACTCAGCTTGGCAACCCTGTGCACATCACCGGACCTCCGTCTCACACTTTCCTCTCCATATGTTCACACTTGACTAGTGCTACCTTTTCCAGGAAGTTCTGTGATTCTTAAATAATGGATCTTTTATTAGTAGAAAGCAACATCAATGGTTTTATGACATTTATTTTTCCTTCCCTCCCAATTTTTGGCTACCACTGGTACAAATTACTTGAATAACATGTATAGTTGTTAAAAAGAAGCCAGCTCATTTGCTGCTGTTGCAATGATTGTGCATAGGTTATAAACATTCAAAGAGTATTTTATAAATTGTGACAGTGGAAGGTAATTTTCCACACTATGCCTGAAATGAAAGGCAATGATGACTATAATGCGTTTCTCCAAATAAACATAAATCAGAGAAGCTGTTTCTGTGTTTGGCTTGACTGCTTCACAGTTTCAGTTTACTAATTCCTGTAGCAAAGATCTGTATTTATGTTTGGAATAAATTGACATAGGAGGCTCCGCTAGAGAGAGCTACTTCTCTCATACAAGTGTTATATACATCAAAATGGATTTCTGACTTCCTACAGATTTTTTTTTTTTTTTAGTTTCTTATTGTTTAACACACAGATTTGAGTCCCTTTCCTAGTGGAAAAAGGAAAAGAAAACTAACTTAGATAAAAAGATTGGGATATCTTCCACCATATTTTGGAATTATTTATGAATTTCAGTTTAAACTCTTATTATTTGCTGTTGCTGAGATGAAAAGACATGCCAGGGGAGATATCCACAGACATCCACTTTCATTTCTCCCCTTCTTCTTATAGCAGTAGATAGATTTTTTTTTGCCTCAAAGACAGAAATTAATATCACACACATATAATAATGGAAACAAGAACTAGGATATGAACTGGAGACATTTTGGCCTCCAAACAATAACTTCTCTGGATGAACTAAATGCCTTCGACTCAGTCAATAGAACATTTCTATCTACAGAGGATAATCACACCCTCCAGCACAAATGATAACAGATGTAATGTTTGTGCTGGGATCAAAGACAACGGGAAGGTGGACCCATCAAATTACATTACTTCAGTATACTGGCCAGTTGTTTTGTTGAAAACAAAACAAAAAAACCTCTACACATGATTTGAGCAGCTTGCTTATCTCTAAAAGCTAGAGCTAAGAAAGGAGAAGTAGGATTAGTGTTGTATTATAGATATTTTATTATAGATATGCTGGTTTATACTACTCATTTCAACCATCAGATTCCTATTTCCATTCCCAGGAACTCACTATTGCATCAAATGCTGCCTGAAACGTTATTGCTGTAATGGACCGAAAAGTTAAGATCAGTTTAGACTGAATCTGAATATCCTTTTTTTTTTTTCTTTCTTTTTTCCTAAAGCAATTTGAAGAGCTGAGGCCATAAGATGTGGCGTCTGGCACCCTGCTTGTGGCTGTACCTCTCTGGTGAGCTGGCGTGCCTCCTCCTGCACCGTAGCAAGGTGATGCATCCTACTGCTGCTCCCGAGCCCAGCTGTAGTGTTTCCTCCTAGGAAGGATACAGTGTTTGATGCTGTACTCACCTAGTCAAGTCGACTGCCTAATTCAGTTTCAGGTCTTCTATATTAATATATTTTGTAGTATAAAGATCTCATTTTTGTAACAAACAAACAAAGGTGATAAATTACTGGACATGAAGAAAATCTCTCTCAGAGATCTGTGCACAAAGTCTAAGAAAAGCGAAAACTATATCCCCAAGACTGCTCTCTGCTTAGAAGCAGGCTAATAGCTACAGTACAAGCGGGACAAAAAATGACTGAATATTCAATTGCAAAGTGTGCCCAAACACAAACACAAGGCACAAGTGTGCCCACACACAAACCAACTCAAAACAATGCTTTTCTTTGCCAATTTTGTGACTACGCTGCACTGTGATATCAGCTTTCTCACAGGCTGACACACGAAAAAACCCTCGAAGACCAAATCAATAAGTGGCTCATCTCCTGACAGCTTTTCCCTAAGGTGTAGATCAAGGATAAAGATAAAGCCAGTGCTTTAAGGGTTGGCAGAGCAACTGGTTGGGTATCACTGCAAAACTGGGGTTTGCCCTAACGTATTAATGCACGATTCTCTACCAAACAGCAACACGTCGCACCTCCTGCAAGGAGTACAGAGCTGTAATTTCTATCACTCAGGCTGGAAAAGTTCTTCATGAAGGATGAAGAACAGCGCACGTGAGGGCAGATGTGGCAGGAGGAGCTACAGAAACATATATGGTCTTGATCCCATACACTGTTTAAATAGTCTGACCACATTAGCACTAACAGAAGCTACTTGCAATCGAAAATTTTCAACGTTCTGCATTGCCTTGATTTCAACTTAAGTTTCCAAATGTCATGAAGTATATGTGCCTTTGCATTAGCACTGCTGGAAAATTGAGAGTCTGGAAAATTAAACTGCTTGTTAAGGGCATCTCAGAAAGACAGGCCTCACTATTGCTACCCTTCATCTCACACAGGATTCTCTCCTATCAATCTAAAACTGGCCAGCATAAGTTAACAAAATTATTAAACTATGAGCTAAAAGGATTGGGAAGCCAATGATGACCCAAGTCACTAGCTGTGGCAGACCCAAGGACTTTTTAAGCTGGCAGAGCATGCCAGGGCCTGCAGGAGAAGAAAATGAAGCTACAAGAAGGTACAATAACAAAGACAGAGAGATGATTTGATGTCTAAGAGGGACAGAATTTGGCAAGGAAAAGAACAGCATCACTTTACTAAGAATAAAGTGAAACAGGCCTGCAGACAGAAGTAGGAAGCAAAGGCCTATTAGAAGAGACAGGAGATCGAGGGGATGGGTTGAAGATGACAGCAGAATGATACCAAAGGCAACAGCAGCTTGACTGAAAAAACCCATATTCCATGTGAATAATAAACAGGAGAGGAGAAAAATATGGGACTGCACCTATATGGGTAGTTAGCTGCTGGACGAAAGAATAGTTTTAGTTTGATTTGATACAGATATATATTCAAAATACTGGCAAACTTTAATAATAGAGGATATCTTTTACACCATCTTGAAAAAGATTTTAACAGATTCTTCTGATTAAAAAGGCCTCCCCATATTTCATTTAAAAAGTAGTAACAAAGATCTTAGGAAAACATGAAATTGCTAGTAACTCTCCCATGAGGTATTTCAATGAAATGCAAGTAGCTGTTTGGTATAATAAAGTACATTTCAGGTGGGATATTCAAACACAGCGTTCAATGGATTCAGGAATCATGCCACATTGCAACAAGTCATTCTCAGAGGGCAACCGGCCCCCAAAATACATGGATTTAAAACACACTAGCAGAGTTATACCAGCTTGAGCAAGATTTGAAGATCACGCTTTTTAATATATTTTAATTCATCTTGTTATAGTTATACGAAGCCTGCTGTCCACAGGCTTGCTGTCAACTTCAAGACTTATTTACTAACCAAAGCATAGGACTGTAATTGCTAAATATCATCAAGGATCTAAATTCCCTTCACAGGAGATCTAACTGGATAAAATGTAGGAAATACTATGGCAATGTTTTCAAGTATAGGGGCACATTTTACCCTCAGATGTGCAGGCCCGAGTCTCATATGGGGCTATGGCTTATGTTCCTTTCAAAAACTGCCAGTAAATCCTCTCTGTAAGTATCTATGAACAATCCAATTGGTATCATTGGATTTTTATGAGAAGGACCTCATAAATCATCTCACTTAAGGGTTTAGATTAGATGCTATAGTCTCAGATAACTCTTCTTGAACTCATGAGCTTGTAGACCCCCACTAGGAAATGACAGGTTTTCCATTCAGTTTGTTACCAGGTGCAGAGGATGAGACAGGGAAGACCATTTAAAAACTTCTCATTTTTCATATAAAATGAAAAGTCAATAATTTTAATTGGAATTTTATTTTTAAAGTTCTCATTTATCTTCCTCTTCTCCTTTTTTTCTATTTGTTCTGCTGAGCCTGTGAAATAAATCTACAGGCAGTGCTGAAATTGTATTGCCATAGCAAGTTTATTTCAGTGGAGTCCTTCTAATGTTTGCTTTTGACAGAACAGCATGCAGTTCATATAATTGCCTTTTTCTGTTCTCCCCCGGCTCAAGGGGATTTCTACTACTGGGAGTGCCCTTTTATCTGTTATTCAGAGATCTGATAACTTCTGTTGGAATTTAGTTATGGAGTTTTCAGTTTAGCTAGCAGTGCTTAGAATAAAGCTGGTGGCTTGATCCTGATCTAACTTACGTTGTTGTAAGCGGCGACCAACTCCAACAGGGTCCATGAAGTTATACCAAACATGAAATAGTTAAGTGAATCCAAGACCAGGTCAGGTTATTTCTTCACCCTTGGAACATGAGATAAGTCATCTCTGAGCATGAGTAAACAAGCACAGTCAAAAGGCAATTTTAGTTCAAAACTTTTACACCTAATGTGATTCAGTGAAAAAGCCACATTTTGATATTTCCATGAGAATTCATGTATTTTAATGTAAAGTTTATACTGTGGTGCTATACACAATATTACAGGGAACAACTGCTAGCTGACACCACCTGAGGTTCTAGACTTAAAGGATATAAGTCATTAGCTGCATTTTTGACTGGGCAAGAAGTTCTTAATATTCAAAATAGGTGAATAAACTCTGTGGTAAAGACAGCTTTTAGCTAGGATATGAAAAACTTTTTCTCATTCAAAATAAAGCAGATAATATCAGAATATGAGTGCTTTGATATTGAAGTGAGAATGCTCTCTTTTCCCTTTGAAAATAACATTCTAGAGTGAGATGTAGTTCGTTTTCTATTAAAACATTTAATATGCTAAAAAGCAAAACTTAAAATAAAATGCCTCAATGTAATCAAACCATAAGCTAATCTTTCATCAGTATGTTCTCAAGTGGCACCAAAAATAAACATTCTTTTCAGAAAAAAAATCACCACCACCAACAAAAAAACTCTAAGGAATCAGCAAATCCAAGGATATGATGCCAGTTCTATTTTTAAACGGACAGAATAAAAATTTTTCCTCATAAGTCTCTTCAGCATCATTTTTGATGGCGTGAAGCTAACAGGCCTACAATTTTCAACCTTACCTTTTCTTCAGATAAGTGGAGGAGAACTCAACTTTAATTATAAAAAGAATCCCTAAAAACGTAGTACTATTTACAGGATAGATATCAGAAAGATAAGAGATATTAGAAACTTACACAAAATGTTGCCTTGGTATGTTTGGCAGCTGACCCCCAGAGCATGCTAATGGGACAGTATTTCTGTTGTGATAATTATATAGCTCCATTGACATCGATGCCTTTACATTAAACCAGAAAAATATGGAACTTCTCGTTTTAAGGAATGCATGCAAGAAACTGTGGGTGGAATTTGCTATGGATGTGAACTGACAAAATAGCATGATAACCAGCCATACACCGGATTCTGCTCGAGTAAGATGTGTAACGACCAGCCTGACTTCATTTCATTCACTTAGAATGCATTTGTTGATCATAATAGATCATTATGATGCCAGGATTACATCAGTTATCGCAGTTTGGCCAAAGTCCACCTCTTCTTTCATGGACAGAAATGCGTGAAATTCAATTGCTCTGGTGAAGTCTTAATTTTATACCAATTTACTTACAAACACTGAAAGGAAAATAAAATTTAAAATGTGCAAAAGATTAAAGCACTCTTGTGCTAATGAGAGCCATCTGTTTATTTCCTTTTTAAAGCATTTTCAATGGGTGGAAATGAAAGACTTCAGAGACATTTTCATGTGTTGAGCCTCCGCAACAAAAAATAAAAACACAGACTCATCATCTTCAGTCAGCAAACTTAACTAAGAAAGAAAAATCAACCTGGACTGCCAATTGCTTCAGGGCTAATTTTAATTGTGCCATTACTGTGCAAGTGACATCGGCCCACAGGAGGATTCTTACCAATGTCAAGAAATCACTGATTTTAACTGTGTTATCATGCCTGGATGGGCTCCCATTTGGGCACAAACTGGTCTGTTCAAGGTGCATTTACAGGGTGGCCAGTCTCAAGAGCACCATCACGTTCAGTCTTGCTCTCAAGTCTTGGCAAGCAGGAGGCTGCTCTGCTACTGGGGCATCACGCTAATGCCTCTTTGGCATTTCAGTGCCAGTATAGGAGCGCAGTATCAGAAGGTCTAAAACTAGCCCACAAACAGTTTTCACATATAAACTCCATAGCCTTTTTTTAAAAACAAACAAACAGAAACAAACGCCACAGTTCAAAGGACTACATTCATACCAACCTGTGTCTAAATGTAACGGTGAGAAAATTCTAAATACAAAATCTGGCAGTGAAAGCAAAGTGCACATCATTGCATCACTGCAGTTCCAATTCCTGGACTCATGCTTTACAGATAAGAAGGAAGGCTCTTCTGGACAAATCAATAAATTAACTAGCAATTCATCACTTCAAGCAATTTTTGCCTGTCAACCATATCTTCAACATCTATATAGACAGACTAGAACGAATTGCAGTAGATGAATGCTTAATATTCAGCCAAAAATAATCTGCCCTAATCTGGCACACGCTACAAGACAGAAGAAGGGGTCAGTTTTATCAGTCACCTTTTCTCAGTGTAGTCTAATGATGGGTGAAAAGCAGGATGTGATTAGTGACAGCCACTTGGAGAGCCAGCACAAGCAGCACTCAGACACCATCACATCCTAAAAGAAGACAAAATGCCAGACAAAAACACTGTAACCAATTAAACATCTGGACAACCAATATTCCGAGAAAAATGAAGACAATCTGAAGGGGGATCACACATGAAAGAATATTTTCCACCCTTACAAAAATTTATACATAAAGTTCCAAAAAAAAAAAAGCAAGACATAATCAATGAAGATTAAGGGCCTGTCAGAATCCCTATGTTTTATGATAATCTCTTCCTATACTTTGCCATATAACAAGAATTGCAGGTTTTAGGACTGCAGTTTCATCTGACCACATACTGAGCCAAACCCCATGTTTGTTATTCCTCTGGTACTTGGAAAAGTAACTAATAACCATACACAGATTTTGGCAGTGGCCTCCTAGGTGAAGCAAGCACAGAAGTCAGGTAAGCAAAATCACTTTAATCTTTCAAGTATGCTCATGATCAAATTTCCCCAAATCCTTAATACATAGGGTAACATTCCAGCTTGCATTTTCCCTTCCTTTTATTCAACCTGGCATACATAGCTGCCTAATAAATTAACACAACCTTGATTTGACAAGCTTTTCCCCAGCCACATTGCAATGTCAAGTAGCAGGGCCACTGCCTTCAGCACAGCCCTGACCATTTGTCATTTTCCTATAATTAATTACAGCTCTCTCAACGAAGACTGCTACAGAAAGCGATAAGACCATTACGCAGCCTTTACTGCTCATTGTCTACAGGACGTTCGCTCTCTTCATTTGTTCTCTAAGGGAGCATTGTCCAATGTTTCAGATACAAAATTAATTTTATCATTATTAGGAATCCAATGCCTAATTACTTACAAAACTCTGAAATGTTTGCTTCTTTATATTTTGCTAATACTGGGTATGGTAAAGAATGCAACATACTGGCCTTAGCATAGGAAGTACTTACCACGGTTGTGCTGGATCAGTTCATATCTGAGTCAGCGCTGGAATATTCCGTTTGCAGAAAATGCTTGTATTGCAAAACTTGCTTCCCTCCTGGTTTCTCCCCATGTGGATTTGTCAAGTCCAGCCAAGACCGAAATCACAGTGACCTGGAGCAACTCTTCCCTAAATAGCCTGAAATTTAAGACAAGAAAGAGAAAAACAGGGAAAGATCAACACAAATTTGGGAAAATATACCCAGGTGGTTAGTAGCAGACCAGGGAACAGAAACCGGGTCTGGCTTATATTCAGCCTAATAAATCAAAACATCTTCACCCAAATAAAATGTCCCAGCCAGGCTTCCAGCAACAAAGGACATGATCACCTTTCCCTCTCCCAAATGGTGCAATGCTTTGAATGTTTTGTTCACAAGCTTCTTGTATGCTACTTGAAGAAGCAAGATTTCTTTCATTACACAATTAGGTAAATTGGACAGATGTTCTTCTTTATTTTTCCACTTTTTACTGCTGGCATCTATATGTGTCATTCCTCAGCAGCCTGCTCCATTCAACTCCCCATGTTGCTCACTTTGGTTACTAATTGTTCCACTTTTACTTCAACGGCCACATTTATTGATCGTGCACAGTAAGAATCTTTGACCGAGTTCTGTAGCAACACACAAACACCAAATCTACCTAGGAAGGCACTTCTCCCTCTGGATTACATCCTAACTTGGATTAAAAGAAGGGCAAATGAGCTCAACGATCACACCTACTTACAGAATTTACCCTTGTGTCCACCACACAAAAATAGACAATAAATTTTTGGTACTTTCACAACAAGGTGTGCACACACCTGTCTCCTTATTAAAGAGAAACCCAGCATAAATCTACATTTAGCTGTTTTCAGTACAATATTTATCTCCAAATATACTTCTAGACACTCGTTTACGCATTCTAAAAAACATTTTAAAGAGAATGCATCCCTCTGGAAAGCATCATTCTAAGAAAAGGATGAACATTGGATTGAAACTTAATCATTGACCTCAGGGAAAACATTCAACAGAATCATGAGAAATCTCACTGTTTCTAATCCTGTGTCTGAAAAATTTATCTGAATTATATTAGAAGACATCTGGCCAAGTAATATATGCCATTTTCCATGAGAAGTTTCTACATTTTGTAGCTTTCTCCCCTGAAGGTTCCAATGAAAGTGTTCAAAGTGTTCAAATACTGTAAAATATTCAACTTTTGATGAAAACAGTTATCTCTTAGCAAAACAGATTATGTTCCAATGTCTTCAATGATGAAGCAGGGATATTTCAATAAAAAGTGAAAATCTTCCTCTGGAAATCCTTATTCTTATAAGAAAAGCTCATTCTCATCCAAAAATATTACTTATCAGTAAAAGTTGAGCAGGTGACAAAGTCCTTTCTACTAAGCAAAAAGAGAGAGCATAGTGACAGAGACAAATAAAAGGGACCTGTAGAAAAGGGGCCATGGTCCCAGCAAACTGAATCCCGATTTTTCTGAAATTCTACCTTCACCAAAAATTCTACTTGAAGTTTCATCTTCTGCACAGAAGCACTGCTCTGTGTTCTTTTCTAGCAAGTCCTGCTGTCACTGAATTCACAGGCAAAACTCCATCAAGTCCCCTTGGAAAGTGATGAGCTCTTTAATGTGCAGTGCTGAACAGTCCACGTAACAGCCACATTCTTCTTGTGCATCAGTGAACACCACATCATTAGGATCACTGGGATATAGACCTTTTTTTTTTTTAATTCCCCATCAGCAAACTATTTGCACTAATCTCTGCCATGAAGCTTCCTAGGAGACTTCAGGCAGTTTGCCTGTATTTACTGAGAGCTCCTCCAATTCATCTACCAATCTGTCACTATCACAGAAAACTGACAGGAAGATGAAGGCAGAGATTGTTTATATTTTGGTCTGATATTGTCTCTCCTGCTATTAATTTTGCGTGGGGATTATTTGCCTTGTCAGAATATCCTTCTTCTTTTAAGAGAAACACAACAGCAGGATAGACAGGCATGGTAGTTCAATAGCAGAGATACCTGCTATTATTCAGCATCTCCAAGGACAAGTAATTTCAGTTTTAAGGAACAGTTAAGCCTGACATCAAATTATAGTTGCTCATGGTTACAAAAGCACTTTCACAATAATTAAAATGCTGCTGCTGTTCATCATTGAAGCAATGGAAGTTTTTCTCTTATAGGGTGTGTGAAAATTACCTTCTGCGTTACGGAGAAGTGAGGGGGTGTCTTATTATACACACACACAAAATCAAGAGACAAATCACATGGAACAGTTTTGATAACAAAATCACATGTGTCAGGATCCTGTCTGGATTTGTACCTGGCCAAGGGATGGCTCAATAGAGGTGTCTTTCTAGGGGCCTTGCCCTCACTAGAAACCATACAAATTTATGCCAGATCATTTTAAGGCCAAGTGTCTGTTTGCTAAAAAGGTACTTGGTACAGGTACTTGGTTCTGTGATCCTACCTTTTCTTGCTCTCTTATTGTTCTAACAATGGTCTACAAATACTTCCTTTCATCTATATCTCCAAGGTGAAGTCTTTAATGCAGGTGTTCCTTTGAATAAAAAATCCAGTTCCTCTGATATGGTGTTCAGTGGCCCTTCACATTATGACAGAATACATGATTACGCATGAATCTTTCAGTTCTTTACCATCAAAACAGCCTTCTTTGGAATTAATGGAGATTCCTCAATTTAAAGCCAACTGCTGGAGGGGGCAGATGCATTTTTTCCAAAGCTAAACCATGAATGACATCCACAAAATTTGACCTGCCAGGAAACAAAAGCCTGCTCAGCAGTGAGAAGTGCCTTTGGTGCATGCTCCAGCCTCGTGTTTCTGGCACAGCAAAGTTCCCTGTACATGGTTAACGCTCCAGCTCTGCAGAGCTGAAGCTCACTCAGAAATATTTTCCTGATGCGCTGTCTAAGGCCTCATCCAACACTCCTAGACAACCCCCTTTTTAGCATTCAGAATTCCACTGCCTCGTTGGTGCTTAGATCCTTCAAACGTTTGTGTGCTGTTATGTCCCTCTGTAGCCTCTGCTCAGCCAAACTGCACGTATTTCACTCTTTTAATGTTTCCTTTTATACGAGCCCCTGCAGCCCACTCTTCTCTCTGAACTACCTCCAACATTCAGTACCTTTCCGATTCCAGAAATCTGACAGTGCTTCAGTTGGATTCTTTTTCCTGCAGCCAGGAACACTCTGTACTGAGTTATTCTTGTGATCTAAACTATCTCTATGAACATATTTTAAAAGTTTTATCTCCTCTACATCTTTCTGGTGTCGAAGTAAAGTTGCGTGTCAGGGTAAAGCAGTGACATGGAATTACTTTAGATCACCCAGTCTAGATGGGTTAGACACAGTTCTCCAAGGCGGGTGGACTGGGTAGAGGACACAGGAGCTGGTGCAGCACTCACTGTAAGGTTAGATCCGTGCCACTTCTCAAACACATATACAGAAAAGCAAGAAATGAACAAAGAACTCAGAATTCTCAAAACAAAACTGCTTATGAAGTCTAGACAAAAGGTTTATGTTGTGAAAATGTAGGTCTAGCAAAAGATTTACAGAGTCGTTTTCATCACATATTTCACAGTTGCCAGAAGGCTAATAAACTTCTGTTTTTCACTCCCCTTCACTCAGCACCTATAGAACCATGCAATAAACAGCATGTGCATCTAACCAATAATCCATTTTCCATATTAGTATCTGTCAACTTGGTAAATTATAGCAAAGCAAATAAATGTATTTGTCACACCTGTAACAAGCAACAACCATGCAACCTACACTGTTTTTTGTTATTAGGAATGAGATGGATAAATAGCAAAACTTAAGCAAAACTGGATTAACACTACTTTTGTCTGATTGAACAATCTCTTATCACATTTTCTGTGCTAACCCTGATTAAAACTCTAATGAGAGCTATGGGAATTATTCTGCTTGATTGTCATTCTGCTGACACTCCCACTAACCCATGCCATCAATAAATTAGCTGATGCACTGAAACACTTTGACTGCTGATACACAATGGTAGTAATTTTCATAGGGCTGAAAAATCAGAAACACTTAATGACAGATATAATCATAGTCAATGCTTTGTAAGGTTCCCTTAGAAACAATATTAAGCTCACAAAATACGGAGAACAGAATGTTTGAATACACTGAAAGACAAACACTACAAAAAAATAAATAAAAACTTTTCAGAGATAAAACACAAGTAGAAGGAGGAAGAGTAATTCATTTTCAAATTCACTAAAATTGTCTAGGCCAGAATCACATATTAGTGTTGTGGTATGTTTTATTTTTTCTTTCAGAGACTGAACTGAAGGTTTCTTTCTTCCCTACTTCCTGGAATTCCAGTGAGATCCAGTTTAGAAAGTAAACTTTTATCTTAAAACTCATGATTCAACTGAAGGAAAAACACGCGACAGTTTTCCTCTGGAGGATCCATTTGCATTTCGGATTTTTTAGTCCTAGCAAAGGCATGCTGGAGATGAATTTAAAATGGGGAACCAGATTCCCAAAGGCCTTCGCTTCTGTAGCAACATCCATTTGCTCCTTGCAAGATCTTCTGGATGTGCAGCCACATAGCAGATGAGTCCACTTCCATTGGATAACTCTGCAGGAGATGACCCTTTCCAAAAATGTGGCTTTGTTCAGTCTTTAATGACACTGGAGGTGCTTTGGCTTCTCCATAAGGGGATTATTTCCTGGAGTAATAATTGAACTAATATATCCAACCATGAAATATGACCATTCAGAATTCCAGCTCTAAGAAATGCCAGATTAAGAATTAGGACAAAATCTCAAAGAATATTGTCTCCACTTGTAACTTTAGAGAAAGCAAAGAACAAGACAACCGTATAACTAAAACTGGAACATTAGCAAGAAAGTCAGGAAAACAACCACAACCCTTCTCACCTCAGCTTGAAAACACCGGCTTTGACTTCTGGCAGGCATTACCCAAGGATTTAGGGATTCTCCAGCTAAAATCTGAATGATTTTACAGCTATACACTGAGGGGGGGATAGCAGAACAGGCCAAGAGTGCGGGTGGGCCAACACTGAGCAATGGGTTGTGAGCTTTTATAGCAAGCCTGTGCTTCATGCGACTGCATCCAGAACCTGTTTAATAAAAGTTTTTTGCTTGCTTGTTTGGTGTTTTTTTTCCTCCAGAAGCACAGGAATGTTTTTATAGCAAATCTCTTGAGTGCATCTTAATACAGAAGAGGTATTCATCTCCATTCAGCTACGAGATAACACATTTGCTGGAGGTTTTGTGCCTCCTAGTGCTGTTGGAGTTTTGTATTACGGTCAGACTCTCTACCTTAGCCTTGGTAATGCCTTATATGATCTACTAAAATAAGCCGAGCAGGGAGTTTCCAGCAGCAGCTCTGCAGCAGCAGCAGTTCCAGCACGGCTGGGTGTCATCTAAGGAGCACGCAGAGCTCATCCTGCTCCACAGAATATCCTGACAGGGCTTCCCGCATTTCCCACAGCTGAGCTCTATTAAAATAAATCAGAAAAGCACCAAATACATTTCTAAATTCACTAGCTTGTGCAGCAATTGCAGTAACTGCTGTGGGGAAACCGTTTGGTCTCCTGTGTTGGGAGAAAAGATGGACATGAGAGCAGAGAGATCATCATGGCTTTTGCCAAGAGGGAACTGCTCTTTCCTCACTGCAGTCTGCATCTTTGCAAGGCCCAGTCCTTGGATTCTTTCCCTTCTTTTCTGGCTGGCAGATGTGGATGTGGTGTTGAACTCCTCTTCATTTTGTGTAATAGGATAAGAAAATGTTTCCATTTTTATTTGGGGGAATTGGATCTCATTAAGTCTAGTTTTGATCCCTGATGAATCACTAATGGGAAAGCTTCCAAGAGCAATCTTGATAAACCTGATCTCTTTCTACATAATCCCATAAAAGATACCCTTCCTCATACTATTCGGTTAGCACTATATAATATACAGTTCATCATTAACTAGCTTAAATGGACAATCATTGCATTAACATTAGAATGTTTAAATTTCTCCTCCAAAATAATACGTTAGTGATCACTGCTGTTGTTCTTGCTCCAAGGCACTACTGCTTGTAATCAAAATCTCATTAAAGGAATTCATATATTCTGCAGCCCAAAGGGTCTCGATTTCATTCCTTCTCCTGTCCCTGTGTCTCCCATGCACTAATTTATAAGAGTGTTTTACCTGAGGAAAAACTGTCAAATTTGGCTCAGAGAGAGAGTGTCAAAGGTACAACCGTGTTAGGTATCAGTATTGTTTATATAAGCTGAAGAGCTTTGAAAATTCTTACTTCTTTCTCTATTTAAGCCAAATATTTAAAAGATTCTTTTTTGAAAAAAAAATACATATTGCTCTGACATATAATCAGATGATGACAGCATTTGACACTGTAGTCTAACTGGAGCACTCATGACTTCAGATAGATACTGAGCCTTGTTACTAGCCACCCTATCTTTAGTATTCGCTTCTTCTCTTGACTAAACTTTAATAACCAATTTCTTTTAAACTGAGCTCAGTGAATACTGGAACCAAATAATCTAAAACTAATCCTCTGGGCTAGCTTGCACATTAATTGTATTGCAGATAACTTATCAATCTAAGAACAGATGAAGGCCTCCTTTCACATGGAGCCATGCTTCAAAGTGCTATTTTAAACACGGAGAGGGTGTTACAAGGCATCATTGCCTTCGTTTAATCCATGAGGAAATGAAGAAAAGCTCATGTACCTGTTCTCATCGACAGTGAAATCTCTGCTGGAAACAGAAGCCAAAACAGAAGTTTATGACCCAAATTGACACCAATGTCCAAGTCCCAAGTTTTGACCATAACTGACTTCTTTAGTTGGGACAGGCTCCTTCATATTTTTAATCCAGAACGTTAATTAACACGGTCCACTTCAGTGAAGTTGTTACTTCTGCTCCTAGCAGATCTCCTGTCCAGACAGCATAGCTTCCCTACAAAAATCCTAATGCTCAGCCCTACTTGCAAATAGTACTAAAAATTTTCCAGCTAGCTCTTTGCTAAAGTTTCTGAATTCTGTAAATTATATGTTAGTATCCAAGCCCAGCAGATTCAACATGCCGTTGCTCCCCAGAAGCCCCTTCCTGAGTCATTTTATAGATTGATTGTCTCAAATACAGTTTTGACAGTAGATCTATTATATTTATTTCTTGTGCTCCCTGTTTTTCTCTGTTCTGGCTTAAGAGTGGCCAGATGGTAACGAAAGAGCTTGACAGAGTAGCATTTAAAAAGAGCATGAATGGATAAGACTCGGAACTGCTAGAGTGGCACAAAAAATCCTGACCTCAATTTTTGGTCAGTACGGAATCCTAAAATATATTTTAGATGAATGTAATGCTTGATTGCTGATGGAGTAGTTGAGAGGCTTCACTGTTTTATGTAGCTTATGGCCTCTTTGAACTTCCTTGTTGTAGGCACAGAGTGTAGGAATACTGCTTGCTTCCTGTCAATTTGCATTGCCCAGTTTGGCTTGAAAAAAATGTATACATTTCCTTCCCCACTTTTCAGCTGTATATTATTTTTGTACTTGTGCATGTATAGAAGAGAGTTTAATGACCCTCCAAAGTGCTAAATGTAATTCATCACTAATTGTTTTTAGAAATAGTTTTCCTAAGGTATTAGTTTAAAATAAGTTTATTTATTGATGCTTACTCATCCATATAATTCATATCTTCCAACTAAAATTACTTCTTTAATATAATGAGATTTTTGTGAGTCCTCTACAGGTTTCCCAAATGTTCAGAGTGGCAGACTGGGGCACTAATAAAGATTTTATTCGTTCCACATTCTACACAGGGGCTTGGAGCTAGAAGAGGCTATAACCCGCAATTTAGGGAGACTTGCTCAAAGGCAATTTTATTCATGGTCCTTCAGAGCACCACATTTTAAGTTTTTTAACCTCATGTTATATATTTGAGATTTCATTGCCTCTCACGTAGTTTAAAGAAAGCTTTCCTATATCATGTCTTTAATATCATAAGTGTAGAAAGTTCTATAGTGAAGGCTGCCAGAGGTGTATCTAGTTGCCTGTGCCTAAGAACAGACTTTGCTATTAAACATCATGTTCATCAACAGTCAAGTAATAATGGGCTCCCTGGGGACAGTCCTTTCTAAATGTAGGCAGTACGTGGTGAGGCTGTGCCTTGCAGCAATGCAGTTCACACGACCAATGTGCACAGCACTAAAGCAGGTGTTAAATCCATAGTAGATCATTAGTTTCAACAGTCTGAGTGAAATTTCTCAAGCTTAAAGACCAAGAAAGTTCCTTACAGATATCTTAAATCCTCAGGTAAATTTTAAAAAAGTCCATCTTTGTGTAAGAAAGGCTGTGGTTTATTTATCTGTACATAGTAGGATACCTTTCTTTTAATAGTATTATTCAGATGTTTTATCCTTAAAGAAGTTTTTGAGGTGAGTTTTTGAGGTATTGGAGTTCACAGGATTTTGTCACTGATATTAATGAAGATAGACTTTGCCTTACACTGAGTCTTCTTCTATATATTAATTCAAATGCTGCCATCACCATGATCAATGGGTTCTGTTATTCTGTAACATGTATATCCGCATGTAAGGATCAAATTAAAACAGCTCCAATTAAATCCACTTACCATTCTTCTAAGGAGGAAGTCAAATGTTCTCATGAATTCTCAGATATTTTGAAATTTTTAATCACATTCAAATTGGTTTCATGTGATCTCAATACCTTTGTCCTAGAGCTATCACTTTTGTCTTCTTTTTTTTTCGGAAAATTTGGGTTTGTGCTTGTGTGAAAGAGATAAGTCTTTTTCTTAATTTTCCTCTAATTACTGTACATTCCCCTTGAAAGTCTATAGCTTAAGGACACACAAAAAAAAATGATGCAGGAAGAAGATAAAGCTAGATGCAGGAGTATTTTGTAAGTGATTTTTAATTTTTCTTCAATTTCAGTGTTTCCCAAACTGAATCTATGCTCTTTAAAATTATTCAGAAATTTAGAATTTCCCCATTAGGTCTCACTCTAGTCTTGTATTCCCTTGAGTTTCATCTGAAATTGGTGATTATTGAGCATTAGTTAAGATGCTTTCCTCTGAAATGCCTGCAATTCAAGTATTTTAAATTTGGTTTAATGGTCCAGATGCCATTTAGAGCTCCAGTTGTATTCACAACTGGAATTATAAACTCTTATCTTGCCTCTGGCTAAGGGACATATGTTCTCATGCAGATGTTTCACAATTACTTGAGAGAATCTCTCTTATATATATATGACCTTACTATCAAATGGATCCTGTTTCCCCAAACATCAGGAAGTGATAACACTTCTAAGAAATCCTCTCTCAAATTTCAGCCCCTTCTTTTCAGATCACAGAGTTGTACCATGTTATTCCAAACTTCACAGTGGAGACCAAATACAGCTACTAATCATTCGGGTTGCAAAGAGTAAGAAGATCAAGAACAAAGTAGATAAAATGACCTACCTTAGCTACTCATATGGTCAACAACAAAGCAAAAGTGTTTTGTTAAGTGACCTTAGTAATTAAATTTCATTGCCTTTCATATAGTGTAAAATACAGGCCAAAACAAACAGCAGAGTGAGATCTCACAGCTAATTTCACACCTAGACATCCACGAAGGAGTCAAGGAGTCTGCGCACTGGGGACTCTACTAGACTATCAGCTCCTTTTCTCCTCCACATACCCAATGTCACCACGGCAAACATAGAATCCTCCCCAGTAGTACAATATGCCAGTCCATTTGATACATAGGTCTCACCATAATCCTTGATCATTTCTTCACAACTGAGCACAGAACCATAAATAAGATTAACTGTAGGATTTTAGAAAAATGTCAGTTTATCTACCACATGCTACTTGTGGCATATTGTGAGTAAAAGCGTAGACTTCTCCATTTTTTTCTTTTCTTTCACTCATGTCAGAAATGCCAGACTCCTAAGCAGAGAAAAAAACTCAAATGTCCCTTCCTGAATCAATCCTCTCTCTGCTAACATGGCAAGACATCACAAATCTCCAAAGATGCAAAATTGCTTACAACACACAACAGCAAATCAAACACAACACAAACACTGGATCCAGTCCTGCAGGTATTACTCAAATCTGACGCTCATCAGTTCCAGTAGAATCTATTCCACTAACACCATAGGTTGTATCCTTCACATGCTGCTGCCTATGGTCATGGGGTATCCATAATGCATTTGCAAGTTATCCCTGGGCACAGTATTTGCACACACAAATTCCAAACCATTCCAGTTCAAAATCGTGCCTCAGAGCAGACCTATCTGCTGTCTGATCACTGGTGGGTGAGGCCCGAATTGAGGTTAGGGTCTCACTGGCCATGAGGAAAACAAAAGTCAATCTGTACTCTGATGAGTTTTCTTTCTAAATGTACAAGAGTAGAAGAAAAAAGAATTATTAATATCACCATTGTGGAGTTGGTAGCTGAGGGTATCAACTTGTCTAAAATTCCTACACTTTTTGAACATAACAGGCTTTCCCTTCCAGGATCATTCTGTCAAGATATCAGAGGCACTTGTGAACAAAGGCTGTTATGATACAAATATCTCAAGGCTCATTACTGCTCCTGCTAACGACACTGGAATCCAGGGAGAGCATGACTCAGCTTGAAAGAGTAAAAACAAAAGACGGTTGCAGAAAAGAGACGCAGAAAAACAACTGAGCAGTAGCCTAAGTGCAACTGCTAAAACCCTCCAGCAACTCACTAGTGACTCTTTGTATCTTGTTAGTTCTTCTGTTATTAATTTCTTTTGATCTCCCTAATACCTTGAGCTAAGTAAGTTTGATTAGTGAAGTGCTGCACAGCTGGTAGCGACTACTGCTGAACTGCATAGCAAGAGAAACCAGCTTACGATGCCCCATCTGCAGAGCTGATCATTACCAGAGTCTTCCATTTATTCCTTCCCAATCGAATATGCTTTACAGAAGTGAAAGGTACATCACTGTGCTAAATCAGCACAATGAAATTCCTACTTTCTAGGTACCTTTTCATCCTTCCCCAACCTCAAATATAACAAACTAATAATTGTGAGAAATAGTACCCAGGATGTAGATATTTTGACACTGTTCTGTAAGAGCTGCAACAATGCCAGCAGGTGAGAAGACCAAAATAAAGACCAAGTGAACAAGTCCAAGGGTTCATCTAGTCCAATCTGCTGAATGATGACTGCTTAATGAATGAAGGAAACAGAAGAAAATAAATAAGGACAAATATACAGTCTTATTTCCTGTCAGTGCAGAAACACAGCAAGATACATTTGCTGAACCTGAGGTTGCATCTTTGTTCCTATTAACCCGTGATGGGTCTTTCATTTAACATAATTACTTTTCAAACTCACTTACATGCACACAATGCAGCTAATTATGCGATGTGTGGAAAGGTACATTCATTAAGAATACAATGCTAAAGCTCATCACCAGCCTAAGAATAGCGTCATGATATTCAGGCAAGCAGATGTACTCTGTAGTTTAATGACTATTCTCTATTCATCTACTTTAGGGGAAATATAAGGAATAATACAATAGACTGAAAAAATAAGATGAAAATTAAACAGCAGTATTTAGGGCTGTATTTTGCCCAGAAAACAAATTATTTGAGAGGTAATGCCTAACCATATGTTCAAATCATGTTTGATGTCTGCATTATTAGGTATTGGAGCACAGTGATAGGATCAGCCCTTGCCTTTTGTTACCTGTTCACATTGCAAGTAGGCAGTTAGAATACCTTTTAGTGTACACACTCCCAGATGGAAATGCATTTTAATGTTCAAACTCAATTAAAAAAATAAATAATTTTCTCTATGAGAGGATTTTTAATAGGTCATAAAGTAAGCTGGTTATAGAATGTGAGGATTCCTTGTTTATAAAAATGTGATGCATTTAAAGAACAAAAAAAAAGTGTTGCTTTCTGATTTGACCTATGTTTTGACCTATGTTCTGTTTTGGCTATGGTATGGTGCATACCATATAGGACCCCAACATGCGAGGAAAGTTGTGCTCTAGAAAGTGGTGATGGATTTAATCGCTTGTTCCCTACTCACTCAGCTAAACAATAGTCAAATCCAAAAGCATAGTTTAATTCACTCAATAGATTTTGATACTCCTTTAACGAAGGAAGAAGGATTTAAATCTTCACTGCATTAGAATTATCTTCGCATAGGTTCAGTACTCTTGTTGGCCTATCTCATCTTTTCCCAACCTTTCCCTTAGTTTTTGTCTTAAAAGTGTTAAAAAGTGAAGTTCCCCTCAGAATCTTCTCAGTAAAATACTTTTCACCATTACAGCTGCTGAGATGTTGGCAAAATCAACTGTTTGTGTTACCATGCAGAACATTTTCAGTTTTTATCTGCAAAACTCTGACTTTTCCAATAAGCAAAAAAGCTTTTCCGTCACTTATTAAAATTAAAGAGAATCTGTCTGGTATCTTTTGACTAGGCCTCCCTCGAAAATCGTTGTGAATTCTGCAGGAAGAATGGCAGCGGGCCCAAGTCTACATGAAGATCTAGTTTAAATATGACATTCAAAGTGAGCTTCAAATGTGACATGTATATAAAACAAGACCTCAGAGGATGTGCCCAAGAATCTGAACCAAACGTTTTTCTGAAATTGAAAAGGTTTAGTAATTTAGTTTTGAAGCTTTGTTCAAAGGCTTTTGGAAGGAGAAGCGCACTCCTTGAATATCCCTGGGGAATTTGGAAATGTCTTTTTCTAAAAACAGCCTCAACACTTAAAATGGCTTACCCATTCATATAGAAAACTCTCCATGAGAAATCTTGCTGTAAGGGACTAGCACAAAATTTGGCCAATTAAGCTGGAAAAGAACTGCAACTCCAAAAGGGCATCGAGCTGCCTATCATTCTTAGCACTAGAGTGAATTTTAACCCAATTGTAGAACTTCAAACAAAATGGGACAGCCATGTATTTTTGCTTATTTGTCCAGCCAATACATGTTTGTTTAATCTTTAGATAATGCTAGTTGAATCTTGGACCCTGACCCTTTTGACTTCTGAACTCCCTAGGAAATGAGTAAGAGTTAAATCTCCCTCTGTTGCCAGTGCTAACAGAAGGAAGTATGGCTCCAGAACAAGCCATGTTGAACCTTTGTGGGTATATTTCCTTTTTATTCTACAACCTTAACTTCCTACTAAGTCAGTTTTTTTCCTCTTCTTAGAGTTGCCTTTGTATTTACTTTTTTTGCTCAGAAAGATACCCTTTTTTAAATCACGTTTCATACAAAGAGAAGTAAGTAATGTCAAAGATCGGAATGATACTTGGCTAAAGTACCACATTTTACCTAACTTGCGGCTGAATAGGAGTAAGAATTTAAAGCCCCACATTTTTAGGATAATTCTCAGCAGGGATTAAATTCAGCTCTAACCACTAAAGCACACAAACCCTGATCAAAGGAGCACTAAATGTAAGTGATAGATATTTCTATACCCAGTTTAAGCAGGAAGAACCGATCAGCATCTGAAAGCCCTTACAGAACTCATTGGGCATGCAGGCACTCCCTGCTCTTATGGAGGGCCAATGAGTAACTCACAGTGTTTATTTTGACCTCAAATTATGCCACATTTACCTACTGGAGAAGAAAAGGATTTGGGGGAAAAAAAAAAGCTAGAATGTGACTGATGATGTTATGCCAGCGATGCATTTATCAGGCAGCATGCTAAGCTGCAATAGCATCCTGCAATAGCGGGATGTTGCTTGCATAAAACAGATTAAGGACTCGAAACCATACATCTTCCACACATTTCCAAACCTACGATTAAAAGACACAGTGCAGGCTTTTCTGTCACTGGATAAGGCTGACCTTGAACACTAGGGAAAAAAAAAAGAACAATGCCAGTGATGTGCCAGATATGATTAATGGGAAAGAAAAGAGAGTTCATTCCAACCAGCATTAGTGATTGGGTAGGGGAAAAAGACTTGAAACACATCAGTGACCAAGCCAAGAGAGCACACAGCACTTCCAGCCCCTCTAAAGCTGCCTTATTCTCCCCTCTGCAACTCATCCATCACCCCCTCCAAAAGGCTTCCACAGAAAATCTCTTCTCGGTTGTGATCTGTGCCCAGACGGGATAACAAGGCAAGGAAAACTCACCATGCTGTCATTTTAGGTAGCATGAAGAAAGGAAAAGAGATACAATTTTGTTTTAGAAGCAAAAGAGAATGGAAGGGAGGAACAAGAGAATTTACTGATTTCTCTGACCTCTGTGTTGATAGGTGCTATTGGTTATAATCTGGTGAGGTGATCAAAGACATTAGGAAAATCTTTCATTGCCAAAGACTGTTCCATGAGAGATCAAGTTACAGGTGGGCTGCTTCTAAACAACCTTTTTAGGGGCTGGGTGTTGGAGCAGAACAAGTGAGAAGAAGGAATTGTCAGCACTGAAGCTAAGAGAAAGCAGAAGCACAGATCTGCTCGAGTGCCATAGTTGTGATTTCCCAACAGGACCACTGTCCTCTGAAGGTTTCTTCCCAGTGAAAGGAAACAAGACTTTCTGTGCACAAATATACACACACACAGGCAGAAGATTGCACCAGGTCTATACCTAACCCAATCTAACAGTAACAGCTTTAAAAGCTCCCACATTATGGCTACTCACTTGGGACAAAGGAAGGAACAGATATTAGACAAGAGCTCATCAGAATTTCAGCCTGTCACTGATTTCACTCATTTCCTCCTAAAGACATAAAACAGACTTTCACGAATACAATAAAAAACTACCTGAACATTTATAGGTCTAGTCACTTCTTTGGTGCGAAGGAAGATAAAGGCAGAAGAAAGGAAGGAAGATATTTGGAGCTTATGAAAATCATCAGGCTGTCAGCAGTGGAATATCAAGTGAGATACTTGCATTTTGTTTTTCTCCCTGAGGGTCCAAATATTTCCTTCAAAGAACTAAATATATCTCTTCTTTCCCTGTGAAATTCTCTCACATACATTTCTTATAGTATAGTACTACTGAGACATTCAGTTCCTGTCACAAACTCATTATACAACACACTAGATAAGGTTATAGTAGGAGAGACTCTCTGGCAGAAGTCTCCAAACTGAAGAATGAAGGCAATGAGTGGGTATAGACAGGTGAGGGCAAAATAATTAAATAATGTGTTCACTTATAGCCATCTATGGGGTTTGGGACAAAGTGAGAAACAGAATACAGATCTTCCAGGTCCCATGACATAAGGCCTTGACTGCAAAACAAAACAAGGAGGCAACCTGCAGCAAGACCATTGCAGCTTCCAGCTTTGCTCCTCTGCATCTGCTGCACTTCTGCCGCTTCTTTTTTTCTTTTTGAACTTAAAAACAGCAGTATTTTGACAGGGAGGTCTGTCGTGCAATAACATCCCCATTATTTTCTTCATTTTCTCAGAAGTTACTGAACACTACTGATGAGCAATGAGCTCAGCTTTTGCTCAAATTGTTTGATAAGCCTAGGAGTGGACATTTAGATTTCCGTGGGCTTTTGACACTTTGTCTTGTCCTACGATAAATTATTTCTTTACATGCTGCTTGCTCCCTTCATTTAATCTTTCCTGAGGCAGTGAAGTAAGGCACGTAGTAAATTTGTATAGAACCTATCTTCTGCACCTAGCACAATTAAAAGAACTTATGAGAAAAACTGCTTCAAAATCGTCTACATTAGCCAGAACCACATAAATTGTAGGTGTTTTTTTTTTAATTTACAAGTGGAGATGGATCGACAAATTAATTTCATATTAATTTCGGCTGAAGATAGGAGTCCAATTTTGCATTTCAGAATGGGCCTGAGATTTGGATTCAATAGTAAAACTCTCATTACTGACACTCAGAGGCAGTTGTTCATAAACAACAAGATCCACCATCCTAACTTCTAGATTAAAAGGTTGTAAATTATTAACTTCAGAAACGAAAGGAACACAAAACTCAGCAGATGCTAAGTCATGTTTCTGAGGCCAAAATAGGTCCCCTTGTGTTGTTTTTACATCCTGCACCTGTTTCCTTTTCTCTCTCATTCCTCATTCCCGTACAAAGCAGAACTGAAGACCACTCAATTTGTTGAGCGGACATGATTTTCACATTGAACTGAACACCAATTTACAGCCACGTTTGTGTAATTCCCATACACGTTGTAACCTTGAGATGTCCTCCACCCTTACACCATAATTTCATGATTATCATTAAATCTCTTTGGCTTGGTATCAGTCAAAATGAATGTGTTAGCTCCTATAAAGCAGGGCAACTTCTTTACAACCCCTTGCCCGTAGTTAGTACAGACATACCCACAGCTCATGGAAAGTAGCACTACACCACCACAGTATTTTCCAAGGACCCTCCAATTTTGTTGTTGTATGCCTTTTTTTTTTTGTTTTTTTTTTTTTTTGGAAAGTGCCCCCCACTTTTGGAAAGTTCTACTCAATGGTCTTTTCTGTACAACGACCCTCCAGCTTCACACTCAGCTCCTTGCTGACGCAGAAACATTGAAGTTTGCTGTAAATACCTGCAAGAGCTAATACTCAAGTTATAAGAGACTTGAAAGAAACATTTTTGTCTGAATTAAATAACGTGAATTCTCCCTGCAGCTCCCTGAGCTACTGACAACCATTAGATGCACTCCTTCATGCATTGTTTTTGCAAGTGTGTGTTTTTAATCCTGTTTTTGTTTCTAGATGGATTTCAAACTATCCTGTGCCACGCAGAGAAGTAAATTAAAATTAGCATTGTATAAACCTATAATTAAAGGAGAATTTATTTTTCAGCACTGAAAAATTAAAGAGGAAAATCGCATACTTGACAAAAGAAAAGGCATTGTCACATTTTTTAGTCAAAGTTAATTATGAATTATGGTTCTTTCGCATGATAGCAATACAAAAGTACCCACTGGGCCTGTATCCAAAGTAAAAATGAATTTATGACAAAGTTGATATTGACCCATTATTTATAAAGTCTGTTAAATTCATCTTAGAGTGGGCTTCTAGTAGAAGATGATTTATTAAACTAAGTAATATAAAATGTAATGAAATAGATTGAGTCTCTTTTTGAAATATTGTTATCCATTAGATCTGGTAAATTTAAGTCTGTTTAAACATGAAATACCATTTTAGCAGCTACTCCAGCTCCTACATAAGCGTGGGGTTGCTAATGCTTTACTCTCCTGTGTTGAAAAAATCTTTGTCAGGAAAATAGATGGCAATAATGATTTTATTTAGGCATTCTAAATTATTAATCATCTTTAGGATATCACAACAATTGCAAAACTTTTATGGATCCACAAAGCATACAGATTATTTTCTAATTTAGATGCAGTAAAATTCTACCCTGTTTATCAAGGCACTGCTTAGATGTAAGCAGCCCAAAGACTTTGTGCACGTTCAGCAGGGGATTGTCCACCCAGTAAGGAAATGGGAGCAGCATCAGGAGACAGTTTGCACAGAGCCAAAAGCAGCTGCAGTGAAGACACAGCAGTTACCTCTGCTACCTGGGGTGTGTGGGCTCCCCAGCATGCAATATATTTTCCTTACACACCCAGCTTGTCTTTCTGCAAGGTCTCACCAAATCCATCAAGCATTATCCTGCATTTTACTTTTGGATAAATGAAGGCACAGAGCACTTAGATTGGAGCAAGGCGCTTCATGGTTCCCATGCGTTCCCTTCACACCTTTGGCTCTAGTTGGGAATATATTGCTATAAGCAGTAAAAATAATCCCTTGAAATAAACCTCTAGTGTACTGTTTTGAATGGTTTAGCACCTTGCTTCTCCCTATGTTCCAGCAACATTAATGCTGTTGTAATGACTGCTGTAAAGATATCATTTGAATAGTAATGTTTTATCAGTTCTACTTTCCCCTATTTTCCAGAATAATCCATTCTCTTATCTCACTTCTGCTTTTCAGCCTTTGAATGCTTCTAGGCTTTATTGTTTGTGCATAATGCTACCAGAAAAGTAGTTTCTCTCTCTTTTTAATTTATTCATAATTAAAACTCTCATGTTAGTGACAGTTTTCAAATCTGACATGACATTTTTATAATCTAGTTAATATCTCAAAAGGTTTTTCTGCATTGCAGCCTGGGAATTATGCAAATTAAGACAAGAAGAAGAAAAGCATTGCCTCGGTGTTGTGTAATCACAAAGCTATGACTGAGAATTATTATTGTTTTTATTATGGGAAAACTACATTACAGGGTTTTTTTTTTTCCCAGCAGCAGGTGATAGCTCAGTACATTTTGCACTGTAAGAATTCTCCTGTTCCTACAGTTTGCTTTTGCAGACAGAAAGATAAAATAATAGATTCACTGTCACTGCAAATATACCTGGCTTTAGTCCAAAGCTAGTGTTGAAGTTAATAGAAAGGCAGATAAAAAATAAAGAATAGAAATTCTTAATAAAAAGGGCTTGTGATCGGGCCCTACATAAATATAATTGACAACTGCCTTACTGGGAAAATGGGAAAGTCCTCCCACTTTTTTCCATGCCATTTGACAGCTTAGGCTGCAAGATCTTGTGTGATCAGACACATCTGCACACCGCGTGTTCAGCGTTGGCTGGAGGAGCTAGATGTCACTGAAGAAAAGATTTTAAATGGGCAGTCTGAAGTTTTCACTTCGTGTTTCTGCACTTAATTACTGGGTTGGATTTAGTGGGATGCTCTCAGTGCAAAGGCACCTATGAACTGCATCATCTCCATACATCTCAACTGACCCTTAGCAAAGGCTGGCTTTGGCAGAGCCATGCATGGGCACTTCAGAGTTCACAGAGATCTACTTACGGAAAAATAATATGGCTTTATTGCACAAAGGGATGGCAACTCAAAGATCCACACTGCTCTGTGTACTACCGTATGGGGACAATCAGTAGAGGAGAAACTGCCCCATATGCAGAATTCCCCCACTACCAGTGCAAAGCAATGGGACAAACACTGACAATAGGATGTGTCCAATGCAGAAGAATTTTTGGAAGAGGGGTTATGCATTCCCTGTACATTTGCCATAGCTGACTCCACTTTTCTATGCATGCAAGCAAATAGTGCTGTGGGTGCCTAAGCTGTGAAGCGTGCTTTGAGCTGAACTCCTGCAGCCAAATGATTTATAGTGTATTTACTTCTTCTGGCCATCCAGCCAGCAGTTGCCTGTGAGCTGCCATCATTACTATGTCGCTGAAGAGTCTATTACTGCTCCAATCTCTCACTCATTTTACACTCTGCTCTTTCTAATAATTGAGGGCCAGGCAGGGTTTATTACACCTAGACTTACACTGTCACAGAGTTCCTGAAACATCTGCAACTACCAGTTATTTTTTGGCTTTGCAAATGATTTCCTTGCATCACACAAGACTACACATGCAATGCCTTATGTACGTGTCCAGCTGGCCCAAAATATATTCAGTTCAGTTGCTGTCTGCACTTGCTTTGTATCCTGTGTGACATGCAGATCTGGAGGATTTCTCCCACTAGAAATCTTTTCCAGAGCTGTGCAGAAGTGATCCTGCCACTGCAAGCGTTAGGGCAGCTCTATAAGACTGGCTTATTCCCTTGTGTAGAGTATAAAGGATTTTATTTTGAAGACTGAAATTGCCAGATGATCATTTATGTTGTTAGACACAAAAGCTGACCGCAGGCTCCTTCCTTCTTGTCATTTCCCTTCATCAGAAATGACTCATTGAGAGTGAAAGATCAAAAGTAAAATCAGTGCAAGGGACCAGGGAAGAGCACGTCTGTGTGGGTGCACGTGTGGGTGCTATGAGGGACCGCAGCAAAATTCACAGGGATGGCCACACAAACAGCCCTTCACCCAAATGCTGCAGCTAAGGATGGTCCCTGGGAGTGGGCACTGACCCCTGGCCTCAAGCCTGGGTTCTAGCTGACAACTCCTGTGTAAATAAGTGAGTTAACCCCATGGGTTTGCTTAACTCAGGCCAGACTACCTCAAAAATGAAGGGAAGGGAACCTCTCTGCTCATCTGTCCTATACCTGAGCCATGAAACTTCCTCATTTCCTTTGGATCAGCAGAGATGTGTGAATGCTTTGGTTTGAAAATTGTGACAGGCTGTAGGAAAAACTCTAAGAATAGTAACTATAGTAACGGCAAGGTCAATCTCGCACATATGCTATACATACTATGACATATATATTTTCATAATACTGCAGTCTAGAACAAGCCTTAAATATAAAATTTTACTGCATACATTCATTAGCTTTATAATAATCTACAAATACCTAAAGACAGAAATTAATTTACATACAAGAATGATTCTTATATAACTCAGAAATGCCTTTAGCATAATTTATGAAGGTTGCTTAGCTGATATTTACAGCAGCTGCAGTAAATCTAAGATGTATCTTCAAACACAACTCACAATATTTCCCTAAGATGTAACCTAATAATGTCAGGAAGCGTCAGCTTTAAACAAACAGCAAAACACTGTACTAAATAAAGATTATGACAATCTAATGCTGATCTTTAAACTTGAGCTGTTTAGGCACAACTCTCAGAACTGAGGATTAGGAAGAAAAAAAAAAAAAAAAGTCAACCAGAAAGTCAATCACAGAAGTCAATCAGCTCACAGTCCTCAAACACTTTTTTTTACTATATCTTAATTCTTACTACAGAAAGCACATTATGAATTTGTTGTGTCCCTCCAAGGTGGTGGTGGGGAGTATGACGTAGCATCTCAATTTTAGTGAAATATAATACCACTGATTTTACTGGTGAAAAATGCAATTGCAAGGAAATGCTGGGTTCATTTAATGATAAAATCTACAGCCATTGCAATGTCTTTCATTGCATTTGTTCCACCCTTCTGAAGACCCAGTATCCCTTTTCTCCTGCAAGTATCTGAAGACCAAGTATCCCTTTTCTCTCTCTCTACCTGCTATACTTTATATCAACACATATTTAGTTAGTGTTGCAGCAGTGCTAACAACCCTAAGCAGGTCTAATCCCCCCACTACCTCTCCCCCATTTATTTCTCAGTTGGCAAAGAGGGTTATGGCAAAATGGGCAGCAAAGTGAAGTGACAAGACCCGTGTCATGCAAGGGCTTCGTACTAGAGTCCAAAATATAACCCAGGTCTCAAGCCTCCTGCTGGAGCCTTCTCTCTTATATAATGCTGCCATCAAAAATAAATACCAGTTGTAGGTTCACTGGTTAACAAGCAAACGCTGCTTTGCAGAAAGGACAAGTGAGAGGCTGGAGCCTTCTCGTCTCGTCACGACTGCTCCGTGTCAAGGGGAGAGATGTTGTCTTTGGAGATCCAGTTTTGAGAAGGAGGGAAGAGGGCCACCAATTCCCCCAGGAGCATGCACTTGAAAAAGCAAGAGAGGATTCCTAAGAAGCAGCTCTAATAAAGCTTCTCCACTTGAAAAATAAAAAATCCTGACAAAATCGGTACTTAAAAACATTTTTTCAATCATGAGCAAATACAGCACTGCTTCTCAACAACTGAAAATTTGGGTCTCCTCCTTTCTTTTTCTCACAGTCCTTTCTTTTTTTTTTTCTTAATTTGCTCAATTTTGCGATTCTAAAGACCGTTTTCAATTTTAAATGCATTTATGCAGAAAGTCAAAATATACTTTGCAGCTTTCCATAAAAGCAACTAGTCTTTTTTCTTCTTTCCTTTTCTAAGCTGTTCCAGAGGCACTAAAAGGGAATGCAACAGGCACACTACATTTTTCTACTGTTACAGTTTCAGCTTGACAATCTCTGGTAAGTCACTAAGCAAATATACAGACAGAAAATTAAAGAAACAGACGATTTTACTGAACAAAACTACCCGCAGAGCCCCAAGTCACAACACTACTAATGCTGACTTTTCTCTCCTTCCTCCCCAAGCAGGATCCTTTATTAAATCTAGTGTTTCAGCCCTTATTTTACTGCTATAACCAATTTGCATAATCATGTATCCACAGTTATTTCACTCATCCACATTCTTTGGGTGTGCAACAGGCTGTCACACGATGTTTAGAAACATCCATGCTGTGAGATATTCCCTTAATATTCAGCATCTTGTCCTTTATACTCACGTTAGAGCCAGAAGCAATGGCACACTCAGACCTCTGGGTTTAGAGTATCATTTGATTTTCCTCCTAGCTTTTTTCATGGTTCAAGTTTAAATGTAGAAGCAAGTAAAATAGAAGGAGGGGGGACTTTATATGTGACTTTACAGAATAATGAGTAGAGCTCTTTTTAGCTGGGAAGGGCTGTGTAGATTGCTCCCTGCCTTTGGAAACCCCCTCCCCATGCATGTCCTCTTCTCTTTCTTACCCATCTTCACTCGGAGCTCAGTGAGCAGAGCAGACCCCAATATCCTGGTTCCTCAGGGACCACGCTATCTGACCAACAGCCTCAAGACATCGCTCCTAAAACTTGGTTTTCTGTGCTCTGATTATTGAAGACAATCCGTTGACAAAAACCCTTGGCATCTCTAAGGTCAAATTTACATAAAACACAAGAAATCAGGGAGGTTTTCTTACACAAACCAGCTGTTCTTCGATACCTGTGCCTCCAGGATTAGGGCCATTTTGTACGCAGTTTTCCTCCTAGCCCTGAAGCAAGAGGTCTTACCAGCAAGCTAATGTTTCAGCAGCTTGAATGATTGCCTTAATAGAGTTGAAATGCTCTTTATCCCATTGCTTTGATCAGCCAGTCCTGAATTAGCTCCATTTTTTTTAAAGCTAAGTGCAAATTTCATTTTCAAGTGTCCCACCCTCGCTTTGATATCGGATTGCTTCCCTTTTGTCACCGCTATGCTAAGCATTGTGATCATCACTCTCATGATTAACCATACCTTTACATATTGCTTAAAATCCTTACCTTATGAAGACGGTAGGTAGAGAGGATGAAATATAATCAATTGCTAAGTAAATTATTATGACACATTGGACAGCTTAGGTAAGTAATTAGCATCTTACCTCTCATGACAAGGTAAGAATCAGAGATAACTCATCACGCTACAGCAACAGAACTATTCGAGCAAAACTTCAGATGAGTGGGGAGGAGAGGAGGAGGAGATTACAGCCTATTTTGTTCTATTTATTTTTAATTCTACTGGTGCTGCAGAAAGCACTGTAGAACAGCAGGCTACAAACTCAGATGGAATGCAAGGGGTTATAACAAGTTTATCAATTGAATTAGGATCTTCCCCCACTGGAAAACGTAAGCAGCCTACCAGAGCAAGAGCTGTCATTTCAGCAATGTGTGTCATTGGATTTCCGTCCTCAGTGAGCTGTGTGGGTACACGGCATCCAGGCTCAGATGGCCTGGATGAGAGTTTTGGAAACAAAAGCAAAAATATTTTTAAATCATCACACTGCACTTGTCTATAAAACTGTTACTTAAATGTAGTTCTCCTGAGTAAGAGGAAGATAAAACAGACATTTGAGGGACTTCTCGTTTGCATCAAGTTCTGAAATGAAATGATCAGTTCAGTTCAGCTAGTTTTATAACCTGTACAAATGTCATAAATTCTCGCATCTGACATTTAATACTTTTTCCTGATTAGATTCTTAGTTCAATACCTCTTTAATGAATAATGAAATGATCTTACCTTTTTTTTTTTTATTGTTTTACTGCATGGATTGAAAAAGGAAACAAGCAGGAAAAGGTCGTACATGAGTACTTGACTTACAAATCCTATCCAAACTGCATTTTAATAGCGAACTGTAACAACTATGACTCCCAAGAGGCCAAGAAATGTGTTTTCAGTAAATAGAAAAGGCAAGAAAACAACGTGTTCTGGACTCCAGGGAGATATACTCCACTGGCATAGCATAGAGCGAGGAAGAGGGTGAACAGACAGTTTGAAGTGACCATTGGAAGTTAAATATTAAAAGATAGCAAAAAGCCAAAAAAAAAAAAAAAGCAGTCCCCACTCAGTTCCCATTCCTAAGACTGCCTAACATAGTTCTGTTTCCTATGATGCCCTGAATATTTCAAAAGGAAGTAGTTTTAATGAGCGTGAAAGGCATATATGGGTGCATGCACGACACCAACTAGCACATTGAGTTTGTAAGAAGGGTTGAGAATTCTGAATGCATCATTTTTTAAGAGTATTTTATTTGGGCTACTGAACAGGCAGAGCTCTGGTCTTGACATTATACATGCGTATGGGCTGTTCTATATGCATGATTTCCACTGTACTTGGATGTTTTACATATAGTGTCAGCATGCACTCTTTACAGCCACTTAAGTTAAACCATCAAGAAAGAACACAGATTGTGGAGGTGTCAGTCCTCCTTAACTGGCATGGACACTGTCAGAAAAAGACAGAAGAAGGAAAGTGTGAAACTTCTAAACTACGATGCTCTGGAAATCAAAAGGCTAGACTTGTAACTATTTATAATTATTTAATTGGAACTCTTCAGTTAATGCTGCATTAATGCTTTGCATAATCTAATCTCTGCCTTGCAGAAGCTCTATTTTAAGCTTTAAAATTTCATGTGGCAATTTTCAGGATAAAGAATTTTGATTGTAATGATAGATCAGAGACTGTTTGAGGAAAGTGACACAAGACAAGAATGCAAAACTGATTTTTTTTTCCCTGGCCTCAGCTCTCCTCTTGCACTGTGCTCCACTGAATGTGGAGCAAAGAACGAACCTGCTATTAAATTAATTCTGCAATTGATTGCAAAAGGTTCAATGATTAAAAACAACCGTGAAGAACCAACAATAAAAAAAAACAGACCCAAACACTGTTTATGCAACAGCAACTTTGTTAAAAAACAGAAAAAAACCTCAAGCTAGAGGAACAAGCCCAAGGTTTAATTTATATAAATTGCAGCCACCTGCTCACTCAATTTCCAAAAGAAAGCTTTTTCTGTGCGCTATAAATCAATTTCTCCAGCTAAAGGAACCTCTGGGAGTCTTACTCATTTAATCTTCCATCGAAGTTTGCCAACCTTTCCCCTCCAAATCTGCATTATTAGAAGATTAGTAAGCAGTTACCTTCAACCAACCAACCATCGGCTGTCCCTAGACAAACAGATGTATATACACATATGTATTAAAAGCAACAATATGCGGAAAAAAAAGTACAGAGGTAGGGAGTCCCCCTGCCCTAATGAAATACTGATCATTACTGCAGACCACTCTACAAAGGCACTAATGACTGTGGAGTGAAATTCTGACATATGGTCTGAGGAGCTGTCGGCAAATGAGGCTTTATATAACATCTCACTTGGCACTAAAATATTGTCATTAGGTGGGTTTTTAGTCAATTGTCACTATCTGAACAGCAGCAAGTGTCACTTAAATAGCTGAATATAAAGATATATAGCTTATATATGTTTATAATATAGCTAATGTTAATAGTTCATAAAAGTATTCAAGTTAGAGCTTACTCTTTTTGCTGTATAAAAATACATTTTCCATTGTATCCCATTTACATAGGAATATACTTCACCATCAGTAGCTAATTTTCAAAACTTAGTCACAAGGGACTCAAATGATCCAAAGTGTTGCCCAAAGTGAGAGAGGAAACTTATATCCTCCAAAAGGTCATTTGCTGCCTCAAGCAAGCACGCTTACTTTTGGTCTGAAGAGCTTGCAGACCACCAGATCATTTCTTTTGACTTACCAGGCCAAATTCATCCCTTGTTTAATTCCACCGATGTGTACGGAAGATTCCCACCTTTTCAAAAGAGCTTGCAAGTACTTCAAAAGTAGGTCTTCAAAAGTACTTTAAATATGTTAACTTGGAGGGACTACTTGAAGTAGGATGTATGTAGGAACTGAATGATGCTGGACTAGAACTGACAGATTTAGAAATCTTTCCTTTGTACTGATTTTGATTCATTGTAAGGAAGTTTGCAGGAGGAAAAGGATTGTATTTGCCAGCCACTGTTATTTTATGTCAATTGATGTTCTCTATGGCTGCTGCTCACGACTCAGATTGCTTCACTATTTAGATTCTTTATTCTTTAAAAGCTTTAAATAAGAGAATCATTGCCAAGCGCTTTTGCAATTTAAAATATGCCACAGCGAACATGATCATTTCCCTCTGAGCTCTTATATTTGTCATCGATATTAGCATAGTCAAAGAAAGGATAAAGAAAAACTACTAATCTTTGTCTTTATCTGATATAGCACAATATGCCGTGCATGCATGCTCTATGCACACTAATATATATATACCAACTTTAAGTTATCTGGAAAAAAAAAAAAAAAGTAAAATAAAAAAAACAGACCTAGATAGACAGGAATCTTTTTGTCCTTTAAAAAGAATAACTCTACACTGGTCATACTATGAGCTGCAACAGGAGCAACCTAGAAGAAAATAGATGATACTCATACGATACTCATTTGCACTAGGCAAAGATGTCTGATTTGAAGATCTGGTTGAGGAATCCACAGCCTTTCTCTGCACGGCTTTGCCCATCGCACGACATTCCCACTCGTGTGGGAAGGGATAAGCTGTGAGACAGGAGCGCTCTGGAATTTTAGTCATCAGAGAGATTTAAGAACTGCCAGGAGTGGCTTGGCTAGAGCTGATCCTTCCTCATGGTAGGATATAGTCCTAGATAACCTTGGACTCCCTTCTAGGTATTTTCCAGCTGCTATCATCAAAGAACATATAAGAAACATGCAAACCTATCTCATGTCTGTCTACCACCATGAGCTGACAAATGTCACCTTCTGCTCCCTTCAAATTACACATAGAAAGTTCATTTATCTTCATTTTTTCAGAGTTAAGAGGAAGATACATGCTCTAGAAGCTAGGAAAGCAGAGAAAACCACAGCTGTATAATAAATACTAGTTTTCTCCTCCCTCATTCAGAATCATCACACAACTCATTTCTGCCCAGATGCTGACTCCAGAATTAGTTTTCTGTTTTCAATCAATTTCACAGTTTCCAAGCTTTTATCTTGGTATTTTTCTTCGCTTTGGAGGAAAAAAAGAAAAAAAAAAAGAAAAAAAACACACCGCTGCTAAGTTCAGCTTTGAAACACATTTCTGTGCAGAAACAGTCCACAATTCAACATCTGTAACTCTGAGATCACTTCTATCTTCTTGTTTTGCAAACTTATTATTTGCTGTTAAGCTAGAACTTTTCTTCTGAATTAAAGGAAAAAAAAAAAAAGTCCTATCACATTTTTTGGAAATGATTCGTCCTGAAAATGGCATCCTTTTTCCTCCCTTGACACGGTTGCTGCATGAGTGCCATGTAGGGCAGATGGCTTCAAAAACACTTTCAAAAAAATGCACAAATGTCCTCTATTTCTTACCAGAAAGTCTCTGCAAAGAAGCAAGCAGCTTTAACCTGACGACCTCTAGCAGAGCTGCCCTTGACCATAACAACACAGTCCCACACAGGAGCAAAGATCGCAGCAAGTGTAAAGGCTGAACTCGCTCCTGTCACCCCGGAGATGCTGATACCTCAAGACCAACCACTAGAAGATGACAGCATAGGGCTGCTTATACTGGGGTAGTCTGCAGCACCAAAAGAGCTGTCATGAGCACTTGGCACGACTATAAGGACCTTGCCATACAAATCATATCCCTGTCATATTTCATCCGTGGATTTGGAGCATGCTTCCATTGAAACTGGTGGTTAAACTGAATGGAGGAGCAAGTGCTATGTGCTACATGATCTAAGAAGCTGCAAGTCCTTTTCTTGAAGCATTCAGGAAGGATCTGTTGCTCTTTACCAAAAGACACAATGCGGCACTAATTAAGTCAAAGTTGTGATTTAGCAGGGAGTCAAAATAAAGAAACAGAATTGCATATATAAGACTAAACCTCACAGGAAGCTCAGAATCAAAAATTTTATACTGATGATTAACTCTTGGCAACCTATTGAAATTCAGGCGATCTAAGAAAATAGTGATCTGAGCTTTTGGCAAGAATCAGAACTATTGATTTTGCTGCTCTGCAGAAAATATAACAATGGCTTAACTAAAGGTATTTTTTCCCTTTGTTATTGAAAACTTTTGCGAGTGGAGGAATATATGGGAGAAGGGTTGCTACCTGCTATTAAAGTAACTTGTACATACTTCAATATACTCATGTATCCTGCATGTTTGTTGTTTATGGGTAATTAATCTGATTTATGAACTGATATTAATGTATATCGTTTACTTGTGCAGACCAAGATTTGGTGCAGCAGTGCCTGGCAGCAATGAGGTACAGAAAACCTCCTGGTTCTCCCTAAGAAATGACTCAGTCGCTACAGTAGGGTTTGGATGTACTTTTGAATCAAAATAAGACCTTCATTTCAGCTAATAAATATTTATTTGGGGAAGAAAATGACCTTCCTTTAAAGTTACCAGCTGACACTTCCTACTTAGTTTCCTCTAAATATTTTTGCAAACATTTTTGTGAAAATTTCTGTCCCCTTTTTTCAGCTTTTCAGTTTGGGAACTACATTTTACCAACGCACTGTGAGTCTTCCCAACTCCTACAAATTTGGTCATGGCTATACTGTAAATATGCAAGTCAAATCCCCGGTGTAACTTGGATACTGCAGTTCCACTCCATCAAATGCCTAATTTTCAGGCCATTCCATGACTTTAGATTTTTTTTTTTTAAACAGCAAAATCACAAATAATTACAGGTAATGCTATTCCATCAAATCAATAAAACAGAATGAAGGAGGAATGTTAATAGCAAATATGTTTCTCTGTTCATGGTGAAGATGTCAAATTTGTACGTGTTTAAAGAAGGAAAAACATTTGACTGGATTATAAATTACTTGCCTTCTATCTTAAAGGTGTTATGTAGGAAGGCTGAAAAAGCAGCTATAGCCCCATTAGAAAGCACTACAATCTCATGCTCCCTGCTTATACTTTCAGGGCTTTCATGTTTGATTAGTCAACTTGGAAAGATTTGACCATAATCTCATATAACTATAAATGCTATTACAATGCAGATAGGAGTAAGAAAAAGGACACGTAGTAAGACAGGAAATCACAATGATAATCACACTGCTCTCAGAAAGGCCTGGGCAAATCTCAGATTTGCTAGATGAGAAACCACAGTGCTCAATTTCGCTCAGGATTTGCTTTAATCATCTTCATAGTGGCTGAGCCCTTTTGGTTTTCAGTGACTTTTGGACCTAGAGTTCCCTGGTTCCACTGTTCAGGACTGGCCTGGTTGTGAATATGGGCCAGAAGCAGTCTGATAAAGCAAGCCATGGAGCTATAGCACTGTACATCCACACATATGCCCCATTGGACTCAGTGATAGAATTAGCCTTAGATTGTATTCAGAAAGCTCTGTTTTCATGAAGGTGCTGGAGGAAAACAGATGACTAATTTTTAATTCACACTATTGTGCCTTTCAATTATAGCACATATGCTACATAAGAAAAGAGTGCAGAAAGATTTCAGCAGCGCTCAGCTGCAATAGCATATGCTAGTGAATATTCACTTTATTCTCTGCCTTTTCTTAAATTTGTCTTGCAGATTTGAGTCAACTTTTTGGGTATGAGTCTGATCTATTCCCGCTTGTAAAACTGCCAATGAGAATCTCAGCTCCAGCAAAAGTACATGAGTATAAAATTAGGATGTCTCAGATTCAGCATCATATCTGTTATTTGTTGCATTCAGAAGGGGAATAGAGCCATAGTGATAGATGTCTCCTTAAAAAATGACTATAGAACTATGATAAAATACCTATGTTTGACTTGATGAGCACTTTGCACAGTAGGTCAAAGTGCAGCAGGCGAAATATCCCAATCATCGTATCCCTGGCCAAATATTTATTGCATAAGAGATCTTTAAGCCTGAAGAGAAACCTATGTCCTTCAACACTTAAGGAGACTGTACTGGAGGCAAAGGATAGAGAGGCCTCTAAGGAGAAAGTTTCCATTGCAAGACTGTGGTCTGTAACCTATAAATGATGCAATACTTTTGGGCTGACATACACCACTAAGGGAACAGTGGTCCTCAATGCATTTTTATGAGAAGAGGACTGAGATAAGCTGCCGTTAGAGAGACACAGCTGTGAGACGAAGGAGACATGATATTAATGCAGATTGGGGCTACCATTTTACCCTTGTTTTTGCAAGAAAAGATGATTAATGGAATACAAGTGTGGGAGACAGAAGTGAACTTTAACAAACTCTATAGCAGCTGAAAGATAGGATTTGTGAGCTGTATTTTCTCTGTGGGCCATCTACGCATCATAAACATGCACGTTGACTACAGACGAGAACAGAGAATTCTGTCCTGGCCTTAAAATCCCTGAACCTCCTTCTCTGTTCATCTTGCCTCTCTGTCCATGTCTTACCCTTTTTTTGGATAATTTTTAGCTGCATTCTCTTTATACGCTAAGCTCAAAGATGAAACATAAGAATTAATAGCTGGATACCTGAATGCTGATGAATTACAAAATCCAGATCAATTTAAACAGTAGTTCCCGCTTATAAGTTTTTAAGTCTGAGACTCTACTATCCAGAATAGCAACTTTTTTTTTTTTTTTTTTTTTTAAAAGAAGAACTCTTTGATTTTAAACTGTAGATAAAAGTTAAACCCACAAAGCAGTTGAGAAGAAGCAGAAAAATCAATTATTCCCTTACTTCCAAATGCTGCTAATTGCCTCCAGCACCATCTTAGCACTATGGAACAAATCAGAAATCAAAAGCTATTTAATGTGAGTGCATCCAAACTATAACAGTGGCTTGCACCAGATTATTAGAAAACAATTTTCTTTATGATGGGACTTGCATCGAATTTCAGCCTTACCTAAGCCTTGGTAAGGCAACAGAAGAGTAAATGCTAACTGCCATTCCACGGAGAATATTTTTCTTTTTGGATTTTAGAGATCTTTGTTACCTGCATTGACAGAGACCTGGTTTACCCTTGAGAGCACTTGGCACTTGAATAAAGAAATTCTATTACAATTGCTCTTCCTTTCCCTTCACATTATCCTAAGTATTCCAGTAACACTGCAGGAGACGGCCAAATGTCTGAGTTACAGCACAACAAAGTTTTCAATCATGCTTCTGCTTCAGAGCTATATCTACAATTGACACTAATGATACAGGCAGGGAATAAAGTCCCCAAAGTTAGTGCATCTTATCCTACCTCCCTCAGACGAGATGCAGTAACTGACATTACATAAGATGAACAAATATTACACAGCTTCCAAAGGAGTAGGATACCAGTACTTTGGCCACTGGAAAAATGCCCACACATTACTTGCACACAGTATTTTATATACGGTTAGCTGAGATTTTTCTCATTATTTTTTTTCCATTTTGTTTTCCATAATGTTTATTAGCCAAAACAAATTTGTCAAGGAAGAGAAAGAGACAAATAAGGGGAAATACAATGCATACGAATTCCTGCCTTGCAGCTGGTCAGAAAGTTTCCTATTCTATTTTGTCTTGAAATAAGTGAGGAAGTTCTGAACTCTGAGGAAAGCAGTAAAGTCTTGACTCGCTCCTTGCCTTCGTGTTTTTTTTTTTTAAAGCATTTTTAAAAAGCCGTTTCTGATCATTTCTATCACCAAGAGCTCCATATTTTTCCACTAGAGGACTAGGAGATGCAGGCAGCCCTTTTTAAGCAGTTCACTACACTGTTTTTGTTACCAACTGTGACTTTTGCCCCAGGGACATATATGCTGTACTATGAAATGGAATGAGAATATGTGTTTAGCCAGGAATTTTCATTTTATGTAATAGTTCAATGGTCATTTTATTTCTACAATTTTAATGCTTTCCTTTCAGAAGCGTCATTGTGCAGGCATCTGCAGCTGGGTTTAAAGTGGTTAGGTTTCAAACAGGGACCCTTTGTTCTCAGTTTTGTTTTAAGTGTAAAAGTGTGCTCTCAGTTGGTAAAATAGATCCATTATTATCAAAAGATGGCAATTATTTAAAAGCAGCAGTTTCCAAATAACATTTTTATAGCATGGAATTAACTCCTTCGTTATTTTGACATTAGATCATGTTTTGGAGACAAGGCAGTGACAGATTTTGAATCAAGAATGATTCTACCTTACTGAGTTCAAAGCTTTGCAGAGGACAACCTGGTCATGGGGAAGAGGGTAGGAATCACAGATTGGTTGAGGTTGAAAGGGATCTCTAGAGATCACCTAATCTAACCGCCCTGCTCAAGCAGAGTCACACAGAGTGCATGGCACAGGGTCACATCCAGACGAGTTTTGAAGATCTCCAGAGAAGGAGACTCCACAGCCTCTCTGGGCAGCCTGTTCCAGGGCTCTGGCACCCTCACAGGAAAGAAGTTCTTCCCCATATGGAGATGGAACTTCCTGTAAGGACAGAACTTCCTGTAAGGTGTTTCAACACTTGCCTGCACTTCCCAGTGAACTCCGTTCTACTACCAACATGATGTTCTTCAGTTCTGCAGTGACAAGAGAATACTATTTCATTTAAGGCATCCGAAAGATACTCTTCGGCCTTCCCTCTCTTATAAATACACCTGAAGTACGTCCAAGTCAGAAAACAATGAAAATCTTTACTTGTAGTATTGAAATATGTGTCGGAAGAGAGGTATTACCTCCAATTTGTGGAGAAGTTACTGAACAGGAAAGGAAACTGAGATCATGACCAACACAGCCTTAAAAAAACAAAACAAAAAAACCAAAAGCCCTTATTACATAAAATTATATATATTATATATATATATATATATATATATAGGTAGGAAACGCTTCTTAATCCTTCTCTCCCAATTTATCTCAAATGTAATCCCTAGCCAAACCACCTCCTTTTTCCTCCACATTCATCTCTGTCTTGCACTTGTCTATGTTCAGTTGTATTGTAACCCCAACAGGTTGATTGATGCTGTTCCCCTCAACAACCACAGAATTGCGGATGAAAAGGGCAAAGATTGCCACAGCAGATGCTGGTTGTGGTCTAGGCCTTGACTTAGAAAGCACTTTGGAGACGTGTCATGTTCTGTGCAGGTGAGTGTTGAACAGCAGTAACCTTCTGAGGGTAAGATAAGGATACAGCTGTGGAGAACATGGGTGCATCCACATTTTACAAGACATGGCAGAGCTATTATTAAATAATATTTTGCTGCTGAAGTGCTAGGCCTTAGGGCAGCTTGACTACTATTGGTGACACCAGGGAGCCACTGGAGCCCTGTCAACGTGGCGTGGTTGAGAACTGCTCAAACGTTGCCCCAGGCAGGCTGTGAACCTGCGCACTTAGCGATCGCCTTCTGGGGTACGCTGCTGCCAAGGCACCTAAGGACAAGCAGGGATACACGACACAGGGTGGATTCACCTCCTGTCAGGCTACCTCGAGGCTGCCTGTGGACAGGATGGAGGGGTACCAGCGAGCACACAAAATGGCTGGCCGCGCTCTGGACTTTGCTAAGACAGAGGCATAGCCATGATCTGGAAGGCTGGCCCACGTAAACATTTCAAAACTCATGACGCATTTTTCAATTTTGGTCCCTTGACTCTCTACAAAGTTTAGCCTCCAGCATCCATATACCATTCTGAATCCGAGACCAGTGTTGAGAAAGTTACATTCATGCTCTGTGAAGCTGTTAGAAAGGGGTGAGCAACCCTTGTCCAGATACCTCGCGACTTCAGGCCTTCATAGCTTTGTAAAGTTTCCTGAGGTTGTCTACAATACAGATGTGGAGCCCAGGCTGACTACAAGGTCTCCCTCTATAGTCTGAGTAGAAAAATAACCCTCCAGAGCAGCAAGCGTCATGGAATGGTCTATGACAGGCACCATGAAAAGCTCTGCAAAACTGCTTCTTCCTTCCTATGGTGTCTATCTGAAGCCCTTATGAATTGCTTCAGATATTCCCTGGCCTCTGAATTGTCAACGATGGGTGAAATATGTTGCGAAGTTCCTTCAGCAACATCAGTCACATGGGTGCTTTGGTAACCTTCCTTAATGAGGAAGATTACATTTTAAGATAGAGATCTTGCAGTTTTCTAGGGGACCAAAAAAGCAGAGTTTGCTTGTCTTAAAAAAAAAGTGCCACACTTTTTTTTTTTTTTTTTCCCCCAGAATTTGGCAGCTTGAGAAGCTTGATGTGATTGAAATGATTTCTTTCAGTTTTACACTTCAAATTCTGTTCTCTTTGCTAAAAAAGGCAAGTCTCCTCTTTCTGCACATTTCACTGAAAGTGTGATGTCTCTGGCACTTTTCATTTGTTCCCTTATTACCAGTGTAATTTACAGTCATGTCAGGACTGAGGGGCATGGCCAGCATGCTATGCATTTGGTCCCAGCACGTAGTTTTCAATAGCGCTCAAACGGCTTGCAAGATAGGAGCCATGGGAGTTAACAGAAGGAAACTCTTCAAAACTTACTTTGGCACCCTCTGAAGTCATAAATATCTTTTTGCATTCGGTAGATTTTTGGGTCAAGCCCATAAAGCATGTTGTTTTGGGGTGCCAAGCATCCAGGCTGAGGGCTCCTATCTCTCACCAATACGTTAGAATGTAAGAGAAATCACAATTTCACAATTTTTCTAGACCAGTAACTGCCTTTTTTTTTTTTTTTTTAAATCAGCTGCCATGCACTTCAATGCTTGTGGAGTGCAACATCATTCCCCCTCCTTGAGTAACTCTCTTGTTAAGTGGGAGAGTCAAACTAGTATTCCTGACTGTATTTCACCTCTCCCTTTCCCTCCCTCACACTGATTTCTTACTTTTCTTCCCGTAGCACTAAGCAGAAGAGCTATCACTCACTTGTCCTACTAATGCAGCAAATGAAAAGTGCATCTTTGATGAAACAAACACCTTCAGCAGTTTAAACTGCCATCCATATTTATGTTAAAAGAGGAGATCGACTACATTATTTTGAGATGAGGAAGCTAAAGAAAGGAAGGCCAATGTCTTGGGCTAAGAGGAAGTGCTGGCTGCTTTTACACTCCATTATATACTAGATGGTAGTGGTGTGTGCCATCAATCCAAGAAATATGAGTGCGTTTCTGCTGCAGGAAATAATCATCTAGCTAAATTAGGGTTCTTTTCACCTCCAGCACCTTCACGTTTCTCAGAATTCCCTTGACACCTATTCCAAGACGCTGAATTAAGCATATCACGTTTGTAAGCATTTGATTGTTTACAGAACAAGGACAAGATCATCATCTGAATGGGAAACTCCTCAGCAGAGGGACTATCCTCTTTATTTGGTGTTGATATATCATTTACTTCAGTTTGCTCATAAATGTCACACTGGTAGCTACACTGATGCTACAACAATAATCCAAAACACCATAGTGATAACCTTGACTGATACAAAGTTCTAGCTGATTCCGGATTTAACCAAAGACTATTTAAATCAGCAGGAAAAACTGCCACTGACTTCAGTGGGCTTCTGAATCTGGGCCTTCCAGAGATATTTTCTCCTGAAACGAATCCTAGCATATTTAAGTGCCAATATCCCACTGGAACTAGATTTAATCTCTTAGAAGATCTCAAGATGTGCTTCCTCCATTTCATCACAGATTTAGTGAGGGATTCTATATTGCTTCCTTCCTGCAGCAAATATTTAAAGACACGCAAAATACTATTTATTACTTCTCCCTTCCTTCCTTTTTACTTCCCTGCTCTGGCAGCAGGCCCCAAAGGGACCAAAATAGAGAAGGGATGAATAACAGCTTATTAAAAGAGAAAAGGGAAGAATTCTTCTGATTACTTCTTTACCTCTCTGTCCACTGTGTTTTGCAGCTTTCATGGCTCTTAATGATTCCTTTTATCATAAACTGTGAGCCACTCATATGCTACTGTTGACCTAATTTTTGGTACTTTGCTGCAAAAGCTCCCGGTCTTGTAAGATAACAACCTCTTTCAGTTGATATGGACTAGAATAAGAGGTTGAACATCAGCCAGCCTAAAAGGAATGTCTGTCAGCAGACAAAGCCCCATGCTGGAGACTGAATGGACTACAAGGAACATAGGGAAGTCAAGCATAATTAAATATGCAGGAGCTATTTTTGAAGCTATTGAAATATGAGACAATTGAGTAGAAAAGAGCCAAGAGATTCAATTACGTTAGAGACGTACAAGTGAAGTGACACATCCACGGTTGGGACCCCGTGAGCATTTGTTTGAATCTTGGAAAAGTCAAGACCTTGCAAACCAATAGTTTCATTTAAGCAAATAAGAAATGGGGCTAGCAGAGATGAGCGGCCTGCACAGCCCCGGGATCTTAGGAAAAAAGGCAGGATAAAGACATAGACATAAACTCTTGAGAAGTCTTTGGGTACTATGGTTGTATTTGGGTCTTGAATGCCCCTGTAGTGAGAAAGCAGCTGTGATCTTTATGTGGGAGACACTAAAACAGATATCTGAATCTAGACCAGCAGGCACCTTTTCAAGGTACTATCCCCAAGCAAACTAAGGCTTCCATTACACATCAGGTAACTGCAAGTTAGAAAGTGGGGATTGTTCTCAGAGACGACAACCATAAACCCTAGCTGTTCATTACAGATTTCTGTGGAAAGGTGAACGAAGTTCCTCCAAAGGGATCCAGCTTAAACAAATACTAGCCATTGCCACAGTCAAGAGAGAGGGAAAAAAGAGAAAGGAAGGCAACTCCGAAAGATTAATTACGCCCGCCCAAAATCTGCCACCAGCTCTTGAGGAAACTAGGTGATGTCCTTAGTGTTTTTAGATAGCTAAAGCACTTTGTATCACCAGCTCTCTAGAAATTTGTCATCAGGGTCCTTCCTTGATTTATGATCCTGTTCATGGAAGGACCTCTTTGGGGGTCACTGCAGACAACATTAACACGTACTGAGCTAAGCACATTTCTGACAAGAGAGCCATAGCAGTGCCCAACTGAGCTCCTTTGAAAATCGTTCCTTATGTTTCAGTCTTTTTGCATTCTTTGAATTACTTATTTCCAATTCTCCATACATAATTTGATTATTACTGTTAGCCTCTATGATTAAGAATTGTAAAAGCAAAGAACGATAGACCAAAGGATTTGAACTATTCAATTTTCTAGAGTTTTGAGTTCACAAGGCTCATGGAACTAAATGCCGAAGTTAAACATCTTGGTTAGCTATTCCTTGCTCAAAGGAATTTGATCAATTAAATCTCTTACAGATGTTTGGATGAATTATGAAGTTTTTAAGAGTTCATTCCAGATGACAAAAATTAGCTAAAGGAAAAGAAACCATAAAACCATTCTTCTTAGGCAGAATAAGTAAAAATGGGAAGCACTTACATTTTCTTTTTATAAACTATTTAGTAATATTTATTTAATGATTACCCAATTCAGCTACTGTAACATTCTTTAATAACTCATAAAGCATATTTTATGCCAGTCATGAAGTTTAATGGCATCACAGTGGGAGGAAAATGTATCTTGACATCAAGTCTTTGAAAGCAATGGGAGAAAATGAAGCTTGGGTTTTTGGAAGGGAAAAATATTGGAAGAGTAAATGCTTTCTTCCAGCTTCTTCAACTGTGTACTGTAGCCAGGCAGCTATTATATGCTATTCAAGCCTGTCAGTTGAAGAGCCTCATGCATATTAGAGTAGATAAAAAGTTGTGAGCAAGTTAAATTTAGGCCTTATTACCTGCATTATGTTAATGCCTCTAGGTGCTAACAGATTGAGACCCATTGTGATAGACACTATACAAGCACATAGCCAGACAGAAGTCATTCAGGGCATGGACTGAATCAAAACAGACAAGACAGAAAAAGGGTAGGAGGTTTAGAGATGAAAGCAGAGAAAAATAAAGGACCTGACACAGCCAAGGGAAAAACTGTGTATGATTTTTTGGCAAAAATATATTTCATCTATAAATGAACATTTGTCAAAGCCATAAAATATGTTTTCAGGAGCTAAGTTCTTCCCTGGGCACATGAAAGAGAGACACCCCAGATGCCCAAATCTTGTCTTCCAGGATTAAAAGATCTGGATCCTGCACCTCCTGAAGTGATCTACCAGCCAGGTTGCTGCTGTTCTCTTTTCTAAGATGCTTCCTTTAAGACAAAATGGTGCGGTTTTGTTAAATTTCATCGGGCTCTGCAGCACAGAAAAATTATTTTCAAACCATCTCCTACTAAAGTGCAAACCTACATCTCCAGCGGCACCATCCACTCCACCAGCACTCTACCCAGCAGACTGCAGAGTCTTATACTTCAGAAGCACTTTTTTTTTTTTTTTTTCTGATGCTGTTTTGTTGATCCTAAGCTTCCTTTGGACGCTTCGCTTTCTCTTCTGACCTTATTAAGCAAATAGCAGCCAGTTTGTAAACCTTCCTAAGTGCGCCCACAAGGACTCCTTTGTTCACGTTAGGACCACCGGTAGAAGAGCTCACTGACAGCTCTGACATCAGGTACATCAGGCAATAGGCTTTTACACAGAACTTCAAAACAAATCCAAGTTATCTACCAGATTACCCAGATTTAATAACAATCACTGAGTTCTGAACTGATATGAGTGCAACTCGAAGCTGTGATAAAGGAGGCAGGAAAAATTGTTTCTGCTCCGCTGAATATGGTCATAGACTATTTTATTTAATAGCTAAATACTTACACAGAATGATTTAATACAAGGGGACACAGAACATGTATGTGTTTAGATATCAGATTAATAGCTGACAAGCTCCATCATATCACAGCTTTATTTCCTTGGCTGTTATATAATTTCCATTTTAATGTCCTGAAAGGTGACTATTGCACAGTGACAGAGAGAGTTCCCATGTTCGCAGGTTTGGAATAGCTGTCACTGCACAACGGCCTGAGACTTCTCTCGAGCCTTATGTTGGAAGGATGTTAAAAAAAATGCACCCTCAGGAATCGCCTAATTCCTCACTGCAGCAGCAAATGAAGACCTGTCATTCTGGTGAGTGTTATTTTGAAGCTTACAGAACAGCGGATGGCATGCCTGAAGGCAGGCAAATATCTTTGAATTGTCTCTATGTTTCCCCAGAACTCCTTATATTTCAGTGGAAGGAAATTTAATCCTCCCTCCATGACCCATTTCCAATTGTACCTGTGCTTTCTGGATACCCAGGAGGCTCTCTCATGTTACCACAGCATAAGTTATAACAAAAGATGCATCAGAACCATTTTCCTCTGGCTGGGCAAGTTTGTCTTCCCTCTCCAAGCCACTTTCATAGTGACTTTTTTTTTTTTTTTTATCAGGTTGTGAAGAATGGAATTTCATATATCAAAAGTTTAAGGGGTCAAATCAAACCCCTGAACACTGAAATCAAAACAATTCTGTGAAGAAAAAAAAATCTAAAAGCTGGTGTAGTTTAAAGCTGGAATATGTGCCAGAAGCAAATAAGTTACATGGCCAAGGTGAGTACCAAGAACATTGTTTCACAATTTTCTATGGCAAGTGATACAGCCCCTGTTCATATGAAGGCCTCCAAGACTCTAATTTATTTATCCTCACAACACATTATACTACAGAGAGAGAAGAGATATTTTTCTTTTCATTAAGGCAGAGAGGGACTGAGGGACTAGACCAACATAAAATACACTTAGCTACCTACTTCCCATTGAAACGGCATTGAGGGAGAAGTAAAATGAACAGCATGTTTACATAATTTATTTACCTTTATTGCTATTACCAACAGAACTCAACAAAAACATATCAGGGAAAAACAATCTGAGCATCCTCTGCAATCTGAGAGCTCAGGGAAGATAAATCAGAGTATATTCAGACTAAACGCACTCCATTTCACATGCCCCAGCCCTTTCTTAGTGACTGATTAATATTTATGCAAACTACCACTTCAATTAGAAACCTAGTGGGATTAATTGGATGGAAAGATATTTGTAATGCAACAGATAAAGGGAAAAAATATAAAAGAACACTTTTCTCTTTGTCTGTTGCCACCAAAATAATGCAAGCAGTTACAGGTTTAGTACAGGGATGCACCCCCTAACGTGTTTCCAAACTAATAACCTTTGAAACACATTTGCAGCCTTGGAGAGGTGGCAGGAACACACCGGGGAATAAGATTTGATTTAAGATGAACACTGGCTCGTGCACTCATTAAAGCAGCTTGCTCGACAACAAAATGTCGTGGGGTCACATCCAAACTGCAGACTCGGAACAATCTCTGCTTTGATAATCTTATCTCCCCACCCCATGGGCTGCAGGAAATGGATTGGGCACCTTGATCGTGGAAAACCAAGTTGTTAGACGGGGTGCAAAGAGCTGCCCTGCCAGGCTGGTGGGTCCCTGCGGTGTGTGGCTGTCTGCAAGGTGTAGGAGTCACATGTACAGCAAGGAGCTTCAAATCTCAGTTTGAAAACTTCCCTTTTTTGCTAACAAACTGCTAAAGAAGATCCCACTGAGGTGCCAGGTAACATTTGTGTATATTTGGCAGACCAGTTGACATTTAAAACAACAATAAAAAAAGTATCTGAAGAGGAGAAAAATAAATAATTGAGACCCTCGAGTGACACCGGAATGGAATAAAGACCTTGCCACAGAGTTTCAGTCACAGACATCCTTCTACTTCCTGACTGTATTTCAGTAGGTGCCTATGTCTTTTTTGGATCACATCAACCTTCCCAGCAGCAGCAGAAATCCAAGATCACAGACAGGAACCTTTTTTCAGACCTTGCTTGAAGCAAAAGTAATCATTGACTAAAGGTACCCTGAATTCAGCACCTAACCTGGCAGCCTTGTGCTCATTGAGACTGCAGGAAACTTCATCCTAGACAAGTTACTGCTGCTTGTGCTCCCCATCGCAGACGAGCTGCTATTTCCCAGGGATGCAGAACAAGGCAGTAGAATAATTTTGAGGAGACCACTAGCATAGGATCTATCTAAAACACATGCAAAGAGCCCCAAGCTTTTTGGGGAAGCTGACTAAGCCTTCCACTTAGTTACAAATTGGAGTCAGTCCATATTCACAGAACCATTTCCCAAACCTCATCCTCATTTTGAGCAGCCCCTGCTGATTTAAAGCTCAACTCTGACGTCAGAGAAATCAGTACAGGTTAGACCTGGCTCTCCAGGTAGGAGCTGGATATGGTCAGCACTGAACTTTGTGTATGGATTACGTTCACACAAGAGTTTAGATCAGAATCATTGATTCTGGGAATTTTAATAGTCTGGTTGTTTGGACTAAGCTTTTCTCAGTATCTTTATGGCAAGGGCTGCATGGCAGCTGCTGGGAGGAAAAGCCTGGTCCGTGACCTGCTCTTTAACAGCAGTTCCATTGCTTTGTCAGCCCTGCAACCACACGAGCCATTAATTACCCCCATGATTCCGGTTTTCTCTACCTCCGTGTAGCTGACACGCAGGCATTCATGTTAGTTGTTCAGTTTTTACAGCTCCATTTTTAAAGTCAGCTTAAATATAAAAAGGAAGAAATTGCTTGCTCTGGGTTTTAATGATACCACTATATTTAGTCAATGGTTTAACAATATTTCAACTGCAAGGTAGCTGTGGAGAATCTACTTTTGTACGGCACAAACTCACTAGCAGTAGGTTTTACCGAAAAGAAAAATATCTCACTAGACTCATACCTATGAAAATAAAGATGCAATTAAATCTCTGCAATTAAACAGAAAACTGTGAGCACAAATTTCCATTTCCTCTGAAAATTTTTATTTCCATCTCCAGCAATGCATCACTTAAGCTAAAACCTGAGTCTTAGAAAACAATATTTACTATTTACTATTACGCCCCAAGACTACGTGAGGCTCTTATCATATATACACAAGGTCTCCGGCTCTAAGCTGAGGTGGAGCAAGTGCCACAAGCCGTGGGGTGCATATTTAGGGTCATCAGTTTGTTTATATCATACTCTAGTGCAGAACCTGCTCGTCTGTCCACAATACATTAAATAACTGCCTGCATTTCCCACTACTTGGGTAGGAGATTTTACCAGACCGGAGCAATCATCACTAAGCCCATGTTCCCAGTTCCATGAACACACTCCTCTCCAGGCACAATGAACCCAGATTTTTCATCCATTTTCTCACAAGCATAACTCTTATCTCGGACAAATTCCCTGACTACATGCATCAGTATGAGAAGAGAAGCAGGTCCTATTTCCCTTCTACATGCATCAGCTTCCCGGTCTGCTCCGCACAACGAATACATTAAAATGTATGAGAATTTCTGTAAGCAGTCAGGTTCTTCTCTTTCATTGTTGAAACAGGAGGCTAGCTGCTTCAAAAATAAATATTCCAGCACCTTTCCCACCTCCTTTCCAACTGATCATATTCTCCCTCAAAACTTGTGTCCCAAAACACTACTCCAAACCATTGCAATACCATATGGACAAATTGGGCTTGAGACAAAGAAAAAAGTTCCAGCATTTTAAATGGGGGAAAATAAAAACCTGCTTCATTTTGTTCATTTTGCTGTCCTTTTAAAATGGTTATTGCAGATGGCAGAAATAACTGTTTGTCAATGGGAAAAATTATGGAGCAAAATGTTTCAGCCTAAATTATTCAGCTAATGGTTATTACCCCTGCAAAGCAGAGTAAAGAACTATGTGATGCTGCTAGGGCTGAAGCAATTCTGCTGCGCTACGTACAGCGGCGATGCGCGATGCCTCCCTCAAGACGGCGTTCGGAAGCTCGGCTTTCCTGAAGAAGAGCCGGCCGCCGCAGAGGCGCTTGCTAACAGATTTCAAGAGCTCCATCACCCTCTCGGGTATTTGGCTTTTTCACTTTCGGCAGCAAGTGAAGAGCCGTCTGCGCGAGCCCGGGGCTTTGTCTGCAAGGCTGCTCTGCTGCTACAGGCTTTAAGCGCTGCCTCGTGTAATGCTAGTTCTTTCCTGCTGCTGTTCGGAGGCGGTTTCTGCTTTGATGGACAAGATGCTGGGTACATGCTTCCTTCAAACAGCTTAATTCACAGATTCCTCAGCCTCCTTGGCATCTCAGAGTGGGAAACAGCTCATATGTATAGTGTGCTCTGTGTATACGTGCTAATTTTGGCAACCTTCTCGCTTAGCATAAGAGATGTAGGATGCCTTTGGCTACATGCCCTTCTCAACCCCTAAAAAAGGGTGCCCTGTCAGTGGTTAGGAGAGCTGCCAGATTAGGCAGTTTGCCTCTCTCACACCTGCTCTTCCTATGGGAATAGCTGCAGACAGAGCGGGTCAGATTGATTAGGTTATGGATGGCTCTTGAACAGAGCCCCGCTCAGCCCTGAGCTGGTGCCGCTCCAAAAGGCACAGGGGAAACCATGCTCTGGCACAAGCCAACATACGCTCATCTGCATTTCATTTCCATCACACTTTCTGCTGCTCCTTTGCTGAGCAAATCTCTGCGGCGCGAGGCGCAAATGTGCCTCCCATGCCGTCACGTTAGCTTTTCCCAACTAGTTCAAGACAACAGCTTTTCCTCGGTGCACAACTTCCTTCCCCACCTACACTACTGCTTTCAGCTTCAACAGCAGATGGAACAGCACAGTGAGGGGGACGCAGGGCTTTGACACCGCTTTAAGTCCCCCACGAACAGCACTGTTTTCTCTCCAGGCTGCACTCCGGCAGGAGATGCCTGGTGTTATCCAACACAGACATCCCCTCCTCCTTTCGTCCTCATTAGGAGCACTAGGTGCTGTGTCCCACCAAGCTCGCCGTGCCCATTCGGGCAGTCCTGCATCATGAGCATTGGCAGCAGCTTCACAGCTCCCTCCTGGCTGGCACTCACCACCACCACCCAGGATGAGCAGAGGAGGACAGCAAAAAAATGTTGGTTATGATGTACTGATACTACGTCTTGAAAGCTCATGTGGCCCTGCAGATCAAATGATTACACTCTTCATTTCCTTTGTGTACCCATATATATATGTACACATACAGACACATAAAAATAGCTCGATTCTTAGATGTGCCAGTCATCTTTAATGGTAACATGTATTCAGTACGTGACAATCTCACAAGCGTGTTGGGAGATCCACATGGCAGGACTCATCTGAATCATCTTCATCTAAGCTGATCTAAACTCAGAAGTGAAAAAGTTGCCTCATTTTGAGGGATTAGTGTCTGCCATCCCTCCATCTCTCTCAATTACTAGTCCCCAGCTGCGGGAAACCAGACACGGCTTCAATACGAGTCAAACAGAAACCCCCTTCCTGGCGCCTCGGCGCTCTATTTATCCAGCACACCTGGCAACACTGCCCAGCTACCCGCATAGTTACATTGTGATTGGTTACACGCAGCTCTTCGCGCGCAATGCGGCGCACGAGATTGGTTGTTGCTACCCGAGGACGCGGTTATTTGATTGGCCCGCACATAAGCCCCGCCCACATCTCGCTCCGCAGGGCCAAACTCGCTTTCAGTTTCGCTCCTTCCCGCTCTCTCGTTTCTCCAGCTCATGACCTACAGTAACCCCGTCCCCTGTGCCCTAATTCCACTCCTCTACCGATCTTCCCTTGGAAAACCTCCATTAGCGAGGTATTCTCCCACAATTGATAACAAGTGTATTAAATGTGTTTCTGCATACCAAGTATGGACTATTTACCAGTTTCACAGCACAGCAGTGAGCCATAAGTCATACTTTGAGAGCCATTAGAAGGGTTTGAGCTGCTCTGTACTTTGGAAGTTTGAAGGGGACAGGTTTGCCAAATACACTGTTCTCCTAACACCCCTGCTCAGTATTGCTATGTAACATGCCTAAAATCAGGAAATGTTAACATTAAGAAGACATACCACCAGAGACCCGCATTCCTTAGTGACTGATCCCATACCAAGACGCTCTAAAAGATCATGCCATTTTTTATCCATGACAGATATCAGAAGATGTAACAACAAGAACAACACTGATGATAACCTAGCTGCAAGGAGAATTATTACTACAGTGAGGATTGTGCAGCATCCTGGAGCAAGCTCCGAGTTGGACTTTATGGCCATGCTGAAAGAGAGTCTTTAGCATAGCAATAGAGATGTTAAAAGGAAGAGTATCTGGCAGCAGAGAGAAGGATGTTTCTCGAGCAGTGATATACGCTACAGGTATATTTTCATGACCAACTTCTCAGCAGCACAGCCAGCTGCAACCATGAGCTCTTCCTGCTGCTCACCCTTCGCCCCATCCAGCACCCTGTCCTTTTTCTGGATTGATTTTCATCTTGATCTGACTTCAAACCACGTATCGCGTCTCAGCTTCCTGCTGTTGCCCCACTAACAGATAGTTGGCTGTCAATGACCTCTTGAAGTCTTTCCAGTCCTGTTTTCTGTCAAAGCAGTGCAGCCATTCTGAAGTTTCAGGCTTGTCCAGCAGAATCCTAGTGAACAAAGTCTAGGAAACAAGATATTCCCTAAAGTGACGCCACAAATGTGAAAATGGACTGCATAAGAATATCAGAAAAGCAGCCTTTTTGATGAAGGGTGTTAATGGTCTCAGCCTGTTCCAGTAAGAAGCCTCTGTGTTTAGTTAAAGGATTCAGTTTCCTTTAAGAAACTGTGTCACCGGAAGGCATCCCTAAGGAATTCCTCCCAAGAAAGAGGGAGATCAATAGTGGAAAACTGGAAAACAAATTCTGTGGTGTTGCTTCCCTTCTCCCCCATGTCCTGATTGTAAATTTGAATAAATTATACAAGACAGTCTGACAAGGGAGCACTAATGGGCGATTTGCCTCTTGAGAAGTGCATTAATGGGTCATTAATGTGTACCCTGCAGTGTTCTACTGTTAGGGCTCGCTAGATGTTTTGTATTTTTTAAAAAAGATTTTTTTTTTAAGCAACAAGAAAATTGACTTCTGTTTTTCTCACATCTACTGAGTAAATCTTTAGATGCTAGAGGGATAATAGAGGGCTATCCCAAGTCCTAGTCATTACACTGAGAACTGAAGATGTCTGGCACCTCATACAAATAAGCCCTAATGGAGAAAAAAATAACTGAGTGCATGCATTTGTACCTGGACTGTATGCACACACTGGATGGAAGGATCTTCACATTCTTGCCCTTATTTCAGAATACACGAGGCACAGGTTTAGCGCTGATGTAGGAGAATTAAGAGTTGACAAAAAGTGATACAACAGTATAAGAGATGACCTAATTTTTCTGTTCTGCATGTCTTCTCACTCTTGTCCATACAAGTTTGGGAATGAGAAAACAAGGTTTAATATCACCACAGGATTTATTGTGCTATGAGAGCAGATGTTTGTGCCAGGACAAGAGTCCTCTGTAATTTGAAAAAAGCTGAAAATAGAAAAAGAGAAGTGCATTCCTACCATGCCTCAAATTGCCTGTAATCTTTGAAAAAACAATTAATCATATTCATGTTAAATGAAGTCTTTAGCTTGACTGCTTCCCAGCCTGAGAACATAGCTTGGAGTTTCTACAAAGAGAGCAGGTGCTTTTGTAAAGATAATTAGTGCACTGAGATTTTTGGAAGAGGACAGTACCTGTCTAGTTCTCATATGCATACAGCAAACCCAAGAATAAAAGACGAGACACTTACTTTACGCACAAGTATGCTTAAAAGCAGTAATAAGGCTGAAGATACCATCTTTGTACAAGTTGAGCACCATTACTTACAGTGCTCAAAGACTGCAGATAGAAAAATCCTTTTCATAACAGTTTGAGTTAATAAACCAAATAACTCATCAATGCAGACACTAATGAAGTGAAAACTGAAGGTAAAGCAATGTAAAAGATCAGGTCAAGGAGTACTTAAAGACACAACCAGAGTCAGTGGAAAATAGGTCAGTGTCCTGCTTAGAGGCTTTTCCTCCCCCCAGCTGCAGGTACTTGCCTTTGAGAGCAGGAACCAGGTTCAGATGCCAATTGAACAAAGGTCTTATTAAGTCTTTATCTTATCTAACCCCTGTGAAATTAAGGGACCAAATAAAACATGTTACTCCATCCCACTTCATCTAGAAAGCATTATTATTGAGTTTAGAGTGAAAAGTGATTATTATTTTGTTAATTATCAGCCACAGCACAGTATCTTTTAGTACAGCAACCTTCCAGCGAATCTGGGTTCCAGAATATATGCCTGTCTTTTAAAATACAAAGCACTGAATATAGTGAGAGGAGCAAGTCAGTTTGCAGCCTATAGATTATCAAGAGGAAATAGTGATCAAGCCGACCACACGGGATGGTTTTCAGTCAGAACTAAAAGAAATGGATGAGGGAATAATTCCATGTTACCTATTGAATATTAATTTAAGAGACATTCTTTGTTGTGAGCTTGAAAGGACAAATTTTGAATTCTAATTTCCAGAGAAGGCAAAGACACTTATAGCAATTGCCTTTGTGTAATTGGTAGCATAGAGACTGTATACAGGGGTATAGGACAATGCATCTCATAAGGAGTCAAAGATAAATGACTTAATCTGAGAACTACAACTCTAATTATATACATCCCTCTACCCTAAAGGGTTTTATTTTGCTATAGTTGCTTTTAGAGCCATTAAGAGATTGTTACGTTACACTTCCATTAGTGTGGGGGCATGTGCAAATATGCACATATATGCCTAAAGCCTAATTTTATATTAAATGCATTCTAATATGAAATTCAAATCCAGTTTGTTTATATGAACAGTATTGTCATCATTAAATGTTAGTGTTTAAAAAAATACTGATAATCACATTTATGCATTGAAAGGGTTTGTAAGAGAATAGAATTCACTTTAAAAAATGAATTAAGAAATATTTATAAAAGAATAAACAAAGACTGAATCTGGTTACAAATGCGTTATCTCCTTAGCAACACAAATCTCAGCCTAAGCTTTCCCTTTAAGCTTAAGCTCTGTTTAAAAAACAAAACAAACAACCCCAAACAGGATCTCCTCTGCTTCCGCAGTCATACTGATGCTGTGACTCCTCTATCCCAAAAGAAATTCGTTAAGATTTGCCTCTTTGGAAAGATGCACAATAACAATTCAGTTGAGAGATACAGATTATTGTCACCATTCCAGGAGCAACCATATTGGCAAGAATGTCTGTTGTGCTATGTGATGTAAAGAATTATGGAAAAATATTCCTGCTACTCTGAATTCTGAGTAGCTGAGGATGGCCCAGAGGCATTCAAAGAACAGATAATTTATTATGGAAGGTAGGATGTTAAATTATGAGACAAGATATTGATTTAGAAAAGACTTAAACATCCTTCCTTTTCCCATCCACATTAACAAACCTTCTCGGGTGGGTAAAAAATAACAAGTGGAAGGCGCGTCTCCATTTTCATATCCTGAAGAGCTTGGAGAAAGCTTTCCTCAAAAGCAGGACTTTTTCAGGAACCCCACCTTGATGCAAACAGCAATGCCAAGAAACCTAAATAACAGAACATGGCCATTTCCTGAATAGAAAACAGAGCAAATTTTGACATATCTCCACGTTTGAAGTTCATCTTCAAACACCCTCAAGATGGTCATCTTTTCTCAGAAGGCTTTGACAAGAAGAACATGAGGGTGTCCAGATGGGATAATGTAATTAGTTGTAGCTTGATGTACCGCTGGATTTTACAAACTTCCAAATGAGTTGGTTAACTCTAAGGTAGCACAAGAGAAGTTATTTCTGCTCCCATCTCCATCAGTTTCTAAGCTTTGAAAATAGCATGTTACACTGCGGATCACATGTGAACTTGCCTGATGTAGCCTATTCAGATGACGTGGATAATAGCAGGTCCAAGATTAAAACACTTTCAGAGGCTAAAGAGAAGGAGGAGTAAAAGTTCAGCAGCTTCTTCTTCCCTTCTTTCCTAAGCTCTCCGTCCAAAGTGTCACTTCTCAAAAATCATTGTATGACATGGCAAGGAAGGTTATTTGCAATCAAGTAAAAATAAGATTAAGTGTAGGATGCTTTTTTAAAAAAAAAAAAAAAAAAAAAAAAAGGAAAGAAAACAAACAAACAACAAACAACCCCCCAAAAACCAGTAGTTTTGTAAACTACCTGCACTAGAGACTCTCGGACCACCACTGATCCACACATCCAAGGCCGACCTAGAGTAGTGACCTAGACCTCACTGGCAGAGTGAGCTCCTCCAACAAAGTCACTTGTTCCATGCTGATGGCAATAGGAAAAAACAACAGTTCATTCTGCAATTTCCTTTGCTTCTGCAGCTGCATGATCATGCTCTGCCCCTTTCAAAGGGCATATTTTAAAGGTTACAATCTTGTTCTAGAAGGTAAATGCTTTTGTTTCAAACTGGTTGACAACTTAACAGGTCTATCCAAATTTTACAAATCCATGCAGGTTTTATTCACTATAAGCTGTCTCTCTTGTTTTCTTGAGAAAAATGAATTCAGCTAATACTTAATAAAAATGGATGGCTGCCTGTTACCTACAGCAGCTGTTCAAAGAGAAGCAAAAGTGAGAAAAATATGGCACTTTGACTAAATTGGAAATATGTTTTTTTGTTTGTTTGTTTTCGTCCCAGTCAATCAACTCTTGTACCTACTTCCAGTCTACAAACCATAATCAGGAGCACATGAATTAAAAAAATAGCATACACCTATAAGCAAATCACTAGGAAGGATATTCTTCAGGTTCAAAACTAGACCTCTGTACCACAGTGAACCTCACTAAGTTTTTTTTATGATAACAAATACAGTTTTCTTATTAGAAAAGGAATTCCCACCACCACAATAAACCTCATGCAACCAAACTGGGCAACCTAAATTACACAAACACAAATCCTAGTTCTTATTAGCATCAGGCTACATTTAGACATTTTCAAAATATTTCCAAGATACTAAGTGATCATATTTCAGCTTGCAAAAAGAGTCACAGCAAAAAGATGGATACGATAATTTGTGTTGTAAACTGCTGCTACAAGTGCTTCCTGCTGACCAGCAGCCTGGAATGTTTATCTTAGTGTTGCCCAGCACTCAAAAAGGCTACGGTCATCCTGCACCGAGTGCTCCATCCTACCCACTTTGCTGTAACAGTCGTGCCATTTGGTGCCTGCTCCTTTGATTGTGCACTTAGACTAACCACTGATGATCACCCCTAACATTTATTTCAATGAATTCAGTGAAATACTCTCCTTGTAAGGAGAGGGTGAGTACCCTGCTGTGGAATGGGCTCAGAAATAGCTATATATTGTTTTAAACACTCAACAAGTTGGTTTGGTTCTAGAAAATTTTAAAGACATTTCCGTCCTGTTCGTAAATCCTGTCAACAAGATAAATTCGGGACACTCCTTAATCATAGCAAAGATATAGAAAGAGAACCTATGGCATTTTGAAAGGAAAACTAGAAGCAAATCTTGTAATAAGCCAAGGTGAGGAAGACAAAAGGTTCTTCCATATTTTTCACTCATGTTTCCTACTAATTATCTGCTCAGAGTCTAAAACATTCTCTATCTCTGCAACTCTTTGAGGTTTAGGGATATCCTAAGCGGTGTCTCTCCAAGCACACTCCTGTATCATTGCCATTCTTTGTCCTTACTCTCCACAGCAGCAAAGAAAATGAAAGGTATAGTAGGTATTTCCTTATTCAGAATAGTGGAACTCTATAGGAGATTACTGCTAAGGCTGCTATTGTCATAATTTTTATAGAATGAGTTACCAAAACAAATTTACACTATGAACAAGAGATTCAGAGCCAATTCTGAACTAGGATGTCCCTATCAAAGAAGCACTAGTTAGTGCTAAGATCATCAAGTATATTCTATCATTGACCAAGAAATCCAGAAGAATAAACCACGGCATGAACAATATTTACCAATATATAATTCAGGGGCTCCCATAATGGGCGATAAGTGTGAAGACAGAAGAGAATTATTGAAAGTAGCGAGTAGCTAGGCTCTTTGTTATCTTAATCCTTATGGCCTAACTCTGTGTTCTCCGAACCGCTCGGCCCTTCAAAGCAGAGGGGGTAATTGAATTTCAATTGTATCATGGTCTGACTCAAAATAAGCCATAATGACTCTCATTTCAATATCGCCCAGTACTGATTTTTATTCTGGTTGTAGTGTCTGTTCCTTGCTGTACCAATTTCCATATGCTCCTTGCCCTGAATTTCAAAGAATAAGCTTTGTCTAATGGCATTGAATATTGAGATTTTTTTTCCCCCATGACTTCTGGGTGCAGTTTGAAAGGTGAGGGGGGAAAAAAAAAGTGCAACATGTAAATGAAAGATGTAGTGAACTATGCAGAGATAAACAGGTCCTGCAATTTAGTTAGCAATAGCTTGCTCTTCATTCCCAGAGGCACTAGTTGCTTTTATTATGATAATGACAACTGAATTTTATTCTCAAAATTGTGCAGATTTCTCACCTGACTAGCTTATGACAGTGTACTTCAGGTCAGACAGCAACACAAGCTGGGGTCTGTTCTTCTCATAGCTGTTCTCCTTATCAGTCTTTCTGTTGATTTACATCTCAACCTTGCCAATAATTCCAAATTTTACCTTTTAAGGTTTTTAAGAAAAAACAATCCTCATGCCTTCTTTCACAGGGCCTCCTGTGCATAAAGCACCCTACGTACCCTAAGTCCCAGCCACCTGTGTCCATGAATTTTGTTGACTAGTATGTGAATTAACAGACTTCTGCATCCTTGTTCTGTCAACACCATGCCCACCTACACACCGAATTTGGAAGTCACATTTTGGGTGCTATTGCAAGCCAACAACTCTCTGTAAGAGACTTAGTGACATTTATCAGTATGTTTAATTATTTATGTACCTTAAAGCATAGGGCAACTGCCAACTCAATTACCAATTACGCTGCTGGTCGGCAGGGTTATCTTGGGCTAGTTGCTGCCTTCTGCTGTTTTGCTTCCCCATATGTAAATGGTCAAACTATACTAGATGGCTTTGTGAAATACTTTGAAATACTGGATACACAGATGATAATACCTCCTATTTTAAACATGTGTATGTGCTTTTGGCAGGGGGATATTCACTGCACAGTACAAAGCTTCCACTTCTAGGTTGCTGGCTTTGAACCAGATTGGTAATGCTATCTCTGCAACTGTGTTGAACCATTTGTAATAACCTCTTTCAAGACAGAAATGATAGTGAAAACAGACTTGAAATTTTTGTTTCTACACAGGCCTCCTTTTCCAGGGCTGTCAAACTAGCACCTCTCACCTTCATTACTTTTGCTTAATAAAATAAATACAAGTGAAGTACATAGCCCACATCCATGCAGACAGGTCAAGAAATCAAAAAACTTGGATAAACACCAGCCAAGCCAGATGGAATGTTTAGTTGGGTAGCAGACTACATTAAAAAGCTGCATTGAAAGTTAAATCACAACAGTTGTTTTCTCAAGGTTGGTAAATTCATCCTCAGATATTGCTGCTGCATTTGGCTATGGCAATTACTGTTAAGATTGGCTTCGGAAACTTCAAGGTCCCAGCAGCGAGGAGTAGACTGAACGGTGCTCATAAATTTCACTGCACTGATTAAAATCTTCACAAGCTTCCCACACAACTCATACTGTGCTCACCAGCTCGCAATCCTGAGAATATCATCTCCAGCTAGTAGTGCAGTCTATTTAGGCCATTTTGGAGGAAAAAAAGTAAAAATCAGATTCTTCAAGCTGATCTTGCATTGCCACTCACGAAGACTTCTAAGACCATCTCTCTAAGTTATAGATAAAGACTTCTCTTTGAAGCAGACCCAAAAACCTCCCAAATATTTGAACTCTTTCAAGTAGCTCTTTTACTTATCAGAATAAACATTATTTTCACATTACTCTTAATACCTGATTTTTTTTTCTTTTAGATATTCCTTTGGAATCTTTACCATAGCTAAATTTTGTTATTTTCCCATATCAGTTTTATCTTTAGGAAACAAACAAACAAAAATAATAATGGAACAACTTTCCAATCCTGCCTCGAACTGAGCGGAAAACAAAAGCTGATATCCTGAGGGCCATTATTTTAATAGTTAAAGGGGCAAAGGATCAGGTAAAGGGCCCTGGAACCACAGGTCTTGGAAATCAGGATGCTCTGAGTAATCTAGTGAGCAAATGGAAGCGTAGCAGATTTTCTCATAGAGTCTAACCTGCAATCCAACGATAAATTAATTGTTCCCCAATGATTTTGATGGAATGCCTTAACCTAACCAAGTAGCTGGCTGGCCATGATGAGGAATTTGAAATTCCCTCTTTTATCTTCCCCCCTTTTCCGATTTTTTTCCACTTAAAATACACCCTGAGTTTAGGGATACACCCTTTGGACTGCTTGTAAAGTACGTTGGCCAAGGAGCTGTGTTACACTCATCTGCGGAGGCAGCTGCTCGCCCACCCTTCTGTCTGGAGAGGAGATAAATACAGAGGCTCTGCAGAGTCTTGTCTTCCCACTGTGCTTGCCTCCTTAATCAAAATCCACCACTGCTGCCAACTGTCAGCAGACTTACGCTTTATAAATGTTGCAGTTCAACAGGCGCCAATGCTGTATGTTATAATAACAAAACCAACAACTTTCATCCTGAGAAGCAGCACACTTGCTATTACTTTCAGCTTTATTTTCGTTTTCCAAGCAGTCTGGCAGCCTCAGGTGGGGGTTGAACATTCGTTGTTTTGTGTGAAAATGCTAAAGGTTAAAGCTGAATTTACCCTGCTATTACCCTGAGAATCAGAAAGCTTGAACAGCAAAGAGAACATATATCTAACATTATGCAACTAAACCGAAGCCTCCTCAGACTTCAGAACTTCAAGGTTCTTCAGAGCTAATTCATGGAAAACAACTAATGCAAGCACCGTGGATTGGGCCATGCAGGGTGGCACCTCAAGAACTTTGAAGGGAGGGAAGTCTCCCAGCTTGGGCAACCAAGAGAGGTCCCAGAACCAGGTCAAATGTCCTTTGCTTCTGTCCTCAGCTCTGCTACCAGCCTGCAAAAGGCCCCAGACAACTAAGTTTTCCCCGAGCATCTGCTCCTCTTGCATTATATGCAAGTGTATCTTGCTTTGATCAGGAGGTTGGACTAGAGCTCTGTAAAGATCCGATCTAACCACATTTCTGTGACTTGACACAGAAAGTTAAAACAGCTCCTATTGGCTTTAGGAACTGCACCTCACATTATGGAGCTCCACTTTTTCAGTCGTCCTGCAGGTCACGGCCTCCCTGAGCCTACGTGGGCTGGGGGACGTAGTACATACGTACAGTTCCAGAAAGAATTACACAAATACAGAATATCAGAACAAACATTAATTTTCTGTACCTTACTAGAGTAGGGCAACTAAAAGTATAGTCTGATACAAATCCCCTATAGAGCTTGGTGGTGGGCATAGTATGTTTTCTCCAGTAGAAAGGCTTTTGTTGTTATTCTTCCATTTTTTCTTCCATTTCTGATTACTTAACTCCACTACAAAGTGTCCTGACTCTTAGCAGCACAGACATTCATTTACATAATTTATGGCATTCACCCAACAGCTGTAAGAGTCACTCAGTGGCACAGAAAAACATACAGAAATGTTTGACCCTCACTTGGCTTTGCCCATGGCTACCCAGATGTCCTGCACAGAAAAATAAACAAGTTGCTGTAATAATTTTTAACATGTAAAATGAAGTGATAGTGGACAAGAGGTTTTCAAGCACGCGCCTTCTGCATGAGTGAGCATAAACGAAAAACTTATGAAAAAGAAGAGGTTTGGAGAACAGATATCAAAAACTCTCTTTTGAATCTTGTGCCTGCTTTGCCAAATTAACAGAGCAAGGAGATGAGCACAGGCTTGACTCTAGCCTTGATGGAGTGCTGTTTTATTAGCATCTCAGAAAATAACATCTGGCTGCATAATTATCTGTGGGATTCCTCTTGTGGGAGTACAGTGGATTCTGGATGAGTAGAAATGGGGAAAGAGTCATGATCAGTTTTGATGAAGAAGACAGGAACTAATCCCTCCCAAACCAGGCTTGTTTAAGAGGGAAGAGATTGAATAGAACCACAAGGTTAAGAAAAAAGAAATCAGTTTGGGATTGGAGATTTAAACAGTATCATACTGAGATTAAAAGGGTTTTATTTTGAGCAGGGGAGAACAGGCACTCTCTCAAAGGAAGAGCCAGAGCCATAAGGCCAGGTGCAAAAAGAGCCAAATCTGATGACAACAAGCTTAAAGATCCTAGCCAGAATGTCCAGATTTACAGCAATGCCCCTACAAGACTCAGCAGGATCGGCCCCTGTTGAGAACACCACGTAGCATCGTAGACTAGGATTTAATACGATTCTTTCAGCACAGAGAAGTATAGGTGAAAGGAAAATGAAAATACAGAGAGGTAAAGAAAATCCCTAGACATAGAAACAGGCTGGTGGCAAGGAGGAACATTTTATGGTAAGCAGATGGATTACTGAAGGTTTATTATCTGATAGGGAGCAAGTCCTGAGCAAAATTCCTGCAGAAGGAAGCATGCTTTCAGCCTTAGACCTAATCCTTGGAGAAACAACCAAGCCACTTCATGGAGAACAAGGACACCAGAGAAATGGGGGAATTCTGCAGTAGAGCTGCTGCACTCAACTCTTGGAGATGGAGGCTGGAATATATCTGTGTGTTCTGAAGAAGGCCACAGTCAATCATTTAAAACAAAAACATCCACCCGCAGTTGGAACTAGAAGACTGGCAAAATCGCAGCTCAAATGCTTCTTGCAGCTACCAGCACAAGGTATCAAAACGGCACAAACTACCGCCACAACAATAACAACAACAACAAACAAGCTAGGCCATGGAAATAACTTGCAGACAGCGAAGGACTAGATTTGAGACAGTGAAAATAAACTTAATTAGGAAAAGGATTGTTTTTGTTTAGTAAGAGAATAAAGAACCTGAGTTCTTTATTACCTTAGGAAGGATAAAAAGTTTCTGCATCCAAATAACTCTAGGTTTAAAAACATTTTGAGACAGTCAGAAAAAGAGGAAGTCACAATGTTTCCAACTCACATTTGTGGCTTCTGTGAAAGAGATGCTGCCAATCCCACGAAACAGAGCAAGGATGAGAGGCAAAAAGGAGGAAGACTGTTACCTCAAGAGACAGTAGATTTGAAATAATTAAAAAAAAAAAAAAAAGAACAGAAAAAGATAAATAGCTGTTCACATACCTGTTTAGTCTTTCAGCTAAGAGCAGACTCCTCAGATGGATATCATCCCATGCAGGCTTCAGCACAACACCCCATGAACTATCCTCCAGCTGGCTTTAACCTCCAGGTTAAAGGGAGCCAAAACCAATCTTGTTTCCACCCATGAAAACAAGTGTCAATGAGGGAGAAGGCGCAGGTGCTTTTAATCTGGAGATGACCCATGCAAGGATAGTGCTCCTTCCCTTAGCCAGATGAATCGTGTTTCTTCCAGAGAAACTTTGTACTGGGCATGTAGGATACACGATGCTTTGTAGCAACAGCTGATTCATCTGGGAAAGAGAGAGTTTTACAGTGAGATTCTCTAACATTAAGGATCAGTATTATCAGAAAAAAATAAGGCATGAATGTAAATACACTTTTAAAACAAGAACTGCAGGGTATTTTTTGAAAACTTGACTAACAGCCTCCCAGCAAACACTCTGCTGTGCTTTATAAGACGGCTTGAACAAGCTTTACTGTGCAGGAACACGTCTCTTCAACACTCGGCTAGCACCAGCTTGGCTCTGCACCTGATAGAGGTCCAGATATGCCTTGGCAGTAACTGCCTTTAGTTTGTACTTCAGACCATCATGAACTTCTTTATTCAGACCTTGGCAAGGTCTCTTTGGAATAGGTTGCTCTACTGCTCCATGTTAAAAATTCATTTAGGAAGACAGATCCTAGCACAGTGCATGCACAGCTGGCAGGATGGCCACAGGAGGAGCACGACTGAAAACAAGAGAACAGAGAGACGCCTGCAGTGCTCTGCAGACCACGTTGGTCCTTAAAAACCTAGATTCATTTCCCAGGTGTCACACATTCCTGCATGATTCAAGACAAGTCTCTGCCACATGGTCCCTATCCCCTCTCTCATTAAAAAAGGGCAAGGCTGATTTTTTTGCAGCTTTGGTTAGGCTGGCTGCTGTTAAAGACAGTTAAAATGACTTGGGTGTATATAGCAACCTGCACAAACAGCCACTAATGTCCTTGAAGTGCAGTAAGCAACAGAGCTATTAGAGGTGTCTTTGTGCACAGCCTGCAAAGCTGTAGGGCTGGTTACAGCACTTAGGTATTTCATTCCTCAACAGATTTTACATTTGATAGACAGGACTGTCCAAGATGTAATAAGCAGAAAGTAAACACCAGGCATGTAAAGGGTTGCTTAAGAGGGCAAACCAAGTTGCAGATACAAGCAGTGGGAAAAAGTAACACACACAACAGGAATAAGAAAAATAGCAGCCAAGGAGCGTGCCCCAGGAACTAGCTTAAGATTTGCAAAGAACTAGATGTTGCCCACATGGCAGCAACCCCTGTGTGCCCGGGTGTCCTAGCATACAGCAATCGCTCTGACTTTGAAGGTCTCCTTTCCTTCTCAACATGCTTTCCACATTCCCAGGTCTTTAATTCCTATTAAGCAGGGAGTTGCTAGAAACACAACTCAGATATGTACAGTGCAATTGCACACCCACGGCTAAAGACCAAGGCGTTGAGCAGCAGACCAGAAGACAGCGAGGTGAGGGGGAGGCTCCTGCAGCATCCTGGGCTTCTGGAACTTCAGAAGAAACTTCACAAGAAACATTATCCTTGACTTTAGCACTTCAAGAGACAATTAGAAGAAATCATCCAGCAATGAGAAATCGTTATTAAATCTGCAGCGAGCTATCCACTAGGGTGTTTTGTTAAGACTGGGCTTTTAAGAGGAGCCTAAAACACTAACGCAGTATTGACAGCATTTGTAATGAGGAATCAACACTGAGACTACACACAAAACCCAAGGAAAAAGATAAGGGGCTTTTGCAGACAGAGCAAGAGCAACTGAGAATAGCTCTTTTCTAATGCAATCCCTGCTTGAATCGTGAGACTTGATAATCTCTCAGGAAAACTAAACCTCAGGTCTGGCTAGAAAAAATTCAAATACTTAGACTGTTTGTTTTTGCAAGTATCTTCATAGAGAGTTGCCATGGGATTTTTAAATGAAAACTTTGCTCACTCCTTGTCAATGGAATAACAACGCTCAGTAAGCCTAAGAAAAAGCAAGCCCCCCAGCAATTAGGAAAGTCTGCTTTTTCTTGTTAGAGCTTCAGATTTCCCTTATCTGGTCTTTCGTCCTTTAATTGTAAGTTAGCTTCTCTCTGAGCTTGGAAGGTTTTCTTTCCTGAGAAATAGCTCTCTATTTTCCTTTGTGACTAGCTGGAGGCCTGCTAAGGTGTTTAAGTTGATCCTCTGTTCCCCTGTGCATTTCAGACCTGCACCCAGAAGTTTCCTTCCAAACTGGTGATGGGAGTTTTTGCAACTCTGTGCAGTTTCTGCAGCTCAGACAAAGCCACCGACTGTCTTTACACTCTCTAAATAAGGCTTTAACACACAAACCTCATCCGATGGTTCCATTTTTTCCTGCCAGTCATCACATCCCTTGGTGTTAAGTCTGATTCAGGTGGCCAGAGCTCTATGGGGCAGGAAGCAAAATGCTACAACATATTCTAGCAGGTAGAAGGGGCCATCAGCATGTCACTAAGTAAGGGAGCTAGCGAGTACTTTGGATATGCATTTTCCTGTATTCAACCCAAAGTGTGGACAAAAAAAATCTTGTGTGGCCTTATGACGAATTCTGACATTTATGCAAATTTGAACAGAATTCAATAAATGTGCTGTGTTTAAGCATAAGTAACAGCTGGAAAAAAATGCATGACAATTGCCAATATCAATTATTTATCATTAATTGGTTCCACGAGCATTTTGAACACAGCCATGCCACAAAGTTTTGCAAGTGTTACAGGGAATGGGAAAAGCATGTGCTTCTGCACTGCTGTCCTAGCACTTCCGCAAATATTTTGTATTATCTGCTTGGCTGCAGCTGTGCTTTTAACATGCAAACCTTGGTACAAAAAATAACAAAATAGCAACAAAATCAGGAAAAAAAAAAAAAAAGAGAGAGAGAGAGACAGAGCCGTGAATCTGTGTCCGCCACAAATACAGGAATGCAGAAGTGTAACCATAAGTTCACCTTGCAGTACAATAAATGGGTTTGGTTTCCCATCAGAATTAAACAGGACTTTGGAAACCTCCTCCATTTTGCAACTATTAAATTCGGAATGGAATTTGGGGAAGCTGAATCCAGTTCTGTTTTGATATTGTACTTTATCAATTAATTTGACTGAACTTCCTGGGCAAGTTATTAAGTTCCCGTGCCACTTCCTCATTATCTGTAAAATAGGGCTAATAGTATTAGCCCTAGCGCTTTACAAAGGAGATGAAGGATTATACAGAACTAGGAATAATTCACAAATCCCAGCTGAAAATTGCATGCCAACATTTTCCTTTTATCTGAAAACCTTCAACCTTCCTTCAGTGCCATTAAAATAAACTTATTCTAATAAATTATTTTTTAAAAACAAAATAGAGAGAAAGCGTTTAAGATAATGGTTTGCCTACAGTCAGAGCTTGACAGCCATTCTCCTTGTTTTTGAAAAGGAATCTGTTTTTGAAGGTGACCTGCATTTCTACATTGTTAATAAAAATGCAATATGTGTAACTGGTTATTATTTTATCTCTAAGCACATTCAGTTGTTCAAAAGGTGTAAGGACTCTCCAAGGGAACAGTCTGCCAGTGAGGGAAGACTCTTCTTTAGAAAAGAAGGGTCTCAAATAATTCCTCAAAGACTAAGCCCCTAGTGATCCTGGTCTATTTAAACACCGTGTAATATATTTCATACTTTGATTGTTATAATATTTTGGATTTTTTCATTTATTTTATATTTTGTCGCATGCATTTACTTATTTTCCTGTCATCATAGATGCATGTGCCCCCCAATGGAGATAGGGATTTCATCAGGCAAAAGTCTTATGAAAGAAAATTAGTTGAGAATGTGATGAGCTGTGGAAAAACAATTTTTATTTGTGAGAAAAACTGTCCAACCCCTTCCTCCTCCTCCTTTTGCTTTTGATCATGATTTCTTGATGTAATCTCAGACTACTTCGGATATTTGTACAAAGAACCACATCACTTTTTTTATGCTTAGTTCTAGAACTACATTGAAGGTACAGAATTTTAGGGTAACTGAGGGGACCAAACCCCTTGATTTCCAGCATTTCCATGAGCAATTTCATGATGAAATCTACATAGCTATGGAAGCAATCTCTTCTCTCCTGTACATTACTCTAAATTCCCCAAAGCTTATACTCACAAAGCATTTAGAGGAAGCATTACTGTATGTAATACCCTACATTACTTGCAAATAGCAATAGTACATATTACTTGCAGTCCTATAAGATAAAAGTTTAGAAGTCCTATAAGACAGAAAACTGTGTGTGATATTAAGAATGACAAGATCTAAGTGAAGCTCAATGGTTAGACTCTAATATGCTATATAGCCTTGGCCAAGTAATTTTATTTTTCCTCCTCTCCAATTTTTTCTGAGCAAAAATGGAAATCACACATTGCAAGGGTTGTGCAAGCACATATACAGGTTTGTTAGCTCATACTTCTATGCCATTTAGAGTAAGAAGGATCTAAGACTCCTTTCTTAATATTCTTCCTCTCAGGATGGCTCTGATTTGGGACCCTTTGTCCTATGTGTCTGGATCAGAGAGGCCAGGAAGAGCAGGCTGGTGTCTGACATCTGCTCCCTCCATGGCCCCTTAAATGTGTCAAGTACCTTCAAGATTCAAAGACAGCTGTTACATAAAATTATTTAAACTGGATCCTCTACTGGCATTATTTAATAGATGGCAAGAAGAAACAGGAGAAAGTCTTGCCTGTTCAGTTTTATTCCTTGATGGGGAGTAATTTTTAGACCTGTATGGGATCCAAGTCCTGAGCAGACAAATGTGGTTGTAACTTCGGTTATTTCTGTGCAGTATAATCTTATGTATTTAGCAAGTCTCTACTGTAAATGAAAACTGCTGATTCTCCAGAAAACATCCAGCCAACCACGATTAGTAAGGTAATAGAGAATACAAAACACTTTGGCCCAATTAGCACATTTACCTCCCACCTTTTTACACAACTTTTCAAATCTATAGGGGAAAAACTTAAAAAAAAATTTTGAAAAAGAAATACACATATGCATACATATGAATGCGACAATTTCTCCAGACTTGGTATGGGGCTGATAGATATTTCACAGGGATGAGAGAAAAAAAAAAGAGAAGTGTGACATTAGTTCCAAGTACATACTTGGCTCCGAGTTCATAAAATAAATGAAATCAAGAAAAAAAAAAAAGCCCCAAGTGACTATTCTAGCATCTAACGTTCAGGTCAATGGACATGGCAAGGTCAGTAGAAAAGACCAGCCTCACTGGAACCACAGGATGTCCATTATGGAATACCTATTAAATATGTAAGTTTATGCTAAGCTTTTATATTTCAACTCTCATATCTTGGACTTCTCAGCCTTGCCAAAAGTCAGTTAGTAAAAAAAAAAAAAAAAAAAAAAAAAAAAAATCATTGTAGAGATTGTCCAGTAAAACATCCTCAGGAAGGCAGCAATTCCTGAGTGATGGAGGAGCCGTAGCCGTGTTTTTCAGTCGGCTAACGGAGCGGAGCGTCACGCGGGAGCTGCAAGAGCATCTGTGCTGCTCCAGGACTGCTCCGTGCTGGAACCGTGCCCAGATCTGCAGGGCTAAGGGCTATCTTGCAGTGCAGAAACACACCTGCTAACTTCATCCTGCATCAGAATCTATCTATTCCAAATTCATCGTAATCTCCTGGGACGGGAAAGGTGTTGAGTATTTTTATATGGCTTCAGAGATGCTAAGTTAACTTTATGAAAATGTGACCATGAGATCCTTGCTCTGAAGGACTGATACAAAAATCAGCAATAATACCAGAAACCCTAGCAGAGTCTTTATGAGTATTTAAAAATAATTCATAGAGATTGATATATCCAACATGAAGGATAGATTTCTTTAAATGCTCCAATTTGATTTTAGGTGGGCCAGTGCAATTTACACTGTCAGGAGAGTTGGTTTAGACTCTTGTCTGCAGAAAAATAAACTGTCTGGACCTTCTGCTGTCCACAAAGGGAAGCATTGCATGGCAAGACACTGTTATTGTTTTCACAAGCAAAATTTCATTATAGTTCTAGCTGCAATATAATATAGACTATCCATGTCCGATAGGCAATCTGGGATAAGCCTGGTTTCAGACAACAAAGTTTCTCTTAGGAAGTTTTTGTTATCTTTGCTTTTAAAAACAGTGTTGATAGAAAGTAGACAGGAGAAAAATATGATGAAGACATTTTAGATGGACTCCTGAAAGTTAAGCCCAAGAGAAGAGGGCATCCCAGGTAAGAGGTGAGCCAGAATTACACAGTTCTCTGCTCTACTACTTCACTTTCCTTATCTGCAAAAAAGGGGCAATGACATTGATCTCCCATAAGGATTTAAGGTTTCCTGATGGGAACTGCAAAATAAGTGCCAGGTATCACTGCATGTAGAGCAAAAAATAATCTAACTACCTCTGAAAATACCTTGAACAATGGGGGAACAGATTATCTGCCTTCTTCCCTCTCCATCAGGTTTTAGTTTTACCTAAAACTTTCTCTTGAAAATTGCATGTAGTTTTATATGATGTTTGGGGGATGCTTTAGAACAGTATATACACTATATAAACACAATTTAAAAACCAGCTTCCAGGCTTTTGTGTATAACTAACATTCATCCAAAAATGTAAACAGATTGAAAATGTTGTCATAAATGCTCAATTTCTATCCCCAGTGCTCCATAACATTTATGTGGGGAAGCAGGATAACTGAACTAACTACATTTGCTTAGTGGTAGGTTACACAGAGCTCACTAAATCAAGTACACGAGCTGGATGCCAAACACTTATTCCTATTGCAGAAACAAAGGGAACATCCCTACACATTTAAGGCTTTGGACACTAGGGCATGTGGCCAGGATATGTGAACACTGCCCAGACTAGACTATAGTCAATAAGGGCAAGCCCGTATTCTCAAGCCATATTTGAAGCCTTAAGAGAGCCAAAATTACTTCTTTCTTGGTGTAAGTCACTTGATGACAACTTCATTTCTATCATGTCTAGACACCTTTCAAAGTGTGAATTAACTTTCTGCCATGTCCTTTCAAGGATAGGATCATTTCCATTTCTTTAGTGCATTAACATTTAGTGAATGTATTCCTCTCCTTTCCCCATAGAAAGGGGAAAGTTACAAAGAGTTACTGGATCAAAAAGACTGCTCTAAACTGAACCCAACTATACTTTCAGAGATCTTTAACAAATATTTGCTGATTAGAGGCCTCTGACTTTTACTGCTGTACTGTCTGCCTGCATAATACTGACAATTACAGTTTAAGACAATTTTTATAGGAACATGCTGAATAGGTAGGAACCATTTCTGTAGCTCATTCTCTAGTTTTCTGGATATTGATGCATATTAAAAGCTGTTTCTTTCATTTTGAGCCAGCCTACCCACTGCTGGATTAGTAGTCTATAGCTCTGACCCTCTTCAAAGAATATAGTCTTGAGAAAGCAAGAATTGCAAAGCGCAGCTGGGAGTGACCCAGATTTTTTTGCAGTTGTTTAACTTGCTACCATGCACAGTACCCTTCAGTCTACTAGGCAAGCTCTGCTTATGCCATCGTTTCCTTTTTCAAAAACACCTGCAATCTGGATTTTCTTATCAGCTCAGGCCTTATGTTCACCCACAGCTGGGATGACTTCTTCCTTGCAGATGATTCTGTTCCATCATCACCACATTTGAACCTTAAATGGTTAAATCAAAGTCAGGGAATGGAAAGTGCAGAATAATTGAAAGTAGTTTCTTTAGGTGAAGGCAAACAAATCAAGCCAAATTTGGAGAGTATCACTAACAGGGGTCTCATAGGTTTGCCAATCACTCAGGCAGGACTACTTTCTCTGATTCCAGGGGCACAAAACTGGTTGAAAACACATCTAAATTATGAATCCTACCAGCCAGCCTGCACTCCCAGAAGTAACTTGGCAAGCTCGCCATCACACAAACAAATGCTTTCAAATTAGCTACTAGAAATTCCAGGTTCAAGCAGCTCAGGTCATTTAACAAACAAAAATGAGAATTTCTTCTCTGTCTCTTTCTCCCTAAATGCAGACAACGTCTCAGTGAAGTGACACTAGCATGATGCAGGGTTACTGCTGCATTTGAAGGAGTATCTTGAACCAAATATAGTTCTCTGTAAGCCTCTATATTCTTCTTACTGAAAAACACCTAGGAATACCAGAAAATATTTTCAGCTAGTTTAAGATACTATTACTCCAACAAAAAAATAACAACTCCACATAAATTTTAGTTAAAACAACAACAATCAGATAAATAACAAGGAATTTAACAAATAGCCTAACAGACTTCAAACTTTGAACAGAAATAATTTTTCTCAGAGGCAGACATCTTCAAGCACATCTTTCTAGCCAGCATCCAAGGTGGAGGCTTAGTTTGCTGTTGTGAATATAAAAACTGACAGAACATGAAGCAGGAGATTAGGGAATAGCTCTGATCTCATTTTTGCTGCTTATAATTTGCTTGGCGTAAACAACAACTGCAGTCAAAGTGGTGGTCAGAGTGATCAAAACCAGGCCATTTAAATGAGCCAAAGAAGGGTGCTGAAAGTAGTTGCCCCTGTTTCTGAATACCCTGTTATATTAAAATATATTCAAATATAAAGAAAAAATTAAAAAAAAGAAAAAAGCCAAACATGGAATGTTATCCACAGGCCTGAACTTCTGAAATAGCTGATTGAGTAAGATGGGAGGGATTTCCTTTTTTTATTATTTTTATTTAATTTTATCATTTTTTCAAATGGAGCACCCATGTTTAGCATGGTAATATGTCAAAAGCCATTAGCTGAAGGTGTCGAAGGTAATCTTAGGCATGTGTATCCAGATATGCCCTAACAAATCATTTTTAATTTATCTGAGGTCTTTCCCAACTTTAATGGGAAGGCCCTGGAATATTGCATGTTCTGTGTGCAATACTTTGAGAAGGGTGGGACAGAGTGGGATGTTGGATAACAGCAAGAGAACTAGATGAAAGCCTCCACTTGACAGCTGCTGCAGTGTATGAAAGGCTGGATTCACAACCCATTAAAAAAGACTGTGCTTAAAGGGCATCTACACCATCATTTATTTAAATCTATGTATTACTGGATGGTGATGCATCTTGCAGCTGAAAGCAGTTGTGCTTATTTTCTTGACTCATATTCAGCTTTGATCCTTTGTCAGCTTTGATAGAGATTTTTTAAATTATTTTTCAGCCCACACTCTGCAGACACATAATAGCACAGCAATGCAGACAGCCACACTATGTGCAGAGCAAGAAGCCTTTCTGTATTTACAGAACAGCAGTTTTACAATGCATTGCTAGGCCAGATTACATGCACTTTTGCTATTTTAAAGGTATTAAGTCTTTGGCAACTTCTGACACATGGAGGTTTGCAGACAGTATTTGGAATAGCTGCTTGTAGAAGGCATGATTGAATTGTTCTAATTCAAGACATTATTTGAGACTTAAGTGGAATCACCTCTGCTCTCAGGAAGCTAAGTGTTTTTTCAGATCATGCCACAGAATGACTCCTCAGTTTTAACTCTCTAGCTCTTTTTTAATCTTGAATGGTCGGTCTCACTGTATTAGTCCTGGATCACTTTCTGTCATAGTGACATTCCCTGGAAGAAGGTAAGGGGAAGAAAGCCCCTGAGCTGCTCCTCAGGGTTCTCATGTGTTTCACAACATTTACTTGCAAGAAAGGCTCTGTGTTTAACCAGCAGTGACCAAGTGTCCCAGGGCACATGCAGGTCAGAAGTTACCCCCTCCAGACCTTCACACCCCTCTGAATTCTGTTCCACCTTCTGCTGAAATCTCTGACCAAAATTTCCTAGCTCTGGAATAGGTTCAGCAACATTTCAAGGACATTTTTCAGTCTGTCTTTCTATAGTTTTACCTATAAGCTGACTTTGACCATTAACATTTGTTTCAAGCTGTCTTTTCATCACTGTCTTCACTGCTGTCTGACAGCTATTTTGCTTCAGTGCCTTGAAGAATCCTTCCCCTAACTGACCTCTGTACTAAAATTCAGTTCCTGCTTCTCCTCTCCCTCATGAATATTTAACTGCTGTAGTTTACACCTGCTGGATCTCATTTTCTGTCATTAAGATCATCCAAGTTTACTGCAGGGGAAAGAAAATAAAGTGCTTTGTGATGGCAAGTAATTCCCTGAAACGCGTCTCCTCACAGATCTAGTCCCATCATATTCCTTTTAACCTCTCTTCCCACAATCGGGTGTCACTCTGAGGATCCCTGTTGTAGGCAGCCACCTTTTCCCACAACACAGGCTCTTGGCTAAGCTTTTTCTGATCATTTCTACCCAAATCAAAATAAAGAGAAAATTCCTTTGGCTATTCACTTTTACTGACTTGATAGGCAAACAATTCAGAAATGCCTCTATTAATTCAGTGCAGAATATATCATAATTTCTTTCCTGCATTCCCTTTTTCCCCTCCAGAATAGGCTTCAAAGCAAGTCCGATAGTCCTCAGACTATCAGTAGGTACAAGGAAAAGGTAAAGATCTGCTTCTATTTAAGATGGCTCAGCTTAAACTTCTGTAATTGTTACAGAACATGCAAATTCACTCTTAAAACTCCTATCCGAAAGGAACAAACCTATTCTAAATACAACCCCAATCACTTATGCTCGTGTAAAATCCAAAGTAATTATAAATATATAAATTTTCTTCTTACAGTATATTAATGTCAATTTTACAAGATCTGTGTTTTAGGTCTAAGCATCTTAATCCTTCTGAATGCCTGACTATGCAGATTAAAAATGTATAAGGTAGGAGATAGAAACTTCAGATACTGCTAAGATTTCTTCCCCCTTACACAGCCCAAGGGGAAAGTGGTATGACAGTATGATTTTGCTTATTTGCTGCTTCTGACAACTCTTTTATGTACCTGTGTATTAATTTAAGGAGGTTACCCGGTCCAACCCTGCTCAAAGCAGGGATATTGGCACCAAAAGAGGTTTAAAAAGAAAAGAACCCAGAACTGGTAGAGAACCTGAGTCATTTTGCTGCAAGGTTGCATCTGTTCTAAATAAATGTTTTCCTAAGAAATGTAGAATGGTCATAAAAAGATGAGAGAAATAGTGGCAAGAAGGAACTTGAAACCAAGAGATGCTTCAAGACAAATACAGATGGGATTCCGGCTACTGCTCTCCCGCTCACTTTCTGTTGGAACTCGTACAGCGTCTCCGATCCCTGCGTTGGCCGGGAACCAGCCAGTGCTGGTGACCGGGCATCCTCCAGGCCAATCTCACCCAGGGCCGGAAGAGCCTTCAACTCAGCAGCATTTACATGCTGGGGGAGGGAAAAAAATCATGCTATATACAAAGTAACCCTTAAAATATTGTATTTCGTGTAGTCATTTCAGAGGAAAATGCCCCTCTCCTACAGTTCTTGCATGCTTTCAATGACTTCTTATCACCTCCTGGATGTTTTTTAGGCCTTGACTAAAACAGCTCTTCTGGAGTTTCACAGTGGCTAGTCCAGAATAGCTCAACTAGTCACAAATCTAGGTAATTTCTCTGTTAACAAAACAAAATTATTCCAATCTCATGCTCCTAATTCAGAACGTGGTCCATCTTGGGGGGCTGTTTTGGGTCAATAACAACTTTTTCAACTCACTGTTCAAAGTCTTTTAGGCTAAGTTGCAACATAAATTGCTCTGGGTTGTCTTCACTGTGGAAAACTGCCCATTTGCTCTTATCCTCTGCTTCCTAGCTTTTTAATGCACAAAAGAGCATCCTCTCAGCCCATGACAGGTAGTTTCTTCAAGAACTTTTGATGATAAAGTTTATTTGAAAGCTTTTGGAAATCAAGCTAGGGCAGTATGAACCAGATCACTTTTCTCCTATTGATTCCCTCAAAGAACTCTAATAGATTTGTGAAATATGACTTCCTCCTACAAAAAACATTATATCTGCCCAGTATATTTATCTAAGTGTCTATCAATTCCATTTTTTATTATAGTTTTCCACTAATGGAGACTTATTCTATTATTTCCTGATATTTGATCACAACAAAAAAGCAAACAAGTTGCGACATGGGAACTTCCATGTCTGAAGATAAGAAATTCTATTTGTTCCAGAAATAAATAGCAGTCTATTAGCAAAACAACAAACAGTTTAAAGTTGTTTAAGTGTTAAAAACAGCTTAAGTTGTTTTAAGTGAATACTTTCTTTCCATATAATATTTATGTGTTCAGTGGACAGTTTTATTTTTAGATGCAGAGATAGAAACAGATTATGCAGGTTGTAAATAATACGCTTTGCTGCTGAATCCTGATTCTTATTTGATAGTTTGCTTGTGACCGAGCCAGAGGAAACATAATACATTACTATTTGCAGCATGCACTTCACTAAATCAAATGTAAAGTATCCGTAAAGCATATTCATATTGCACATTTTAGCCAGTGAACACACTCCAGGCAAAAAACTCATTACCTGCCAATTGCTTTAATGTCGTTGTCTTGTAGAGAGACAGTGTGTTCATTTATAAAAAGGCAGGGAACTGAATGATATATCTGACTATTCAAACAAATGCAATATTAAATATACGGTATTTTAATGAAAAAAAATCATATTGCTAAGCCGAATATATAGGCTGTAGCATTAAACCTCAGCACAGAAAAAGAGGGCTTGGGAGAATTCAGACATATTTCCAGATTAAAATTCCCAGATGCAGTGTGATTTCACCACAGAAATATTAACTAGAAAGAGTAGGGTTACCTTGATAGACCATATGGCCACTACCTAATGTCCTTATAAATCCTGGAATACAAAACTGACCTATAAAATACAAAGGTAAGAAATAATGCCCCCTGCTTTTCTGTTCTTATTATATATATATATATATATATATATATATATATATATGTGTATTTTCCTTCTTACTTCTGTGACTATACTATAGAGTTGAGTGAAATTGCTTGCATCAATAGCCATAAAGGTATTGAAAAACTAGGAACTCATTTTCTAACTCTTCCTCTCACACTTACATATATGTATCTCGTCCAGCCAAACCATTCTGAACTGCACAATAACTTTAAGCACATTTCAAGGCCAGTCTGAATAACGACTAGAAAAGTGGCCTTGGAACTTAATTCTTCCCATTCCATCAACTAAAGGATAGGCATGTTTACCAATTAAATAAGCTACAGTCTTCAAATATGAAAAATGCTGGGGAAAAAGGAAGGGAAAACACCAAAACTTTTTTCCAATCCTAGTTCAGCCTTCAACTTTTCTATGAGAAAGCAGGAATTCCTGGATGCCACCACTGGGCTGAGACTAGCTGACTAAGACCTTTTCATAAAATCTGGAATGACAGTATTTTTTCAAACATCTTGCACAAACTTGGTCCAAAACCAGAGTTCTTCAAATATTAAATCAAAAAGTGATCAGTTATTGTATTAGGCTTTATATGTTCACTAAAACAAACAAAATACAGCCCCATTCCACTGTTACTATTAGAGATAATACTTGTCAAAAAAAAAAAAAAAATCTTATCTCCCTTTAAGTAGCATGGTCAATTTATAATCTGAAGATCAGAGAGGGAAGGCAGCAAGAGGGAACTGAGCTCAAGTCAAATTCTTCTTGCACAAAAAGATAATAATAAACAGGCAAGGAATCATGAGTTTGAGAGATCAAGGACCAATGAATATTGATATATTCTAGGTCACAGTGAAGAAGTGCAAGCTACACCATGCTGTAGTTTGTGTGCTCTAAAATATTTTCATACTTCAGAGGCTGGAATAGCCTGTGAATTTATGATTTTTGCTGCTATGATAATTTGTATTGTCAGAGTTTTAATAATCTCATCAAAAACAGGCATTCAAGAGCAGTGTGGCACCTCTACATAATTTAACAGGAAACCACTCATAGCTCATGGTACCATTTGAAACACTGCACAAGGAAATTAAAAACAAATAGAAATAAATCACCACAATACTGAAACCAATAAATATTTAGGTTGGAAAGGTGAGCAGTCAGTGAAAAGAAAAAAAATATTTTAGGGAAATGATAGAAGCCTTTAACACAATTGTTCTCCTACCAAAAACAACAGCAAGGTTAGCCAACATCAATAGCAATTAGACCAGAACCATGGTTTTGTTTGCTTGTGTGCAGATGTGTGTGTGAATGAAAAGCCAATTTAACCAGCTGCTTTTCAAAAATGAGATTTGTTAGTCTTGAAAAACAGAGCATACAATTTGCTAATATTAATTAGTGCAGGTTAAAAATTACGGGCTAAACCCTACAGAATATTAGGACTGCTACACATGACATTCTTTTTTGAGTTCAATTTCATTAATGAAAATACGATTTGATGTATGAGAGCAGTGAGGAAATTTAGATATGGGACCAAATTACACCCTGATGAAACCTCATCATCTACTTGGTAGCTTACATGCTGCTTGTGTTTTTTGCAGGAAGAGATATTATGTTTCAGCTCTTTATTTTTCTGCTCAAATTTCATTGTATTTTAATATTTTTTCTAAATATCTCCAGTGCTTAAGTAAGGGAGTGAAAAGGAAAATTTTCCCCATATTGTTACACTTTTCCCATATTGTTACAGTATCCTAAGAGAGAACAGCAACACCTTCAACTTCCTGAAGTTGTTAAGCTGTATAAAGAGAGATTAAGTTCTACAAAAACTGAGATGTGAAATTTTTCAAGGTAGGAATATAATTTGGCATTTTCATGGAATGGACAACACAAGTCATCCCATTCAGTGGATTTGCAGAGAAACTGCTAACTGTGAGCTCCAAAGAAAGTGGTTTAAAAAGAAAAAAAAAAATCCTGCAGGAAAATCCCGCAGGCACATGATGAGCTGGGATCCCTATCACCGCTTTGGACGCCCCATCCTCCTAGGCCAGCAGGTCTGCGCGGGGCACCGCACAGCAAGCACAGTTATTGCCTTCCAGTCCTCCGGGCGCTGAAATTCTCCCTCAGTGCAAGGAGGCAGAAAGAGGCTGATTCACTGTGAATATTTTAACAGTCTTGAACTCCCTAGGCAGTAATCAGAGTTCCCCAGGTATGCAGTTCTAAATGGTTCTCATGTTGAGCTTTTATTTTTAAGAGAAATATATGACCAAAATTCAGAATAGTGCAGGTAGGCTTCTCTCTTCATTTCAAGGGACTTGGAATAAAATAAATATAGAGATTCAAAATGTTTTAGGTTAATTAAAGAAAACAAAAAGGTTTATACAAGATAGAGCAGCCCTACATAAAAGTTGTGATTGCCACTGGATGGTAGATGGTCTACTTTCTATGATGGCATTTGTTTACACAGCTTAAAACTTCAGCTGTTACCATTCAGAGGAACAATTTCTTAAAGCATTTTGATCAGATCCCCTGAAAAAACATATATAGAAGCATGTATAGAAGCCCAAGCACCCAGTTGCAGAATTTTTATCGTTTAAAACAAAACAAACAAACACCCCTCATAACATAGCACATTCTACCCACTGAAGTGTCAGAACCAAACATTTTTCTAGCCGCTCAGATACCATGGTGACAAGGAAAACACAAATGCCTTCATAAATTACATGTGCGTACAGGATAGGAAGACAGAAGTATGCAGAATAAATTAGAAGTGAAGGTTTCTATTAGAAAGTTTTCAATGCAAGTTCCATTCATGTCAGCAATATCATCATCTACAGAAGAACAAGCAGGATTGGAAAACCATCAAGACTGCTCAAGATCATCCTTAAATCATCCCATCAACTTTTCTGTACTGTTACAGCAGCATCTGCTGAACATCATTCCCCAGGTTCTTGAACACCACGACCTGGTTAGATATCCTCAATGCTGGAATTTGATGCTAACCTTTTCCAGTTGTACACTCTCATATTCAGCAATAACACACTTGTTGCAGCCATCAATAAAATTATTTTCTTCTTCCTTGCTTTCAATTCTCAGGTACTTACCTCCATATTAAATTACTGCTAAATTACTCTCTTCAGGGACTGTAGTCATCAGCAAAGACAAAAGCCCTTTTAAAACCTCTACAGCAACTAATCTCTTACTCTTAGCAGAGAGCGCAATTGCTTAGTTAGGAAACTGTAAGGCTCACTCCAAGGCTCCTGGAAGACTTTAGTAGCTGTAATGCAGGATGTTACTATATCAAAGCAAGTTTTAGCATCAAGACCTGTTAGAAGGCAGCCAACTGTCTACTTAAGTACCCAACTTGGGAACAAGTTGTGGCTTCCCTGGTTCAGGGAGCTTTGAAAGAATATTCTCTTCTCCCCAAAAATCACTTTTGACAAAAGAAAATAATTTGTTTTTGAAGAAATGTTGTCTATGCAAATAATAATAAAAACACTGCTTTTACAAGCTGATTCCCACTCAGCCAGCAATTAGACTGGCTAGTCAAATATAACTTTTAGCCAAATTTCACAGTCTAATGCAAAAAAGTGTGTCCTGGTCACCTATGTACTTTTTAGCTCCTTTCAGATAGGCCCTGAGCAGAAGACCATCACTCAAACAAATTGCTGACTGAGGGCAGATTTGATCACGTAACTTCCACAGCCCTCCTATTTTCACCATCTCCCAAGTGCCATTCAGGATTCAGATAAGGGACCTGATGTCCATCTCTGCTTGCTCTTGAGCACTGCCAAGCAATAATTCTACAGATACTGTGAGCTCAGATATTGTGTAGGGCTTTGTCAGTCTCTGTTTCACAGGTTCTGTAAGACCAGGCCATGTAGTAATAATCAAAACTGTCAAAGAACAGCTGCTTGCTGTGCAGAAACACAGCAGCCAATCTCAGATGGCACAGATCTAAATGGCTGGAGGAAAGTGCTTTCCTTTGCCATGGCAAAGGGGGAAAAAAAGACAACAAACAACCCCAAATCCTAAACCTAGCCTTGAGTTCACAGTAAGTGAAGCTAGCCACGCATTTAATCCAGAGTTTTGTTGTTCGTTTTCTACAAGCCGTATTCCAGGCATAAACAAAGACAGTTTTCTTACAAAAATGAAGTTCTATGAATAGCTCTGTCCAATTATCAAAAAAACTTTGAAAATTTGGCTTACAGACATGAAAGGGAAATTTGACTTTCAGAAGATCACATTTGGGGAGAACAATGAATTCCTTTTTCAAAGTGAAATGTCACCGAAGTTTTTAACAGAGGCTATCACAGCAAGTATAGCAATTTATTCAGTATTCTAGAAACTGCCGAGGCAGAATTGATGATAACATGACCAAGTTTTCAATTCAATTTGTTTCTGTTCTTTTCATTTTTTTAATTAAATCTTGATAGTTGTAGTACAGGACTATTTTTTTTTTTGTATCACAAGTGAACAGACTGACTTCAGATACTCCCTTATCCTTTCTCTTCTCAGGTTTTTTTGAAGAAAGGAAAGAAGCTCCCAGTCCTTTCCCTCAGAACTCAGCTATCAGCAATGCTCAGTTCAAAGGTTCACCTCTTTTTAGAGTGTCCAAAGTTTTACCTAGTTCTACCAAGTGTGGTTAGACCTAAGCCAGAAAGTGCTTTCAACCACCTTTTGTCTGCCCATAATTGTCTCGAGTTCTTTCAAAACTCAAGTGCGGAGCGTGACCGCTGGGACTACGGGGGCAGCTCTCAGGACCAGCATCTTTGCTCTCCACAGGGCACTGCATAGATGTAAAAGGTATCCAGGACCTCAGTCCCCAGCAACAGCAGCTTCCATCATCCTTCATTCACACAAAAGTCGATCAAGCAAATAGTGGTTGTTCTGCTTCTCAGAGACATCTCCTCTTCTGCCCACGAGAGACAGTGACTGAAAAGCTTAAAGAAAGCAGTTTCACACAGATTACAACATTACTGCAGATTTTGTGTTCAATCTGTATATATTTCAGAAACTCATCATGATCAAATATATCCGATTTCCTCAATATTTAAAAGAAGGATCTGCCAATAACTTACTGGAAATGTCAATGTCTCGGAAAGGGGGAAGAGGACTGAAATAACAGTGTCATCTGCTGTTTGGATCCTTGATACAATGCAAAGTTGGCTCAGTTGTAAAGAGGGATGTTCGTGCAGACAGAGAATGTGACATAAGGTCACATTTAAAGGATCTTTCTCAGGGGCACTCAGTCACTTCAATACAATAAATTCAAAACATAGAAATTGTGTCAGAAGCAGCACAATCCAAAGAAAAGCACCAGGAAAGAGAAATATCAGAGACAATAAAAACATAATACGGAGAGTAGAGACTTTCAGGCACTTGCCACTCATGAGCAGTTTGCTCATGAGGTTCAGAGTAAGAATTGAAAGGGCTGGATCTGTGTTTTTGAGGAACGTCTGTCTTCAAGGAAATGTGTTCTGTTTTTAGCAACTGTGGATGTGGATTACTATGATCACTCCAAAGTACTCCCTAGAGCCCCTCCCCCTGCCATGGTGTAATTATTTAAATGCTTAATTATAGTCACACTTGACAGCCCTAGGATTGAGCCTTAAGTTTTAAAGTTGAGTTCAAAGAATGTAATGATGAAAGATTAAGTGCAGCTACAGTTAATGGAGAAAAAAGAAGTCTTCAGCAACACAGGCTAGAGGTCACAGGATCAGAGAACATTTACACACACACACACACACACACACACACACACACAACCTTTTCTTGGGTTTCCTGAAAGTTTTCTTTATGTCTTTATGCTACATATGATACATAGCGAAGAGACCTTCACACCAGTGGAGACCAAGTCAGTTCCGGGCACAACAAAGCTATAGTGGCAATAAATTTCTGGTTAAAACAATAGACTCTGGCTCCATAACTGGTGCATATTCTTTCTGCCACTGAATCCTTATTCCAAAGGAAACAGAGAGAATAAACAGGGGCTCCCACTTTGCTCAACACAGTCCAACTGCAGAGGAAGCCTCAGTTTGATCTAGAGAGAAATATCCCCCAAAATGAGACTGTAACAGGCAGATGCATAAGAGTGGATCAGGACCCTCTGCCATTGACTACAAGCACAGCTCCCCTGACTTCAGTCACAGTTTGCAGTAAAACCCCATTGTATCATACATATATTACTGTAAATTAAACAAATAAAAAACTACACACACACACAGGTATATTCTCTTAACCCAGCAAGTATGTATATGTATTCTATGTATAAAGAAGAAATAGTCCAATAAAGGCAGTCCAACTAGTAAAAAACTTTCCATGTCAAGGGCTCATTATGAAAGATGTGCTGCTGCATTTGAGGAGAAAAGCAAGCATCCAGCAGAAAGTGTCTCTTGTGAAATGATGAGAACTGATATTATTCCCTTTATCATTTGACATCTAGCCAATTAGCAGCAAAAGATTGCAGGAGCTGATCAATTAGGTCCCATAACCTGCTTAAAGTTAAAAGGAATTAAAAAAAAAAAAAACACAAAGGGGAGTGCTGAATTTTTCCATGGCAGCTTGGCAATTAAGTGATCATGCCATTAGCTGAGGTGACAGAAGATCATCTTTTCTAAATCTGGTCAAAAATATGCTGAAGCTCTTTTGGCAGGAGAAAAAAAAAAAAAAAAAAAAAAAAAAAAACACCACTTTCTGGCAAAAACTCATACTCTCAAAGCCTAAGTCTGCAAAACTGAACTACTCTTTAAAGGTACCTTGGAAACAAAAACAGTTCTTCCATCCATAAGCAAAATATTTGTTTTATCTTAATTGCACAATGTATCAAGCCCTGCTGAGCCACTGCCAAACACCTTCACTTCTCTCTGCACACAGTGTCACCACTTACTTGCAGCTTGCAACTGTTTGCCCCTAATGCACCAGTTCGGCACAAAAACTCTGGGTGCATCATGCCCAGGTCAAACATTGTGCATTACTGCATGATCCTGTGTGCACAATAGGCAGCCTGCAACATTATTAGCAATTAAAGTATCCGTGAGGCATGAACTGAACCATAGGATTTAGGAACAAGGACAAAGACATCTCCTCTGGACAAGTGATGATACTGCCCATATCCCAAGAGTGTTTAATCTTTATTTCAGTAAAAAAAAGACACCATTTCCATGGCATATACCTATTTTCTGAAGCACATAATTTTTTGATTAGAAGTGACTCCTTATCCAAGGAGTGAAAAGGAAGTAGTGTGCCTGTTTCTAACAGGGAAGATAACTCACAAGGAAGAGAATTTATTACATTCCTGGGTATCACATTGAGACTGCAATGAAGACTAAAGTTGCTTGCTGAATTTCTACTTTGAATTCTAAAGATGTCTTTTCAACAACTGCATTTTCAGTCTGTGAAAACCTTCAAAATTTTATATTGCAAATTTGTAATCTGGGCTATGGCAATACTCACAAAAAAAGTTTCGAGTAAGGGAATTAAAAAGTGTCACAGGCTCATTAAATCACTCTTGTAAAAGTGAATCATGTAAATATAGTAATTAGACCACTGAAGAAGTTAATACCCATACTGCATTGTATTGCATCAAAGTTAATCTTTGCACTGACACCTGACTTGCTGGAATGTCTATAGAACCAAAATTATAAAAGAATGAATACCATAATGTGCTTCTAATTGTTGTGTTAAGCCTTAATACATGATGGGGTCAGAGAGACAAGGAGCTTAATTGATTTTATTCCAGGAAACAAAGACAGCGTGCAACGAATCTGCTGCTGCTATCAGTGGGAACAGTCATTAAAATCTTATTAGTGGGAGAGGTCCAGGCAGTAAGATATAAACACAGAACATTAAAGGAAATAAAGTTTGCCCAGGAAGAGCAGTAGGGTTTTATTTTCCTCACTGAAGTTTCTTTACTTTAATATGATTAAGATAATTACCATGTTGTAAATAGAGAACTTAAGAGCCTGTTCAGCAGGCAAAGAGAAGAGCTTAATGACTGCAATGAAACAGCAATATGTAAGAGAGGCCTGGGACACAGCTGAACTCCGGGAAAATTTGGTTCTGCAGCCCACATCTCCTCTAAGGACCGCAACTGCAAGTTTAGAGCTGTTGCACAATTCCTCCTTAATTCTGCACACAAATACAGACATATATATCCCTTCGGCAGCTGCAGCATGGACTCATTACGTGATCAGACTGTGCCCATTTCTATACAAACATGCAGAAATGACAACAGTTCTGGGCTCATGACATTACAAGTCAAAGCTGCAGAAGAAAACAGGGAAACCTAGAGCCAGCAGCAGCTCTGCAGCATAAAGGAAACCTCCAATACCTCCAAGAAAGGACCCCAGTTAGGTATTTAATTGTATATTTCCCAAAGTCCCAAAGAAAGGTACAATAAACTTCGCCTTCACCTAATGGGCAAGAGAAAGACATAACAGTTTCACAGATATGATTAGAATACAGAGGAACTTAAATTCCCCTGAAATGCAGTCCCTTGAGTCCCATTCATCATGCTAGAAGTAATTCACAAAATACAAATACTGAGCATTTTATACCTTAAAGTTATATAGAGCTGCAATCTCTAAGACATTTAGAAAGGCAATAGTTTAGCTTGGTCATGCTCAGGAAAAAGCATCACAATTACAGAGAGACACAACAGATGCAGAGCAGCCTTCCCCCTGAGTCATCAGCAAAGGCCAGCTAAGTAAAATCCACCTTGCCTGGCTGTTTGCAGAAGGGATGATTAACATTGATTATAGACTTGGATGATCAAACTATTATGGCTATTTTTTTTTTCAATTTACAGCACTATATTATGTCATATATCATAATTACCTCTTAATTGCAAGTCCCACTCATTCCCCCCATGGCACAGAAATAGCAAGCCTAGATGTTAGTTGGAAGCTATAAAATATACCTGAAGGGAAAACTCCTATCCCAGTGTTTCCCACAGAACTTCTCCTTTGCATTCCTATGTACCCCTTCCCCTGCAGGGGCCACACAAGCTATAAAGGCAACGGTTTGATTCCAATCAGGTGTGATATGAGACACACCTGTAAATGGGACTTACTCTGTTAGGCAAAAGTGCTAGAGTGCACCACTGCCAATAGGCAAGTTTGAAAAGAACATGTTTGTGGGGCAGGTTTTGGATAAAGATGATTTTTTTTTAATTCCCCCCTAGTATTGTGTCGTTATGATCCAGGAACAATTCTATTGAAAATGCCTGGCACGATCTCTGAGAGGCAAATGTTTTTTGCTGCCTTTGGACAACCAGCATAGGAGTCCAGGCAGACACAGCAGTTCTGTATAAGAGTCTGATGAATGTTTAAGATCTAAGTAATCTATCTGCAAAGATGAGATGAGGAAGGACACCTGTTCTTGGCTGTCTGCAATTTGGCTGTCCATATTTAACCCTTTTTAATTTATGTAGTGCTGATTCTTGTCTTCATTATTAACTGTGGTCTTTCATGAGAGGGTTTCCAATGGCTTGATTTGCACAATTTCTAAGCTGAATACTGAGTTGCTGCTACTTAGAGAACCTGCAGTTTGTATTCTTTAAGCAGATAAGAAAGGAAGGCAGGATTTCCACAAAAGGTAATATCTGCCTGCTGACCAAATGCTATGAGCAAGCAAGGTGTATGGAAGTCAGATAGTTTGAAGCTAGGGCCTAAAATTAATAATATATCAGCAGAGTCAGTGCCTGTGGTGAGGTTACTAGAGGCCTTTGTTTAAAAAAAGCTTATTGTTTAATATATCCTTCAGGGTAGAGCAATGTGCCAGGAATTCATATTTCTCCTTTTCAAGGAGCCTCCTTTCAAGAGCGGCTGCGGCTCCAGAGGCAGAGGGGGAGGATGAGAGCTCGACGGCTCCCTGCGGAATACGGTTTTCAGAGAACAAGTAGACAGAAGGGACTTGCACGCTCCCACCTTGGGGAGGTCTGGTAGCAGAAGGACAGCTTTTTTTATTATTATTTTTTAATTAAAATAAAAAAGCAGTAAATTATTAGGTCCCTAGCAGACCATGAAGTTATTCGCTGCAGGAAGACTAGACAGGAGAATAAAAATGTTGACTGAATGAGTGGCAGGGTGGAAGGTGAAGGCACGAAAGAGCACAAAAATCCAAACCGGGAGTAAAGCAACTGATCTGAGTCTGCACCACTGTATCTTTGCCAACGCATCCTTGTTGGGTTCTTGAAGGAACGGGAAGTGATGGCTTGGAGAAGATCACAACATGGAGATGGAGATCATGACATTTTAAAAAATCCCTGACTTTTCTTCACATCATTGATACCTGGTTTTTGCATAGCCATAAAGACATCACCAGACCTCCTCCGTCACACATGAGGGCTACCTGTATACACACACACACACACGCACACACACACTCCTGTGATAGGATGTCAGATTCTGATGCTTTTACAGAACTTGAGTAATCTTTTACTCAAATAATTTTAATTACCTTGAAACCAAGTGATTATTTTGGTACGTAACAGCAACAGGAACTGACTCCAGGATGTTCAGATCCAAATTTTATTTTGGAAAGATTCCCATTGATTTTGGGATACATTGTATGTGGCCTTATGTTGCACAGGCAATTTGAAGACATAATGCTCTATATAAATTCTAAGTAGGGTTATTATTTAGAGTCCTCTCATTTTTAAAAATAGCCTATTGTCAGAAAAATTTAGAGACAAATAGCTGCACTTCCAAACAAACGAATAACAGATGTGGGTCATACTGCTAAAGTAGCAAGAAAATCTAGATAAGCAAATCTACAGAACCTGCAGATAGCTGGACTGGATGCGACAACTTGCATTGGAAAGTTGATTGAATAGGTAAGGCACATTCTATGGGAAACTGATTAAGTGATAAACTCAAGCATGATCAATCTAAAATTATGCATTAAAATTGCTTCTGCTCTTGCTTCTGTATTTCACTGTGCTGGATCATTAGTTTTTATTAAAATATGACAATGCTGTTGCGTAGGTTACTAACTAGCTTTTACCAGAGAAACAAATGGAGACAAAAGACCATAAACCTGTCTTGCTGAATGCAGTTTGGCCATACAGTTATATGTTTTGATGACCTGACTTGACTTTATATACCATGTAGCTGGAGAAGAGGCAGTAAGAAATCATATCCAAGTGAGCTCAGAAAAATTTGACACAACTGTCTGGATGAAGAAAGCAACTGAGAAGGCAAGTGTGGGAATTCCTCTGTTTTGGGAAAAGAGGAGGTGTGAGCAAAAGGACATTTTTGATACGGCATTGCATATTTTTCATCATAAGGATAGACTCAGTTTTAATTAGAAAACCTGATTTAGAAAAATGCTTATGCCATCAGCAAATGGCTCTTTCATTTTGCGGGTGCTCAGAACTTTAACAGGTGGCTAACTTACTCATTATTTCATGCAGGCTTTTTACCTACCTTTATTTCTGAGAACAGGAAAAAGAATCTTTATTGTTACATGTTTTCTGGTAAGGCAGCAGCTGCTGTTTATGCTAATTCTTGCTTACTTGCAAATAGACCTATGTTTATTTTGTGCCGTGCCAGCTGTCAACAAAGACATTTGAAGAATAATTTCCATATTTAAAGGAAAGGCTCTGCTCCCTTTTCCTCTTGTGCATTTGTTTCCTCTGCATTTCAGGCCCAAAGTACGTTCAACTGAAAAAGTTTCTGATGGTAAGTTAAGAGGTGAGCTGAACCTATAATGAGGGCTGGCCTCGTGAGTATCCATTAATTATTCTGAGTATATGCACTGGGAACTCTGACCTCCTATTGATTTTATCCTTATTTGCAACTTATTCTTCAAAACACCTTCCTCTCCAAAACACTGCTTAAGGACCCCCTAATAGTTGTATTCTCAAGTGAGAAGATCTGATTGCTGCAAGACACTCGACTTCCTTGCAAGGTAAGCAACTTTGGTGCTTGCCAACTTGGTATTTCAGGTAAGTCTCTCTCTACAGCCTTATAGCCCCAATTTTTCAAGAGCAGCTTTCCTAGACATAGGATGTCACTGTATCTGGATGAGGCTCTGAACAAGTGAGGCACAGCAGACGAGATCTATCCCCAGTTCTGTCACCACAAACTGTGCACCTACCAACAAGTCTTTTTGTCTGTCACTTCTATTTTCATAATCAATTCATCGTGCTGGAACTGAGAGTGAACAACTAAATTGTATTTTCTCCCAGCATCTGAATCTGAGATGTTTTATTAATTGAATATTATCCCAACTAAATTTTCCCTAGAATGAGGCTGAAGCTTTATTTTCCAAATAACCTGGAATTTCTTGTATTTCCTTCTGAGATCCGAAGTGCATAGCATATTCCTTAAGCACTGCATTACTGCACATTGGCATGCTGATCTTTGGCATTAAGCTCAGCAGAACAAATGAGGACAAACCACTTGAAAATCAATCATGCAGGGACTGTTAGTCCTAGTCAACACAATGCCCCTGTGACTTGTATAGGCCCAGGGGGAAAAAGAAATCCTTCAATTTCTTCCCCCAAAGAAAGAGATGAACATAAATTAGCAATTGAGCAAAATGGAAATGTTTTGACTCACTGTACCTCACAAGTTAGGAATGGGCAGGAGATGTTGGGCTTTTACTGCAGCCCAAAACACCCAAATCACACATGCAATTTTTTAAATCTATGATCATGTTATGAACTGATAAAAGAGAATTCTTTTCCTAGCTTTCTGTAATGGGTTTGTAAGCACACCTTTCCACAGTTTTCACCCAAGTAGCAGTTCTTCTGGTGATGTAGTTAATTATGTTAATTATGTATTCATTATGTAGTTAATTATCTGTTGGAGAATACATCAGTTCCAAGTTGTTTCTGTTGTGTTATTTTACACAACATCCAAAGCCACAATATCTGCATGTCTCCTACATGCTGACCAATGCACCCTCACAACAAGTCTGTCTGGAAAGTGGTATTACATATGGAGAACACCGAGAGATTAAGCAAATTTACCCAAAGTCAGACTGGAAGTCTGTGGCAAAGCCAGGAACTCAGTCCCAGTTAGTTATAATATCATCATGCTGTCTTGAATTGTCTTATAAAGGACCTCAGTAGGCCAGTACACTCCTGAGGGCAACAGCCATCTCATTGTTTTAAAATAGATTCATAGAAACAATTTCTAGCCAAATTACACAAGGGTATGATGTCATCACCACATCTCATTCAGAAATAGCTGCCTGAAATCTGCATTCACTTATTGCCAAGTCTTTGCTGGCCTAAGATACTTACATTTAGAAATCCAAGCAGGCAGAAGAACATGCCAGGACAAGTTGGTGATTTCTTCATTTTTTGCTACAATTACTTCCCAGCCAGCAGACCTGAAGAGCGTTGTTGAATCTATTCTCACTCAATGCACTCCATATGTTCCTAAGCACTCAGTGTAAGATGATGCCAACAGCAATATAGAGTCACTCTATCTGTGTTACATCTTATCCTGTGTCAGCTGTCTCAAAGTCAGTTATCCAGGTTCAGTTAGGAGATGCATTCCTTTAAAAGACAAACAATGCTGCTCTAAGTAGTTATACATTACTGCTTTAAGTAGTTATGCATGATAAGGAGGTTGATTCATCCTTTGCTTTTCCCTATATTCATAACAGATGTAGCAATGATTTTCCTGAATTTCCTTTTAAGTGAGCCATGTTTATAGTAACATGTACATAGAGACCTCTGCTCAAAGAAAGTGCTGTGTAGCAGTTACTCTGTGATATTCACATATAAGATTTACAACACAGCTATAAAAAGTGAAAGAAGGATATACACTAATACAGTGTTAATCAGTTGAAGGAACTGGTCTCATCTGGGCCTACTCTTAAAAGTTGTTAGCTAAAAGATTTGCAGGAGACAAGTTTCACACTGTGAAACAGATTTTGCTTAGCTGCAAAGGATCTATCCACATTCCATCTCCCCTTCACCCAGAAAAGAAGCTGGGAGAAACATAAGGAAACATTGTTCTATCCATGACTTTTCATGGCAGTTGCTTCTTGCACTGTTTAAGCAGGACATAAGGAGGAAACAGCTGATTTGAAAAAGGGACGTGCCGCAGTAGGAATAATTTTGGCACGTGGATGGTTGTGTGTAACCTCTCTTCTGGCTTTCCATGAGCTAGGGCTTATTTCCAACGGTGAGCGCTGGCAGGAGGTAGGACAGGTAAATCAGTGCAAAGCAAACTACCAGAATGAGAAGAAGGTACAAGATATGGTCCCTGCTGAACAGGCTGATGATAATTTTCCCTTTCAGAGCTCTGGTGTGCTTCCAGCAGAAACGAGCAGAACCCTTTTGACTAGACAGGAGCCTCCATGGGCTCACACGTCCTCAGATCCTGCAGCTAAGAGCTCCTCGTGCTGCTTCGAGGGTTGGCAGATATGCTTTGAAGGCACCAGAAGTATGTCAAGATTTATAAGCTACCAGCACATATATATATATGTGCTTCAGATCTGAAAGTCTATTTTGAGGGAAATGTTCTGAATTTCCATGTGGTGAGCGGGGGAGATAAAAATGGGTGGAAAGGGAAAAGGAGTGCAGTGAAGCTGAGAGGCTCTGTAAAAGTTGCTTCACCTCCTCTCTGAAAGTGGCTGATACGTTGTCAAGGGGTAAATGGGAATATCAGCTTTCGGTTTAAATGTCTTCAAGCCTTTTTCTTTAATAACTTGTCATTTCTTGGTGAAAAGAACTCCTGCAGCAATGAGTTGCAGGAATAACTAACAGAAAAAAAAAACAGGATTATGAAAAATAAGATTGTGCTGTGTTATTGTGTTATCAGATCACAGCTGGCATGGCAGCTGAGTGGAAAAGTTAGCAGAACCCGGCAGCTTCTCTCTGTGAGGCTACCTGTGATGTAGCAGCTTTTGGCTGCGGAACAGTAAGGCTCTAAAGGGAGATCTAATGAGCACTGCATAAAGGCTGGACTTATTAATTACCTCCAGAGAGAGCGCCCATTTGGTGCTCTGCTCACCTGGGTTCCACCAGGACATGTGTGTAACCATGTGAGCACGTCCAAGACAGTGCAACTATTGGGTCAGAAGAAATAAGCATGTATGTTTAATCTTACCAGGCTCACGTACTTAGCATCCTAGCCTGGAGCTACCAATGCAGACGAAGCTGTCACTGAAATCTGAATTTGCTCTCTTAAGATTTCTGTATCATGGTTTGCAGCTCTAGGAGCCCAAATTTTGCTCAAAGTTCTTTAAAGAAACTTAGATGTGTACATGCAATATCTGGTCCGTGTGTGGAGTTACAGTGAGTGGGTAAATTAGATGTGTGTTTTTTGCATACTTTAGCATGCCCATTTGGCTTTGCTGAAAAGGAATTGTGTCATGTTGAGGGATATCTGTTGAATTTTGAACATTTTATTGTAAAATAATAAATATTTTATCAAAAATGTTACCTGAAAGATGTATTTTCTGACCAGCTCTCTTTCTCTGACAAACTAATTCTGTGAAAATGAATGTCCGGGTTTAAAAAATAGCAGTGCTGCAAGTAAGAGTGTGTGTTTTCATTTAACAGGTTTGAATCTATGTAAAGAGTTCCCAGATGCTATTAGCTACATGCACTATCTGTAAATGAAATCATGAATAAATTATCATGAATAAACACAAAAATACAAAGTCATTCCACAGGAATAAAATAATAATAATGAAACCATGAAAAAAATATTGACCTTTTCCAGGCAGTTTTCCTAAAACACTGCTTGGCAGGGGTGAATTCAATGCATCACCACAGAAAAATCTAGATATTTTTGAAAAAAAAAAAAGATCTTTGTTAAAAATTGGTCTAACAGTAATCAAACTTCAAATTGGTCATGTAGTTTGCTTACACAGACTTTGCCTACACTAAATTTATACAGATCAGCACTGCAGGCAGGTAGGAGATGGTGAATGGATCCATGCAAATCCTCTCCCATGAGAAAAACCTTGAGAGGGTTCCCAGACATCAGTCAAGAGGATTGGAAATTTAGAAATCAGAATATACATTCCTGTATTATATCGCTAGTATTTCTTTCATCTATCAAATTCCGTGGAATTAAAAGAAGTGTTTGTCTTCACGCATCCAATGAGAATCTAGCTAGGAATAAATGTGTGAGCAACGTCTAACCTATGTATGTCACAAGGATTTCAGTCCAGTGTTCTGAAGAGCACAGCCATAGTCATCATCACAGAGAGGGAGTTGGTTGGACTCACTGTGCTCTGCCTCCCTAGGGCAGCTCTTAAAGGATGTGAAGCTACGTGAACCCAACAAAGGGGTTACTAAAGTGTAGAAATAAGAAATGGAGCTGGGAAGAGGAAGCAAAAAATAATGAATCCAAAAGATACCTTCATTACAGAATGCTCCATGCCACAGCACAGGAGCTGATGAGAAACTGGCAGAAAAACAAGTAGAGGTATTTGGGAACTGAAATCAGCAGTGTCAGGTTCATGAACTGGATTTAGATACGTAAATCCTTTTGTGGAGCAGGGTGCTATTCCTTCCTTCCAGCATTGCAATGCTTTTTGATTCAGCTTGTGGCTGAGAGACTGCCTGGCTTTAGAGTGCGCACATTTCTGAAGAGAGGCTCGAGTCCTGAGAAGCTGTCTGCTGTTTCCAATTAGTGAAAGTACAATATGACAAGAAAGAGAAAACACTGGAGCTGTGAACACCTTATTGATGGTGTTATCTAGAAATGTGATCAGAAAAGAAACTTCAGGCAGAACATCTGTAAAGCAGAGGCAGATGTTTGCAGCTGCAAGCTGCATTTACCTGTTTCAAAAATTAACATATTCAAGGCATTTCATTCTCTCCCCCCACTAAAAAGAGCTAAACCTCCTCTGAAGTCTCTTTCTCTTATATTTTACTGTAAATGGGGAGGTGGGTGAGATTTATTTGTTAAACATTGCTATAAATACTTAGCAGAGCAGGACTAGGTTGAGAAGAGGACATCTAAACAGATTGCTGGTGAGCTAACCCTTGGCGATTTTCCAGATTTCTTTCTCTTCCTCTTTCCCTTTTTTTTTTTTTTTTTTTTTTTTGCTTCACAGAAAAACTAAATAAACATTTGAAAGGAAGTGCATGATAGCAACAGCCTCCCCACCCCCATAAATAATTCAAAAGAAAATTAATAGGATTCAAGATACCAGTTTCTGATCATCAGCAAGACTGATACTTTTTGTTTTATTTTTTTTACAGTAGCAGCCAGCTGGTACAGTGCATAATGCTAATCAGCTAGTGTCTTTCACATTTTTTTGAAACTCCTTGGAAACATATCCCCATCAAACTGCTTTGAAGTTCAATTTTAATTTAGATGCAAACTATCCCAAAAGCACTGGTAGTCTAAAAAGCGCCTCTGGCAGTCTATAATTACAATGCAATAGAGCTGTCATATTTGATTAGAATGTCATTTCAGTCACTCATTCCATGCAGCACCATTTAGCCTCACATGATCATTTGAATGTTCCTCCCCACCACTCAAAACTTACCCAACACTTGGATATATAATAGAGGGGGCTTTATTTACTTGTTGGCTTTCAGTCATCCAGATCCTCCAGACCATTTGAATGATAAAATTGTACAGAAAAGCATCCTCCAATCTCCTTATTGTACTGATATCCCTCTTGCAGCATTTCATCTGCAAGAGATTCACAGCATAACACTTAAAACACTCTACTAGTATTATGGCTTAATAAAAGAGCAATATTGTATGGCAATGCAGGGTTGTGAAGAATATTGCTATAGCTGAAAAGACCCATTCCTACCCAAATAAATAACGTCGGGGGGCAGCAGGGCCGTTTGGGGTGGAGGAAGAGATTTTATTCTAAGAAGGATTTTGGTTTTTCCAAATCCCTCATTTACCCAATATGCCAGAATTTCACATCCAGATGACTACAGTGAGGTTACCCTACAGGTACCTGTGCCAGGCTATTTAATTAATATTTGCAGGTCTTCCCACTTTCAGTACATGCCAAGAACAGTGAAAACAGATGCGTAAATGAAAGCTAGAATAACCTCTCTTGGCCCAAAGCTTCAACCCTCACCTTGGCACATTGGCTCTTCCTGAAACAAATCCTCTGTTTCTGCAGTGACTGAAAGTGGGGAGGCTTTTAACATCCTGGGACTTGCATCTCCTCCTAATATCTCAGTTTCTCAAAGGGATGAGGAGAATCTGACAATGTAACGGATTTGGCAATGTTGGCTAAATGCTGCCCTTCTTCGCTCTGTCTCTTGTGGATGCTTTTCAGGGGCACATACAGTTAAAATCACAATTCTGAGGCTTCCTTCTTCAGATAGCTCTATTTCTCACAGACTGCGTAAATTCTTTCTATTCAAGCTTTTCTTCCTGCCCACCCATAAAATATGATCTCATTATACTATAAAGCTCTTATTCCTAGCCAGATCTGAAGGTTATAGCAGCAACCCTATTGATTCCAGTACCCAGAAAAAGTTGAACTCTCCATCCCTTTTGCTGAGTGCCTTACACACACCAATAGTCTTTTGGGTCTGGTCAGGGTCATTCTGAAAAAGAAGCCTATGAATACAGCAAGACTTCAAAATATTTGAAGCTAATTCAGTGGAGTTTGTACCTCTTCTGTAGACTTCCCTGGAACCAGCATTCTTCCCCCTGTATTCAGTCACTCTGAATATCTGTCAGGGCACTTTACTCAGCCATAAAAGCGCTACAAGCAGAGATGAATCTCATCCTTTCTTCTTTCAGATGGCTGGGAAGCCACAAGCCTCCCATTTTAAGTCTAACTACTGAAGACAGCTTAATGAGGCTCAGGGAAGATCACCTTGAATGTTAGCCAACAGCCCATTGTCACAAGAAAAGTTTCTTGCGTCAAAAAACGTATAACCCTTGAATAAATCTCTTTGATTTTGCTTACACTGGGGCTGTGCTCATTCTTGCTCCTTCAGCTGTCACAGTGGGAGGTGTGAATGTGTGTGGGATGCTTACGGTGAGAAAGACTAGGGTATCATATTAAAATCTTGGTTGTAATCATTAATTTAAAAGGAGCTATAGCATGTAGTGAGGAAGAGTTTAGAAACAGATTCTTTCATTCATTTGTAAGTCTCTAACAAAGAGAGACCACACTGAATAAAAAGCCCTGCGCATAGCATGGACACAGCTCCCAGCTTGCTGCTAGCTCAGGAAAGCAAAATTTTCCCAAGATTTCATTTTGCTCGTAGGGATCATGCACATGCATAAGAATGCATCTTTTCATGCTACCTACAGTTTGAGAAAGAGTTTATTACGAGAGCAAATTAAAAGCAAATAAAAATAGCAACATTGCAAGGAAGTATATCTTCAGGAAGGGCATACATTAGTATTCCTCATGCCGCAATAGCAGAGGCCCTTACAAGGATCTGAATTTTTGAAAGAATATTCTAATGCTGACCTCAAAATGGCCCAGGAATAATTTAAAGTGTTTCAGTATGATTGTTTAAATATACCTTCAGCATTTTCTGCCTGCTCTTAATCAGACATCTATTGATACAAACTCTTGTCTCAGACATTCACTGATATACCCATCATTATAATTAGGCAGCGGGTGTGCTCTGACCACTGCTTAATCTGTGCACCACAAAAGTCTTGTTCTCACTTGGAATTCTCTCCTATGGCTGTTGCATTCACCTGTCATCTTTCCATGAGCTATTTCTGGCATGGGGAAATCTTTCTTGTTCATGTTTTCCCAGCACCCGTCACACTGGGATCCTAGTATAATTTGAATACACTATCCAACCCTGTTACATTACTGGCCTAGATGTGGAATTCATGCATTAAAGGATTGTGCAACTGGAAAGTGGGTTGTATCACAAAACAGTGGGCATGACAAGCCATGCAAGTTTCCTCGTTTCTCTCATGGATTAAGAACACACTAAGGCAAAAGAAAACATCTGTCCAAATGGGGAGGAAGGAGCGAAAGCCATATGCCTGAATGAACTGCTGCTTAGGAATAAATAAAGAAAATCTAGAGGACTGGCTTGGGATTTAGTTCTCTGGAGGAGGAAAAAAGGAAATAATCAGTGCAATCTGTTCATGTACAAGAGAGAGACAGAGGAAAAGACAGGAGGACATAGAGACAGGAACATCTGCATAAGTCAACCGTTTGAATAACAAGCAGCAAATGTTGGTTTACAACAAACATCTGTGGAATATCCAATAGAAATACCCACACAGGTAGGAGCAACTCCCCTTCTTCCCAGTACTGCTGTAGGAAAGTGGTGGGGAAGACACACGACACACTGAAAACAGATGAGGGACAGATACTCCATTAAGTGGCACAACATCCATTTTCCATCTCGTCCTATGCACTCAATCCAGAGGTAGTGTTAATAGAAGAAGCTGTAGGCAGGCAAATTACCTGTCAGATGCTAGAGGCTCCTAATGAAGAAAGATTCAAAAAGCATGGCGAAATGCAGCCAATAAAACACCTCCAAAGTCAGAACGGATGAGAATGCTTGGCAGAGGTGTGCAGCTCTTCTTCTAGTTGTGGAATCAGGAGACTTGCAAGAGCTGAGGGAATAAATACCCCGTTTTGGTAAATACTCCCACACAAACTGGATACTTTGCTCCTAGGGTTACAGAAAATGAAACTCTCCAAGAAGTGAGGATGAGGATTACCTGCTATGGGTGTACGTTGTAATGCTTGGAAGATATGGGAATGACAGCGTTATCTCTGGAGACCTTGTTTTAATTGTGCAGACCCCTTGGACTCCCATAACATTATCTGCAGCTGGTGCCTGGGCAAGTTGTCTAGTTTATCAAGGTGAACTACGAAACAAATAGGGTGACTCATCTTGTAGAATTCCCTTCTCTCTACTGAGCATAGCTGGAATCTAGCTTACTTAGACCAGAAACGTATTTTTCAGTTGTCTAAAGTCATGCGAGCTAAGCCTCACCATTTTTCTACCTTTTCTTTGAATATCTGTCAGAGAACCAGGAATAATATTTCCAGTCACGCTCTTGCACTACGAAGACATCATCCATTAATGTTTCAAAAGCAGTCACAAGCAATTGTACCAACATTGCCTCTGTAAGAATATAGACAGCTAACAAAAGCCAGAGATTTCTTGACTTATGGCCTAGGTTTCAGTGCTAGTTTTACTTTTCATTTCTAACAGAAATTAAAGGTCCACTGTAAAGTCTAAAGGGAGTTCTATAAAATATCAAAGGCAATGCTACAAGGCAACTTTTTAATTTAGATGAAGTTCAGATATTTTTGAAAAGAAAAACAAAGGGAGAGGAGATTTTGGTCTACATCCTAACAGTCTCAGTTCTGGCAAGTTTGACAGGAGTAGTTGAAACACTCTTATCCATCATGGTCCGCTTCTATATTGGGCATATGAAAAAGTTAACTTCACAGACACAGCAGATTAGAGCTGTACATCTTAAGCAGAATAGTTTAATATCTGAGAATGCAAATGTGACAGAAATGAAATGCTTTACAAACAGATATCAATCTCTTTTAGATTATATTCTGAATGATACCTATCAAAAATACACATTTTAAAAGGTCAAAAAAGTAAAATAAAATATCTCAGCAAAGTTAATTTTAAGACTTCTGATAATTATTTTTTCTCTTATTTGGAACAAACCCAGTAATAGATGATACTTCCCCAGATACTCAAATCTCACTTCAGAACTAGCCCTCTTTAAGGCATCTCAGAACAACCACACACTCTGCTGTCACCTATTAGCTGTATGAGGGTTACGACTTGGGGGGATGTCAGACTGAAGACATTACAGATTTCAGGGCACCACTTGCTGTTTTCTTCAGCTGACTTAACATTCAGTTGTATGGGCAAGACAGAGCACAAAGAAAGCCATATAACGATGGGGATGATATGAAGACATCTTAGCTTTTGAATCACTCTTTTTTTTGCAGAATTATTTCACTGCTGAAAATTGCTGTAGCGTTACACATGCAGTTCTTAATACTACCTTTCTACTTTAAATCCACCACTCCTCAGGAGGTTCTGTCCACCAGGTGCTATTTTGATTTGAAATGTACACAGGAGAGATTGAAATGAGGGGAGTATATTATCACTGCATGAGCTTGTCACTGACAAAACATATTAATTGCACATAGAAATCAAGGCAAAGCAGTACAGCTTTCAACCAAGTCACAGAGCTAAATGCAGGGACTATCAAATCTGATAATCCCTCACTGAATTCAACACATTGCCAAGGTCACTACAACTAAGAATCTGAGAACAGTAAATCATTTGCATAGATGTGTTGGTGGATGCATGCATTATATTATATATACTTCATAGTACCTGCCATTAAAAATATCCACAACTGCCACATTGTTATAAATAAGATACATTTTCTTTTTAAAATTGGCAATGTAGAGCAGGGTAGCGATGTTTCTGTTGTTGAAATATTGATTCTGGGCCTCAAAGAATTAAAGCTTGGTCTTGGCTTAGTCTCAGAATTCATGCAGATTACCTCATTTCTCTCTATTTTGGTTCCATATTTGGAAATAAATGTAGATACTATTACCCTCCTGCTTCATAGCATACTTCTGCATATAAATGTGCTAATATTTGCGAGCATTCCAACATGTAGCAATGGGGCCACAATGCACTTAAGATCTAATGAAGATATTGTTCATCAAAGTAGCTGTTTTTTTGCATCATATACCCTCCTTTACTGCTGTCTTCATCTACTTAATATATGGAGGTATGGAGGGGAGAGATGCTTCTAAGAGGTGCACAGTGAAAGGGTGAAAGGCAAAGACAGAAGTTTTAATGAGGGAATTCCATTTGAATATAAGTAAAAATATTTTCATGCTAAGGGTGGTGTAGTCAACATCTGGCAGAGATTGTCCAAGGAGGCTGTGGAGCCTCCTTCTCTGGAGATACTTGAGCCACTACCAGACAAGGTCCTGAGCAATGTGACCTAAACTGGCCCAGCTTTGAGCAAAGGGTTGACTCAGAGTCCTCCATAAGCAAGACCTCTGAGGACTCTTCCAGCCATTAACATTTCATGATTCTGAGACTCTAAATACTAAATATTTTTGGAAAAGATGCAATTAGGTGAATTAAGGTCAGCTGAGCTTGCCTCATTGCAAAAATATGTTGTATATCAACTGATTTTGACTCCGTGTTTCATTCTTTTAAGTGCTTTAATGGCCTTTATGTTTTGATCACTAGCATTCTAGGAGAAAATACATGCAAAATGCTGCTGCTGAAGGCTTCTATTGCATATCCCCCTTGGGACACACAGTTCTGAGAAAGGTTTCCATAGCATAGCCACTGTTCTCCATCAACCCTCACCTATCCTCGGATCAAGAAATCTACCTCATCCATGAAGCTATTCCACTTGGAGAGCTCTTTCCATTGAATTTCAGGAGCTGAATGACAGATGCCACCAAACAGGGCTCTTCCAGTAATGCAACTGTCACCACAGATTGTCAGTGAATAACACTGAGTAAAGATTTTGAGCATAAAACTCTGGATGAAAAGTGATTGCCTATTAAAGAAAATATCAGGGCACTCAAATAGAGCATCACTCACACATTTCAACACGGCAGTCTTGCAGTTTAGACAGGAGCTGATGGACACCAGTGGTGTCAGCTGGCTGCTCCCTACTGCAGCTTTCACTGAATATTCTCCCTTCTCTGCTATTTGGTCATTTACTGCAAATCCCATCTCTTCTTTCTTCAAGTAACTATCACCTTCCCAACCTTAATCCACCAGTAAGACTGAAATTAGAGAACTACATATGTCAGAGAGTGAAAAGGGTATTTGCAGATATTGTATGGCCTGTCCCTTAGTACCTGCTGTTCCTGTTCCTCACCTTTATCCCCCCCTGTCTCTTTGGATTTGTAAGGTCCTTGGTTTTGGGATTGATTTTTGTTCATTGTGTAAAAGAAGGTGCATGTGTGGGGGGAATGACTTGTCCTTAGTCATTTCCACAGTAATGCCATAGGCACCTGATTATCATGTCCACACTATACATAAAACAATGTACAAATTTATTACTTCTAAAACAATACAGAGCTTTTCCCTTGGTAATTCCAGCTGTTGCAGTCTCAAGATTTCCTTTGATTTATTAGCTCAATGTGTTATTAAAATAATGAATTACATGTCGGTACATTGCATTTAACACAGTATTCGCAGGGACAAGTGCATCTGCTGGCTATTCATCAAATATTCACTAACAAAGGTTGATTAACAGCATTTTACATATTTACAGCAAGAATGAAAACCATAATAAAGTTCCATCAACGTTAAATTGTAATAAATTATTAAAATGCATTTATCTGCACTGATTAGTGTGTGGGATAGACGGAACTGCAGGTACAGATTTGTTCCTCACGCAGCGCCAGTTACTAATGGATAAGGTATTTATTTAATACACCACTTCCAGCTTCTAATAAAACACCCAAAAGCTGTGTACAGCTGTGAACATTTTGAGTCAAGTTTTAGCAACGTTCCCTCACGTTCTCTCTAATACTTTGCTTTTGTCAAGTAGGCATTATCAAAAAATTGGAGTCCTTTTAAAAAATTGTTAAATAATTTTTGCTAGAAATTGAAATTACAAAATCAAATTCTTCTCTGAATCTCTTAAACATTATATTTCATATCTGGGCAGAAGGCTGGAGGGTTTTTGCTTTTTACTGGAGCTAATCTGATTTGCACAGAGGTAAGCCTAGTTTTCTTACTTAGGCCCAGCTCTCAGCCATGACAACAGATTCATATTCTGGTATCCCTGCTCTGTGCTAAATCCTACTAAAGTCAGTGAGTAATCCAGGTGCTCGCCGACTGCAGAATTGGGCTCTAATTACTGGAAGTTTCTTTAACTAGTCCTTAGAGAAAAATCACATTTTTCCTTAAATTGCCTTTTTATTGATTTTCAACAAAATAGTATCACAGAAAGCAAACACGGACTATAAATGAGAGTTTCAACATGCAGTGCACATACTGTTGAACAAGGGAGAAAAATACAGCATATTAATAAACCCTACTAAAAGAATGCTGCAACCCAAGAAGTAAACAAATAGATGCAGGAATCACAGGAGTTCGGAACTTGAGTAAGGGAGAAGAAATTGTAGTTTGCATTAGAGAAAATTACAGCACAAGGAAAAATATTATAGGGAAAAACTTTTTAACTTTTAGATAAACAACCCTATGGAAAAGAATTCCATATGAAAAAAGTCTTTCTCCCTATCACTTATCTAAGAGCTCATTTGTAAAGCATTCTACAGAGAGTAAATCACTTATCAATCCTCTCCATAAAACAAAGGCAGAGATAGAGAGTCTCAGGTTTAATCTGCAGTGAGTGGCATTGTGTGGCCAAGAAAGCAATTTATAAATAAGAGTCCAATTAGAATGACCTTCAAAGTTTTGCAGTATAGTCTAAGGAGGAACAAAACTTCTGAAATTTAGACAAGGAAAAGCATAGGAAAATATGAACTCCTTGTCTTTCCTAGATATTCCTCTTTCAGAGTCTTACTCTCTTCCAAGGATGCAGTAGGTAAAATGATGTTTGATACATTTCACAAGTAGTTACATGCTGTTTTGCCCTAGGGATTAAGTCTTTTTTTGTCTGTATTTTCTTTCTATTACACATACGCCCAGGTTCCATTTAAAAATGCACAAAACTTCTCATGAGCTAAAGACTGACAAAACAAAATTACCTTGCTCACTCTCCGTATTCTGTAGTTTTTAATTTTTTTGTGTGTATCTTATTACTCTCCAATTGTCTTTTGTCTGGGTTTTACATAGGTTCTAGAAGTGGCAATACCAAAGAAGCAGCATCAAATAGGGCAGAATCTCATCTTCTGCATCTTGAATAAAACTCCTTTTAATTCACCTCAGAAATGAGATGTCTTTTTTGACATCTTGTTGATTCATACGCCGCATGTGGTAAAACAGCTTGTTTTCTGCAGTATTGTTGCCTAGCCAGTAATTCCCACTTTTATACTTGTACATTTGATTTCTCTTTATTAAATACATAACTTTGCACTTATCCGTATTGAATTTCACCTTATTGATTTTGATCTATCTCTCTAGCTAACCTAGATCGTTTTGAATTCCGATCTTGTCCAGTGGGGTGGTTGCAACCCCTCCCCTGTACACACCATCCAGACATTTTATTTATTTATTAGAATATACCCTGTTCTACAATCAAAGTAATTAAACAAGTTGTTCTGTGAGCCTGGTTAGATTAATGAAGCCTGGTGTCCTATGGATTTTTGCTTGCATCCTCCTGGCCATGACATCCCCAGCTCCCTTCTGCAGCCCTGGTTGCTTTTGCTTTTCATCCCTTTCTTCTGTGCTAATGCTGGGCTCTCCTCACAGTACCTCTGCTTTCACACCACGCCATACAACACCCAATCCACATATTTGGACGTTGCAACCAGTGTACACTGTGTGTAGGGTACAACAAAATAAAAACAGCAGGAAAACTCACTACAAAATAAACATAAAACATAAAAAACATAAAAAGTCTCCTAAAGGCTGCAGTGAACGATCCTTGTTTTCATCATAGATTTAGAAAGTCCATTAGCCTCAACCCCCTGTTGCAATACCTGCATGTGCCAGCACATGCTTGACCCAGACAGTTGGAATCAGAAATTAAGCAGGGCTGATTTGGGCTGCATTTAGAGGCAAAAGAATACGGAGGCTGTGGAGGACGGGGGGAAGGATTGCATTCCTCTTGTGAGTAAGAGCTTGTTGTAAAGCGCCATTGATTAATTACTCTTCATTTCCATTGAGAGTGGGACAAGAAAAAACAGACTCAAGTTAAAACAAACAGGATTTTAGTCGAAAAATTTTCTGTGGAAGTTTTTCAAACAGGTTTTGGGAAAGATTCTACCTTACTATGGGCAGACAGACGGCCGACCTCACAAGGCGCTTTTACAGCCTGAGCTGCTACGACCTTAGGCTCACAGGTGAAACTAGAGTGGACCAAATCCCTGTGCTTTGCACCATGTCTTCCTGGAAACAGAATCAATAAGGGCTCTCCTTTCTCCCTTCCTATCCTTAAAACCTTGCAAAAAAAAAAAAAAAAAAGTCAAATGTCCAACTCCAAGAGATGTGGTCATCACACTGGGGCATATTAATTGTGATTTACAGCTGAGCTCTGTAGCTGGAGTGAAACCAACACCAGCTCCACCAAGAGCCAGAAGTGAAAAGCTGTGTGTACCTCGGCAAGCAGGAGGTGACGAATATACAATAAGTGGAAGGAAAAAAAATTGACTTACGTTTCTCATTAGCATCCAAATTTCTCTTCTTAATATCTGAGTTACATTTCTGCTTTTCCTTCCAGTTTCTACAGAAAATTGAGGTAATTGTTTTTTATGAAGACAGATGAAAAAAGTTATTTAATTTTTCTAACTATAACAGAGAAACATCTTTACTAAGTTTCATTTCCAATTCTAAATCATCAGGGGCCATGTAATAACCTGACCAAGTGTCACTATGAAGTTAAAGAATAATTATAATACACTCTATCATTAAAGCAAGACTCTCACAATAACATTTATTAAATAACTCTCAGAGCCCCCTTCTCTCCGTTTGCAATATGGAGCTATATGATCCCATGGAGCAGACCGAGCTCGGTCAGGGTCCAGTAAAGAGATCAACCTTTCTCTGGCGCCAGCACCAAAGGCCCGAAGCAGCAGGAAGGAGCTCTAACATCTCTGTTGGGATGCAGGGAACCTTCTTGTAATGCAGTAAGGAGAAAGACCTGTGTGTTTGCAGACACCTGGGCACCGGGGTGGGAGCTCAGCAGTGCAGCTGGACATCAGTGGGCAGCATCGCCCCTGCTGAGGTGGCCTCGGGAGGTGGCAGGGGAGTCTGGAGCCCTTTGGGCTGGGTGACACAGTTGAACGGTCCCTCCCAGCCACTCAGCCCCGCTGCTGCACTGAAACCTGCAGCTCTGCACAGCGCAGCCGGATTAGGAACTGCAGCAGCTGAAAAATAACCTGGCAGAAGAAAAGGAGATTCAGTGCAGTGTGCTCTGCAATTAGCAGCAGGGAGTAGCAATTATGGAAATTGGTTCTGCCACTGAAGAAATCCTTCAAACTCTGCACCCTGCAAACCTCAGTGAACTGAGGAAGTCGGTGCTGATCCTGGACGTGCAGATCCCAATCCCAATCCCTCTCCTGGGGTCCTGCACCCTCCTTTCTGCCTTGGAGTCACCCAGCAGCAGCAGCACACACGACCACACGCTGCTGTGCTGCACAGTCACAGAGACACACAGCAGAGCATCCTGGAAAGTGGGGCCCAGCAAAAACACTTAAAACTATAGTTTAAAAAGGAAAGTTAAGCAGACGTGTCATTAATTGTCATTAGTAGTTCATTAATTACCAGCAGAACCCTGTAACTTCTGTAGCCTGCTGAGTCCTTGCAAAGGGCACTTTGTAGTTCTCGTATCTCGGTGGCTAGATACGATTGCAATAATCAGAGCTTTTTCTATCATATATTATGCTCTGTCATCTATGTACTCATTTTTCTTACACCTGAAATGTTATCAGAAATATATGGAATAAAGTTGCTGGAAACCTCTGGATGTAGTTATCAGAGTTTCTACAAGCAGCAAAATGAATTAAGATATTAAATCAAGAAATCTTGACATCTGAAGCCAAGGGCTGTACATTTAAAAACAAACAAACAAACATAAAATAAACAAGAACAAAAAATCAGCCCAATACACAGCGGTATCCAGCAATGTACTGGTTAGTTTGAAACCACAATTGGAATCACGACGAGTCCCTAAACCACCTGTTACAGCTTGTTTGTATCATGGCACTGCTGTGACCTGTTCCACAAACTGCAGCATCCAGGTGCATGACCCAGGCTGGGGACATCCTCCTCCTGCTCTGTCCCCCTGCCAAAGGCAGACTGAGACCCAGATGTGGCAGAGCTCAAGCTCTCTGCTCCTCGCGGCTGGCCAGAGCAGTGGTGCTAGAGCAAGGGCACGGGGTTTCTTCTTGCCACAGTGCAAAGAAGCCCTCTTTGCTTTTGAAAGGCCACTAATCAGATGAGAAACAGATCCTAGGACCAGCACAGCGACACAAGGAACGCACATTTTGATACGACTACCATGCAGGGGAACTCGGTTGCAGCTTTGTGCACTTGCGGGTTGCAGCATATTCACTCGAACCAATGTTTTAACTACAGTAAGTGGAGCAAGTAATTTATGCAGTATATCCTTGCTCTACTTCTGATTTGGTAAGAATTATTATTAAGTGTCATTTACTTAAAACATCTTCTACTTGCAGTCTTTCTTGATTAATTTAATATCCCATGCTTTTGAGCTATCCAATCGCCCCATGATTCCAAACATACCCTTCTGTTTTTAAAAGTATATTTAATCTCAGCAAATATCCATATTCAAACGATATCAATTGGCATTCATTATGAGCTATCACTGGAGATATATGATAGGCTAGATGGGACACTGAATACATACATACTATTCTAGAATACATTTTCAGACTATTTTTATTATAAATTAGTAGCACCACACTGTGATGATGATGACAGATTATGTTTTAAATTTAAACTAGAATTGGATTACAGTATCTGTCAGAAGCTTTTTTGTAACATGCATTGCTCTTTTTCTGTATTCTTAACACAGAAATTTGTTTGTCAGCTTTATCTTCAGCTTACAACAAATAAGAGCAATTCTGCTTTCTGGAAATATACAGCTGTCAGTGGTTGAGAGAATATTTTTGATCAAACACCTGCTGTCTAAGCTAAAGAAACACATACTTCCTCTGAAAGATTTTCTCCAAGTCAGACATACTAATATTCCATTATGTGACATGTCATGTCCTGGAATGACTAGAAAATACAGGAGCAGACTGCAAACCATTACATTAACCATGCAAGCAACCACTCTGATGGTTATAAATGCTGTTTGGCTCCTCATTAGTACCCAATCATAGCCGGGCACTCAAGCTTTTCAAACAATGTTTCAAGCTCTTATTGACTGACATATTTTAAGGTCTGGCTTGGAATTAGTCAAAAATCTAATGTTAGCATGTCTAAGAGCTGTCAGTGTGGCAAAGCGCTCTATGCATGGCTGGGGCTGGGGAACATCAGGAAAGAAATGCCAAAGGAGGTGTAATAGGCTGTATTTCCAGTTATAATGAATGTGTGTGGCTCTCTTGTACACTGCTGGTCTGGTCTGTCTGAAGTTTCTTAAGAGTTTCTGAACTCTTGCAAGCCTGTTGGCCTGAAGTTAGTGATATAATAGAAATTATATATCCATTAGTTGTATTATTAAAATGGTTAATTGTAAATTTTGGTGTCTGGTATCGCAAATCAGATCATTTTTTCAAGTTCCAGTTTAATACAGAAGCCACTAATAACAGGATCATTCTGTGACTAAGGTTCTCCTCTACCATTTAAAAATTACAAGAACTAGGAAAACATTTACTGTCACTGAAATACGTATTTTCCTTCTGTCATATCTCCTACTCGAGAAGCCCAACACAATTTAAGGCTACAAATGAATCTTCCTTTATATACTCTGTTACCACAGCCACTTTGCACACAAGGTACCGTACAGAATACATGACCATCTTGCCCACGTCTCAAGAGGAATATACTGTTGGAGAACTGATAGCTGTACTGTTGGAGCAGTGTTACTGGAGTGTCCTGGTTTTAGAAACTCCATGCACAATGCTGTTTATTTTTGACTGTTATTAACTAGGTCACTGTCTTAATATAAGCATTAATATAACTACTTAATCCTCCATCTGCAGAAGCATCTTTTCAGAGCATCTTGCAGTATATGCCAGTGTCAGAGAGGGAAACAAGAGCTCCTCACCCGTAGGCTTGAGCCTTAATAAAACCATCCTTCCTCTTTGTCAGACAGGATTTACCTTTACATTTTGCCATGCCTTGCAGCAATATTGCTTTATCATACTCAGCTGAGCTCAGTTACTGCAGCATAGCAACTATTTTGCAGTGACTCTCAAGCTCTTACATTACTGTCTGTGATTTGCAGGTGGAATTAGTGTGTGTCATCCCTGCAAACTATAAACACAGGGCTCAGACATGTCAGGAACCAGGTGTCAAACACATCCTTAGTGTAACTCTGTGGGAATCCAATAAAGTTTGTAACTGAGATGGATCCGGTCCACTGCCTCTTGCTTCTTGATATATCAGGATCAAAGTCTTGCCAGGGTTCCCACTGTGTATGAAATGGTTGCATTTGTGAGTGTTCAGATAGCCAGTGAAATACTCCCCTATATTCCTTCCTTTCCAAAAAGGAACAGAACAAAAATGCTCAGTGATAAAAGCCTAAGTACAGGCAACTGCAAACAAAGAAAATGTGAGTTGATCATCACCCAAAATTAGTTAAAATCCACCAGACATTACAAATGGATTATTTTGCTAATAGTTATTTTTTAATTGAACTCCTTCTTGAATTTAGCTAGATTGGGATGCTTCAAAAATATTGCAAGATATTTTTTATATTTTAAAGTGAAATATGAAAAACATTTGATACTATTTCCTGTGGAGTCCTAATCATATATGGTTTCACAATAATTCATTTTCCAAGATCAAGTGACATCTCCAGTGAGTGCTACTGCAGCCACCAGTATCGTTATTTACACCTGCCCAGTATTCCCAAACAGTCTTGCTGAATACCTGCCACCTCCCCGAAAATTGTGTGGCCCAAAAGCAAATCACAAAAGAACTAGGTTCTCTGTTACACTAAGACCTTTTTACTTTGTTTAATGTCAGCAAAGGTTACCTGGTTCTCTGTCTCTAATATTCCTCTCAAGGCTAGGAAAAAAATAGAGAAGGTCAAGAGAACACCCTTCTGCTCCCTTGCCTCCATCAACAAAATCTTGTAATGAGCCCTTACCCACAACTATCTTCCTCCTGCAATGCGCCGTTAGTATCCTAAGCTTCATAAACTATCAGAATAACAACTCTGGCACACACATATCCGGAAGATATGTAGGTTAAAAATATATCTTTTAGAATATGCTTTGGGTTGGGGATTTCTTTGAAGAAAAGTGAGTTTAACACATCTGGTATAAAGTGTCTCTCAGCCTTACTCCCAACGTGCATGCAAAGAGGAGACATACGGTGAAAGAATAATTTCTCCTTCAGAAAAAATGATTTTTTTTTATTATTTCTTAGAAGAAAAAGAACTGTTTTTAACCATATGTCTCCTCGGTGTATATATGTTGGAGTTTGAACTGTGTGGTAGCTCAAACAAAAAAGGAGACATATGTTAAAAGCTGTTCTCTTTTTTCCTGCTCAAGAAAATAAAAAGAAGTAAATAGGAGTTGCTCCACCAGACAATAAAGACAAAGTAATACCTCACACTGATTACAGGAGTAATCAAGCCAGAGCCACACTATTCCTCAGTGTGATTACTGGCTTCCATTTCTGAAATTAAGCAGAGTGGTTGACAGGATTGCTCTGTTCTGGTACTGCATAAGCTGTAAGACAAATACACATGAAAGTCAGGCATGCTAAAGGGATTCAGCAAAGTGAATCAGAACTAATTAGGAGAAACAATCAATGTAGGTATCATTATCAAATTGTATCAGTGATTTAAGCAACTTAAAAACATCCCTGAAAATCTATGGTGCTGCAAATTAAACAAAATTTACAATTTCCCCCAAATTTTCATTAAATGTTGTTTTGAATGAGCCTGTCTTTCTTTTTGACATGACTGTAATTTCTCAGACACTTAACATTTGCTCTTTGTTCTTCTACAGCACATAGAACCTAGCATGGCACTATACTAAGAATAGTTGCAATAATAGCTATTTGCCTGGATTAATATATGAACGATTACTTAAAGGACTATATCTATCGGAATTCAGAATACAGGTCACTATAATAAAATAGTCATTATAAGTGTTAGCAATCCTCAACTACACTTTTTTTTCTTATAAAGTTTGTTCCCAGTGAAGGGCAGATCTGTCCCATCCCATTCTGTAGGTCTTAGACAATTCTAATAATGGCATTGGCCACAATATTTCTGATAGACTTTTTTTTTCCATCATCTAAATGGTCACATTTTATGGAGAAATTGTTTTTTTATCAGGTTATGGCCAACAAAGAAAACCATCTTCCAGCAATTAGAAGTAGATAAAAATAATAGTCTCTTTCAGTTGCTTTCGGATGCAGCCTTCTCAACTCTACACTAATTCTCTTCTAAAACACTCATATTATCTAGGAAAACAGATATTTTCCCACAAATAAAAATTGCATTGTAAAAAAGACTGAAAGAATTTCAATCAGTCACGTGGCATTGAAAGTTAAATAAAATCTTAACATGTTTTATGTAAATAGTAGTTACGAAGAAAAGAGAAAAGCAAATGGTAATCTATTTTTTGCAAATTCCCACAGAAAAACTGACTAGTTGTGTTATTTAATTCTGAGAACAACCAGGGCTGAATACAACCACTCTTTTTTCTTTTTCTCTTTTTAAATAGGAAATTTGTGTATGTTCCTATGGAATAGCCTCCATTGTTCCTGCTTGACAGTTCCACTGGCAAGTCCTACATGTCATTTTTTAATTGTCGGGCTACTTTACAGTATATATTTACTTTCCACCATAGCAATTCTATCAACGAAATCAAAGGGTTTGGGTGGAAATATTCTTTTTTTTTTTTTTTTTTCACCATTAGGCAGTTTAAAGGAAGTACTGGGAAAAGCATCAATCAGAAGAAATGAGGAGAAAAGCAAATCAGAAATAACTCAGGAAGAAAAGTATACAATTTAGGGAAAAATAAAATGAAAAGGAAAGGGAAAATAAAGGTGGCAATGTAAATGTTATTCTGGCTTGTTTTCACAGCTCCTAAGTAATTTCTCCCACTTGTGAGCTGAATGATACTGTCTGTGCCCTTAGAAAGCAAATTACCATTTACAGACTTCTTTACTCTGGCTATAATCATTTATACCCCTTTCATAACTGCCTCTGGGACTGTCAGTGAAACGACAGAAAAACCGCATCAGGCGGTATTATCTGTTTCTTTTTCTGTCATTTCCCATTGCCCGTTCTCTCAGTCTCCATCACCCATGTTTAAAAGAAACTTTCAGCACAAAGGTATATCAAAACAACTTCAAAGAGCTGTGAAATGCAAAGCCAGAATAATGTTTTTGTTATAGCGATCTTTATTTAAAAGTACTTAATATGAAACCCCCTGGAGCATTTCTGGCAGTTGACGGCTCTGTGTATCTGTCACCTGAGCAGGTGAAGGAAAGTGGATGTTCTCAGAGCAAGTGGGACACGGAGGTCTCCAAGTGCCCAGCTACTGCCGAGAAAGTCTTTTTTTTTTTTTGTCCTGAATGCAGAATGCAGCATTATAAAGGTCTAGAGCCTGACAAAGGAGAACAAACTAAAGCCTAGTGGATAACTCCAGTTCTTTACTTGGGCCTTAACTTGCTTTTGCTGTTGTTATTTTGTAGAATCGTAATAAAGAGATGCATTTAGAAAGGGGTTCCTAGCCTCATCATCTCAAAAGATATCAAGAAAATCTATTAATTTGTGTCTCAGCTGGATAAACCGTTCACCAAAAACACAAAGTAGTGAGAGAAGTGGGGACATAGAAGGATGGTTCACGGGAATATTTTTTTGAGTTAATATGAAGCTGGTTGCAACCTTCCAACAAGGTGCTTTCCCTTTTCTTTGACTTGTCAAGCCCTGTTTTGTTTCCTCGGTTGTTCAGCTCGGCTCTGATTCCCCGTGTTTATTAAAGGCAGCAACAAAGAGTTTTGCCATGTCCTGATATAGGCTTCATAATCCTTATTTACACCAAATGGGCACTGAAAGACTCAGATCATTTATGTTTGTATAGGGTTTCAAGATCATCAAGCGAAGCACAGTAGAGAATATAATAATCAAAGAAATTATTATATGATATCATTACAGTATGGGCTGTAATAAAATATACACAGAAGGGTCCTCATAAAGGCTAATTTTAGGCACAGCAGCCCGGTCTCTGTAAGCACTTTCTGTAATCAATAGAAAGAGACAGGCACCTTCAGAGGGCAATTCAGAGCAGGAGCTAATTTAAGTGCTCTGAATTGCACTCTTGAAATCCCCATCTCTCAGTGTTTTATATATTGGAGCCTAGGGAGATACACCTCGAATACTGACACAGAAGAACAGAATACAAGTAAATCTTCCGTGTTTTGTAAAAGAGTCATGACACTTGTAAACGGAGGGCATGTCAATGCTGCAAAATAAGACAAAGTGTGGAGAGGCCCCATTTAGCACTGACTTGCACTGGCAGAATTGGCAAAGCAACAGCTGGGTGGGCAACCCAGCCCTTCGGGAAAGGTTCCTCATCTTGTCCCCTCTAGCATGGGACAAAGCCACCACTTTTAGGATGCAGATCGTGTTGGTTGGGTTGCTTGAGCTACCAGTGCACATAGGTCCCAGGGGCAGCTTGCTCCCCTACGGCTTTCCTGCTGCTGCCACCCTGGGGACGTTGTCCTGCTGGACATTGTCCTCCTTGTTAGGGAACAGTCTGTCCCCTTGCCTTAGGCAGAAGCAAAAGGGAGTGTGAGTGAAACAGAAGTGCTGGGGATCCTCCTGGCATGCAAAGAAGCCTGGTTTGGAGCAGATAAACAAGCAGTGAATGTAGGACACCTCAGACACATGCTGCATTTGAGATTGTACCGATTCACGTTTACTTTTAAACAAAAGACTTCCTGACAACTTTAAATAAACTTTACTGTTGATGCACAAAACAGAATAAATATCCAGCAACACTAATGAAGTCATATGCAAACTCTATTTTCCTTTGAGAGAGGCATTTTGGAGCTGCGACACTAACCTTGTCTGCAGAGTCCTTTTTCTCTGAATATTGTTTCAGCAGAAGCATCACGGTTTCTGCTGAGTCACTGAGCCAAATTCATCCCCCCTGCAAAGCAGCTGGAATAACAGGATTTCCACCTTCGGACCTAGTGACTCTTATTACAGCTGGACCCTCCCAGGTAGCAAATAACGGCGCTTTCTCACCAGGGAAGGGAACGGGACTCGAGCTAGCTCCTTCTTGGACACACACTTCCCTGCTACGGGAAGTAAATTATTTTACAGCCATTAGGAGGAGAACTGAGGGGAAAAGAAAGGATCAGATGCTTCCTCCAGCTTCTGACACTGCCGTTTCTCCGGCTCACAACAAAAGGAGCAACTAAAGAGCTGCTCTACCTAGCGCATAAGGAGGATCTGAACCTTCCTCCTCCTACCAACTCTCCTGAAGATTTTTGTTACTTACCTGAGTCGTGAACTAGCAGCAGGAAAGAGAAACAGGTGCGCAGTTACTTATAGTGCTCTCCGAAAAAACATGAGCAGGAAGGAAAGGAAATCAATATGTGTGATTGCTCTTCTCCATCCACTGTAAACGTGTTGGTGAGGGACATGATTCATCTCTGCTGGCGAAAATTGGATTATAAATGTTGTTGAAGCAGAAAAGGAATTTTGAAAGGAAAATATGTTCTTGCATTCATGGCTGAGCAGTCTGCGGAGAGATTTTTAATTGGATATATGACAAATCCTGCAATAGAAGAGCAGTTCCAGCTAGAACACAGAGATGCAAAAGTATTTGTCCTATTTCCCTGGCTTTACGACCTGGACCTCCCTCCAGATGACTTCACATTCCTTGGGTTTTTGTGAGTCATCCTTGGGATGACTTTACATTCCTGGGCTTTTTGTAATGCTCCCCAGTTGATGGTTGGGTAGAAAAGGCAGTGGGTGAAACCTTTACATGTTGATGCTCCTCCAAGGGCAGGTATAAGGCAGGTATTAATACAAATATTTTCCATTTACCTAAATTGTTCCATTCAGCAGTGCTAAGAGCTTTGCTAATGTTTGGAAACTAAAACTTACAGCATACCTGAGAAGATAGATAAAGTACCAAGGACATACTAAATGAAGGGAGCTGCTTAACTGAACACAATGATTTTAGATTTCTGGGATTTTTAATTTTTTCTCATGGACACCTAAGAACAAATGACACAGGAGGACAGACCTGACAAGCAGAGAGATTTAGTTCCATGCCTTGACCTGTATTCTTCTCAATTAATGGTTAGAAAAGGCAAGCCAGGTTTTATTTCGATAATTAAGCCCAAAGATAGGAAAGAAATGTCAGAAAATCTATTTCCCATCCCAATCAGAGATGCCAAAGACTAGTTGGGCAATTAAGCAACCTCCTCCCTGGGAAGACCAACATTTCAGTGTGTCCCATTTGTCATCTCTGCCATGGACTTGGGGAAATGTTGGTGCTCCCTCCAGCACCGCGTTGGACATCCCGCAGCCCCCGCGCTGAAAGCCAACCCCCAGCAGACATGGATGAGCCCTTGGACACCTCCCCAGGTGGCTTTTTTGGAAAAGCCTCGGGGCTGCTGAAGAGGTGGCCTTTGGCAACGCAGTGCAAACCAAGTAAAACACGGAACCTCTGCAAATGAGAGCTGCTGCCCCTTCATCTCCAGCAGAGCTTGACTTGCACAGGCTCCGGAGGGCAGGGAGCAGCCCCTGGGACAGCAGCGCTGCACAGGGATCCAGCCAGGCTCTTCTCTCCAAGGGGAAGCAGCAGCTGCGTTGTCACTGTTGTCATGGAAGTTTTTTCCACTCTGAACTAGTCTAGACAAAAATAAATTTTCAGCAGCTCTACATAGTCATAATAATCAATATTTAAAGGGTTGTGGAACATTATAACGAAGGGGTTTGATTTCAGTCTCTGACATCCAGAGAGGTAACCTGATTTAATAAGGGAATGCAGCAGCAGCAGCCACGCTTCTGCGCCATTGTGGCTAATTCCAACGACCCCATAGTGATAAAAGAACAATAATGACTGAGGACTAATAAAAACAAAATCAGTGAGGGTTTAATCAGCAGCAGAAGGACATGAATTGAGTGTTAGAAAACATCTTCTGTTCAGAGAGTTAAGCTGTTATGCACACTGAAGCATAATTTACCATTACTATTTTATTGTCATGCAATATATATTGTAATCATTTTAATCTGCATGCAGATTATTAATTAGTGAAATAATAATTTAGCCCAGAGTGAATGCACATGCAGGAAGAGGAGGCAGCTGGCTATTTCTCTGACCTTTTCCATTTCAAAAGCTGTTCCATAATGACCCAGCTGCTGCTCACAGACATGTGATACAATTTTTATGCTACCTTTGCTGTAAAAAAGCTGTATTTATTACACCTGAAGTCACATTATGAGTATGCATTTACATAAATTTTGAAGCATATATATTGTTTGTGCCTAGTTAATAGGCCATACTTTGCTTTTAATTAATTAATTTTAATTAATACTGCTGGAAAGTGGCTCTTCCTCATGAGTAAGTACTTCTTAGGTTAGTCCACAGCGTAAGACAGCGACAGAAACAAGTGGGGATGCCAAATCTGGTCAAATCAGTAATGGTAAGAAACCCAGGACAGAAAGAGCAGTGGTAATTTCATATGTTCATGGGAACCATCTGCTATTTTACTGGTAGAGCGATCTGTTTCTGGTCTTCATCCTCCTTTGAACCAAACTCTGGAGTGCTCCATAGCTCCATCCTGCTAAATATATGCATATATATATATATATCTTTTGCCTCAGAGCTCTGAAGACCTCTCTCCTGCGGCTCGGGGTGCGTGTACTAGCAGAACAGATTGCTTTCCCAGTCAACATAAGGGAAACATGGAAGAATTTCTGTGTCAGGATATGCTACTCCACATGACTGAGAATGAAATACTTCTTCTCTAAGATTCTACTTCTACTGAGGACCTGGCTTAGTTCAAATCAGAATATCCTAAAACTAACTCCAGGACCACCTTTGTGGCTCCTCTATTTCTCGGAGCTTCACTAGGGAAGCTGCATTCAATGGGTCTGATGTGGAAAAGCCATTTAACGAACAACCCCAACTGCATGTGGCTAAGAATGAGGCAATTTTGCTGGCAATTCCCTTTTCAGAACAAGGATGCAAGTAAAGGCAGCATGCACTTTGCAACCTGCAACATGAGCTACTTTAAAAGTTCTCTTGTTCAATCACACCCGACTGCAATTATACATTAAATTTCAACTGTGATACAGCACAGCCAAGCCTCCTCTTTGCTATTCCACTGTGTTATTCAGATTTTTTCCACCCCCTGCAGTAAACCTGGCTCATTCAAATCACAAAAGACGGTTGTGGACAGTTATAAGCAGCAAGGTAATTAAGGGATTTGCTGACTTTGGTGAAAGCAAAATGAAATGAAAACTAAATAAGGATATATGTGGGAAAATCAGTGCAAGATATGCAGTAGGGCTTTAAAGGGCTTAAAGAAAGGATTTTCAAAGCTTATGGTGTCTTAGAAAGCTTTTGTTTTCACCTGACTTATTTTGGTAGGGAGAAAAAACTGCTCTCAGAGCTTGTTGCAGGATCTGAATCTGGGGCTTCTGAGGAATGTGTTTTGGCTTCCCAGAACCAGCCTGCTTCATCACTGAGAATTTTGCCTGACTTGTACTTAGTAATAAGACATCTTTTAATTTGCATTTTCCAAAAGACACAAGATTTTACAGAAGATGTGGATGAAAAAAAAAAAAAAAAGTTTCTTGAGACCTCCTATTTTGTGCATTTTGTGAATATGCCTTCAGTCAAAAGCTTTACATTTTTCCCCATCTAAGTAGGCTGAGATTTTGCGGGCTCTAGACATCTTTGAAACCTGCAGCACACACCTACATACAGGCAGCACTTTTCTAATTATATAAGCGACTCTTTGAATTACTGCTGGCTAAACTCTGTATAAACACCTCTGAATAGAGGTGATCAGGAATTGTACTCCACCTTCATTAGACAACCTGCACAAAGAAGCTAATTTTTGTCGGTTTAAAAATAAAACGCATTGCTTTGCTTGGGAAGGAAGACATTAAAAGGCTACAGAGCTTTGCTGCTGCAGGGCAATAAGACAGCAATTGAGGAGCAGAGCAATGAAAGTGAACATCAGAAGTTTGATTTTAACCTGTATGAAATAATAAGACAGTCTCACACTGTTGCCTGGGGTGTAAGTGTCCAGGAAAACAAGATGCCCTAGCAAGGTGCTCTCCTTCTCCAGAGTTAAGCAATAATTTTCACATTCTAAGCTTCCAAATACTATTCACAAAACTGTCATTAAATTCAAGGCAGGGGCTTTTCTATATTCAAAGAGCTAGTCTAAAAATAAAAGTAAACCCACAACAGAGTATGTCTTATTCTTTCCACCTTCTCTAATTTATTAAAGTTTAATGAGCCTTTGGCGTTTCACAAACTCATATATAGGTAGGCATTAACCCAGCTTTTTCAGAGTCTGCCACTTGATTCAACGCATTTAACTTCCAACACAATTATCAGAGCAGCTCACTTTTTAGAGAAAGCATAGCTGGGCTCTTGAAACATATGTTACACAACTGAGTTTTGCCCAGAAATATCCTCAGGTATAATATCCAAAATCTGCAACTCGGTGCGGCCAGCTATTCTGTCTGCAGCCTGTCAATGAATATGGATCACATGAAGTGCAGGCTCTCTCCGATCCAATGCAGTCCTGACTGTCTCTCTGCAGGTCCCCTGCTTCCTTCCCTCCAACAAACAAATACATTCATCACTTGGATTTATGCCTTTTCAGCTGGTTGCCCACCTTGCACAGTCAGCTTGTAACGTGTCTTGGGAGTTCAGTGAAATTCGCTCTTTGATGGTTCATTTCCCCCCGAGGTGACACTGGCTGTGACAGGATGGCCTGTCCCCAGCGCTGCCCAGGGATTGCCGTGGGCTTCCACAGCGCCCGCTGAAATGCAGGGCAGTTCTACAGCTCGGCCTTCCTTCCCTGCAGCCTCGGCCCTCTGCTCGAGCTGCTGTCACCTTCGTGCCCTCCCTGTCCAGTTCCCCCCTGGAAAGCAATGCAGAGAGGACCATGGCTGTGAGTTCATCCATCAGAAGTGGCATTGAGACATGCTAAAATGCTAGCCAGGATATTGTATCTGGCATTATCACACAAACACAGCGAAACTGTTATATATAAGCTCTTAGAAGAGTGTAAGATGCTCTAAACCCACATATCTAAAATTTATAGACAAAACAGTTCATGTAAATGTGATACTTAAAAATTAGCAATACTCCATTAATGTTCCCCTAACTTATCTGAAGGGTAAATGGATTATTCAAACACATCTGAAAATATGACAGCTAAAGTGCTATAGATCATGAACGCTCCTTCCTATGCCATACATAAATTGCACCAGTGTTTCAAACAAGAAGATAAATAAGCTATACTATCAGATTTTTTGGCAATTCTCCTTGCTTAGGATGATATGTAGAGAGAGCTTCTTCATCGACAGAATTTTAAGAAGGGTTTCAAACAAAGGGCCATATAAAGCAAATAATCCTTACGCAGAATCCTTATGTAGTGGCTTCTTTCTGAGTTGGAGCACAATGCCACAGCTGCACTGGGATGTTTAAATGCAATTTGGGTGACATCAGGGCCCAGTGCCTTCATTAGGTTTAGGATTTAGTTTCCTAGACATCTATAGGAATTTCATTCACTGTCGAAATGCATCCACACACAGAGAGGAGCACCAAAACGCTGCCATAACTTAGGACAAACAAGACTATTCAGAAAACAGCATCAGACATACATATATGTCTTTATTTGTAAACTTATTTTCAGGCCATGGGTATACTGTCTACCTACCTACTGTGAAACTGTCTGTGCAAATGCAAGTAGAGCTGTGTAAGGCATCTGAGCCAATACACATGGGACTTTGACTCCAATCACACAGAGTACCTTAAAAATATCTGTCCTCTCAAATGACCTCTATTTTGCATCGACTTAGGACAGAAATTGGCTATAGAAAGAAAAAGCACGAACAATTTGAAGAATATATATCATGATAGAGGAGAATTTTGTGTACAAAAACACAATTAGAAGAGAAAGAAAATACTAGTTTCTTATTGATCCACAAAAGGGTGTTGGTACCTTGGCTGGCCTAAATGTAAGTGTATATCTCATTTAGATATATACTCATATATCCAAATCCAGAGAAAATCCTCTTAGCTGGCTCTTTAATATACATTATCCATAGCTTTGGAGCTAAAACCTATATTCACTTATATTCCTGCAAACCAAGAGAAATGCATCATGGTTCAAACTTGGTCTGAGAGCCAGATCAAACCAGAACATGGACATCTGAAATGAATTCAGAGGAGGAAAAAGCAACGAGCAGTGCAAAGTTTCTGCCTTTTTATTGATCTCCAGACCAGATCCCACTCCTCTGCTCAACCCTGTTTCCTGACGGCGGTGGCTGCACTCCCTGCAAGGGGACCGGGCCATTCTCAGGGGTGCAGATTGGCCCCACTGACTTCACGCCCTGATCCTGCAAGAGCAGCAGGGCTGGAAACATCCAGAGAGGCAAGAAATTATTTCCCCATCCCTTTCTCTGCACTTTTTAAGCTTTCAAACAATTTATCCTTTGTCTTTTCATTTCACAAATCAGCACATTCACGAAGTTGCCCTCCCAGGTGACTGTATTTGCCGAAAACCACTGCGTTTTCCTCAAAATAACTATGTGGATAGCTGTTCTGGATAGCTGCAGCAAAAGAATTCTACTTGGGAGGCTGAAAAGGTTTAAGCTGCTGAGAAAATGAGGACCCAAGCTGATACAGAGATTTAGGGGCTATTGTTTTTAATCTCTCTCTCTCTCTCCAGTGACTGCTTCTTCCTACACGGAGTTGCCATAGTTTCAGATTTCTGTGGTTCCCTGGCTGCTGGTTACCAGGACATTTTTATATGCCCTGATGGTTTTATAATGTGCACAGTGTCTGAATTTGTTTCTACACTGTATACTGCCTTGCACCTGACACACTATAAAAGTTGTAATTATTCTTTACTCTAAAATCATGTCTTTTGGGGGTTGTTTTCCAGATTGCAACCTTACGGAAAGATTTTAAATGATTTTTTTTTTTTTCAACATCTAGCCTTTAAAAATCTCTTCAAAAAGCATGACTTAAAGAAAAAAGGAATTAAATGTATATTATTAGTGTTTTCTCCAGTGTTGCATACTAGAGGGAGCTAGTAGTTAATGCTAAGTACAGAGTTCCATGTTGTCAGTTAGAAAAAACACAGAGGAAAAAGAAAGTGGGCCCAGGGAGGCTGCTGTGAAATTAGAGTCTGACGTAATTAAAATAACGGTTAATGAAAAAGTTATATTAATCAGAAGACTACTGCTTATTGTATCTATACTTAACAGCACTAACGCCCTGGAAAGTCAAAACCAAACTGCTTATGCTTTTGAACTGCACATTAAGGGAGCTCTTTGTTATGTACTATGTGTAGCTACTTTTTTACTTCTTATCAGACCAAGAAATAATCAATTTCCAAAGGAAGAGCTAAATTCCACTCATTTACAGCCAAAATCAAGGATAACTACACAGTCAACAGTGTTCCAGATTTCCAGCCCCTCAGATTACAGTAGATTTCTAGCTAGTTTTGTTTGCAGCCTCTTAACAAAGCCAAAACAATATAAACATTTTTTCCTTTGGCCTTCTTGTGCCAATATGAGTATTTCTTAAACTTCATAACTCAGAAAGACTCTTTCAACCTATTTTACACATTAGCACATAACAGCATGTCTAAGAAAACATGAAGCACCTGATGTCGAACACACCAGCAATGAGCACTGTACGTGATGAAGCCAGTTTAAGTGTTCTACATCCATCTCTTTCAGATCTACATTTATAATGTACTTTCCCACAGATAAACCGGCATGTCAGGAATGCTGCATCTTTCCAGACCTACTAGTACACTATGACTGTGTCTAAATAAGTGACTTTTTTTTTTAAGCAGTAGCCAGATATTGAAGCAAGTTGCCAGGGTGCCTCCATTTGCCAAGCATTGGTTTTATCCATGGGGGCGGTCACAATTCCGTTCTTTTGGAGCAAAGGGAACGAGCAGCTCTGCTCCAGAGCATGGCAGCAAGTGGCAGGGGACCAGGCTCTGGAGCACAGTACATCCCTGCCAGGTTCTTCAGCTTCCACCTCACACAACCCATCAGAAAGCTTCTACCTGGGAGAGGTTTGCTTTGGTGAGGTATCATTTCTACAATTTTTAACAATTCAACCCCCAGTCTAAAACCTGAAACTAATCTCCTAATTATCCTTAATCATCCTCTAATCTCCTTTCAGCATCTTCTCCATTTGGATCTACATGTTGCACTGGGTTCTGGGTGTTCCTGTTTCTCCCAGATCTATGGGTCTGTCTACAGCAACCCTTGCCTCTTCACTGTATCCCTACACATTATTCTTTTCCAAGTCTCCAGTTTGCCAGTCCCCCTTTCTTTGTGCCCAGTCTTGGCAGATCTCTTTGCACTTCTCTCTCATCAAGGCCAGGTTTTAGCTTTATCACTGCCTCATTTATTTTGCAGCTGCTTTGTTCTCATGCCCAGGCTATTTAGCAGCATATCCTGTGAAAATTTAAAAAAAGACATCCTAACAACCAAAAATCTAGTCCCCCTTAATGTATGTGCATCAGCCGCCAGTGCTGCTGCTTGAATCAGATTTCCAGCCATTTTCATTGATTTATTCTGTCCCCTAAGAAAAAGAAAAACAAAACAAAAAGTTTAGACTTTCAGCACTTGGCTTCGGAGAACTACACGATTGCTGATATTCACAGAATGCTGCAACAAACCGCAACTGGTCTCTGGAAGCAGAATGTAGTCCACTCAAAATGTTTATTCCTAATCTTTTTTTTTTTTCTTCTTCTTCTGCAGGTTAACATTACTCATCAGCCACTCTGTAGGTGAAGAACAATGCTAAACCTTGATAAGGGATCTCAAGACAGCACACTGACAAAGCCAGTCCTCTTATTTTAACGCATTGTTTCTATATCCACCAGCCCACATTTCTCCATGCCATGAAGCCAAGAAGCGCAGCTAAGAGATAAGGAATTATATCATATTAGACTCCAAGAGATTGTTCCTTTCTGCTGGCTTTGCTGCTTGTGATTGCAGCATGAGCGTGGAATACTCAAACACCCAGAGGTACACTTAAATCTCCAGGGCACAAGCCTCTTTGCTTGACTGATCAAGGAAAAGTGAGCAGTTGTTGAATTACATTAATACTGGTTTTATTTATCTATCGTTTTGTGGATTTAGGCTTATTTTTATAAGCGAGCTGCGTATAGGAACCACTGGTGCATTCCCATGATATTACGGTCAGTAGCTGCTGTTCTCTTCGAAAAGAGATAACTGGTTGGCCATTACTGTATGCACAATTTCATCTTTTTATACACAGGGTTTGTTGCTAATAGAAAATTCTTAAGGGCCACTAACCACTTGTATGAAGATAAATGACCTCTGCTTAGTTGCAATGTGAATGCCACTCTTTCTACAGCCTGATGTCACAAGTTTCCCCCTGAATTGTGTGATTGAGATCCGCAGAATGAAAGATACCGCAGGATGGTAAAGGAAAGCATTGTATGTTTATAAAGGCTGATTTTACTCCAGAGATAAATCTGCAGTGCATCACTGCCTTATTATATCCTTTCCATACAAATGGAAATTATTGAATTTCTTTTGCCTCATTTAATTCTTTTTAATCCCTTTTCTTTTTGCCATTTGGTGATTGCTTTTGCTTACTAATTGTCCGAGGCTGACACCCAATGGGTAGCATTATGCTCTAATGTTAACAAAGCTATAGCTGCCTCTAAATGACTGCTATTGAAGGAAACCTCAATTATGGCAAAATATTTTTCTTTTCTCCTTCTTCTGCAATGCTGACAGGACTAGGGCATTAGCTTGGCTTACTGTGGAAGTGAAAACTGAATTAAGATTTGCTTACTTTGAACTCTTTTGTGCAATTTCAGGAGAGGCAGGTATAAATCCTGATCTCACACAAACGCCTAACTAGCAAAAACAGGCTCAGCTTAAACCTGCACTTCTGGGCTCTGATCCCACACAGAGCAGCCTATTCCTGTGACACTGTACTGTGCCACCACAAGCATTTCCAAGTAAGACGACCTGTACAAACAAAGTCATTTGCAGGAATAAATATTCCCAGTGTTGTCTCTGCATAATTCTCATTAGCTTGTTTATCAGTTCAGGATTTTGTCTGCCACACATTAACCTGTTACAGACATGCACTAACCTGCTACATGAGCAGCATAAAGTATCTGCTAAAGTTAATCCACTCCTCTGCTATGCCCCACTTCAGCTCATCAAAGCAACTTGCTTATATGAATCAGGTTGCAACTTGGCTTGATATGGCATTTGATCATAAACTACAAAACCTACATGTGTATTATAAAGACAAGTAGAATAGGGAAGCACACAAAATATGTGGATTAGCCCTGGCTTAAAACCATAGCAGTGCATGAGACAGCAGCAATGGCAAAGACTGAATGTAAGATTAAGTACAGGGATCTAAAAAAATGCTGTTAATGCAATTAATTATTTTTTGTTTCTTTGTGCAGTGTTTGAAAAAAAATCACACAGAAATTTTGATGTGAAGATGATCCTTGAGGAGATAAATTAATCAGCATTACGATACACCAAGTGATTAAGATAAAATACAGGGAGGCATAATAAAAATGTCAGCATTAGTGAAGTTAAAATTTCTCACCTCAACATAAAATGTCATTACAAATGTTAAAGTACAAGCTGCATTTTATTTCAAGGACATATAATCTAGACCTAAATATTTAAAGAAAGATTTGACTTTCTTCTCCCACTTATGATGTCTCTCTCCAAAAATTTCCCATGCTCAGAAATTAGTAGTTTCCTTCTGAGAAACAGCCATACAAATCAAGGTTTCATATATGGCTCTTTGAAATCAGAGGGCATTTTTCTTTTGGCTTCAGTGAGCTTCTTTATTGGATGTTAAAGGTTGAATTCAGGAAATAATTGAGTTTCATGAAAACCAAAGAGATTCAAATAGATGTTACTGCTTTGTGGACTAGAGCTGGTGTACTAAGTCAGGGACCAAAGCCTGAAGTAGTCAAATGCTTAGCGAAATTTTGCTTAAAAACCTAAAAGTGCAGGTACTGAAGCCTTTCACTGGGATGAAGTTGGTGGTGGGTTTATTCAGGACGGCCTAGCAAGGTGAGCACGGGCTTTTCCCTGAAGGATGTGAGAAGCAGTAATGTATGTTAACAACATGGTACCTCCTGAGGGCTCCACGGCCCGAAGCTTCCCTGAAGTACTTCAAAAGCAATTGCTGAGAGAAGAGCTCTATGAAGCCAATGGTTTTGTCCAGATAATAGCAAAAGGAAAAAAAGAAAAATAAAAGAAAGAAAAAAGAAAAAACAGGGTCCCCAAATAGGTTTCCAACTGTAGGGCTGCACCATTCAAATTAGTCAAAGCTTTATTATCTGTGAGAGCAATTCCGAGATTCAGGCACAGACTGTGCTGGAAGGGGGCTGCAAAGCTCAGCCCTTACTGCACTGTGGAACTGTAACTGCAGGCGGAGTTTGTACCGCCGGCGAGGTTGAACAGGGTATAGAAACATCAAGGGACAGAGAAACGGCCACAGACCGTAACACAGGGCATCTTTTTACTAAGCAAGCAAGGCCACAGGGAGAGATATAATCCTATCTGAGGCCCTGAAAGAAACAATACACAGATATCTTTCTTCATTATGGTAAAATACACACATAGTAAGTCTTCTGAACCCAAGAGAAAATGTTAAACATAGTATGATAGATAAATATCTAAGCAGATACATTGCTATAATGTAGAGAGAGAAAACAAAACGATAAACTAATCTCCCTGCTTAGCCTCAGCCTTGCAGGTGTTGATTTTCATTAAGCCATTTTGATGTTATTGATGTTCTCTCCCAAACAATACTGAACATTTGGCTCCTGCATAAATGGCAAAAACTGCAGTAGATTAAACACTAGTCTCTCGCTTGCCTTTGGAAAATTGCCATGTAATAGCAAAGGCGCAAAGCACTCCAAAACAGTAGCCTTCTTTAGGAGGCTGAGAGCAGAGAGGGACTTCTCCTAACACATCTTGTTTAACCTGATCATCCGTGTGGGAGAACGGCCATGTGATGCCATTCTGACCTTTACTGCCGAATCCGAACTTTCTCCATCACGTATTAACCAGTTCACAATATAGAGCTACTACCTTTTTAATGAAACATTCAGGTTTTTTACCCTCTAATACTTTAACTATTTGTCTGCTGCTTTTGAAATTTTGTTTCTGGTGTAGGATGGCAAAGATAATTCAACTGTATTAATACAGGTATCAAATATACTCTAAAAAATATAGGCTCAGTTCCTTTGCTGTAAAAATCAATTTCTCTCTGGATAACAGTGGAACTACAGTGGTTTATGCTAGCAGAGTATTTTGCCCTAAAAGGGAAAACCATTCAAGGTTTGACTACTGTCCATTCTAGCTGAGCCACTTTTCCCTACCAAATTGGTCCTTGAAACTTTTATGGAAAGGCTTTAAGAAAGTTGCAGAGCAAGCAAAAATTAAGGCAGCCCAAGCCCTATCTAGGAAACCTGGGCATGAGGCAGAGCAGAAGGGATAGCTGCACTTTCAGTGCACCTCAGTGAAACCAGCAGATTTACTCTGGGAATGCCACCTGCTTTGGGAATGAAGATCTTTTGGATAGTCTGGGGATCTAAGTCATTTCTCTCTGCTGCTGGGCTCTTTTGAGTCTCTGTAGATTATTTTCTGCAAGGATAAATTCAGTCTAATCACACAACCAGTAAAGAGGAGAGGACACTGTAGTCAGCCTTCCAGTATGGCAAGTGCAATTACCTTTTAAAAACTGATTGTCTTACGGTCTTTCATATCTGAGCACCGCCACGTGCAATAGGCAAAAGCCCTGCAGACTGCCACTAATGCACTTCATGCCCTAGCCATTTCTCAGCACTCATTTCTTGAGTTTTGATAAAACCAGCAGGATTTCTCAGCCTTTTCCTTCTAGCATTCTTCCCTGCAGGATGCAGGGACACTTCTGGCTACCCTCGGGCCCCCCATGTACGACCTCTGCAGCAGGAGGTTCAACAGCGGGGAACGGGACTGGAGACAGAAGGTAACGGGAGGAACAACGCGGGGAAGGCAGGACTCACCAGGTGAGAAAACATGGATGGAGGTGAAAAGACAGAGAAATGGAGGAAGGAATTGCTGTCATGTTGAAAGCATTTTCAAGCTTTTCCATGTCTGATTTTCCAATGTGAGCACCCCTATAGTGGAGTTTTATTTGCATGTGATAGACAGGTAATGTCACGAACATATTCTGTATTTTCGACACAGCTTAGGTGCACATAGCATATTGTAACTGTACCTAGTAATTAGTGTGGATATGCTGCAATTACTACTGCCTTTTTGTAATGCTTCTTTGTTATTTTGTCAAGCACAAGATTTTATATATAGGATCAAATTCTACTTTGAGTTACGCATGTTTAAAATGAGAAGGGGGAAAAAAGCAGTAGCACAGTACTGAGAAACAGTCTGAAAAATTCAATTTTCGGGGACTACAGTCCTGTGTAGAGCAGACTTCCACTGCAGGAAGGACTTGCTACCTTCTCATGCCATGGCTATGATATATATGCACAACCACTCAAATATCTGCCAGAAAGACTAACCTCAGTTGAAAAACTAGGCCGATGTCTATCAGTGTATAATTCAGTATGCACAGTCTATACATAATTTAATTACTGTACATAAGATGCCTTTCAGAATAAACATATAGGCACAAACACAGAAAAAGAAATCACATTTACAGCCACATTTGAAGAAAAAAAGCCCCCACCCCACAACACTTGACTTACTTAAATTTTATTCATTGATAAAATCCTCTTATATACCAGTACACATTTCAGGTTCTCAACAGTCATCTACAGAATATACTTGTCTGGACCAGGCCAGTCAAATCCTCTTGCTCATCCACTACCTTAACCCCAACCACCTGCTGGGGGGCAGCTGAAGACAACTATATTTGTGAGATGAAATATTGCACTTAAAAACCTGCCAGATTTGCTTTTGCATGCAGAGCAAAACTCTCAGTGTGGTTGACTCCAGTCAGCCAACTAGCATTTCTAGGGGCCAAGCAAAACTGCCTTGCTAGCTAAATCCAGCCCCCTGGCCTTCATCTGGATATCCTTCACCAAAGCAATGACCTTGCAGCACTACTTGCTTACCTTCAGGCTTGGAACGGACTCTCTAATTTCAGCAGGATCACCTTCATGCTTAAACAAACTCCAATGTGCATGCAGAATCAGTACCATAGACCCCAGGCTGATACACATGTTAAAAGCACAAGAAAATGCTTTGTACTCTAACTAGAGGAGAATAAAGCGATACCCAAACTAAAGAGGAGTTGCCAGCTATTTTGATGATCTTATGCATCTCTAACCTCTAAGCATCTACAGCCAGTCACTAGCAAAGTCAGGATACTGGGCTAAATTAAGCTTAGTCTGATTCACAGAACTATTTCTCTGTTCTAAATGAATTATGCTTACTACTAAGCTTATTCTAGACATGCTGATGGTACTTATAAAGGAATTATACAGAGACAGTAGCAGAGTATCAGGTCTTGTATAGAAAGACTAAGTATATCCTGAAGAAATGAAGTCAAGCAAAACACAACAGTCTTTTGTTTTTCCCCTGCCTTCCAATTTCTTTTGGTGACTGTGGCTATGTTCCATTCTTCAGGACAGGTTTAGCTCCTATGCAAATCAACAGTTGTGAACAGCCTTCAAGGTCACGGCTAAAGAAATAAAACAAATAGCAAATGAGAACAGTGCTGACAACAACTGATAAGGCAAGTTTTGCAGGCGCTGAGTATCTCATCAATCACATTTTGAGATTATGACATGGAAGATCTGTCCCAACTACTGTAATTCATAAGTTTCCATCATAGAAAGGGAATAAAATGAACCTGAGAATGGTAGAATTTTCCATCCTTTACATTTTACCTGGATTAAAGAAAGTGTAGATAATGTGTGTGGTACAGTGGTAGATAATCTAATTTAAGGAACTATATTGAAATAAGGATTTGATAAATGGGAAAGGGTCCATTATGAAGAGAGCTCCCAGCATTGGTACCGGGGAAGTCGATAAGAAATTTAGATGTGCCAGAGCAGCGTGGGCATTTGAGAACTTCAGGTCTGAAAACAAAACATTAGGTATTTTGGTTTATCCTGTGGGAAAATCACATTAAAAAGTACCATGATAACTTCAGAAGATATGGTATGGTATTTGCAGTTTTTCCTGGGGGCTCAGGCCTAACCTGGGATTCAGGAAAATGTCTCTTTTCAAACTTCTGTAATGTGTGGATATCAATAATCCGGGAAGACACCAAAGATATAAAGTATATAAATCTTTCTATATTAAATAATCAGCAAAAATGTCTCAGTTGTAAGGACTGCAAGTCCAAGTCGAAGCAGAACACAGAGAGATGGAGATGGCCATGCAGATGTCACTCTGGAGCTGTCAGACACATGTTACACTGCTCCTCCTGTGCACTGACCTACCAAGCCTCTGGATGTAATTTGTGTCCTAGGGACAGAGGTGTCTGCGGTGCACATGTAGGCTGTGATTAATTGTGCCCTGTACAGATAGCACTTGCTGCTCCCCCGGTTCTCCTAATAGAGAAGCTTGCCATCTATCTCCTAGCCCAGTTGTGTAGTCCTGGCTCAGGTGTTTATCACGGCTGCATCATCCACCTCCCCGTGTCTCCGCACGGCTCCCAGACTGCTGTTAAAAAGCAGTTAGAATGGGATAGCTCCTGACTTCGCATTGTTTCATTTTGCACTGAATTTCAAGATATGTGTGATTTAAAGCAGTTGCTTCACTGACAACGTATATTGGAGGGAGTAATTGTCCCTCTAGGTTTCGTGAGTGCCTTTTGCCCTTAAGAATTTCCTACTGGTTTTAACTTGCTGCGAGCTGGCTTCATTCCTCATGATATGACTATATTTTCTCTGTATTTGCTCCTTTACCATGATTGGAATCTTATCTGACATGAATTTTTTTATTGTCTGTTTGATTCCTTGTTGTGACTTCTAGCTGAGTCCCCTGAGCTGAAGATGTATTTCAAAGCCAACGGCTGCTGCACGGATGTGTGCAGTATCTTCAAATCCTGGAATGTTTTGTTGAAATACATCACTAGCTGAACTTGCTTGAGAGATAGGTGAAAAAATCTGTATCTGCACCAGGGTGCATGCGCATAATTCCGATGAATTCTCATTTATTTTGACTTGCCATTACCCAAATCTGTTCTCCACAGCAGATAACTTTACCACTCATGACCTCACATCTCTCAGAGGGATGACAGAAAAGTGTCCTTAGCACATTCTAGCAAAATTCAGGATTATGATAAAAATCCTAATCTTACAACTTCATTTTTTCAGTGTTGACTAAGTCTTTGCTTCACGGGGTAGCCTGTTCATCCACTATAGCTCCTTCCCTTTCTAGCTGCCTGAGTAAATTCCTTGCTGCAAAGCTGATGTTTCTGCTGCTGGGTAGCACAGACACAGTTATATCCATATGTATTTTTGGCATGCATTCCAGGAAGATCCCTAGGCGTTGTGTAAGCAGCTCTTCCTTAGTGCTGGGTGCCCCGGTGTGCAGCTAATTGGTTTTGCTGTGCTTCCCTAGTAGCATCTCTCATCTGGCCACTGAGCAAGCTGAGCTCTAAGAGGGCGCACGAGTTAAACTAGGTATTAATTGGACTACAGCACCACCTTAAAGCTCTGGCTATGGTGCTGAACAAACAAACCAGTAAGTTTTGCCTCCCTAAGGACTATCATTTTTATTGGAAGAATTTCATAGAGAACATGCATTAGATGCATAAGCGTTAAACACTCATCATGGATGGTATTCAAAGCTCCGGAGCTAACCTGAATCTTGTATTGCACATTGCTAACTGTTGTTACTGTCGCCAGCAATGTAGTCTGTGTTCACCAGCATGCTGATTATTCTATTTGCTGTTTGATTACTGTTTGCAGCAACATTATATTAATAAAGAAACGGAAATAGCAAGAATACTGCTATGAGAATGCCTGGCTATAAGAATAGGAGAAATAACTCAAATACTTGTGATTGCTGATTATTACATTTTCAGTGTTGCTGAGGAGAATATCTTTGAAACATGTTTACAATCATCTCCAAGTTCTATAAATATTGCTTTGTTATTGACTTTGTGCCATGATTCCAGTACCAATAAAAATACTAACCAATCTCACTACTGATGGCAAATCAGTGTTCTTGCTTTGTTTGGCCTTGATGCTATTTTAATATTTGTAGGACTGAATGTCCAATGGCTTAAAAATAATTAAGAGAGTGTGGAGAAAACAACTCTTGGCAGAATGAAAGAATATTAATTTTAAGCAAGAACCCAGGAAGAATACAATCAGACAGAACATGAGGAAGGAGAAAGCCTTGTCAACCACAGCCAGGCAGGGAGAAAATTAGAAGATTCTGTCTGCTCACCGTTCACACAAAAATCTAGAGGCTAAAATGAATTAGAATAAACAGTTTGCATTACTTTATAAAAAAGAATGGAAAGGATAAAAGCAAAAGGGTATATAAACAGAGTGCAGACATTTGTTTGCAGTTTCTTCATTTCCTTCAATCAACATCTTAACATCATAAAGCCCTTGGAATAGGATTTGACAATATCCCAAATAGCTCCACCAAGCTGAACACTGCTGGCAGGGCTAAACTACTGCATTAGAGCAGCACAAGGGTAAGAATCAGGCAGTCTTGATATTGCTTTGGTTGCCTTACGATTGATGAGGCTAATTTAATTAGCAACATTGTGTGTTTGTTTCTCGATTCATGAATTACCAGTTCCAGGCTCTCAAAAACTACTACTTCCATCCAGAAAAACAACCCTAGACAAAAGCAGCTAGGCCATACCCAAGAAGAAACTCCCTTTTGCCATGATCCCCAGGGTCTAGGTCAGGGACAGCAGTGATAATTACCTCCCCTTGTCCCAGATTGTCATTTCTGACAGGAGATACATTAAAAATGCAGCAAGATAAAAGGCCAAAGACTCTAACACCATTGAAGTCTCTACAGAAATTCACTACAGATCACTTAGCAAGTTCACCAGATGCTGGCAGTGCAGATAGGCAATCATATCTGTTTGCAATAAGTAGCAATATTTCTCCAAAACAGCCTAGGCCAACAATCCTGTCTAAGGTGATGGCAGGTACAACATGATGCCAGTGGGCTAGTATCCATCTTACCTAAGCTGATGTAGAGGATTTAGCCGTTGGACTAGGAGTCATTAGAAGGACAACATGGGAAGAAGGCATGCAGAGATGAAGGCAGGGTTTATTTTGTTGGCATGGTTTATGAAATCATTCAGAATTTCCCATTTCTTCCTGAGCATCAGATCTGAACACGGTAAAATGTAGGCAGTTTAAAGCAGAGTTTTGGTGAAGTTGGGAAGTTAGTGTCCATTTGATAGGAAGCTCCTTATTTACCTCAGTTGTTACTCTAAAAACAAAGTTGAATGACTTGTTTTTTCAGATCAATTGTTTGCACAATTTTCTGCCTTTTTTTAGAGCCACGTCACATGGTACCACAATCAAAAAGAAAACCAAGATCATCTTCAGCGGTTCTGCCACAGATAGCACTAGGCTCCTGTCATTCCTGGTACTAAGTACCTTAATTCCATCGGGCATCATTTATCTCACAACAAACCAAAGCAAAGAAGACATTAGGAAATGACACAGGTGTCCCTTCTGACAAGCATAGGTGCAGATATTACTAAGTGTTACTTGTTTTCATTTTGATGGAATTGAGGCAGGGATTTTCTATTCTCTTGAAAAGTGAGAAAACAGACTGTCACAAGAATCCTCTTTTCCTGAACAATCTCCCCGTACCTACCGAGCCCATGAATCCTTCTCGTTCATCTTTCTAACACATATCTTGTCTACTTTTTGTTACATTTATTGGCATTTAATTCAGGACTGCAGGTTTCCCCAAAGATTTCTGTTTCTTTGGCAATACATCTTCATCTCTGTTTTTTCTGCCTTTGACCTCACTCATGTCTATTATAATAGCTTGTCATGCAATAGTAATACCTTTGCTCTTTTATCATGCCACATACTTCCAATCACCTTCCATTGTGTTTTTGTAGATGGTTCACCTCTCTCATCTTGAAATGTTATTTTAACCTTCATTCAGTTACAAGAAAAGAAATCGGTAACCAAAGAAATAGCTAAGATGCCTCTCAGTAAATTGACCCAGCTTCATAATTCAGCAGTACTCCATTCTATTAAATTTATGATTTCCAATCATTAACTTTCAGAAAGGATAGTAGCAAACGTTATTAAAATACACTAAGATTCAACAATTGCCATTCGAAATGAAATTGAGTTATGCAATCATCATGCTATAAAAGGAGCAAGTAGTATTAGAAACAATAGCGATAAACATGAAAACTGTGCTCTTGTATGTGGATGGATATACTCCCTAGAGGGTAGTGGTATGGGGCAGTGGACAAACAACTTCAAGGGTGTTCACCCTCAGAAAGTTTAGTGTTAATAAAGCCAACAAAAAAAGTCCTCAAATAACAGAAAAACAGAAGTTACACAGCAGGGAAAGGATCTGAAATGCCCAGGAGGGGGGAAAATGCTAGGAATAGATACGGTCAAGATTTTGGAGTCTGGTAAGCTAAAGGTGCTGAAGCCATTATCTAGCGTAGCCAACACTTGCTTAAAAATATATGGACATAAACATGGAAAAGAGTTGGTAGTGCAGGATAGATGGACAATGAGAGACGCTCACAACAGATAAGGGATTAGAGAAAACAGAACCCTTGTCTAGCTGGTGGGCATTCAGTAAAAAAAGGAGCAGTGCCATTAAGTATTACTACTTTCCATTTAAAATTTTTCCGAGTTCAATTAGATATGTTATAAGGAAATGCTTGAACTGTCTGGTGACAGACAATGTACGTAGTGTGCGCAAAGTATCCTAGAAGCTATTCTTTTTCATGCAGATAGTTCCACTTAAAACAGGGAAAGCCTGCAATTATTTCAATACTAGAAAGCTGGCCCAAATTCTCATTACCATAGCTCACAATGGTCAGTCTCATATTTATAAACTTCGTAGAGGGATAAAAACTGGATCTAGTATCAAACAAGGTATCAAAGGTCCCTGAAGTCTTCCTCCTTTGAGGACCAGCTATGGCCACTAGCTAGAGACAGTGAAACCTCTGAACTCCGAGGAACCTGAACTATGTTTTTAAAACTGAAACTTCACTAATTGTAGCACAACCGCCAAAGCAAGAAAAAAAATGTCAGAGTAGAAAAACAAGGTATTCCAAGAAGGGTATGAGAAAATTATCATTGTGTAACAACATATACCAAACTGCGAGTGTACTAAATTATTAAGAGAAACAGGGAAGCTACTGACAGATTAGTCTGATATTTCCAAGACCATAGTCAAATCTGAAGGCAGATGGGGAAGTCAAAAATTAATGACAGACAAGACAAATGTAGCTCTTGGTTGCTTAACTATTATTTGCATCATGTTTGAGACTGAGGTTTACAGCCTAGAATAAGGATCTCTGAGAAGGAGGTGTGTATGTCTGTGGTGAGAATCATAAAAATTTGCAATTGTAAAAGGAAGAAATACTTGATGGGTGAGAAATTTACAGTAATGCATTTTTGTGGTTGCTCTTTGTTCATTCAAATAACATAATCTGAGTTATTCTGAAAATCCTCTCACAATAACACATTTCTCCTGGGCTCACAAGGCAGCCGTTACCATCACCTGGCCGGGACGGGCAACTGCTGAACCATATAGACCCATTTCATGTCCTCTAGAATCCCACTAAAGACCATGCAAAGCATGCATGAAGTTATGAATCAAAACTGGCTTTAACAAATATATATTTGTGAATCAAACAGATTTATAAATTCCTGACATTTCTTTAAATTTGCCTATCAAGTGAGCCAATGGGGAAAGCCTAATGCACATCATGCTGCCAGACACGCTGCTAGAGTTGTCTGGGCTTCGCTGGCTGGGTAGAGGCTGGGAGAGAGATGGGACAGGTATGTATAACATATCTCAGTTGCTTTTGCAAGACATTTTGGTCACAATGTTGTAAAAGCCTCCCTTTAGACAGTGCAACATTTCAGTTCAGGGCAAGCCCTTTAACGAGCTCTGCTATGGGAAAGGCTTAACTGGCTGTTACCTAAAATAGGTCAGAGACAAGTGGAAAGGCAAAGGCATCCAGCTGAGCTGTAGTACTGCTCTAGGGCATAAGGAAGATGGCTAGACTTGAATATCACAGTGACACTTCTGAATGTGTCTCCATACAGGGTCATGGCTGAGCTTCAGAGACGAACGAAGCAGGTCAAGGTTTGCGATCGTTTTTTGGAGTTACTCTAATTCAGAAACAAGAGTTCAAATGGTGACATTAATTAGAATATATAGGGCTAAGAGAAATAAAAACAGTTTGTTACATGTAACAAATCACGAGAGGTTTTTATGGAAAAAAGTTGTCTACACAAAGAATCCTGGACAGTGTATTTTTCTTCCTCCCATGACCTTTTGCTAAATTTCACATAAAATTCAGTGACTGACATGCTCATGTGTGCTCTTTCCTTACACTTCTGTTTTTTTTCTCCATCTGTATTTCATCAAGATGGAAATAAGCACACTTAACCTATCCCCCACTCTCAGCTACTTAAATTCAGGATTATCCTCTCTCCAAAAAAAAAAAAAAAAAAAAAAAAGGAAAAGCAGTTTTTAGCTGTGTGTTTCCTCCAGCTAAGGACTCCAGAGTACTTCACAAAGATTAATTTTATTAAATACCAATAACGCTACTAGGAAATGGATAATTACCATGAAGAAGCTATTTGGAAGCATGCCACCTGTGATGCACCCTGCTTTCCCCTATGAGCACAGATGAGTGGGGCATGTTCCTTGCCCAACAGTCTGCTTTGCTTCAGGACAGAGCTCACAGACGTGTCCGTGTGTACCCTGATCAGGCACTGTCAGATCCGCCTGTTGCCGTCTCTGTGCAGGTGTTATCGCCAGCAGGCAGCTGGAACATCTGAGGAGAGAGCTCCAAACAAGTAGGTGTCTGTGCTCTTAGATAGGACTCAATTGCTATAAAAAATAAAAAATAAAAGTGCTCTTCCAACTTTCCTTGCCTAAACATGTTTTTTTACTGCCAAAATCTTCAAATAAAAAGCAGTTGTAGAGACACTGTGCATGTTGTCCCTGGTGTTCCTACATCCGTTCAGTGCCTTGAAATCGGAAGTCTGCAGAGGTGTAGCTTCATGTATAATAAATATAAAGTTGTCTAACACAGGCTCCTTATGCTATGCTTATAGGACATGAATGTGAAGTAACACTCAAGAGATGACTCAGAAATCAATAAACTCAATCAGCTAGGACCTTAACACCGTCCACAACAACAACACAGGGAACGGGATGAATGCTGCAGGGTTACATGGTGATTTTAAAACAAAAACAGAAAAGATCCCCCAAATATTTTTCTAGCAGGAAGTGGAGTGGAAGATGAAAAAAGGAAAAAAAAAAAAAAAAGCCCGACTGTGTGCACCTTAAAAAGTGCTGAAATAGAGCGCGGAATTTTCATCTCAGACTGGTTGTTCCTCTAATCCAGTCCTCTGATCTGACAGTGGCCACTCCCACGTGGTTCAGGAAAAGAAAAGCTGCTCTAGGGAAAGATTGTTTTTCTAATTCGAACCTCCAAACTAGGGATGGATGAATGAAAACAAGATCCAGATTTGCCAGCCTCAGCTAAGTATTTAGCTTATAGATAAACAAAGTAAGAATGTGCTCAGACATTTTACTAAAGCTATCAATATTTAAGAAAATAGAGAAAAATGTTGCAAGATGATGGTATGGCTGCACTTGAGTGACTCAATGATGACTTAATTTACTTAAGTCCTTTATTTACCAAATGAAGGACTTGTGGATTGGACAGTTTGGATTCTGCATGTTTTTAATACAAGCATTTCCATACCAGCTGGTATTTGTTTGCTGCAATTCATTTGCAAACATGATTAAAAATTCAGTCAGGATTAATCTTTATTTTTCACTTTTTAAGTACCTTCAAACAAAATCACCTACAGCAATGCATATGGTAATCAAGTCAAGAAGAAAAAAAGCTTAGACATGAAAAAGCACATGGGTAAAAGGTAAAGCTATTAAAATTTGAATTATTTCTTTCCTACAAGGTTTTGAGATAGTATTCTTTAACTTTGGATATGGCAGCTCCTCTACATCTGCTTCACCTGATATGAATAAATAATTGACAATCAGCTGGCAGCCTTTTAGAAACAGCACATGAAATACATAAATAAAAAGTTACAGAATAATAGCAAGCCTCCACACGATAGTCTCAAAAAAGATGTTGTGAATTCTATTGCAGGAACTCAACAACATTTGAAATTAATCCAGAGCAATATTGGGATGGCTGTTCCAGAGAGCACTGCAAGTAACTTGAGGGGCAAAGGGAGAAGCAACAATGAGCACTTGGTGCAGCCCCAACATCTCCGAACACCTTTGAGGAACCAGTTGTCCCCCTTGGGGACAAATGCTGGGTCACAGCTTAAAAGTTTTCAGAGCAATTAAAAAAGAGGGTGTTGCTCGTATTATGACCCAGTTTTAACCTGTTATACAAATGTCTTGGCCCAGCTAAGATGATATAACTTCTTTCCATATCTGCCTTACCAGGTACTTTTAGGGGCTAATCCTGGCCAAGGAGAAAACATTGCTGAGGGTTTAGATGTTGCTCCAGAGGAGGCTGCTAGGAAGCAGCAAGGAGCACTGCTCCTGGACTGCATTTGTTGCTAACTATGGTTTCGGCATGTGAATGATGTACCGTGTCCCTGAGGTCCATCTGCTCAAAGCAACATTTGTCCTAGTCTAAACACTCCCAAAATAGACCCAGAAATCATGCCATGATGATGGCTGCTGAGTTTAGGGAACCTTAGAGAAGCAGAGAAAAATGCTCATGTCTGAGAAATGCTGTAAGAATCGTGTACGAAACAAAATGCTTTGGAAAGATATTTACTGTTTGGATAACTGTATTTCCTTTTTTTGTCTGCGACACACTCAGATATATAGAAAAAGCAAAGGTGAAGATGTAAGTTTTCATTCTCTTCAGCTCTGGAGCTTCTCTGGATGGAGGAAGGTTTATTTTCTTGACTTCCAAGGCCAGTCCTTGTCCTGACTGAAATTAAAATTTTTTCCAATCAGCTGCAATTTGCATTCCTCATCTTTGATCCTACATCAGGAGAGGGGAGCCTCTAACAGATGAAGTTCCAGTTCTGGGAGTGATGGGGAAATGAACCTTTGGGCAGCTTCTCTCTTTTGTTTCAAGGAAAGTGCGGACAGGCTGAAGGGTAAATTGCTCAGACAATATATAAAAAAGTTTATAAAGCCTGAACATATTGAGTTCAGGCAAAGCAAATTAGCTGCTTTGTATAAACACAATAATATAATCAGGGAAGGTGTTCTGTACACACACTAACAAGAATTAGTTCCAAGCTACAGAATTAAACATTTTTTTTCCTAAAACTGTGATGAGGATCTTGGCTCCTACTTAAATACGAGAGAGTATAAAGTGCGTATAGATTTTGCCCTGAATATTTATCAAAAGACAAACCAAAACATCCACTCTGCTTTAAATCTGTTGCCAGATGAGTCCTGCTGATCAGATCCCATTCCCTTATAGCTGTTCTACTTCTTTTAATCTCTCAGAATCATGATGAATTTGATTTTGACTACTCAGTAGCCCAGAACAGCAAACTCAAGTAATGATGCACATATATGCAGGGAACTAATTCATAAACTGTCAGCTATTTGAGTAGTGTCTCTAATCCATTAATACTTGGAGAGCAGTAAGATGGCACAACAGGATGACCTTTCCTAGAGAGGTAGAAGACTGGAAAAATATGTTTTTTTTTTTTTTTTTTTTTAACTTTAAGATACAAACCGAGCATAACGTTATTTCAGAAGTGATAAAGATCAGAGGAATGTAGCATAAGGAAGATGAAACCTGACTCACTGACTTATTCAGGCTGGAATATCCTATTGATTCCCTCTTTCATCACAGACAGCCCATCTGTGTTCTACCGAGCTTGGGTCAAAGGATCTGCAAGTATTTCATTATTTAGACAAGTTAACCTACTTAAACAAAAACATTATCAGATATCAGAGGATGATTTGAAAAGACACAAATCCTCTGAACACTAAACAAACAATGACAAAGAAACCAACACTGATGGCAATAAGTGTGCAGCATCAAATACATTCAACAACCACCAGGATTTACTTAAAAAATTATTTGTTCAACCATCTCCTAATGTGTATAAGAACATATCATAAGGAATCATTGCCTTAAGAGGTTGAAAACTACTGTTTGCAATTTGCAGACCTCTGAGCATTTTCTAACGGAGGATCAGTCCCTGCACGGTGAATTCAGCCTGCTGCTGATAACCCTGTTCTTACTCACTACTTCCTATAGACCCTTTAGAAGTAATTCATCTATTGCATGGGGATCTGCAGATCACAGACTGAAACCTCCTGACTTACCGGACTTGATCTAAGCTGAGAAAGAAATGGAATTTGTAAATCCTGAAAATTTGTAAATCCTAGAGGCTGATATTGGCAAGGGACTGAAATGCAGGGGTTTGTGAAGATCAGGTATCCAGACAGAAACCAATTAAGGTTTTGCCGCGTCTGGGTAAAAGTTTTACTATTGAACTTGGGATATGAAAATGCAGTAAGTGATAATGGCTTACTTTAATATAATAAAGAGTATAGAGTTCTTACTAATTGAGTAAGAAGAGCAATTAACCTTGCAGTGCATCGGTACGTCAGTTTTGAAATGTTTGTAAATGAGGTAATTAGGAGGCTTTAGCTTTAATACACTAGTGAAGTAAGCCTGGGTTTCCTAGGATTCTTACAAGTTTAATCTGACCTTTAAAAATTTTTGAAGTTCAATGATACTATAGTATAGGTTTGAGGTAGGTATTATATTAGCCAGAAATATTAGGTAGATTAAAGGTAGATTAAACTTGGAATAAGGTACATAGTCAGTCTCGTTTATACATATGAATATTTGAATATAAAAAAGAGTAGTTTGAGTGCTTTGGTTAGGGGATAAGCTTTCTAGCACATATATTAAGTTTTGCTTCCACCAAATTGCAGAGAGACATCGGGTTTTGGCTCTGCAGAGAATTACTGACTACAGGAGTGTCATCTTTGCCTATTTTTTTCCATGTACAGTGGTTCCTGTAAGAAAAGTTCTATGCAATAGAAGGAAAATCTAACTACAGACCAGCTATTTCACCAGCCAAATTCTAGCTCCACTTTATTCTAACAGAGAAATACGGTCAGTTACAACAGAACTAAATTTCTCAGAGACATCTGCTGCAGTCAGCTCTGGTTCAGTAGCCTTGCAGTTACCTGGGTGTCTTCTCTATGCCATGCTTGGTACATGTCACTCCACTAAATAGGCAGGTTCACCAGCAAAAATGTACACTGATATTTCCTAATAGTTTTAAGGGCACTTTTCACAGATTATATGTCTTAAAGTAATCCACTGGATGAAAGAAATGATTTAATGGCCATAGATTTAAAGGCCACAGAGTAACATTTTTATCCTAACATCATTCTTGATATTTCACTTAAATATAATCACTCGGTGCTTGAACCTGATAGTCAAGGTGACTTTTTCCCCCCCTTATTTTTCTCAGTTAAAGGCTCCTTCAGATATTTTTATGTTCTCAGATGCCTTGGTTAGTTGTTTACATCTCATGCTATGTTTCTACAACGTCATTACTGGCACTTAGGTGAGGTAATTTATTTTTTTCTTTGAGGAACTATTTCTGCAAGGTGCTATGAACAACAACTGCAAACCTACTGGAAAGAAAAACTTGGCTACTCAAGATTTTGTGGAGAATTACAAAAGAATACAAAAGGAGGGGTGTAGCAGAGCAGAATACTTTGAAATTCACATTGAGATTTGAGTGAAATTATTTGCAATGACTGTAGCTCTCTGTAGTGACCTTGTGTTGACAAAGCTAATGTATTTTTGAGAGAAAAAAACAAAACCAATAAAAAACCCCAAGCTCATGAAAATTAATAAACCAGCTTATTGTTCAGGCTACAAGCATGGCTCGTGCCTTTCCTTGATGGTGCAGTACATGATAGATTCTTAATTCTCATCACTGATTGGAGAACAGTGCTTCCACTCTGTATCCCACTCTCTTGAAGTGCAGCGCACATGAACCATCCCAGTGAATTCCCTGGAGCTGCTGGTGTGACGGATGGAAGGCTTGGGGGGCACAGGGAGGGGGACACACGCAGCGTCGGCCGGCGGGGACGGTGACTTGGAGTGGCAGGGCTGGCAGCAGGGGACTCCAAACACAACACCAGCATCCTGGTGGGCTGCGGCAGACGACCGCCTCATGCTTTATTAGATAAATATGAATCAACAAGTGTGCCAGATTTGCCACCAACTGTCAGCCGCTCCTGCCTGCTGCCTTGTTCAGTCTGCTTTGCCTAATGGAATTGAAGCATTTTTATAACCTTTCAAAAATGTCCATCTTCCCAGCAGGCTTCGGTAACATAGGTTAGCTCAAACTCTATCATTTGTAACTCATCATTTGTCAGTAACTTCAACTCTTCTTCAGTGGAGAAGAGGGAAATAATTTCACCTAATAGCCTTCCACTTCTTAATTTTTGTGGTGCAGAAATGGTTTGTGCTGAAAAATGATGTTCATAACAGTTCCGAATTTGTTTTCCCAGTTATTCTCTGCAAATTCAACGGAGACAGCTGATCTAGAATATTCACCTCCCCCTTGCTACCACCACCACCTGATAGCTCTCCTGCTCTGTGCTGGCCAAGGAACTTCTGTGAGACTAGGCAATTAGCTTCCCACCTTCTGAACTGGCAGAGCTCCAAAACCAGGGAGAGAAAAGAGAAAAACCAACCCTACAGAACTATGTTCAGAGAAGTTTCTCAGAGAGAATGGACAAAAAAAAAAAGAAATGTCACTTCCATGAGCTGGCAGGTTACATTTAACACAGCACCTTATACTAGGGGTCAGAGGAATGTGCTGTCCTAACAGAAAACCTATTAGTAGCCTGCTGAAAGGAGACATCCTCTCAATCTATCCACAGAGAGGGTTAATGAGATTCCTTAGTTAGGTACAATGGCAAGGGGAATTTGGAGCTTTATATTTTAGCACTGTGACCAAACAAGACCTTAGTACCCTCAGGACATCATCTATAACAAGAACCAGTAATGTGAATAATTCTACAGCCACAGAACCTAACAGTGAGAAACCAGATCCAGCCAGCTAGGAAAACCCAGATGCAGCAAGAGTGGTTAAAATAAACTGACTTGAGTCTTGCCAAACTTAGTCTTCCCATCTTGCCAGCACTCATATCATTTTGAGCTCTGAATTTTATTTATTGGACTACATAAATCATAGGGTGACATTGGTCCTGGGGCCACAGAAGACTCCCACCTACATAAAAGTTTCCACCAAAGGAAATTTGATGGCTGAGAGTCACAAGTCATCCCACCCTCCCTGGCCAGAGGACCTCACTGAAGTCAACAGAAAGATTTTGTGGTTGGATCAGGGCACTCACATCATGGGCTCTGCAATCTTCCACTGGGCAAAAGATACAAGAACTAACTTTTGCAAAGCTCTTGTTTAACCTTTCAGCTTTTAAACTCCTGTTAGGAATAAGAAAGGTTTTACCTATTTAAGAATGTTGATTTGAGAGAACGTTTTCAATAGTTTGGAGTTCATTCCCTGCTGTCCTAGAATCCCTGGAGTTTCTAATTGCCTTTGACCTAGATCCTGCATTGATGCCTCACAATCCACTTTCAAAAGAAATGAGATCTGAGAGTGTCCAGCACCTCTAAAAATTGGGGTGAAATCTTAACTGCGTTGCCTTCACAAGCTTCTGAGGAAGCCAGATGGATGCATTCTTCTATGATCTGAATGTAAAAGGACATTCTTTGAAAAATCAGTTAAATTGAAGGGCAAACGATGATGTGGAAGAGATCTGTGGGTCTACAGCACCATTTTGAAATTTCTTGAAAGACTTTATTCTTTATTCTTCTAAACAGACTAGAGACACTCAAATAGGAAAAAATTGCTATAAGGTATTAGGGAACCAATTCTCAATCCTTGCCCATTCTTACTTGTATAGGTAGGGATGAACCTTTAGCATAGTAAATCCCAATAGAGTTTGATCCAAGACTGAACGCAGACTTTTTCAGCTTAGACATGAAAGTTACAGATCCAGAGAGATCTCCAGAACATCTCACAAGCTTTCAGATCCTTTTAAATCCTAGCGGTGGCTGAAACCCATGTAGCATCCAACCCTATTTCAACTTCGCTATCACCAGGCCCTTCTCAGCAGGATTCCTCCCACTGAGTTTTCACATTTCTATTTCAAATATTTCACAGGTTGCCATAACATGACTTTTATTTCCATTCCTGTTGTAAGAAGGGAGAACTTTTTCCCTGACTGAAATTAAACAGTTGTGTACGTGAAAGTTTTTGCTCCAGCTGCCAGTTGTATCTCTAAGAGCACAGCACTACCCTTGAGCTCTTATGCTGTTGCAGTAATCTTAGGGGGAGAAAAGGGTGTTAAAGTAACTAATAACTATCTTCTCTCTTAGCATAAGGATGCACATTAAAGCATATGTTGTTCTGCATACTAATCCCTTAAAGCACGTTTCTTTAAAAAGCAAGCAATGAAAAGAATCTTAACACTTAGCTCACATGAGAATATTAATGAAAAGAGCAATCTAAATGAAGTTTTTACATCCTTTGACACTGATGCAACAGGAGCAATACTGACAAAGCTAATAGATTTCCAAGGTATATACGGATGAAAAAAATCATGATTTTTAAGCAGCTTAATAGCAAGCCTGTAATGAAAGAGGTGGTCTGGGAAATTACAGAGGAATTTCACCAACTCCAGATTTGTATCAGAAGATTCATACTAAAAGAGAATGATAATGTATGGGGTGGTATTTAGTTTTGGAATTAGTTTCTTTTGGAGTGGGAGAGACACATGAGTAAGTTACACAGCAGAAATTTTCTCACTGGTCATTGGCCAGTAACATGTGCCATTATAGTCTCCTTTATAAAATTAACAGTGGCTCCATGAAAAACATTTTCTGCATTTCGTGCAAAGCTACTAAAATCTTAGGTGGCTTGTGAAGTCTTTCATTAGCTCCTTCTAATCCTAAAAAGAGGAGTTTGTATAATCTGCTTTGACTGAGGGTGAAATTTGCTTCTGTCTCATTTTACATTGTCTGCTGAACAAAAAAACTGAAGGATATATATGAACAGCATGTTAACAATATTAACTGTGGCACGAAATGCTTTTTCCTTCTCCTTATTGGATTAATGAGAAAAAAAAATCAGCTTGACTTAAATATAGTATCTAGCAATTCTGAGCAGCCATGTTCTACAATTAAAGTTGGTGAATAAAAGCCACAAGTTATTATAAATCCCTATTATAGCTATTGTAAAGGTGGAAAGGAATAAATCACCATTAGCTTTTATTGGTTCAAATGAGAAGAAATACTGAACAGTTTTCGTTCTAATGGTGCACAGACTCATTAAAATATGCAATGGGTAGCAGACCTATTATTTCTTTAATTGAAGTTTAATGCATCTTTCTGTACAATAGAGAGCACAGAGCTTAGGTGTTTCACAATAGCTATCCTCCTGCTTCAAACTAAGACTCAAACACACTATTTTGCTCCAAATGAATGCCATATTCCACATGTGCTTTGAGTTATTTCAGCTGTTTTGAGCTATAAAACATTATGATGTGTTCAAAAAAATTTCAAAGGACATCTCCAAACTGAAGCATGGTTTCCTATAACGCCTTCGAAAAGTTCCTTTAAATAAATACCTTCCAACAGAAGATAAATTACCAAACTACAAGTGCACATTAGCATTAGAGAGATCCGTTTTGGCCCGTTGTGTTATTTTTAGAGCAAGGATCTTTCTTATCTTTGATCACAGATGACTGGCTGGATTATTGCATCTTTGACTACTCTTATCTCCATCGTTAGCCTGGGTTGCTGACACCAGAAGCCAGAGTTGGCTACTCTGAACATGATGGTCAGGGAGTTCAACCTGAGCAGTTGTCTTGCTTTACCCAGCAATACAAGTGTGCATAGGCAGCGCACATTTCCATGATTCAAATTTGACTTAACAGAAACAAAAGATGCCAATCATGCTACTGGAAGGTGAAATACAAGGAAAAGTTATCGATAGAGAAGAAGTGAGAAAAAAGTCTCTGGACTGATTCATATTCTGTCACAGTCTAGAGTATCCCTGTGGAAAAAAAGAAAGAGGTACATGACAAACTTCAGCTCTGTATACAGAAAACACATCTCTCTCGATCCACCTAATTCTTTTCTCTCATTTGGGTGAGCAATTGAAATTCTATTTCAACAACTGCATGTTTCTTCCTACCAACAAAAAGAATAGAGAATCCAAAGAAAGTGAGCCTGTTCACCAAGTTGCTAGCATGGAAATAAAGATAAGTTTGAATTCTTTAGTACTTTGCAGTGCTTAAATGATGATATATGTCATGCTATAATATGACATCTAGTTGAAGATAACTGCCTTGATTAAGTCTAGAAAGAAATTCATTAACTCCAAATCAAATTGTCTTGAGGGTTTTAGTGTAGAATTTTTAACTACTGTTGAATCCAGATACTTCAACAGCTGTGGCTTATTTTTCAGTCTACTGTTAGAAGGAGTATGTTTTAACTTCCAACATACTAAATGACTTATTCCTTTAGCTGCTTTATTAATAGCTCTCACCAAGGCTGCAGGAATTTACCAGGCATCTTAAACATAAAGCATATAACCACAGTTCCATTCATAAACCGAAAGATTTCTATATTGAAGAGATCAATAGATTTGAGGAATACACTTTTTTTTGCTAACAGAGCAAAAATGACTTTCATGGACTACATGATGACAACCAATATTTCTGGTTGACTCCATCTTTGCAGAATTTCACAGAAAAGTTTCCTATCAGGTCTGTTGGTTTGAAACCACCTGCTACAGGTCTCTGCTTCAGCAGTTGGCCGCAGATTCGTTTCTTTGTGGCAAGACATTATTCCAGTGCAGTACAAGACCAGTATTCAGCAGCAGTCAGAGTTTCTGTGTGTGAGGATGCTGCCAAACAAACACCCCTTCCTTTTGTAGAGCTATGGTGGTGCCTGCCCCGCTGGTACAGTCCAGTTTGTGATGAATAAAGAGCTTGGCAGCAACAAGCTTTAAGCCCTAAGTGAGTGTCTTGTCCTCCTACTCTTGCCAGAGCCAAAGATTTTACTGCCTTCCATTCTTATTTATTAAATCTTTTTATGGACGACTATTAACCTAAGGAGATCTCTCCTGATCAATAACCAGATTTCTAGGATTCTAAGTCAGAAAGTGATTTTTTTTTCCTAAAGCCTTCATAAACAAAAAAGAAAACTTGAAAAATAAAACAAACAAATAAAAACTTTGGGAACAGGCTATATAAAAGCATTAATTACTTCAAATCAGACAATTTGATTTTATATATCCCCCTTATTTTTATAACTATATGCATACAAATATACGCACATACATCATATATACATATATATGTCTCTATTAATGACTAAAAACAGATTTGTAGACAGAAGATTCCAAAGGATTGTGATCAAAGAAAATTCTTAGTAGTTTCCACCATCAGTGTGATCTAATAAAGTAAAGCTTTGAAATATGCTGCTATATACAAAGCCATCTCTAAAGCACCCATTTATATGATAAAACAGAACTAGAGTATGGACAATGATTCCCTCTGCTCCTGTAAATGAATATCTGATAGCCTTGAGGGGTTTTCCAGTACAGTTCATCAATTCTTATCATATTTAATTTAGATACTCTCAAGAGAGCTGCAGGGGAAGGCAGTGCTAGCTCAGCAGATAATTCCCCAAAGAAAGAAACCAACCGCTCTCTCTTCTTAATCTCATGGCATATCATATCATGCTTCATGTTTCAAGGAGAATCCCTTGAGCTTTGGGCAAAGCCAGCATTCAGATGAAAAATACATAAGAGAGCTCAGGGTGTAGTCTGATTTTTGGTTAGTGAGGACCTTGCTGCTGTGATGCAACAAGCTCTTTCTGATCCTATCATAAAAGGAGCACATAACGAGCTGATGTCCCCAAACCAGGCGGTCCCATCTCAGATGTTAGACTGTATGCTAGGAAATGATGGCACAGACACCTCTGGAAGAATGGTAGCATGGTAGACAGGCATGTCCACAGGACACAGAATGTAGTTCTGCTTCCCAGATACTGTCTGCCACTAGATTTACTTGTTAATGAAAGATCTAAAATGAACTGTGATGTAGCAGTAGAATATAGATCAGAAGGAATAATGAAGACCCTCTATCTTCAGTTGTTCCATAAACCAGATGATCCTGAGCTTTTCTTTTAGACTGGTTTAAATTTTCTTTGCTTCTCCAGCCTGCCCTCTCATCATCTCTCAGGATGTGATGATGGTCTGGCACAGGCACCAAGTGCAAGGGAATTCTAACGGTGAGCTACATTGAATGGAAAGCTCCTGACAGCAATAGCTGAGCAGAGAAGCTGCTCACTGAAATCAAGAGGATCATGAAATGAAATTAGTTCTAGGAAGGTCAAAAAGTGCTAGCAAACTTCAGAGGAGCTTCTGTGCTTCCAGGCTCCAGCATCCATTCCTTCCTCCCTATGTGTCCATCACCCTTGGACAGCAAGCTCCAAGCTCTGAGCCTGTTTGAAGTTTGCTTTTCACAAATACTAACACTGCAAAGGTGAATAATAGAACTGTTATATTGGCTGTTTCACTGTACGAATGGGCTTCGGAAAACATTTATAACTACCCTCTAGCCCCTAGCACCTCCTTCTTTTTCAATAACTTTCTGAAATGTAACCCTGTTCTAATTAAGGTCTTGGCCTCTGTTCCTTGCTTTCATCATGTCTCAAACTGTTACTTAGAACTGAACCCTCTTGTTGTCCTACAAAGACACACAGGCCCTAAAGGAGAGTCTGTAATGATGAACAAAAAATACCTAATAGTGTTTTTGCAATTAGGTTACAATGCAGAAAAACTTTCCACGAGCATCAGTTAACAGTCTCTTACTGTCAATTAATCATTTACACAGACATGATTTAAAAGCACAGCTGTTTCCTGACCTTGAAGCAGTATTCCTTCCAAATTAAAGTCCTATAAGGGCTACACTTTCAGGGTTAAGCCCTCTAAACCAAATATTTAGATTATTGGAACATCCTTTAATGTTAAAGCCTGAACTCTCCCATCCATTTGTGATGATACAATTCCTCTTCTAAAGAAATATCTCTCCATCCAAAACACAGGTTTATAATCTACGGAAATGCTTACATGTGAGAACGCCATCACCAGTCACACGGGCCACCCTCCACAGGAGATGTCCCCTTCTGCAGTGCAAGAGCTGCACACACTGCGCTAGGTCCCCACGGGAGGTCCCTGCAGCCCGTCACCAGCACGGATTCCTAGAACACCCTGCCTCTGATTTGCAACTTCATCAAACCTGAAGTGTTTCAAACCGAACATTAACAGCCCAACAACTGAGAAACTGCTGGTAAATCTGTTTCTTCAGAAAGTTCCTATCCAGTGCTTACAGTATACTTTTCACCAGGAATTTATCTCTGTAAGTTTATAGGTCTGCTGCCTATAAGCCTTTGACATACGGTGTTACAGCTAATATTATGCAGAAACTCAGAGTAAATGTTCAAAATGGTCCCTTAAAAAGATAAATGTGAATTAAAAAATAAATTTGCAGTCACAAAAATCCAATAGCGTTATTAGCCATTAAGTCTTCTCTCCATTTATCTATTATCTGCCATAAGGTCCGATTTTCAGGTCCTCTTCCCAAACTTGTGAGACAAACTGCACTAATCTAGAATTAGGTCAAAATCTACCCCACCTAACTTTTATCCTAGCACTTGCATTTTCAATACTGTTTCAAACAGCTATTCCTTAAGTGATATATGGTTCTCAAATATGAAGGTGAAAGAAGGAATATCACCACAGAGCTGTCTGAGAGTTTTAAGTTATTTCTTTCCTCCTAATGAGCAATTAGTATTTTGTAGTCCATGACAAAGAGATTATAATATATGTGAGATTTTACTTGACACTTTCTTGCCTTCTGTCTGACACAAGTATAGCAAGCATAGCAAAACTTTTTCAATTTTTCAAAAATTGGGTAATAAGCATGTGAGGTTTCAGAAAGCACTTGTAACAAAATTTTTTTTACTAATTAATTATTATTGCAGACTGACACATTTAATGTTGCTTTTCTGCACATATATCTCCCTTTGCTCTCTTTGCAAATTGTCACCTCAAAAATTACACTGAATGAAAAACATCTTGAAAAGCAGCAAAATCAAGTCAATAAAATTTGGAAGGGTATCCTTAAATATACCAGTTTATAGTATTTATATATATTCTTTCCAATGCTATAATCTTACTCGTGAGCAGGAATGAGAATCAACCTGATACCTGAAGACTGGAAAACAACTGCATTCCAGTGAGACTTAATTAAAATGTATAGCAGTAGAATGCCCTTCAACTGCAGGTGAAAGTAGATAGATCAGAAACCAGCACAAGCTGATAAAAATGTACAGAAAATGCAAAATAACAACCAGGTTGTAGACGCAGCACTTACCATGTGAGCCAGCTGAACAACCGTGTGTGCTGTGGGGGATTTCTTTCCTGAAAGATCCACTACTGGAAAGAGGAGGGAAAAAAAAAACCTGACAGTGACCTTGTAGAATGGGTGAGTTTTAAAGCTGTCTAATAGAGTTGTCTTTGTTGATATGCTAGCTTCAGGCTAGATTTGGATATAATTGAGATTCATGTAGTGAGAAGGGAGGGCTCCATTCTGCTGCAATAACTTGATTTTCAGGGAGAGAATAATGTGTCGGAATCTCTCACTCGGGCAGGTGTAACCAACCCGCTACATCCAAGCAGGCAAGATAGGGCTGCAGATTAAATGGGTTCGTTAACTTTCATCTCTGAGAAACAGGGCATTCATGCCTCAAAAAGGTCTCATTAAAGCCTGGATTTTCTAATTGGCAAACGTTACTGACTCCCAGGGCTCAGCTCCGGGAGCAAGAACTGCGTTGGCTGCTCCGATGGGGACTCATGGCCATGAGTGGGTAGGCCCCACTCTCCACCTCCCAGCCCTCCCTCAGCTCCAAGCAGCTGAGCATCCAATTCCTTCAGCCTCTACTCAGAAGACAGAAAGTGGAAGAGTTTTTGCAGCTGGAGATGGTAGGGAAATATTTTGGTGCCACTTCATGAAAAATCACTTCTACAGGGAAGAGTGAGAAGCACTGAACTTAACGGATGAACAGATACCATAATCACAACGATACATTTTCTTTCATACCTGGCTAAATGATTCAGTCCCTGGCTGTATTTTAATTTTTAATGTGCTAGCTATATTATAATCCTAAATAGACTCCCGTAAATCTATTTAGAAAAATAATGAAATGAAAATCAAGTTTGAATAGAGAATGCATTGATTTTCTATGTCAGAAATGAAGCAATTTAGTATTTCTTTTACTTGAGGTGCTACTATTCTGTGCCAGTACTAATTAAATTGTAATGTCTTCCAAGCACAGAAATTATGTTGTCTCATAAGTAAAGTAACTATATCAAATTGAGGGGTAGAGACATTAATGGCCTGATCGGATGAATTAACATAAACCAGCGGTCCTTGTCATAGTCCAAGTACATTTTTCATTAGAATTGATTTTTCTTGATTTTTTTTAAGATAGATTACTAAGCGGAGGGGGCAGGGGGAGGAGTTAAGTACTTTGAAACCCTTAAACCCAACCCACAGAGGTTGGGATTGCCAAAAAAACCCCAAAATTGTTTGGAGGTTCACAAACTGTTTTGTAAGACAGTTACCTACACCTAATACCGCACATTCTGCCTCTCCAAAATCTTCCAAAAGCAGCTTTGCAGCTGCTTGTAGGGGAGAATGGAGGTTAGCTAATGAACTGGAGCCAATGTTTCTTACTTCCAAGGCACTCTCTGCATTACCTCTAGTTACCTTCAGTAATTTGAGCTTGTGCCTTCATTTACCTTTATGTAAAGCTTTTAGAATATCTAACACAGGGGGATGTGGCAACTCTTAAAATGCATGTTCTCCATTAATATATTCCTTGACAAAAATTAGCTCTAGGTATGAGTGTGGCAACAGTTCATTGGGAAATCTGGTGAAGATTCATTTGAACAGCCAAGCCCAATGCTTTGGGCTGAGGCACAGAAGAACATGGGCAGCAGGCAGCCGAGCCCAGTCACACAGATGGGCTCTGCCAGCAGCAACGGGTCTGAGCCATCAAACACCCTGAACTTTCCAGCCACCCACACAGACACCCTGAGAAATTAATATGGATATTAGACTTCACCGTTCATTATCTTGTCACCATTTTAAAGCCTAATTTTGAGGTGAGAGGGCACATAGCATCATTTTAATTATCATTAGCCCCAGCTACTGCAATCACAGACCCATCAAGGAATCCCAGCATAAACTGTTTTTTCTCTTTTTTTGTTAGGAATAAATAATCAACCAGCCCTCTCTCACCTTTTTATTTATCTCTGGTATTTGCTCTAGAAGGCTGGATGAAGGGAGCTCAGCCCGTGCAAGCACTGAGGTGTAAAGGAATCCAGAGGCTGGTGCTGGGATTCTGAAGTTTCCAGCAGTGACCTATAGGGCAGCACACGTGGGAGACATGAGATGTGGACACTCTTCCCGGCCGACACTCAGCAAACCCAGAATACCTTCCTAAACCACTCAAGTGAGAATTAAAATAATTTAATCCCTTCCTTTTCCTTTCTGCCTTTCTTCTCTTGTGCAGAGACACCTTGCACATTCCCTCTTGACAGGGGGATATAACTTATGCCTCAATCTCAAGGCAGTCACAACTCATGACTTTTTTGACTTGCAGCAGAGGACTTTGGTCCAGCTATTTCAAGCCCCATGTTCCCCTCTTGTCTCGCCCTAAGAGTAGCCTTGAACCAGCTCCAGAATTATAGTTCAGAACTTGATTCAGTGTGGGCAAAAAAGCTGCACGTGAAATAGCTGTATCCTGTCAGTTTCCTAAAAATCCTTAGTGATTAAACATATTTAAAGGCTTTATTTGCCATCAAGCATCTGAACCCTATATATTTTCCAAGCTCATGAGCTAATTTTTAGGAGAAAATGGAGCTGTTAGGAATATTAACTGAAGCTAGGCTCTCTATAGAAGCACTGTGTGTGTGTACGCGTGTGTGTGCGCCTGTGTATAAAACTTTTGCTTTAATATTTAAGCTTGGAGTAAATCCCAGAAGATATTGATTCAATTTCCACTCATTACGACAGCAAAATTTAAAATTCCTCTGATGTATAGACACTTGCTATTCCAAGCAAGTTTCAGGCAGCAGATTAGTAATGTGTGACAGGGATCTACGATGACTAGTGATAAAGAGCCTTAAAATTACAGTGCGGTGTATATTAATGGAAAAGCTTAAGGATTGGGTTTGTGTTACAATGAGGGCCCTAAAATTGACAGCTTTCATTAACAGGTCTCCAAACCACAAATCAGAAGTCTACAGCTGCTCATCCCTTTCATTTCACAGAGTACTTCAAAAAAGAAATCTATAACTTATTGTTCCTCATTTTTGTTGCCTTGGAAACTAAAGCACAAGTTTTGAATAAAAAGCTATAACTTAAAATATATTTTCAATACTTCAGAGAAACTAGGACATTGACACATCATCTAGTCCTCCTCTGTCCTTGACCTCCATGTCATACCAAATAATCTTGTTCAAGCAAGTTCTATAAACTGACCTATGAAGACTATAAAATATTCTGATCTTTGTGCTATACAGCCACAAACTTCCCCTGAACTTCAGTTATAAAGGGACCAAAAACAAACCTCTTTTGAAGTGTTTTATGGAATTCTTGCTCACTATGAATTCCTATTTGCAATCAGCCACAGAGCTCTGTCTGATGCTTAGGGAACAGTTGTTCTCCCTGAGCATCAGTTCAGTGAACTCAGTACTTCTCTTGCCATGGGAAGATGTGAAAGCAGAATATTTAGGAATGCCAGAAATACACAGCAAAATAATGACAATAGTAAATCAAATCTCAAGCTGAGTACCTCCAAGTACTTTCTTGTGATTTAGTTCAATAACAGTAATTTGCACTAAATGATAAAGGTTTCAGCAGTAAAATCTTCCTTTCAACATGAACCGCCTTGGAGGTTTATAGGGAAGCAATGAAGATGTATGGTTTTAAATTTGTTTTGCTCCTAATAAGAGATCAGTTCTAACAAAAATAGTTCAGGTACCATTTTGGATTTGGGAGCCCATTCCAATCCTTGCTTTTGCAAAATAACCTGGCTTCTTCAGGCTCCATTTTTCCTTCTGCTATGAAGCATGACAGTTATGAAGGTACTACAGTACACTACTACACTGGCACAGAGATTCATCTGAATTCTAGATTTAACTCTCTAGTATAGTTTGAACCAATTAAGAAATTTTAAAATGGACCCAAAGAAATTCAGGCATCTCACAGTAATGTATTCATTTTGCTATTTTAATGATTCCTAATTGTCTCTTAGACATTAGTTAAAGTATCCCAGCCATATTGAATTAAAATTGTTCAATACAGGTATTTCATCATTTCCTCATAATTTGTTATAAACTCTATTTTGAGTTTGAGATTAAATAAAAATCAGAACATGAGAATTTCTTGCAAAACACTCATTCAGTTGGTTCTTGCAAATAGAAGAGATAGCCCAGAAAAGACTATGGTTTTGAAAAAGCAATCAACTATTGCAATGGAGAAAAGATTTTTTTTTTTAAATCAGGTTTGAATTTAGCCACTTAAGTCTGACAAAGAAGCCTGAAAGTTTCACTCTGAAGTGTCATTCGGCTGTTCCAGAGTCAGTGTGTTACACCAACTCTGGGTTGTTTTATTGTTTTTATCAGGTGCTTTTTGAAGGGTTGGGAGGGAGGGGAAGGAGGATGGTATTCTATTTTGTGTAGAACAAAGAGATATTTTGATTCAGTTTAATGACAGAATGAGAGTTGCTATTAAAAAGAAACAAATGTCAGCCTTGAGTTCAGTGTAATAAAGGCATTTAGAGCAAATGAACATTACATCAACAAAAGTTCAGCAGTCAGATTTGTCCTTGAAGTGCATCAGATATTGTACTTCTGCATAAATACCCATAGGCAACAAAGGCTGCAACAAAAGATGCAAAGAGGAGGCAAGACAATTGTCTATTTTTTTCTGCAGCTTTTTAAACTTTATGGTTCAGGGTCAATTTTGTTAGTGGTGACTTGAGAAGTCATTACTCTTTGTAAACTGCAGAATGCTGATCCAGAAGCTGAAACACCTTATTCCCCAATGGCATGCAGATGATCCCTAAGAATACCAGGAGAAAAGGCTAAAAGAAGCCCCAAGATTTATGTATAACAAAATATCAGAATAAGCTTTTGCCAACAACAAATTAAACATTAATCAGGCATAACTGTATCAGGTATGACTGACTTTCTTCCCCCCTTTTTAATTCTTATAGTTCCAATAATGAAAGGAATCAATTATTCTCTATGCTTACCAACCTATGGGGAGCACTTAAATTATAAACTGAGTAAGAGCAGAACTGAAAATGTGCTTCCATCTCTGTTCATACACCAGGCTAACAGCAGGTTAGTCTGCTTGGGGAAGGACTGAAGTTATTGCTTCATTGATCGATTATACTTATACATATTTTATGCACCTGCTTGAATATGTGTGTGTATACAGTATGTATGTGTGTGTGTGTGTGTGTATATATATAAGTTTGCTGGTTTGGGAATTTAATGAAATGTATGTGTGCTTCCTAATTAGACTTAGTTTACAACTTAGTTTTCCCATTTGACAGTTTCACTGGTAGTTTTGTTGCACACATTTGATGATTCTTTCCATGAAAGTTCTGGGTTTCTAGCAAACATTGTAATAATTATTGTGTCTAAGGTCTTGAAGAGATCTCAAAAGTTGAAAAGATCCTTGAAAATGCAGCTGATTCCCTTCATTTGATTCTTGCCTGCCAAGATATGAAGTACTTTAGGGTGTAACTTCCAACAGGAAGCATCGCTATAGCTGTGTGTCACTTACATGAATGTCAGAACACATTACAGCTGGTATTTACTTCCATGCTGATGTATTTTGAATGAGGAAATACTTGTCCTGTCTATTAGTAGCACCTGTAATTAACTGCCAGTATTACCAGACCAAATGCAGAATGGCACAAGGTAACTGCGAGCAGGACGCCGAGCGGAGGTTTCAAAAGCCTCCGAAGATGCACAAAACTGCACTTCAGTTAAGCTGTCACTTCTAAAGAGCTAATATATGAGCAGTGGATTATTAAGGTTAATAAAAAATTTCCAGAGACAGCAGGGAACTAGATTTAGTGGGCAAGAAGGTGTCTTTAGGTACTGCCTGCCAGTACTTACAGATGTTATGAGCATTTTACAGGACTAATTAGAATTCATTATAGATAGAATTGCTGATGTGCTTGAAACTAAAACAAGAATGTTAACCAATGGTTAATTTTTAAAGCCCAAGCACTTCTCATTAATTACTCTTTCATTACTCAAACTTTATATAAAAGTGCAATAAAAAGCTTTCTACCTTCTGGCTCCGATACCAATAGAGATTATTTTGTGCCAATGATACTTGTGATTCAACATGCTTTAGAATACTTATAAAATCCTCAGCTTTTTATTTAAAATTAAAAATAATGTAGCTTTGTTGTCTAACATTCATTTAACACAATGTACGTGTTAACTTGATAATCATTTGGGCATAAACTGTAAGGAAAACATACTAAATGAAAGTCTAAATTCAACACGATAGGTAAAAAGGCCGTGGCATCCAAAAAATTATTCAAGAAACCAACAGGATTAAAGATACACAGATGATAGAAACCCTGTTTTACTCGTCTATTTAAGCATTTTGCATAGAACGTACACTTCACAGATGCTATCCCAAATGACATAAGCACACCAATTAAGCTACAATATACAAAAAATAGAATATAGTCATCCTTAAGCCTGTGCCATATGTACACCCTTGAATTTCTACCATGCATTATAGCCTGTATTCCAAATTCTACCTCTACACCATTACAAAGGAAATATATGCCTGCTGTAAAACCTTAGAAATTTATACAATTTCAAGAACAGGTATGTAACAGGATGCACAAAAAATGTTGTATAAATTCGTCTTTTTTCATAAGAAGTTCCATTAAGAAACTTCCTCTGTCTCATTAAATTAGGAAATAGCATGTGAATGTTTAACTCTGAAAGGTTTATTACTCACAACTTTATTGATTAATAGTAGCACACTGGATTTTTGAAATTTACAAGCTAGTAATTCAATTTTTAACCTATTAAACAATGCTACAAGAGCATAACAGATGTTGTAATAAGTCCCTGGGACAAAAGCAGAAGCAAGAAGGTTGGCCGTTGTCATTTAAGTTTTCCTCTGGGTATTTTCCTTGATTACCGGCACACTCTAAGCAACAGAAATCCTTGGTTAAGCACCAGCTGAGACTTCTACTACAGTGTTCTCTACTCATAAATTTGGGATTTTGTCAACCCATTTACCAAATTAGTTCATTCATTTTTTTCCCCCTTAGTTTCAAGTAAGACATCCCCTCTTCTCTCCCTATCTGCTTTCCTGCTAATGCTTTGAGAAGATCTAGCCATACTAAATGTCCCAAGCCTAATTTACAATTTTTTTTTTTGAGGGGGGTGGGAGAGGGGGGGAAAATGAAAAAGAAAAATATGAACTCCTTTTACAGTTCTAACAAAATATTCATAATTTATAGAATCATGCTTGACTTGCTTATACATTTCATGCTTGCTTCATCACAGATTTCATGCTGATTAACACCAAATTCTACCACACAAATATTTTAAAAGAGAATTAAATGCCTCTATTGGAAGTGTAACCAATCCTACTACTAAAATAACAATTAACAATACACTAGTACCAGCATACCGTAAAACATGAATAGAAACGTGTTCCAGTGCACAGAGAGAGAAATTGAGAGAAAAATCTCTCAATTTTAACAGTCTTAGAAGCAGTCCCAAAGAAAAAAGAGGGATTAGGCAGTTGATGCCATGAGGTCATTTTGCTGGTATTTTTAGCACAGCAGGCCCATACCAATCCTAACATCCCCAAAGCTCAGTCTGATCATGTCTTTGTATAGATTTAGCTTTCATGAAACCTGAAAATGGGCTTCCTCCCATTGTGCTGGAAAAATGTGGGTGCAATACTGAATTCCATAAATCACCTAGATTTTTGGCAGGTCAAAGTCTTTAAGATAGATGTCTCCCTAAATAAGGGTCATTTACTGATCAAGTCTCTTCATGCCTTGCAAAAAATATGGCTTGCTCCACTGATCATACCTGAACTTAGCTTTTGCTGATGTTAGCTGGGGTTTTTATTACTAGAAAGACCCAGATGATCATTGCAAAAGCTAGAAAGATGTTTTTCTGAGATTACAGAGATGCCATCAGTTCATAAGTTACTGTTTTACAGTCTGCTCTCAGAAATGAACAAATCCTTGGTATAACACACTTTTGTAGCAAGTTTAAGATTAGAAAGACGACTTACTGATTTATTATTTAAAACAAATACACTTCTAAAGAATGCTAAATAGCAGAATTAAATCTTAATTAAAAATTTATGTTGCTAAATGAAGTGCTCAGACTCCAGGGAATTTCAAACCTTGGGTTTTCTTTAGTTGTACTAATTCAGGTTCAATGAAGCTGAACCACACTTAACTGCTGTCCTATACACTCAATATTTGGCAACCTGAATGTCTGTCTCAATGCTGAGATCACAAGAATGAACTGCTCTATTACCTAATCATGCCACCAAAAACCTGAGGGCCTCCCACCCGCGGGAAGGATCTGGACCACACAGAAGTCCTTTAGCACCCTTCCTTCATGAAGGTTTCCCTTGCCATGGGCTGGGACAGCAAGGATGTTACAAAACAGAACTCATCAGCCTGCTTCACAGGAAGCGTTTGTTAAAGAAAACAAACAAAACCACAAACACAAGCTGACGGCTACCCACGCAGATTGAGTTACAGAGCTTATTTATTTATTTCAAATCTAGAATTTCTGGAGAGCCCACAGAGACATCTTGTGCCTGGATAATATATAGCAAGTCACCGGTACAGAAGGGCCATGGACCTTATTCCTCCAGCCCGGTCCCCTTGGGGCAGCAGGGGCACAGGCAGCTGGCGCTTGCTGGCTTTACTGCTTGGGAGTGCAAAAGCCACAACTCTCCTGTGTCTTTAGGTGGACCAAGGCCGGGTATTAGAAGCTCCTACTACCATACAGTCCAAACAGTCTAGTCCTTTTTCATCCACTCTATTGAACTGAATATTTTTAGTCTATTTTCTTCTTCAAAAAATGCTTCAAATAGCTTTTCGTAGGTATTGCATCTTGAGCTAAGCATCACTGTTACATGCTGGTAACTGCTTTGAAACAAGGGAATCTTTGGAGCTTTGAAGCCAAACACTCAAGATTCCCATTCATGCTGTTTGTTTTCAGCAGGAATTCCTGGGTTTAGTTTACAAAAACAGGAGTTAAACTGCACGCCAGTACTTGAGACACAGTTTAAATATTTCAGTCAGTGACTGTGAGATGAAGTACAAGTGTTCTGAGCTAGCTGGAGCACCCTGACAGTGGTTTAGCCCTAGGCAAAAAGAGGGGCTGTAGGCTACTTCAAAGAGGACAGACAAAGACTGAGATTGCTTCCTGTTACACTAATTCCTCAGAGATGAAAAAGATTCCCCCTTTGCTCATGCTAGATATCTGCCTCCCACTCAAAACAGGTATATTATAATAAAGATGTTTCTAATACTATTATATTGGGAATTCAGGCCCAAATTACGATCTCACTTATTTTTCAGCATATCTTCAGATGACCTTCTGATTCCAGCAGAGTAAATGAGAGCTTTTGTGAGTGCAAGACACTCTGCAAAGCTGTAAGGTTGCTATAACATTGTGTGTTAGGGGGTATGGAAGCAGGAGGGTTTGTGGGGAGAGGTGTGCAGTGTGACTGCTCTAACATTGCTCCACTGCAAGGGGCCCTGTGCCTGCAATGCTGCAGAGCAGCATGGAAGAACCAGCCCCAAGGACAGAACATCTGCCTGCTGACATGACCTGCCAGCAAAAGCAGCCTCGGGGCGGTGACAGCAGCTGGTGTTCTCGGGGGACTGGCTGTATGTAGGAACCAGGTGGATACTGGTTCATAGAGGACCTTTTTAAGCACAGCTTCACCTGCATCTCTGCTGATGCCATCTGTAAAGCTGACCCATACTGTTGACTGCCACTTGTTTACCCGCTAAGTCTGAAGAATTGACCAGTATAAACCCAGCTTCCCATGTGTGTCATTAACCCAGCACAACAGCAGCCATCTCACAACCTCCCTTACGTCATGGCAATACCATGGCTTAAAGGAACTATTTTTGGACCCAGTGTTCCTGCTACACAGGATGATAATTAAGAGAGGCATCACTAGACTCAAAGGAAATGTGTGAGAGATTCTGGAAGAGCAGCCCTGAAGCTATACTAGCAGTGCAAATGAAGTTCTGTTACTCAGAGCCAAAAAATAGAGGTCATGAAAGGCAAGGCTGGCACAAGATTTGCTTATCCCCACTTTTAATCACAGGAGGTTTCTTAAGATTATCACTTCTCAAAGCTTTCAGAGATGAGGAATGACAGTAACTGATTTTTAAGATGGACATATGAAGTAACTAATGTTGTTTGGATAAGAACATGCCCCATGAACTGTTTCTCTCTTCTGAAATGAAAAAAGAAAAATATCAGACTCTTGGCTGAGTGGCACATGGCAGTTTCAGAATGGTGCTTGATCTGTCAGATAAGTAGATGACTTGTTTGAGAAGAAAAAGAGTAGGGGAGATGCTGGGTAACAGACAATGTCTGAGAGTTCCTGCTAGGGAACGTGTGAAATTGCCACTGGCATCACAAGAATATTAACTGTTACAGTGTGAAAAAATGCTGGAAAATGCTTGTGTGGCTGGTGCGTTTTAGACAGAGGAAGACTGAGGTTTAATTCCCTGCTCTGTTATAGCCTTCCTTGGAAGCCCTTGGAAAAGTCATTCAGTCTCTTTACACCTTAGTCCCAGATCTCCCTGGAACAGGAAAAGTGGTTTTACCTTTCTCCAATTTAACTGAAAACTTTGAGGTGGGAATTGTCTCCCACTACTAGTCAGGGGAGAGGTTAAACAAGCCTGCCCACTGGACTAGCTCAGGCTCGATTTCCACATGCCACACGCTAGACAGAAATGCACTATCAGATATGACCACCCTTGTTCTCAAGGTCTGCCAGACACCCTAAATAGCAGCTGAAAACCTGGATAAATCAGTTCCTTGAGGTGTCTCCTGGGTTAACACACAGGTATTTTTCTCTCTGCTGGAAGAGGGACACACCTAACAACAAGGATTCGTAGCTGAGACATCTCTACACCCCAGCTGGCCACACCAGCAGCCAGGCATCATTGGATCAGAAAAACCACAACCCTCAACGTTACCAGTATTTCTCAACCAGTTCCTCTATGTCAGTTGAGAGCATGTATTTTGGTTGAATGTCTAATACCATTAATTTCCCTTTCAGAAAGGAGACAGCTATATTCTTTTGATATATGCATCTTCATTCTGACTGCTTTTGTTTGTGTACTTTCACCTTACTTGGGATAATGGTTTTTTTTTTTTTTTTCTATCCTTAATGGATACTCACAATGGAAATATTGTCTCCTGTCAGTAGGTAAATCAGCTGCTGATGAGGATTGCAGCAGTCAGGTTGGGCTCTCAGATATACTTTCCTTTTCAGCAAAAGATATTCATTACTAACCATTAAAAAAAAAATCTGTATAATAGCCAAATTAGCACAAAAGGAAAATTACTTAGCTTTAAACTTAGTCCTTTCCACACTCACATCACATTTACACAAATACATTTTACTAGGCTTGACTTTCTCCTACTTCATTTCTATGTCTGGTATAGTGATTTCAACAAAGGGAATACAGATAGACAGTAAAATGTTATTCTGGTTCATTCACATTTTATACGGGGGCAAAACTGCTATCCAGGCTGCAATGCTATGGACTTTACCTACATTGGCATTATTGCTGATGTACAAAATAGAAAACTGCAGAGATTATACTAATGTAAAGTTTGTATAAGGTCAAATACAGGCCTTTTATTGGTGAAGAAATTTAGAGACGTTTTGTTCCTTAAGGGTTGATAACAACAATCTGCTCATTATTTCCAGCAGCTTCTCCCTTCCAAAATATTGTTGCTTTGCATACAAACCAGAAACAGAATAGAACATTTCAGCTTTGCAACCCATACAGTGCTCTGCTTTCTTCATAAAAAATCAGCTTTATGGAACCAAGTTCCACTGAAAAGAATAAATCATTTTATAAAGGATCAAGTACTTCATACAGGATGAAGGACAGAAAATGAGATTTTCTTCAGAAAGCAACTAGAGATGTTGCAGATAACATTTGTAAGAGCAGAACACTAACAAAAGTACTGTTTTTAATCAAACAGTTTGTTATATTTCTCTCTCTCTCTCTTTCTCCACAGATCTCTCTCATTCCACTCTTGCAAGGTCTAACTCACAAGATCTTGATGGGTCTACTAGAAGGTTGACAATTACAATATTTACAAAACAAACCTCTTAATGACTTTCAGAAATATTATAAGATTCACTGAAGAATCCACATGCTTGCATGGAACTGTGCTTATTTTTGACTTAGGCAAAAGTAGAGGCCATTTTTTAAGGCACAGGTAGCTTAATTGCAACGCAGGTGCTCTGAATACCTATTCAGGCAGACTGCTACAATCAGCAAAGTATCTCTGCTAACCCCAAGACATCGGTTTTTGCTGTGCATCCAGCCTACTTCTGCCTATGCCTCCTCCAAACCTGCTCCCCTTGTTTGGTTAAGGGGTACATGCAGGGGAATTTGAGCAACTTTACTGCTTGCAATTACCCTGGAAGTCACTTGAATATCCCAGCACCTGCTGGTTCCTGGCATGCAACAGGACCCTGCTGAGATCCTGGTGAGCACCCCTGAGCTCTCCTGGTTTGTCTGATACCTTTTATCCATTTACAGCAGCACTGGCTGATATCACACACGTGAGAGCTTGCACAAGGTTCTGCGAGTTGACAAACAACACAACACTCAACATCACACATCCAAAAGCCGCATAATTCTTTTCCCCCTCCTCAGAATTATCTCATGACAGGCTTTAGTTCCCTTTAGAAGTCAAATTTAAGAGTTTTGCTCTGTTAAAGCTTCAGTGCTCTGCCTTTCTACTGGCAGTGGTGTTAGTGTCTCTATGCTGAGTCTTTAGAGAAGAGGTTGCATTTACCAAGCTCACAAATCTCATACATCATTGCAAGGGACTAAAGAGGATCAAAAGAGCATTTCGGTCAGCTGGTAATTTACCTTGGCATGAAACAATTGAAGGTGGTTTTCTCATCTCCTTTGTCTTCTTTAGTACATTCATTCTTTTTGTAGCTCCCTGGCGATGCCATACAGCTTCTACTCCAAGCAGAGACATGCCAAATCCTATAAACATTTATGAGAAAAAATGATTGCACTAACAAAACTAGACAGCTGGATAAAGGTAGATTCCCTCAGCAGCCCTTCATGACTCTTGCTCCATACCCAGAATTCCCAACAGTCCATGATACAGGACCTATTTAAAAGATATAGAGAGCTATGAGAGCAAAGCAGAGCCATCTGACACAGACATACCTTCTGCAGAACCAGCAACCCTGCCCACTTCCACCTCAGCTCTCACTTAACAGTAACTGTCCATTATCAACATTATACAAAAGTACGCTAGAAAATGTTTCAATAAATGTGGAGTGTTAAATAGCTTTGTTCCTTAACTTAAACAAAGGCTTTCTCATCATAAAATATATGCCATGTGGCTTCTTCAGAAAATGACCTCTTCTGCTGCATGTGCACAGCTGTAACTACTTCACTTCTTCCCTCTGGAGGGGGATTTCTCCTCTCTGCCTTGCCATATGCCTCCCAGCATCACATTTCCTTATTAGGACCAAACTCCCAGCACCTGTGCTGCATTTCCAACTATGCAAACGAGCCAGGACCGGGCTGAACTGACATTAAGTGCGTCCATATGGACGCAAGGTCCATTTCAATCTCCTAACATGACACGTTTGGCAGAGCAAGAGCCTTCCCTTTATTTCCTTTTGTTAACAGTCATCTACTCCCATACACCAAGTTTGATAATAATAAGAGACCTTAATTGTAGACATTATATCATCCGTAAGAAATGGTCCCATAAAATTCAGGGAAATTGGCAGATATTAAATTAGCAGACATTCCTGTTTATTCTGTGAACCGTATGTTTGAAGCCATAGCTGACTGTAATATTTTGATGGTCGATGTGTGCTTCTCTATTACTTTCTCTCTATTGCACATTGAACAAAAGGCTAGAAAGTGCAGACATTGGGGAAGAAATCCTAGTTCCACTACTCTGATTAAAGCTGTCTGCAATTGAGAGCAATGATGGGTAATCTATAAAATAATTTCAACAGCCTCAAGATAAAAGAACTTCATTCTCTGTGAAACTCACTAGTGCTAGTGCATAGGAAGAGAATTTATTCAGGAGTGGAAGTTGGTCCACAAGGAAAAATTTGATGTTTTTTACAGTATAAGACGTACAATTTTATGAGGCACAGATCAACAGCTTAGGAAATTGCTATGTAGGAATCTAAAAAGTTTCAATCAAGAACAAAGTCTTGATAACAACATAAAGCTTGGTCTACCAGCAAAGGCACTGTCTAAAACAAATTTAAGCAAGGTTTACAAAACGTTGTGGCTCAAATCCTTTAACCCAATGTATTTAGGACAAAGTATGATTTCTAGTCATTCTCCAGACCAGGTCAGATTTTACATTCTACTCCATCAAGCACATGCAGAAATTCAGAATTAAATTCTTCATCCCTATCCACCACTTCATATTGGGAAACTATCTCAATGTAAGTTAGGAACAAGCCCCTATTAAATCACACATTTTCTACTGGGAGGCTGGGGAAAGGCGAGTCACAACCCTACATAGGGCAAGTAGTCACAGGCACATCTCACTATGGTCACTAAACAGGCATTTCCCTAGACTGGAAAAGTTTCATAATTATGGTATTAGATCATCCTAAATTTATTCCACCTTTGCAATCAATATAGAATTAATTGTTCCCTATTTTTATCTCTTTCCTGAAGATAGGAAATTATTTTGTGATACATGCTAAGAGAAAGAAATGAAGCAAATGCTTCATCCCAGTATAGGAGTTAAAGGACAGAGTGGTTTATGGTGTGCTGGGACAGCAATAAGTTGCATAAGTTCAATATGTTCAATAATTTCCTCTGCTTGCAAAACGTTTCTTTTTTCTTTCATATTATGATTTTCTCCAGTGTGCATTATGATTTTCTACCAGCGAATAGAGTGTGGCATGCAATTTACCATGCTCTGCATCTTCAAGACATTTGTGCGTCTTTCCCCTCTCCGATAAATCACTTGGTGTGCTTGCTATTTAGTCCATGCACACAATATTTCATTTTTATGATACTAAATTATATTATGACCTCAAGGGATGAGATGCATTAAATTCCATGATAGCTAAAACATTTTTTACTGGAGGCCACTGCTATTTTGGTATAATATACATATCAAGCATATGAATTTCAGTCAGAAAGCTCCATCTCAGTAAATGGGTTATAACCTCCACTACCTCCTTACTAGTGTCATAAGGTATCACTGACCCACAGGCACACAAAGGGAAGCCCATGAAGACTCAGGTATATGGCTGTTTATTCAGGCTAATACTTCGCTCATTTCAGTTTTAATTCCTACCTAGAATAGATGTATAAATCCAATTTGCAGTACCCTTTGTAACGTTTCATATCTACTAAGTCCTTTTCCTGAAATCACGGGAAGAAAAATAAAGACATACATTCACACCCATTTCTGTGTACTTTCCAGAAAAGTATAAGCAGATATGGTGGCAAATAATTACATTATATGGTGGGGATTCCTAGCAAAGTGAAGCAGGATAGAGACTCTGAAAATGTTCTTTCATCTTTATAAGATATTTCTTCTTTCACAGCTCTATTCTGCAGAACTCTGAATCAAAACAGTTTCTGAGGTTTACTCAGAGTTGAGCTGGACTTTTCCTCTGAAAACATCTGCAGAATCATGCACGCAAGTCACCTATGTATATGCGCCAACATCTGGGCTGATGCTTGGCAAGACATTTGCATATAGGCACTTGTCAATGAGTCTGTACATCTAGATGATAAAAACACTGCTGCGTGGAGCTCTGAATGAGTTGTGGAACATCTACACGGTGTGCCATGGTGCCACAGCCAGGTACTGCCCAGGTGCAGAGTGTGTAACAGGGCTCGCAGGCTGAGCTAGAACGACACGCTGACCGACGTGGACAGGCTGCTTTCAGCTTTGGCAGCTCTGTAGAGGGTTGCGTTGCACTGCAGCCTTCTGCAGTTAAAGACACATAGAGAAGAATCAGAAGGTTAGCGCAAGTTATTCATTTTAACATTGCTTATTTTTGAAAGCTTTTTTTTTTAACAGCAAAGAACACTTGTCTGCTGCTCTAAATTGGGAACTAATGCTAAGTGGAATGAGCGAAGTGAGAAAGTTTAGTGCTGGATATTTTAACCATGGCTTCCTAGAAACACTTTGCTTTGATTTAGTGCAACTAAATAAACAGCTACACTCCCAGAAAACTTCATGTGGGATGTATAAACAAGGCAGCGTTGTCAATCCATGCTCAAAGCAAAGGCAAAGCCAGTAACAGCACAGAATTTTCCAGGAATTTTGCTTTATCCTCTTCTCTGCCACCTACTTGCTTATTGAATATTGGTATTATCAGTTTAGATACCTACAGCTAAGAGCCACAGCTCCAGAGGCAGCAGATCCAAGCTGAATTACCCAGCGGAGGGTCTGGCAAACTCTGACTCACTCGCAGAGTCAGCCTGGCCAGAGCAGAGCAGCACGGGAGAGGTTTTGATTTTGTTCTAAGACTAAAGATCAGAGCAAGCACATTTCAGAGCTGCCATTAGGCTGCTCCCACTTCATTCCCGGTGCTGCTGGCCTGCACTACGCTCTGAGCAGGCAGAGCCGACCCGTGGAGCTGGCAGCTGGTACCAGCACAGCGCTGGGTGACGCTGGGCCTCCCTCCCCACACTTTTCCATGGTCTCCCCGTTCCCATCTGCTTCCTTATGCAGCCTTTCTGCTCAGCTCTGGGCAGCCCAGATTTTGGTATGGGTTGGGAGAGGAAGAGTTATAAAAGAGGAATGACAAGCACTGAACCTAACAGAAATGTAAAGCTTATGGGGACCTTTGTTTGTGGCCAAAGTCTTTCCCTGTGCAGGGAAAGAGCCAATTCAACAGCAGGTTCTATTTAGCAGACGGAGGAATCCAGCCCTTGCATTCCATGTCTGAGTCTCTGCAGTCAAACATTAAAAATGATTCAAGGCAGAGATACCACAGGATTTCAGTCCTGGCAAAACCTCTTCAGCTGCTCATAATTCAGATATATTTTTGAATTCCTGAGCAGTGTAGGAAGCAGCAGTAAAGCTTATAGTTTATGCCTGGCCCAGTTACAAATGGAGACAAGCTATTACTTTTTCTTTCCAAGAATTCATTCAGTTGAATCCAGTTTTGAAAGCTTTGGAGAATAATTTGGAATATAAGAAATTTTTTACTTCCTTCCATGCCTTCACACTGTCTTGACATGGCTTTATTTATCTGCATGTTGCCCGTGAGTTGGAGACTATAAATTCAAGCAGAACTAATAGCAAAACAGCTTCTTTTGATTACTTTGTGAAGGTGTAGCTTGTGTAAGCAAATGTCTGGCAACTGTTCCCACGTCTGAAGCTCTTACAGATACTTACTTGAAGTGGAAGCATTTTTAGTATAATTGCCATTAAATGAATTATAGAAAGCCAATATAATTTCATTATAGGTGAAAAATATTGCTACTTTACATCATTAAAATGATTTTAGAACTGCCGCAATCACATTTTTTGTATAAATTGTCTGTCAATATATTTGAAATTCATAATAATAGGCTAGTTTCACAGAACACTTGAAATACAGTTTATGTGCAGCCAGAGACATTTTATATGCTGCAGTATGTGCTTTTCATTCTTCAATGTGTGCTCATCACACCATATATAATACATATGGGGAGTACAGCGCTTTTCCCTCTGAAATTACTGCAGTGTCATTACCAATGACATTGTGTCAGATATCCAGCTCTTCCAGCACGTGTCTGCCCAGACTCGGTGTGTCTGTGGTGTTATCTGTGAAAGGAGAGCACAAAGTTTTGCTGGGAGATGCAAGCTCTAGCAGCCCTTTGCCTTGCCCAGATCATTCTCCCCATCACAACAACTGATTCATGTTTTCAGGGCAGGCACAGCCACATCTCCATCCACAGCCGGTCCTGGCCTTCCCACTCACCACCTGCTTGCTTGGTAGGGACCACAGCAGCTGTGAGGAACTTGCCATCTCTCATGAGCTGTCCCTTGCATTGAAGCTCACCAGGGCAGGAAGGGCAGGGTGTTTTTCTCTTCTACCTTGTATCCCCGCGGAGTCGCAAGTTATCCTTGCACCCAGTATGATTAATTAGCAACCCAGTGAGTCTGAAACTCGCTACGTTACAACAGATGGTGGGGCTCTCAGGAGCGAGTGAATGGGACGTTTCTTCCTGTTTGTTTATTGCTGGAAACGCCATTGCCAGCTCATTCGCAGACATCCGCTCGTGGTGAGAGGCCTGTGCGTCGCTGCTGCCGTGGGCGCCCTCCTGGCGGGCGCACGGCCCTGGCTCGGCCCCGCGCCGCAGGCCGCTTGTGCCGCCCTCACAGATGTCCCCTCTCCTTCACAACCCACAGGATGGGGCGAAACGAGAGGCAGGGAGCAGGGAAGGATGAGGCCTTCAGCAAAGCTGCAGCAAAACCCGGCCCCTGCTGAATGATGTGGGGAAAGAGGTGGCAGCACAAAAACCCATAATGTAATGTCTACTGATTTCTGTCATCCAAGATGACCCATAATTCTGTTTACAGACCACACAGTACTTATTTTCTTCGGTATTTTTAGGCTGGTCATGAACTATTGGCTCAATATGTTGACAGTTTAATTTATAGGCAAAAAGGTAGGGGGGGAAAAATCCTCCCAGAGCACTAATGAGTGCTGGGAGGCATCAGGATTTTGATGAGTGGCCGGTCATTGGTCTTGCTGTGCTGGCAAAGGGCAATCTCAGCAAACAAGCATAAACCGATTCACAGCACTAAACACAGCAAGCAAAAGAAATCTGTCAGTGCTATTTTGCAGAAGAAAATGCACAAAACAATGAACTTTAATAACAGCCCGGTACTGATGGCTGAGTTTGCATTAGTACTGTGTTTCAGTGGGGAGCAATCTTCATCTCGCTTGAGCGGTGAATGGAAGAGAAATGATTGACTACTGGCAGTGCTTATGTAAATGACTAGCAAAGACTATAAAGATGTAAAGATGAAAGAGAACAGCAGGCAAAGGAAGGCCCAAGCCACATTCACAGAACAAGCAGTTAAAAAAAATCACTGAAAAGAAAAACTCATTTTTTTTCAAAAAAAAAATCCCTCTCTTCTCTTCTCTATTAATAATTTCTCCTTGGGCTCCACAGAGATTCTGCTATCAACCTCTCTGGTGACAAAGAAAAATAATTTCTTGTTTGCTATTCTTTTGTTTCAGATAATATACTCTAATTGGGTGTTTTACTGAGCAATGGAGTTTATTTAACTCTCTTGCCTGAATTTGAATTACAGAATTAGGCAAAAAAAATCCATAATTTCTATAAAATCATGAGATTTTATAGAAATTAAGATTAGGCTGTCCTAGTCTTAGGATGCAGTCCATCTTGAGCAGAGTGCTCCTTTGTAGCACTCAATCCCTGTGAAGAATAGTGAAAATCTAGATCTTGTGCCCTTCTGTACAGACTTTGATCCACTCTTTCTTAACAAGCACTTCTAAGTCATCAGTGATCACCATTTTGTCCCATTCTAAACCAGAGAACCTGGTTCTTCCTTTCTAGTAGCAGATCAAGAGGTAGATTGTTGTAGTTGTGGCAAAATAAACTGTTGTGCAAAATGTCACAGTAATGGTGAAAAAGGTAGAAGTTAGAGCACAATAAGTTATAAGTAGAAGTTAGAGCACAATAAGGCACTACTTCAGTTTACTGTAATTCATATATAATATGAATAATACAAAAGACTCCATCCTTACACCTTAGTGGAGTTTACTGTTTTAAAAGTTGGAATGTGCTTCCAGTGCGTCTTATTAGTGAAGCTGCATTGTGTAAAGTTTAGAGGAATTTTAATATCAGGTCTAGCTTGCATTTCCCTTGTAAATGAATGTAGAGAAAAAGGAGTTTGTAGTAGACGCTACTACAATGGCCAGTGACAATGTTGTTTACGATCCTATTGTAATGGAAATATCAAGTCCACGGATAAGCATTGTACATGTGGGCAAAAGATAGCAATATACTGTATTACATCAAGAATTACAATAGGTTTCTTGGGTTCAATTACATCTCTGGCTTTATTGCATGGGAGCAGCAGCAAGAGATGACTTTGGCATTTATGCAATGTGCAATATAATCTGATAAGAAGGGACATTTGTCTCTCATTATTACTGGCAGTCAGTCAAGCTTTGCAAATGCCAATTTAAACATTTGTTAAAGAGATCCTGCTCAAAACATACATACAAAGCACAAGGTTTGGCTGTGTTTGGAGCTATCAGCAGCAGTGGCCCACCTGTGACGGCATAATTACTAGAACTAAATATAAAGGAAGTCAAAATCTTACAGTAATCACAGAGCTAATAAACCACTGGTGACCAGATCCTCAGCTCTTGCACATTTGTGTTGCTAGTTTGAAGCAGACAGATTCAGGGAAGATACATTGATTCTGAGGAGCAAAAAACCTGATTCTGTGTTAACCGTTTTGTGAATAAGCAGTATGAACCCTGGCTCGACTACAGGGGTCTGCTTTTTCATTTTTTTAACATCTCGGTTCACTATAAATACATTTTACAGATTCTTGGCCCTAAACACACATAGGATCGTTAGGCTTGGCTTAAACATCCATAGGATGAATCCAGATTCCAGTGATTTAGGTACCTGAGGGTGAAAGTGGAAAATACACTAGCTGCCTAACTAACATTGAAAAAATGACTCTCTACTTTGTAAAACAAGGATTTCCTTTAATACATAAAGGTACCATTCTCAAGAGTATCAGTAAGTCTGTTTTCAAAGATGATTTAAGCCCTTAGAAAGTCTTACCATGGGGTTTTTTAATAGATACTAAATGCAGATGCTCATTCCTGACATTCTTTTTTAAACAAAGTTAATTACCAGATCACAAATGACCAGCTGTAGACTAAAGCTCTACAAGCATTTGAATTTTACCCTGTACTTAAACAAAGGAATACGATACTTTGCAGTTGAACTTACACAGAGAAATCCTTTTTGATGTGATAAGGCTTAACTGTGCATCAGAAAAGATGGTGTATCCAGAATAAGAAATTTCCTGTCCAGCTTGTTGCTAAAATAATCATGAAAAATCCTAGATATGTTATATTTTTCAGAAAAGACACACATGCGCTTGAGACATTAGGTAGACAAAATTAGAAAATGTGTAATGAACCATTTATTATTAGATGACAGGTTAACTTGAAAGGCTGTGCTAAAAATGTGTTTAGATAACATTTTGCTTGTCTTGGTTGCAACACAAGGCTAGACTACAGAAGGTAAATATTCAACACAATCCACATGCACAAGACTCTGCTTGGTAAGCCTGTCATTCCTCTAATGAGCACAGCAAGGTATTCATCTTCACCTTAAAGGTTCAGCTTATTGTCTGTCTGCTAGCTCTGGAATATACTGGAACAAAATCATCTTTGTTGTTACAAGCACTTTGTACAAACTTTGGAACTGCTGCCTCTCATTATGTGCTTTCCATACAGGGAAAGAATATTTATCCATCACTTCAGTTCCTTCCATTTAGTCCATTTGCTTCAGAAGCTTTGAAAGGATGAGTGAGTGAGAAAGTCTGAAAAAGGAAGGTGTTTGCTTTCAAAGCAGGGAATTTGAATGGTTAAATGCAGTGGAAGGAGCTTACAATAGAATTATCCGGCTACTCAATATCTCAGTACGAATTACTTGAATTTCTGATCTCCCTTGTAATAAACAGAGGAGTACTGTAATGACAAAAATACAACTCCTGGCTGTGCCTGTGAGTGTGACTCCCAGCTAAAGGTCAGAATTTGCTAGCAGGTGC